>NC_088775.1:84874036-86361703 GCF_954871325.1 Gordionus sp. m RMFG-2023
GAAAGGATATTTTATCAGTTTGGGAAATTATAGATGATGCCAAATCTTTTAATCTCTTATAACCTTATCTCATATCCATCCAAAATAAGGCTATAAATGATTACAAATTTAAATATTCCTGTTTTAAAGCTACAAGATTTGGGTACAAAATTCCAAGTAAAAAAATAATAAATTGTTTACGGAGGATATATAATGTGTATTCCTGCAGTTCCAATTGTCGTCTATACTGATGAAGTATTGTGTCCTATAACTAATCAAATTATACAGTTTAACAGAATTTCTGTACAAATATGCGTTATTTGTATCCAAAACATTTTTGATGAAATTTATAAAACTATATTGAGGAAAAATTAGTGTTATAAATGTTACTTCAAAAAAGAAAAGCGTTACTCCTAATGCCTGAAAAACGCGCTGGCTATTAAAAAAAGTAACGCGTTACTCGTTAATATAGAAAAAAAAACTTTAATATAAATAAAATAATACAATTTGTAATAATTTATTGTTTATTTTTAACAATAATTGATTTTTGAAATTTTGATCAGATAAACAAGGGCTTAATGCTCAACACAGCTTTCGCCGTGCTAAACATACGTTCAAAAGGCAGAGATAATGGAAGGGGTGTAATAATATTTAATAAATTTTAATTGAGGGAATTTATTATTAATTAAAGAATATTCTTTATTTTGAGAAAAGTTTAGATCAACTTCAAAAGTTTTCATTCAGACCTTAATCCATTTTTTTCATATCTTAATCAGAAAATATTCTGCATGTGTTGTTTTTTAATGGAAACAAGCCTGTTTTTACTTTGTCAAGATCTTTTACCAAACAGAGAATAAGTTTTCTTGATTGAACTTTAATTTTACCAATCTAATTTAAATAGCGGGTGAATTTTTGCTGCTAATATATATTCATCCTTATAGATATGGTCGCGTCTGAAGTAAAATATTATCAAAATATAAATTGTAAACATTATTTCCACTGTATACCTTTTATCTGTGTCTTGCAGGATTGCATTTATATAAAGCCTTTTTTAATTTTTAATAATATAATAGTTATCGTGGGAGTGATATATCCTAAAATATTTTATTCTCTCTAAAATCAAAAAAGCCGTAAGAACAGGTTTCATAACCTAAAAAATCATATACATATATATATATATACAATATTCATCCATTGTCGTTATCTGAAAATCTCTGTAATTTGGATTTATTACATGATTCGTCAAATTTGTGGCCATTCTCCTTAATAAGACTATCTATTAATTTCACGGAATTATTGAAAGAGTTTCATCTTGTTATAACTATTTTAATCAGATATCTTCCTTATTTTTCCTTAAAAATAGCTGCAAAGTTTGGAGGATGCTAATATTTATCCCACAATTGAGTTTAAAATATTTGAGTTGGTATATAATTTACACTTACAAAGTGTAAACTTACTCTTAGTTTTCTTTATTGGTATAAAAAAATGAGTCAGGTCAGGCTTAACTCATTTACATCTGAAGAAAATGTACAATTGACAATATTATTTATAAAATAAAATCGAATAATAGAGAATAAGAATATAAATTAACATACTTTGTGTTGTAATAATTAGAATATTATTATTTGTATATGAAATTAAATATAGTGGTTTATATAAATTTGAATAGTTACGGAAAATAGTTTTTTTTTATATATAAAGTTAAATATTAAAATTTGAATATGAATACGACGAGATTATATGATGTAAATTTGTATAAATATAGCGATAAAAAAATGTAATATCAAGAAGAAATTTTTATAAATTATAATTTTTATTTTGCTTTTTAATTTTTGTTATGATTTATTTAATTACAATTAATATTATTTAATAAAGTAATTAGTAGTTAATTTATTCATGCTATTTTATTTGTATTATCTAAATTCTCATTTCAAACACTTTGATTGATTCAATATTAATTAGATTAATAATCTTGACTGAAAATTTTGCAACGAAAATTTAAAATAAAAATGAAGGAATCTGGTGATTGATGTGAATTAAAAACACGACTTAAATTGTTTATAAAATTTTGGAAATAAAAAAGAGTAATTTTATAATATAATAAAATATGTTTTCCATATTTTTTAAGAAATATTTGAAGAGAAACGCGTTACTCGTTACCTCTAACGTTATATTACAGCACTAAAAAAAATGTAATTTCTTATTTAAATAAATTAGAGCTGTGAAGAAAAATAATTTTTATAAGGTTGGGTTTTTCTGGACAGATAATAACAAATTTTTTTTTTAAGGATCAGGACGTGTTTAATAATTTGTTTAGGTCAGACTTGAAATGTTAGACTCGGTTGTAGATCGCTAGAGTTGTTAAAGTATATAGATACAAAATTATCGTATTATCTAGATACACTTTTATAAAAGGTGTCTGTATCTATATTTAGATATACTTTTATTTAATGCTTTCTTATATTAAATGAAAATATTTGAATGCAGATTTCCTTTTATCTCATCAGTTCAAGATTGTGAAGGATATTTTTACCAGTGTAGCCATGATACCCATTAATTATTAAAAATACAATTGATGCAAAAAATTATTTTAAGTAAATAAATTTATTTAGAATTTTTTAAAATAATTTTATAAATTATCCTGATAACTTTTAATGAATAAATTATAAGTTTAATGTAAAAATTTTTTTAAAAAATTATATGCTCATTTAAAGAGAATTTGCTCAAAAAAATGATAATAAGGGTATTGGTATTCTTTTATTTTTTATATGGCATTCAAATCAAATGAGAACAAAATATAAAAGTCTGGTTTATATATTTGTCTCATATGGTATAATTTTAAAAATGGCCTGATTACCAATGTAGTCTAAATAATGTTATGCAAGATTAGAGACTTGGAACTTGCTGCTCTCTATGTGCAAAATCTCCAGGCTTACAAAATATTATTTTGGGTAAAATTCTGGAGCAACACTACTCATAATAATAATTTCTCTTTGACATACTGGCAAACTCTGTTTATAAGTATAATAATTTAAGAAGTCTCTAAAAACTCTGCAGATCAAGAATACAAACACTTCTACACCCCCACCTCTCAATTCTATATTCATATAGAAAATCTTGTGACCAACATTTGACATATATTTACCATATCTTTAAAACAATAATAAAAAATCTCATATATTCAATATTTTAAAAAAAACTGTAGGGCAAAACAAGAAACACTTTAAAATTTACCCTTTTCAAGAAAAAGGCAATATATGGCACAATTAATAAGAATAAATTTAATGCCTTTTTTTATTCCCCAAAAGTTAACATCTTATTTAAAACATGGGCAATGTTTATTACTGAATTTACTTCTTAAATATTTTAAAATTATTTTCTTGTTGCAATTAATGTAATAAAAAAATATCACTTTTCTAGTTACAATTTTAAAACTTACCTTTTATACATTTTTATTATTAGGGAATTTTGTATAAATAAAATATTATATGATTATATATATTTATATTTAGCCATTAATTTTGTATCAAATAGTTTTTTTTTTGAAAATATCGACCTGATCAAATTTTTTATTCTAAATGGTAAATATTTTCCCTTATTGTATATTTAATATCCAGGCTGTAATAAAGAATAAACCCCATTTTTTCCCAAAGAAAAAAAGAATTTAATATTTTATAGTCATTACCTTCAATACTTTTAACCTTTTGTTTAATTAAAAGGGAGGTTACATTACATAAATCATTGATCGAGTAATGAGGAATGTTTGTCATAATTTTAAAAATTGAAAACCCAACTTATAAAATGTAAATATCATCTGTTAAAATATTCGGTATAAAAATATGTATTATGGATAATAATTATTATATTTGCAATATATCAAAGCTTAAATTCCCTATTAGTCAATAATATTATAGAAAAAATTGTATGTAAATAAAACTTCAACATAGCACTTAGCATACATTGATATAATAAAATTTATTTATTTTATAGCGGAATAATAAATTGATATTCCAGGAAATTTTAAATTAAGCTATCAGAGTTATATACTACTGTTTTTAGTAATCAGTAGCGTAGCTACGGGGGTAGTTTTTGGGTTTGAACCCCTCCCAGAGCTAAATTTTCTTCCTAGATTATACAGTCAAAAGACTTAAAAGTGACTTTATATTAAATAAATGCCATTAATATTTATATTTTCCTGGTTTTGATGTTTGTGGAAGGATATTATATTACTATTGAAATTATTCTGGATAGTATTAATATAAAGTCATTGAGAATAATCTACTAAATTATAATAACATATTATTGATGCATTTAAAAATATATTTATTATATATTATAGAAGATATGATTATGATTTGTAATTAACCCGGCTGAAGGCCGTGAAAAAGGGCCGAAGGCCCGTTAAAGGGGGCCTGGGGGCTTCGCTCCCCAGGCTTTTATATGTATGGACCCCCTCTAAGAAAAAATCCTATCTACGCTACTGGTAGTAATGTATTATATTCGTCAGGTAGATATTGTTATAATGGTTACATATATTTAAGATTTAATATAATATTGGATGAGGTTAATTATCTAATACAATACCCATATCATCTATCATATTTGGATATCCGATTCATGGCATGGTTTTTTTATTATGGTTGTACATGGTTAAATAAATGTTATATAAAAGAATCTCTTACTATTTTAATTAATTTTTGCATGTTTTTATTAGTCGTCTCTCCTATCGTTTTATTAAATATTCGTTTATGTATTCTCAATCATAACTAATGACCACTCTTTCCAATATGCAAAAAAGCCCCATGAGCATCTATTTTATACACCTAGGATCTCATTTTGAAACAATAGATATTCAATTCTTTATAAATCAAATTCTCTATTCATAGTCGATTTCACCAAGGCAACTATCACAACTTTAATTATTTATCAGTTGCTAAATATATACCTCTCTGTCTGCTCAGTTTCAAATTTTCTTCCAATTCCTTATACTATTCTCGATAAACCTAAGGGGGCATTATATTTCTTTCCTTAATATTTTATTTATTTATAAAAATAATTCGACGCGGTGGGTGAAAAAATATGTAAATTATTTATTAATTTTTGTATGTTTAAATTGTGGAATATAAAAATTAAGCTATTAATACAAAATTTTCTAAGATGATAATATTACAAATATAAAAAATCCTCTCTTTCAACAGTTATACAAAATCACATTACAAATTTATACATGGCGTAACATCGAGATATTAACGAAAGAAAAAGTGTAACAGCCGAACGAAAGGTTTTGATAATAATCACAAATGACGTTTCCGCAAGAATAGAAGAGTCTCATGCCTAAATGGTGTAAATTATCGAAAATTTGTCTCACCTTGTCCAAAGTGGTTATAGATTCAGTGTTAATACCCCAAATGTGAATTTCAATTAGCATTTGCCTGATATTTCTCAATTTGATCTGCGAAAAGCCGTTCGAGATACGAGTTCTTCTTTTAAAAAACTTTAAGTCCCCACCAGAGTTGAGAAATAAATATTTCCAATGCGGAACGTTGAGCAGGCTCGCCAGTATATTCCATTCGTCTCCCTCTACATCTATTTTTAGCAAATCGATTATGCTATCTTGATGACCGAGCAATGCTGTTATATTTGTGAAGGGTAAAAATTTCCATGTTGATTTCATTTGCCGGGTCTCTACGGAATGTATAGGGTTGATCACATATTTGTCCTTATAATTGTTCTCATTACCATAATCGCTTTTGGTCGAATCGTTTAATTCACTATTTTCATGTTTATTGGACATTTCCTTTTTTAAAACCTCCCTTGGTTTAGCTGGGTGAATCCATGCCTTTTCAACTTCAAAACTACCCACACCCCACATGCTTTCGTAATTATCCATATTTATCATCTTTGAAATGTGCATATCTTGAGTCAAATTGTCAATTAATCGCTCTAAGACCAGTTTATTCTTCTTTATATGGTCATCTTCTTCTCTGATCCCCACGTTGTGGAATATATTAGAAGGAAAACGAACAAAGCTCTTCAGATTAATGGTGGGGTCAAACGAATTTATTTCGCAACCGTGCATTATTAATGCGTTTTCTAATGACCAATCTTGTCCTATTCTAAGCAATGAAAAAAAATATTAATGAAATTAAAATAATTAAAAGCATTCTTAAGATTAAACTTGCAAAATTTTGGGGCAATATAAATATTGTCATAAATTTGATATTTACAAATTAATTAGACTAAATATATTGTTTGATTGTATGAGTTTGAGTATATTCCATCCCCAAATTAGAACAGTTCATTCAACCTTTAAAGTTCTAACCAACAAATTTTTTTTTAAAGATCATTTTGATGCCTAATCCATTTGTAAAAAAACCTAGGTCTAATAATATTTAGCCCGAATCTGGAAGGGCCAGACTTTCACTATTTATCAAGAATGGACGCTAATATGAAATATAGAGTCAACAATAATCCCTAATTAAAAGTTTTAAATATTTCCTGCATACAATTATGAATTCAACCGGTTCTATAAACGATAACTCAAACATTTATAATGGAGGAACTCATCAGTGATGTTGTTAAAAAGTCGAGTTCTTACGACTTGCGACTCGAGTCGTAGAAAACAGCTCCGACTCAAGCCGATCCAGGAGCCGAATGGGCCGACTCACTTAGTCGGCGCATGTAGTCGACTCGCTTAGTCGGCTGGTGTAGGAGACTAGGCTTAGCCGTTTAACAACACTACTCATCACAATTAAATCCAAATGAAATTGATTATAAGATATTTACACCCCCGGCCATGAACGTGCCCGTAATATGAAAGATGATAAAAATCCGGGTCAGGCCTTTTAAAACCTGACATCGACATGTTTTTAAAAATTATGATACTCGAAAAATTTGCTCTATTTTCAGTTTTTTAGCAAGAAAGAAAGAAAGAAGATAATTATAATATACTCAAACTCATTTTAAAAGACAAGATTTTAAAAATCCCTGTCTGGGCTGGTAAATAATTTGACCTCTGCAGGTTTCAATTAATTATTATTACATAGAATTCTTATACAGTAATAATATGATTTGTTGTAACACATTTCCATAATGTGAAAAAACATTCTTATATAGTTAAATAACTTTCCATAATTATCGTAAAAAAATATTTTGATATAATTTTTTTAAAAATATTTTTGATTTTAAAAATTTTTTTAATAATAAAAGATTTTAAACTTTAATGAAGACTAACGTCAAAGTTATGATTTTTTTATGTTTTGGACACAAGTTTAAAGTGGGAAAATGAGAATTTTTAAAAAAAATTCTATAAATAAATATTTCTCAGATTTTTACACTAACTTTTTTATAATATACATTATAAATTTTTTTTTAAATTTAAAGTATTATTCCAATATTTTAATTTTACCTTTAGTTATCTAAGGAATGGAAATCAGAATAAGAAATTTGAATAATTTCTTAATAAACATGAGTGAATTCGAATTTAGGGTTTTCAGAGAATTCTTATTAGTTTAGATTTTTTAATACTCAATTAGAGACACAAATACAAAAAAACCATTTATTATGATTCTATATAAATAAAATATTACACAACAAATCAATTATAATTTCAATCATTTAAAGGAATGCATCGAATTCCATCTTCAATGAACTTTGTGAGAATAAAAATTTGAAAAATTGTATGTAAAATAACTGCTCAAAATACTCATAACAATTACAATAACTTCTATTTGGTTAATGGGTTTAGGAGTATTCAATCGGTATTGATTTTTAATAACTCCGATAAAATTTTAGATGGGATTTAATTGTGGCCAACACGGTGAAAATATGACATTTGGATAATTTTCACTAATTATCCTCGCTCGATGAATAAGAGCATTATCCATTATAAGCAATGAATTTGATGGTAAAATTGTATATAATTCATCGACGTATGTTTTGATTTTATGGCAGTGAAAGCCCCATCTATAATTGTGAATATTTTCAATCACCCTAATCCTATTGTGCATAGGACTGACATATTTTTCCCCCTTGTAGGGAGGTAATTTAGCAGATGGCCTTTTTCCCAAGGTTTCCCACCCATAATGCGAAATAATATGAGTATTAAACTCTGTCTTGTCCAAGAAGAATACATTTTCAAAAGAAATATTTTTCATCAATATTCCTTTCGAATTTGAATTACATTTGGAGCGTTTCTCCTATCGTGTTCTTTTCCAACCCTTTTCAAGCTCCAACCTATTAATTTAATACTTAGATATAACTGACCTAAACCTTAGATGTGGCCATTATATGTTCTATAATATTTTTAATTGTATAGCCATTATTATTACCAAACAATTCAGCTATATGCCATTGAAGTTCTGTAGTGTCTTTCTTCTTCCGACCTCGTTGTTTTATTATATAATCAGATAAAGGGTCGTCGTAATATTCAAGAAAAGTTTCTCGCTTGAAAAAAAAAACTGAACCAATGGATAAATTTAGATTAAGGGCAATTGTCTTTGCATTGGGCTGATCATCAATTGATTTGCTCAGCCATATTTTAGCCAATTCAACTTTTTCATCACTCCTATTACCATTTTTTCCTCAACTCTTGAATATTCGAATATTGACACCAATTTGTAATGTTAGTTAGACTAAGGGAATTCGATGGGATAGGTGAATAACTTGGTATCTGTTATTTCAGATAACCCCCCGAGAGGATATGAAATTTCATTAGTTGTATCTAAAATTATATATATAAAGTTAGTAAATAATCGAATATTATATTAACAAACCTGAAACTGGAGATAAATTAAAATACTAGCGAGTATAATTTGACATTTAAATAAAAATAGAAATATAGTTTTTAATCGGAAAATAAATTATAAATTATAAAAAAAATTATTAGAAGTTTTAATTTAAGTTAAAATACTCTAAATTTTTAAAAATAATAATGTTTTTCTCAAAATTTTCTTTCAAATTTTTAAAAGTTTGGATGTGTTTTTTTTTCAACAAGTTTTTACAATAATTACGGAAAATTATTTAACTATATAAGAATTTTTTTCACATTATGGAATATGTTACAACTAATCAAATTATTATAGTAGATTTCCTTTCTTATATATATATATATATGTTCTTAAAATATTCAATGAATAATTACCCGAAAGAATAAACTAAACAAGGAGACCTTAATTCGTAAAATCTATCTTGACATGTTTGCCAACCCCCATCACCTAGTTTTCCCATGTACACCATCCTTTTACAGTCGTATTCAAAAGTGCGACTCAACCTATATAATTAATTAAATGAATTATGATTTATTTTATAAAAGGTATTTTATCATTCTTTTATTCATAAGAAACACAATTTTTATTCAAATTATTTTCGATTTATTAAAGTTTTTAATAATTTGGTATCCAATTTGCCAAAATAAATTTATTTTTTGATCTTTTGAAAACTAAACCGGGTAAGTTAGAAAGCCATTGGGGGGGGGGGGTCGAAACAATGTTTTTTATTCTTGAAATATTTTAAATATTAGAAAATTTAAATGAAATATTTTTCTGATACCGCCTTTCCTTAAAATTTTAAGACACCCTAAAGATAATATAACATATTGCGAATTGTGTTGAAGTGGTAAACATTAATAATATTAATTTAAAATAATTATTTAAATAACAAAATTTATCGTGTTTTTAAATACTCGTTAACATTTTTGCATTAATTTGATTGATTTTATACAATTAATAGTATTATTTTTAACGCCCTAATATATATCGTCGCCCGAGAATTATAATATACATATCCAATTTTTTTTAAAAAATAGCATTTTTATATAAATCAATTTCTTAAATTTACACTATTCTATTTAGACAAAAAAATTCGAAATATATATAAAAATAACCAATATAAGGTTAAATATTCTATTGAAAATAATAGAAAATTAATTATTAAAATTGCTCTCTTGTAAAATTACAAAAAGTGGAGATGGAATAATTTAATTCTCAGGCTACGTTGTATAGATAGATAAATTTTTATTTTAATTTGTTGTAAATCAACGAAAAATAAAAAAATTCTTCAATCCTACTTCAGAGGATTTTTCTAAAATCTTTACAAAGAGTTTATATATATTACGTAAGAAGAAAAAGAATTTTAGTCTCAATCTCAAAATAAAAGCTGAGATATGCCTCTAAATGTAAAAAAAAATGGAGTTTTTTGAGCAATGGGCACTTGTGATCTGCAAAATCCGGTCCGATCCCCCCTGATGTCAGAATTTATTTGGTCTTAAGTGCTATAACAAAAAATGTTTTTAAAATTTCGGGCCGGGCCTTAAAGCAGATCTCTAATAAGCAGTCTCTTTAATTTTAGATATCTTTGGTTGCAATTAAGCTTTAAACCTTTAAATTATCACAATGTTAAATATTTTGGAATAAATGTCAAAAAACCGAGAAAAGATAACCAGAAATTATTATAAAATTTGATTGTCAATAAATGTGCAAATTTTAAAGTTGGAACAAGCTCAAGTCTAGGAAGTATGGCATTTTAATCATTAGTCTATTGCAAATACTCTTTATAAATATTCACATTGTAATGTAAGTCAAAAGCTATCAAATATTTTAAGCTGAGAATAGTTATTCAATATCTGGAAAAGTATTTATTTATTTGGTGGTGTGGGGAAGGGGGGAGGGTTTGGTTAATTTATTTGATGAATTGAATTTCTCTCTTCATAAAATTAATTACAAAAATACAAATCAATTTTTGATTCTAATTTTATTGAAGACAAATTTTAATTTTATAAAATAAATTAACTTTTATATATTGTAAATAAAATAATTTTCACAGAATAAATATAATAAAATTTTATTTTAATTTTCCTAAGATAATAGGCATGAAAGTAGTGTTGTAATCGGCTTAGCCGAGTCGGCTCGAACAGAGCTCACCCAAATTTTGAGTCATTTTTTCGACTCCAACTCAAAGTATTGGTCGTTTTTTACGACTTCGACCCGAGTTCAAGCCGAAAAAAACGACTTCGACCCAAAATATGGGTCGTTTTTTTCGACTCCGACCCAAGTCCAAGCCGAAAAAAACGACCTTGACCCAAAATATGGGGCGTTTTTTACGACTCCGACTCAAAATTTGGGTTGTATTTTTCGACTCAAACTTGAAATTTGGGTCGTATTTTTCGACTCAAACTTGAAATTTGGGTCATATTTTTCGACTCAAACTTGAAGTTTGGGTCATATTTTTCGACTCAAACTTGAAGTTTGGGTCGTATTTTTCGACTCAAACTTGAAGTTTGGGTCGTATTTTTCGACTCAAATTTGAAGTATGGGTCGTATTTTTCGACTCAAACTTGAAGTTTGGATCGTATTTTTCGACTCCAATTCAAAGTCTGGGTCGTTTTTCTGACTCAGACTCAACGGGTCGTTTCATTCAATCAGACCCAAAATATTGATCTTTTTTGTTAAAGACGACTTAAAGTTAGGGTTGCTTTTTTTCACCCCTAACCCAATATCTAGATCATTTTTTTCCCAAAAGTCAAATAACATTTAGTATATATTAATATTATAGGAGGGAAAGTTACTTAAAGCTTCTTTAAATTATAATGCTCTGATTAACTATTCATCATAGTTATATTTTAAAATTTTTAAGTGAAGATGTACCATAGAAAAGTGCCATTTGTCATGATGGTTATTTTTGAACTTTTTTAAATGAAATAGATAAAAATATATATTGTAGACATGTTAAATCAAAATTTCAGTGATGATGTACCATAGATAAGTGGTAATTGTCATAATTGCTATGAACTTTTTTGAGTTTTTTTAAAGCAAATTGCTAAAAATATATTTTCTAAACATGTTAAATTAAAATTCAGTGAGGATGTATCATAGATAGGTGACAATTGTCATAATCGCTATTTTTGAACTTTTTCAAAATTTTTTAAAGGAAATATCTAAAAATATATATTCTAAACATGTTAAATTAAAAATTCAGTGAGGATGTATCATAGATAGGTGACAATTGTCATAGCTATTTTTGAACTTTTTAAAAATTTTTTAAAGGAAATAGCTAAAAATATATATTCTAAACATGTTAAATTAAAAATTCAGTGAGGATGTATCATAGATAGGTGACAATTGTCATAATCATTATTTTTGAACTTTTTCAAATTTTTTTTAAGGAAATATCTAAAAATATATATTCTAAACATGTTAAATTGAAATTTCAGTGAGGATGTATCATAGATAGGTGACAATTGTCATAATCGCTAATTTTGAACTTTTCAAATTTTTTTAAAGGAAATACCTAAAAATATATATTCTAAACATGTTAAATTAAAAATTCAGTGAGGATGTATCATAGATAGGTGACAATTGTCATAATCACTATTTTTGAACTTTTTCAAATTTTTTTAAAGGAAATATCTAAAAATATATATTCTAAACATGTTAAATTGAAAATTCAGTGAGGATGTATCATAGATAGGTGACAATTGTCATAATCGCTATTTTTGAACTTTTTCAAATTTTTTTAAAGGAAATAGCTAAAAATATATATTCTAAACATGTTAAATTAAAAATTCAGTGAGGATGTATCATATATAGGTGACAATTGTCATAATCGCTATTTTTGAACTATTTTTTTCGACCAAAAGTCAAATAACATTTAGTATATATTAATATTATAGGCGGGAAAGTTACTTAAAGCTTCTTTAAATTATAATGCTCTGATTAACTATTTATCATAGTTATATTTTAAAATTTTTAAGTTAAGATGTACCATAGAAAAGTGCCATTTGTCATGATGGTTATTTTTGAACTTTTTTAAATGAAATAGATAAAAATATATATTGTAGACATGTTGAATCAAAATTTCAGTGATGATGTATCATAGATCACTGAATTTTAAATTTAACATGTTTAGAATATATATTTTTAGATATTTCCTTTAAAAAAATTTGAAAAAGTTCAAAAATAGCGATTATGACAATTGTCACCTATCTATGATACATCCTCACTGAATTTTTAATTTAACATGTTTAGAATATATATTTTTAGCAATTTGCTTTAAAAAAACTCAAAAAAGTTCAAATGAGCGATTATGACAATTACCACTTATCTATGGTACATCATCACTGAAATTTTGATTTAACATGTCTACAATATATATTTTTATCTATTTCATTAAAAAAAGTTCAAAAATAACCATCATGACAAATGGCACTTTTCTATGGTACATCTTAACTTAAAAATTTTAAAATATAACTATGATAAATAGTTAATCAGAGCATTATAATTTAAAGAAGCTTTAAGTAACTTTCCCGCCTATAATATTAATATATACTAAATGTTATTTGACTTTTGGTCGAAAAAAATAGTTCAAAAATAGCGATTATGACAATTGTCACCTATCTATGATACATCCTCACTGAATTTTTAATTTAACATGTTTAGAATATATATTTTTAGCTATTTCCTTTAAAAAAATTTGAAAAAGTTCAAAAATAGCGATTATGACAATTGTCACCTATCTATGATACATCCTCACTGAATTTTTGATTTAACATGTTTAGAATATATATTTTTAGCTATTTCCTCTAAAAAAATTTGAAAAAGTTCAAAAATAGCGATTATGACAATTGTAACCTATCTATGATACATCCTCGCTGAATTTTTAATTTAACATGTTTAGAATATATATTTTTAGCTATTTCCTTTAAAAAAATTTGAAAAAGTTCAAAAATAGCGATTATGACAATTGTCACCTATCTATGATCCATCCTCACTGAATTTTTTATTTAACATGTTTAGAATATATGTTTTTAGATATTTCCTTTAAAAAAATTTGAAAAAGTTCAAAAATAGCGATTATGACAATTGTCACAGTTCAAAAATAGCGATTATGACAATTGTCACCTATCTATGATACATCCTCACTGAATTTTTAATTTAACATGTTTAGAATATATATTTTTAGCTATTTCCTTTAAAAAAATTTTAAAAAGTTCAAAAATAGCGATTATGACAATTGTCAAATATTAATGATACATCCTCACTGAATTTTTAATTTAACATGTTTAGAATATATATTTTTAGATATTTCCTTTAAAAAAATTTGAAAAAGTTGAAAAATAGCGATTATGACAATTGTCACCTATCTATGATACATCCTCACTGAATTTTTAATTTAACATGTTTAGAATATATATTTTTAGCAATTTGCTTTAAAAAAACTCAAAAAAGTTCAAAAATAGCGATTATGACAATTACCACTTACCTATGGTACATCATCACTGAAATTTTGATTTAACATGTCTACAATATATATTTTTATCTAATTCATTTAAAAAAGTTCAAAAATAACCATCATGACAAATGGCACTTTTCTATGGTGCATCTTCACTTAAAAATTTTAAAATATAACTATGATGAATAGTTAATCAGAGCATTATAATTTAAAGAAGCTTTAAGTAACTTTCCCGCCTATAATATTAATATATACTAAATGTTATTTGACTTTTGGTCGAAAAAAATGATCTAGATATTGGGTTAGGGGTGAAAAAAAGCAACCCTAACTTTAAGTCGTCTTTAAAAAAAAAGATCCATATTTTGGGTCGGATTGAATAAAACGACCCGATGTTTGAGTCTGAGTCAGAAAAACGACCCAAACTTTGAGTTCGAGTCGAAAAATACGATCTAAACTTCAAGTTTGAGTCGAAAAATACGATCTAAACTTCAAGTTTGAGTCGAAAAATACGACCCAAACTTCAAGTTTGAGTCGAAAAATACAACCCAAATTTCAAGTTTGAGTCGAAAAATACAACCCAAATTTTGAGTCGGAGTTGTAAAAAACGACCCATATTTTGGGTCGAGGTCGTTTTTTTCGGCTTGGACTTGGGTCGGAGTCGAAAAAAACGACCCATATTTTGGGTCGAAGTCGTTTTTTCGGCTTGAACTAGGGTCGAAGTCGAAAAAAACGACCTAAACATTGAGTCGGAGTCGAATAAAGCGAACCGAGCTTTGGGTCGGGGTCGCGACTCGCGGCGTTTTAACAACACTACATGAAAGCATGTATTTCGGCAATGGTTTTGGTCTTTTAAATAAGATTTCTTTTTTTTTCCATATTTAATAATCTTTTGCATAAAAGTAATTAATTCCAATGATATTTGCTTTACAAAAATTAAATAATATAATGTGTTTCATATTTGATTCTCATAATAGCATGAAGACTAGCTCTTGCCGCTAACCTTTTGGTAATGTTTGCCATGGGCTATTACGAAATACCATTTCAATTTGATTTCTAAAATTAAGTTCACGATGCCTTAGATTATAATTTTTAAGAAAAAAATAAATTCTTTTTGATAGATATTGATTTTAGAAATTCAATTATGTATAATAGTTTCAAATAAATAAAAGGCATGATTTGTGTTTCAAAACATGATGACAGCTTCTAGGTAATATGTTTGGCAATATTATTTTTTAACACACACTAATTCACCTACAGTAAAATTTTATTTTAATGAATTGTGAATTGCTTTTTTTAGCTAATATATAAATAAATGTGGGATTGACATATTTATTTTTTGCAAAAGCAAATCTATAAAATCTGGTGTTGACTTGCAAAATGTGTGAAGAGCTATACAAATCAAGAGATAATCATTGTTTGTAGGTTATATTATCCTTGAGCGGTAATTGGGGAAGTCTTCAATCTATCAATTTATAATTTGAATGAATAGTGTATATTTACTATGGTATGAGCTCCTGATCCACCAGCTGACGATTTTTTGGTCAGTTCATATCAATATAAATTTCTTTAAAATTAGAATGTAATTCCTTAAAATTTCATAAAATGAATCTTTTATTCAATTTCTCTCCCTTTTACTTAATTGAAATAAAATGGGTTTTACCAGGCATTTTACGATTGTAATCCGAATTATAAAATTATCCAGATATCTATAGTAGTGTCTCGAAAAACACACCCAGGCTTTATAATATTTGGATTGGATAAAAACACCTTGTTCATTGACCAATTTTTTTCCAAGTATAAATATATATCACATAAATTAGCAATACCCCACCAGTGACCCCTACACTTTTTGAGGGATAGAAGCAGAATACCCCCCTAAAGTACCCCCCCCCCCCCCACCCCCCCCCCTCTCATTTTAAATTATTTTTTGACACCAATTAATTTCAAAAATAATTTTTATTGCATCAATATTTATTATAATATAAATATAATGTAAAAAATATATGCTTTAAAAATATTATTTTTAAATTAATAATTTAGATAAATTAGGGGAAGAGAAAGCAAAAGAATTTATAATTTCATCAATATTTAATTGTTTAAATAAATTATTTTCCATTGATAAAATGGTTAAATCAATTAAGAAATGGATCTTTCATGACACTACGAAGTCTTGTTTTAATTTTACTCATGACCCTTTCGGCAGTACATGATGTAGTAGGAATAGTTAATAAATATTTTTATAAAATTGTTAAATTTGGGAAAGCAGAAAAATTTATAAGCAGACGATAAGGTAAAATAAATGAATAGTTTCTCCAGTCTGAATCATTCATCTCAGAATTATTATCATCATCAGAAGAAGCTAAATAATGTATTAATAAAAATATTTTAATTAAATAAATTTACAATTCTCAGAATCTGACAAATCTTCTTTAATCTCTAGGTCTCGAGTAATAATTACGTCCCCCGTTTTAGCCATTTTATAAATATTTCTAAACATCAACATTTCCTCAAAAACTTGACTTGTATTTAATTGATAAAATTCACAGATATCCTTGATATCATCTTTAACAATTGCCTTTTCCGCCATTCCCTCTGGAGTAAAAAATGATGTTTGACTCAAAAATTTTATCGATTCATCGTTAAATCTTTCACTAAACTGCATAATAATTAAATCAAGTGCAGCATAAAACACACTGATTTTAAAGCTAAAATAAAATATTATATTTAATGATGAAAGTTTATATATACCTCTCCTTTTTGGATTGTAATGTTTGAAGTCTTGAACTTTCAAAATCAAAAGGTAAATTTCTCTTCTTCATAAAATCTTGGGCCTTTGAAAAGACTTCCAAAAATTCAGTGTTATTATCAATTTTAGGATTATAAAATAATAAAAGATAATAATTTAAATTATACTTCTCATATTAATCAGGCAATCTTTTGCCAATTGAATTTGATTTATTGCAAACCCTATATCCTTCAAAATGGTTTGCAATTTTGTACAAGCCAAGCTTGTTATCAACAATATTTTATCCAAAACACATAGTGATAAAATAAAATCAAATTTTTCTATTCTATAGACTAGAGCACTAGCCATAGTGGAAGTGGCAGGATCTTCAGAATCCTTTAAATTTGCCAAAGCTGCCCTCAAAGCATCATAAAGTAGGAAAAAATTTACAATGGCCTTATATGATGTTAGCCAGTTTCTATAAATATAAAATAAACATTATATATCGAAACAATTAAGATAATATTACCGAGTGGTATTCTTGATGCGTAAAAATCTATGTGATTTTGTCAGTAAATCACACTGACATGTTTTGAGCACTTCATATCTTTTAACACCATTAAAATATAGGTAAATTTCGTCTAATATTCCCAAGACATTTCGCAGCTCTTTTACAGATTGACATAATTGAACAACTATTAAATTTAATCGATATAGCACCAAATAAAAGCTGCCTTTGGCGCCTCCGCTCTAATCAAAGCCTGCACTCCATTAATTCTTCCACTCATGTTTGAGGTGCCATCATAGCTTTGCCCCACTAGGAATTCGAGGGGTAGATTCATGGAGCCAAGCTTGGATATTATATTCTTTTTAATATCGAGGCCCGTTGTATTTCCCGTACAATAAATGTCTAATCAGCCTTTCAACGGGCTTAGGTGTCTCGCTATTTTCAACATATCTCACTATCAAAGCTATTGCTTCTGATTTCGATACATCATATGTGCCATCATCTATAATTGAATAGCACCTGTTGAATTCAATCTCCTTTTGAATTTTTTTATAACCATATTTTTCATGGTTTCAATAAGAATATTTATGTTATTATATGATAACAGATTTGAATATAATTTAGATTTTAATCCCTTAATTTTTTTCTCACTTCTTCTTTCTTCATTATCTTGTATATACATTTTAAGAACAGGCTAGAATCTGCAATAAGTTTAATAAGGCTCATCATATTGCCATCTTAATTTTTAATCAAGCATTTATATTTTTTTTGGTTAATATTTTTGGGCTTGACAATGATCTAGAAATTATAAATGATTATATATAAGATTAAATATTTAAATTTTTACTATTCCCTTTGATAAAATTTTAATTTTGCGCCAAATCTTGAAAGTGGAAAAATAATTTTATGATAAGAAATATCGGATAACAAACTAATTTGCTAAACATCGACCATAAAAATTTTTAAAAAAATAAATAAAAAAATTTAAAAAAAAAAAGTACCCCCATAGAAATTTATAGAAGCAGTTGCTTCAGACCCCCCCCCCCCCCGTTGTAGGGGTCACTGTACCCCACCATCTATCTCAATTTATTATTTAAATACATAAAATAATAAAATATTTAAATATCAATTAATGATTTATTAAATAATTATTAATTTTTTTTTACAAATGACTTATGTTTAAAATGCCATATCTCTTAAACCTGGGCTAGATCCCAACTTGAAATTTTCCCTATTTATTAATTAATCCTACAGCTATACACATTAAAAATATTTGAGAGAAAGAAAAAATGGTTATCTGATCATCTCCGATTTTCTATCTAATATGTGACAGTTAAATTATTTTAACATCAACAATTAGACTATATATATATAAATTTAAATAATGTTTCTAGTTAAATTATATCCAAAGATATCTAAAATTAAAGGAAATGCATTTTGCCCAAAATGCTCTATTATTGCGACCTTTAGAGTTTAGAGGTCCTTATCTCAGCCGCTGTTTTGAGTTGGAATCTTTACTCTATTTTTTTCTTCTTAGTTACAATACATGCAAACTTAGTAAAAAATTATAAAAATCTGAAAGGGTTGGATTGAAACTCATGTTGTGTGATGGAACTTACAGTATATATTAGTTATAATTAAGCAGTAATAAATTAAACCTTTGAAGGTAAGTGACGACTTCTTGTTCTTTAGTATTTATATATTTAATCTTCTTGTTTCGTAAATTCTACAATTTATTTTATTTTTTTGGGGAAAAAAATATTCGGATATATATTTATATGAGATTAGTAGGGAAGACCAGGGCTAGTCTTCGCAAGTAGTTATCGGTTCAGCGGTTGCTATTTAAAAACCAGAAATGTTTAGAATTCAATTTTAATTTTAAAATTCAATTTTTTATTAAAATTCATATAAAAATATGATAAAATATAATTATTTAAAAATTAACAATAAAATATAGAGAATATAATAAAATATGTCATATATAAATTTAAGTTAAAAAAAATACAAATGTATATTTTTATAAAAAGAAGAAAAGAAAAAAAACATTAAAAAAAGAAATATCAAATGGCGAGGTCGGGCCATGATGTTTTAAATATTTGATAATTAGATCTAATTATAGATACGGCGATTTTCTGCTTGAGTTTGTAAAATGGAGAAATGTATGATTTTTTTATTGATTTGGATATTGTTTTGAACAGATCTAAAGCTGCTTGTCCAAAAGAGCAGGTTGATGTAGCTGCTATTGGAACAAAGTGGTTTATCACACATCAGGTGTGAGTATTTTATATTTTTTAGAGATTCGGTTCTGTTAAGGGGATCTTGGGAATTATTAGATGGAGCCATGAGATCAATGCATGTAAAAACTCACATTAAAGGCTTTCCCATGGAAAAAGGTACGACGGTTTTGCCGTCAGGGCATTTTTTATCTGAAAAGGATGTAGGTTCTTAAATACAGGGAAAATTGGCTTTATTTAAAAAAGAAGCTATTATTACATTTATTTTATCATGTCGGCTGATTTTTGATATAAATTTACAGTGGAGAGCGTGTCTCCCATACGCGTCTGCCGATTGATTGCATTTATTGCAAATATAATGGTTTAGGAAAGGTACGCCCAAGCGTAAATTGATTGCATAACGAAAAGCGTCGTTATCTATTAGCTGGTTATTTAAAATACTGGGATATAAATCTAACCATTAATGGCCAGAGTTGTTGAAATTAAGAGATCTTAGGAGGGATTTATATTGGTGATCATCGCTCAAGTTGAGGTAAGATAAGGAACGAGATACCAATCCTTGATCCCAATCTTTTTGTTTCGTTGAATCTGGTGGGGCTGTGTTTGGTAAGACATTAATGTTCCAACATATTTTATTTATCTGGGAACAAAATAATCGGATATATATTTATATGAGATTAGTAGGGAAGACCAGGGCTAGTCTTCGCAAGGATTTATCGGTTCAGCGGATGCTATTTAAAAACCAGAAATGTTTAGAAATTCAATTTTAATTATGTAATAACATCGTATAGAAGAGAAAAATATTTAATACTCCTCGGTTATTTAAATATTTTTATGATAAAATGAGCTTTTAAGGTAAAAAATCAAAATGTTTTTACATCACACTTAGGTGGTATTATTGAAATTAACATTATAAGAAATTTAAAAGCCCTCTTTTCACATTTCAGATAGTTTCAAAGTCATATATTATGTTTAAATATATTTTTAGAAGTTATTAATAATAGTAACTAGGGGCTATTAGACTCAGGGCTAGTCGGATCTATCAAATTATGCTTACAAATATGACACAATGCAATAATATAAAATAAGTATTTTTTTGGCTACTATTATACCTTTAAATCAAATCTATATTAAAATGCAATAGAATTAAAAAAAAAAATAATTGAAAATTCTACACATTTTTTATAATTCAAATAATGTCTTATTTTGTAATTTTTATATGAATTATTTTTATGTAAATGTTATATTTATATCAATAAAGCATTGTGCATGAAAATAATGAAATAATAATATTAATTAGTTTATGGGAGGCTTAATAAAATAATTGAATCTACAAGCCCCAGGGTTGGAGCTTGTTGGCTCAAAAAATGACCTTTACTAGAATCAATTTTGAGAAAAAAGGAATACATATTTAAAAGATTTATAGATGTATAAGGTTAGATCATGATATTTTGTAAATTCAAATACAACAATTGTTTTCAGACCTATCATTATTTTGACAAAAATTGCGCTGACAAGTTCTGGCATCCTACCCACTTAACCCCTGGTGATACATGGAGACTTATACACTTAACTTTAAATTAATACATAACTACTACTCTTTCCCGATAAAAATTAAATTAAACCCCCAAAAATGTTACCTATTTCTAGCCCTCTCGAAGTTCTTGATCCTTATTAAAATAATATATTAGTTTTACACCAATTTTTAGAGATATTCATTTACCACTCTCCCCCTTTCCCTCCATTGACAAATATGTTTTGAATATAGGGTTTAGTCGGTATATACTCATATATATATAGAATTATAATAGTATATAAATAAAGACTTTGGCCACGGATTGGATCTTCCTGCAAATCAATCTCATTTCATCGTTGATGATAGGCTGTAAAGATAATTGTTAAAGTGTTGTAGTATTTAGTCGTTTACCTTTATAAAAAGGGGCAATGTGGTACCACATGTTCTCAACACCATAGTTATTTCGGCATTGACTGCCTAAATAAAATTTTGAAAAATAAAATTTTATTTAACAATGATGAGGATTGATGTCAAAATAGGATTAGCCTCATACCCCCCTACAAGGATGCCAATCATTGTCAATTTCTTAGTTACGTTGAGATTCTAAAATGAAAATAGGTTCAAAAAAATAACGAAGCCAAAAATTAATAATCATTGAAATAATAAATTAAAAGAGAAACCGAACCTCTTAGAGCCTACATTACGAAAAATATTTCTCGTGATATATAAGATTAATGTTGTATATCATTTCTTGGTAGAAAAAAAAATTATTAAGGTTTTTGAGATAGTTTTTTAAAAAAATAATAAGTCATCTAATTTGATAAAGAAAAATATATTGCCAAACTATAGGTATATATATCTGCTACTTTTAAGTGCAGTTAAATCAGCAATATATATCGAAAAAGGTGATTGTAGATTAATCTAGCATTTCAACCCATTTACTATTTCGCCTTTGCTGCCTGCCATAAAAATGGTATGATTTAAAGAGTAGAGTAAAAATATAATAAATAACAGTGAGGGATATAAATTTTTTTAAAAATAGAGGGGCGAGGCAAATTTGATTGATATAATTCATGCCTTAGATGACTTCCTATATTTGGGCCTGGTATTTAAAATGTTTACATATAATTATAAATGCAAAGTTGAGATTGTGCAAATTTAAATTCTAGAAGTCAATAAAATTTAATCAATTTTAGTTTAAAATTTATAAATTCGCGAAATTTTTAAGCAAAAAAAAGTAAGTAATATTAATTTATATTTTTCAAATTATAATAAAAAAAATGGACATAGTAATCAAAATGGAAAAATTTTAATTAAATGGTTTAAAAATAATTTGGTAATAATTATAGATTTAAAAATTTACAAAAATTTTAATGGAAGATTTTGGTCTTCATAATTTTATAACTCTAACAAATATTTATAAATTTTAAAGGTTTTTTAAGAAATCATTTAAGTCACAGCCTAAAAAATCAAAATAAATATTAAAATATTTAATTTAATTTAGAAAAAAAATAATTCTATACATCGGATATCTCATTTAAGACCGTTTGAGAAAGTAGACAATATTTTTCGTTAATAGTTACAGATTTATAGTTTTTGCAAAATCCAGTCCCATCCCAGTCTACCCAATACCTCAATTATCAGCTAACTATGTAAATTAAATTATTTGAATTATAAACTTGGTAAACTCGGGAATATTTGCTACATCTCTCATAAATATCGTTTTCCATGACCTTTTTAAATTAATAGGTAGCCTTTATAAAATCTAAGATTGTTTTTTTTAAATGATAAATGTTTGAATCGAGATTTTAAATTACTTCCCAAAAATTCGATTTATTTATATAAAAATAAATTTACTATCAAAGAATGATTGAGAATCGGTTTCACTACTTTTTCGGCATTAAAAATAATCTTCTCGATCATTCGGATCATCATACTACTGTTTAGATCCGCGCGTACTTTAGTACGATATCTATGATAAAGCGCAAAGCGTTCAAATGATAGTTGGTAAAGAAACAAGTAATATATGCTAGAAATGATTGAGATGATAGCCAAATATCGTTTTATAGTAATCATATTTTTTCATATTTTAAAAAAAATAAAATAAATTTTTATAATTAGTCAAATGGGGGACAAAATATTTGCTAATAAATTTTAACAAAAAAATATAAATCGTGAATGGTTGTTCACTTTGTTAGATTTTTTTTAAACAAAAATAATGGATAAAATGCGTTTTTTAACGATTACCTAAATTATCATCAAAGCTAGTTTAGTTTTAAAAAGGAATAAATATATCCTAAATTTTCTATTATATAATAATATATGAAAATATGAATGGAAGGATAAAATAATAATACAAAAAGCACAGTTTTTTTTAAAGGGGGAAGGTGGGAGAGAGAAATTACAAAAATTTTGGTTTAAAAA
This sequence comes from Gordionus sp. m RMFG-2023, assembly GCF_954871325.1. NCBI lineage: Eukaryota > Metazoa > Nematomorpha > Gordioida > Chordodea > Parachordodidae > Gordionus > Gordionus sp. m RMFG-2023. The sequence goes on from NC_088775.1 coordinate 84,897,649, forward strand.
CTTTAATTAAATCTAAATAAGTGATTTTAAAATAGGATATATTCACTAGTGATTTGCATCGGGCCTAATTTTTAAAAAATTTACCGGCCCTGCCAGGCCCGATTTTTTTTAAATATAGAAATTAATTTTTATAATTACTTAAAATAAAAGACATATGTTTATAGCGTTTAGTTTCAATAAATTAAATCAAAAATTTTTATTTTACATAAAAAATTCAATATAAAATTGATAAATTTATATATATTTAATAAATTTATATATATTTATATATATTTAATAAAATTTCCAAGATCCGACCTGACTGGGCCTAATATTTTTTGTTGGCATTAACCTAAAACCGAATATAAAAAGGATCATATTTTGATACTGGGCCATTATTTAATATTTATTTATGCTTTCATATTCTCCAAAAAGGATATTCGTACACTAACCATAATCGAATTAAACGTAATGATAGCGAAAAGACTTAAAGAAAGGCAGGTCATATGGTGCCTAAACAAATTAATTACCGAATTGAAATTAATGATCAGGCACTAAATAATGGCATTGTAATTCATGCTTTCGTGGGCCGCCATTTGTTGTTTATTTTTCACTTTCTTATTTTGCTTATAACTCACTATTTGATTTCGCTGGCGTCTGGTTTGAAGATCATTTAGGATCAATTAAGACTCTAAATTATGGGATAAATTTCAGATTTGATCATCAAGTCGTTTCGCCTGTCATAGCTACGTCATGTCATCGGTACGTATTTATTTTTATTTTTTTTATTTGTTGATTTTATTTATTTATTTTATACAAACAGATGATCCCACCAACAGTCTTAATTTATTTTTAAATAGATTATATTTTTTATTATTTTTAGCGATTATTACTTTTAGCGATTTAGAACTATAAATAATACTGCTTGGACGATGGTTCAACAAGTTAATCATTTTCCTTGTCCTGAAATCGGAGTGCCAGTTATTAAAAAAATTCTCTAAATAAGGGCACTCTAGGATTTTCATGTAAAACAGGTTGAAGGCTATGGATCATACAAGTATATTGTAAATTTTAAAATGGGAATAACTTTTAAAATAATGATAATAACTTAATCAAAGTTTCCTTTTCACTGATTTCATAAGTTAAATATTAGAAGAAGTAAGATTATTAAATTAAGCTAAATTCTTTCTAAAAAAAGAAAAGATATATACTCTTTTGACACTTACATATCACTTACACCTTTCACTCCCCTTTCAGGCAACTAATCCTTATAATTGCCTTATTCACTTATATCTGTTTGTTTTCTGAAGTTTAAATATTTAAATAAGATTATTAAATTAAGTTAATTATACTAAATGTTTTATCTACTTTATAAATTAAGAAAGAATCTTTAATTAGGTTAAAGCGTTGTGTAAATTTAATCAAGAAAGTGTTAATTAAAAAATATAAAATTTAAATGCAGGTTGATCATATGTGGTTCAAAAACATTATGACCAATGTAAACTGGGTTACTCTTTAACACTTACTTTCACTAAGTATCACTAAATATCACAAAATTTCAAGCAACTACTTCATATAAATTGCCTTTTCCTGCTTTGAAAATTTTAAATATTTGAAAAAGTTTATTAAATTATGTTAAATTAAACTGAATATGTGGTTCAAAAAACATTGTGACCAATGTAAACTGGGTGACTCTTTAACACTTACTTTCACTAAGTATCCCTAAATATCATAAAATTTCAAGCAACTACTTCATATAATTTGCCTTATTCAATCACATTTCCCTGTTTTGAAAATTTTGAATAAATTGTGTTAAATTAAACTGAATTTCTCTTCACATATAAGGGCAGACGTTATTTTGTCATGATTCTCTAATAAGTGCTTTGTTCAGGCTTTCTCAGTTTCCCTTATTACCAATTCACATGATTTTTTTTAAAATTAGTGCAAATGTAGGAAGCCATATTAAAATCAATTGTCAAAGTAATATTATTATATTATATAGAAATTCATAACTGAGTTAATTCAATAAATTTAATATCTCCAGGCTTGGGAAAATTTTTTCAAAATTATTATGTGTTGGACTGGGCTTAAAAAATATTTCTCAAAATTAATATTGGCTTGGTTTTCAAAAATTATTAGGGATTGAAATGGGCTTGAGAAAATCTTTTTAAATTATTTAGATCTTGGATGTTTGGAAATTTTTTCCAAATATTGTAGGCTTGAACCTATATTGGGATTTTTTAATGTTAAATGTTAGTCTTATGTTATTATTTTTATAAAGTAATATATTTTACCCGTAGACTAATTGGTAAATCAGAGATTTCCCCTTCATTAATTATAAATTTAATATCTCTGGGCTTGGTTTCAAAATTATTAGGGATTGAGATGGGCTTGAGAAAATCTTTTTTAATTATTAAGATCTTGGATGCTTGGATATTCTTTCCAGATATTATAGGCTTGAACCTATATTGGGATTTTTTAATGTTAAATGTTAGTCTTATGTTAATATTTTTATAAAGATATATATTTTAACTCAAAGAATAGTTTTCAGTAACATACAAAATGTAGACTGATTCTGCTATGCCGACAACATATGTATCCCTACTAAAGATATCACTAACATTCATTATTTTAACAATAGTCTCATATAATATGGGAAAAATCAAAATTTAAAAAATACTAAAATTCTCTTTTCCTTTCTTTCCCTTTTATTTTCTTTTATTATCTTCCCCTTTCTCATCATTTCCCTTTCCTATCTTCACTTTTTAATTTTCTTTTTCTTTATCTCTACCTTCCTTTCCCTTTTAATTTTCCTATTTTCTTTCCATTTAATTTTCTCTTATTTCCCTACCTCAGGTTACACACTCAAGCCCAAGGCTGGGCTTATCAAAAAATAAATATCATTCAATTCTTAATTCAACTCATATTCAAGCAAAAAAAATTATACTGGGTCATATGACGTGAAGCCCAATAAAATCTACCAAATGCAAAATAAAGTTATTCATCTATATATACTAAAAATGCTTATACTTTACATTTTAGAATACATCTATTTTAGCTTCTGATGGATGATATTCCCACTATTTCTAGAGAGGTTAACCTAATATTGACTCCTTTGGTTTAATACATTAATATGTTTTTTAATTATTCTTTTGTTTTTATTTTAGATAACAAGCCATGTCCTAACCTCACTTAATGATTGTACAGGTGGTATATTGACTCCTCATCAGGTTCAATGCATTTACTTTTTTTATTTATCCTTTTGTTTTTATTTTAGATAACAAGCCATGTCCTAACCTCAGTTAATGATTGTACAGGTGGTTTATCCGTCATTAATAAAAGAAAAAGATGGCAGGTCAATGAAAAAAAGAAACGCTCCAGGGATAGCGAGGCCCTACAAAATCTACTAACAACGCAAAATAAAGTTAGCCTTATATATATATTTTTTTTATACTCTTTTATATTATAGAATACATATATTTTAGCTTCTGATAATGTTCCCACTATTTCTAGGGAGTTGAACTAATATTGACTCCTCTTCAGGTTTATTGCATTTATATTTTATTATCTTATTCTTTCTCCGAGTTTGGGAAAAAATTTTGAAAATTAATATGGGTCGGACTGGGCTTGGAAAATATTCTTCAAGATTAATATTTGCTTGCACCTGACTTGGGAATATCTTTTACAAATTATTATGGGGGGCTATGAAAAAATTTTCAAAATTATTATGGGTTGAGCTAGGCTTGAGAAATTTTTTTATAAATAAGGTCTTGAACGCGTGGAAATTTTTTCCAAATATTATGAGCTTGGACCTGGCTTGAAATTTTTTAATGTTAAATGTTAGTCTTATGTAATCAATAATATATTTACAAAGAATTTTGATATTGGGTAAAAGCTCATTTAAATGTATTTTGACTCAAAAAATAGTTTCCACTCTTAGTCCTAATGGGTTGGACTTGACCTAAATGAGGAAGGGGGGGGGGTTAAAAATAATATAAATTGGATATGATTTAAGATAACATCTTTCTTAAAAAAACGAATAAAATTCTCATTCTCCGTCATTTTTGACGGGCTATCTACTAGTATTAATTAATAGCTGATATTTAAAATTCTGCCGTTTATTATCATACTAGCTGACGGTGTATGGTACTAAATATACTTTATTAATAAATTTTATATAAATATTTAGGAAAAAAGAGGTAAAATTGTTGCAATGTATACCGTTAGATATATCAAAATTTAAATTTGGGATGGAAATCATATTGGATAAAATTTAAATAGAGAAGCTTTAAGATTTTTGAATTTTAAATATATATGGGTTATACATTGGCCTGAAAATATTTTTTGCAGACATAGTCAGGCCTAATTAAAAAACCAAGTCCATGTAACATTCATAAAATTTTCCATTTATTTCTATATAACAATGTCTTAAATTTAATCTTATATTTAGAATAAAATTTAGATTTGTGTTAGAAATCATATTGTGTAAAATATAAAATAGTGCTTGAAAATTTGCTAGACAGTGGCCTGAAATTTTTTTTTTGCAGTTTTTTGCAGAAATCGCCAGGCCTGATTAAAAAACCAAGCCCATGTAAATTTCATATTCTGATTTTATTTTTAAATGAATTATGACTTTTATATATTTTATTTCAGTTCTCAACTAACAAAATTATTATGGTCTTTGGCGGGCTTGAGAAAATTTTCCCAACAATATGGTTTTCAGAGATTTACCTATCTCCAGGCTTGGGAAAAAATTATAAAATTATTATGGGTTGGCCAGGTTTGAGAAAAAAAAATTCAAGCCAATGTTTGGTCCATATTTAAAATTAAAAAATTTTCAAGCATATCTATTTTAAATTTTACCCAATATGATTTCTATCACAAATTTAAATTTTATTCTAAATATAAAATTAAATGTAAGATATTGTTATTAAATTACAATAGAAATAAATGGAATATAAAAATTATATTTAAGACATTGTTAAATTACAATAGAAATAAATGGCAAAATTTTTTGAAAGTTTTATGGGATTTGGTATTTTGATCTGTCCTAGCTATATCTGCAAAATAAAATTTATTTCAGGCCAATGTATACCCCATATTTAAAATTAAAAAATTTCCAAGCATCTCTATTTCAAATTTTATTCAATATGATTTCTATTACAAATTTAAATTTTATTCTAAATATAAAATTAAATTTAAGATATATGGCAAAATTTTGGGAAAGTTGCATCGGACGTGGTTTTTTGAACAGGCCTAGCTGTGTCTGTAAAATTTTGAGGCCAATGTCTAGCCCATATTTAAAATTCAAAAATTTTGAAGCACCTCTATTTTTAATTTTACCCAATATGATTCCTATCACAAATTTAAATTTTGATATTTCTAATACCCTTAATGTTCACGGGTTACATTGCAACAATTTTACCACTTTTTATTCTAAATTTTAATATAAAGCATATTTAGTACCATATACACAAACTAACTAATTACCTCTCTACCCCGTCATTCTTGATGGGTTATTAGCTAGTTAAATATAAGTATGAATATATTAAAATAAAAGATTGAATTTAAAGCAATGTATTTTCTTTTAAGGATGAAGGTTTTATTTTGAATTAATTACGATTTCAATTTTCAATAAATGATATAAACTATATAAAAATAAAAAATATATTTTTTCTAAAAAAATGTAATAAAAACTAGTGTTGTTAAACGGCGCAATTTTAGCCGATTTTTAAAAACAGCTAACTACACATTATAGCCAGGAAAATATTGGCCTAAGCGTCGAGATTTATCCAACGGATGTTCAATCCTATGTGCCATCTATGAGCAAAATTTTTAAGCTTGCAATATTTTTCTGGATAAAATATTGAGTTAGATGAAAACTTTTATTTTATTTTATAAATAAATAAAGTTATTAAAAAAGTAAACAAGTGTAAGAAGACAAAAATAAAAAATTTTTTATTTATAATTTAAAGCGAAAAGACCCCTGGTTTAGGAAAAATTAAGATATTTAGCTAAGATTAAAAAATAGACTGGTATTAAATGCAATATTAAAAATTTATATTATACAAATAAACGAAGTTAATCGAAGCGAATTAGCTTTATTAATTAATGATTAAAGAGTGGGTTTTATTGGCAAAAAAAAAATTAATATAAAATAAAACAGAAATTTAAAGTAAAATATGATGGAAAAAAGGTATATAAAGTAACAGAAATAAAAATAGGAATTTATATATTGACTTAAATAAAGTTTAACAAAAGTGGTAAAAGATTTTTTTTTTTTAAAAGAAAAGGAAAAAGAAGGGAACAAGTAGTGTTGTTAAACGGCTCGTTTTGAGCCGATTTTTAAAAACGGCCAACTCATTATTTTATCCGGAAAAATATTAAGCAAGCCTGATGATTTTGTTCATAGAAGGCAAAAAAGACTTGGCATATATTAGTAAAATTTTGAGGTTTAAGCTATATTTTTCTAGTGAAAGTATTGAGTTAGCCTTTTAAAAATCGGCTCAAAAAGAGCCGCTTAACAACACTAGAAATAATTATGTGAGTAGAAAAGTAATAAAAATTTAACGAAATAAAAATAAGAATTTAAATATGTTGAAATAAAATTCATAATGATAAAATTAATAATTATGTATAACGAAGATTGGTTAAAAAGGGAGAAGGTAAAGATAAATATTGATGTATTTAATCAGAATTAATATGACAAGGTTGTAAATATGTGTATTAAATAAAGAGATGTATATTTGGTAGAAATATATGCTAATAACTTTTAAAAATAACGAAACCAACAAAAATCATATTTATGATATCCAATAAAAACCGCAAACTTATGTGTACGATAACCAGTAACAACAACAACAAAGAAAAATCCAAACACATACGTCCGATAAACATAAACAATAAAAGAGAAACGTTAGATAACTGGCAGCACCAAGAGCACTATGATCATAGAGGCTATCATTGATCAATGGTTTATGAATATAAATTAAACAACATTGTGATATTTACCCTTAAAATTCTAATTGGAATTTTTAATTAAATTATCCTATATTATCTATGTAACTTTGTTATTATATGCTTAAATTTTCTCTATTTTCCGGGATTTGACTAAAGGAAAGGTTTATATTATGAATTACTGTATTAATATATTTGTATAATTTTTTCTCCCTTATTATTTTATTTATTTATAAAAATAATTCGGCGCTGTGAAAAAATGTGTAAATTATTTATTAATTTTTGTATGTTTATTTTATAGCAAATAAAATAAATTGTGGAATATAAAAATTAAGTTATCATATAAAATTTCTTTCTAAGATGATAATATATTACAAATATAAAAATATATATATAAGCCCCGTTTTCAACAGTTATAACAAGATCACATTACAAATTTATACATGGCGTAACATCGAGATATTAACGAAAGAAAAAGTGTAACAGCCGAACGAAAGGTTTTTATAAGAATCACAAATTACGTTTCCGCAAGAATAGAAGAGTCTCATGCCTAAATGGTGTAAATTATCGAAAATTTGTCTCACCTTGTCTAAAGTGGTTATAGATTCAGTGTTAATACCCTCAATGTGAATTTCAATTAACATTTGCCTGATATTTCTCAATTTAATCTGAGAAAAGCCTTTCGAGGTGCGAGTCCTTCTTTTAACAAACTTTAAGTCCCCACCAGAGTTGATAAATAAATATTTCCAATGCGGAACGTTGAGCAGGCTCGCCAGTATATTCCACTCATCTCCCTCTACATCTATTTTCAACAAATCGATTATGTTATCTTGATGACCGAGCATTGCTGTTATATTTGTGAAGGGTAAAAATTTCCATGTTGAATTCATTTTCCGGGTCTCTACGGACTGTATAGGGTTGATCACATATTTACCCTTATAGTTATTTTCGTTATCATCATCTCTTTCGGTCGAATGATTTAATTCACTAATAACACTTTTATTGAATTCCTTTTTTATAACCGGGTGAAACCATGCCTTTTTAACTTCAAAACTACCCAAACCCCACATGCTTTCATAATTGTCCACATTTATTATCTTTGAAATGTGCATATCTTGAGTCAAATTGTCAATTAATCGCTCTAAGACGAGTTTATTCTTCTCTATATGGTCATCTTCTTCTCTGATCCCCACGTTGTGGAATATATTAGATGGAAAACGAACAAAGCTCTTCATATTAATTGTAGGGTCAAACGAATTTATTTCACAACCGTGCATTATCAATGCGTTTTCTAATGACCAATCTTTTCCTATTCTAATCAATGGGGAAAAAATATTAATGAAATTAAAATAATTAAAAAGCATTCTTCAAATTAAAATTGCAAAATTTTGGGACTATTTTTAGAATATAAATATTGTCATAAATTAATTTACAAAAATGTTTTTTTTCTTTCTCCCCTCACATATATTTTGTATGAGTAAATTTCATCGCCAAATAGAAATGTTCTTGGACCTATGTAGTCCGACCTAGCAAATATTTTTTTAAAGATTGTTTTGATGCTTAATTCACTAGTAAAAAAAATTAAGTTCAATTATATTCAGCCCGACTCTGGAACGGCCAGACTTTCGCTATTTATCCAGAAAGGATTCTAATATAAAATATAGGGTCAACAATAATCCCAAATTAAAAGTTTTAAATATTTCCTGCAGACAATTCTATATTTCACCGATTCTATAAAACTATACCTTAAATATTTAGAAAATGGAAGTTAGAGCTCATTACATATCCAAATATGCTAATATAAAATATGAGGTCAACAATAATCTTTATTTAGTTTTAAATATTTCCGGCATAAAATTATGTATTCCACCGGTTCTATAAAAGATAACTCAAACATTTATAAAATGAAGCTTAGAACTCATTACAATTAATCCAATTATTGCATTTATTGATTATAGAAAGAAAGAAAGATAGAAAGAGAATAGAAAGAAAGAAAGAAAGAAAGAAAGAAAGAAAGAAAGAAAGAAAGAAAGAAAGAAAGAAAGAAAGAAAGAAAGAAAGAAAGAAAGAAAGAAAGAAAGAAAGAAAGAAAGAAAGAAAGAAAGAAAGAAAGAAAGAAAGAAAGAACGAACGAACGAAAGAAAGAAAATAATTATATCAATCTAAACTCAAAACTATTTTTAAAAATTAGATTTTAAAAATCAGATCCTGTCCTGTCTGGTAAAAAATAGGACTTCTGCAGGTCTCAATTAATTATTATCATATACAATAGATCTTATAGATTTCCTTTCTTATATATATTCTTAAAATATTTAATGATTCATTACCCGAAAGAATACACTAAACAAGGAGACCTTAACTCGTAGAATCTATCTTGACACGTTTGCCAACCCCCGTCACCCAGGTTTCCCATGTACACCATCCTTTTGCAGTCGTATTCAAAAGTGCGACTCAACCTATATAATTATATTAAATGAATAACCGATTTATTTTATACAAATTATTTTAACATTCTTTTATTTGTAAGGAACACAATTTTTATTCAAATTATCTTTGATTTATTAAAGTTTTTAATAATTTGGTATCCAAATTTGGCAAAAAATATTTATATTTTGATCTTTTAAAAACGAAACTGGCTAAGTTAAAAAGCCAAAAAAATCTGAGATTTTTACACCTTAAATGCTTCTACCAAATCCGATATATAAAGGGGTAGTGGGGAGGAAGGGGGAAATCAAAACAATGTTTCTTATTCATGAAATATTTTAAGTCTTAGAAAATTTTAAATCAAAAAACAAACTCGAACATAATCTTTTGTTAAAATTTTAGGACACCCTAAAAGGTATTTCAATATAAAGTGAATTCTGCTGAGGTGGTCAACATTATTAATATTAGTTTATAATAATTATAAGAATAATAAATTGCATTAATTTGATTGATTTTATACAATTAAAAGCCAATTAATGATTTATCAAATATTTATTACAAATTTGTACAAATGACTTATGATTAAAATGCCATATCCTAAACGTCGGCTAAGCCCAACTTGAAATTTTGCATATTTATTAATTAATTCTACAGAAATATGCATTAAAAATATTTGAGAGAAAGAAAAAATGGCTATTCGTTTTTATAATCATTCCCGATTTTCTATATCCAATATTTGACATTTAAATTTTTTTAAACAATATTTAACATTATAAAACCTTAAAGGCCTACTATTTGACTATATAAATAAATTTATGAGATTCTTCTAGCTCAATATATCCAAAGATAACCAAAATTAATGGGAGTGCATTCGACCCAAAATGCCCCATTTTTTAAACTTTAGAGGTCAGTTATCTCGGCCGCTGTTTGGAGTTGTAAGCTTACTTTAATTTTTTTCTTCTTAGTTACAATATTTGCAAACTATAGTAAATAATTTTAAAAAAAGTCTGGGAAGGTCGGATAGAAACTCATGTTGATTTATAGTGGAATTAACCGTACATATAAGTTATAATTAAATAAAAACACATTAAACCTTTGAAGGTAAGTAGAAACTTCTTGTCCTATAGTATTTAGATATTTAATCTTCTTGTTTCGTAATTTCTACAATTTATTTTATTTTTTCATGTAAAATATGTATGAAAATTATTTAATACTTCTCGGTTATTAAAATATTTTTAATGATATAATGTGCTTTTAAGGTAAAAATTAAAATTAACATTGTATGAAAATTAAAACCCTCTTCTCACATTTCAGAAAGTTTCATAATCATATATCATGTTTAAATATATTTTTAGAAGGTTTTAATTATATTAGTAACTAGGGGCTAGTAGACTCGGGGCTAATTGGATCAATCAAATTATGGTTGAAAATATGATACATTATAATATTTATGTAATAATTAATAATTATTTATTGGCTAGTATTTTACATTTACATCAAATCTATATTATAGTGCAATAGAATTGAGAAAAAATAATTAAATATTTAACACATTTTTTATAATTTAAATAATTGTATTTTGTCATTTTTATATGAATTATTTTTATATAAATGGTATATTTATATTAATAAAACTTTGTGCATGAAAATAATGAAATGAAAATACTAAATCTTGGAAGATTTAATAAAATAATTGGATATATAAGCCTCAGAGTCAGAACTTGTTGGCGCAAAAAATGGGTTTTACTAGAATCGATCCCGAGAAAAAAGTAATAAATATTTAAAAGATTTATCAATGTATAAGGTTAGGTAGGGGTTTAGGATATTTCATGGTAATTTGTAAATTCAAATAAATTATTTTGGACCTGTAATGATCTTGACGAAAATTGCGCCGACAAACTCTGGTCTCCAACCTATTTAACCCCTGGGAATACATGGAGATTAATTCACTTAACTTTAAACCCGATGAAATTAATTAAACCCAAAAAGTGTTACCTCTAGCCCTCCCGAGGTTCTTGATCTTTATTCGAATAATATATTCGTGTTACACCAATTTTTAGAGATATTCATTTACCACTCCCCCTTTCCCTCCACTGTCAAATGACAAATATGGTTAGAAATATAGGGTTTAGTAGGTATCTACTCATATATATATAGAATTATAATGGTATATAAAATAAAGACTTTAGCCACGGATTGGATCTCCCTGCAAATAAATCTCATTTCATCGTCGATGATAGGCTACAAAGAGAATTGTTAAAGTGTTGTAGTATTTAGTCGTTTACTTTTATAAAAAGGGGCAATGTGGTACCACATGTTCTCAACACCATAGTCGTTTTGGCATTGACCTCCTGAAAAATAAAATTATATTTATGATGAGAATTGATGTCAAAATAGGATTAGCCTCATACCCCCCTACAAGGATACCAATCATTGTCAATTTCTTAGTTAGGTGGAGATTCTAAAATGAAAATAGGTTCAAAAAAATAATCAAACCAAAAAATTAATAATCATTGAAATAATAAATTAAAAGAACTAGACCCTACATTACGAACAATATTTCGATATATAAGATTAACGTTGAATATCATTTCTTCGTAGAAAAAATATTATTAAGGTTTTTGATATAGTTTTTACAAGAATAATAAGTCATAGAATTTGATAAAAAATATATTGTTAAACTATAGCTATACATCTGAGTGCAGTTAAATTATAGCAATAAATATCGAAAAAAGGTGATTGTAGATTAAACCAACATTTCAGCCCAATTACTATTCCGCCTTGCTGCCCGCCTTAGAAATGGTATAATTTATAGAGCCGTTTAGAGTTAAAATATAATAAATAAATGATAACAGTAAGGTTTAATATTTTTTTAAATAAAGTGGGGCGAGCAAATTTGTTTGATATAATTTATGCCTTGGATGATTTCATATACTTGGAATTGGTATTTAAAATTTTTACATATAATATGAGATTGTGCAAACACTATCAAGAAATGACATCAAAGATTATATTTTAAGTTGTTAAAAGATACTTTTTAAATGGATCTAGATACAGATACATTGTCTAAAAAATTTATCTAGATACAGATATAACTTCCAAAAAGTTATCTTGATACAGATACAATTTTAAATGTATCTAGATACTGATACTTTTATTTTATTCTTAGATAAGGTTTGAATAAACCTAAATTAAGATTCTATTGTGAGAATTTATGAAATGAGCTAAAAAATTTATTGACTCAATATCACATTTATCAAAATATAACTAAAATAATGATTTTTAGATTTTAGTATAATAATTTGTTCGTAATTAAATTATTATACAAATTTAAATGTTGGCTATACCGGCGATAGGCACTTCAACAATCTGCTGTTGTGCATGTTAGTGATGGTTCTATTAGACCTTTTATGATTTCTTTCTTTTCATTTTCCCATCTTTGTGAAATTCTAGCAACGGCTGTCTGTCGGCAAATAATATTTTTTTGTGGAGCTAATGTTTTGATCATTTTTATAAATAAAGGATTTTTAACAATTGAAAATGGCTGAATGCTATCTATAATAAAATCAGTTATTAAATCATCTAAAGTGGTTTGGGTTAAAGTCTGAGGTCTCTTAGAAAAAATATCAATGGATGATGAGCCTAGTCCAATATTTTCTTTAATAGATTTCTTCTCCTTCCCCTATTTTGATTAAGAGTGTTTGATGTTTTCTCTTAAAATTTAAAATTACAATTGTAAACATTTATTTAGTATCTATACTCTTAAATGTTTTACAATGTTGCAAGTTGAGGTAATGCTAACTGAAATTTGTGTATTTTTTGGTAGACGTGGCAAACATTTTACTATCACTATCAGAGATTTGTTTTCTTTATTCTGAGATATTATTTTAAAATATGGTCTATAAATTGGCTATGGAAGAATGTCGTCATTGATTATATCATCTTCTTCATCAATATTAATCTAAAACAAAAATTAATATAATAAAATAAAATACCAATATATTTTTTATATAAGTTTTAATATTATATATATATAATTTTTTCATATGAAATAAAATAAATTTTGTATTTTTATTTATAATATAAAAAAGCGTTAAATAAAATATATCAAAATGTATCTTAAAAAGTATCTAAAAGATACAGATACCTCTAAAATAATATCTAGATACAGATACTTTAATGAAAAATCTATCTAGATAATACTCCATTTTTATATCTAGATACAGTATCTAGATACTTTAACAACTCTCTATTTTACAGAAATAGAATTAATTGATAAATAACATATTTATTAGTTACCGGATATATTGGTTACTATTATATTTTAAGTAAAATATAAAAGATTTTATCCAATTAAATTTTATTTTTTAAGTATAGTTTTTATAAAATAAATTTACTTTAACATAATATCTTAATAATTATTTGAAATACCAATAAATAGAATATCTTGTTTGATAATAGCGCCATCTATTAGATTGATTTTTATTGAAAAATAGTTTGTTCCATTTTTTTAAAAGGTGCATGTTGGTTTTTGATTTAAGAAATAACTAAAAAAAAATTATTGATTGACATGGCGATCAAAGAAAATCTGATTCGCGGATGAAAAAGTAATTTAATTACTATTAATTAAAACTATATGCATAATGTCAAAGATTTCTATAAACGCATGAAGAAAGCACAAATATGGGTATTCCAATTGGATATGGTAAGGAGTACAAACAAGTTGCTTACTACATTAATTTTCGATATTCAAAATAATTTTTTGTTAGTGTATGTACCCCAGGTGTATTATATATGTCCAGGTTTTTTTTTTACTTAAGGGTGTGGCCTAAATATCTTATAATAAATTAAATATAATAACTTTAACAAAATATAGAGACATACCCTATTTTTAATGCAAAATTGAAAATGAAAATACAAAAGTTCATTATTTTTTTTAATTCCAGAAGTTAATAAAATTTAATCAAATTTATAAACTCATAAAATTTTTACGAATAAAAAAAATGGAATCAAAATGGAAAATATTTAAATTAAATGAAAAGTATAAAAATAATTTGGTAATAATTATAAATTTCAAAATACGAAAGTTTTAATAGAAGATTTTGGTCATGTTTTATAATTTTATAACTTTAACAAAAATTTATAAATTTTGAGGTTTTTATGATACATTTAAGTCACAGCCTAAAAAATCAAGATAATTGTAAAAATATTTAATTTACTAAAAAAAAAATTTATACATTGGATGTATCATTTACGTTTGAGGTAGTTGACAATATTTTTTGTTAATATTTACAGATTTATAAGAGTTTTTGCAAAATCCAGTCCCACCCCAGTCTCCCCAATACTTCAATTATCAATCAAATATGTAAATTATATTATTATTATAAATTATAAACTTGGTAAACTCGGGAATATTTGCTACATCTCTCATATATATCGTTTTCCATAACCTTTTTAAATTAATAGGTTGCCTTTATAAATAGTATAATTATGTCGGTAATTCTAATAAGATGGGTTTTTTTCAATGATAAATATTTGAATCGAGATTTTAAATTACTTCCCGAAAATTAGATTTATTTATATAAAAGTAAATTTACTATCAAAGAATGATTGAGAATAGGTTTCACTACTTTTTCGTTGTTTAAAATAATTCTTTCGATCATTCGGATCATTATACTGCTGTTTAGATCCGCGCATACTTTAGTACGATATCTATGATAAAACGTAAGACGTTCAAGAGATAGTTGATAAAGAAACAAGTAATATATGCTAGAAATGATTAAGATGATAGCCAAATATCGTTTTTTATTAATCATATTTTTACATAATTTTATATAAATAAAATAAATTTTTATAATTAGTCAAATGGGGGACAAAATATTTGCAAATAAATTTTAATCAAAAAAATATAAATCGTGAATGGTTGTTCACTTTGTTAGATTTTTTTAAACAAAAATAATGAATAAAAGCGTTTTTTAATGATTGCCTAAATTATCTAAAGCTAGTTTAGTTTTAAAAAGGAATATATCCTAAATTTTATATTATATAATAGTGTATGAAAATATGAATGAAAGGATAAAATAATAATACAAATGCACAGTTTTTTTTTAAAGGGGGGAAGGTGGGAAAGAGAAATTACAAAAATTTTTGTTTAAAAACTTTAATTAAATTTAAATAAGTGATTTTAAAATAGGATATATGCACTATTGAAATTAAAAATATATATTAAAAAAACAAATGAGGATATATTAAAAAATTAAATTAAAAAATCTATGATGAAAAGCGTAAAAAAGAAGTAAAAGAAAAAAAAATATTAAAAAAGGGGTTCATATCACCCTAGAGAAGAGTGAATACTTAAAAAATTGGATCGGCATGACGAAGGTAAAATCCTTCATTGGGGTCCTCTGAGATCTGTTCTTATTTTTTTTCCTTTGATTTTAATGAAATTGAGGGCCTCACTTCCAAACTTGCCTAGGGTATTGGTAACGATTGGTTTGATCACAGTGGTGGTGAGGCCAGCGTATTTGTTTCTTTTAAGGGATTTCTGCCATCGATGACAGAAAATTTGAGGTTGGAATTTGCTGCAAAATCGACACAAATATGGTCCCAAGCGAGCAGGAGACCATTAGTCTAGGGAATGAGGGATATACCATCGGTATGGCGTTTTCGTTTGAGTGTTTTATTTTATCTATCCAATTCCTCCAATTTTTTAATTAAGGGTTATTTAATTTCTATTTTTTATACTTTAATGTAATTTTTGTTTTACTAAAATAAAGACTCATTAATTTAAATGACGAAAGAAGTAAAGGCTAAGATTTTTGAATAGCAGGCCTAAATACGATATACTATTACTGTATATCAAAGGGGTTTTAAAGGATGGACGAAAAATGTTATTAGTTTGATATACTTCACCAACACCAGACCTTTTTTACCCATATAAACCTAAAAAAAATTTTAATTTTGTAGGTATCTCCCTTATATAGCCGAAGAAATTACGAACCGGGCCTAAAAAATTATTTAAAAAATATTCATTGGCGATTTTGAGAAGAGAAAACAGATGAACTTATACATCATGCTTTGAACTTTGGAAATTTATTCCTAAAAATATAAAAATTAAATGTAAATTTTATTAAAATCGAGAATTTACCGACACCTTACGATATGTATAAATTCCATCCCAAAAAGAGTTTCAAGAAAAAGAAATCCCAAAAGAAAAATTATAAATTAATCTAGATACAACATATAAAAATACCTACCAAATTAAATCTCTATCATGGTTATAAGGAGAACTTAAATTTAAAAAAATGTTTGCTTAATTTTGTTCCTTACCAACTCCTACATCAAAATTTTACTCTTCAAATATATTTTAACATTCCATGATTATAATCGTATTATATGTAATTCGCACTTTATCAGAATATTTTTTTTTATTATTTTAAATTCAATCATTTATAATTATTTGATTTAAACTATCACAATTAAATAATTTAATTTAACTACTGTTGTTAAACGGCGTGATACAAGCTGATTTTTAAACTCAATAGTTTAGCCAGAAAAATATTGCGCAAGCCTCAAGTTTAAGCTAGTAGATGACCAAACCTTTGTGTCAATGAGAAAAATCTTCAGGGATTTAAAAATCGGCTCAAAACACTAAATTTGTATTTGAATTGAGATACTTATACTTATTGAGGTAACAAATGGGATCTTAAATATTTAAATATTTATTTAAAGAGTAATTATAATTTTGGAATACATATTTTTGACAAAGAAATTAATATTGCATTTTAATTAAAGTGATCTACTTCTAAAAATAATAAAGGTTAAAGTTATTTTATAGACTTATTTTATAATGATCTTTATGTAATTTGGTACTTTTTATTTTTGAGGTTAGCAAGATATTGTATTAATAGCGTTTATTTTTATTTTCAACTAAATTAATATGATCTCAGTTATAAACCGTTCTATAATTGTTCAAAATCATAATTGTTGAAATAATTACATTCGGACCCTACTATTATATAATAGCCGAAAAAGGAAGCCAAATATGGACTCTTACATCGTGATTTTATTGAGAAAGAGATTCAATTAATTTAGAGGCATTAATATCTCCCAAAATATCGATGATTGATGAGTTCCTATAAATATATTTATTTACAGGAAGCTCTGTTTAAATCGTTCGTCAAATACAATTTTTCCTTATTTTTGTATTTTTCACTCAAATTTCCTGTCTACATATTTTTTATCATAATAAAAAAAATTCAACATTAAATGCTATTTTATTTATTGGAAAAATATTACCCCAACATTTTACCATTTGTTGAATAAAATATTGTTTGCCTTTAGGAGGTTGCCGTTCGGGTTGAGCGTTTCAGCGCCTATATTTCAGCGGACTATGGCGGCCGTGTTTCAGTGTTTGGAGGGGGTATTTTATTACATGGATGATGTGTTGATAACAGAGATAACGCCGGAGCAGCACAATAGAAGGCTGGAGAGGTGTTTCAGAGGATACGAGAGAAGGGGTTGCGTGCAAGTAGAGAGAAAAGTGTATTTGGGGTAATGGAAGTTGTCTATTTGGGGCATCGAATAAATAGAGTGGAGGTACGGCCGTTGGATAAAAATATGGTGGGAATTGGAAGTATGGTAAAGCCTCGATGTAAGGCGGAGGTACAGTCCTTTGTAGGGATGGTAAATTACTATCATCGGTTTGTTAAGAATTTCGCTGAAATAGCAGCGCCGTTGTACAAGTTATTAAAAACGGGGGTAAAGTTTGAGTGGGGCGATGAACAGGATGCCGCGTTTGAGGGTCTGTAAAGGAAAATTGGGGAGGAGCCAATTTTGGTATGTTTCAACAACGAGATGGAGGTGATTCTCGCGGTAGATGCGTCCAGTAAAGGCGTGGGAGGGGCGTTATTACATGAGATAGATGGGATAGAGAAGCCAGCGTTATTTTTCTCCAGAGTGTTTCGGGATGCGGAAACGAGATATTCCGTCATAGAACAGGAGGCTTTGGCAGTGATTTTTTGGCTGACCAAGAGAGTATTTAATTGGGCGAAGGTTTGTGGTATATACAGATCACAAACCTTTGATACATTTGTTTAAAAAGGATAACAAGGAGCTGATAATGTCTCCGCGGTTGCAGCGGTGGTTTTTATTGGTGGGTAGCTGTGATTTAACGTTGAAGTATAGAAGGGGACGAGAAAACTACTTGCCGGACATTATGTCGAGATGTGGGGCAGGTGAGGAAGTTGAGGACAACAGTGAAATGGTGGAGGAAAAAAGAGAGATGGCTATGGTAAGGGCGATGTCGAGAATTTTAAAGGGTGGTCCCGTGAACTGGAAGGAAATTCGGGCTTCAACATTGAAAGACAGAGATCTGTGTCGAGTAAAGGTGTGTATAATGGGGCGTAGGCCATGGCGAGAGGAAGATAAAAGATACCAGAATGTAGGAAAAGAATTAACCGTATTGAATGATTGTGTAGTACGGGAAATAGAGCGGTTGTACCTATCAGGCTGAGAGAAGCCGTAATGGCAATGTTGCATGCGGGGCATCAAGAAGTAGAACGGATGAAACAATGGGGTCGCGAATATGTATGGTGGCCAGGAATAAATGAGGAAATAGAAAAGCTGGCTAAACAATGTGTAGTTTGTAATACCGGGGCCAGTATGCCTGCGAGGGATAAAAAGAGTACATGGCCGAAAGCTTCGGGTCCTTCTGAGGGTGCACGTGGACTTCTTTGAGTTTGACCTGAAAGAGTATTTCTTGGTAGTTGACGCATACTCCAAGTGGATAGAGATTGAGGTTGTAGGTGGATTAACAACGAAAATCGTGGTCAGAAAGTTGAAAATTTATGGGCGAAGTTTGGAGTGGCCAAAGTAATTGTGTCCGATAGAGGTCCGGCCTTTAGTAGCGAAGGGTTCGGGAGGTTTTGTGTGGAAAGTGGGGCGAAACATGTGCTGGCGCCGCCTTACCACCCGAGCTAGAATGGTCAGGCGGAGCGGATGGTAGGAATTTTAAAGAGTTGGTTGAGGAAGGCCAAATTTGGAGGAAGGGAAGTATGGGTATCGGTGGCTTATTATAATAAAGGCAGGATAGGGACGGAGTTGTCGCCGTCTGAGAAATTTTTGGGTCGGAGAACGTGGATTGGTTTGGATGCATTGAAACCAGGGAAAGAGAAGGAAGGGGAAAGGATTGAACAGGAAATTGGTGGAAAATTTGAGATAGGCCACACAGTGTAAGCAAGGTTGTATGGGAGTGAAAAGAAGTGGGAATCGGGAGTGGGGGTCGAAAAAATGGGTAGAATGCTGTGCCGTATAAGGTTCCCGGATGGAAGAATAGGGGTCCGATATGCTAGCTGAGGAAGGGAATTGAACCAGGGCAGTTGAGATCGGGGGAAGTCGAGCCTGGGCAGATGGAGTCTTAGGGGCAAGGACAGAAATAAAAAGGCAGTGAATGACCAAAAGTTTTTATTATTTTTTCCAGGGTCATTGCAAAATCAACGGGTTCCTCTTTTCCAGGAAAAAAAGAAGAGATATGGTATGCAATCTTATGCGTATTGATTTTATATATATAAATATATTCCTGCTTAAGAATTTTTTTTAATCGCTTATAAGTCATAAAAATATGGTATTTATTTTATATTTTTTTTATCCACCAATATTAATATTAGTGAATATGTTTCTACGTACATCAAAATTTTTGTAGATCTCATAAATATATAAGAAAAATATGATGATTATATCCTAAGCCTAATTAGTGCACTCATTTTTATTTCGCCAATCAATTTAATCTTAGTCAAAATTATATATTTATTTTATATAGTGTTGTATCGTTTTTATTTTATTGACGGATTTATTTTTGTAGAAACTTTCCAAGAAATAGGACCCAAATAAATGGTAAATAGTAGCACCCACGTATTGAAATAATTTGTTTGTAAATATAGTGGGAAGGGTGAGTAAGCTGTGAGGGTTGTAGGTAATTTTCTTTTTCTGATAGTTTTTGTAAAAGTAAAAAAAAAGGAAATAAGGTATTAATCATTAAGAGTAAGATTGATGGGTTTACGTAAGAAAAAAAATTACTTTATAGCGTTTTCTTTTTCTGATAATTCGTGTAAAAGCTTTAAAAAAAACTTAAATTAATCGTTAATACACAAAAGTTAAGAAAAACATACTTCATAGTAAAATGGTTTATGGTGGTTGAGAAAGAAAATTATTATTTTTTTATTTGGTTTATGTTTCGAAAATTTTTTTTTGTGAAGTTGTTTTATATGTTTGAAGATTGTTTTTCTATAAAGTGTAATGAGATGGGCGGAAGAGGGAGTAAATTTTAAGAAAATTTTATTAATATTAAGGAAATTGAATTAAATGGAGCAATATGTGATATATTAAAAAAAAGGGGGAACAAGAAAAGTTTAATTTTGAGGTAAAATTCTATGTTGAATTAGGATTTTTTTTTTCGTAAAGAATAATTCAGTTAGGATAATATCAAAGGAGTTAAATTTTTTTTTTAAAGGTGGCAATAACATACCTGTAATGAACAAGTTATTATGAATTATTTGAGATTTTTGTTTTGTGCATTAAATGGTTAAGGAGTCGTTTTTTTAGGTTGTAAGATATTTGAAATAATTTAAGGTAAATTTATTTGATCTAAAAGTAATTTGGTATATAAAATGGTGTAAATGGAAAGTGTTTACCATTGTTTTTAAAGTGAATGGGAATAGGTTTTTGAGAATAACCATGAGAATAGGATGTAAAAAAAAAGAAAATATAAACGAATATGTATGTTAATGTCTTGTATTTATGTTATAATAAATGAGATTGTTTTTTTGGGAAAGAGAAATATATTTGTTTTAAAATTTTTTTTAGAGAGGAATAGAAAAATGATTTATGGTAGGAGTGTGAGATAAAAAGGGAACGGGAATAGTTAGTTTGTAGTTGAGTTTGTCAAGGTTTCATATAAGGAATAAGATTGTTTCTTGATAAGGAAATAAGGGAAAATAGTGATGTAAGAATCAAGGTTTCTTATGAAAAAGAAAATTATTCTTTTCCGAAAATTATGGTTAGATAGCAAAATGATGTCTTAGAAAGAGGTGAGGGTTGGCAGAGGGAACGTAAATAATTTGTTTTGAGTTAAAAAAAATTTGTTTAAAAAAATAGTTAAAGATTATTTTTTTTTGGAAAATAGTTTGATAAGATCTAAAATTAAAAGAAAGAATTATAAAATCTAACAATTAGTAATAATCGAGATAATTTTTTTTGATAATTTATCCATTTTAAAATATCCTTATTAAATTAGTAATTAGCTAATATAAAATTGTTCATTGAATAATTTTTGATTTTTAGAATTATACAAATTCAATAATTCGATATATAATTTAAAAAAAATAATCCACTAAAAATATATAATTTATGATAATATAATATCCGATAGATGGTGTAATAGATTTTTAGTTTTTTTAATACTGATAAAAAAATTCTAATTTTTAATTATTTTTTCCATGAATAATTTAGTTTGTTTAAAATATATATCATATAATGTTTATTTGTTGATAAATAAAATATTTTCATTAAATATAAAAAAAAAATATTAAATTAACCATAACTTCTAGAATTATCTTTAGAAATGAAATATTAATATCAATTCTTAGTATTATCATTTTTTAAATATGAATATTATAATTAATATTTTTTTTCTACTCATCCTGTTGATGTTAAACAAAATAAATATAAAATGAGATAAAATTTGGAATTTTCGTCGCTAGTCAATTCTCAGATTAATTATTTTATTTTAATATTTTTAAAGTTTAAACATTTTTTATTTTCGCAACTTATTTTGTACTAAATTTATTTATCATTTTTTAGCCAATTTATTTTTAAATATCATATATTCATTTGTTTTTTCTTATAAAAAAATTAATTTTAGAATATCATTAAAAATATATATATATAAATAGTATCGTTTTATTGTAAAATAACTTAGGTTTTAAAATACCTTCTATCATTGTAAATATTGAACGTTGATGAGAAAACGGTAAAGAAAGATATTGGAAAATTATGATATTAAAATGCTGCTTTTTAAAAGGAAGATTAATGATAAATAACAAAAATGGGATCAAAATCAACAAACACCGTAATGTGTGTGCATTCTTCATTGCATTTAAATCAAGAACGATGTTACCGTGAATTAAAACAAACATAAGAGAGATGTCTCTGTTGATTAAAGATTAACTTCTTATTACCATGAACTAATGAACACCGGAGTTTTGTGGCGAGCAAAGTAACCTGAATGTTCAATCCATAGCTCAATAAATATCAGCACTAGATGGAATAATCTCCACCGGAATTTAGTCTTGCTCCATCTTCGGTTTCATTGCTTATAAATTATAAGTTGCTCGACACATCTTGATTCGCCTAAAGGTCTGACTTTTATCTATCTATGATTTTAACGCACAGATAACTTGGATATCATAAAATTTAGGTGTTCATTGGTCGATGGTGATAAGAAGTTGGCATTTAATTTACTCGGGCATCTCTCTAAAATAACATATATTAAGCCAATTCATTTATTTATTTTATTTATAAATTTGCTATTGGAAAATTTTGACATTATCAAGTTCGTGCTTTGGTGGTCTATATTTTATATGGTTCTTTTTAAAAAATTTTAATGTGAAAAACAATATTTTAGTGTTTTGCCTTACTATTTAGGTTCATTTAATATTGTCTTTTTCATAACTTCATTCAATAAATTATTTATATTTAATAATTGTGGGGATTTATCAATTATTAGTATCTTGAATCCATTTCCCATAAAAATATTTAATGCTTAAAAAAAATATATACCTTTTTTTTTACATATTGAGGAACATAGGTAAAAAAAAGCTTGAAAAACCCATGTTCTTAAAGTAACATTCGTAATTATGGATGACCACGATAATTCATTTATAATTCGTAGAAATTGTTTATTGTTTTCCCACTTTTCATTTGATTCTTTCCGTAATAAACTTTTATCTATTTCTTGTTCTATTTTTTTTCAACCTTCAAACCTTTAACTACTGTTTTTCATTCTGATTACAAGACTTCTGCAATTATTAGATCTGGCCCACTTTTTAAAATGTTACATTTATTTACTCATCAATTATCCACATCGCTACCTCTAGTTTAGAATGGCTCGATTTATCTAATTTAAATAAAGATTCTAGCTATAATGATATTAAGCAAGTCTGAGATTTTAATAGATGTGGAAATATTTCTGCTATCTATAAGAAAATCTTAAGGCTTACCTAATATTTTTTGGAGTTTAAAATATTATGTTAGCCGTTTTTAAAAATTAAACTGTTTAACATCACCAATTACCTCCTTTTTATATATACGTCACACAACCTAGTCGATGGTATCATAAAACTAAAATCAATGTGAAATTTCTCATGGCTTTCAAAAATTTCAAAAATATCCATTCAGATGTATGAGATGTAGTCACTAGTAATATTTTTAACCTATGAGGTAAGCCAGATATCAACGCAAACTTGACAACAAAAAATTTCATTAGTTTTTACCAACCAATGTGGCATAGTCCACTTTAACTATTCGACGATCACCCACACATACCATTGATATTCCCATGTTAGTTCATCGAATATCGCGATAACACTGTTGATATCCTCTGTTAGAACAAGCATCACATTACTCAGTTAATCACTAAACCTACAAGATAGGCATAATTACTCAGAAAATCGAATAGTTTTTAATTAAAATAATTTATAAAATTTTGTAATTATTATAATTATTGATTCCTTTCCTAAAAACTATGATTTGATTTATTAACAATGTAATTATGATTTTATAGAATAATTATAATTACATGATTACAACACTAATTCAAAATTATAATTTTTTTTATAGAGATTGAATAAAAAGTCGAATGTTAATCTTTAAGATGAGTAAGCACTTTAGGTTGAATATCATTAATTGGATTTGAGGTAGAAATAAAACTCTGGTTGGAATGATCATCATTATTGTTTTATCTCAGGCTATTTACTTTAAGAAATATTTATTGAAACAGCTTCTAATATTATTAAAAAGAGATTGTCGGTTATCCAAAAAAATTCTTACCATGTGGATTATCAATTTTTCAAAGAAAATTGCAAGTTTAAAATATTATTAATGGGCCAATAATATCTATTTTAGAGAAATTTCAATGGGTTGAGAGTCCTGCCGGCCTCATGAATTTCAAAATCTTTCTTCCCCAATGAATATAATTTTTATTAATTCTTGTTTTATATTGAAAATTTTTCTGATATTCATAAAAATTATTAAAATGAGAATAATCAAAATTTTTATTTTAGTTACAGTCAGACCCGGTTAAATGCGAAGTGTTTGAACTGAAAAATTTATTTTTTCGCACTTATCCGATTTCTCGCAATTATTAGATTAAATATATTTTTTGTTAATAGTATTATTTTTAATAATATATTATTTACATATATTCTAAGCATTAAAGCTATTAAATTAATATACACATATTGCATTATTTTAAAAAAATTTAAAATGATTAAAAATATTTTTCTCCAATTTAAAAAAAATTTCTTATAAATTTGATAAGTTTAAGATTATCCAAAATATACAAATCAATTCACAAAAAGATTTTTTTTCCAAATTTTATACAATCAATTCTTTTAGAGAAACATTTAATAAAATTATAAAAAATAAATATTGTCTTTGTTACATCTTACAACGTTGTGTATACTTTACAACACTTAAAAGTCTTAAATTTATTCTTGTAAATAATTACAACAAAATTTAATATAGAAAGCTAAGCAACTTAAAAGTTGTAACAAGAAATATAATATTTATACCTTACCTTAAAACATGCTAACTAATAATCCTTTAATTTATGTAAGTAGACCCTGCTAAATAAATCAATCAATGATGAATAAATCAAATGAGTGAATAGTAGATTATCTAATTCTACTAATTGAGAAATATTTTAAATTTCTATTTGAAAACACTTATAAATATTTAATTTATGAATTGAAAAATTAAAATTACACATATTTTATTAAGTATAACTTGCTAAATAAATCAGAATCAATCAATGATGAATAAATCAAATGTATGAAAATGAATAGTAGATAATCCAATTTTACTCACTGAGAAATGTTTTTAATTTATGAATTGAAAAATTAAATTCCTTTATTATATTGAATCAGATAAAATTTTAATAAAATTAATTAATTTGAGATAATTTGTAATGAATGTTTAAACAGGTCTTCTACATAGACTTATTAATGAATCATGGTACTTTAAGTTAGAATATGCTTAGTGGATAAAGATGCCATATCCATTCATAGCTTTGCTTTTATTAGGTAAATAATCAGGTTCGGATATCTCGTTTATACAGGCGCGTACGCAGGAATTTAGTCTGGGGGGGGGGGGGGATAATAAAATTTTTTAAGAAATATTATTGTTTTTTAAAAATATCAAGCATAAATTTATTAGGACTAATAACTATTTCTATTACACAATTTTAAATTTATGTGAATTATAAAAAAATTATATGTAAAGAATCATTTAAATGACCCAAAATAGAAATTTGAATATTTTGAGCCTTTACACAAAAAGTTTCTTGGGAATATTTTATATGTTATATATTTACAATGTAAAATCCAATCTTCGTTGTGATTGAGCTAATTTTTCAATTATCTCATCCTTGCTAGTCGTCAAATGCCTATGAATATTCAAAAGATCCAAACCTTTCAATCTACTTTCAGATGTTGTACCTTTTCAGAGACCTGCAGGCCCGGCCTCAGGCTGGACAGTATTTTAATTTTTTTAAATATATCCGGGCCGGGCCCAAAATTTTTTTAAAAAAACACCCAAGCTGGGCTTGTAAATTTTTTTAAAAAAACTCAGGCCGGGCCGTAAAAAATCTTTAAAAAAAATCCGGGCCGTGCCCTGCAAATGGTATGGGAAGAGTTTATAAACCCTTTTAATACATTTGGAATTTAATCTAAAATGTGTTTGAAATAATGCAGACCATCCATAGCATTTTTTGGGACTATATCAACTATTGTTAATCTTATAAACATATTTATTCAGCTAGTAAGGCATCATAAGATACTTTAACATCTTGATAATAAAAATCTAACAAATATTTTGTTTTCTATCACTATCTGAAAAAGGTTGGGAAGGCTTTTGTGGAAGTAATATTTGCAGATTAATAAGTGCTGCATGATGAATTAAAAATTCATTTATTTGGGTTATAAATGTATCTGTATTTAAGATATACTCTTCTACTGCTCCTATATTAATGTTTTAACGATGAGCTTGCCTTGCTACAAGTCGAGTCTTCATCAACATTAACCTTAATTTCCTTAAGTTCTGATAAAATGCTCTCCGCTATTCTCATCTTCTTAATCAAGTCAATGTCATGTTTTTGAAAAGAAATACTTAAAATAGTTGTATAATTAAATAATACATTCTAATGAGAAATAAAATTTGGAATAAGCATTGAATCCAATAATTTTCTTGCTTCTGAGGAAATATTTCTTTCAGGCCATTGTGATATTTCAGTAATAGCAAATAATTGGCTCATCTAACTCCTTAAAAGCTGTTACTGCTTGATGGCAGAGATTCTATCTCGTTGGACAATGTTGCAATTTCTTTTTCCTGTTGGACAAGAAGTTTCAGAAATAATAATTATTTGACTAGAAATTTGAAAATGGTAGATAAATATTACGCCACTAAAAATTTGAAAGTAATAAGTAAATATTACGCCGGAAAACTTGAAATAGAAATTAATTGATAAAATAACTTAGTAGATAAATGTGATAATAAATATAATTAAATATATATTTAATATGAGATACGAATAAATATTAACAAATATAAATTAATATAAACAATAATATTTTTGAAAAATATATCCGGCATCTGCATTTTGTGGCTTGGAGAGGGAGGGATTTGTCCCCCTGCCCTCCCCCACTGAGTACGCCTATGCGTTTATAACATTTAAGTAATCACTTTCTGCACTATCATGCCTTTCTAGAAAATTAAATAAATCTTATTATTTAAAAAAAAGTAAACTTTCCAAGATCGGTGCTCCCTCTTCCATTGCAGACTGTGTGTAAAATATTTTTTCTTTTTCTAAATCATGCTACAAAAATTATAGATATTTTATTCTAGCATTACAAGGCCATTCTGGCTGTAATTTATGCTCCGTATCTGTGCTAGCCAAATTAATAATGCTGCCAGTGTGTTCGGAAAGCTAATTTTCTTAATTGCTGGTGGTTTATTTATAAGACGAGATGATAATTTCGATTCTAAAAATTAAATTTTCTAATAACAATTTAAGCATAAAATAATAATTACGTGATAATTTGGCCTCAAATAAAAAAAAACTATCAGATTGGGTATTAAGAATTTAAGGGGTTGACGTAAAGTCAAAAATAATTTTTTATTTAGTGCTAAGCTAATCTCCAATTTAAAAATCACCACTTCGCAATTATCCGATAATGATAGCGTTAAGATATAAATGGGACCGCATTTAACCAATAGTTGTCAATTATCCGATTTTCGTTTAAAAAAATATTTTTACATTGTGCCATTGTAGATTTTAACAAAATGGCAGATCTTTTTCCCTTTAAAAATATTTACACTTATACGATATACAATTAAGCGGGTTTGACTATAATAATGAGATATAAAATAAAAAAAACTTTTCCTCTTACAAATTTTTGACTAATTATTTAACATTTTTTAGCAGGGGAGTTCACCCCCTTCAAAATTTAGAAAGATCCCCTTAGCCCACCTCGCAATTTAACAAAATAATGGATCCTCTTAAATATAAGATATTTATAAAATAATTAATAAATAAAAAAATTATAATAAAGGTTATCAATACTTTTAGAAGCGGCAAATTACACAAAAATATTATCCATTGTCCATTCAAGGCTTCAGAATTTTAATATAATAAAAGTTAATTATATCCATACTCTATAAATCTGTTCTATTTTAATGTTATCACACAAAATTTTACAATTAATTATATAAATTAATTAACGCAGTTATAAGATATTAATAAAATTATATTACAATGATATCTAATATTATTTATATTTTTAATTAGTAAATACTAAAATTATATATTATATCCTTATAATATATGCCTATAAAATATTATCTTTTGAATTCAGTATAAATAAGATTTTTATTAATATTTACCTCTCTTTTACTCGAGTTATTAAAAATTAAATAGAAATTTATTATATTGATTATCTAGTCTTTTTTGAATCTCATCTTCACCAAATGTCTTTTTCTACACAGGTAATTTTATTTTACACCTTTTTATTTTTCCGAATTATTTAAAGATTCTTATGTTTAATTGATTATTAATTTTATTTGAAACCATTTAATTGTTAAAATTCTTCTTCATGTCATGAATGCTTATTGTGAATATCTTTATACAAATAATATACACTTTACAAAATAATATTTAATATGTTATATTAATTTGCCATTTAACTATTCTTATGTTTAAAGAAATTTGTGTATTTTAATTATTAACATACCACATTTTTTAATAAAACTTAATTTTCAGTGAAATAATTAAGCAATTTCAAATTATACATTTTACTTGATTATAAAAAAGTATTTAATAATAACATGGTATAAATATTTTAAATATATATATCTTAATCAGTATAATATGTTCATTAGTGTATCTACATTAGTTTTATATCTTTTGAGAGGAAGAATACAAAATTAGAATACCATATATTTATTTGTAAAAAAAATCTCTGTAAATCATGAGTGGGATAACTTTAAATACTTTAAGAATCTTAGGGCAAATATATTCTACAAAAGTTTTCAGTATAAAATAACTTAAATAGATTGATTTAACAAAATATATATTCCACATAAATATTATAATTATAAACTACATTGTTAATATTGACCTCAAATTTATTTTCTTATTGAAAATATAATAAATCAGGGTTAAATAATTGATATATTTTATTTAAATTAAATCAAATTTTTTAAAGGTGGAATTTTATATGGGCAAATAGTTGCCTTTTATCTTATAATCAGTGATCATTAATAAAAAATTGATACCATTTAAATATATATTAACATATTATTTATGATTCAATAAATGTTTGATTTTTAAAATAAATATATAAAATTTATGTTAAATGCTTAGATTTTATAATTCACGATATTTGGAATAATTAGAGTTATAAGTTTTGTTTTTAATTATGCTAAAATTTAAATTGATTTTGGGCAAAAATATTTCTTATTCCTTCATCATGGAATAAAAAGAGATTACTTGGAATTCTGTTAAGATTAAATTTAAATATTATCAAGCAGCCCTGTCTGTACATCTAATATTTTGATGATGCCTGCAAAAATTTGTCAATATATTAACATATTATTTATGATTCAATAAATGTTTGATTTTTAAAATAAATATATAAAATTTATGTTAAATGCTTAGATTTTATAATTCACGATATTTGGAATAATTAGAGTTATAAGTTTTGTTTTTAATTATGCTAAAATTTAAATTGATTTTGGGCAAAAATATTTCTTATTCCTTCATCATGGAATAAAAAGAGATTACTTGGAATTCTGTTAAGATTAAATTTAAATATTATCAAGCAGCCCTGTCTGTACATCTAATATTTTGATGATGCCTGCAAAAATTTGTCAAAAAATGTAAACACCTCTGGGGTCAGAATTTGTACAAGTATCAATTTAGTATTATAAATTTCAGAGGAGAAAGTTTTAAATCTCAATTTTTTTAAGTGCACATTGGGGTTGTTAAAAAACCCGATTAAAATTTTAGCCAAAATAATATTATGTAAGTCTAGAGATTTTGTTCATAGATAGCAGAAAGGTTTGGAACTCTATTTGCAATTATTGAGGCTTACATAAATTATTTTGGGCCAAAATCTCAACAGGTTATTTTAAAAAATTAACCTGAATTTGTCAAAAAATGTAAACACCTCTGGGGTCAGAATTTGTACAAGTATCAATTTATTATTATAAATTTAGGAGAAAGTTTTAAATCTCAATTTTTTTAAGTGCACACTGGGGTTGTTAAAAAACCCGATTAAAATTTTAGCCAAAATAATATTATGTAAGTCTAGAGATTTTGTTCATAGCAGAAAGATTTGGAACTCTATTTGCAATTATTGAGGCTTACATAAATTATTTTGGGCCAAAATCTAAACAGGTTATTTTTAAAAATCAACCTGAGTCAAGCTTTTTAACAACCCTACATAATACACAATTTGATCAACCCCCCTTCCCCCCCCCCCACGAACCAATGCTAAATAAAAGACAAAAAAAGACAAACAGAACATTACTTTAAAAATTCTATTTGTTTACTTGAGCATTTTTTTTTAAACTTTATTATCCAAAAGATCTAACATCAGATAATTGAAATCTAATTTTAACAATCTTTAAATGTGTTTGTAATTTTTTTTTTATCTTCATTTAATTTTTATTTTATTTGACTTAATATTTTTTTGCAATTAAAAATTTTGAGCCAAGCATTGTCCATTCATAGATTGGTCTTGCTCTACCCACGTTTCGATATATTATTATTTTTGTCTAATTTGATCATATAATACGTATAGTAATCCAAAAATTAATAGAGCATGTGACAATATTTTAGGATAGCCTCTTGTAAATATGTGTATGGTTGTATTAGGATATAGAAACCACGGGGATTCCGGAATCTCGATTTCAAATCATTCATGGACGACGAAACTTTTGAACTATTCTAATTTATATAAATTAAATAATACACAAAGATTATTGGTCAAAATGTTTGGGCTTACAGTTAGATGCCGGAATAAACATCCGATAGAACTGCCATCAGTAAATGATAGAAAATCGAGAGATAGTGTTGTTAAACGGCTCGATTTTTAAAATTAAAAACGGCTAACCCAATATTTTAGCCAAAAAAGATATAACGCGAACCCGGAGATTTTGCTCATAAATGGCAGATCGGAACATCTAAACGAAATCTTGGGATTTACTTAATATTTTATGGCTAAAATATTGGGTTAGACATTGTTAAAAATGGATGTCGTTTTCGTTAAACAGTACTTACCATATCCCAATACGACATATATAAAACCGTTTCTCTTTTAATAATTAAAAGTTTCTTTCTCATTTTTTTAAAAAAAACTTATAAATCATCTTATCAATATATATTATATAATATTTTTAAAAATATAATATAATATATAATTCTTTGATACCAAAACAAATCGAAATGTAGGTCGAAATTTTTGTGTAAATATAGAAGGTACTTTGTTTTTTTATTTCTTACAAAACTTCCAAATAATGTAAGAACAAGTTGTTTTTTTTTCAATTTATTTAAGAGTTCCTTTTTAAATTTATTTTAATTTTATTTTCCTCGTTGATAAATGAAAGCAATATAATATTGGACAAATATGGTATTAGTTTAGATTAATTAGATCGCAACCAACTCACAATGTTATTATTTATTAGTATAAAAAACTTTTTTTTTCAATTTTTTTATATTACATCTTATGGAAAAGATTCCTAATTTTTATCACAATCATATCTCATTTTTTTTAAAATATTTAAATTTCTTTATTAATTAAGCATCAAATTTAGAACACTAATATTAAAACACTATAAAATTAAAACTACAATTTCATAATTGTGTTCACAAAAAGGAACCATAATTATATCTAAAAATTTTTTGAATATTAAAAACCTTGATTTTTGGGCTCTGTCCAAGTATGCAAATAAAAATTTCCAAGGTTTTACAACTTTCAAGACTTTCTTCTTCCATTAAAATATTCAATATGTTTGACTGGGATGAAATGTTTATTTATGATCAATATTTGATAACTATTGAACGTAGAGTGTTGAATACCCGTGAATCTATCAAAGAATTACTAGCACAGAAATAAATTTAATGTAACTAAGTATATTTTTTTTCGAATAATGTAACTAAGTATTTATTTTTTCGAATAGCATCTTAAAAAATAATAACAATATTAAATCGAATCAGAGGCCCTATAATCTTGAAGCATTTTAAACATCTGTTCCAGAAACTTGGCCATTCGCCTTGGGATTATTTTTTTGATTGGCCGAACAAATGGAATTCTCATGATATGAATTTTGGATCGTTATCCGAAATAATTTGCCTTGGTACCCCAAATCTTGCATACCACCCCGTTAACCTTCTTATTATGTCGGAGTGGTGATCTTCAAACTAGCTACCTCCATTTATTTTGAACACGAAGCAACTTAAGCTAACAAAACGAAATTCAAATGGTCCTGCTAAGTCTATATATAATTTCCAAGGTTCATGGCTTACATTCCACAGAGGTACTTGAGTTATTTTAGGCCTGTGTGTCTTACACCCGGCACAACCAATAATATACTGCTCCATATTCTCAAAACCCGGTCACCATCTCTATCCGCTGTTAGTCATTCCGTCGATTAAAATAATTTATTAGATCAAGCTCACAACTTTTTGTCCTTCAACTTTGTTGAATTTGACTAGTAAACGTTTATTTTACCTTAATCTATCCTCTGACAACATCTGTTATCTAGATCAATGAGACAAATATGGTAGGTTAACATCGATTTGTTGCATCTTCCTTGATCGGCAATCTAAATAAAATGTCAGCTATGACATTCTCCCTGCTGACCCTACAGGTAATATCAAAATCGTTTTGATTCATCTTCCAAGCCCCACCTTTTTAATTAACATTGGGTCTTCCAACGGAAATGATAAGATCCTCATATTTAGGATTATTAAGGAAGTTTGCGAGAAAACCTACAAGACCACACAAAATGTTTATGGATTTTAATATTAAAATGGCCGAAGGAGATCTTTTTAGTGGAATTTGTTAATAAACTTGCATCAATGGGTTTAATGTAATTATGGGTAGAGATGTCACTGATATATTGAGGGATCAAATAATGTCTGGCATGGATTTATCTAATCTCGAAAGGGATCTTTCTTAGAGGGTTTAGATAAAGATGGGAAATATATTACCATCGAATTTATTCTCAATCTAGCGCTTTACGTCGGATTTAGAAAAGGAAAAAGATAAATAATAAAGAATAAAATAGGTCGGAGCAAGTTCTCCAATATATATATAGCAATGTATAATAAAAATCATAACGAAAAAAATAAACAGATTCTGATTGGCCGATACAAAATGTTTTTTTTGTCAACATAGAATATATAATTTATTCAAAGAATATTATAAATTTACATAAATATAATTCAAACCTTTAGGATCATTTAGACGTTAATCTCAAATAATTATGACGTGACTTAAATTGAACAATCACAATTTTTTTTTTCATTTAAACTCTGCTCGAACCATATTATAAACCATTTTATGAGCAAGTTGAATTGACATAAATGACGAAAATAATATTTATTTCTATTCATATT
Source organism: Gordionus sp. m RMFG-2023 (assembly GCF_954871325.1). NCBI lineage: Eukaryota > Metazoa > Nematomorpha > Gordioida > Chordodea > Parachordodidae > Gordionus > Gordionus sp. m RMFG-2023. The sequence goes on from NC_088775.1 coordinate 84,931,463, forward strand.
AGATCCTATAAAATCGAATGCGAAAAATTAATGTTGTTAAACGGCTCATTTTGAACCGATTTTTAAAAACGGCTAACTCAATATTTTATTAGAAAAAATATTATGCAAGTCTTAAGATTTTGCTCATAGGTGGTACAAAGGTTTGAACATTTACTAATGAAATCTCGAGGCTTAGACAATATTTTTCTGGCTAAAATATTGATTGAGTTAGCCGTTTTTAAAAATCGGCTCAAATCGAGCCGTTTAACAACACTACGAAAAACGAATTTGTTGTAGGGCCTCACCCTACCATACACTAGCTCTTGATAATATATGGCCATTTCGAGTAATCATTTTACTCTAGTATTTTTCTAAACCGCCTAAACAACTATCGATTTTTACATCATCTTGATATCTTACATCTGGTCTGGTATTAAAAGGTTATTATCATGTTAAGAGCAAAAAAAAATAATTAAGTTTCGAAATTAATTATTTAATCCATTTTTAAAGAAAACAAGGAAATAATATGACAATTATTTTTTTTTATAAGAAAAAAAAATTCCATATTTTAAAATGTGATATATGATATTTTTTTGGCTAAAATCTTGAGTTTGTCACTTTTTAAAAACATTTTTAGCCTAAAAAGAGGTAGCAATTTTTTTTCTCTTTCTCTTCGTAAAAAATGAATTTAGATTTTTTATCTTATCTGCCTTAATATTTTTTTATTTTGGAAAATATTAATTATCACGTCGAAAAAAAAAATAAATTAACGATTACATTGCCAAAATGCTCTGCATATTCGAAATTATAAAGCAGTAATTTTAACTTTAAAAATTCAAGGTTTAATGATAACAATTAAATGTGAATGTAAATGTCACAATTATTATTGACTATTTATCCTTATTAAACTCATTTTTTTCATTTATATGTTGTAATATATAATATTATGCATATTATATAATGTGATATTTTGATAGTTATGCAAATTAGATGGTCCTTTTGTGGCGTCCTTAATTTTTTTAAAATAAATTTCCGATATTTAAAATTTCTGATTTCAAATGATGACTTTTTTTAAACGTGGTAAACTTAATCATAATTATTTTTTTAAAAATTGATTATCGTCCTCATAATATATATTGCCATCCTAACATTTTATAATCATAGACATGAACACACAAAAACGATTATATTTTAAGCCAGATAGCCACCTGTCACATTACGAAATAAGGAGGAGAAATAGGCATCAATAACTTATACGCTGAGCATAAACTAATATTATACCTTGAAGAACTACCTTTCATTTTTTATTGGGTAATGGCTAAATGTCTCCTATTTCCGGCCGGATCTACAGGCGCGAAAATTCGTTAACATTATGGCCGTTTTTATTTTATATTAGTTTATTTCAAATTTGATCTGCTATATTTTTTAAAACTCTATAATAATTACCCAACTATAGTCCTCATTAACCTTATTCGTTTTCAATATATTTAGATAATTAATCTATTTTTAGGCTGAGTAAAAAAACGGCTAAACCTGATATTTTTAGCTAAAAATTATCATCCTTAGCCTGATTTAAAAAAAAGTATATCTACTTTGATGATAGCATATATAAATTAACTTTTTCAATGCTTGAGGGTTGTAGATTTAGGGGATTCAGCCCCTTTTTAGCTATTACCCAACTATGCTTTTCGTTTTCACCCTTGTTTCTTATTATTTTTTTGTTAACGTCCTCTTTGGTTTTTAATTTTCATACAATCTCTTTCACATTATAATATCATTATTAGTGGATTGTGTGTGGTCCGGACCGGCCCGTCGAATTTTTTTACAATGTTTTTTGGCTCAGACTGTTTCGATGCCACTCTTAATATAAGTTTTAATAGGAAAAAAGATATAAATTTGTCTAATTTTTAAGTTTTATAAATAAAAATATATAACCTGTGGTCCGACTAAGGTTGGCCAATTTAAATCAGTTTGTTTTAAATGATTTAAATCAAAAATGAAAGATAAGGACTTGGATAAGCAAAATCTAAATTAAATAAAAATTGCACTTATAATTTTCTTAATTCTTATTACCTTACTAAAATGTATATCTTAATTCTATATATCTTAATCTTGTATTAACTATATTTAAAAAAACTAATTTTTATGCATTTTATTTTATGTTCCTAACCGATTCCTAAGCTTCTAGTAAACAACTCCAAACGATACCATTCATTTGGGTCTACTTTACTATATTATCCGAAAACATAATTTTAATAAATGGCTCTGATCTTGCTTAAAACTTTACAAAGATAGATGAAATGTCAGTGGATACAGAAAGCCCTCTGTATTCCATTGCCTTTTCCATTTCATTGATTGTTAAATTTGAACGATATTTCAGGTTTAAAAGGTAGGATAAGAAGTGTGCAGGAGTTTAAGCTTGATTGTATCATTTATTAAAGGATAGTTGATTATTTCTTATTTTTTTATTAGCATGTAAGGTGTGAAAAACTTTTGTAAATTCTTCCGACCATTAAGAGTTTTAAATTGGGTTAATTCTTATCCGGTTGAGATTAAGCAATAGCATTTTAGTTTGAAAAATTAAATTTCATTTGGCATTTTTATTTGAATCAGAAAATTCTACAATAAATTTATTTTGGCAAACAATTGATAGATAAATTTTTAAAAAATAATTGTATTATATCTATTGAAAAAAAACAAAAGTGCCCCTTACTCTCAACCCTTCCCTCTCAAAAATATAACTTAACAATCCAAAACGATCCTTTTAATAATATTAAATAAATAAAATACACATTACTACAAATCCTCTTTATTAGTCAAATATATAACATTCTATTTCAAAAACATATTAAATCTTCCCAATCAATCCCGTCTTCATCCAATATCATGTCTTCTTCACTCCAAATCGCAAACAAAGAAACATTTATTGTTCTTTTCTAAAAACCACCCATGTGATCATTTCGTTTTCCTCCCATCCACCAGGAAATCTAATTCCCCTGTCAGAAAATAACTGACATTTGATGTATTATATTAAATTTATTTCTTCTTTTTTTCAACAGCTACAACAATATCATCAACTCTTTATTTGAAAAAATATCAAATTACAACATATCATTATTTAATTTTTTAACAATTTCCTGACTTGTTCCCTTGAACATTATTCCTTTACCTACAAGATAATATTAATCTTAAATTAAAAACTATATTTTACAATCTTAGCCTATAATTCTTTAATTAAAATTTGAATTATTTTTATTTGGTTTAAATCGCGATTTAAAATTAAAAAATCACGATTTTTACCAACCCTATGTCCTACCCGTTGTTTGGCCTGGCCCGAACTTTTTTGCCCCGGGCCGCGCCGATCTCTAATCATTACACCATATCATATAATATGCATAATATACTATAATATCGAATTTTGTACAATATATTGAAACGATTAACATCGATAATAAATGAAAACGATTTCTCTCCTCGCTTAATTACCTACATTTAAAAAAATATAATAAATATAAAAAAATAGCTAAAATGTTATAAAAATAATAGCAGTTCCTTAGCCAAAATTACATCGTTAAAAATATTGATTGCCTTTTTTTAAAAAAAAGTTATAATAAATTATGATTTGATTTCCAATATGCGGTAAAAACAAAGATTAATTTTATTTAAAGTTTTTTTTATAGTGACCACCTGCAAAATGTCAAAAGAAAGGTTCCTCGCAGGGGTCTCAAAACAGGTGTCAATAAGCTTGATTAGTGCAACAAAATCTCTCCATTTGAGCCGATTTTTTAAAAACGGCTAACTAATATTTTAGCCAGGAAAAATATTTGCCTAAGGTTCGAGATTTTGCTAATAGATGTCCTAAAACTTTGTGCCATCTTTGAAGCTTGCGTAATATTTTTCAGGATAAAATACTGAGTTAACCGTTTTTAAAATATTTTTATTTTACCATGCTTTAGTTATTTTGCTATTAAGACTTTTTAAATTAGCTGGGGTTTTTTAAAAATTTTATTATTTTGAATAGTTTTCAGGGTTTGGTTTATTATTCAACTAGGTTCTGATTTTTTAAAATTATACCATTTTAGGAGCCAAGTTTCAGGCTTGGCCTACGGGTCTCTAGCTCCTCATTTTTTTTTATCCATATGCATTTTATACTAATAGGTACGGATCTCAGCTCATATAATAAGGTTGAATTAAAAGTTAGTTTTCAAAAGTAACTACATTTAAAAAGTATCAAGTTACATTGCAAGTTGCTTTTATAAATAATTTATTTGACCCATCATTTTTTAATACAATTATTTTATTATACAAAATTTTAATCAAATAAATTAGAATAGAAATAATAACTTAATTAGAGAAATAATTTCACTGATAAAATGTACAGCGCAATTATTATTAAAAATATATATTTAGGACCTACGATATATATATAAATATCACAATATAAAATTTATATATCATAAAAAATTTTTATAAATTTTTATTTGACTTTTATCAATATTGCTTTTCTCCAAAATATTAGCTTCTTTAGACTAAACAAATTTTTTTACAGGAGCGCTTTATGTAACCCTGATATTATATGTAATTTGGGAAATGATCATATATATATAGGGTTGACCTTGGCACGATTAAATCAATTCTTTTTTAAAAAAACTTTATCCATTAGTTTTAATTTGAAAATAAAAAACATTTTATCACATATACCTCATTAATTACTTCAGCAAATAAGTTTTTTTTTATTAAAGAGATTGAAAATTTATTTTTTGAAGATTGAGGATCACATTGAAGATTTTTAAAGATCGAAATCATTTTTATTTGTGATTTCATCATGAAGATATTTTTATGCATAAACATCACAAAAAATTTTAGGCAAAATTTGATCAAATACTTGTTTAAGAATTCTCAAAAAGATATTCAGATGAAATTTTATTTTATTTTGAAGAGCATTATAAACTCTGGTTTTCATTAATTGTTAAATTTTATTATAATAAATGATTTTATCCTGAAATTATTTTATTATTCTATAAAATTTATTTTTAATCAAAATTCTTGTAATTATTGCTGCTCTGTTTAATTAATATTTATTATATATTCTGTTGATACAAATACTAAGAGGTTAATTCAGATGCAGTTTATAAATATGAATTTAATTCTAGTTTAAGTAAAAAAAAAAATTTAATTTAATTTTAAATAATTCAAACATTTTTAATTATATAAATATCGGGGGCCTGCAGTAGTAGCATTTGCACGGCCCGGCCCGGATTTTTTTCAAAGAAAATTTTCAAGCCCGGCCTGATTCTTTAAAAATATATTATATTTATTTTTAATTTTCATAGGTAATAAGAGCGATTTAAAATATTTAGTTTTAAAATATACGACCCGGCCCGGGTATTTAAAAAAAATTTCCCGAACCGGGCCTGCAGGTCTCTGATAAGTATACTCCACAGATTATATTAAATTATCTTAAAATGGGTAAATATATAATACTCTTTATTTTGGATCAATTCAATATTGCTAATTTAACATAACAAATTATAAAATAGATGTAAGTATATAATAAGATTAACTCATGTTCCATATTAATAATTTAGCCTCGGGAGATTTTTTTTGGAAGGATTTTTTTTTAAAAAATAATGATTTTAGCACCCATCATATAAAGATAATAATTTTAAAAAATATATAATCTAATCTCGGTCGGAGCAAAAAAAACAATTTAAAAATTTTCTTGAAATATGAATTCGAAAGAAGAATTTCCATATTTTTAATATCATTTCTTACTATTAAACGGCTTGATTTGAACCAAAATTTCTAATTTAATATTTTATCCACTAAAATATTACATAATCTCGAAGTTTTTTTCTCTTAGGTGGCACAAATGTTTGGACATCTATTAGCGAAATCTTGAGGCTTAGGTAATATTTTTCTTGCTAAAATATTGAGTTAGCAGTTTTTTAAAAATCGGCTCAATAACATCACTAATCTTTTTCCTTAAATACTAAAAATGTCAACCGAGCAATTTTGAATGGCATAAAAAAAATAAATAACTTTTTAAATATAAATAATCAGAATATTCTGTTCCTTTGAAAAAAATAAGAGAAGAAAATATTATTATTGATAAATTTTTATTTGTTTCTATCGACATCAGATCGATCATTTCTATAAATATTGTTCTTTAATCCTAATCCCACTTTAAAATTTTTTTTAACAACTAACTACAATACAAAACGCAAGGTTTTCAATAGATACATATTTTATTAGTTATGCCAAATGTCGAAATATGCTCTCATAATTTAGCTAGCTCGAAACTAAATAATTTTTATTTAAAAATATAATCTATTTTATTTTTATCATCTTTTCTCTAAAGGACAAACGTGGTATTCATTTTTTTTTGAAAAAAAAAATATATAACGATTTGATTTGACGAAATATAAATTTTCAAATTAATAAATCTCTTTCATTCGTTCATCCAAGGAACAGTTGTGGCTAATTGTTAGGCGGCTTGATTTGAGATGATTTATAAAAACGTCTAACTCAAAATGTTACGCAAGGCCAAGGTTTGGGCATCTATAAGTGAAAGAAATATCAATGCTTATGCAAATATTTTTCTGGCTAAAATATTAAGTTATCCATTTTTAAAAATCGAGTCGTTTAGCAACACTATTGGCCTTTGGTTAAAGAATTGCTTACATTCAGTCTTTAGGGTTGGTTAAATCACTCAAAAAATTATGTCTGCTCAACTCAGAGGTTTTAAGACCATTTTTTAGGTTAAAAGCTCGGCTAAACCGTAAATGGATTAGTCAAAGTTACTTGATTAAATAAAAAGTACTAGGGACATTGATCAGTCACCTCATTCCTCCTCTTTACATTCTACTAGGATTCGAAATGCGTGGTAGGATAATCTTCGCAGGAAACTATTTTACCAACCCCATTGAACAAAGAAAGAAAGAAACACTATGCATTAAAGATCAGATATAACTCTTCTTTTTTGTTTTAAAAAGAAATATAACTACTGGTCGACGCCATTTTTGTCATTTTTTTCCCCCATTCATTTCAATTTATACACACACAAATTTGAATTCCTTGGGGAAATAGAAGAAATAATTAACGATGATGAGAACAAATATTACTTACCTTAATTATCTTTCTTATATCAAAAAAAAAATTCATAAAATTTTTCATGGTGCGATGTTTGTGTGATTTTTTTTATTACTTTATTACACATTTTATAAAAGTATTTATTTTACATTTTATTTACTATATAATATTTTATATTTTTTGAAAAGTAAAAAAAAAAAATATTATGCAAAAGGTCAGAATCCTCGTTTATTTTTGTAACATTGATAAAAATATTTTAAAAAAAAATAAGATAAAATATTATGCCTCTCTTTTCCCTTTTCCTATATATTTTTTCAGCAAATATATATAATTTTTTAATGTAATAATTAACTCGTTTTTGAAAATTAAATTTTTAACTTCTTAATTTTAAATATGTTTTATGTTTATTTTATTTTTTGGAAATAATGTTTATTAGTAATTGGTTTTATAAGTAGAGGGAGCATCGATTGAAAACGTTGGTAATTTTTTTTCTAGCGCCTCGAAATAAACCCGACAGACATTTAAGTTTGAACTCGATAAAACTGCGATTAGAACCCCGGTTAAATAAACCTTCTTAGACATCAACACGATTAAATCTAGAAATTATGTTTGTACTTTAATCTATTTTGCCCCACATGTGATTTACCCTCTCAGCCAATTTCATTTTCTTTTGCCGATCATCATGGCGTACGTATGCCTATCTAAATAAATATGAAAATCTGAATTTTTTACATTTAAAATCAACCGATTTGTCCCCGTAACATGTCAAAATCTAGATTTTTTTTAATTGAAACGTCAAAATTATTATTTTTTTTTAAAAAATTAAAGGGTCCGAAGGATCCGGAGACCATATTCACGAAACAGGAGAAAATCGGGAAGGGTTCTTTTGGGGAAGTTTACAAGGGCATAGACAAGCGCACTCAACAAGTGGTGGCCATAAAGATTATCGATTTGGAGGAAGCCGAGGATGAGATCGAAGACATTCAGCAAGAGATCACCGTGCTATCCCAGTGCGACAGTCCCTTCGTGACCAAATATTATGGGTCCTATCTCAAGGTTTTTATTAATAACGTTTATGTTTATATATATTTTTTTTTTCATATCGGGCTCAGACCATGACCGATATCTGATAGTTAAACCCGTATTAACTTGCATTCATTTTTGTATCTTCGTGAATTCGCGCAAACTGCTAATGTAGGGTTTGACCGTGACTATTTACTGAACCCAACGACAAGCTTTTGCTATTATTTTTGTTATACTGCTAGTTGACTGTATTCCATCCAATTTAGCCAATAGAAGTATTTTCCCGAACTAGAATCTATTTTTTCACCTTAAATCCGCGAAAGATTGAAAATCCTAATTGGGATTGTAATTTAAAAATCCCGATCAGAATATTACACCAATTAATCGGTGGGAAAATATTGGAGATTCTTATAATGTGGATCGTTTTAAATATTCATTTACTTCTCATAATTTTCATTTTTCCCCTTTGAAACGATTTACAAAATACAGCTGATCGTGATCACGAATAAAAAAAAATCTCTAGCAAACTTGAAAATGAAAATAAAAAAAAATATACTAACCCTGGGCTTGAAAGCCAGGTTTTAAAGGTTAAAACCGGAGCGATAGTATTTTTTTACGAACCTATCGCGAACCAACATTTTATAAATGGTTCGGATTTGCGAATCAATTTATATTATAGCTAGCTTAATTTTTTTACAACCTTATTAATCTCTAATTATCTATATATATATATTTTGTGTATTTTTGTAAGAAGAAATCTCAAAAATTATAACGAACTTATCTTTATACGATATGATAATCACATTTATCGATTGGTTTTGCTACTCAAAAGAAGTTACTTTATCTTTTTTTTAGCATCGGATTAACTTAAAAATAAATAGTATTATTATTTTTTCTTTTCCAATTTCGTGATTAGTTCTTTATTCTTTTATTTTGCTTAATTTTTGGTTGTCGATGTATTATTTATAGTATCCGTAAAGTTACTCATTTTGCAGTGGTCAATATTTTGTTGGACGGAGTATTTTAATTGGTTCATTTTTATTTCGCCTAGGAATCGGTTTGAATGCTCGTCACATAAAGGGAAATTGAGATGGGGGGAGGGGGGTGGGCGAAAGAATAAGAAAATATTCTTTCGGGAATTCGTAATAATTAAGTTTATATTCGAACAATTACAATTTAGATTTATTTGTTTAGTGGAGTCCGGTGACACTTTAAATTGAGACCCGGGCCTTGATCTTAAAATAATTTTTTATAAACCTAGCCCTGCCTGGTTTTTTTTCAAGAATCCGCTGATTTGGAGTTTATACTTACAAATTCGGACCGAGCACATAAAGAGTTAACTATATAATAAGGGGTAATGATGTATATCGAACGTTATTGATTTTTTTTAATGCATTTTTATTAAAATATTATATATAGCTTGTAATTTTTAGCATTATTAACAAAAAAAATTGTTCATTTTAATAAAAATTTTGTTGTTTAACAAATTTGTTTATAAATAACCAACGCTATATATCATTACCCATATAATTATTATTATTTTTCGTGATATAAGGTGTTTTGAATAAAAAAAAAATATTTTTTTAATTATTTACAAATATAATCTTGACTTCTTTTATACGATTTGACCGCTTTCGTGCCCAGAATCAAATTTACATTTTTTTTTCTTTTATAAACATATGTGACAAATAACATTATCATTCGTTCATTCAACCCCGGCTCACTTTTAGCACATCAACGATTTCTTATACCTTCCAAAAGCAAAAAAAAATTATTGGATGACGAATAAAAATGTAATTCTTCAAAAAAGTATTGTGAACAAATTAAAAGTCTGCCAAATAATTAAGCTAATACCTTACAGGCTTACTTAAATTATGTTATAAATTTATCAACATTAATAAACTTACGCGTTTATTTTTATTTGCTACAATAATATTTCTTAAAGCATTTAAAATGCATAATATAAATATAATATATTTTAAAAATTGTAAAAGATAGAAAAATAATTTTGTTATTTCATACCTTTTAATTTATATATATATATATTTTTTTAATCACGACGGCATCTTCAACACGTTTTACATTTTTTTTATTTTGTCATTTTAAAATATCTAATAATAAATTTAAAATAAAGTAACAACTTCTTTAATTTGAAGCGCCAAAAACTTGAAGATTTAAAACCGTCTTTCGCCCAACTGTGTTCCATAATGAACGCGGTTTGGTTTGAAGGTCGGGAATGCGTTCTTATATCTATTTCTAAAAAGGAGATAGCTATCGAATGAATACTACTATAGTTTATTCTTTTCTCCCTTTTTTTCGTTTTGACTTTAATCTTTAACCATCAGCCCTAACCCCCCCCCCCCACTCACTCCCGATAACTATTTATCAGAGCTGTTAAGAGTTACTTTTTAAAGAGTATCGGCTTAGCTACTATCTTTAAATTTATAATTTACACTTTAAAAAAATATATATTATCTCTATAGTCTAGAACGGCTGTCATTTAGTAAATCACTTTTACCCTTATATAAACAATGTACAACAATCGCGCCTCAGGGTAAATGGGAGGATAATAAGAATTCCATTTTTTTTAAAAAAATTTGGTTTTGATTCCATTTCTTGAAATTAAAAAAAACGAACTTCCGTTTCTTAGATTTGACCATATGGTTCCCTTTCCAAATTCTGTTAATAAACTATGAAAAAAATTAAACATTATACGAAAAATTTTTTTCCCAAGTGAGCCCCAAGCTTAGTATCAAACCAGGGTCTAAATAACTTTGCCGCATTTCAGCCTAGGTGTAAAATCTATTAACCACACCTGCCACGTTTACATCTTTTATGGAAATTAACTCAGAAAACCTATACCTATCGTTCGATGGGTGAAGTCACATATCTATTTTTGAAGCATTTCATTTTTCTTTATTTTTCGGCGGTAAAGGACTGGCGCTCAGATCGATCGGTAGACAATTTTTCACTCACATAAATAAAAAACAAACCTATTTTTTAAAATTTATTTGTACTCGAAATCAAAAGGGAAGCAAACTTTGGATCATAATGGAATACCTTGGTGGGGGTTCGGCCCTTGATCTGATAAAGCCCGGCCCCATCGACGAGGCCTACATCGCCATAATGCTCAGGGAAATTCTCAAGGGTCTCGAGTACTTGCATGGCGAGAAAAAGCTGCACCGAGATATTAAAGGTTAACAAAATAAACAACAACAATTTTTTTAAAATCTTCTTTAGTGTGTGGCATACATAATCTTAATTTTAAACTATATTCCCTAGTCTATTTGAGTCGTTATACCCACACCGTCATATATTATTTATTATGTTTTACGTTTCTGATTTTTACTTATCCACCATTTCAACATTTTATCCCATTCAGTTCCATTATATAAAACTACTTTAGATGATTTGATTTAAAAAATTTTTTTAATTATAATGATTACTTTTAGAAAATCAATTTATTTTAAATAATGCTAAGTTTTATAGTTTTTGTTGTTTTGGCATTTGAGATTTTAATTGAGGAAGAAATAAAAATTAAAAAAATGGTTTTCATTTTATTTTTCATTTCAAAAAAACTTTTTATTTCAGCTAAGCCTGATAAGCCATAAATTATAATCGCTAATTATGAATTTTTAAATGAAATAATAAAATTTTAAATAATTAATTATTACACGAATCGAATGGTTCATTAACATTTAAATATACATATATCACTACTAATTACATAAATGAAATTATTACTAATCTTTTATTAGCCTATTTTGTTACATCTTAGTTGCGCCTATTCTTTTTTTTAATATTTTCAATTTCTTAATATTCCATAGCCATTTCTGACTCCACTTTGATAATCATTACACTAGACCTAGAGCGATTTTTTTTTAAAAAAAACATATTACACTGTGATTAAATATATTTTAATTAAGCAAGTAGTATCATTTCATTCAATTTAAAGATCAAAGCATTAAACGATATATATATTATATATAAGAAGGAGGGTTTAACAAAAAATCTTCAAATGAGCTATTCAATCGAAAATTATTTTTAAAATAGATCAAGTTAACTTCTTTTTTTTAATCGTAAAAAAACAAATTTATGCATAAAAATTACAAAAAATTTGGGTAAAATTTCAACAAAAATTCTGCTTGAGAATTTTCAAAAAAATTTTATCAGTTTCCTTCTCTGAAAGAAAGAGAAAGAGTGAAGGACACCCATATTTCTAATCCGATTTTTTTTTGTCTATTTTAAACCACCTCCTTCTAATTTTTCCAAAAAAAATTTCGTTCCCAAAAGTTACCCAAAGTAAATGCTAATTAATGGGATAAAATTATGATTTGAAAGAGAGTTTTTTTTTTAGTTTTTGCAATTTCTGTGGGACGATTATTATTATTCGATGCGGCGAATATACATGAGAGTCCCAAGCTAATTGAATGTAGCTTTTTGCCCCTGTTAAGGCCTGCCGAATTATAAAACTCGGGGCAGACGGGTTCGTGGGCCTTTTCTCGGACCCGGTTGCATTCAGACACTGAGTCTAAATATAAATAAATATCGGACCTGGAAAATTATTTTATTTTCCTGACATATTCAGTTCTTTACATCCTCCTCTTTCCATTAAAATATCCTACTTTTTTCAACAGTCTGAACTTGAATTAGCGTCTTCATCATGTTTTAATCCCAAGATAGTTTTGGGTCTTTAAGACGAGTCCTTATCCCTCCTTATAGCTCGGATTTGGGCCATGCCAGCTGTCAATTTTCTTTATTTAACATCTCTTTGCCTATTTGAGAAGTTCAAGTTAGTCATGACCTTCCTCTGGTTCGTTGACCCTTCACTTCGAGATCGTAAAATAAAATTCTGAATGGAACTTGAATCTTTATCTTCTTCATCATGTTAATCCCAAAATAGATTGGGCCTTTGTGGCAAGTCCTATCTTTCTATATAGCTCGGTTTTGGGTTATGTCAGCTGTCAATTTTCTTATCCAACATGTCCTTGCCGATTTGAGAAGCCTAAGTTAGTCATGGCTTTCCTTCAGTTCCTTGGCCCATCACTTCTAGATCGTATGAAATAAAATTTTGGATGGGATTTGGATCTTCGAAAAACTAATAATAGACGGAGCAGATCGATCGATAAATTTTTTTTGCTAGGATCGAGTCGGACCTGAAAATAATTTGGCTTCGAATTTTAGCAATACATACAAACTGTTTATTTTTAAAAACTTGAAATATTTATCTAAATTTAAGCTAAAAATTAAAAATTGAGAAGATCTGAGAACGTGTTAATTTTTTTTGAAAAAAATATAATCCCAACTCCAAATATTTATCAATTTTGGTAAAAGTTTCAAGACCAATTCAAAAAAAAAATAATTCTGCCCGAATAATTGGTTATCACAGTAGAGCCTTGCATATTCAATTTTTTTTTCTGCCTGAATCCGGACCCAAATTTTTATAAATTTTCTAGCCCGGTCGCTGCAAAATAACGCACGTTATAAAGTAACGGCGTTCCCACTCGCAGAAATCAGGTTACGGCGCTAATATTCTAAAAAAAAGTGACCTATGACACTTTTTACGTTATTTATGTTTTATTATATTATATTTTAATCATTTTTGTTATTGCTCGGATCTAATCCCTTAATATTCATATATAAAAAATTTTATAAATTTTATAAAAAAAACAATATATAAAAACTGAGTTTTTAAAGAGAACATTGTTAGTAAGGATATTATTATGCTTTATCTTCCTACATTACCTTAAAGAAGTAGAGAAAATATTTATAACCTAAGGGAAGAAATGAATCATTTCCAAAAATCAAAACCCTTAAAGCACATATTGAACGGGTGTTTAACTCAGTGCAACAAAAAGCGGTACTGAGAGTATCTCAAAAATACTTAATTAATCGTCAGTTATATTTATAGTATAATAAATTTTTTAAAAATTCTGTCCACTATTTATTACTTTGTATATTATAATTTGGGATTAGAATGCCACTTTTTTTAAAAAAAACAAAACCAACGTGAATGTTACGAGTTACTATTTTACAATATAACGCCAAATGTAACGATGTTGAGTAACGTCTACAGTATAACGCCATTTCAAAATTGATTAATCTATTTTGTTAAAAAAAATACCTAAAAAGCCGCGAACGTACTTTTGGCCGAAAATGGCGATGTAAAATTAGCTGATTTTGGAGTGGCTGGACAATTGACCAATACAACTAGTAAACGGAACACTTTTGTAGGTACGCCCTTTTGGATGGCCCCCGAAGTTATCAAACAGTCTTCCTATGATTCAAAGGTTTTATATTCATTGATTAAAACATGTAGCATTAATTGATATTTAAATACCCATATCGGAATATCACTAAGAACTTGGGCTCAGAGCGTAAATCCCATTTTAAGATTAATCTATTTCTTTATTTAAATGATATCATTTTTTTACGTACTAATTTTAGTCTCCTAACCCTGCATTCACGGTTTGCGCGAATTCGCGACGAAATGCACAAAATATGGTGTATTTTTGTATCATTCGTCGTGAATTTTGTTTTACTTAGCCGCAAATTCGCGCTAACTGTGAATGAGTGGTAACACTTATATTAATAGTAAGGAAACTTATTTTTATCTTTATTGTCCAACATTCAATTGGTGATTTGCTAAAAGTTTTAAAGAAAAAGGATCAGTGCCCGAAATACGGTTTCATTATATGAAAACAAATAAAAAGGAATTTTCCTCTATTGTTTCTTATACTTGATCACTTTGTAAGCGAAAAATCAATAAAATATAAATAATAAAACCTGTGTCAACTAAAAATGAAATTTTATCAGATAATATTATAACTTCGCGATATAAAATTATTTTCCCCACAATAATAACATATATATTTTTTTTAAAAGATTAATTAAACGCGTTAAATGAAGGTTTCTCCCCCTAGTTTTGTTAAACGGCGCGATTTTTTAAAAAACGGCTATCCCATTTATTTTAGCCAAAAAGTATTACGCAAGTCTATAGATTTTGCTTATTGATTGCAGTAAGGTTTGGACATCTATTAACCAATTTTCTAGGTTTGCATATTATTTATTTTGGCGACAATTTTAATTTAGAATCCGCGAAATCTAGCCGTTTATCAACACCAAGTTTCACTTTTTTGAATATACCAATTTTGTCCAGAATCTTGCATTAATTTTTTGGGATCATATTAGCAACATATGTTATTTATATTCCAATTTTTTAATAAAAATCACTCACTTTTAAAATATTTAAATCTCCTATTAGAAATAGTCGCGTCTAACTTTTTTAGCGGCGATCGTATAGCTGTTACTACCAGCAGCATTTAACGTTAAAATTACTATTAAAATGAGATTTTGATAAATAAAGAGCATCTTCTTTTTTTGGAGGTATGGAAGTATTAATATAGCTGCAAAAATTAAAGTTCATATTCAAATCGCAAATCGCTTTATTTAGACATAATATTTTTAATGTGAAATGAAACAATGCATTTCATAAAATTTTAGATTCTTCATCAACTAGAATTAGGTCACAGTTAGGTGATCTTGTTATTAAACGAATATATTTTCCATTACAGACCAACATCACTTACTAGCAGTTCAATTGAAAATGCCGGAATATTATTTTTCCCCCTGTTTTTATATTATGAGAAAATAATTTCGCAAATTAATTCAAAATGCACCAACTAGCGGTGAGAATTTTATTTTCATATAAAAAAAATCTCCCCCCGAAAAATATTGGTTTCCAAATAAACTTTTGCCAAATTCCCAATCAACGGGTCTGAATAAAAGGTGATTTATAGTGATGTTTGCCCAAATAATTTATAAATATTTTTTATAATAATGTTTTTTTGGATTTTGTACAATGGATGGATGCTATGACCGTAATTTAAAAATAGTTTGTTAAAAATCTAAATATCTGCCATTATATTTTGACATTTGTGGTCTAGAATGTTTTTTTTAGTAAATCATTAATTAAATGAAAAAACCAATCAATATTGGTAAAAATCTCGGCAAAATTCGGCCGGGCCGTATAATTTCCACAAAATATATTTTATGGGTCTGGCAAAAAAATCAAATAGAAAATCAAATTTTACATAATTTTTTTAAAGAATACTATTTTTTTTTTAAATTTTAGGCCGATATATGGAGTCTTGGTATAACTGCTATAGAACTAGCCAAAGGTGAACCTCCATATTCTGACCTGCATCCCATGAAAGTATTGTTCCTGATCCCCAAAAATAATCCTCCTATATTGACCGGCGATTACACGAAGTGTTTTAAGGAATTCATCGAAGCTTGCCTCAACAAAAATCCCGAAGACGTATAAACATGCATGATCACATATATTTTTAAAATTATATTAGATTATCCCTTTTGGCTACGGCCTATCGCATCTTATTTCTTTATTAAAAATCTAGGACCAATCACTTAGGACACCCTTCTTTCTTATTTTTATTTATAATTTTTTTAGAACTAGGACACATTGGTGCTTATTAAATCAAGAATCTTTGGAAGGAAATATTTCTTTCTTTCACGTTTTCGGGAATTATTTTACTAATATTAAGCATATAGGACGCCGCATCGGATCATTTTATCACGGTTCGGTCCGACACGTGATAAAAATTTTAAAATTAAGTTTAGCCCCCACAAATCCGTCGAATGGAGCTGATTCCTACTTGTCTACATATTTTTTTTATAAACAAAGAAGCATATTAAATTAACCTTAATCGTGACTGCCTATTTTTAAAGACCGGATATTGATGGCTGATAATTTTAAGATTTAAAAAAAATATATAAATCGATATGTTTGTAACTATATACTTTTTTGATGCGCGCTAATTTATATATTTAACCTAAAGGAAGCCCATGGTATACATTTTTCCCATATCCATATCCATATTATTAAATTTTAGTTTTTGCATTTAAAGGGTATTAAAAAGTTTTTAATACGTTATAAATGGTTATACTGTTTATTATTAGTCGCCAAAGGTCACTTCAATGCTTAAAACTTCTATAAACGTTTTAAAAATTAGTGCAATTGTCAATTCTATACACACAACTTGTATTATGTTTAAAAAAAGCGTCCGGACGCCACATCGCTGCTCAAGCACACCTTCGTACGCCGGGCTAAAAAGACCGCTTACCTAATGGAGCTCATTGACCGTTTCCAGCTCTGGAAGCGCGCTCACGCTCAGAGGCGCGCTCATAACCGCTTACTTAACGACGCAGAACACGAGCACGAGGATGACAACGGAGAAGACGAAAGCGATGACTATAGGCAAGGAGGTACTCTTTTTGACTCACTGTGATTATTACTCTCTATACAGTTAGATTATTTCATATTTTCGGTATATTAAGCCCCGTCATTTTTATGTAATTTTTAGGGCTAAACATTTGTTTTAACGATTATGCTTACTCACAGGCGAACTCAGGCTTATTTCACTTATTAAAGTCACGTCTAAGTTTTTATTAATTTTAAATATATTGGATACATTCTAATTCTCATGAACATATTTTTTTAATAGAGAAACTTAATGTTTTTAAAACACTGTTATTTTTTTATTAAAAAAACATAAAATTTATTATTATTATATTATTAAATGGCAGATTATAGCAGCAACAATTCACAATCTTCATCATCTAGCAATTCTAGTAAAGGTACCTCATCCCTCACAGACGAGGAAAGCAATAATAATAATGGGCGTAAGGCAGAATTTGGCAGAGATGGGTCAGGGGGGAGACAGAACAAAAAGAAAAAGAAGGCGAAAATCAAGGTGGGTGTTAACGTTGCGCGTAAGGAAGGAGTTGATATGTTAGAAAATGGGTTAGGAGACCCAACGATACATCAAGCAGACGTTAACAATAATAAAAGGTTCAATTTTTTTTCTTAATCACCACGAGGAAAACATGAATTTTTTATTTTTTTAAAAATGTTACCAACTATTTTAGTAAATCCAAGTTAAAGAACCATATCGATGAACCCTGGAATTACGAAACGGTTCGAGGCTTCGCCAATCTTCATATTCATGATACTCATAATTTGGAAAGGGTAAATTTAATAAACTATTTTTAAACATTTGTTTTTTTATATTAAATTGTCACAATATCGTCTGCTGAGGTGTAGTTTTGTTAAACGGCAATTTGAGCTGATTTTTAAAAACGGCTAACTAGATATTTTATCCAGAAAAATAGCATAGAGATTTTGCTCATAGATGGCACATAGGATTGAACATCTATTGGCAAAATCTCGAAGCATAGGCAATATTTTCCTGGCTATAATGTTGAGTTAGCCGTTTTTAAAAATCGGCTCAAATCGAGCCGTTTAACAACACTATTGAGGTGTTATATATCCATATTAAAAAATTTATCGATTGATCATTATTAAAAAAGTATAATTTTTGTATTTTCAATAGCAAACACAATGTAATGATGCGAATAAAGGATTATTCTAAAATTATATTTTAAGACTTTCCTTCTGGAAATGTCGTGGATATGAAAGAATTTAGCACTAAAGAATTCATTAATCGAATTTTAAAAAAATGCATTTTGGAAAAAAGTGGAGATAGAACACTGATTCTCATTCGACGATATACTTCTAATATCGTTATTGATTTTTTTGAAAAATATATGTAGATATATATAGAACCTTCCATCTTTAAATGATCAAGCTACAGTTTGTTATTAATCATTCTTAATTTATTAATTATTTTTTATAATGTAAATTAAATGATATTTAATTTTATGCAATATTATTCTAGTAAACTAATGTTTTATATTATATTTTTTTTGAATAACATTCTAAAAACTATATAGAAAAAACAATTTAAAAAAGTAAACTTAATAAATATAAAAATCTTATTATTAACGGTTAAAATATCAAGGCCAAACTATTTTTTAGTTGGGTTCCCAAAAAGGAGACAGTTATTTTTTAAACATATCTATACGCATTTTTTTTGCGTGGAAAGAGAAATTCTCTTGGTGCATTAGTAAATGTCTTGATTTTTTTAATATAATAGTTTTAAAATTTGTATGATAAGGGAGATTGTAATATATGAGATTGTTAGTCTAGTACAACTATTCCCCAAACTGCACTGTGTATGGTATGATCAAGAACGGATTTATAGAACTAAGAAAATATATTGATAAAATATCATACTTCAGGGGCAACCACAATTGTGATAAAAAAATTTAAGATATGACTATTTACAGATCTACTTAAAGGCAAACTTTATTAAGATTGGATTAGAAGAGATGTTCTCTATGATAAAATGATGGGCCATAATCAAAGGCCGTTGCAAAATAGAGCAATACATATAGGTTAAGTCACCAGGAAGATTAACAAATAATACTACAATAAATATATTCGATATTTATAAATAAAATATTTAGGAAATTTGCTACTGTTAAAAGCAAATAAAATAATAACTTATAATAATAACACTTGCACATTAAATTCATTATTATTCATGTCTAATTTATAATCTACTTGCTATTCTTCATCCTTTTGACATCTTCCAGACGACACACTTTTAAACGCCATGATCTTAATGTTCCCGTCATAAAGTAACCCATTGTCTTTTCAATGAAACTGCTAATTTATAAGATGCGGGGGGAGGGGGGACCTAAATATAAATCTTGCAATTTAGTAAGAGGTGAAACAACTATATCTAAATAGGCTTATCAAATTTTTTGTTATGCATGTCGATTTTCCTAATATTCCTGAGGATCCATATGAAGCGAAAATTTTTATTCCCCCATTTGAACTTGTCTTTCAATCCATATCTTTCTCAAGTCGATCTATAAGTGGTATTACTTATACATTTTTTTATATCCTAATTGTTGTTGCCTGCCCCCCCTCACTTGAATATAATATTATTATTTATATATGTGTATTTTCTTATTCTAAAATATCTAATCCTAACTCATACATTATTTTATGTATTTTTAAAATTAAAACCATATATCAGAAATGCAGTAAATACCACCTTTCTATCCTACACATCTATACCACCTACTAACACGTGTTGGCCGATACCCGATACCGTGAGTATCAGCGTGTCTATGATGTAGCGTTATCTTTTTCTTCTAAATAAGTTTTTAAGACTAATTTAGTACAATCCTGTATTCATTACATTAAACTTTAGAATGCCTATTTTTTTTCCAATAGTTTCTAAATTATAAAAGTGGGGTGAGATTCAAATAATGACTCAACGAAATATAATAATTTTATTGCTAATGTTACTTTATAATATTACTTATATAATTTCTGGTTTTTCTAATAATTCGCGCAATGTCTTGGAGGGCTGATATTTATTAATTTGTTTTGCGATGCATATAGAGAAGAAAATTCACGATTAAAAATTTTATTCGAAGATCAAATAGTATAGTTGCACATTGTTTGGAACAATTAAAGAAAAATCAAGATAAACGGATAAAAGACGGATCTGAAGCGGTTCTGGTTGACATTCACTGCTTTTTCATATCAAGAAAATCTGCTATTATAACCTTTAGATTTTTACAAAAACATCGGGATTAGTATTCTTAGAAATGGAACATTATATAAGGAGGGGGGGGGGGAGATTTGACCACGGAGGTTACGAATAAATAATAGGAACATGGTTCAATTTCAAACATTCAGATATAACTGGCATAATATTATTTATTCTAATGATAATAAATTATTTTGTTAACTAACACCTGACATTCATCTAATAATCATCTCTATCAACACAATGGTATTCCGATCATCTTTCCTTTTATCACCAGGTCTTGAAATTTTGGGAATTGAATACAACCAATCCTTTACTGAAATGTTTAATTTTAATAATCTATGCTTATTATATTCATATCCCAAATCTTGTCATTTCATCTATCCAATACTTTTTCTTGCTTATATAACATTATCTAAATTATCTTCTCATAAAGCACTCATAATTATTAGGCTCTTAAATAGATATATCCTTTAAATGTTTATTTTAATATTTGTGTTATATATATTTTTTTTAAATTATAATAACTCTTCTTAAATATTTGACATAAAACTTTTTATCTTTTTATTTTACAGAAACCGAATATTCAATAATATCATATCCCCGAATTACAAAATAAAATAATGTCCAAAATGAATATCTAAATATGTCCAGGGCTTAAATAAATAAAATCTGAAAATAAATTTTAAAACATCTTTTATTCTTAAATTAAATTGCGGAAAAAATATATATTCATTTGAGGCAAAAATCAATGATCAATAATAATTATAGGTCAAATAAAATTTTATAAATAAAAGATGAGATTAACTTACAAACATTAGAAAATAGTGTTTATTCCCGTCACTTATAAAGTATATTTTTTAAATTTATACAAGGCCACCCACCACCCTGACATTATGACTAGATCACGAATCGACGAGAAGTTAGCCCACCACGACCCCAATATCCAGAATACAAACCTCCTTAAGGACCAACACATCCCCCAAGAAAATAAAATCAACAAGGTTTTAACATCTTCCAATGATTCTTCCAACTCCAAAATTTCCGAAGGGCTTGTCGAGACTTCTCAGTCGGCCTACCATTATTACTACACCATAATCAGACCTATTCTTAAAGAGGTTTTTTTTTTATATTTAAATTATTTTCGGGGCTTTAATAAGAATTTCACAAAACCATGGTTTGAACAGGGGATTTCTCGCCTATTTTTCATATAAATATCTCATGGAAGTTTTTGTTATGATTCTCATATAAATATCTCATGGAAGTTTTTGTTATGATTCGAATCTTCTAAGAGAAATGGTAAACACTAAAAAATGGTTTTATTTACCATTTTTCGATAGTTAATTTTTTTAAAATAATTGACAATATTTTATTGCAATAAATGGCGTTAAAGCTTGTTTAGTTTAAATAAAATTTCATCGTTTATTTAAATAAATTTGTACCCTTTTTTGACTAAGAAAAATTTGTGTATAATTTCCAATAAATTATAATTTTTTCCATTAGCTTCTTTTTTATTATGAATCAATTTAAGTCAGGGCACAACAGACTCGGAAAGCGTTTGACAAAGCTTCTAAATGCTTTACCTCGCATTCACAGTTAGCGCGAATTCGCAGCGAAGATAATTAATTTGTTAATTAAAAAATAATTATTTATGGAGATATTGTTTTTGTATTAAAAAAAAACTTTAAAAGTTTTTATTCTTGAAAATGACGGAAGATTTACCTTTTAATTAATTGCCATTTTTTAAGGTAAAATTTGGTCAAAAATCTCTATTCTTCGAAAAAATCTTCGAAAGATTTTTGTTTTTTTCACTTCAAACTCTGAATAATTGTAATTTAGATAAAAAATTTAATGGGGTAAACAAAGCGAAACCTATAAACAAGCTTTTATTCCGATTATTATAAAATCGTGAACAATTAGTATGATAATTTATATTTAAAAAAATTGCTCTCACTATACATCAATAAGGAAAATTAAGGAGATTGTTAATTAATGAATTATTATATATATGGATGGTTTTTAAATAACCGAGATAGGTACGGGTTTAGAATTTGGGCTCGTTGCATTAAATCTCTATAAAACTTATAAATGATTTTCCCCTCCAGCTTAAGCACCTATACTTCAAGCAATACTTATACCAACAACAGCAACAAAACAAGGACGCAAGTCCTCAACAAAATATCGCCGAAGCCAAACGGCAATTCCATTACGTCGAAAATTCTTTGAGAGACCTTAGAAAAGCTTTTGAAACCGGCGAGAGGGTATCTCATTCCCTCAATAAATCTTCGTCGCTTCACGCGTCTAATACAAATTCCGATTATCTGACCTTCACTCAAAGATTTTTGGCCACTCTCTTCCATCAGCTTATGCCCCAGGCTCAAGCGGTAATTTGCGTCATATTATATATTAACGAGAAAAAACTAAGGTATATTAATACCTTATGCTTACGTACAAAGTCTCTTTGTTCTGAAAGGTGATAATTCAAAACTATCAAATAATAAACTGCTTTACTAATTTCATTTGTGTATTTGATATTTTTATTTTACTCATAAACATTCCCCCATTCATATTTAAAACACAGCAACAAATTCTTCCTCCAACAACGCAACAGCCCCTTTCTCAAACCCACCATAATAAAATGAGTTCTAATCATAATCAGTCAAATAATAATCCTACATTCGCACCGTATAAGCAACAATATTATCCTTCGTCAAATATCAATCCAATCACGAGTAACACTTCCAACCTCGCCCACAACAATACAAATCAACCGTCTTCCCAACACGCCGCAAAAATTTCTAATAAGTCAAATCTGGATTCGTATATCAGCCCCGCTAATCACGAAAAAACGTTATTTGGTAATGCGCACACTCCAGAGTCAGGTCACCAGGAAAGCGTTCCGAATAACTCCTACACCGATAACTATGCCAATCATAGCAACAGTAGTATCAGGTGGAGAGAGATAAGCGACCGTCTAAAACTCAACAACGCCAATAATTTTATCAGCCCCATGGGCAACACGAGTTTCAACAATATGATCCCACCTATTCACAGCAATGGCAATGTTATGACGAACCACCCTACCAACGGTCCTAACCTACTTCCGACCTGTTCTTCCTACCCCGCAGCCCCCGCTGGTTATACCCCTCAAGTCAATCACCAACAAAATCCCGTTTCCGATCCCTCTCGGAAAATATTTCAATCCTACATTCAACCTCCTTCCAAAATAGATTATCACCCTCGTTCCAACAACTTCCCCAATAACATGAATCTTTCCGACTATAATAAATCTAGGAACGGCGGCTTAATTAGCAATCACCCCAACGTGGTGGTCACTAGTAGGCCTTATTCTGCGGCCGCATATCCCGCCAATGTTAACCACGTTAATCATCATATGAATCAACACCATAATCTTAACGCTAATAATATAAATAATAACAACGTTCTATCCAAAGTTAAACAGCAATACTATAGAAATAAGCCTTGAAAAATTTTTGGGAAGTTTAATTTAAACTTAAACCGAAATTTGATGTGCCCGGAAATTATTATATGGCCAAAAAAAGATAAAATTATATTTGAATTATGGAATTCAGATGTTGCAATTCGTGAATCTTTCCTAATCTATATAGATTTTGCTCATATTCCTTGTGGATATGTTTAGACAAACATTTCTAATCTTACGCAAAAAGTTATTAGACTTTGTAGCCAAATTTTAATATCTTTATAATTTATTAAAATATAATATATTAATCTTTCTTTGTGAAATAAAAAACAATACAATACAAATGATAATTTTTTTACAAATTTGGTTGATATTTTGTTATTCGCTAATTTTTAAATCGACGTAATTTATTCGAAGAAAATATAAATATTCTAACAAAATTTTATGACCATATGAAGAGAGTCATCTTTTATTTGCGTAGTGTGGCGGCGTTTATCAGCACCCTTGGATAGTTGGGTTTTTTATTTAAAAAAACGCTTCCAAAGAATATTATCATTAAAATAGCAAAATATTTTTTTATCTTAAATTATAAATTTTATATTTTTATAAGTGTAAAGACTTGACGGATAATGATAAATTGTTGATTTTGATTTTTTAAACAAAATAATAAAAAAAATTCTGAAAATTTTATGATGGCTTTTTATTTATTCGAATAACATTTTACCTCATAATTCATCATTTCAAAACTCTAAAAAACGTAAAATTAATTTTTGAAAATGATACATTTTAGGTTTGAAATGTTACTTTTTTAGTTTTTTTTAATGATACTTTTATGAGGCAAATTGTTATAAAATCGATATTGAAAATATCAAATATTAGAACTTTCAAAAATTCAATCATGATTGTTTTTATGATTTATAAACAGATTGAAGTTATATATAAATTGTCTATCTTGCTTTAGTATTTCTTTTAAAATATTAAAATTAATTCGAGGGTTACTTTTAAGTAGTGTTGTTAAACGGCTCGTTTTGAGCCGATTTTTAAAAACGACTAACTCAATATTTTCGCCAGAAAAATATTGTCTAAGCCTCGAGATCTTCAATAATATATGTCTAGATCTTTGTTTTTTTTTCTATGAACAAAATCTTCAGGTTTGCATAATTTTTCTGGATGAAATAATGAATTAGCCGTTTTTAAAAATCAGCTCAAAACGAGCCATTTGACAACACTACTTTTAAGTGTAAAGGGCTTACATTTTTTTTTCTTTGTCCAAAGCCTATTTCAAAAGGTTTAAATAATTTTTTAAGGAAACCTAATGATAAAGTTTTGAAAATTTCACAATAAGTAATGATCATATTGTTATTTTTATATTTTTTAAAAAAAGGTATCGTTTTTTGGCTAAAGTTATGATAGATTTGATATACAAATTTTTTTGATGTTTTGGGCAACACAGCTTTGAAATGTATAAAATCACAAATTAATTAAAATACGTATATAAAATTCTTTAAAAAAAAATTAGATTTGACAAGGGGTGTTTAGGGCTTTGGGATGTCAAAAAATTATTTTTAGTTTTTTTTAGAATTTCATTTTAAAATTTTTATTTTCAAATCCTGTTCTGTCCCTGAAAACTAGTATTGTTTAAAAACCTCAATTTACCCTATTTTTAAAAAACGGCCAAATCATGATTTTAGCCAAAATAGCAGTATCTAAGCCTCGAAATTTCGCCAAAGGAGGGCCAAACATTTCAGCTACATATTAGCAAAAATCTCGAGACTTTGATAAATTGGTGGGTAAAATTTTGATTAGCCTTTTTCAAAAAATCGGTTATATCGAGGCTTTTAACAACGCTACCGAAAACGGCACCACATAAAAGCTGCTATCAGCATAATCACGAGATATCGGCTTGATTTAGAACGATGTGCTCCATTCATGTAAGTGTTGATCAACTTTTGCACCGGTATATTGTTGCAGGCGGATTCGGGGCATGTCCAGAAGCATAAATCTACTTTCCTCCCTTCTATGTATTGGGGTAGACAGGAGTCTACGATTTTGAAAGGCGTGCAATCCCTGAATATAATCACACCTAACATTGTAAATTATAAATGAGATAAAGTTCTGTTATAGTAAGCCTGGACCAGGCCAATTATTTTAAAATTCTAATGTATAGAAAGCATTTTGGCGTCGGCACAAAAATACGAATAGAATATTTCTATTATTCTTTTGAATCCAAAATTCTTTATTCGTATTCCTAATTCGATTCAAAAATTAAATGTTTTAAAATTTTTTTTTTAAAGAGGGAAAAAGAATTATTATAATAACAAAAAAAATGATTTAATAAAATATAGAAATAAAATAAAAAGTTCTTCTAGAAAAATAGTTCAATATTTATGAATAGCTTTAAATATCTACAAATGATTTCAAATATTTTGGAATAATAAATGTTAAGAAATTCGATCGAATAATGAAAACAATATTTTTTGACGTATAAATGTCGTTATTATTCATAAAATACTAAACGATCTAATTGAATAAAATCTAATAATTATTAAACCTCCTTTTCACATTAGCTTATTCTGTATTTAAGGTGACAAGTCATTTAAAAAAATATATTCCGATAAGTGTGACTGGGCTATGATATTAATTTACCAAGAATAATACCATCTCTAACTTTAGATAGTATATTTGCACACTGCAAACATTACGCAAGTAAATTATGAACATTTGACAATCCATCAATAAATATTGACTTGCCAATTGTATTGATTTACTCTTTCTACTAATAAATATGTAAGACGCTAGAGCCGGTAGTGTATTATCTGGTCTAATTACAATACATTTTTTATACTAATATCCTATTTTATTAAGTATACTTATTTCTGATATACATATGTAAAATGGAGGGGGGGTTGAGCGCTGAGACGGATGTTTGATTCCATAAAGTAATTGCAATAGGAGATGTTTGGATGAAGTATTTTTTAACGAAAATTTTATTAGAGGAATTCTTACAACTAACCAAAAATGATGGGATATTAGATAAGCAAAAATCGAAGTACTAATTAATATAAAATAACTATTAATGCCGTGTCTTAGGACGGCTTTATCGACTTAAAAAGCAAAACGAGAATAAAATAACAATGCCACCAAATAGTTAAACCAAACTAAAATTGAATGTCCCAGTGTTCAGAAGTTCTTTAGATACTATAGAGAAATTAAGTAGACCCAGCTAAGAATTCAAAAATGCTATAAAACGAAAAATTAAATATGCGGTATGAAATAATTTGAAAACCTATGTTTGGCATTTTGATTGTGTAAGTGAAGCAATAACTCGCGTTTATTATACGATCGCTGCATGCAGAAGGAGGTAATTGACCAGCGGCGCAGCCTGGATTTTTGAGGGAAGTGCATTGAAGGCATTGGAAGTTATTTTCTATATAAAAATTTTTTTTTAATGCTATACCTAATTTACATTTTATAAAAAATATTTTCTTAAAAAAAACCATTAAACGAAATATAGATATGGTCCAAATTTTGAATGTGAAATCTAATATTTTATAAATCCATAATGCATATTTTAAAACAAAATGGTGCTCGCTACTTTTTTAAAAATAAAATTAGTTTTTATTAAGCAGTGTCTTAACTTTGACTTGTATTATTTCTAAATAGTCGACTACATAGCTTTATCAAAACAATTTTTTTTAAAATGGTTATTTAAATTTAGTCCACATTTAAAATGAAACGGAATAGGGTGTCCTAGTTCAAGATCTGAATAAACTGTTTTAAACAGAAGTTTAAAAAATAAGATGGGTCAGTAGGCTTAACGCTATTTATATATACAATAGGAAACGAACTAAATATTTAAAAGAAAATTCACATCACTTAAATTATATTTTTGCAAAATATATAATATTATATTCATTATTTCATGCAAATCCTTTGAACGGTTTTAATTTTACTAATGTTATTTTCTAAATGCCGTATATTTGAGCCCCTCTCCCCGATATATATAATAATAACCTGTAATTAATCAGAAATAATTTTAATAAAATCATTCCTATCAATAAGTGTCTTTATAAAAGTTACTTTTGAAAAGTACGTTTCAGATGATTATTAACTCATTTTTTAAATTTATTTTTTACTTACAAAATAATTTTGCGATTCACAAATGTTAATCAAATGAATCTAATGAAAATAAAAAATTTTAAAATAGAAATGCACTGCAAAAAAATAAAAAAGAATGTAATATATTAAGAACACTAAAAAAATATATATATCATAGTAATAATAATATTTGAATCGAAAAAAGTATATAAATAACAGAATATAATATTTAAGTGCTTTGCGTCTAAAAAATTGGGAAAAATACGTTTTATATCTGCTTTTAATTGTTGTCAAAAGTGTTCATTTTTTTTTCACATAATATAAGTTTTCCTGAGCATACAAGTGAGATATTATATTTAATAAACAGTGATTTTAGATTTGAGAAATCATCTAAAGATAATGAATGATATATAAATGTTTTACAAATCTTAAAAAGTAACACTTTGTCTTGACATTCCAAATAAATATTGCAAGTCGAATTTTTTCAAAAGTAACTATTTACAGTTACTTTTTCATGAAAATTTAACTAGCTTAATAATATTACTATTGACCCTTTTATGAGGTTTTATGTAAACAGCTGACTTATTTAAAATTCTATTCTTCTAATTATAATCAAATGACCTGCAAGATTTGACAGATATAAATTATTTAATCTTTATTAATAATAATTTTTAATATATCTTAATCCTACATACATATCTATCAAATCTTAAATTAACCCTAACCCATATCATTTTAACCATTATTCATACTCCTTACTTTAGATACTTGTTTAATTTTAAAAATGTTTCATCCAATTAAAAAAAAAATCTTCAATTGAACTATCTTTAAGTTGAGTTATTATCGTAATGATTGACATGTAAGTGAAAACTGAGTAATAATTTTTTCTGCCATTAGATCAATTATGTTTATAGAAACCGCTGAGTTAAACCCCTCTCGGTAGGTAGACGTACAGTGTCAATAAATTTCCTAAAGATTAAATCAGAGGGAAAACTGGCCAACCTGGGTAAACCTGGAAATCGCCATTAAACGGAGAGAAGAAATACACGATGATCAATATCTAATAAATTGTATTTTGAAAAATATATAGCCTTGAATTTTATATTAATATAATAAATTAATTATAAATTTCGTTTCTGGCAATATATTTTTGATTTATATATTATTATATAAATTAATTATAAATTTCGTTTTTTATGGGTATATTTTTGATTTCTAGTCAAAAATTTACAGAAGCGAAACAGAAATACTAATGGTGAGGGTAATTCCTATTTTGAAAAATTAAAAGGACCTCAAAATATTTTTTTAATTTCAATTCAAACATCGTTCTTCAGAAGTCCAATGGCGAGGATAGAATTTTTTTGGCAATATGGGACAAGGTGTTTAAAAAATTTGGAACTATTTATTCTTAGCCAAATCAAATGAGTCCATAAAATCATTCTTCTTAAATAATATTTTTTTTATTTATTTCATTCCTCTCAGTACCCTCACTTTATTTTACTTATGAGATCTATCAGTCGCCGTTCAATAAAACAGATTTCTATCATTTTTAATACACGTTATTGATTTAGACGGTTAGTAATGTTAAAAAGCCAGATTCGAGTCGATTTTTAAAACCGGCCCGATTAAGTTTATAACCAAAATAAATGTGAGCCTGGAGATTTTGCTCATAGATAGCTGAAAAGGTTTGGACACTATTAGCTAAATATGGAAGCTAAATATCAGCAATATATCTACAGCGCCCAGGCGCATTTTTGTAACTCAGGACTATATTAGATAAGTGTATTAAAAATTTTGTGATATATTTCGTGATAGTTTAATAAGTTACACCCTAATAATTTTATATGGTAATTATTATTTTTCACACACTAATAATGAAATTAATATTTAAACGTCTACTAATTAATGGTTGAAATGAAAATTGAGGGGTAACGGGAAAGTTTTTTTTTTTATATAACTATATAATGATGATAATAAATTATTTATATATTTTTTCGAATTATTTATCTATTTTCATAAATCGATTTCATATAATATTTTAATAGTATTATTAATATAAATGCAATATATTTATAATGGTTATATTTTTTATGAAGATTTTTATATCATATAAAATATTTTTTTTAAAAAAGTATAATTTTAGCGAATATTTTTTTTGGAAAAAGCAAGTAAATTGAAATGACTCCTGCAAAGTTTTGAGCATATAAGGGTCATTAATAATTTCGTGATAGCGAAAAGAAATAATTATCCCATTTTTAAAAATGGTAATAATTGTTAAAAAAAAAATAGACATACAATTTTCTTTTTTAAATGAAAAAATAAAATAAATGTCGCTGCTATATGCTATGCAGGGCTGTAGCCACCAGTTAAGGGGAGGGCAACTGTTTACTTAGGAATAGTGTTGTTAAAAGGCTCGTTTTGAGCCGATTTTTTTAAAAACGGCTAATTAAATATTTTAGCCAGAAAAATATTGCCTAAGCCTGGAGATTTCGCTAATTGATGTCTAAACCGTTTGTGCCATCTATGAGCAAAATCTTAAGTCTTGCGTAATATTATTCTAGATAAAATATTGAGTTAGCCGTTTTTAAAAATCGGCTAAAATCGAGCCGTTTTTAAAAATCGGCTAAAATCGAGCCTAAACAACACTACTTAGGAGGGTCAATGCTTTTTTGAAATACTCATATAAATTTTTTTGCTATTTTTATTAAAAATTCGTTAACATAAATGAATTAAAAGCTAAATTCCGTATTTTTTCCATAAGCCATTAATATCAAAAAAAAAATTACGTCGTAAGTGCTAGATAGAACTCTCTTTAGTTCGGAGAATGAGACCTCACAAACATTTATACAATTCATTAAATGCAAAATTGTGTTTTTTTATACACGATATTTACGATATTTTCAAAATTATTATTTTTTTAACTTCTGAAAGCTCATAGTTCTTTTGATATTTTCATTTCATGATGCCACGTTTCTATATTTAAGTTTGATATTGATTCTAATGGGGGCATTTTATCTGATATAAAATAATCAGGGTCAAGATGGAATAATGTATTAAAACATGATAGAAGATTATAATCATTTTGTGTAAATCTTTTAAAAAACGACTTACATAAATAATCAATAATTTTATAATAATTCTTATTTAAGGAACTCCATTTGAAGTCCTTTACACAATCAAATTGCAATTTGGTATCGACTAAAAAATCATGAAGGTTTGTACGTGTTTTACGTACCCTTGATGATTTTTGAGATATGAAATTAAATTTTTATATAAGTTTCTAAAGTCTTAATTCTTATCATATCAAAAGAATTATCACTTCTTTTATTTTTTAATATATTAATTATGGGATGAATACAATTTTTAATTTAGTGGATCTATTGTTATTAATACTTATTTAGTGGATCTATTGTTATTAATTCTTCATAAATTAAAATGACCAGTAGAATGTAAATTTTATTAACCACTGAATCATGAATGGAACTTCTAAATTAAGAGTACTATTTATCAATAGTCTCAAAATTCTTATTAATAATGTGAGATGTTTCTAAATGACCAGTCACCTTCTGGTCTAAAAGTCTCTTAAGAGTATGGCCTGTATATCTACAGGTTAGTTAAAATATTCAAGAATATTATAATATAAATCATATGAAAATATATATGACAAAATTTTTAATATTTTTTTTTATTTGTAATCTAATTTTAAAAAGAAAAAAATAATATTATAATAATCTAGTAGGCTGTGCTAAGGTTGAAAAGAAGTCCTAATCGGGTCTATTTTTAAAAACGGCCGATTAAGATTTTTTGCCAAAATAATGTTATATAAGCCTCGAGGCAAATAGATGTTTAAACCTTTGTGCCATCTATAAGAAATAATTCCCCGAAATTGATTATCTCAAAATTTTTAAATATTTTATTTGAGGATTTTTATTTCGTTGTTATATTTATAAGGGGAATTTTTTTTTTCCTCCTATTTTAATAATTTTGTAATTTTTAATATCTTAAAAAACGGGGGTTTTGTTTCCGGGGAATTATATTCCTAGATTCATAAATATAACTGAACATACTCTTTTCAAGTAAATAGAATCTTCCATACGTCTCATTTTCAAGACCATTTGTCCTTATACAAAAATAATGAAGCGTGGCCCAAATTTAGGCTCGGGCTTCTTAAAAATAGGAAAACCGCACGGCCGAGCGGACTAAAAATAAAGGGTAGGGCTTAGTTTCAAAAATGACAAATTCAGGTTAAAAAATATTTTAATTTACAGAACACCCGCCATAAAAAGTGGTAAATTTCCTTCCGATTTTTTTCCCCATCAAATTTAATGTGTATTTTTTTAAAAAAAAAATTTAATCAATCAGAATCAATTTAAGATATTTTTTTTTTGCATAATAGTAATAATCAAAATTAATTATATTTATATATAAAAAAATATATAAATTGCCATGGAAATTTAAATAATTTTTTATGGCTATCACCATCCGATTAATTCAGAAATTATTATAATGTGTGTTTTGTTTTATTTTACATTAAACATCACGGTTTATCGAATTATTAATGAAAGAAAGAAGAAAAAATTATATTATATAATAATAAAATTTATATCTCCAATTTAAATTGAAATCATTAAAATATATATATTATATATATATATCCAAAAAAAAATTCTTATTTTATATATTCCAAATTGGTGTTGTTAAACGGCTCTATTAGAGTCAATTTTTAAAAGCGGTCAACTAAAGATTTTAGCCATAAAAAATGTTGCCTAAGTCTTGAAATTTCGCTAATAGATGTCCAAACCTTTGTGCCATCTATGGGGAAAATCGTCAGGGTTATGTAATACATTTTTGGATAAGATACTGAGTTAGCCGTTTAACAACACTAAAATGATTTAAAAAAATATAACCTCTAAAATGAAGCCACATAAAAAAGAAAACCTATCCATAATCGAGAAACGTTTTCGCTTCTAATGCGGGCATGTAAATGTATTTTACGGAGGTCTTCATAAAATTTTATTTTTTAAAAATTTTTCGAAAACCAGCACTTCTAAATAGTATTTTACATGTTCAACTTTTTCAACATCCGTGGGCGTCCTTTTTAGTTTATATTCCGTCCTAGCCTAAATTTTCTCTAAGGATTTGTGAATTAATGTTATATAATTTCAATTGGTCACTAATTTCAGGAATGCATCTTGGACAGGCAAATATGATCGAGTTAATTCCTAAATTTCAACGGGGTAATTCGGACGGGGTAATTAGTGTCGTAATTGAGCAACATTATAATATAACATTAAAATAATTGATTTGAGGATAAATTAAGTATTCCATCTCCTTTGATTTATATCTACCTTAAAAAAATATATAATGATATTTATGGCCTCATATTATTTTATTTTTTTTAACCTTTAACAAATTTATAAAATAATTTAATTCATATGACATCTAAAAAGGAAATATTCCCGAAATTTCGAGATTAAATTGAATGTTTTTTTGTCAAAAATTGTTTTATATTAATCACCTTCAAGATCAGCGTGTGAGGAGTTAGGCAGATAATAAATTTTTTTTAAAACTAGTTATGGAATATAATACTAATAAATTTAATTCTGACGGGTATTATGATATAACAAAGCTGAACTAATCCTGCATTCACAGTTAGCGCGAATTCGCAAGGAAGTATACAAAATATGCTGTGTTTTCGTATGCTTCGCCGCGAATTCGCGATAGCTGTGAATGCAGGTTAAGTACTAATTTAGAGACGCTTCCCTATTTACCTCCCACGCCTTCCTTTCCTTTCTTCCTCGCAATCTCACACTTGTATTCGATAACAAGATATATAATTCGTAAGATAATCAATACATTAAATAGCAGTTTCAAAATCAATTCGAGTTTTTTTTTACTTTAAAATAATAAAAAAAAATTTTATATCGAGGGAATAAAAAAGGAGACAATTTTCAATAATTTATAATTCCTTTTATTAATAAATACCAGAAAAATACCACTATCAAATCCAAAGAATTTTGGATATTCATAAATCATAATGTCATCATCATTACAAAAAATTATAAATATTAATGTTATTCATTCATTAATAAATATATCAATTTTTCTCCTAATAAGAAAGCTTGAAGATGCATAATGTACTATATATATATATTCATTAAAAATCACGTAATATATTTGAAATTTTTTTATCTGATAACGAGTGTGTGATTATAATTGTTAACTAGGGATTAGTATAAAATTGACTATCTACAAAGCAGTGCAGCAAGTAAAAACATGATAGCAATTTATTAAACAATGTTATATAAAATTTTACACCCATTTTTTAAAGATAAACTAATCCTAAACAATATCTGTGTCTTGATTGGATCTATCTTGCCAGATTTTCATTTTATTGGCGGAAACAAATTTGCTATTAACAGTAGAGCCAACCCATAACTCTCCATGAAATAAAACTGATGACTTAGGGGAGAGGGGGTCAGTGTGTGACACAAATTTATATGATAAAACAAATTAATTCTCCCCTTTCTCTTACAGTTCTCTCAACTCGAAGAAGTTTTTCTTCAAGTAGTTACACTAATGCCAGAGTAACTAGTCCGACAACAAGAGGTCTAGCATACTTGCCTTCAGTGAACTACGTGTTAGGGAAATAGTCAATTCTAGAAATGCGTTTTGGCAACAGATTTATACCCCCTCCCCTTCCATACTCCAGAAAAATATTTTCAAACCACTATCTCCTTACAGAAGTCTAAAACTTAAAAAAATCGAATCTTTATTTAAATAATTTCTGGTGGGCGGACAAATAATTTTTGATTTTATTTCAGTTCTGGCTTTTTCCGAGATTTAAAAAAAATTCGTTAGGGGTCGGGTAGACACTTTTTTTTTGTAAAAGTTTTGGACCAAGTCGGGCTTAAAAAAATTACTCCCAAATGCTGATAACCAATTAGAATGGAACTACTAATTTTCTTTCAAAAAATCGCAAAAAGAATAAGAAATACTCTTTTCCTTAAAAATTTGCTTGGCGTTATTAATAAAAATTTTGACAAAATTGTGTCACTATATATTGTGTGAATTATTTTATCACTATTCGATTTCCTAATAAATAGAGAAACTCAGCAAATTAAATTTGAAAGGATGTTTATTTAATATAAAATAAATATCATTCTTACATAATAATGAGTTAATTTATTTCCTTTATATATATATATATATGTGACTTATTTTTATTTCAAAAAATGTGTCAAAAGGAAAAGTCATAACATAAATCGAATAAAATTTTGAAATTTAATTACATTAATATCATTCCTACGATATAACCAAGCCAAGTTATTCTTAAGAAATTACATTTATTTTTTTAATCTTGTTTTTGTAATTCTCTTTATATTATATAGTATATACTATGTATACACTTATATAGAATACAAATCCATTTAATTTTAAAATTCAATTGGTTATATTTGATAAATAATTTTTTTTAGTAGTATCAAGGTATCATTCAACTCTCGATTAAATGATTTTATAAGTCAGTGACATATCTGGAATTTTACTTAGCATTAATAATATCCAGTATTCATAATTTTGGAAGACAACAGCAGATTCTAATAAACTGTTTTTTTGTTAAATTAAAATTATTTTAGAAAATCAAATTTCATGATGCCACGAAGACTGATTGTATTATTTTAAAGAATGGAGCAGGATTTAACAAAAGTCTTCATAAAAGCGTTTATAAATTTTTTTCCCCAAATTGATGATCAGAAAGATTGAGGATTTTTTTAAAGATCAAAATAATTTTTCATAAAATATTTGTGAAATTCATAATAGATTTTTTTATGCATTAAAATCACAAATTTTATTTACTTATAAATTTTTTTTAAAATTTAGGTAAAATTTGAACATTTTCAAAATAATCTTCCTTTCTTTAAAAAAAATCTTTTGAGATCAAACTCTGGATTCAGCAACTTCCTTATGTACAAAATATTGCTTTCAATTTTATAAAAAAATAATCATTAGGTGGCCTTTGAAATATCTAAGGGTCTCCCCTAGTGTTGTTAAATGCACAATTTGAGTCGATTAAAAACGGCATGATTAAGAGGTAGAAAGATTTCTTCTATTTTGCCAAATCTTGAGGCCTATAAATAAAACTATTAGGCTAAAATCTCAATCATGCCAGTTTAACAACACTAGGTATCATCCATAATACGTCCGATGGAAGTGAGATTTGTCATTTTACAAAAAAAAGATCTGTAATTTTTTAAATATTCTCCATTATATAATGATTGCAAAATCTACTGAAATGATTACGAAATCTAAAAAAAATATTTTTCAATTATAGAGATTTCCTATTTGATTTTGAAAATTAAGAATGTAATGCATTATAAAGAAATGTGTCTAATTTATGATATAACATAACTTTTTTTTAAAGTATAGTTGTCTGCGTATATTTTATCCGCAACCAAAAAAAACAACCTATATGAATCTTATAAGTCATTCACTTCCTGCCGATCTCTAACGTATACGATATTCCCGGATTGTCTTGGGGGGGGGCATATTTCCGTAAGAATTAGTGCTAAGATCTTAAATATCATCTTTTTAATCTTTAGCTTCCAGTAGTAATAATGGTGTTCATAGTGATGACTTATCAAGATCAACAATTCATCAATCATTAATTTTTACCCTAATTTTATTATATATAGAAAAAGCAAATATTGCAATTATCCGAAAGAAAAATGAAGAAAATAAATAAATAAATATCTAATAGAGGAATATAATAAAAACTAGTTATCTGCATCGGATCTAATTTTTCAAGTCTGGCCCGCCCGAAATTTTTTTAAAAAGGTTTAGCCGGTCCGGCCCGAAATTTTTTTAGAAGGCTTTGTCGGCCCGGCCCGAACCCGATTTTTTTTTTAAAAAAATTTACCGGGAAGGCCCGTCCCGAATTTATTTAAATATAGAAATTAATTTTTATAATTTTAGATAAAATTTCTCAACTTTATAAATTTTGTTAATTTCAAAAAATTGAAAAAAAAATATTAAAATAACATTAATTCGAAATTATTAAATTTCAATAATTCGAAAAAATTATTTGGACCACTCTTTTATTATGTGAGTAAAGTGGAGATCTGCAAAAGTAAGTCCGGCCCGTACCTGGCCTGGCCCGAAAGGGCTTCGAGCCGTGTCTATATTTATTTTTTCAGAAAATTCGGGCCGGGTCGGTGTAAATTTTTAAAATATATATAAATTTATTAATTTTATGTTGAATTTTTTTATGTAAAATAAAAATATTTGATTTTATATATAGAAACTAGATTCCATATAACATATATCTTTTATTTTGAGTAATTATAAAAATTTATTTCTATATTTATATAAGTTCGGGCCGGGCCGGGCTGGGCAAAACTTTTTAAAAAAAATTTAGGACCAGGCTTGAAAAATTAGGCCCCATGCAGATCACTAGAGTAAAGTTCCAAATTAAGAAATTATAAATAACATCTTTACATTTTTATTTGGATAGAAATCTCTCTGATGTCATTATTGGGGGAAAAAAATGGAATTGTTTTATTAACAAAATTACAAAAAAATAAAATTTTAATCTTAAAATTTAATCTTAAGATTAAGAAAGAGATAGTTTTATTTCGTTTGAAAATTTTTATATCTTTTTTTTTTTGAAAAATATATTTCGGCAATTATAGTCAAACAAGAAGAGTATAAAAACTAATTTAAAAAAAAGAATATCAAGGAGTAGTATTTAATTATATTTTAAAAAGTCAAATGATATATTAGGAGAAGTGTATAAAGCTAATTAAAAAATATAATAATTAAAATTATGTTTCATATAATATAATGTGTTAATATGTTCTAAATCATTCTATGATTTTACCGCATATATATATAAACAATTCTAAACAGAATAGAATAAATTACTCAAATTCTGATTACCTCAACTTAATTTAAAATAGAAATGATAATTTCATTTCACAAAAAAAGAAGATAAATATCGAAAAACTTTGTATCTTTTATTACACAGAGTTGATGTTCTTCCTAAAATTTACAACAAAATCTCATTAGGGTTATTTTATTACATCATCATATAGATGTGATAGATAATTCCATAATAACCAGAGACCTACTTACATAGTTACTATTTGCATGGCCCGGCCCGGATATTTTTTTAAAAATTTTTTTGCCAAACCTAGCCCGGGATTTATTTTTTCCGACAAGCCTGGATGTTTTTAAAAAATATATTCTATTTATTATTAATTTTTATAGCTAATAATGGCGATTTAAAATATTTCATGAATATACGTCTAAAAAAAATATTTTTTAGGCACGGCTCGGTTATATTTGAAAAAATTAAAACCGGGCCGGACTTGCCTGCAGGTCTCTTATAATCATGGAAAAATTTAAATTCGATAGTGAATTTGTGGACTAAAACAAAGTTAGAGAATTCAGCCATATTTTAAGAGATGTGGATTAGTATTTAATAGGATATTTGTTGAGCTTTCGCCACATGACAAATAGATGTTAAAGAATTGTTTATATAAAATAATTCATAATTCATTCACCTTTTTTTACAAAAAAAAAATATTGATGTTAGAATCAGGCAATTTATTAACCAATCAAAAACGATTATTATCTTCTACATTTTTTTTTACTATTTAAAGGCAGAGTTTAAAACAGACATAAAAATTATTAGCGTTTTTTTCTATTTATTTTTATAATAATTAGTTGGATTTATCTTTAATTTTTGGTTATTATTTGACATCTAGCTTAATGTTCATTCACATTAGCAAACAAACAAAAAGATATTGATAGAAAACAGTTTTTTTGTAAAAAAAATTACATAATTCCTAAATTCTTTCCCAAATTTTAGGATAAATTGATTATTTTTGTCAATAATTTTGCTTAAAACATTTTTATTCAATTTATATAATCGATTTTTCATATAAATTAGAAAATACACAAAATGTTTATGATAAATATTGTCTGAAATTTGTAGGGTAAATATTCTGCACAAGCTGGAATGCATTTCCGGGCAAATTCTCTCTTTCAAATTTAAACCGTCAGTAAACGATGAACAAAATTGAGAAACTCCGAATTCCTATAGATACCATATCCAATATGCCATGTATACATACTCTTTTTTGTATCATTTTTTTGTATCAAGATACCTTTTAATTGCCATATAGGCAAGACTCTTTTATAAAAATAATGACGAAATTTTAGTTGATTTGTTAACTTTTGGATACAATGTATAAAATTATAGTATAAAAGCATTATACTAAAATCAATGTTTAATAAAACTTATAATTATAATAACTAATTTGTATAACTAATTTTTTTTTGAGATTAAATAGGGGGGGGGGGGATTTTTTGGCTTAAAGTGATATTTAATGAAAACAAACAAATTTGTGATAGAGATGAGGGGGAAGGGATTTCCTAGCTATTTATTTATTTTAAAAAAAATATGTAACTCTTCATTCCCAGTTTAGAGAGAATCTGCGCTGGAGTATACAAAAATTTATGTAAAATTATTACATTATTTATATCATATTTCGTGTACGCGAATTCGCGATAACCATGAAACGGGGTATGATATAGCTCAACGGATTAATTTTTATAAAATTAAGATTATATCTTGCAATTTCTTTTAGTCACAAAATTACATGGGGTGATTTATGAGTCACAATAGATAAAAAATAAATATTTACTCAATATTTATGCAAATTCATAAAATGATGTTTTATCTAATATCTAAAAATTTGTAAGAAAAAAATATTTCAATAATCCGGAAAATGAATAAATGGATATTATCCATGAATTTGAAGATATGAAAAGAAATTGGCTTTTGACTAATTGATTGCGGTTCAACTCGATGAGATTTCCATTAGGACAGCTGATTTATTTAAATTTCTATTCGTAAATTTATAATAACATGTCAGAACTTGACAGGTTATTAAAAAGAATTAAATTTTTTTAAAAAACGCCATTCTAAACCCTAACCCATATACCTCTAACCTTCTAATCCTAATGCTCCTTACCTACTTCAGATACTTAATTTAATTTTAAATAAGTATTTCGTCCAATTAAAAAAATTTCTTTCACTTGAACATTACTTGAGTTGAGGCGGTTACAATGATACTTTAACTTATAATTTTTAAAATATTTACAGGAAATGTTCCTTTGAAGAATCATTAAAAAAGAAATTAAAATCTAATTTGATACCCTCAATTAAAATTGTTTATTTCAACACATGTCACGAAATGTAATATACCCGAGTTTTCTGGACATTTTTTTTAAAAAAATTAGGCTTAAAAAAATATTTCTTTTTCCGGTAAAATTTTCTGACAATTATTTAAACCTTTAGTAACTTCCTGATAACCGGGATGAATATAGGCAAGTTCTTCGTCCTCGTATGACGTAGCCGTTAAATTTTTACTCCTCTTGTCCTTAGGATTCTTCGAAACTTGAAATGTCTTGGAACTGAATTGGAATTGATTCCCAGGCGATTGAGCAGGTTCAAGAACTGGGTAGAACATAGAAAAACGTGCGAATTTTGAAATGGGGAAATCTTCGAGATTATTCGCGATCTCAGCTCTTTCATCCTGATCTGAAACAGAGGAAGTTATCAAACAAAAGCACACTATTAAATATCGGTATTTTAACATAATTAATATTTTTTTTCTTCAAGTAATTTTAATTTTCTCGAATCAATTTTATGAGATTCTTTGGTGGTAAATTATTTACACGTTCTCATTTTAAACATCTTTTCTCTATCAATTTTTTTTTTTTGATCCACCCAAAAAAAAAAA
The DNA here is from genome assembly GCF_954871325.1 of Gordionus sp. m RMFG-2023. Taxonomy (NCBI): domain Eukaryota; kingdom Metazoa; phylum Nematomorpha; class Gordioida; order Chordodea; family Parachordodidae; genus Gordionus; species Gordionus sp. m RMFG-2023. The sequence continues at coordinate 84,972,394 of NC_088775.1, forward strand.
TACAAAAAAAGCTACCAAATTTCTAAAAAATTTTACTTTATATAAAAAAAAATATTTATAATTTATGATGAAATGAAATTTATTCTTAAAATTTATTATTAATTTTTATGTCAACTTATTATAACTATAACTATATGTATTTGTTAAAAAAAAATTTTTTCAGAATGAATTTTTTGTAATAATAAGGGAAAAAAAATATAAAAATAATTTCATTTTTATCCGATATAAATGTAAGTGTAAGTTTCTAATAATGTAATATATTTTTTGGATATATATCCATTAGGTATAGTATATATATATATATATATTAATTAAAATATGTGTCAATTTTAAATAATTAAATTCGATTATGAGCCTAGTGTAAATAGTAGGATAGGATTAATTAAGATAAATTTGGTAAAAAACCTTCAAAATGTAACAAATATATAGTATGAGTTAATATTATCATATAACAATAATAATAATATAGATTATTAATATACATTTAATATCCATTATATATAAAAGGGAACTTCGAACAAGAATGAAGAGGTTTGATAAATCGATTATTAATTAGTGGTCTCATGAAGTATGTTTTTAGGATGGAGATATGACATATAATTATTCCTTCAAAAAATATGAATCAAATCAAAATATTTGTATTATTCGTATTTGGTTCATGTTATCGGATCGAATAATTACTTTATTCGAATACTTGCGAATCAAATAATTCCTTATTCGTATTGGTAGAAACATTATAATTATTATTCGATTCGGTGAATATTCAATTCGATTCAAAAATTTAACCATAAAAATAAAATTTAAAATAAGAGATTTATAGATTGTGGGAAGAAAAAAAATTAAAAGTTCCGCAAAGAACCTGTTAAATAATTAAAAAATAATTTGAAATGTTTATGAATAATTTTGAAAAATTTAAGGATTAGAAATACTTAAAAATTATTTTCTAATAATATACTATTAATTTTAAAATATGCCAATAATTTCGATTCATTCAATAGAATAATGGATAAAAAAATTATTGGATAGATAATATATTTCCCTTATTCATATTCGATATTCTTCATAAATCGAATCGAATAATATCGAATTACGAATAATTCGATAAACATTTTTGGATATCGGCGAATAATTAAATTGGGCCAAAATATACAGTTCAGTTTAAACTGTGTAGTAGTCAGATTATTCTCAAAAAAAAAACCATTTCACCTTTGCCCCCCGGTTTTCTTCACGAATTATATGTGAATATGCATTATAAAATTTCTAATTTTCTAAAATTATTTGGTTTTCTAAAAAAACAATAATAAATAATAATAATTTTTAAAAAAAGACACCTAAAATTCGGATGAATCCATAATTAATAACGCGAAGTTATATATGGACATGTCAAAAAGTATTTTGTCACGAATTGTCAATTAGTTCTTAAATATATTTTATTAAAAGTTAGACATATTATTTGGTTTTCTTTCGCAAAATCTAATCGAACAAATATATTTTTTTTTATTAAAATTAATTATAAAATTTTGTCACTTTTTTTTTAAAGGCCATTTTAATTTAATAAATTTTACACTGCCTCAGAACCCTGATCAAAAATATGTTATAATTTTAAAATTACTAAAAATTGAAAAATCCGGGTCTGACGATTTTGAAAAATATATCAATTTCAAAGTTGGTAAAAATCAGATAATGGAAGCATTCAATATTTATCACTCCCCCTCATATTTTTGATTTTCCATTTGTAACAGTCAAAATAAAGTGTCAACCAAAATATCCGGGTCGGGTTGCCGATAACGGGCTTGAAATTTAAATCCTGCTCGTGCCCTAAAATTTTTATCTCTGTAGATCTCCGATAAAATAATAATATAAAAAAATTGTCCCTCTCGTGGTTGATGACTTGAGTTTAATACAAAATTTGAAGGCAAGGAAAGCATTATGGAGAGCTACAAGGTTTTTGAAGGAATTTTCTAACGGAGAAACTAGTCCATAGCAGCCTTGAATCGATTGATTGCAAAGATTGATGATACCGGATCAGATTCACAGCTTAAACTTTGAATTATCAAGAGCAAATGGTCAACAATTAACTTTACTAGGATGGTTAAGGAGGCCAAAAGTCCTATACTATCAATATTGTTGCTCTAATCTCAGAAAGTGGTTGAAGATGAAAGAAATCTTATTAGAATTACAAACCCCTTCCGCCACTTTGTGCTCCTCATTTAAAGACTATAATTCTCGGATTTAATATAAGAGCTTTCAATTTTGGAATAATTTTAAAACAACCCAGATTTTTTTCGCTCTTATTTTATGTCCCATATTTTAGGCTTAGATGGGTTTAATCAATATCTAGACTATTATATTTGAAATCTTTAATAATATCTGTAGTAATCCAAAAGTAAAAATTCCTGAGATTGTCTAAAACAATAAGGATGATTTTTCCAGAGTTTCACTTCTACCTCAAATCCAATTAATGATATTCAACTTTAGATGCTTACTCATCTTAAAGATTAACATTTAGAATGTATAAAAAAATATATGAATAAGATTGTAATTATGTGATACGTGAAATTAAGCGCACTAGCCCTATAATGTCGTATATATATCAAAATATATATATACAACAGAGCAACGCTTGGTTCTCTCAAGAAAAAACCCATCTAATTGGGATAGAAGATGGGAACTAATTAAATAATTAAGAGGACCATCCACGTTTTATTGGCAGGCCGCGGTTACCTGTGCGCGCAAGAAGCAAAACCTCTTACTTAAACGCCCATGGGAAATAAAAAGAGAAATAAAAGCCCATGCCCGATTAAATAAACTTTTTGGTTACAGGAAGGGTAATATTGGCTATTTTAATTTTATTTTAATTTGCGTTGAGAGAGATCTTTACATATATATACTAAAGATACTAAAAGGTAATATAGATTGACTTATATACACCATATAGTATTAATATAATAATATTAAAAGAAAATAAGGTATCAGAACTTACGTATAGGAAAATAAAATCGAATGATCGTCCATGAAGAGTGTAGAGAAAAAAAAAATTGGCTTTAAATATATAGATGAAGTGATGATGGGGACAGGGAGGAAGTAATGATGGGGACAGGGAGGAATGGATAAAGTCACAACGTATTATCGTGGGGGGAGGTTAGTGGTCAATAAGGTAATTGGCCTTTATTTTTAACAGTTTATTTATCGCGTTTTTATTATTATTTATCTGGGTGAATTGCGTTAGGCTAATATTCATCTTTACGATATCTGTTAGGGTTTTGTTTAGCCAGTACGTTTTGTATTTGTAGTAGCTCTTGTTTTTGTATATCGAGAGCCAACTAAGGGCCTCAAATGCTAAATTATTATCCGCGTTCCTCATAATATGAGCAAACAGTTGAACTCTTCTCTTTTTGAGTTGGACTGCTACCGGAGTATGTTTGGATAAACTCCATAGACTTACATTTGAAATGACTCTAGGATATATATATCCATTAATAAGTCTCAGACATCTATTTACAAACACCTGAAGCTTCTTTATCTGGGCCTTGTTGACATCCCACGTATCACTTCCATATAGAAGAATAGGAATGATCATAGAGTTGAAAACTTGTAGTCTGCTCTTAACCGAGATCTCCCTGATCATCCATAATTTAATATATTTGTAAAACACTGCTTTCGCGTGTTTCAATCTTAATTCTACCTCATTCTTTATGTGTCCTTTATTATCCAGATTTACTCCAAGGTACTTAAACTCCTTAACCGATCTAATCCCCAATAATTCCGTTGTCCGTACCAGGTTTGTCTCTGCCCATGGAGAGGGCATAACGACTGTTTTATTCATGTTTATAGTTAATCCTATCTCTCCACTATAAGCTTTAAGTATATCAAGAATACAAGAGGCCTCCTCTAGAGATTTAGTAATTATTACTATGTCGTCAGCATAGGAGATTATACGATGTTTCAAGTTTAGGTTGTCGCGACTGGATAAAGTTAAAAGATTAAACGCTCCCAGCGTATCCGCAATTATTTTGTTCATAATGATGTTGAATAGAATTGGAGATAAGACGCATCCTTGCTTAACTTCTTTCCGCACCATGAAGGATGGAGATTGAATATTTTCTACTTTAAAGGTAGCCATCAATGAACTATAGTGGTTACTCAGGATTCTTACTATATTTACATCCACACCACTATCTGTTAGGATTTTCCACAGAACCTCGTGTTTTATGCAATCGAAAGCTTTCCTAAAATCTACGAAGATGAATAGAAAAGGGAGCTTATATCTATAGCATTTCTGTAGAGTGATTTTTAATGCTAGTATGGGTTGCAGGATATTTCTGCCTGGTCTATATGCACAAATATTGTTTGATAACAGGTGGTTTGTAGAATTTAATATACGGTTCCTTAGAAGTACCATGAATACTTTAGAGGCGATAGATGTCAGCGCAATCGCTCTATAGTCGTCAAAAGTAGAAGGATTAGGAACCTAAGGGAAGTTGCAAATGAAGGATAAGTTCCATTCTCTAGGAGTGACACCAGAAGCCCAGATCTTGTTGAAGACCATAAGTAAAAACACAGAAATGTAATCAGGAGAGACTTTTAAGTGCTCCGCTTTAATGTTATCCAGTCCCGTCGCTTTGTTGTTCCTTAGTTTAAGGATAGCCCTCTTAATCTCCCCAGTTGTAAAATTTGAACTAGGAGGAATTTGGTCGCACTCTGTAAATGAAACTAGATGTTCAGAGTTAAACATATACGAATAATGGTCCAACCAGAGCTTCATCTGCTCCTCGGGGTCACATATAATATTGTTATTTATCTTCAGTTTCGGGAGACTTCTAAAGTTCGAAGATTTGCAGAAAAGCTTTAATTTTTTGTATGCATCGTACAATTTATTGCACTTCATGTCTACTTCGATCTTCTTAGCCTTCTCAGCAACATATTTGCGCCTATCTGATCTTAGGAGTCTTTGAATTTGTTTCCATAAATCCTTGTCCCTGTGACTCTTAGATTTCAATTCAGCAATCTTAGACGCCGTAATCGGGGAAACCCAATCACTGACGGGAGGGCCTCTAATATTCGTGAAGTCCTTACAAGTAGACAGCAAGATACATTTAAAATCACTCCAACATTTTTCTAAAGTTGAATTTTGATTGCTTTGCAAGAATTGCTGAATATTCAATGAGAGTCTGGTAGAAATCGCGTCCTTGACTAGTGGGAGTTTTAGATGGTTAAAATTATCTTTAAAATCTAATTGTCTAGGTAACCTATCAGTGGCATTACACCTTGTGTTTTTGTTCCTCCATAGGTCGCTTTTAATCATTAAGCAACCTACCACCATTTTGTGGTCAGAAATATTAATGGTGGTCATTGCTTTAACATCAAAGAACCAACTGTGAATATTTGATAAGATAAAATCGATCTGTGAGGAATAATTATTCCTATAAAAGGTATAAATGTGTTGATTTTTGTGTTTGAAGAAAGTATTTTCAATCTTCAGACCATTATTTTTGCATAATTCAAGTAGGGAAAGGCTGTCCGACCTATTTGGGCTAATCATCGTAAAATTTCCAATAGTTTTGTTTTTTATATACATCTCATCTTTTCCTATTTTGGTATTAAAATCACCTAGGATTATCATATTGTATCTCTTTGGGAGTGTATCAATGACGTTTACTAGTTCATCGAAGAAATGTATTCTTTCCTTTAAGTTTGGGGGTGTATAAATATTCAGAAGTATTGTTGGCTTAAAGGCCGTATTTAAGTAAAGGGCCGCCATCCTTTCAGAAATTAGGACAAATTTTATGATATATTTAAATAGATTGTTTTTTACTAGAAAGGCGGTACCCGACCATTTATTTATAGTAATACCCGAGTTTAGCAGAGAAAAATCCCTAAACACTGCTTTCATATCGTTTCTTAGGTGAGTTTCCTGTAACGCGATTATGTCAATATTCTCGTTCGAGAGAGTAGTTTGATAAAAATTTATATTTTATTATGTAAGCCGTTTATATTATACGTAGATATATTTAAGGGACCTTTAATTTCTAACATGTTTGGGGAATAAGTTTGTTTTATGGAAATGGGAGCTGATATATCTGGGACTAAAACCTCTATTCCGACAATACGCTAGAATTCGGGTAAGTACGTTAAAAAATAGAGGAAAAATGTTTGGTTGTTAAATACAAAAAAGAATTTTATATAAAAAACAAATTTTAAATTTAAGAATAAAATTTTACTCAAGTATAAAATAAAAGGGAAAATGAAATAACTATTTATTCGGAAACGAGAGAAACGGTCTCTGCTAAACTCGGGTATTACTATAAATAAATGGTCGGGTACCGCCTTTCTAGTAAAAAACAATCTATTTAAATATATCATAAAATTTGTCCCAATTTCTGAAAGGATGGCGGCCCTTTACTTAAATACGGCCTTTAAGCCAACAATACTTCTGAATATTTATACACCCCCAAACTTAAAGGAAAGAATACATTTCTTCGATGAACTAGTAAACGTCATTGATACACTCCCAAAGAGATACAATATGATAATCCTAGGTGATTTTAATACCAAAATAGGAAAAGATGAGATGTATATAAAAAACAAAACTATTGGAAATTTTACGATGATTAGCACAAATAGGTCGGGCAGCCTTTCCCTACTTGAATTATGCAAAAATAATGGTCTGATGATTGAAAATACTTTCTTCAAACACAAAAATCAACACATTTATACCTTTTATAGGAATAATTATTCCTCACAGATCGATTTTATCTAATCAAATATTCACAGTTGGTTCTTTGATGTTAAAGCAATAACCACCATTAATATTTCTGACCACAAAATGGTGGTACGTTGCTTAATGATTAAAAGCGACCTATGGAGGAACAAAAACACAAGGTGTAATGCCACTGATAGGTTACCTAGACAATTAGATTTTAAAGATAATTTTAACCATCTAAAACTCCCCCTAGTCAAGGACGCGATTTTTACCAGACTCTCATTGAAAATTATGTAATTATAATTACTCTATAAAATCACGATTATTTTGATTAGAAATCAATTATAATTTTTAAAAAAGGAATCATTAATCAATTACAAAATTTTGTAAATCATTGTAATTAGAAATTAATCAATTTTCTTAGTAATGCCCATTTATTGTGTTTAGTGATTAACTGAATAAATGTGGTGCTTATTCTGAGAGAGGATATCAACCCTGCTATCAAGATATTCAACTAACTTTTAGATATCAAAAGTATTTGAAAGTGATCATCGAATAGCTAAAGAAGTTTGAACTATGTCATATAGATTGGTAAAAACTAATGAAATTCCTTTTGTTGACGTTTGCGTTAAGATTTACTTCATAGGGTAGAAATTAGTAGTTGTCTACATCTAAATGAACATGTTGGACTTTTTTGAAATGAGAAATTACGTTGGCTATATCTTTAGCACAAATCACTAAGGTTAGATAATTTTAGTGTCCATGATACGATCGAATAAGTTGTGTGAGAAACACGTATATATAAAAAGAAGGTTATTAGTGTTTTTATGGCTCGATTTTTAAAAACAATTTTCCCAATTTTTTGGCCAAAAAAAATTAGGCAATCCTTGAGATTTTTCTCATAGATGGCAAAAAGGTTTTGACATCTATTAACGAAATCTCTAGGCTTGCGTAATTTAATTTTGGCTAGAATCTTAATTCAAAATTATAATGATAAATCGAGCCATTTAACAACATTAGAGGTAACGATGTGGATAATTGATGAGGAAATGAATGTAACACTATTGGGAAAATAGTTGCAAAGGTCTTCTAATCAGAATTAAAAGCAGTAGTTAAAGGTTTGAAGGTTGAAAAGAAAAATAGAACAAGAAATAGGTAAAAAGTTCCTTACAAATGGAATCAAAAGAAAAGTGGGAAAAACGATGAATAATTTTTACGAATTGGAAAAAAATCATAGTGCTTATTCATATTCATGAATGTAGTTTAATTTTTTAAGAACGTGAGTTTACAAATTTTTTATTTACCTATGTTCCACTATCTAGTAATGATGATTAATTAATTTTTACGTAACTGTAATTCCGTTGCTTTCATGGTAATAGTTTATATTTTAAAATAGAATATCAGCATTAAAAAAATTGAAAAGTATTAGTTTATGGAACCTTTATTTAACGGTGATGAGTTGTCTAGAAAAAAATAAAAATTGTGTTACTGAAATTTGCGCTCTATTTTTATATTTAACAATACTTTACTATTTCTTTAATTCCATATAAATCACAATATTTCCCATAGTTTATTTTCAAAATCAACATCAAATTAAAATCATTTCTATCTCATAAAAGTTTTTTTTTTCATTTCAATAAAACAAGAACAATCATATTTTTCTCGTATAATATATTTATCAAAAGTCAAAAGTAAACAAAAAAAATACCAAGTGTTTTAATATCAATTCTCGATAAAATAACTAATAAATAAAATATATTCTTTTTGATTGACATTTTATAATATATATGTACAAATATAATACAAAACTACAACAATTTTTATATTTAACAATACTTTACTATTTCTTTAATTCCATTCAAATTACAATATTTCCCATAGTTTATTTTCAAAATAAAACATCAAATTAAAATAATTTTCATCTCATAAAAGTTTTTGTTTTTCATTTTAAAACATAAAAAAATTCATATCGTATAATAATATTTATTAAAAGTCAAAAAAGTAAACAAAAAAATACCAAGTGTTTGAATATCAATTCTCGATAAAATAACTAATAAATAAAATATATTCTTTTTGATTGACATTTTATAATATATATGTACAAATATATATCATAATAATACAAAACTACAACACGCCCACCCTTCATAGGCCACGTGTTCCATTATCCCTAAATATAATTACATATATTCGCTTCATTTTCATAATCTCCAAATCTTCATTTATTTGATATCATTCCTTCATAATCTTCAAGCCTTTCATTTGTGTCATAGCTCTTGGTCAACATTACTCCCATATTTCAATCATTTTCTTATCTTCCAACACATCCGGGTTATATGTAACATATATGATAAATATATTTTCAAAATATTATAATCAAAATATATGAATCTAAATATAACTTCTTTCCCAACATAATTACTCAATATTTTGGTCTCAAATGAAATTTGAATTTTCATTTACATACTAAACTACATATTATAATAAATTTGTGATCTACGCTATTATTTGTTATAATTTAATATAATTATGTAAATATAATGTTGTAAAATTTAATAATAATATGTAAATATAATTTTGTGACATGTATATAATATTTTGTTAACATTTGTAAATACAATTTTGTGACATATATACTATATTCTGTTAACATTTGTAAAATAAATTTTGTGACATATATACACTTATTTTGTTAACATATTTTAATATTTTCTTTTCTTTCACATTTGGTCCTTTAAACCAATTAAGAACACTACTTTTTTTTTTAAACAAAAATAAATATATATACACTCATATTTATTTCTTTTCACACCACTGGAGATCGATTATCTTATTTAAGTTTTTTTTTATTTTCTATTATAACTGTTTTATCAAAGATTATAATAATAAATTTTTATCTCACTTAATTCACTATTCCCACTGGAAAATTTTTCTTTTATTTAACTCATTTTTGCACATGTTAATTTAAAAAATATGAATTTAATTATATTTAAAAGTTTGTATTTTAAGTATTTTTTTATATATTCACTCATATTTTTCTCAAAATTAATTTTAAATCACAATTTAAAAACATAATTCCATAATTAATGGAAAACATTATATAAATTTCAATAATTAAGCATTTATTGAAACTATATCTACTCATATTTTCCCAATAATTAATAATTTAGAATTAATGGAGAACATTTAAGAAATTTTCATAATTTATATACATATATGCACAATATATATAAATCACTAATTAAATTCCCAATCAATTTAAACTTAACTTTTCTCAATAATTAAGCATTTATTGGAACTATATTCACTAATATTCTCCCAATAATTAATAATAAATATATCTAATTTAATAGAGTATTTTTTAAATATTAATGATTTATAACCAATATATACATTTATATGGTATTCATAATAAATAAAAATTAACAATCAATATATTCACTATTAATTCCTTACTTTCATATGGTCGTTATGACGTATCCCAATATTTCCGTCACAAAATTTAACCTTACTCATTTTTAATCCAAAATTTTCAAGTACAATACCTTTCTCCCATTTCTGATCTTTATTATCAAAAATACGACCCCATATTAATTCTCCCACCGGAAATTTTATAATGGCCTTTTCACAAGGTAATATTTTATTACTTCCTTTTGGTGTTAAAAAATCCAAAAGAAATCTTGTTCTCCTATTCATAAATAACTCTACAGGAGTAATTCCCTCCTTATTTTTTGAATTATTGTAAAATAATTGCGCTAACCAAATATCACTTTTTTCTTGTTTAGCCATTTTTATCCAATTTTTTACAATAGCTACCATCCTTACAGCTTGCCCATTCGAGCTAGAATGATAAGGTGGAGTAAGTATGTGTTGTATTTTTAATTCATCACAGAATTGTTTAAAATTTTCACTTATGAAGGCTGGACCTCCATCAGACACTATTTTGTCCGGCAAACCAAATCTTGCAAATAATTCACTTAATTTATTATTAACAATTTTAGTTGTATAACCATGTACCTCTGCATATTCTATCCACTTTGAATCGTCTCTCTAAACCATCAATGACATGTAATAATGCAACTCCTACACCTTTATTGGATGCATCAACAGCAAGAATTATCTCCAAATCATTGTTAAAACACACTCTCTATAACAATACCTATTAAAAGCGATAAAATAAACCCCCGTTGAATTAAAACGGTTATAATTTATTTATAAAAAATGAGGCGTAAAAGGGTATATTTTATTTAAGGTTAAATACTTTCGTGTAAATTGGATTTAAGCCACTAATGATTGTTAAAATCCCATAATTATTAAATATCAATAACCTTTTATATGAAATAATGTAAACCACAAAATATATGGAACCTAAATAGTAAGGCATTGAATTTAAAACTTTACAATATATGGCATTTAAAAATTGATCGGCTACAAAATGATTAAATTTGTGTCAACAAAATAGGTTGCGAAAAAATAAGAAATATTAAAACTTCAAAAATTTTTAGACATATAATTAAATTGAGAATTGACATTTGTGATGAAACTCAGAATATTTTTTGCATTTTATATTTATTCAGGTTAGTATCGACAAAATGAGTATAAATTATTTATTATACAATTTAAAAATTTGTTTTTACTGAGAATTGATTTTAATATTTCGACTATTTATAAAAATAATTGTAGGAGCTATGGTTATTTTAATATTTTTATTGATATATTTTTATATAAATTAAATTACTCAAGAAAAAGTGAATTAAAATTAATATTCTTTAAATATCATTATTATAATAACTAAAAAATATTACACCATCTAACGGATATTATATTATCACATAAATATATTTTTAATGGGGTATTTTTTTAATAATTATATATCTACTTATTGATATTGTATAATAAAAAAATAAAAATTTATTCAATAAACAATTTTATATATTTAGTTTATTACTAAAAATAATAATATTTAAAAATGTAAAATATTAATAAAAATATATTTTAAAAATAAATGTATTATAATTATCTTAAATTACATTTTACATTTTATTGATTGCGTATTATAATTATCTTAAATTACATTTTACATTTTATTGATTGCGTATTATAATTATCGCAAATTAATTATATTTTTTGATTAAATTTTTAAAAAAAATAAAATTAATAAAAGATAAAAAAAAAGGAGTTGTAAAAAAAAAGAGGAGTTGACGTAAGTTTTTTTTTTAAAATAAGAAAATTATTATCAAAAGTTAAGTGTGGAAATTAATTAAATTTAAAGGAGTTGAAACAAAATAGTTTGAAATAAGAAAATTGCGTTTAAAGAGTTGATCGTTTTTTTTTATTAAAAAGTGTTAATAAGGGAGAGAAATACTACATTGGTGCCGTGACCAAAACCCAAGTGTTGTGAATTGTTGAATAAATTTTAAAGAGTTGTATTTGAACAAAATATACAAGTGTTGTAAATTATTGAATAAATTTTAAAGAGTTGAAGTTAAACAGAATATACAAGTGGGTTGAAAAATTATATTGTAATTGTATTAACGGATTTGATTTAATAGAAATTGTTGTTAAATTGGTATTAAATAAAATTACAGGAGAAATTCGAAACGAATTTAACGAAGAAAAAGTTTGAGTTGAATATATGTATAAGTGTATATTTGGAGTATTTACGTTATTAATACTGTCTTATTTATTAACACTACAAATTATTAAAATATTTATTCTAAAGGTGATTGTCAATTTTTTGTGAGATGAAAAGTTTTAAATTTATAAAATACTGGGAAGTTCAATATAATATTATTGGAGCGTTGCTGGTGTTGGGTATATGGATGTGTAGTTTAATCCTAGGAAGGAGGACTAGGCGCAATCGAAGTGTTAGAATCAAAGGGCAGACTTTAACGATAGAAGGAAATAATGGAGAGGAGGATGTGATGGGAAAGGTAACATGGTTGCCAGTGCAGGAATTAATAAAGGGTTGGACTGATAGTGAGGTATTAGGTTTGTCAGAAAATAATTTAATAAATAGACGTGCTGAAGGTGATGTATTTGGAAAATATGGGTATAAAAGTCAAGTGTTGAGACCATATGGAGACAGAGAAAATCTGGTGAAAAATAGAACGGAGATGAGACCGAGATTTAATTCTCGAGGGAGAGGAGACATAACTTGTTATAATTGTGGTGGACAAGGACATATGGTTAGGGATTGTCAAGAAACAAAGTGTTTTGGATGCGGCAAACGTGGTCATATAGCACCCTTTTGTCCGCAGAAACAAGAAAGATTGAGATGCGCCGGGTGCGGGAGATTTGGTCATAATAAAGAGGATTGTAATGTAGATAGATATAATACAAGGGGTGGTTTCCCACAAAGGGGAATGGATCAACAAAATACTCCCATGGTACGAACTATAGAAAATAAGAGGAGCGAAGGAATAATGGTGTCGAAACATACTGAGGAAGGAAAGGCGTTGAATGCGATGTGTTTTAAATGTCGGAAGGAAGGGCATGTGGCTAGAGATTGTTTAAATTGTTGACTATATGATAGTGTGGATAATATAATTAAAAGAGGGCAGGAAAAAGAGGTGAAAAATATAAAATCCAAGGATGTAATTGGAAAAAGGAAAGAAAAAGGGTTGAAAAATATGTATTACAATAGTAAAATAGAAGAAAAAAAAGATATAAATATGTTACAAGAAGGGAGGGCGTATGATATTTGTCCCAGAGTGTTGTTAAATTTTAATGGAAATTTTGTGCCAATGTTATTTGATACAGGGGCGGCGATTACAGTGATGGGATATGATACATATCAAAGTGTGTGGCCAGATGGTAGAATTAAAAGAGAGGAAATAAAGGTTCGACAATTCGATGGATCAGAGATGGCAATAATGGGAAGAGTCGAGATTGAGTTGATGATAGAGAGCAGAATAGTAGTGTTGGATTTATGGATCATTGATAAAAGAGTTGAAACGGTTTTGGGATGGGAATGGATTGTACGCATTGGTCCATGGTATAGTTTTTGGGGTGTATTTGCATGGTGTGGTATATTTTTGCCCATTGTAGGTGATGATGAAAATGAAAGTATGATATATTCGGGTAATCAAAGGTTGCCAGGGGTTGAGACTACATTTAATAAAAAGGAGATAGGAGAAGGGGAGGGAAGGTTTGAAATAAGGGAGAGTTTTAAGGGGGAAATAGGTGAGAATTTTAGGGGGGGGGGAAATAAGAGAAAATTTTAAGGGGGAAATAAGGGAGACTTTTAGGGGGGAAATAGGTGATAAGTTTAGGGGGAAAATAAGGGAAAAGTTTAGGGAGGAAATAGGGGAGATTTTTAAGGGGGAAATAGGGGAGAATTTTAAAAGGGGGACTTGGGGAGAGGATCGCGAAATGTCATGCAATGGGTTGCAAAAAAGAGAAATTGAGTTGCGAGGAGAAGAGCTGGAGACGGAAAAATTGAGAAGTGAAAAAGATATGGAGTTAGGAATGGCGCGAGTGCGGGAAGGAGTTGAGAAATTAATTAACAAATATAAGGAGATTTTTGACGAAGGGTTGGGATGCTTAAGGGATTACGAAGTAGATATTAAATTAAAGGAAAATAGTGTACCAAAATTTTGTGCGTTGCGAAGAATACCGTTTGAATGGCGAAAGGAGGTGGAAATAGAGTTGAATCAATGGGTGAGAAGGGGCATAGTATGTCCAGTGGAATATAGTGAGTGGGCAACGCCCTTAGTGCCTGTGAAGAAAGCAAATGGGAAGCTTCGATTGTGCGCAGATTTCCGGGTAACTTTAAACCCGTGGGTTGTAGAAGTAAAATATCCGTTGCCACGGATTGAGGAGATATTGGCCAATTTAAAGGGGAGTTTATATTTTTCCAAAGTGGATTTTTCCAATGCGTATTTACAACTGCGAGTGAGGCCAGAGGTGAGAAATTTGTTAACAATTACTACTCCGCAAGGGTTGTATGCATTTTGTAGATTGCCGTTTGGACTTAGCGTATCGGCTCCAATTTTTCAGCGGACCATGGCGGCTATTTTTCAGGGGTTGGAGGGGGTTTACTATTATATGGATGATGTGCTGGTGACGGGAGTAACGCCTGAACAACATGAACAGAGGTTGGAAGAGGTGTTTAGGAGAATTCAGGAAAAGGGTTTGCGAGCAAGTGCTGAAAAAAGTGTGTTGGGGGTCACAGAAGTTGTGTATTTGGGACACAGAATTACAGGAAAGGAGGTGAGACCCATAGATAAAAATATGGTTGAAATAACAAATATGTGTAGGCCAAGTAATAAAGTGGAGATACAATCATTTTTAGGGATGGTCAACTATTATCATCGATTTGTGGAGGATTTTGCGCAAATAGCGGCACCATTATATGAATTGTTGAAAAAAGGAGCACGTTTTGAGTGGAAGAACGAGCAGGAGGAGGCGTTTAAAGCGTTGAAATGTAAGATTGGAAAGGAACCAGTGCTTGTGTGTTATAACAATGATTAGGAGGTTGTGTTGGCAGTGGATGCATCCAATAAAGGGGTTGGTGGAGCCTTATTACATTATATAGATGGGTTGGAAAGACCGGTTATATTTTTCTCCCGGATCTTTAAGTCACCGGAGACGAGGTACTCGGTTATTGAAAAAGAGGCGTTGGCGGTAATATTTGGGTTGACCAAGTGTAGGGAATATTTAATTGGGCGGAAGTTTGTCATATATACAGATCACAAACCTTTAGTGCATCTTTTTAAGAAGGATAATAAAGAGTTGATGTTATCGCCAAGATTACAGAGATGGTTATTATTGGTGGGTAGTTTTGATGTTCAAGTCAAATATCGGCGTGGGAGAGAGAATTATTTACCGGATATTTTATCCAGATGTGGAGCAGGAGAAATTTGTGATGAAAAAAAAGGGGATGAGGAAGAGAATGAGCAAGGGTTGATTCGAACGGTAGCGGCAATATCTAGAGGAGGACCCGTAACATGGGAAGGGCTGAAAAGTGCTACATTGAAGGATCGAGAGTTGACACGAATTAAGGCGTGTATAGCGGGTAGAAAACCATGGAGAATTGAGGACAAGAGGTTCAAAAATGTAGAAAAAGAGTTGACAATAATGGATGAATGTGTGGTGCGAGGAAATCGTGGAGTAGTTCCGAGGAAATTAAGGGAAGCCGTGTTGAACATGATTCATGCTGGGCATCAAGGGGTTGAACGAATGAAACAATGGGGAAGAGAATATGTGTGGTGGCCCGGAATGAATGAGGAGATTATAAATATAAGCCGGGGTTGCGTGATGTGTAACTCTTGGGCCAGTATGCCTCGTAGAGATAAAGAAAGTGTTTGGCCGAAAGCTACTCAGGCGTGGGACAGGGTTCACATCGACTTTTTTGATTTTGAGAACAAGATCTATATACTTGTGGTGGATGCTTATTCAAAGTGGGTAGAATATGAGGAGGTGAGAGGTTTAACGACGCAAATGGTGATAAAAACATTAAAAAATCTGTGGGCCAGGTTTGGGGTTGCAAAAATAATTGTTTCGGATGGTGGGCCAGCGTTTGTAAGTAGGAATTTTGAAACCTTCTGTGCTGAAACGGGTGCGAAACATATATTAGCTCCACCTTATCATCCGAGTTCCAATGGTCAGGCGGAACGAATGGTGGCGGTAGTAAAGAGTTGGTTAAGAAAATCTAAATATGGAGGGGGCGAGATTTGGATAGCGGTAGCGTATTACAATAATAGCAAAAAAGGGGAGGAAAGGTCTCCAGCGGAGAAATTTTTGGGGCGTCGGACTCGTATGCTATTGGATTTATTGAAGCCCACGCCAGATGAGTTGCAAATGACAACGGTCAATGATGAGCAAGTGGTGAATAAGACCTGCGGATTTGTGATAGGTCAAAATGTGTGGATCAGAAATTATGGAGGTTCAAGGAAATGGGAGTTGGGAATAATAATGGAGAAATTGGGGAGCAGATTATATAAAGTCAAGTTTGGGGATGGAAGAGATGGTATAAGACATTCCGATCAAATACGGAGGGGAGTTGAACCGGGGCGGTTGAGATCGGGAGGTGAAGTGTTGAGAGAGAAGTGAAATATCAGGAATAAAGAGTTGTAATATATAAAAGAGGGGGTGAAACAAGAGTTCTATCTTTGAATTTGTAATATCTAAGGACAAAGAGTTGCAAGCCTGACTAAAAGGTGGTAATATATTTTTAAAAAAAAGGGGAGGTAAAACAAGAGTTCTCTCTTGGGAAATTGTTAATGTCCAAACAAAGAGTTGGATAATCGTATTCGATATAGACATATATATCTTAATGCGTAGGGTTTTCTCATTTAGGGAAAAATATCAGGACTAAAGAGTTGTAATATGTAAAAAGAGGGGGTGAAACAAGAGTTCTATCTTTGTGAATTTGTAATATCTAAGGACAAGGAGTTGCAAGCCTGACTAAAAGGTGGTAATATATAAAAAAAGGGGAGGTAAAACAAGAGTTATCTCTTGGGAAATTGTTAATGTCCAAGGACAAAGAGTTAGATAATCTTATTCGATATAGATATATATATCTTAATGCGTAGGGTTTTCTTCTTAAGGGATGTGTAATTAAGGGAGTTGACCAAAATATATCGCGTTGGTTGACAACAGTATTTATATATTATTACGGGTTGTCTAATTACCGAAGTTGATTTAAATATATCATTTGGATTAAATATAGAAGGAGTTAATTAAGATATATCGCTGTGGTCAATAACAGTATTTATATCTTATTAAGGGATGTTTCTTATTACGAGTTGTCTAATTTATTTAATTATGGGATGTTTTCTTATTACGGGTTGTTTAATTTATTTTAAAATTTTTTTTTAGGAAATTAATTTTTATAATTAATTAATCAATTTGTGGAGTAAAAAGAGTTGTGAACAAGGTCGTTGTAAAAAAAAGGGGGTTTGTTTGTAATTGAACACAAGGGAAAAAATGTAAAATTTGGGATGTTTGTGGAGAAAAAATTACAAGAGATGTTAAAATTTACGAGCGTGGCAAGTGTTGGCAAAATAATTATGGGGTGTCACGATGTTTTGAATAAAAGAAATTGGCGTTTATATCATAATTTTTTTTTATATAATTAAAGTATTTTTGAAAATTAATTTTTTTTATAATTAAAATATTTTTTTTTGAAAATTAACATTTTTTTTTAAAGAAGAATTTTTAAAATTTAAAAATGCTAGTACATAAGTTTATATATTTACCCGGGATGATCATCAGAATAAGCGTGTTTACGCAAAATACTGAGGAGCGATTATCCGAATTCCCTACGCCGGCGGTTCAATCCAGCCCGATACGAAGAGGACGGAATCCTCCACGGACTTGTTATCTCTGCCAATCCCGAGACCACCTACAAGATCGGTGTCCGCGGAGACCGAGGAGACAACTAGAAAGACAGCCAACCCGGGATATCCAGACGGGACCAGTAATACAGGAGGTACCTGTGTCAAGGGTGGCGCCTACGGTAGCGGAAGCAGTTGAGACTACAAGCAATGGACTGGTGGAAGCACCCGATATAGTGGATTTAGAGATGACAGATTTAGAATTGGACGCCTTCCTGAGGGGGGAATGAAGAGATGGTCTTCTGTTGGCGGCGGCGTATTATAATTATCTTAAATTACATTTTACATTTTATTGATTGCGTATTATAATTATCTTAAATTACATTTTACATTTTATTGATTGCGTATTATAATTATCGCAAATTAATTATATTTTTTGATTAAATTTTTAAAAAAAATAAAATTAATAAAAGATAAAAAAAAAGGAGTTGTAAAAAAAAAGAGGAGTTGACGTAAGTTTTTTTTTTAAAATAAGAAAATTATTATCAAAAGTTAAGTGTGGAAATTAATTAAATTTAAAGGAGTTGAAACAAAATAGTTTGAAATAAGAAAATTGCGTTTAAAGAGTTGATCGTTTTTTTTTATTAAAAAGTGTTAATAAGGGAGAGAAATACTACAAAATGATAGTTTATTATAAAAATTTGAGATAATTCATATACCATTATAAAAAATTAAAGTGATATTTAGTTTTGAAAAAATTATAAAATAAGAAGCGATAAAAATTGTAGAATAAAAATTTTTTTAAATGAAAATTAATAATATTTTTATTCTTATATATAGTAGCAGAGAAAAGCTTATGGAGAGGGGGGGGGGAGTATTTTTCGTAATAAAAAAATTATATTTGTACCGTTTTTAGTTCGATTTGTACCATCTACCGTTTTTGAGATATTCAAAGAACAAAATGGGAGGCCAACTTCACGACAGCCCCCCCCAACTTTTGAACTTAAAAATAAAAAGTGAATAGGTCGATAATGATTTGTACCGTTTTCAGTTCGATTTGTACCATCACCGTTTTCCAGCTATTGACCGTTGAAAATATAGTGCCAAAAATAAAAAACACTTAAAATTTTTTTTTTAAAGTTTTTTAACGTACAACGGTAGAGAATTTTTTTCTCTTCCTAATGATGCCTCAAAGCTTTATCTTCATTATTTATTTCGGAATCAAATTTTAAACCTTATATTATAGCGTCAAGTTAGCCCCCCCCCCCCCGATATTCAAAATTTGAGATTTTTCAAATTTTTAAACGGGATTGATTTGTACTGTTTCAAACTCGATTTGCACTATTACCGTTTTCCAGCTATTGACCGTTAAAGATATGGCGCCAAAAATAAAAAACACTCACATTTATTTTTTAAAAATTTTTTTAACGTACAACGTATTGGAAACTAGTGCTTTAACCTCAAAACAATCTAAATCACACCTAGAAGATATCTATCATGATATATATAAATAAAAATATAAAATATGTATAATATTTAGGATATCTTAAGCTTAGATTAAAGATGATTAAGATAATAATATTTTCTAAGATGAGTTCCACTTTCATTGCTAATTTTTAAAAATATTACTTCTAATATTAATAATATATTTTTTAATATATAATAGTACATAAGCAGTTTATATTAAAAATAATTTTTCTTTTTATATATTTAATTATAACATTTTATTGTCCAAAAAACAACATCAATATTGGAAACTAGTGCTTTAACCTCAAAACAATCTAAATCTCACCTAGAAGATAACTATCATGGTATATATAAATAAAAATATAAAATATGTATAATATTTAGGATATCTTAAGCTTAGATTAAAGATGATTAAGATAATAATATTTTCTAAGATGAGTTCCACTTTCATTGCTAATTTTTAAAAATATTACTTCTAATATTTAATATATTTTATAATATATAATAGTAAATAAGCAGTTTATATTGAAAATAATTTTTCTTTTTATATATTTAATTATAACATTTTATTGTCCAAAAAACAACATCAGTATTGGAAACTAGTGCTTTAACCTCAAAACAATCTAAATCTCACCTAGAAGATAACTATCATGGTATATATAAATAAAAATATGTATAATATTTAGGATTTCTTAAGCTTAGATTAAAGATGATTAGGATAATAATATTTTCTAAGATGAGTTCCACTTTTATTGCTAGTTTTTAAAAATATTACTTCTAATATTAATAATATATTTTTTAATATATAATAGTACATAAGCAATTTATATTGAAAATAATTTTTCTTTTTATATATTTAATTATAACATTTTATGTCCAAAAAACAACATCAGTATTGGAAACTAGTGCTTTAACCTCAAAACAATCTAAATCTCACCTAGAAGATAACTATCATGATATATATAAATAAAAATATAAAATATGTATAATATTTAGGATTTCTTAAGCTTAGATTAAAGATGATTAGGATAATAATATTTTCTAAGATGAGTTCCACTTTCATTGCTAATTTTATTACTTCTAATATTAATAATATATTTTTTAATATATAATAGTACATAAGCAATTTATATTGAAAATAATTTTTCTTTTTATATATTTAATTATAACATTTTATTGTCCAAAAAACAACATCAGTATTGGGAACTAGTGCTTTAACCTCAAAACAATCTAAATCTCACCTAGAAGATAACTATCATGGTATATATAAATAAAAATATAAAATATGTATAATATTTAGGATATCTTAAGCTTAGATTAAAGATGATTAAGATAATAATATTTTCTAAGATGAGTTCCACTTTCGTTGCAAATTTTTAAAAATATTACTTCTAATATTAATAATATATTTTTTAATATATAATAGTATAAGCAATTTATATTGAAAATAATTTTTCTTTTTATATATTTAATTATAACATTTTATTGTCCAAAAAACAACATCAGTATTGGAAACTAGTGCTTTAACCTCAAAACAATCTAAATCTCACCTAGAAGATAACTATCATGGTATATATAAATAAAAAGAAATGCCCTTATTCTTGTTGAAATAGCGAAGGATCAGGGGAAATGTTTTAATATTTCCCTTATTTGATGCATCTGTTAAAATAGCATATGGATGCCCTTCTTTCAAATCGTCTAGAATTGACCTCTTGGATTCAGATCCTAACACATTTGTGATAGCCTTGCTCATTTTTGTCCTACCACAAGTAAAGTTAGCACTTATTTTGGAGTCGTTAAATATTATGGGGAAGAGATTCGACCCACATTAGATTGCTTTAAGGTTAAAGCACTAGTTTCCAATACTGATGTTGTTTTTTGGACAATAAAATGTTATAATTAAATATATAAAAAGAAAAATTATTTTCAATATAAACTGCTTATGTACTATTATATATTAAAAAATATATTATTAATATTAGAAGTAATATTTTTAAAAATTTGCAACGAAAGTGGAACTCATCTTAGAAAATATTATTATCTTAATCATCTTTAATCTAAGCTTAAGATATCCTAAATATTATACATATTTTATATTTTTATTTATATATACCATGATAGTTATCTTCTAGGTGAGATTTAGATTGTTTTGAGGTTAAAGCACTAGTTCCCAATACTGATGTTGTTTTTTGGACAATAAAATGTTATAATTAAATATATAAAAAGAAAAATTATTTTCAATATAAATTGCTTATGTACTATTATATATTAAAAAATATATTATTAATATTAGAAGTAATAAAATTAGCAATGAAAGTGGAACTCATCTTAGAAAATATTATTATCCTAATCATCTTTAATCTAAGCTTAAGAAATCCTAAATATTATACATATTTTATATTTTTATTTATATATACCATGATAGTTATCTTCTAGGTGAGATTTAGATTGTTTTGAGGTTAAAGCACTAGTTTCCAATACTGATGTTGTTTTTTGGACAATAAAATGTTATAATTAAATATATAAAAAGAAAAATTATTTTCAATATAAATTGCTTATGTACTATTATATATTAAAAAATATATTATTAATATTAGAAGTAATATTTTTAAAAATTAGCAATGAAAGTGGAACTCATCTTAGAAAATATTATTATCTTAATCATCTTTAATCTAAGCTTAAGATATCCTAAATATTATACATATTTTATATTTTTATATACCATGATCGTTATCTTCTAGGTGAGATTTAGATTGCTTTGAGGTTAAAGCACCAGTTTCCAATACTGATGTTGTTTTTTGGACAATAAAATGTTATAATTAAATATATAAAAAGAAAAATTATTTTCAATATAAACTGTTTATGTACTATTATATATTTATAATTATACATACTATATACATTAATTATACATACCACGAACACAATCACGAAGATGCTTAAGTTCCACCACCTCAGGAATCACTGGCACTGATTTCTTGAAGAAATTCTTAATTGATTTTTGTTTCATACCAGTTGAGGTTGTTGAGGTGCCAATACCAAATATGATGTTGCTTTTTGGACAATAAAACATGTATATTTTAATTAAATATATAAAAATAAAAATTATTTTAAAAAAAAACTGCTTTTGTACTATTATTTATACACACCTTATCGTCGATCTAGAATTGGAGTGATCCACTTGTGCCAATGTTTAAAATGTGAAAATCAACATTAAAGTTTAAAATCAAATACGCAAAGGATGCATGCAACCTTCTTTTTTTTCTTGCCAAAAAAAATGTCCTACTTTTGTTGTCCATTCCATAAGCATAACTATTTTGGTCTCCTTATTAAACCTCAAGATTATAAATTAAACTGAATCAGGTATATTATATATAAATTTTAATTATAATATTTAAAAACACAAATTTTACATAACTATTTTGGTCTCCTTATTAAACTTCAAGATTATAAATTAAACTGATTGAGGTTAATATGCTGCTTATGTTCATTAATTGAGAGAAAAATTAAAAGTGAGAAATATAGGGTTAGCATAAATCTTGATTTAAAAAAAATGATTTAAATCTTGATTTTTTTGATTTATATCAAAATGATAATAATTATTTAAATAAATGTAAGAATCATATTAAAAAAATTTGCCTAGGACTGGGGCATATAGAGTAAAAGTAATTTTTTAACATACATTCATTTAATTATATTACTATACAATAATATCCAGTTTATTGATTAACAAAACAAGTACTTTCTAAGCTTATACTTATTATATTTTCAATATTATATATATATTTGCCTATTTATAATAAATATTAATTAATTATTTATATAAAAATATTTATATCTTACATTGATTATAATAAATTTAAACAATGAATATTATAGTTATAAGAAAAAGTATATTATTTATTATTTACAAAAAGATTCAATCTAATTTGAAATAGATTTTATAAACTAATGAAGCTAAAAAATATCAATGTACATTTTTATTTGTAAGAGAATAATTCAAATTGTAGCATGTTATAAAGTAAGATTTTATTTGGTTTTATTATAAAATGATGAGAAATGTGTGATAAAAAAAGGATGTTTGTATAAAAGATGACATGATAATCATAAAAACCATATGTGTTGGTGTCCAAAATAATATCATTTTTATGAAAACAAAAAATTGATTTCGAAATTTTGTAAATTTAAAATAAAGTAAAAAATTATTTAAAAAGTATTCCCTGTGGGAATATATTCTTGCAAAGTTATATTAAAATATCTATTAATTTGGCCAGAACAGCCATTTGAAATCATTTATAAAATTTTATCAATGTTTAGTGCTTAATATAATATTTTAATTTTACAGTAAGATAAAATTATTAGCAAAATAGAACATTTTAACTTAAATCTGTTTGGTATTGGTTTGGTATATAATATCCACTTTCTAAAAGTTCTATTCTTCTATGAAAATGTCGAGTGGAGCACTGCAATTATAGAATCTAGATAACGATATAAAATATATTAAGTATTAAAATATATTTATAATAATTATACATACTATTTATCTTATCTTATCTAGCACGTTGGTCATAGACCTGCCCAAAATGAGCGAACGTGAATTTTATGAAGGCCCACCCTTCATAAAATTATGCCGATTTATTTTCTCAAGGATACCAACAAACCTTGTACCCAGTTGTAGTTTAACTAAATGAGTGCAACTTAACCTTTCCGATATTGTAATTGTAATTTAAATAAATAATAATATAAGGCATATATATCTTATTTGTTTATTAATCTTGAATAGTTATATTCATGATAAGGAATGAGTTAAGAATATTTGAATCTATAGACATCAAAATTACATTTCATTTGTTGGGTTATATTCTTCCAAAAGATGAACCGGAAAAACTTTGCCATTTGGGATGGATACTAACTTCAAATTTTGAAAATGTCGAATGGATATGGATTGGATGGAGAATTTAAAATTAGCGGAAAAATAAAATAAAAGAACTAGACATATTTTTCGAATAAATATTTAAAATTTATTTTAAAAATATAAAAATAATCAAATACTGTCTCTCAAAATTATTATTTATATATTAAAAACCTTAAAATGCTAAAAAAAAAAATTGTGGGAGAAATTAAAAAATTGTGGGAGAAATTAAAAAATTGTGGGAGAAATTAAAAAATTGTGGGAGATTTTTGTGGGAGATTTCTAATTGTGGGAGTTTTGTGGGAGTGAGATGTATGTGGGTAAACTAAAAAATTGTGGGAGACTCCCACTGATGGGGGGAGGCATGGCAACCCTGGTCTGAACCAAGGGTCCAACCACGGGTCTGAACCAAGGGTCCGACTACGAGTCTGAACCAAGGGTCTGTGCTCCGAGCAGGCCTGAATACAAAATTGGTTTTTAAATTTTACACAACCAAGCAAATTAACAACCCTACAACAACCATATTTATTTATATTATATCACCAAAACAATATATTTTTGTAAAACAAAATTGTAATATTTTTATTAATTATTAATTTTTTTTGAGAATATTATTATCGATTCAGAGAATTATTTTTCCTTAATATAAAAGTAAGAAATAAATTATTATTGTGATTATGATTTTTAGATAAAATAAAAATTAAAGAGCTTCACATTAGGAGTTTCGAAAACCACAATATCAAGGTGAATTTATAGATTTAAATATGATGGCATTTGTTGAATTTTAATTTTGGTAGGTTATTTTATGCTAAATAAAATAGTTAAAATTATATTTGTCAAGTAATGTTAAAGATAGAAAAAATGTAAGGGCCTATCATTTAGACATAATTTTTTAAATAAACATTATTTCATAACTATTCATTAAATTTAAATACGATGATATTTATGTTATAAATTTGATCAGTTATAGCCCATAACTCCTAGAGCCATGTTCATCCTAATCTAAGATTTGTATAAATAAAGTATCATCTATCAAAAAAAAAATTAGAAAAAAAATTACCTTTTTTTATTATATTCATTGGTATTTGATATTAAAGAACTATTATTAAGCTTCATAATAAAATTTAAATTATTTGTCTAACATAATTATTTCTCGAGATATTTTCAAATAAATGAGGCGCATTTTGTCAAAAAAGTACCATTTTTCTTCCGCGCTTTAAACGCCCATATAGCCGGTAAGCAGTGTTGGGAGATAAAATTTACTTTTTTTCTTAGTTATAGTATATATATTACCAGTATGCAAAATTTAAGAAAAAAATGAAAGGGGTTGGGTTGAAACCTTGGTTGATTTTATATGGAATTCACCATATATACAGGGTTGGAGTATCGCGGATATTTGTATCTTGTATCTTTTTTAAAATTTTGGAAAGTATCTTGTATCCAGTATCTAAGATACATATTATTTAAAAGTATTTGTATCTTAACCAACTTTGTATTCAAAAAGATACAGATACTTTAAAAAAAATTTATATTGGTTAATTTAAATAGTATTAAAATTTAAAATGATATTGTTTTAAGATTTAAATGAAAAATTTAATCAAAATTTAGATATTTTAAGATAATTTTTGATATATGACGTTGGTCGTCATATAGCAATTTGCTAACAATAGAACTACCATATTTGAATCGTTTTATATCTGTCTATTTTAAAATTATGGAAGAAGAAAATAGAATAATATGTTTATCTTCGTCTTCAGATGATTCTTCAACCGAAAATTATAACAATAAATTTAAACTAAGCATACTTAATGGCAAATTTTTGAAGTACTTCAAGATGATCATAATAAAGAAATTCATCGTGACTTTGGTATTGACGAAAAAGTTATAGCAACTGTTACAGATAACGGCTCTAACTTTAAGAAAACTTTCAAGGAGTTTGGATATTCTATGGAAGCTGTAGAGAATGACTTTGACATCAATGATGATGAATGTATAGAATTCGAAATCATTGAAAGTATTATTTAATACTTCTTTAAAATTTATTATGATATTGTAAATTTAGTAAAAAAATTTATTCAAATAAAATTATTTATTTGTTTATTTAAGGGTCTAAAGAAGCCTCAATAACATTGCCTCAACACATTCGTTGTTTGTGCCATACGATAAGTCTAATTGCCACAACAGATGTCGAGAGAGCTATTATCCTAACATTTCTAAAATTCATCATCCTGCAATAGCTAAATGTACTAAGCTATGGAATGCAAATAATAGGCCTAAAACTGCAGAACTTATCAAAGCAGTTTTAGGAAAACAATTAGTTACACCTTGTTGCACTAGATGGAATAGTTAGTATGATAGTCTTCATAGTTTATTAAAATTTAAAGGCGAACTTCCTAAATTATGTCAAAAATTAGAATTTCCTAAATTAAGAGATATTGAAATTCAATATTTAGAAGAATATTGCAATATAATGGCCCCATTGGCTATAGCGATTGACAAAATACAGAGTGAAATCAACTGCTAATTATGGAGAATCAGCTCCAATTTTAAATGTCGTTAAAAAAATTACAAATTTAATTCAAACCAATCTACAATTTTGCAAACCATTAGCTGTTGCCATAGAAAATTATCTAAATAAAAGATTTAAAAATATATATGATTTTGATAACAATTTTAAGAGTTCATTTTTGGCAACTATTTCTCATCCCTATTTTAAAAATCGTTGGATTGATGGTGAAAAAGAAAAAAAATACCTTCAGAATTTGTCATTACATGAAGTTTTAATTGTTTTTAAAAATAATATTGAAATTAATACTTCAATAAAATCTTCAATTGATGAAGATGATGATTACTTTTGCCTTAAAAGTACCACATCCAATTCTAATAATTCAATAAATGATATTGAAATAGAGGTCCTAAATTATATGAGATGACAGGCGGAGTATAAATATGTTAAATAGTTATAAATATATAAAAGAAATATTTATTATAAATATAACACAATATTACCCTCCTCAGCCCCCGTTGAAAGATTATTTAGCTTTGCTAATATGATTAATAGACCAAATCGTCAAAGATTGAACGAAAAATTAATAATATTAAAAAATAATGCTGATTTATTATTATTTACTAATTATATAATTACTAAATGGAATATCGCATTATCTTTTATAATAAATTTGTTATTTTCTACATATTATTTTAAATATTTTTTTATAAATTTATATTATAGATAAGAAAATAAAGCTTTATACATTTTTATTTTGACTATTTAAAGTTTTTTAAAAAAGTATCTTGTATCTTAGATACTTTTTTTAAAAAAATACAAGTATCTTGTATCTTATATCTTATTGAAATTTTTCTAAAGTATCTAGTATCTTGTATCTTAAATACAAAATTTTATAAAGTATCTGTATCTGTATCCGAATACAATTTTCTGAAAATTTGCCCAACCCTGCATATATATATATCTGAATTAACTATATTTGTCAAACCTATATATCGGTAAGTATTGGAATGAATATCAGAAAATACAACTAGTTCTAATTTTTTTAAAGTAACTAATTACAGTTTATTCAAAAGAAATTATTTAGTTATTTTTCCCAAAAATATAACTAATCACTTTAACAAAAGTATCATCGATAACAATTAACATTTATTTAAGGATGATCAAAATCAATTAATTTTTTTAATAAAAAGGTTTCTAATGTTTGTTTAAATTAAAAATTTTCCAAGTTATTGGTTCGTTTTAAAAATATTATAAATAAATAATGTGCACAGCACAATGACACAATTCCTTCCTTCCTTTTCTTCCTTCCTTTCTTTTCTTCCTTCCTTCCTTCCTTCCTTCCTTCCTTCCTTCCTTCCTTCCTTCCTTCCTTCCTTCCTTCCTTCCTTCCTTCCTTCCTTCCTTCCTTCCTTCCTTCCTAATTTAGGCAATTTTCTAATTTGAGTTGATGTTCTTGATCCTTGAGTACTCAAATAAGACAAGTTATACTTTCATTTATAATTACACTGAATTTCTTTTCTTTTTAAACTATAAATAAATACTTTCCAATTAATTTTTCGAAAAAAAATGATTTCTTTCCCCTTGGGGCATATTTCTAAGAAAGTATTTCTTTCTATATATTTATAATAAATAAACTTAAGAAGTATATCGATATTTTTTCCCCTGTCATTTGGTTTTAATGTCTTAATTTTATCGAAAATTGAAAAAAAAATTAAATATTTTTCCATTCATATTGAATATAATGATATTGATTAATCTTATCTTTTTTAAATATTTATTACAGAGAATTGAGCAAGAATCTATGGCATATATTCCTGCCCTCCTTCCGAAGTAAATAATTTTAGGAATTAGGAAGAAATGGAGATACAAAAATGCGAAAGCGCCGCCATTATATATGAGATCCAACTGACAGTTTGAGTGAATGGTAGTAGCTTATGTAGGATTTAATGTTTGTGTAGGGAAGTGGGGGGGGGGGGGTGGATATTAAATTATATGAATTATTCTAGTAGCTATTTAAGAATATTTTACGTTTAAATTTCCTAAATTTATTAAGAGTAGTGACCATAAAATATTGACAATTATTAATACACAAATTAAATATATAATCGGCGTATGCATTATAAAATAAATTATCGAAAGAAAAGCGTTGTAAAAATTAAAATTTGAATATATAAATTTTAATTATATTTTTAAAATAAATTTTAATTATATTTTTAAAATAAATTTTAATTATATTTTTAAAATAAATTTTAATTATATTTTTAAAATATTGTTAGAAATTTAGATTAATGCATAAAAATATTTTAAGAATTATTGCATGTATATAAACTTACAAAGTATTCATTAAATAAATTTGGTGTATTAAAGAATGGGAAAAATTATAGTTAAGAATCAATCTTCTTTGGGAGTGAGTTAATTTTTCAATGACTTCACAGTGCTTAGTGTCCGTTCCCTATGTATATTAAGAAGGGTATCACTCCTTTAATCTATTTTCAGAGATAGTACTTTTATTAAATAGTTCGATTTGAGATTATTTTTAAAAACGGCTAACTAGTACCCAAGTTTGAAGATATTGCTCCCGGGTGGTACAAGGATTTGGACATCTATTATCATATCTCGAATCGAAGGCCTGGACCAAATTTTTCTAACAAAAATATTAAATTAGCTCTTTTTCAAAAATCGCACAAATCGAACCATTTTACAACACTAATTGGTAAATTTATTCTTGTTAAAGAAGAAAATATTATTTCATTGGTAAAAAAATATTAAAATATTTTTAATATATTAAAAAAATAGTCTAAAATGTGTTTGAAATTAAGCGAAGCATCTAAAAATCTAAAACATTTTTTAGAAATCTTTTATACCATATTGCGAATCCCCCCCCCCCAGATCATTTATTCTTCTCTTGTCCTATCATTTAAGATTATAGCCTGCACTAGATATTATCCGACCTATCCGAAAAATTGTTTCAAAGATAAGAGTCTGACCTGAAAAAGATTAAATTATCATAATGAAGAAAAATATGATTATTCGAGGAAATCTAGAAAATAACAAATGGTAAGAAGGGAAATTAAATTTTTTTCCCGTTTTTTTTGAAAAACGGCTCAAATAAAATAATTTAGATACCATTTAATTTTGAACAAGTTCCCTGGATACGTCAACGTTTCTAACTGTTTTAAATTTATAACATATATCCGTGTAGCATTTTTGATGCCACTTCAAAATTTGTGTTAATATCATAAAGATTTTGAATGTCAGTCATTGTTTACATTTACTTCGATGTCGTTTATAATTTTGTAATATAATCAATCCAATCGCTTCTTAATTATAAAAAAAGGGGCACGCAATGAATGATTACAGAAATATATAATTTTTGTTTGAAGTTTTGAAACATTTTGAATTTATCAAGTAATTTTTTTTTATATATAAATATATAAAGAATATCCAATGAGATGAAATTCTAAGAGTCACTGATTATCTATAGAAAATTATCAGTAATAATATTAATTTTTGACACATTTTTAATTAATAGTATGTCAAAATTGTCACCTTGTCATCTGACTTTTTTATTTGTGGTATCTGATAGATCACATGACAGATAAGAGGTGACATGATACATCAATATTTATTTCTAACAGAATATTATCATAAGTAAAATTAGACCTGTGAGCCGACAAAACTAAGACGCCCGTGGCGAGTTTTAAAAATCTAATCAGACGTCGGCCTTGGGCCGCTTTTTAAATGTCTTCAACACAGATGGTACATCTAGCACCGACATTAATTTTTTTATAATATATACTTTTTTTTAATAGTTAATTTAATATTTTTTTAAGAAAGACTAATTAAAATATACACAAAAATATGTTATTTTTAGATCTTTATTTAAAGACTTATAAATTCAAATTCAATATTCTATTTGGGTACTGACTCGGGAAAACCCGATAAGCGTCACAACTGTGAAAAGGCGCCTTAGGAGCTTTGAACTTTATTGTAGGGTAGCGGTCAAAAACTACTCTTGAGCAAAAAAAATAAACTCAAGCGATTAGACTGGGCACGAAAACATTAATTTTGGACATCCAACTGGTACCACGTCTTATGGAGTGATGAGTCAAAATTCGAAATCTTCGGCTCTAAAAGAAGGCAATATATCCGCCGCTCAGCTGGAGAGCGAATGAGCGAACACTGCATAATTCCTACAGTCAAACTCGGGGGAGGGTCTGTTATGGTGTGGGGGTGCTTTGGTTGAGGACCATGTGATTTCTTCAGGAAAGTGTTTGATCGTGAATAACTTTTTATTTCACAAGATAATGACCCAAAGCATACATCCAGGCTATGCAAAGATTATTTACAAAATCTACAACAACACGATATTCTCGAGTTGATGACTTGGCCATCCCAATCTCCCGATCACAATCGAACTTTTATGGGATCACCTTGATCGACAAGCGCGAAAAAGCCCACTAACCTCTCATTCGCACCTTTGGGAAGTATTGGAGAGAGAATGGAACAATATCACTTCCAAATATTTAAAAAATCTCATCGAAAGATTACCAAAAATTTTTGCAGCAATTATTAAGAATAAAGGTGATCATATTGATGAGACCAAAATTGGATCTTAAATTATTGCTATGTCTTTAATTTTTTGTAATTTTATGCTATATGTAAACTTATAAATAAATTCGATAAACATCATATTGTGTGTTATTTGTCTTATTTTTAGATAAAATGTTAAGAAAATGCAGGGTGGGCAATAACTTATGGCCGGTAGTGTATATATATCATATTTTTATCGAAACAAATGTATCAATATATAATTTACATTTTAAAAATATTTTTTTTAAATATATTAAAAACTTAATAATAAAAGCTTTGAAAATAAATCTTTAAATT
This sequence comes from Gordionus sp. m RMFG-2023, assembly GCF_954871325.1. Lineage (NCBI taxonomy): Eukaryota > Metazoa > Nematomorpha > Gordioida > Chordodea > Parachordodidae > Gordionus > Gordionus sp. m RMFG-2023. The sequence continues at coordinate 85,004,157 of NC_088775.1, forward strand.
TCAACATGCTAAGGCAATGAAAATTATTAAAACACCGAATATTTTGGATAAAAAATTTTTGATTTCACCTTGAAAAAAATTTTTTTATTCCTAAAAAAACTAAAAAGGCTCAAATAAGATTTAGAAATTTAAGATAATATTTTATCAAAAATCTTACTTGATTCTTACAGAAAATCAAAAAAATTGTGATTTTTTTTATCCCACTAAATTAAATTTCCAACATATTTTCTTTCTAATATTTAAGAACATGATGTTTATAAGTTCGATTAATTGTTTTAACTTCTTTAAGTCAAAAATTATTGTTTTTCTAATAAATTAAATTTATGACATATTTCTTTGTAATATTTAAATATGAAAAGCTTATTTAGTTTGCTTTTCCTTTTTTTCTCAACATGTTTTTTAAATTAATATAAAAACTTTATTTGTTTTTACCCCCTTTAGTTGATAGTGCTGTTTAAAAGAACTCGATTTTATAAACGGCTCGTGCATAAATATTACCTTGGCTAAAATTATATAATATTATTTGACTAAAAGATCTATAAGTATGCATAATATTTAACTAAAATTTTAATCGGTTTATAAAAATTGGCCCAAATACGAGCTTTTTATGAACACTAGTTGTAAATTTAATAATTTTCGCAGAAAAGATATTTTATTTTCGTTCTTGCTCGTTCTTGCTAATTCGTAAAATCCTTTCAAAAGTAAGTTATTATTGTATTATATAACTATATATTTTCAAGGCCGAGAAACATTATTTTATTCAATTTTTTATTAAATAAAAATTAGAGATTAAATATCTATAATATTTAAAACTAATTTATATTTATTATTAATGAAAAAAAAAATATATATATTTACGAGCTTATTATAACTCAAATTTAATAAATATATCTTCAGAAGAGGGGGTTAAATGCATAAATATTAAAATATTATATTAGAACTAATGATTAATGGTTAACGCTTTTTTTTATATATTTGGATGTAGATAGATACATGTGGAAACTTAAATTTTTTCAAAGAGAACGATAGTTTATTTATGTTTAGAATCGAAACCGCAAACTTTTAAGATACACATTGCTGTCATTCGTTATCGATCGAAATTTTTTAATTTTTGTTTTCTTTCATGTAAAACATTATCCAATATTTTTGAAATATTGTGATTTGACCTATAATCGAGTCATAACTACTTCATGACTAAATACTGTATTGCTGGCGATATTCATTGAAAAATCTTCATTTTTGAATGCGAATATTTACTTGTTAAACATTAGTTTAAAAAATATTAATATTATTGTAAATAGACCGAATGCTGACTCAAAATCCCTATGATTGAATATTAATTGGGCACAACCAATGTGTAAAATTGTACCTGTACAATTTTCTCCTCTATTCACCCTATTTTTGGAAATATTTATGGGATGATGTTTTGCATGTAATTATAGCGACAAAAACAAAAATAAACATTTTTGCATGGATTTGATTAGCAATGCAACTATTCATCGTCCAGTTTGAGTTCCACAATCGGTTAAGTCACTATTTTAAGGGACAATGTTTTACTCTTAAACATAAGCATTGAAAATAAAAGTAAAGATTTTTCAATGGATAACGCCAGCAATGCAGTATTTAGTCATAGGATCTGTTTTGAGTCTATTTTAAATATTTTGTTCATAATTATAGTGACATAGAACAGAAATAAACATTTTTCAATGGATGTTACTAACAATGATGCTCAATAAAGTATTTAGTAAGATATTTTATATATTCTGGGTTCAATTTGTTAAGGTTATCAAAACTTCAAAAAAAAGATGACAAATTTCCCTGAAATCTTAGTTACTTTGAATTCGAGGGGCGGTATAAAAAAATTTGCTATATTTTTGATCTTCGCATCGAATTCGCGCTTAACTTTGAATTCAGGTCTATTAGGTGAGTTTTATTATTGGTCAGTTAATAATTATTAATTTTCAAGTTTTTTTTTTAAATTGACTTGGGCAATTATCTAAATCAAATGGGGCAGTTTAAAAATATAAAATATTCTTCCAAAATTTTATTCTGGTAGATCTTTTGGGGACTTAAATTCTTATTTTAGGCTGTGTCCTAAATATATTTAAAAAAATCCTCTAAATTTATAAATTTTCGCAAATTAATAGGATTATGAAACATGCCCGAAATCTTCCATTTAATATTGTTTTGAAAAATCAAAATAAAGAAAAACAAAAAAAAACCTAACCAAAAACCAAAAAAAAACATTAATGTAAAATAACATTGCTATACCAAATATTTTAATGATACTTACTAGTATAGTTGGGTTACTAATATATTTTTATAGCCAATTTTTTAGCCGAAAACTATCACTTTAGCTTCGGGGTATTTATTATAAAGGTATCAGCATATTTGAGAGAAACTAATATAAATTAAAAGGCCTTAATGTTAGCAGATTTTCTCCGGCTGACGCCTGAAGATAGCGCCGAATTAGACGACATTTAGCCATTACCCATCTATACTTACTAGTTTTTTTCATAAGAATTACACAAATTTATAAATTTTAAGCAAAATTGATCATTATTTTATTTTTACATTAAAAAAATAGCTTATGTTAATTCTTCAAAATTAAAAAATTAATTAATCAATATTTTCGATAATTAGGACAGCCTTAAAACCATTTTTAGGTTTACTCCATGCGTGCCAACTCCTCTTTGATTTGTTTAATTTAGTTAATTGCCAATGAATATTCAGGTAAGAAATTGTAAGGATATGTAGCCAAAAAGGATATGAAATATATTCTTTGATCTTCATTATTTTATTGCAGATCCCTAATTCATTCCCTTTTTTTAAATTAGGAAGTATCCGCCCCTCTTAATGTTATTTATAAATTTTATTTTTCTTACTAGGCACGCGCATATCTTAACCACCAATGGAAAGAAAGGAAATAAAAACTTTTAAGAAATTACGTGGTATGAACGAATTTACTACATCTGCAACTAACCAATTATATTTCATTATAAAATCATATCAAAACATATTAAGGAACTATATAATTAAAATATAGAAAAAATTATATATTTTGCTTTCAGTGCATTTATATAAAATAATTGGGGGGGGGGGGGAATATTTGGTTAAACAATCAAATTTAATATTAAGAAAAAAATATATTAAAAAAAATTGCAAATATGATCATCAGTTTATTCCAAAGGTTTCTTTCTTATTCCATTATTAACGATAACGAACCCCGATAAATTTAATTAATTTTTTATAATAATTTTGAAATTTATTTATATTTCCTTTTCCTTTTTTTTTCCTAATATAATGATAAAATATTTTTCAAATAATTATTATAAATATTTTAAATTTTAGAAATTGGAATCCCAAAATCATAATTTTAAATTATATTTTCTTGTATTATAATTTTATTTTCGTTACAAATAAAATTTTCGCTTAAAACTTATATCAATATAAGGGATATTATTTTTCTAAATCAAGATGTTTCATGTTATCACTGAGAACATCAGTGACTGGGAACGTAACGCGAATTTTTGTATAAAACCAATTAAAAAGTGGGATTTTCTCACATTTTTAAGGATAGTGGCAATGCCAATTCTTTTGTTCATCGGAATTTTCGGAAATTCTTTAACGATTTATCTTATATCAAAAATCAGGAACAAAAGTTTAAATTACTATTACCTCAAGTGGATAGCTTACTTAAATATAATAACAATTTTATTCTATTGGACTTCTGCAATTGTTTACATAAAGACTTATGTAAGTTCCCCGTATTTTAATAACAAATTTTTTGTCCATTTTAATTCTAAATACACCTTAATATTTATCAATGGATTTTATGCCGCTTCAGTATTTTGCCTATGCTTGTTATTGCTAGATAGGTATGTTAGCATAAAACATCCCAATTTATTTACCCGCTTTGAAGACTCTAAATTAATGAAATACAGTCCATATTTCATCCTTATTTTATGTAACATAATATGTTTTTCTAGTTACTTCTGGTATGATACGAAAGCCTGTTATTTAAATTCTAAATATATGACCTCTTACGAACTACCGGATTTTAAAAAACAGTCAATTAAATATTACAAAATCTCAGTTGCCGAACCGGGTTGGGCTTCAACTTACGATTTAATCAGAGAAATAATACTGTCAATCACTCCAGGTGTTTTCATATTATATTTTGGTGTATACATCACGTACGAACTTCGTTCATTCTTTATAAGAAAAACTCAGCTGATGAATGAAAATAAAGCCCTAGATGCGAATATCGCTTTAGCTCATAAGGAGTGGAAATCACATTTTTTACGAAATATTTCGGCTTTCCTCTATTTTATACTCTACTGTTTATGTAATATACCGAATATATTGGTTATAATATTTCGCGCAAATATAAGAAACGCGTTGAAGAGGTCGAACCCCTCATGGCTGGCCAAGAATATTACAGAAATTGCTAACATCTTGGAGGCAGTATTCTTTACCCTAAGCTTTTTGATATATATCATTTTTGATAACAACTTTAAACACGTCATCAGAAAGATTGTTCAGAGAGCTATTGGAAAAATATACCCAGAGTTCCAAGGCACAGAGACCGCTACTAGATATACCATTTCACAGACTAATGTCGCTACACTTTAATTTGCTCTATTGATTTTATTAACATGATTAATTATTTGATGAAATTCCTTTTTTTTAACAAAAATTTTTACTTTATGTAAAATCTGAATATGGAAAATTGAGTTGTTATTATATAATTTTGATATATTGAATAAATGATCATTAGTTGATTATTTAACCACCAGTTTATTAGAAGTTCATTTTAGGTTACTCTGTAAATATAGTATATGGTCGTTATATTTACCTTACCTTTAAACGCTCTTCGCATTTAACTATTTTATTTAAAATATCATAAAACAGTTACAGTGAAAAATTTCTAAAATTGATCAATCGATATATAATTTATAACACAAATCCTCAAATTCAAACAAATAATTGCACATAAATTATTATTAATTATTCTATAAATAAAATATATTGTACCATTTATTTTTATACAATAAACATATTTTTAACATTGAAAAAATCATTTGTTTTTCAATGTTTTCATCAGGTTTAATGTTGTCTTCGTAACTTTGTTACACTCTAATATTATTTTGACAAGCTTTTAGACTAAAAAAAGAATTCACTTAATATACTTCTGAGTTATAAGCTTCAACTTAACCATTGAGACACTTTTTCTTATTTTTTAGGTGGATATAAATTTGGCTAAACTTGTTTCTGAGTTGTTCAAATTTAGGTGATTTAAACAACAACGAATAAACACTTATTTGCCGAAAAATAATGTGCTAAGACAGATGAGTGTAAATATATTTTATAAACAAGTTATTAATGTTTAGAAATATTTAAGTTTTTCCAGAGATTCATCTTTAGAAAACCTAAACATTAAACAGTAATATGATAGAATTAAAATGATTAAAATTAGACTCTTTTTAATTCATATATATTTTTCTTCTAGTAAATTTAATTTTTACACAATTTTTATATTCCCATTTTAAATATAGATTGGCGCTCAGCTTATATATTCATATTCGAATATTAGCATTGTTAAACGACTCAATTTTTAAAAATGGCTTAACCCAATATCTTAGCCAAAAAATATTACGGAAGCCTAGGAGATTTCGTTAATAGATGCTCAAACCTTTCTGTCATCTATGGGCAAAAAAGACTGTTCAATACTTTAAAAATATATCATTTACATTTATATTAAATCATAATATTAAATTACAAAAAAATAAAAATAAAATAAAATTGTAAAAATATAAGAGTAATAATTTAAAAAGGAATTGCGTTATGATATCTATTGATATATGCAGATCTAACTGCATTGCCATCCACGGCTCTCTTTCTTTACCTCCTCCCACCCAACATACAATTTACTACAATAATTATTTTTTTTTATTATACAGTTTTTTTTTTATATAGATTTTAATTTACAAATAGTTTACATGATATTTTTAAATTAGGTATATATGTTTTACTTTTAACGTTCAAAGTATTATTTTAAAATTGCGATATTTTATATAAATCTATGATATTTTTCACTCATAAAAAAAAAAAAATTTAATTAATTACTTTAAAAAAAAATAATAGTAACGCCATTACCTGATTGCTAATGGTTCAACGATGTTATTTTGGTAAACTCGTTTATATTATATTGTGTAAAATATAATATTCTATAGATTTTTGTTATTGAAGCTTATTATCATTTTGCCTTCTTCTTTTTTTTTTGGATCTTAACTAAAATACTCTTTTGTTCTTGTTTTAACCAATCTGAAATTATTGATGTATTTTGTTTTTTATTTACGTTACCGGCAATATTCATTATTGTCTGATTAATATTTTCTGAGTGACAATCAGTTATTTTGTTTTTAAAGCCATTTTTCAATTCTAAATCCATTTCGCTCGTATTTTTTTAAAAAAAAATATGAAAAATTAGATTTTGCCGTAAATGTAGAGCTTAGCCGGAAATTCACATAATACGCAATATATACTTACAGTGTATAGACAATTCCATAAGATATTGATCTTAGTATCAGATTACGCAGATTGCCTGTAAAATAATATATTACGTTTCTTATTAAGGAAAACATAAACGGCTCAATTCCAAGTTTATAAAATTTTTTTATTTATTAAAAATAAACTATTTATCTTTTAAATGCAGGAGAGGGATATATTTTAATTTTTATTATCTTCTTAGAATTAACAGAGATCTTTTTTAAAATAATTTAACATAAAAATGCAAAAATAAAATAAAATAACAAGAGGTTTTAAAGCAAGTGGGGATTAAATGATTGAGTAGAGATTATAGTCTTGTTAGGTTTTTTTAAAACGGCTAACTCAATATTTTACCCAGAAAAAAATTACCTAAGCCTAGAGATTTCGATAATATATGTCTAGACCTTTGTTCCTTCTATGAGCAAAATCTTCAGTCATGTGCAATATTTTTCTGGATGAAATATTAAGTTAGCCGTTTTTAAAAATCGGTTTAACAACACTAAGAGATTATATTAAAAATATATTGGTCAGAGAAACTATGACCTATGCAGGGGCTTATTTTCCCTCCAAATGCACAAAATTCAGACCACGAGAGAAAGGAGAAGAGAATCTGCGTCAAATTTTATAATTAATTGCTAATAAGGAAAATTATCTTTCTTCTTATTTATATAGTGACTAGAATTATCGTTATACTAAGTATTTGGCACTAGTAAATTTCAGAGTTAGTGCTTCAAACTGATTTTTTAAATTTGAAGTTTAGTATATGTAATATTTTTTTATTTTTGCCTATAACTCTGTTTCTGTTTTATGAGTGTTGAAATAGATTACGGAATTAATATGTATATTATTCAGGCCATAAATATTGGGTTGGGATGAGGCGTCATAGATTTCTGATTAGTAATTACATTTACTCATTTGATATACAAATTCTCTGATTTGTTTATTTCCTAAATTTTTTGCCTTATATCTTTATTATTGATGGATATCCTGGCCTTCTTAATTTCTCTACCTTAACCATTAAATTTGCAATCATTATTCCGCTTAAAGGCCAGCTCTTGATTATAGTATTTTCAGCCATTGTTCTGAACGGCAGCCTTAAATTGAGTAAGCTGGAAATTTTGGGTTTTGTTTGGATGTAGCAATTAAAATTGATGGTTTCATTGACTGTAGATTTAATATCCATATTTAATTAATTATATTATTTAGTAAATATATTTGATGTCATTTACTAAATAGAATTAATAAATATTTTTTATTTTTTATGCGTTGATGACAACCCATTTACCATCAACATTAAAAACAAATTATCTTGGAGCATAGTATCCATATTTATTTTCCTACCAAAGTAGATGTAGATCTCGTTGATCTTGGTAATTTTATGAAAAATTACGTCAATGTCTCTCAGATATCCTATACAACTAGGCAGTTGAGGTGGAAATTTAATAAATATATATACCTTATTTTACTTTTTAATTACAATAAATTTTTAATTTATGATATATATAAATATAAAATATCTATATATCTTACATGGTATTAAAATGTATTTTGGTAGCGTGAAAGATAATGGTAGGCAAGGAAGTTTGCTATAGTAAGAATTTGTAAGATATATTTTGTTTTATTTTAAATAATCACAATATCGCTATTCACAAAATTTCCAGTTATTATCAATTCTTTCAATCTTCTCGTTATAAACAAAAAAGGACCTCCAAGTTGAAGTTTTAATTAGTTTTCCAATGTTGCCAGTATATAACCAGCCATTCGAATCAATGGTTTCACGAGTTTGCTGGGGCATGTTAAGATAGCCCATAAAAACATGTCTTCCTTTAATAGCACCTCTCCTTACACGTCTTCAGCTTCAGCTGAACTACCTTTTTTACAACACAATTTGTAGCATGTGAAAATGCCACGTTACAGCCATTTTCTTTATTTGTAACATCTTTATCCATTGAATCTTCTTTCATGGGCTCTGGAAGAACTGGTCCTCAGCTTCCTATCTAAGATAAGCTCAAGTAAGAATATTTAACGCTAGCTGGCCCCGTACACTCTGAAACTCCACAAACTTCTTGAATCTTTATAGCAAATGATTCGGTAATATTTAAAGAGGTAGGGTAGAGGAACAAGGGGCTCCCATGCTGATAAAATAGCGACAGGAGCTAAACCCTAGGGTTGTCTTGATAAGGAAAAATACTAAGCAATTGGTGAGATAATGGCCCCAGGAAGGGGACGCCTTGCTTCTGCGTCTTCCTATAATTTTGGCCCATTCAAAAAAAGTATATTTTAATACCTTAAATTGATTTATTCTTTCTAACAACTTTATCGGCAAATTTTTCCCATTGTCGAGGTACACCAATGAATATAGTGGGCTTGACTTTATTTAAGGTCTTTAGCAAACTGCTTTTCATGGCATCTGTCTTAGCAAACCAAATACTGAATGCCAATTCAATAATAGTTTATTGATAATTTGGGCAGCGATATTTAAAGGAAGGTAACACTATTTTTTCTTAATGTTTTTGGGCATTTATGTATTTTAAAAAAGTTATGGAAATCCATATCAAATTGTCGTGGCTGATCATGACACCCTTAGAAATTCCGGTAGTATCTGAGATGTATATCAAAGTGCTGCAATTATTGGGTTTAAGAGATTCCATCTTTTCGTTAACATATCCTTGGATGTCATTTCAGAATATTTGTCGAGATCAGATCATTTAATATTTTTAAGTATTTCATATTGCCAAGTTTTTCTTCTGATGGAAAAGAATTTTCTCGATATAGAATGATAGCCTTTAGGTCCTGTAATTTATCTACTATAGCTAACGCCCATTTGATTCAAATCTTCTACCACATAAATATTTGCTTTAAAATCAGTCATTATATTCAAACAGGCTTTAGGTACTATCAATGAGCGATTATATATGGGCATCGTATTGTAATAAATATTGTTTCGCAATTATACACTTTCATTTATCTAAACTGAGGTGGTAAACATATTTATTTATATACTCTTCAAGCAGGAATCAATTTAACATTAAACTATTAAATATGTTATTTATCTTTTTTTGTTTGATTTATTAAAATTGTGCCAGCGCAAACCAGATAATTTTTTTTTATAAAATTTTACTTGAAAAATATTTTAATTTTTTTTACAAGTTTACAAAATACAAATATTAAAGTATATAAAAATAATATTAAAACATAATCAAATCTTATAACTTATAAAAGATATGTAAGTTACTCACGACGATACACAAATAATCAAATTATATATAATATTTACTCCTTTTAATTTTATTTATTTTATAATAATATTTTAATTTCTAAGGAAATATCTAATTACAAGCATTAGAGGTCGATAAAAAAAAAATTTTTCAGATTATATTATAAAAATAAGGTAAAATATGACATATAAAAAAAGCATATCAATTATATATATAAAAAATGTCGCCTTAAAAATAATGTATTTTATTTTCTATCGTAACGAGAAGTAAATGCTCACAATGATTTAGAACATCAAATTTTCAATAATATTTTCTGGTGGGTGTAGAATCTCTTATTAGGATTACTAGTATTGGATAATATTTTTTAGCTTTTAAATAGTAGAATGGGCCTCGCCACCGAATATTACAAGAGTATTTATCACATATATTATTAAGGTGACATTTAGAAGTGAAGAATAGCATAAGTGGAAGGATTTGATACAGATAAATGTGATAGCATCTAGTATCTTACAACCCAAATTACCTGTTAGTTTCAGGTTATTAAATTTTAAATACATATTATTGAAAGATTTAAAGCAAGTTTAGAGAGCTCGAGGGAGTATGTTTATTAGGTGGCGTTCATTGAGGAGAAAATATTTAACCCGCAATGGACATATTTTTCTTAAATATACATATACGAACATAAAAGTTTCAAAAAAAAATAGCAACCTTAGTAAAGTCACGAGAAACGCAACCTGTAACATTATCTACTGCATCGATGATACATTGCATTCCTTCAAAAATAAACAGCTCTCAGGATCTTCGTCATTTTTTATATTAACGTACCTATCCCAATTATAAAAATGAAGTCTTAAAATAGAACAAATCGCTACTAGAGAAAGTCTTCTATATTCAACACGAAAATACTCAACGACATCAACCTGATACTCTTTTTGGGTTGGCCCTGATAGCATTTCTATACACTTTTCCATAATTAATATGTAAGATACCCAAAGATAATTATAAGCTGAATCAAATCTCCTCCTCCCTCAGTGCACAATTAAAGATACATTACCACTCCCCCCCCCCACACACTCTTATGTAACCTGTATAATCGTTCTCATTGGAACTATCTGCTAACTTTTGAATTTGTAAATGCATTTAATTCCATTCACCGTAATAATCTCTTCATCCCAAATAGTTCTATAAAAACGTTGAATATTCAAACAGCTTCTGAAAAAAATGTTATTTTTTTAAACTTACAAATTAAATTTACTTAAGATATCGAATCCTGGTTCTGCGGCAAAATTTCTTAAACTTAATTTACTTGGTTAGAAAAAATAGAAATCAAATATTATTTTTCTTTCAAACAAATGATTTTTTATTCATAAATTTTCATAAGAATATAATAGTGTATAATAAGTGAGTATTTTCAAAATAATATTATTATTTATTTGTTACTTAACAATATCCAAAAACATTATGATTGGAATTAATCAAAAATAATTATTTTATATTGTGTATATACTATTAGAAATAGATATAGACATATGAGTATATTGAAATGAAGTTTTTAGTTTTTTTAAAAATATGAAAGAGTTTAGGTAGAAAGGAAGAAGTTATAAAATAATTAGAAGAATTGATTTATAAAATCGGTAAAGTGCGAAAGATGTGCGAAGTCTTGGGTTAAAAGGGGGGGGGGGGGGGTGATTTTTAAAGAGATAAAATATTTGAGGCTAAAATAAAATTATTAATATATGGGAAAGTTTTTTATTTAACAAATAATGATAATTATTTGTTATATAAAAAAAAGAAGAAATCTATTGTATAAATATTTGATTTAGATGTTAGAGTCTTATTAATTCATATTTTTAAGAAAATTCATCTTTACTTGTTTCTTTACTGTCAGTGTATAAGGATTCAATTATCTGAGCATATTTTTTTAATATATAAGGACGTCTAAGTTTCATGGTGGGTCCCAATTCTCCGCCAGCTATAGTAAAATCATTCTCCAACACGACCCATTTTCTAATGAGAGCGGCTCTACTTACGGATTTTGCATTAGCGGCTTTCATTCTATCATTAATATAGTTTTTTAGTGGTAGTGGCATGTTTTCAGTCAAATTCTTAAGCGAAAGAGGTTTCTCAAGCGATTCCGTAGAAGAACCTTGATTAATTAAATTTAGGATAAATGTTTCAACTGAATGTACCAAGGTCTGAGAGCATAAGCCGGTATTTATGTCCATTTTGGTCTTGAATGTTAATATGACTGACAAAAATTTTCTGTAGTCACCGATCACCATGACGTTACTGACTATTTCCCATAACTGCTCTTTGATAGCGTTTTCGATGGGTATCGGAGCGATATTTTCCCCACCTGCAGTTATAATCAATTCTTTCAATCTTCCAGTTATAAAGAGGAAAGGACCTCCAGTTGTTGTTTTGATTAGCTTTCCAATGTCTCCAGTATATAACCAACCATTCGAATCAATTGCTTCTGTAGTTTGTTGTGGCATGTTAAGATAACCCATAAAAACGTGTCTCCCGTTTATCAATATCTCTCCTTCCATGTCCTCATTTTGAGATGAACCTATGGTTTTTATATCACCATTGACAGCATGAAATTTTGACTCGTCGTGACTATTTTCTTTTCCGAAATTATTATCGTATTTAACGTCATATTTAACTGTAATGTCTTGACCCCTTATATTCTCTTTCAGAGGTTCCCGCTTCAATATTTTAACCTTAGTTCCTGGAAAAACTAACCCACAACTTCCCGTCCAAAATAAGCCTAAATTGGGATAATTAATGCTAGCTGGCCCTGTACATTCCGAAGTCCCGTAAGCTTCTTGGATATTTATAGCCAACGATCCGAAAAAATCTAAAGTAATCGTGGGACACGGAGCTCCCATACTGATAAAATACCGACACGAGTTCAAGCCGAGTATTGTCTTAAAGCGAGAAAATACAAAGCGGTTAACTAAATGATATCCCCAAGGAACGGGGTCGCCTTTCATTAATGCCTTGCTTCCGCGTCTTCCTACATCTCTAACCCAGTTGAAAAAGTATTTTTTAAGTCCATATATTGATTTATTCATAAGTTTATCGGTAAATTTTTCCCATAGTCTTGGTACCCCCATGAATATGGTAGGTTTGACTTCTATTAAAGTTTTTAGCAAACTGCCCTTCATAGCATCGGGTTGAGCAAACCAAATACTTGATGCTGATTCGATGGTCACATACATATCAGTTATTTGGGCAGCTATGTGGCTTAAGGGTAGATAACTAATTATTCTTTCAGAATATTTTTCGGCTTTTATGTAGTTTGATAGGTTTGTTGAGGTCCATATTAAATTATCATGGCTAATCATGACACCCTTAGATATTCCGGTGGTACCTGAAGTGTATATTAAAGTGCTGCAATTATTAGGTTTAAGAGATTCGATCCTTTCGTTTAACGTATCCTCGGATGTCATTTCAGAATATTCGTCGAGATGGGACCATTTTAATATTTTTAAGTGCTTGATATCGCCGAGTTTTGATTTAGATGGAAAAGAATTTTCTCGATATTGAATGATAGCCTTTAAGTCAGGTAATTTATCGGCTATGCCTAGAATTTTAATCATTTGATTCCAATCTTCCACCACACAAATATTTGCTTTGCAATCCATCATTATCTGCAAGCTGGCTTCGGCGCTGTTCGTAGTATAAACTCCGACTGATAAACCCCCTGCAAATATGGCAGCAAAATTGGATGTAACCCATTCTGGGGCATTGAATCCTATTATTGCCACTCCGTGAAACTTCTCCAAGCCTAACGATATAAATGCCCTAGCCACGCGTCTTATATCTCGTAAATATTGAAAATAAGTTACGCTTTTCCACCGTGTTTCTTCCCAGTCATCTTTGTAATAATATGCCATCGCTTGGGGATTTGAATCGGCAATTAATTTAAACTTTTGGGGGATGGTGATGGGTATTAGATCGTTTTCTCCACAAATTTCAATGATAGATAGACCGTGGGGAGAAACGTTATGATAAGTAGGTTTCGATATGGGGTCACATTCTGTCTTTAATTTTTGGATGGAAACAAGACAGTTTGAATTTTTTTCTGCGGGTTCCCTTGGACTAAATGTTTTTCTAGATAATTCTGTAGAAATAATTGGGGGGAGATTATTCAAGTGGGAATTTTGGATACGTTTGTCAATAGAAATAGGTAAGTTATGGAGTGAAATATTAGCAACTTCCATTTAGCCTTTTTTTAGACATCCGTTTAAGATCGAGATATCAAAAGCAGGGTTAAGTTTTCCCTATCTAAGCTTTTTTGTTTGAATACTGACAATTATTGCGCTGCTTGATAGATTCCCCAGATTCATCTAAAGAATTTATAGGCATCATCAATGAGCCATTATATATGAACATAATAAATGTTGTTCTTTCATTTATCAAGTTAACGTTTTAAATATATATATTTATATTATCATCAATCAAAAATCAATTTATCATTAAATTACAAAAAATAGAGTTATTTACCTTTTTTTTTGATTGATTTATTAAAATTTATGCCAGCGCAAACCAAATAATCTTTTTATATAAATTTTACTTGAAAATATTTATATTTTGTTTAAATAAATTTATAAAAACAAATATAAAGTATTGTAACTATAAAAAGAATATTTACATAAAGCTATGATATAAATATATTTAAAAAACCTCAAAATTTTAAAACTTTCGTAACTTTATAAAATTGTGAAACGTATCCTAAATCTTTCCTTAAAATTTTTTATAAGTTTTGTAAATTTTGAAATTCATAATTCTTACCAAATTATTTTTATATCTCTCATTTTAATTTAAATACTTCCCATTTTGATTAATATAACTGCCAATTTCTTATTATAATTTGAAAAATATAAATTAATTATTGCCTACTTTTTATCGCAAAAATTTAACAAAACTTTAAGCCAAAATTTATTAAATTTTTATATTTTTCTAACTTTAAAAAATTGATAAATTTACTTAAATTCCAAAAAAGAAGTTAGGCTACTATTTTATTTTTATATTAAAAACAGCTTACCTCTCATTTTTCGTTAAGTTAAGTAAGTTAATTAATTATAGTTTTGATATTTAGGTCATTGCTTAATCAAATAGCATAACATGTAAAAGGTATTACACAAATAATCAAATTATATATGATATTTAATCACTTTATATATTTTTATAATAATAATTTAAATTTTTAAGGAAATATCTAATTACAAGCATTAGAGGTCCTTAAAAAAAGAAGTCGCCTTAAGAATAATATTTTTTACTTTTTATCGCAACGAAAAGTGAATGTTTAAAGATTTCGAACTAAAAATTTTCAATCATATTCTATGGTGGATGTAGAATCTCTTATTAGGATCATTAGTATTGGAAGAAATTTTCTCTTAGCTTCTTAATTAGTAAAATAAGCCTCGTCACCGAATATCACAAGAGTATTTATCAAATGTAAAATAAAGGTGGCATCTAGGAGTGAGGAATAGGATAGATGGAAAGATTTGATACAAATGAAAAAGTATAGTTGTATGACTGTGGTGGGGTATTTGACTATGGTATATTTGATAGCAACTGATATCTTATTACTACCGAAAATACCTACTAGTTCCAATTTATAAACTTTAAGAATTATTGAAATTTAAAGCCGGCTTAGCGACTTCAGGCGAGTATAGGGTTTGTTAGGTGGTGTTCATTGAAAAAAAATTTAACCCCCAAATATTTATCTAAACTGGCGTTTCATTTAATAAATAGGACTTTGAAATGTGGCGGATATAAATCAGCTGATAACACGTCATTTTGGTGGTCTATATAATTTATTTATTTATTACGTGAAACCATAAATTTTCTATGGGAAGGAAGGGAGGGGGGTGGGGGGAGGGCATAATTTTTTTATACTAAAATAATTTTTTTTTTAGAGGATTAAAAATTTATTAGAACTAATCATCATATAAAATACAATACGATTAAAAAATATTATAGATGTATAAACCGGTATGTAAATCACAATTAAATATATAATTAAACATTTTAAAATTATTTAAAAAGTTAATCAAAATATCATTCATAAACGAAAATTCTTCTTTGCGATTGTGCAAATTTTTTTTTATTAATTTGTTCTGTGTTGGGAATTAGATCTCGATGAGTAAAGCATGTCTATTCAATTAATTTTAAGATTTCGTACTTTTGATATAAGTTTAATTCTTCTGTAATTAAGAAATGACCCTCTCATTTGTGCTAGTATTAATTGATATCATTGCCAAAATATACAGTAATTTTAACATATTTGGAAAACTCATAATATATATTTTAATGTATGCAATGCTTCCACTATATTTCTTGGAGGATGAATTTTCCATACCATTTAAATTTTGAAATTAATTGGACTTCCGATACATTTATTACATTTATACCCTCTGAATATAATTTATCTAAATATTTGATTTTTCAATATCAAGATTTGATATATCCTCAAATCAAAGGAAGTTATAAGATGTAGAATTTGTATATTGGATAGTGCTAAATGATAAATCACAAATTGTTTATTCATTTGAGTCAAAATTTTAACCAAAAATGAAATAAAAACCTTTATTTTATAGAGTCCACGTTTGGAACGATTTGTTTCTTTGTGAAATACAAGGCCTGTGAATCTCAAGTTCATATAATTTTGATTTCAGCTAAGCAATCACATTAGCCTCGAAAAATTCCTGGTCGAAATTATCTCTTGGTCTTGTAAGTTGTAATATAATAAATAATATTCACGATTCTCATAACTTCAGCCAAATCCATTTTTTTGAAAAATATTGTATAAAATTGTTGTGTAATAAATGAGAAAAATCGCCAGTCATATTAAATTTAATAATGTTATTAGTTTCAGATAAAATATTTGTTTCGTGTGATTCTGATATTTCTCCAAGGGCATACAAAATAGGCTCTCAAGATCCAAAGAATTCTGTAAAAGCTTTATGTCGAAGGATCCATCTTTTCGTGCAGTTTTTATACAGTTATTTTCCATGTGGCACAAGAAACCTCAGAAATTATTATATTCAGCAAATTCTATCTATTCGGATATCTGAACATTTCATACACTCTATTAATTTTCTAATAGTAGTTAGTTATAGGTAGAGATAAATTAAATAGAATTTTTTTTGGTTGATATAATTATCTTATATCCATTAGTGTTTAAGGTTTAAAAAAATATAATTCGTGAGATAAAATATTAATATAAAAAAAATAAATATTTTTAATTAATTTTAACATTTTGCTATTATTTAGAATAGAATATAACCTATTTGATATGGAAACTTTGCAATCATAATTCATGAAGTCCTTATACATTTTTCCATAATTTCTTGCTATGGGGAAGGAAGGGATTTCTCCTCCCCTCCCACCCCCCCCCCCCCAGCTAGCTACGCATCTGGCTTAAGGGAGAGGGTTAGAATGGCACTGATTTATTCCTTAAATATGCGCCAACTTTTATATTTTTCATTTCTTAAAAATATTATTAAAATTTGGGCTAGATCGAGCTCTCGGACCTAACCGGTTAAAACTGAAATATATATGTTTCAGGGCTTTTGCTTCAGCATTTTATAAATCTAAAACATATACTCTCAAAAGTCAAGACGATCGATTTCTATATGTGCTCAAACTACCTATTAGAATCATGTGTCTCAATCTGTCCCCAATATTCTCATCATTTAGATTTATACTAATACATTAAAAATTGATCTCGCATTATCCATTGTCCGGAATCCAAATTAAATTTTCTTCCGGAATTCGCTCTTTTTTCTCAGATCTTTTGATATTCGATTTATTTATCTAGGCTCTTAAAAACTAGGATTCCAATATATCTTCACTCATTTCTTTCTGCATCATTATTGAAGTAGTAGTGGTAATTTACCCTTGGTTATTTCCTTGAATTTTTATTATCGAACCTCGGGATCTAATTGAAATAAAATTTGCCATCTTTGATAGTTGGTGCCAATGCTTGAAACCATCCTGAGTCAAATTTCAGAACAATTAAGAATTTCAATAAACCACCGTACACGTTGCAACATCGTATCTTCCTAACCTTGCACTCTTCTTAACACTTTCACTTGGATGCAAACAGAATCCTCCCTACCGTATACTCTAAAATCAATCATCCTAGCAATATTGTCATAAACTTATATAATCCAAACCCCTACAATATCCAGCATTTCGTAGAATCCTTAGTTTACACAGCCAACGCAAAACCCTGACTTGACTCTAATCTTGGGAGAAGGGCATGCCATTCAATTATCCCTGTATTGACATTTTCGGGAAATCAAACATATATGGAAACTCCCTTGAGTCATCAGACAACAACCAACGAAAAACAATATTTTAAATTTAAAAAGAGGCGAATTTCGTTCCCGTGGTCACATCCATAATGAAATACTATCCTTTCTAAATAAAATAGACAAAAGAAAATGAGCATTGGCGATTTTAAGGAATAATTTATTCTCAGCTTGAACATTTATTTAATATGAATCAAACTTTTAAACATCAATGTGTTCATTCTAAAAAATTTACTTAAAATGTCTTTGTTTTTATAGATAGGTTAGTATAATTTTCTTGTTAATATCTAGTCATTCAAAACCTTTTTTTTAAATTTAATTATTTTTTAAACAAACTTTAAATTCTTATCATATCATATCACATCATATCAAATCAAAATAATATAAATATTATATGTAATAAAATAATATTAAATACACATTGTAAATTTGTTATAATTTTAATAAAAACAAATGTTATAAAGATTTGTTTTAAAGATTATTTTTCTCCTTATTCGAGTTGTTTTTTTAAATTTTAAATAAATAAGGGATCGCAAAAGTGAAGTCAATTCTATTGATACTTATACCAATATTTCATAAATATTATTTTAAGTGTCAAAATTTCTTCAACCCATTCTACCCCATCTCCCTTCTTCCCAGAAATTGCATACAATATTTCACTAAAGAAAAATAAGAAAAAGTTATTTTAAAAAATAATGACTATAATCTTCAAATATTATCAGAAAAAGAAGAAGTATTTTAAATCCAATAGGTAGGCATAAAGTCCTCCAATATTCATTATTAGTACAAAATTCACTGAATAGTGCTTTCCCTCACTTTTAGCAAATTCCTGGCTGGGCCTTAGTAAATCTAGGCTAAGACTGGATTCATAGTAGTTTAGAATCCGAATATAAATCGGAACGAATGTTGAATCTATATATTATTTTTCAATGAGATTGACATTTGATGGAAGGGAGATCAGGCGCTACTATGAATGCAGCCTTAAAGGAACCACGAAACGCGAGGGCCTTATATATAATTGCTATAATTTTCCAAGTCATTTTAGATATATATATATATATATATATAATATTAATTTTAAAAAAAACAAATTCTTCGAAGCCCAAAGTTAAAAACAAATCAATTCAGCTTCCTAAATTTTTGTTCATTCTGATAAATACTTATTTTAAATTATTATATATATATATATTAAAATATTTCATATTTGTAATTATAATTTGATTGACCCGACAAGCCCTGATGATAGTACTTAATTCCTAGTTCCTAATATTAATATAATAATACCTTAATATATTTTAAGCATGAAAATATGATTATGAAACTTTCTGAAATGCGAAAAGAAGTGTTTTAAATTCCAGATAATGTCAATTTTATTAGTTTTAGATTCTCCATATTTTAATGCCACCTAATAATGTTGTTAAAAACATTTTGATCTATACTTAAGAACACATCTTATCATAAATAAATTTTAAATAGCTTGAGGTGTATTGAATATTTTGCCCCCCAAATACACGTATTTATACAATGCTATTACATAATTAAATTTGAATTTCTAGACATGACTGGTTTTAAATAAAATCCTCTGAGCAATACAAGTCCCTAGCGTCGATTAGCCCTGCCTGATCTCCCCTACTAATTTCTATGATAAAAAAAATTACTTTTGGAGCTAATTTTATTTAAAATAAAAATTGCAATATATAGACTAAATAATAAACATATTTTAAATGATGTTTTTTTAATAAAATATAAATTTTATTTTTAAAAAAATTGAATTAAAATAACAATTAGATTTGATTCGATTTGATTTATTCGGGGATGGTGAAATAGATATGCAAAATCTTAGATAAAAAGGGAAATTATTTTTTTAAGAGGTAGAATATTTGAAGTTTATTCTAATTTTGTTAAATTAATTTTAAGATTGTCATAAACTATTGAAATGAGGGGAAAAATTTCATATGTAACAAATGTCATTTTTTGTTAAAAAAAAGAGTCTCTGGAGGTATAAATGTTTGATTTCAGGATTAAGCAACATAACTTTTTGATTCTTAAAAATTCCTAATTTTCGGATAATCCATCTTTACTTGTTTCCTTACTCTCATTGTATAAAGATTCAATTATCCGAGCATATTTTTTTAATATATAAGGACGTCTAAGTTTCATTGTGGGTCCTAATTCACCGCCAGGCATGGTAAAATTATTTTCCAACACGACCCATTTTCTTATGAAAGCGGCTCTACTAACGGCTTTTGTGTTAGCGGCGTCTATTCTGTCATTAATATAGTTTTTTAGTGGTAATGGCATGTTTTCAATCAAATCCTTGAGCGAAAGAGTTGTAGAAGAACCTTTATTTAATAAATCGAGTATAAATGTTTGAACTGAAGGTTGCAGCGTCTGTGTGCATAAGCCAGTATTTATGTCGATTTTAGTCTTGAATGTTAATATCACTGACAAAAATTTTCTGTAGTCACCGATCACCATGGCGTTACTAACAATTTCACATAACTGCTCTCTGATAGCGTTTTCAATGGGTATAGGAGCTATATTTTCCCCACCGGCAGTTACAATCAATTCTTTCAATCTTCCCGTTACAAAGAGGAAAGGACCCCCAGTTGACGTTTTAATTAGCTTTCCAATGTCTCCAGTATATAACCAACCATTTGAATCAATCGTTTCTATAGTTTGTTGAGGCATGTTAAGGTAACCCATAAAAACATGTCTTCCTTTTATCATTATCTCCCCTTCCATATCCTCATCTTGAGATGAACTTAGAAATTTTATTTCACTATTGGCAATATGAACAAGTGACTCGTCATAACTATTTTCTTTTCCGAAATTATTTTTAATTGTTATGTCTTGGCCTCTTATATTCTCTTTCATAGGCTCCCTTTTTAATATTTTGACCTTAGTTCCTGGAATAACTAGGCCGCAACTTCCTGTCCAAGATAACCCTAAATTGGGATAATTAACGCTAGCCGGTCCCGTACATTCCGAACATCCATAAATCTCTTGGATATTTATGCCAAACGATCCGAAAAAGTCTAAAGTAGCCGAAGAGCATGGAGCTCCCATACTTATAAAATACCGGCATGAGTTGAAGCCTAAGACTGCCTTATAACGGGGAAATACAAAGCGATTAACAAAATAATATCCCCAAGGAACGGTGTCGCCTTTTAATAATGCCTTGCTACCGCGTCTTCCTACATTTTTCACCCATTCAAAGAAGTATTTTTTAAGTCCATAAATTGATTTATTCGTACTAATAAGCTTATCGGCAAATTTTTCCCATTGTCGAGGTACACCTATAAACATAGTAGGTTTGACTTCATTTAAGGTCTTTAGCAAACAGCCATTCAAAGCGTCTGGCTTAGCAAACCATGTACTGGATGCTGATTCCATGACAGTGTATATATCGAATATTTGAGCAGCCATATGACTAAGGGGAAGATAACTAACTATTCTTTCTGACTGTTTTACGGCTTTTATGTATTTGGAAAAATTCGTGGAAATCCATATCAAGTTATCGTGGCTGATCATGACACCCTTAGATATTCCGGTGGTACCTGAGGTGTATATCAAAGTGCTGCAATTATTAGGTTTAAGAGATTCGATCTTTTCGTTTAACGTATCCTCGGATGTCATTTCAGAATATTCCTCGAGATCGGACCATTTTAATATTTTTAAGTGCTTAATATCGCCGAATTTTGATTTGGATGGGGAAATATTTTCTCGATATTGAATGATAGCCTTTAAATCAGGTAATTTATCGGCTATGCTTAGAATTTTATTCATTTGATTCCAGTCTTCCACCACACAAATATTTGCTTTGCAGTCCATCATTATCTGCAAGCTGGCTTCAGCGCTGTTCGTGGTATATACTCCGGCTGATAAACCTCCGGCAAATATGGCTGCAAAATTAGATGTAATCCATTCTGGAGCATTGAATCCTATTATTGCTACTCCGTGAAACTTCTCCAAGCCTAACGATATAAACGCCTTAGCTACGCGTCTTATATCTTGTAAATATTGAATATAAGTTACGCTCTTCCACCGTGTTTCTTCCGGATCATCTTTATAATAATAGGCCATCGCTTGGGGATTTGAATCGACAATTAATTTAATCTTTTGGGGGATAGTGATAGGTTTTAAATCGTTTTTTCCACAAATTTTAATAATAGATAGACCGTGGGGAGAAACGTTATGATAGGATGGGTTTGATGAAGTTTCGCCTTCCAATTTTAATTTTTGGATGTAATTAGGGGGGTGTAAAGATAATTGTCTTGAAATAAATGCATCTTCCAATGTCTTTCTAAAGTTTTCTGAAGTAAACATAAGCCCGAGTTTATTTGAAATGAAATCATTGAAATTCCTGTTGAGAGGAGATACAGGTGTATTGGAAGGTAAGATATAAGTAGCATTGTATTCGTCGTCATCTGTATATCCGTTTGAGGAGACATCAATAGCATTGCCCAGTTTTACTCTAACCGGGCTTATTTTGTCTTTGTAATAGTGATAATTATTTAACTGCTTGGCTGATTCCATGGATTTATCTGAGTCTGTGGATGCTATTATGGAATCATTAAACATTGACATCATATTTTATTATTTTATTTTATATTACCATCATTTAGATAACACGAATCAAATAAAAAAATTTTAATTTTTTTTTTTGGTCAATTTATTAAAATGGTTGTTTGAGAAAACATAAAATCCGGCTTATATTACAAAAAAATATGACATGCGCTATTAAGCCAAAAATATAAATTTTTTATAAATTTAAAGTTATATTAATTTTTTTTTTATCAAGTAACATAATATATAATAATTAATGCTTATTAATGCATTTTGCCAACACCTCTAATGATCCTATTCCAAAAAAAAAATCCACTTATAGAAAGAGACTAGATTATATAAGGCAAGAGAAAATAAAAATAAAATAAATAAATAAAAGTTAACAACTTAAGTTACTATACAAATAATAAAATTATATGACACATTTATTTATATGTAACATGTATATTATATTTCCTTCCTTTTATTTAAAAAAAATTAACATTCCCAAATCGACTACTTTGAAGAAAAAAAAACTATTGGCAATTTATTTTTTTTTAAATCTCTTTTAATTTGTCATAGTTAATTTAATTTCTTAAATCCAGGGACATGGAACATATATGTATCGAACATTTTCCAGAAACGGAACTTGAAGAAATTATGGAATACCAAAGGAACGGGAATAATAAAAACATGTCCGAAATTGTATTTCTAAGAAAATTTTAAAAATTTCAAAATGAACTTCTTTTTAAACAAGATTTTGGACACAACTCTACA
This sequence comes from Gordionus sp. m RMFG-2023, assembly GCF_954871325.1. Classification (NCBI taxonomy): domain Eukaryota; kingdom Metazoa; phylum Nematomorpha; class Gordioida; order Chordodea; family Parachordodidae; genus Gordionus; species Gordionus sp. m RMFG-2023. The sequence continues at coordinate 85,027,582 of NC_088775.1, forward strand.
AAAAAATATTGTGCGCATGCTAGGTCCGTAAATATTTTTTCGGGTTTTGAATTTCATATAATGTCAAATTTTATTATTTTTAAGCTCTTCATATTTTAATGCCACTTAATAATATGGTTGCAAACATTTCAATTTTTACCTAAAGACATTTTTTTATCATAAATAAATTTGAATAGCTGAGGTGCATAAAATATTTTTCGCCTCAAATATACATATTTATACAATGCTAATACTTAATTTAAATTTCTTAACATGTCAGCTTTTTAAAAAAAATCCGCTTAACTATACAAGTCCCTTGCGCCGATTAGCCCTCATCTCCCCAATTAATTTTCTATGACAAAAAAATAATAATTTTGGATCAAATTTTATTTAAAATAAATTGCAGTATATATATACTATAAATATAAATATGGATAATATGAACATATTTTAAATGATAGCTTTTCTTATTAAATATAAAATTGAATTTAAAAATAAAATAAAATAAAATAACAATTAGATTGATTCGATATATTCGGCGATGAGAAAGATATGCAAAATCTTAGTTAAAAAGGAGAATTATGATTTTAAGAGATAAAATATAGGAAGTTTGATCTGATTTTGTTATAAATCAATTTTAAGACTGTTCGTGAAGTATGATGAGCAAAAATAAAATTAATAATATGAGGGAAAAAAATTTTCTATAAACAACATAAAGTTTTAATTTTCTGATAATCCATCTTTATTTGTTTCCTTACTCTCAGTGTATAAAGATTCAATTACCTGAGCATATTTTTTTAATATATAAGGACGTCTAAGTTTCATGGTAGGTCCTAATTCACCTCCAGGTATAGTAAAATCATTTTCCAACACGACCCATTTTCTTATGAAAGCGGCTCTACTAACAGCTTTTGTGTTAGCAACGTCCATTCTGTCGTTAATATAGTTTTTTAGTGGTAATGGCATGTTTTCAATTAAGTCCATGAGCGAAAAAGGTTTCATAAGAGATTTTGTGATTGTAGAAGAACCTTGATATAATAAATCGAGTATAAATGTTTGAACTGAAGGTTGCAGCGTCTGTGAGCATAAGTCAGTATTTATGTCGATTTTGGTCTTGAATGTTAATAACACTGATAAATATTTTCTGTAGTCACCGATTACCATGACATTACTAACTATTTCACATAACTGTTCTTTGATAGCGTTTTCGATGGGTATAGGAGCGATATTTTCCCCACCGGCAGTTATAATCAATTCTTTCAATCTTCCCGTTATAAAGAGGAAAGATCCTCCAGTTGATGTTTTGATTAGCTTTCCAATGTCGCCAGTATATAGCCAACCATTCGAATCAATCGTTTCTATAGTTTGTTGAGGCATGTTAAGGTAACCCATAAAAACGTGTCTTCCTTTTATCAATATCTCTCCTTCCATATCCTCATCTTGAGATGAACTTATCTTTTTTATATCACTATTGACAGCATGAATTTTAGACTCATCATGACAATTTTCTTTTCCGAAATTGTTTTCGTATTTAATGTCTTGCCCTCTTATATTCTCTTTCAGCGGCTCCCGCTTCAATATTTTAACCTTAGTTCCTGGGAAAACTAGGCCGCAACTTCCAGTCCAAAATAAGCCTAAATTAGGATAATTAATGCTAGCTGGCCCAGTACATTCCGAAGTCCCATAAGCTTCCTGGATGTTTATACCTAACGATCCGAAAAAGTCTAAAGTAATAGAGGGACACGGGGCTCCCATACTGATAAAATACCGACAAGAGTTGAAGCCGAGGATTGTCTTAAAGCGAGAAAATACAAAGCGGTTAAATAAATAATATTCCCAAGGAACGGGATCGCCTTTCATTAATGCCTTGCTTCCGCGTCTCCCTACATCTCTAACCCAGTTGAAAAAGTATTTTTTAAGTCCGTAAAGTGATTTATTCATACTAATAAGCTTATCGGCAAACTTTTCCCATAGTCGTGGTACCCCCATGAATATGGTGGGTTTGACTTCAATCAAAGTTTTTAACAAACTGCCCTTCATAGCATCGGGTTGAGCAAACCAAATACTCGATGCTGATTCGATGGTAACATACATATCAGTTATTTGGGCAGCTATGTGGCTTAAGGGTAGATAACTAATTATTCTTTCAGAATATATTTCGGCTTTTATGTAGTTTGATAGGTTCGTTGAGGTCCATATTAAATTATCATGGCTAATCATGACACCCTTAGATATTCCGGTGGTACCTGAGGTGTATATCAAAGTGCTGCAATTATTAGGTTTAAGAGATTCGATCTTTTCGTTTAACGTATCTTCGGATGTCATTTCAGAATATTCGTCGAGATCGGACCATTTTAATATTTTTAAATGCTTAATATCGCCGAGTTTTGATTTAGATGGGAAAGAATTTTCTCGATATTGAATGATAGCCTTTAAATCAGGTAATTTATCGGCTATGCTTAGAATTTTATTCATTTGATTCCAGTCTTCCACCACACAAATATTTGCTTTGCAGTCCATCATTATCTGCAAGCTGGCTTCGGCGCTGTTCGTGGTATATACTCCAGCTGATAAACCCCCGGCAAATATGGCTGCAAAATTAGATGTAATCCATTCTGGAGCATTGAATCCTATTATTGCTACTCCGTGAAACTTCTCCAAGCCTAACGATATAAACGCTTTAGCTACGCGTCTTATATCTTGTAAATATTGAATATAAGTTACGCTCTTCCACCGCGTTTCTTCCGGATCATCTTTATAATAATAGGCCATCGCTTGGGGATTTGAATCGACAATTAATTTAATCTTTTGGGGGATAGTGATAGGTTTAAAATCGTTTTTTCCACAAATTTTAATAATAGATAGACCGTGGGGAGAAACGTTATGATAGGATGGGTTTGATGAAGTTTCGCATTCCAATTTTAATTTTTGAATGTAATTAGGGGGGTGTAAAGATAATTGTCTTGAAATAAATGCATCTTCCAATGTCTTTCTAAGGTTTTCGGAAGTAAACATAAGCCCGAGTTTATTTGAAATGGAATCATTGAAATTCCTGTTGAGAGGAGATACAGGTGTATTGGGAGGTAAGATATAAGTAGCATTGTATTCGTCGTCATCTGTATATCCGTTTGAGGAGATATCAATAGCGTTGTCCAGTTTTACTCTATCAAGGCTTATTTTGTCTCTGTAATAGTGATAATTAATTAGCTGCTTGGCGGATTCCATTGATTTATCTGAGTCTGTGGATGCTATTATGGAATCATTAAACATTGACATCATATTTTATTATTTTGTTTTATATTAACTTCATTTAGATTTTACGAATCAACAAATAAAATATTATTAATCTTTTTTTTGGTCAATTTATTAAAATGAGTAGTTTGAGAAAACATAAAATCTGGCTTATACTGCAATTACAAAAAAATATGACATCCGCTATTGAGCTAAAAATTAAATTTTTTTAAAATTAAAATTATATAATTTTTTTTTATCAAGTAACATAAAATAAATAATGATTAATGCTTAATGGCTATTTGCCAACACCTCTTATGATCCTATTCCAAAAACAATTCACTTATAAAAATAGATTAGATTAAATTAGTTAAAAGAACAGAAAAAAAAGAAAAGAAAAGAAAAGAAAAGAAAAGAAAAGAAAAGAAAAGAAAAGAAAAGAAAAGAAAAGAAAAGAAAAGAAAAGAAAAGAAAAGAAAAGAAAAGAAAAGAAAAGAAAAGAAAAGAAAAGAAAAGAAAAGAAAAGAAAAGAAAAGAAAAGAAAAGAAAAGAAAAGAAAAGAAAAGAAAAGAAAAGAAAAGAAAAGAAAAGAAAAGAAAAGAAAAGAAAAGAAGAAAAGAAAAGAAAAAGTATAAAAACTACACGAATAATTAACTTATATGACACATTTTTATTATATGTATATTATATTTCTTCCCTTTTATTAAAAAATCAGCATTCCCAAATTGACTACTTTGAAGAAAAAAAAACTATTGACAATTTTATTTTTTTAAATCTCTTTTAATTTGGCATAGTTAATTTAATTTCTTAAATCCAAGGACATGGAACATAAATGTATCGAACATTTTTCAGAAACGGAACTTGAAGAAATTATGGAATGCTAAAGGAACTGGAATGATGATTACAGGAACAGGGTTAGCCTTTTTTAAAAATAAAGCCGTTTAACAATTCTATGTTGATAACCGAAAATTTATTAAAATTAGAGAAATATTTTCACAACAATATTTTAGATTATTTTTGTGTTAGGTGTAATTTATGTACAAGGGTAATCAATTTTACAAATAAAGAAAGTTTATAGTTCTGTTGGGATATTATAAATTACTAAATAAATATTTTAAAAAATCATTTCGCTTTAAAAATGAAACAAAGAATGAATTCGTTAGAATCTTAGGACTATAGGGAATTTGCTAAAACTCGAGTCTATGAAAGCATTCGTGCCAAACTCAAACCATAGACATAGCCAAGATTTTCATAAGGGATGATGGTAGGGGGGGGGGGGGTACCTCATTTTAGCGAGGGGCTCGGCCGGCTTTCCTTAACCTATAATATAGCTGAAAAATATATTTATAGGATAGGAAGTTATTTTTAATAGAAACAACTTATTATTAATATTTAAAATATACGAAATTGGTCATCAAGAGATGGTATCAAAATATAAGCTAAATCTTGAACAAATAGGAAATATATTTTTATTAGTTTGTATAAAATATAATAAAATCCATATAGTAATACATAAACTTAGTAATAATTTATAATGCTAGCTAGATCCAATTTTTTTTTAAAATTTGATAATTCCATAATTATTTCAGAATTAAATGGTGTTAAATTTCGATGAATATTTAATAAACTTTTACATAGTTTATTTCAAATTATCGTTTAAGATATATGCATACATTTTGGGGGGAAGCCGAAGAAATCGGTTCGATTGGAGCACGAGCCTATAAAGTCGGCTCAACCTCAGAGCGCAAGCCGAAAATATCAGCTCAACCTTAGAGTGTAAGCCAAAAAATTGGCTCAGTCTTGAACTCGAAAACTGTATGTTATCGCTCAAAATTGGAGCTTAATAAATAATTAAACTTTATATTATATTTGACTATTGAAAAATAAGCATGGGTATAGTGTTGCTTTTATTTAAATTTCTATGGAAAATACCGACCAGTATGAACCTTATTTTGCGTTTTTATAAATTTTATTCTATTTTTCTGTTCAGTTTTAAATTTCTGTGGAAAATACTTATCCTTATAAACACATTTTTTACTTCATTTTTTTTTTATGAATTAATTGTATGTATAATTTCAAAATCAAAATTTTCAATTATCTCTTTCTATTTGATTTCCTTCTTAAATTTGTTATGTTTTGATAATAAATAGTCGGGATATTAACTTCCATATCATATTAGCTAATTTAGAATTTTTATAAATTTTAAAATGATAAAACCAAACATCATTATAAAAAAATGTGTATCCGTTTGACATCTTCAAACATTGATAATTTTAAGTTGAAAAGGATGAAATTGTAATAAAACTACCATCTCCATATTCAGTGAAATGAGTATCATTATACAATAAATGGGGGTAAACAAAATAAGATTTTATTTTAATTTAACACATATTAAAAACTAATTTTCGGGACAAATAAAGAAAGTTTTCGTTCGGGATCGGGCCAGGAAAGTTTCAATTTTGAGCGATAATACACAGATTTCGAGTTCAAAGCTGAGTCGATTTTTTGGCTCGCACTCCAGGTTGAGCCAATTTTTCATCAGCTCGCGTTCACAGGCTGAGCTGATGTTTTCGGCTCGCGTTCCCAGGCTGAGCCAATGTTTTTGGCTATAAACTCGGCTAAGCCGTTTTGGAATCGGCTTAAGTCAAGCGATTGCATCACTACTCAAACGTATATCTTCTAAGCATTGATCTAAAAATCAAAATCTATAATATCTTTCCATACTGAAAATATAAGAGACAATTTTTAAAATATCTGGGCTTTTTTTAACAATCAAAATTTAACATTTTTCATTTAATTTTAAAATTAATTACCAAATAGATTGATATAGCGTTATTATTATAGTATTGCGGGTTGAGAAAGAAAGAAAATTTTTGAAAAAATATTCTTAAATTTTTTTATTTTCAAATTTGGAGGCTCTTATAGAATTTTAAAATACTCTCTCGGTGGCTAGCATCCTCTAGCAACACTGAAACACTTTTTTTTCGATTGATCAAAAAAAAACTTATATGCCACTTCAAAAGAGAAAAAAAACTACAACAAAAAAGTGTTTTTATATAAATTTTTTGGCTCAGACATATATTATTTTTATAATTATAATATTACATATATGTATATTCATCATTATATAGTTAATTATTTAACTTTTTAGCAGATGCCGAAGAAGTGCTCGTTTAATCTTTTTTTTAATAGTCTATTAAATATGACCTCGAATGTATATGCCTTTTACTTTGTTTGGTTTTATGAGTGTCATGAAATGTTTTATTGTTCGTATAAATTTTTTGAGAAAAATTTTAATGAATCTAAATACGATTTACCGAAAGAATAATGTGAAAGAAAAATACTAGAATTCTTAGGTCTCTTTAAAACTAAAGACTTCTTTGGCTATGTGAAAATTATTGATAGGAAGTTTTCTTAGATTAATTTAACCATATACCTTTCCCGCAAAAATTCGCAGAATATAGGTAAAGACTGGCTTTATAGTCATAATATCTTTTCGTAAGTTGCCCAGGAAATTTAGTATTTAATTGATACAAGTTACAATTACCACTATGTTATATATCATCCTTTTATATTCAGTCACCAGATATATAGACTTGTCCCTCGGTTTATTCATGATGTAGAAATGAATTTATTCGGATGGAAACAGGCAATAAAACAACGCCATGAAACCAAAAAAGACATCCATTATCAATTAATAATTGTTCTCTTCTGTTATAAAATGCTGTGCTCCTTCGAGATAGTCTTTGGCCAAGTTCTTAATAAAAATATAAGAGTTTAATTTAAACCAAGACTTTTATTTGTCGTGTTAATTATCTTTTTTTTAATTAAAAATAATTGTATTGTAATTCCTCATATGTTGTTAATTACACCAAAACTGAATTTATATACTCTAATTTTCGTTATTTGCTAATCGTAATAAAAACCCTCAATTCTCATGTTTAAGAGTGTTTTATTTAGCTGGGAAGATATAAGACAAAAATGTATCCCTAAATATAGGTGATAGGAATTGACCATCTTAATTAATTGTAGGGTAACCGGAATGTCAAAGTGGATTTTTTAAATTTGTTACTTGCTTTATCCTGACCTTCCAACAGAGTTGGACAGTGCCGCGAATACTTGTAAGATACAAGATACAAGATCCTTTTGTATCTTGTACTCAGTATCTTATTGACATTTTTAATAAGATACTAGTATTTGTATCTAAGATCCTTTATTTTGAAAAGAATCTTGTATCTTTTTCATTTTCTTTAAAAAGTTACAGACACAGATTCTTTTTAATATTCATGTTTAAAATATTTACATATCACACAATGTAACTTTATTTTCTTTGTGAAATCTTGTATTATTTTCTTTATTTTTTCCCGCTATATTTTTAATATATTGATAACCAATATTAGTTGGAAATTTTACAGGTCACAAAGATAGATAGATTAAAAATAATAATACCGAAACTAAATAGGAGAAGGATATATTTTATATGTAATAATTTTTAATTTGTAGTATGTTTAACAATCATAGTAGTGAAGATGAAATTATGGAGATAGGTTCTCCTGAATCAATCCGAATCTTAAAATTCTAGATGGAAAATTTTATAAAGTAATTTATGTGAAAAAGGACAAGGTACAAGCCGAATGTCAAAATTGCACAAGTAAAAAAGTTAATAAAGGTTGAACAAACTCCTCTACAAACTTTGTTAAACATATAAGTATATTGTACATTTTTATTTTATAATTATTAACATAATAATACCTATACTTAAGTCCCTCTTAGATAATTGTTATTAAAATTTTTTATAGAAGATGGTTGATTATCAAATTAAAATCATTTTGGATATATAATTTTTAGAGGTGTACCGATACCACTTTTGGAGGTCGATCCGATCCGATATTTAATTGATATCGGCCGTACCGATCCGATATCATATCTAATTTTATATTCTGTAAAGATACCAATGGTTTTAATTTTTAATAAACTTTTTATTAGTATAACAACTAAAATTAACTATACCATAACTTATGTCATTTAAATATATTATAATGATCAGTTATAGTTTATATTCAATTCAATTGCAATTCTAAAAGTATATAAAATATTTTTATTGTTAAATCACTTTTATATAACAAGTAATAACATTAATTAATATACATATTAATTAATAAACAATTATATTTGAAATTTGAAATTTGAAATAAATATTTAAAATAATATTTAACATTAATATAGCGAAGATTTCTTTTTAGTAATACCAATATTTCCAATTAATCAGAGGTCAGCTTGCAGCGATATTAACTGTCAATATCACCAACTTCACTAAAAACAGATTCTGAAGAGATTATCGCACACTTTTATAAACAGAATGCACAAAATAACAATATGGTAGAATGTTTATTAATTAAATATTATTATTAAAAAAATATTCATAAAAATGGATTTCGATATTTATAAAAATAAATGATTTTAGATATTACTATTTTTTTAAATTTTATAACAATTTATTTTTGTTATAGAAGCCATTTTTATATCGGATCAAATTTTATAATATTGACCGATAATTGATATTTAAAAATGGGTGAAATATCGGTTCGATAAAAAATATCGGCATATCCCTAATATATTTTATATTTAATTATTTTAGCAAGTTCTTATTAGAGGAGATATTTAAGCTACAATTGATATATAACATTAGATAATTTTAAAAGGCTCTTAATAAAATAATTATAATAAGGTAGAATTTAACTATATTTACTTTTATTTATTTATGATATAAGTAAAATTATATTACAGTATTTATCTACAAAATTTAATCAATTTAAAATGCATTAAAAAAATTTGTTATAAATAATATAATGTTGTACATTATTTTCATATTTTTTATATATAATTAATGATTTTGCAAGAAATATATTAAAAAAATTTGAAAAGAGATTTAAATGATATTTATATATATTTGATATTACAAATGCAAGAATTAATAAGTCATACTAGAAAATAAAACTAATTTAAAAAATACATAAATATCACAAACAATTAATGATAAATACTTATTAAAGATAATGAATAAAATAAAATTAGAATTATTTTTTTTTAAAGATGCCATTTAACCATATACTCCGAATATAAGCTATATTTAAAACAACACAAAAAATAACCTGCAAATTTTAATAAATCATTTGATTTAATTTTTTTTCTTATTTGCACATTTTCAACTCCCATTAAATATACTACTCTCCCTTCCCTGTTTGAGCTATTAATGGACAATAATTAATATTAAAATCCCTGGTTATTATAATTAATTCATCAATAAATATTTTATTAATTATTGCAAATATTCATTATTATATGTGTAATACTATTCTTCACAAATAAATAATAAAAATTGTATTTTATTAACTATTCTAATTTAATTGGTAATGATAATTTGAAAGTGTCTTGTATTTAAGATACTCTAATTTAGTAAAAGATACAAGTATCTTTTATCTTGTATCTTTTTGATATTTTGAACAAGATACTAGTATCTGTATCTAAGTTTCATTTTTTTATAAAGAATCTGTATCTGTATCTCGATTCTTTTTTCGGAGGACCTGCCCAACTCTACCTTCTAATCACAACCCTTGTTTATATTTTATAATAAATTAAAAGATGAACGTGTTTTTTGTTGCAAGTAGTGTTGTTAAAACGCCGCGAGTCGCGACCCCGACCCAAAGCTCGGGTCGTTTTATTCGACTCCGACTCAATGTTTGGGTCGTTTTTTTCGACTTCGACCCGAGTTCAAGCCGAAAAAAACGACTTCGACCCAAAATATGGGTCGTTTTTTTCGACTCCGACCCAAGTCCAAGCCGAAAAAAACGACCTCGACCCAAAATATGGGTCGTTTTTTACGACTCCGACTCAAAATTTGGGTCGTATTTTTCGACTCAAACTTGAAATTTGGGTCGTATTTTTCGACTTAAACTTGAAGTTTGGGTCATATTTTTCGACTCAAACTTGAAGTTTGGGTCGTATTTTTCGACTAAAACTTGAAGTTTGGGTCGTATTTTTCGACTCCAACTCAAAGATTGGGTCGTTTTTCTGACTCAGACTCAAACATCGGGTCGTTTTATTCAATCCGACCCAAAATATGGATCTTTCTTTTTAAAGACGACTTAAAGTTAGGGTTGCTTTTTTTCACCCCTAACCCAATATCTAGATCATTTTTTTCGACCAAAAGTCAAATAACATTTAGTATATATTAATATTATAGGCGGGAAAGTTACTTAAAGCTTCTTTAAATTATAATGCTCTGATTAACTATTCATCATAGTTATATTTTAAAATTTTTAAGTGATGTACCATAGAAAAGTGCCATTTGTCATGATAATTATTTTTGAACTTTTTTAAATGAAATAGATAAAAATATATATTGTAGACATGTTAAATCAAAATTTCAGTGATGATGTACCATAGATAAGTGGTAATTGTCATAATCGCTATTTTTGAACTTTTTTGAGTTTTTTTAAAGCAAATTGCTAAAAATATATATTATAAACATGTTAAATTAAAAATTCAGTGAGGATGTATCATAGATAGGTGACAATTGTCATAATCGCTATTTTTGAACTTTTTTCAATTTTTTTAAAGGAAATAGCAAAAAATATATATTCTAACCATGTTAAATTAAAAATTCAGTGAGGATGTATCATAGATATGTGACAATTGTCATAATCGCTATTTTTGAACTTTTTTAAATTTTTTTAAAGGAAACATCTTAAAATATATATTCTAAACATGTTAAATTTAAAATTCAGTGAGGATATATCATATATAGGTGACAATTGTCATAATCGCTATTTTTGAACTTTTTCAAATTTTTTTAAAGGAAATATCTAAAAATATATATTCTAAACATGTTAAATTAAAAATTCAGTGAGGATGTATCATAGATAGGTGACAATTGTCATAATCGCTATTTTTGAACTTTTTCAAATTTTTTTAAAGGAAATAGCTTTAATTATATATTCTAAACATGTTAAATTAAAATTTCAGTGAGGATGTATCATAGATAGGTGACAATTGTCATAATCGCTATTTTTAAACTTTTTCAAATTTCTTTAAAGGAAATATCTAAAAATATATATTCTAAACATGTTAAATTGAAAATTCAGTGAGGATGTATCATAGATAGGTGACAATTGTCATAATCGCTATTTTTGAACTTTTTCAAATTTTTTTAAAGGAAATATCTAAAAATATATATTCTAAACATGTTAAATTAAAAATTCAGTGAGGATGTATCATAGATAGGTGACAATTGTCATAATCGCTATTTTTGAACTTTTTTGAGTTTTTTTAAAGCAAATTGCTAAAAATATATATTATAAACATGTTAAATTAAAAATTCAGTGAGGATGTATCATAGATAGGTGACAATTGTCATAATCGCTATTTTTGAACTTTTTTCAATTTTTTTAAAGGAAATAGCAAAAAATATATATTCTAACCATGTTAAATTAAAAATTCAGTGAGGATGTATCATAGATATGTGACAATTGTCATAATCGCTATTTTTGAACTTTTTTAAATTTTTTTAAAGGAAACATCTTAAAATATATATTCTAAACATGTTAAATTTAAAATTCAGTGAGGATGTATCATATATAGGTAATTGTCATAATCGCTATTTTTGAACTTTTTCAAATTTTTTTAATTAAAGGAAATATCTAAAAATATATATTCTAAACATGTTAAATTAAAAATTCAGTGAGGATGTATCATAGATAGGTGACTTTAACATGTTTAGAATATATATTTTTAGCTATCTCTTTTAAAAAATTTGAAAAAGTTCAAAAATGGCAATTATGACAATTGTCTTATCTATATGACAATTGTCACCTATCTATGATACATCCTCACTGAATTTTTAATTTAACATGTTTAGAATATATATTTTTAGATATTTCCTTTAAAAAAATTTCAAAAATTTCAAAAATAGCGATTATGACAATTGTCACCTATATATGATACATCCTCACTGAATTTTAAATTTAACATGTTTAGAATATATATTTTTAGATATTTCCTTTAAAAAATTTGAAAAAGTTCAAAAATAGCGATTATGACAATTGTCACCTATATATGATACATCCTCACTGACTTTTTAATTTAACATGTTTAGAATATATATTTTTAGCTATTTGCTTTAAAAAAATTGAAAAAAGTTCAAAAATATTGATTATGACAATTGTCACCTATCTATGATACATCCTCACTGAATTTTTAATTTAACATGTTTAGAATATATATTTTTAGATATTTCCTTTAAAAAAATTTATAAAAGTTCAAAAATAGCGATTATGACAATTGTCACATATCTATGATACATCCTCACTGAATTTTTAATTTAACATGGTTAGAATATATATTTTTTGCTATTTCCTTTAAAAAAATTTGAAAAAGTTTAAAAATAGCGATTATGACAATTGTCACCTATCTATGATACATCCTCACTGAATTTTTAATTTAACATGTTTAGAATATATATTTTTAGATATTTCCTTTAAAAAAATTTGAAAAAGTTCAAAAATATGACAATTGTCACCTATATATGATACATCCTCACTGAATTTTTAATTTAACATGTTTAGAATATATATTTTTAGCTATTTGCTTTAAAAAAATTGAAAAAAGTTCAAAAATATTGATTATGACAATTGTCACCTGTCTATGATACATCCTCACTGAATTTTTAATTTAACATGTTTAGAATATATATTTTTAGATATTTCCTTTAAAAAAATTTAAAAAAGTTCAAAAATAGCGATTATGACAATTGTCACCTATCTATGATACATCCTCACTGAATTTTTAATTTAACATGTTTAGAATATATATTTTTAGATATTTCCTTTAAAAAAATTTGAAAAAGTTAAAAAATAGCGATTATGACAATTGTCACCTATCTATGATACATCCTCACTGAATTTTTAATTTAACATGTTTAGAATATATATTTTTAGCAATTTGCTTTAAAAAAACTCAAAAAAGTTCAAAAATAGCGATTATGACAATTACCACTTATCTATGGTACATCATCACTGAAATTTTGATTTAACATGTCTACAATATAGATTTTTATCTATTTCATTTAAAAAAGTTCAAAAATAATTATCATGACAAATGGCACTTTTCTATGGTACATCACTTAAAAATTTTAAAATATAACTATGATGAATAGTTAATCAGAGCATTATAATTTAAAGAAGCTTTAAGTAACTTTCCCGCCTATAATATTAATATATACTAAATGTTATTTGACTTTTGGTCGAAAAAAATGATCTAGATAATTGGGTTAGGGGTGAAAAAAAGCAACCCTAACTTTAAGTCGTCTTTAAAAAAAGATCCATATTTTGGGTCGGATTGAATAAAACGACCCGATGTTTGAGTCTGAGTCAGAAAAACGACCCAAACTTTGAGTTGGAGTCGAAAAATACGACCCAAACTTCAAGTTTGAGTCAAAAAATACGACCCAAACTTCAAGTTTTAGTCGAAAAATACGACCCAAACTTCAAGTTTGAGTCGAAAAATATGACCCAAACTTCAAGTTTAAGTCGAAAAATACGACCCAAATTTCAAGTTTGAGTCGAAAAATACGACCCAAATTTTGAGTCGGAGTCGTAAAAAACGACCCATATTTTGGGTCGAGGTCGTTTTTTTCGGCTTGGACTTGGGTCGGAGTCGAAAAAAACGACCCATATTTTGGGTCGAAGTCGTTTTTTTCGGCTTGAACTCTGGTCGAAGTCGTAAAAAACGACCAAAACTTTGAGTTGGAGTCGAAAAAAACGACCCAAAATTTGGGTGAGCTCTGTTCGAGCCGACTCGGCTAAGCCGATTAACAACACTAGTTGCAAGGTCAGAAATAAATCGGTGATTAAGTAGTCGAATAGATGACTTCAACACTTTTACGTGTTAATGGTAGGAGGACGGTTATATTTTTACGCATGATTTGTATGTCGCCACCATTGATTTTACCTCATATGTATATTTTATTTCTGTGGTATTAAAAACACATGTTTCATATTTAATTTTGTGTCATATAGTATTTTTAGTGCATACATAGGTTTAAATAATTAAACCAATAAAAATTTCTCCCTTACACCCATCTCCCATTCCCAAAAGTTTATACAATATATCACTATAAACAAGAATTTGAAAGAAAAATTTGCATAAGTTAATTATTTTTTAAAATAACGACTTTATTTCTTTTTAAAAAGACCGAAATTCATTTTATAAAAATCGAATATTGCCAAACGCCTGCAATAAGTTGATCTGATTCCGATAAGGTTTATGGAAAAAATCCCACCCGATCGCCCCTTCCCAATCTCCTAGCAAAATCTTGGCTCCGCATGATTATAACCCAAAGGGCATTAAGATATTTAAAAGGGCTAAATATGGTATTGATATTGATCCGAAATTTGTTTCATTAGTAATATAATTCTAGTTGTTGCAAGTAAGCTTCTTTCACGTCATATGTGAAGAATATTTTAACTTGTTTAATTAATGTTCATTGAATATTGATAGTTTGTCCAAGATCTCTGCATATATGGGTAGTATTATCTTTTATTTGTCGGAACGACTGATGAAGCAGTGTATAAATAGCGCACTTTCATTTTTGTATTCCATACACTCATATGGATTGGTCAATGTTTAAATATTTTTTGGAAACAATTATAGTAATGGATTTATCGGCACCCCATAAAATATCCAAGAAGCTTTGCGTTTTATTTCTGAGGGAATTTATTCTTGTAAATTTTTAAATAGTGTCTATTTGGGCATTACTCATTAATATATTAATATAACCGATGTTTTCATTCAAAGTCTTAGCCATTTCAAAAGCTCTCTACACCAGTGTTTTCATAAACATAAATAGAATAAAATTATAAGTTATTATTAAACTAAAATACATTATTACTCTATTATAACTCTATTTAATCATATGATAAATTATCTAATATACTTAAGACGTGAAATATAGATATATTAATCATAGATCCGTTAGATTTGATTGAACAATGCGATACTGGCTAAGCTTTGATGTATGTACAATAGTTTTTAGATATTTCGCAAGGTTTGTTGCCTTTGTGCTAAGAATTATACGATATGTTGTATTTTTTAGTAAATGGTACTTTTAGGGAAATATATTTTTGGTTTCTATTTTTATATTATGTAATATTATGGATTCAATTATTTTATTTTAATTACAAAAAAATATGACTTATCATTAATTAAAATGCATATATAAATATTTAACATGAAAATAATTGGTATATTATTATGGAATATGTGAGTTATTAAATTAAAACAATGTTAATGATAAAATTGTAAATTAATTTTGGAAAATGCATGTCATGTTGAGAGTGGAATATTATTGAAACAACTGATTTTATAGTACAAATTTTAAATGTTAATTTAATTTGATGATTGAGTTGATTGATAAAATAATAATTGAGATTATGGTAACTTAATTTAATTTGGGCAAATATTGTGTAATCTTATAATTAATTGAATATTATGGAACTATGCAATGTTGTAAAAATAGGTTTATATGGATAACGATTGGTAAAAGTGACACTTTTATCCAGGCTATAGACCTAGTAAGAATTTTTTAGGGGGAATAAATAAATTTATGGTGGTTTCATCCGCCAGATTTCCAATATAGCGTGACTTCGTCCCGTTTTTGCTCAAACTTCGGTCGGATTTTAGCCTATATACAATTAGAAAATATTTTTATAGGGTAGGAGGTTATTTTTTTAAGACTTGTCTTTGGCTTATATTTCATTACTTTATGTATATATAAATGCTTTTTTCCAAGAAAAATATGAATTATAGTCACTAGTTTTGTTTAAAACATTATTAACTTTTACATTTTTTACTTTAAATTTTTGTTTAAGATATATGCATATATTTTTAGGAGGCAGAGTATGGTTAGGGAGCAAAGAGGATATTTTTATTTCTGAAGAAAAGAGGGGCTTCTGGTTACGCCTATGAATTTTATATATGGAATATGATAATATATGAAAATCGATACTGATAAAAACCTGGCTAATTATGAAATCATTATGTATTACGATGGGGCTATAGGCTATCAAAAAGTCATCATAAATAAAAAATATGACGATGAATTGGGATTATGGGTTATCAATTATGGTCACCAGTAATGTCACTAGGGGACACAGTGGCTCGAAAAACAGGAAAATTTTTTATATTTTTATATACATAGTGCAATATTTATAACAGTAGCTAAAAAAAATAGCTAACATTTTAAATATTTAGCGAATAAAAAAATGTAATTTTAGATAATGTTTGCTAAAAAAATAAAAGAAAATAATTTTGAAAAAGATTTGAAAAATGAATTTTGTGTCCCCTGAAATTGTAAAGGTTAGTGACGCCTTTGATAGTTATACCTCTATTAGGTTAAAGATAATTAGTAAATATTGCCTCATGAGTTTGCATAGAAAGACAAAATAAAATAGCAATTATTCAGCATCTCATAAATAATATATATTTGTTATAAAATCCAGAAAGCGTAATTTTCTATTCGATATACTAAACAAATTCATATCATACTCAAGCCCTACTCCGAAATAAACCTCCTCTTGAAAAAAACTAAAGTCACACCTAGGTTTTTGTTTGATTTAACTAAAAGGCGATGACCTGAGTACACATCTTTGTTCTGAAACTTAGTCATAATGGCGAGCTTGATATTTAGTGTTCGCTTGTTTGATATCATTAGTATAATATGCTCAAGATCATTACAATATATTATACAGCCAGTCAGCTAAATGCATTAGTAAACATACTTTCACATTAACAATTATATAATATAATATTCTTTTACTCCTATTCCCCTTAAATACTATACTTTAAAAAAAAAATTTATCCATGATATTTAAAATCGAAATTTTTGATACTGAGCAATCTTTTCTGTCCTAATATTTATGAGGCTTTTCAGTGTTGTTAAAAAGTCATTTTGGGTCGATTTTACAAAAGGGCCCGATTTAGAATTTAGCTAAAATAATATTATGCAAATCAAGATTTGGCAAGTAGATGGCCAAGCATTTCTCCCTATGAGAAAAATTTTAGGCTTACATTATTATTTTGGTTATAAACTTAATCTGGCCTTCATTTAAAATCTATCCGCTTCGGGCTTTTTATTAACATCACTTTTGTTCCTATGACGGATGCCTGATCAGATCACCATTATATGGGTATTAAAAATTTAAATAATACTTAATCTTATAAAATAAACACATATTCAAACTGCTAATAACACTGAAATATTTATTTCATTGGTCCCTCAATTCATTGCACAAATTCTAAAAATAAACCTTTAAAAAAATGTAACTTTTATAACCCATGCCATATGTATTTTTGTAATAAAATCCAGAAGCGTGATTTTTATTCGATATACTAAACAAATTAATTCGACACTCCCTCTAACCCCCTTCCCCAAAATGAGGTGATCAATATCTACCCTACTGGAAAAAAGCTCAGGTCACATCTAGGTTTTTGTTTAAATAAACTAAAAAGCTGCGATGACCTGAGTATAATTCCTCCGAAAACTTATTTATTCGAGAAAAGCATATAGCTTGTTCCAAATTTATTTCAATATTAAATTTGAAATTTTAATCATTTTTTTTAAAATAAGTTATGTGGTTTTATTGATTAATTACTTGATATCTGTCAATTGATTGATTTCTTTTAATTACCTGTCATCTCATACTAATTTTTTTATTAAAAAAACATATGGCCAATAACTTATTCGCCAAATCAAATGCAAAAGGATAGTATATTATCTGAAGAAAGTGATGAAGATGATTCAGAAAATGTATATTATAACATTGAGAATAATTTTTCTAAGATGGAGAGAGATTTTGAAGATTTATGGAAAAAATGTAGCATCATTGATACAAATCTTGAGAATAACACCAATATACCTAAAATTGAATTGGATAGAGTTAAATTATATTTACAGTTTGGTATTAATTTAAGAAGTAGGCTAAAAAATTATACTTGAAAGGTATGCTTTATGAAAAAGACAATAATATAAATGATGCCTTAGACTATTATCGTAAATCCATACATATAGTTCCAGACATTGATATACAGGTTTCTAAAGCCTTATCTTGTTTAAATTATGCTAAACATGAAAATATTTATAGCAATATTAAAGAAAAACAAATAGATGATAAGTACTTTTTTAAATTTAAATAAAATTTCTAAATTATATTTAGAATTATTAATCAACTAGTGAATACATTAGATCAAACAAAGATTGTATCAGATATTTTAAATTTAAATATTAGAGAAGAAGTAAAAAAGGCAACTATTCACAATAAGAACAAATGCCTAATATTAAACAAATTGCCAAAAGAGATCCTTATATATATTTTTAAATTAGTTTTATCATATGAATTAAATGTTAAATATGTTGAAAATTTAGCAAAGGTAAAATTAATGTCTTAATCTAAAGTTATTTTAGATTAGGTTTGTAAAAACTTTTATTTATGTGCTAGAGATGAACAATTATGGTTTAAAGCTTGTAGTCAATTATGGAGTGTAAACACAATTACTTTCTCAGAAATACCTTCAAACTGTCACCCCTCATTGATATCTTCAAACAAATACAAATCATGGAAAGATATGATTGTAAATAGACCCCACCCTAGATTTGATGGTAAATACTAAATATCACTGTAAGAATTAACATCAATATCATTATTCATTTATTAAATTTATATTATTATTTTTTATCTAAATTGTGATTATTTTATCTATAACAGAGAACCAAGCCAGACTGGGCAAATGATGCAAATTTTTTTATAGGTAAGGCTAGGCATAAGTTTATAAAATGTTTTAGCTGATAATTAGGCAGATTTATGTTGTTTTCTTTCATAAAGGATTATGGTGGGCAGAAAAGTTTGACATATAATTTTTTATTGGCCAGTAGTAAATAATTACAGGCAAGGCTTGGCCAATAAACCTGATAGGCAAGTGACCAGTTTGGTCTGGGCTACCTTGAAAACTAATATAAAAGCTAGACATATGCCCAAAATAATAAAATTCTTGGGAATGCAAATTACAAATACTGAATTCATTTTACATTATTTCAAAAGTGAAAAAAAACATGAATTGAAATATATATATTACAGCTAGTGAAAAATCGCAAAGAGTTTTGTTGTCAGATTCATTTCGCTGCAAACATATTTGATCCTCGTTTCAATGATCTTAAACTAGTCAATGATAAGATATTATCTGGCATGACTGCAATCAATGACCTAATTGCAGAATTCAATAATGATATTGGAGTAATATCAATCAAAAGTGGTTTTGGCGAAATGTGGGAATATGGCAAAGTGCAAAGAAAGTACAACCTCTAATATGGTGGACAGGTCTGCATCAACTTATAAGTATGATTGCTATAAGACTTTTATCAATTTCTATGACTGCTGCTTCAGATAGAATTTGGTCATATTTTTGAAAAATTTCAAGTAACATTAGCAATAAATGTCTGGAATGCAATTTATATTTACAACCATAAAATTATTTACACTACAGATATTATCCAGTTATTTTGACTCATGAAATTTTGGAAAACAATATATATTATCAGCACATGGTGATGAAGATCATGTGTTGAACTCCTATTCTCCGATTAATCAATTTTATATATAAATAAATATATTTCAGTCATTATAATTTCAAGTATTATAAAAGTTTATATGCATCAAAAATTAATATATTGCAGTTTTGGGGGTTTTACTCTATTTATTATATCTAATTCATTGGAGTCATACCTGACTCATTTTGTGCTAAAAAAATTGATTAAATTTTTTCATTTTAGCCAATTTGGAATTTTACAAAGCTCAAAATTCTTGGGAATTTTACGTTGGTAGCCCTGGCCTCTAATCTATGTAGTTTTCAGTTATACTTGGATGTAAATTTTTTAAAATTTCTGAAATATAGTATACTATACCACTCCAACAGTTCTATTACTATAACAAATTTTATTTTTGGATATATCTATAATAAATGACCATATCCACTGTACATCCTCCTTTTTCACGGTAATTAGAGGGAAAATATGGAAGTTATTGATTGAGATTAAATATGTTATCTGAACTAATCCATACAACTTCAAATTAAAAAAAATTCAAGCAAGAACAAAATGATTATATTTTATACAAACCATTTTTTATTTTTAATTTTTTACATTCTTTTCTTCTATATTTATAATATCATTTAAACTAAAAAAAAGTATATTTATTTGAAATCTATTGTCTCATATAAATAACGGATACTGAGAAATCTAATTCCTAAATCAAATTTTACTTACTCAGAGTCTAAATATATCTTTTTTTAAATTTATTTATTCAAGGTTGGTACATCAGCAAAACCAGTTATTGGCGATATGGCCAAAGCGATTTTTCGCCTGATTCATCCTGCCTCCCATGTTATTCCGTTAATTATTACCGTTATTTCAAATTCTTCTCTCCATCTCGTTCTCTCAAAACATCTACAGGTACATCTCAAAATACCAGAGATCCGCACAAACATTTTTGGCCCGGATTTTATATTTTTAGGCCCGGCATGGCCCGGATTTTTTTTAGAATATATTACATTTAATTTTATGGCTCGGTTTTAAAATATGACCCGATACTTAAGATCAAAATTTTAGGACCGGCCTGGTCCCTGTATATTTAAAGTATATTTTTTAAGGCCCGTCTCGGGTATATTAAGAAAAATTTAAATACGGCCCTACCAGTGTACCCGGGCCGGGGCTACAGGTCTCTGCTAAATTTATAAACCCTTGAATGTCTAATTTTTAAACGATTATTATAATAATAAAGTATGGGCTCTTCATAGCTTAGAAGCCCCGAACCTTATGTTGCCTAAATTGATGAATTGCAACCTCGACATTATAGGCAACTGTCACGCCACCTCAGGTAATCCTCTCATGCCTGGATTAATGGCAGGGAGTTATCATATTCACGCCGATCTTAACGAAACAACGGGTAATCAGCTTGATATACCATTAGAATCGATCGATATTGTTGTGATCGTTTCGAAGAAAAGTGCGGTTTTAGAAAATTCGATACGATCATTGAGAATTCGTAACGCTGGTGCACTTAGGACCGGGGCAAGCAAGGCCAATAAAACTTTTAACGTTTCTACCTATTATATGGTATGGATGTTTTTCTATTGTTTTTTTTCCCATTTTTTAAATACTTTTCCATGTTATATCGTATCGTATGATTTATCATTAATCATATTTATGTAATATATAGAAGGAAGAAGAGAGAAAAAAAATGGTCGTATACTATATTAAAAAACCCACAAAACCGGACCGTCGTCAAATTTTTTTTTTTCGGGTCTCCAAACTAAGGAAAAAGATTGATTTAAGGATAGAGTTTTTTTAAACCAAGTTTCTGGGACTCTAAGATTTACACTACAATCATATCAGATATAATTCCTATATTTTTAAGATTATTAATTTAATCTACTTTTTTCCCCACGCAGAAATTCGGTATTCAGAAAAATGCTAAAGGTCAACCCAACAGAAAACTACAGTGGAAACAATATTCGCTACTTACCAAATACGGGTTTATTGCAACTTTATTTTTTTTAAAAAATACCACGTGTCTAAAAAGTTTTAAAACTTACTTTGAAGGTTAGATTTAGTGTTGTTAAACGGCAAACACGATATTTTAGCCAAAAAATGTTATGCAAGTCTCGGGATTTCGTTAATAGATGTTCAAACCTATGAGCGAAATCTCCAGGCTTGCTTAATATTTATGGCTAAAATATTGGGTTAGCCGTTTTTAAAAATCCGTTTAACAACACTAGTTGGATTCATAGTGGATCCGGTCCGATTAGGGTTAAAAAGCTTGATTCGGGTCGATTTATAAAAGCTGGCCCGATTAAGATTTCCGCCAAAATAAGATTATGTAAACCGCAAGATTTGGCAAATAGAGGTCCAAATCTTTCTGCCATCTTTGAACAAAATCTCCAGGCTTGCATAATTTTTATTTTGGCTAAAATCTTGATTGGATCATTTTTTAAGAAATCGACCCAAATAGGGCTTTTTAACCATTCTATTTCCGACACGATTTATTAGCTGATTGAATTTTTAAAAATCTGTTTATGAGAGATCACATTTATCTTTGTTAGTGTTATCTTTAATTCTATTCATGATAATATTAATAATCATAAGAATTTCTGATTTTAATAGAGAAAAGATTCCACTAAAAGATTTTAAAATAATTGCCCAGCTGTTAAAAATCATGTCGAATCGGGTATTTCGTTTTTGCAGAGAAACCTTTATAGAGAATACAAATATAGAGAAAACAATTATAGAGAATCTTGTATATAGAGAATCTTGTATATAGAGAAAGCCGTTTATAGAGAATGATTTTATATAGAAATTATTTTGCAAATAATTATTTTATGGAGATGGATCTTATGGAAAATAATATATGAATAAGTATTATTTAGATATAAATTATCAGAAAATTTTATCGCTTAAATGCTTATTATTTTATTTAGTAATGGCAACAAATCAAAAACGGTATTCGATATTTCTCAAGATAAATACCCTCCACTATTCTTTGTATCTAATTATCATTTCGCGAATTTACATATGTCTAAATGATAATAGCTTTTTAGAAAGAAAATCATAATTCAACTCGTAACCAGGGGTGGAAAATATTATTCTAGAAACCTTGGAGCTAAATCATTTTTTTTACAAAATGACTTTCTGGCCAACAAAATTGTATTTTTATTATTTATTATAGATATATTTATAAATCACGTATTTTGTGATTCCAAAAAAAGTAAGATAAAATATGTTCCAATAGATTTATACATAGTATTTTATTATTAAATATTTAATATAATTTTTTTATATATATTTAGTCTGTGTCTTGGGTCGTCTTAATTTGGAATCTTAATTGCTTTTTAGTATAGACTAATTTTTGAATCAGGACACTATATATTCGTTTGTTTTAATTTTAAGTATTTGGTTCCATGGGCATAAGAAAGAAATTGATAAACTTCTAAGTTTAGTCTTTACTTGAAGATTGAGACTGGATTTTAGGAATAAAGAAAACTTGCTCTCAAGCTTGGCAAAATTAGTGATTTCACCATATTTTTGGAGAAAAAAAAAATCATGTTTGAATAAGAATTCTATATGATTCAAAAAAGGATATATAATCTCAGCATATTTGGTCAGTATATAATAAAGAAAGAAATAAATAATTAGAAAAAGTTATTAAATATAAAATTGGTCTTGATAAATAAATAAAATTGTGATTTTAGGGGTTTTCTCATCTCCCAAATTTCCATATTATTATTTTATTTTTAATTTTCAGTTTTTATTTTATAAATTCGAAAAATAAATATTTTTTATATGTATTGGACATGAATCTTCTTCAATAAAATTTAAACAATCATTTCCCTCATTATCTATAATATCTTTACCTTCATTATTAATTTTTAATGTTGTTCTGTAATTCTCAGCCTATTTCCAATATATCATAATTTTACCAAGGTTTTATTCGATAATTCACAATTATTTTTTATTTGGGGTGATATCATTATTGGAACTTTAGTAATAATTTTTATAGTAATCTGCTTAATATAAATTCGAATTGTTCCTGATAATTTTATAAATTATTAATGTATAATTGGGATTTCTTCGAATTCAGAAAATAAAAAGTTACAAAAAAAATGTCCAAATATTAGAAGATATGATTTTTAAAATCAAATTTAGGGTCTGATATGAAACTTAATGTGGTTTTATGCCACCAGATTCAAATTAGATCTGGCCCTCTTTTCGGAAAAACCTATCCTAATTCTAAATCGTTTCTCCACCCCGATTTCTTATTGGATTGGATTGTTGTTGCCTATTATAAAATTTGGGATCAATATCCATTATGAACTTGATGATAGGTGGGAAAATTAAGTTTTTGGTTGGTTGTAATATCCTTGCTTATTATTTTGAGAATTGTTTGGCAGTGTTGTATAATTCAGGTGAAGGCAAGGCATATAATTTTTAAAAAAAGAGTTATATTGTATAATTCTAAGGGAAAAGAACGGAAAAAATTGAAATATTTTCATGTAAGATTGATCTAGAAAACCAAGCACATAAAAAAACACGTAAATGAGAGCATGGCCTTAAAAATTATGACCGAGAGTTACAATAATAATTTGATGATTTTCATATCGCATCAAATACATTTTGAGGGAAATGTATCAGTATCGATGGTGTTTGGAATTTGTATCAGTTTAGATAAATCTTAAAAGTACGTTAGCAAGTCTACGGATCTTTTTTGCCAGTAGTTTATAAGTCTGACATCTTACCTTATTCAGAGACTTTCACGGGCCTTAATTTTTTGACCAAGCCCGGCTCGGCCCATATTTAATGTTAAAAAAAATTCCCAAGCCCATAATAAGTTTCACAAAAATTTCCCAAACCCATTATACAAAAATTTAATTTGTTATTTATTTTATGATAATTATATTTAGGTAATCATTTTGTTTACAATACTGAAATTTATTATTAGAAAGAAAGGCAATATTTCATTAAATTAGCAACTTTTTTAAATAATTTAAATTTAATAATTTTAGGCCCAAGCCCATTTAAAAAAATTTTAAAAACCCAGACCCGCTAGTGTGACCTCATTCCTCCGCTAATAACCTCCTCTTTCAAAAGTAGATAACGCTCAAAAATATTTTTTTTTGTGCATGCCTATTTCTGCAATCTCGATATCAAATATTATCTTGTAAGGGAACTAAAGGAATAGGGCTGGAATTCAGTTTTACAAATTTAGCTTTCAATTTTGGCCTATGGGGGTAAATATTCCTGATTAAAGAGCATGGTCAGAGTCTCCTAACACGGGGTGGGGTAAAACAAATGCGTCATTAAAATCGGTTTGGAAGTCTAGCTCTAATGGCACTGGATAGGAATGGTTCAAGTTTTAAAAAAAAACATTTCCTTTTCTTACTGATTTAATTTTTGATTAAAACTTAGCAAACAGATATTAATTTATTTTTTTGAAACCGTGTCCTAAATATCAAAATATAATTCGTAAACTTTGTAACCAACTAGAAAAGAAATGAGCTATTTTTAATATAAAAATAAAAAAACGTGTCCTAAATATAATTCTGGAAAATTCTTACTGATTTAATTTTTGATTAAAACTTAGCAAACAGATATTAAATTATTTTTTTTGAAACCGTGTCCTAAATATCAAAATATAATTCGTAAACTTTGTAACCAACTAGAAAAAAAAAGAAATGATTTTTAATATAAAAATAAAAAAACGTGTACTAAATATAATTCTGGAAAATTTAAAAACCTCTGAAAGTTGTATTTTTGCAAATATTAAAACCATATTTAGGGCACAGCCTTGATAAATTTTTATTTTTTAATATATGTGAACCAGAACCCTCGATAATTTACTGAAATCCAAACCCTTTTTTTAAATTTAGGGTTTAAGGGCTCAATAACCTTTTTAAAAATACTATATTTTTTTTATAACATATATGTGAAAGTATATTAAAATTAAATATAAAAAAAATATTTATTTGAAATATAAATTCTTTATTTTCAATATAACATTTTTCGTGGAATCTTTTTTATCATAATTTTAAGAGTATTTACATTTTATGCAAAAATTTTAAAATTTAACCAGCATATTTTATAGGATTAATTTTATAATAGGTAATGTATACAATAATATATATTTAGGAATATTTATTGTTTGTTGGATAATTAAATAAAACCAAAGAACAATATCACAAGGTAAAATAGCTTAATTAAATTCAAGCTGAAATGCATTGTCAAAGTTAGGCATAAAAAAGATATTTTAATTTTAACCTCTCTATTTTGGAAAATATCATAATTCTCTTATAAAATTTTAAAAAACCAAATACAATATTATTTGTTGAAATTTTTTTGTATTATTCTAATTATAATAATAAATTATTTTTACGATGAATAAATATAGCAAAATAAATTTTAAATAAAACTGTTGTTTCTGTTATTTTTACTAAATATTTGTTTTTCTGGACCACGAACTCGAACCTGGTTCAAAATATTTCACTGAACCTGGACCCTTTTCTTAGAAGGAGGATCCACAGTCTTGACATGAACTAACCCTCGTAACTCATATTTATGTTTTTACGGAATCAGGTAAATTATTTTCACAAGTAGTATTGTTAAAAAAGCTGGCCCGATTAAGATTTTAGCTAAATAATATTATGTAAGCATCGAGATTTGGCAAATAGATGTCCAAGCATTTCTGCCACCTCCAAGCAAAATCTTTAGGATTACATTTTGGGTTACTTATAATCAATTAATATTACTGTTTTTTCTTTAAAAAAAATACGAAAATGTTTTATTTGTTTGGATAAAAATCATTATTATAAGACAAAGCATTATTAATATAAATTATAAAAATAGATAAAATGAAATGGACATTATCATATAAATATTTGTTCCGCACAACATTCTTTAAAATTTCTGAAATTTTTCCGATATTTACGCGCTTTTCGTATTAGTTTCTGCAAATAATATTATATTTTAAAAAATATATATTGAGCGTTATATGTAGATATGTATAGTGTTGTTAAACGGCTAGCCCATTATATTACTCAAAAAATATTTCGCAAGCCTAAAGATTTTGCCTATAAACGGCGGAAAGGTTTGAACATCTACAAACAAAATCTCAAGGCTTGTAGAATATTATTTTGGCTAATCTTAATTTTTAACAGTGCTGTTAATCGAACCGTTTACCAACAGTTACGAATAATTAAGTATCTTATTGAGATTAGTAAAATTACTAATATGAATTTATTCAAATCGTTCAAAATAATCGAATAATTCATTTGTTTGAGAATAGACCAACTAGTTTCTTAAAAGCTTTCAGTATTTTACAGAACTTCAACAAAATATATATATATTTTAGTGTCAATATAACTTTAGCGCCTTTTTTTAAATAATTAAAATCTATTCATACCGGAAATGTATCCCAGCAAGTTTTTGAATACTACCTCGTGCCTTATAAATTTCAGACAATTTTACCGTTAATTTTTGAGCCATTTATAATTTATATTTTTTTAAAAAAAAATTAATATAAATTATACTTAGGTTCAAAAGTTCGTGCAAAATATCTCTAAATATTACAGAGTAGGTTAAATAAAACGAGCTCAAAAAATGATTAAATAACACATTCACGCTAACATACATCGTCACATGAGAATTAGGTTGTTCTATATCCACTTTTTGTCAAAAATAACTTTTTTTTACATAAATCAATTTTTTTATAAATATAGCATTCCTATTTACATTAAAAATCCAAAATATTTATAAAATAGCTAATAAATAATAAATCCGATAATAGGTTAACAATCTTATTAAAAACAATAGAAATTTAAATTTTTTAAATTGCTCTCTTGTAAAATTTGTAGATAGAATATTCTAATTCTCGCGACGATATATCTATAATTCCTAATTAAAGTAGCCACCATTACCTACCATCTATAAATCGGATCCAATACTGTTTTTTTACAATCAAATTTCTTTCCTAATATAGCGCTAGGAAAATAAAAACTATCCCTAAAGTGTCACTCTGGATGTCACACCGTTAAAATCAAAGGAATGAAAAGAATTTGGCAGTGCCATGAAAGGATTATACTGTAAAGAGAAGTGCTTTGTTTTAATATTCTTAGCAATTAACAATTCTCTACTTACCTTCTCCGTATTGATCTGTCGTGCCATCGGTGTAATCTGAATAATCTCCCCCTTTACTCGGGTCGTAGGCACTACTCGTATATGTGTCTGTACTGTAACCCGTCGCATCGGTCGCGTATGCCGTACTACTAGCTGTTGAAATAGGTTTTTAAAAAGATTAATGAATAATATTTAAAATAATATTATTTAAAAAAATATCATTTTCGGCCTTTGTATTAGAGAGAAGAAAATAAAAAAAAATAAAGAAGCATTGTACAGCCCTTCAATTGGTAAATCATGAAGCCTGTGAACCCATCTGATTATTCCGTTTCTCTCTGATTCCATATCTCGTCAGATCTGATGGGTCTACTAAGTGTATTCAACCACCATTTATATTTTTTAAATGCTTAACACCACGAATTATACATAAAAAAAATGAAACCTTAAATATTACACGAAAATCAAACCAAGCATTACGCCTCAGGATTTAAGTTTCTAATCTCCTATCTCATACAAATTTTAAAATTCATTTTATTTTGTCACGAATATTTTATATACTTGGAAAGGAGGGGGGGGGGGGGTTGTAGGGTATAAATAATAATTAATAAATGAAAAACCCGTATATAGAGCATTTTGATAGTTAAAATTTACTAAAAATATCCATTTAATAGAGACGTCTTGTAATGTAAATCAGTAAAGCTCGGTCCTCATAATCATTCATTCATTTATTTAAAATTATTTTTATTTGTAAGGAACATATTCGTAAACAGTTGTTATTTCAAATATATTTCCTAAATGACAAAAATTGCAAAAAGAAGGTTTAAAGAAAATGATTTAATTCGTATACGATTTTTAATTTTTAAGACTTGAACCCGAGGCTCGCAAATGGTTTAGACTTGATGTTAGTTAGTTTTGTAAATTCAACCAAAAAGTGTTTCCGTCCTTAATATTTTTTTATATTCTTTTTATGGTCCATGTTTGAACTCCCCGTTTTCATAATTTGCAAAGAAAAAAAAATTAAAATGGCATGGAAACGTAAAGGTAAGCATCCCGATTAGTCGCAACTGTGGCTTAGGCCAAAAAATTTCTGGATATTTATTTTTTTCTATAAAGGATACCTCAAGTTCTAAGTTGGATTTCATTAAAGGGGGGGGGGGGTTTCTCGTTAATTATCTAAATGGTTCAGGAAAAAGGATTGAACTGACATTGATCTTAACGCTTGGCACAAAATCATTATTCAAGAATTTTTTTATATTTGTATTATAATATTAATAAAGAGAATTTATTATGTTTAAACAACATCACCGTAACATTGGGTTTTAGGCAAAAACCTATTTCCCACTATCTCTAATGTAACAAATTTTTAATCTCCATTTTGTGCAATAAATTTAATACTTATGTCATTAGTTAAAAACTTACAAATTTAATGATAGATTTTGTTGCGAAAAAATAAGTAATCTAAAAAATAAGTAATCTTAAATAAAATCCCAAACAACATTGAAATATGGAAAAACATAAAATAAAGTAAAGTTCCATCCCGTGTGTCGTTGCTTTCGTTCCATAAATTATCCTACCCTGCACTTACTTACAGAGCGCAAATTCGCGAATTATACAAATATTATTATATTTACTGTATATTTTGTATACTTCGCCGCTAATTTGCTCTAACTGTGAATGCAGGGTTACCGGGGGTATATTAAAATAGTAAAAAAAAAATACATCATGGGAAAAAATTAATATGTAGAGGGGGGAGGCAGTGGAAAAGTTTTGGAAGTGCTGGTGCGAGATTCGCAGCCTTAGATACTTACCTGTTTGGTTGACCATGTATTAAATAAATATAAAAAGATCAAGCCTTTAAATTTTAGCAATATTTTCTCAGGTGATTAATATACTAGATACTACAAATCTAAACCAAAAAAAGAACGGATTTTTAATTATTACATTTATTTTTATTTACTTCAGATAATTATTTTTAATTTATACACCCATGTAGCACGACATATTCTCTAGTTATGTGAATTTTATTGATGTCATATTTACGAATATTAATTCGAGCGTTAAATTTGTCATATTACTAGTACAATAAAAAATCAGATTAAATCTGATATACAATATGTCTAAAGAACATTTAAGGAAGTAAAAATAATCATAAAAAATAGATCACTAGATCATAAAATATGTGGCGAAATAATAAAACCTTCCGTTCCGTAAGTTGGACTATAGGTTTCGGTCCCATATGGATTTCCGTAAGCGTCAGTCCCATAGCCACTAGCGTAAGTACTGTAACCACTGGTATCTTTTCCATATGTGCCACTCGCATCTGTCCCATACGAGCCACTAACGTTCGTCCCATATGTTCCACTAGCGTCAGTCCCATATGCATCCGTTCCATATGTGGTCATGTTGTGGGCATACCGGCTTGCATCTGTCCCATACTTCGGGTCTGTTCCATACGTGCCACTAGTGTCTGTGCTATATGTAGTATTTGGATCCATCCCATACGTGCTACTCGTGTTTGTGTCATATGGGATATTCGGGTCAGTCCCATACTTGCCACTCGCATCTGTGCCATATGTGGAATAGGGGTCCGTTCCATAAGCACCACTAATGTCTGTGCCATATGGGGCATTCGGGTCCGTTCCATATGACCCACTAGGGTCTGTGCCATATGCGGTATTAGGGTTAGTTCCATAGACTAAATTCGAATCCATTCCACGAGGATCAGATTCGTATGCAGACTTTGTGTCAGTTCCATATGCAGAACTTGCGTCAGTTCCATATGCAGAACTTGCGTCAGTTCCATATGCAGAACTCGCGTAGGTTCCATATGCAGAACTCGCATTCCCGTACTCATCATAGGCGCCTGTGCTATATTCAGAACTAGTGCC
The DNA here is from genome assembly GCF_954871325.1 of Gordionus sp. m RMFG-2023. NCBI lineage: Eukaryota > Metazoa > Nematomorpha > Gordioida > Chordodea > Parachordodidae > Gordionus > Gordionus sp. m RMFG-2023. The sequence continues at coordinate 85,058,449 of NC_088775.1, forward strand.
TGCTCCTGAAGATTTAGCCGATTTATCATATGTAGTATCATATGTAGAGTACTCGCCCCCATAGCTCCCACTGGCGTAGTCATCCGTCTTTCCATAAGAGCTATAGTCATCCGTCTTTCCGTAAGAGCTGTAGTCATCCGTCTTTCCGTAAGAGCTGTAGTCATCCGTCTTTCCGTAAGAGCTGTAGTCATCCGTCTTTCCGTAAGAACTGTAGTCACCCGTCTTTCCATAAGAGGTGTAGTCATCAGTTTTTCCATAAGAGCTGTAGGTGCCTATAAATAGTAATTGCATCAATATAAATACTAATTTTTATATATAAACGCTTGAGAATTGTATTATTCCATCTCCACATTTTGTAATTTTTCAGGAAAGCAATTTCAATAATTAAGTTTCTATTGCTTTCAATAGGATTGTCCTTATATTGACTATAATTTGGACTTAATTTTAAATATTATGGATTTTTTTTATGTAAATAGAATTTTATAATTATAAAAAATTGATTTATGTAAAAAAAAGGAGTTATTTTTGATAAAAAGTGGACATGAAATCACCTAATTCTCAAGCGAGGGAGACGATATATTAGACATAATTAAGCTTATGAATGGGTTATGATTATACACATATATTATACTTAAATTTTAAATTGTCAGCACACCAACCTAGATGTTTAGGGGAGGGGTGGAGAAGGGATTTATATTAAATAATGCAATAACTTTTTTATACCTTGGAATAATTTTTAATTTTAAACAATAAAATTTTATTTCATTTTTACGTAAATTGCATCTTATTTAATTTGATTATAGGTCTGCAACGATCGGGTTGTAGCCCAAAAGGTTGCCTTCTAATTGTTTTAATTTTTTAACCTCCCCATGCACTCATTATTATGCGTGTAAGTTTATTCTTTTTATACTTAGACGTATAAAATATGCAAAATCTTAAAATATACAATACATTTTTAATAGATATAAGCCCGTTTAGCCTAATGCCCACTGTAAACTATTCTAATCTACTCCGTCCGATAAGCTAGTTGCTTCAACATTATTTTTCACGAACTTGCCACCTATATCCGAGCAATAATAAAACTGAAACTTCACAGGAATATATTTGTAATTAATCATTTTGCCAAATCGAGATAAATTTAGATGGATTTAATAATATTCAATTGTAAAATGACAATTAATAAACGGAACCTGAATAGTAATCTGAAGAACCACCTTTGCGTTTGTCATTATAATCGTAATACGTGTTTCCTCCATAACTATAATAATCACTGTTGTAATCATCCCCGCCATAGGAATACTTGTGCTTCTGAATAACATAATTTATATTTTAACATATTTAGGCTGCATTCATAATATGAAAAATTAATCTTATAAACAGATTTTAAAAATAGATCAGCTGTTAAATTATGCCGGATCGGATCCGCCTATGAATGAAATCTTAGGGAAACATAGAAAGGAAGGAAAATAAATGAATGAATGAATAGAAAAAAGATACTAAACATCGTCATAAGTATATTTCGAATCATAGTCGTCATAACCTCCATAATCATAAGAGTAATAAGGATCTCTGTAGACATAATCGCTAGGAGCGTATTGCGACGTATCGTATCCGTATTTCTTTATATATAATATTTAACAATTTTGTTATATTATATTATTTTTGGCATTTTTTTCATTTAATAATTTGCATATTGTTTTTATTCCCCAATAGATCATGCATTGTATTGGATTTGTACTCCAAATTACGTAAATAGGCCTATTCAAAAACAAATAGTTATCGAATAATTAATTATCCGCATTCGATTTGAATTAATTGAATAATTAACTATTCGTAATTATACCATTCTGATAAGTATAGTTTATTTTGTTCTAATCGTATGAATACGTATAATATATTATCTTATTCATATATTTGTTCTTGAAATGTCCTATTACATATATATATTATATATATATCGTGGCCTGAGAATTATAATATTCTATCTCCACTTTTTATAATTTTACAAGGAGAGCAATTTTAAAAATTAAATTTTTATTGTTTTTAATAGGATTGTTAACCTAGTATCGGATTTAGTTTGATTTATTTTATAAATATTTCGGATTTTTTTAATGTAAAGAGAATAGTGCAATCATAAAAAACTAAAAAACTTAATTTATGTAAAAAATTCATTTTTGCCAAAAAGTGGATATAAAATAACCTTAATTCTCATGCGACGATATATATATATCACAGCAATTGGTGTAATCAGTCAATAACGTAATATATGTTATATCTTGTAAGATTGTCTAAAATTTATAGCATAGGTATTCTACATGGCAGGGCCTAAGAAAAATTTTTTTAGAAAAAAAATACCCGGACTGGGTCAGGTCGTATATTTTAAAACCGAATATTTTAAATGGGCAAATCTGGGCCGGGCAGAAATTTATTTTTAAAATAATATCCGAGCCGGGCCTAAAACCTGGGCTGGGTTTAAAAATTTTTTTAGAAAAACGGGCCGGGCCGTGTAAATGGTACCTCTGCAGATCTCATATATATATGGAACAAATTTTTAATTGAAAGCAATTTGAAAAATTATGTAGTTTTATAATATTTTAAATAATAAATAATAAAATATTGTTTTTTGGAACTCATTTAATAATGAATCAAAACAAAGACTATATTGAGAACGTTAAATTTGTGTTATTAACTTAATATTTTTTACCGATACAATATCTCTAATAAAAAAAAAATTAATCCTGTTAATAAAGCATTATGAATACATTACTCTCGTTACTTTCAATCATTATGAGTTATATGAATTTTATTTCAATACTTATATAAATTTTGAATTTTAACGATAATTTCCTTATTTCTAATTTTATTAGAGACACGATAATATATTCCACGTTAATGTGAGACCATCAACCTAAGTGCATGAATATTTTCTTACCACGTTGACCAATCACGTGATAATATTAGCGACTATTAATGTCATTGATTTTTAAATGGCTTTGACGATTAATCACTACGAGGAAAAGAATATTTTAACATTAAGAAAATAATTCCCTGTGCTCTATGTGTATAAATTTTTTTAAAAAAATACATCGTTTAAAGGGATATATTTTCCTTTAATTGAATTAAGTTAACCTATGTATTGATTTCTCTTTCTAAATCTATTATTAGTGTATTTAATATACCAAAAACCCAAAATTGTCATATGGATATGCCAAGTGATATCTTTGGTTATTGTTCTAAACTAAGAGTCCATGAAATAGCCTTCCCCTAACATTTTAAATGTGGCAGCTGTTTTTTGATAATATTTTCTTACATATAATGATTTTTCTCAAACAATCATTCATCTTTTATGATCAGAGAGACCTGCAGGCTCATTTATTTTTAAATATACCTGGTCATAATTATTTTAAATATCCGAGGCGAGCCTTATATTATAAAGCCAAATATTTTAAATCGCCATTATAAGCTATAAATATTATAAATTATTTTTAAAAATATCCGGTCTGGGTCGTGCAAATGGTACCTCGGCAGGTCTCTATTTATAGCTGTACTATTTTATTTTTGAAAATTATAATGAATTAGGCGGCATCATAGTAAACGCGCTTTGTTCAAGCGGTACGTTATTTAACCCTGCATTATTTACAAAATCAGGCCAATAAATTAAGTATAATTTATAAATATGGAGCGAAATAATGATAACACTATGATAAAATTTAAAAAACACGTTGCGAGGTATATTTCAAAAAGTTATTATCGCTGTGAAGAATCAGCTGTGTTTTCGATAATATTAAATACCGCACTGCTTGAACGATCGTGTTTACTATTAAATGAGATCTTAAGAAGTTTGCACTTACATAGTCATATTTGTAAGCTTCGTCAGCGTCATCCGAATAAACTAGCATATTGCCCTATCATTTTTTTTTTATATAAAACATATTATTATTATTACAAATATTTTTGTTAGAAAATTATAATACAATAAAAATAATAATGATTTATAATCAGCTTTAATAAGCGCCCATTTCCAAATCGAACAAATAATAAGTGAAATTATAATCTATAAGGTACTGTTTACATTTGAAAAATACCCGTGAAGCACGCTTACTATAAATGAGGCCTAAGATACATTTTTTTTGGTTAAATTATTTATCCCAACAAAATGAAGGTAGCTTGGAGGAGGGAGGGGGGTAGAGACCTTAATGGACCAGGCCACGGTTTATAGCCTCATACCCGACCCATACTTTCTAGAGGGATTTGGCGGGGCTAAGATATTTGGAAAAAAAAATTAAATGGTTTTGGACTGGGGTTTGGGCCGAAATTATTTTTTCAATTAGATTTTGCTTTTTTTTAGGATATTTAATAGGACAACTATAACAATTCGTAATTATTTCTTTAATATTATTTATCAGTAACCTTTATCTACTATTGAGCTCCTCATCTTATTTTTTGTCCTAAACTAACTTAGAAAATGCAATTCTCTTCTTCTTCTAATAATAAATTTCAGCATAGTAAATAAAATGATTGCCTAAATAAACTGAAATATTGTTCATTCTTATTATCTGATGGGCTTGGATTGGACTTAGACAAAATATTTGAAACTATTGAAGGGGGCAGGATAAAATTAAACACTGGTCAAGCCTGGACTTATCATTTTTTTTTACTCCCCTTTGGGCAGAGTCAGATCAAAAAATCAGATGAAGGTCTTTGGTGGGAGCTGATGGGAGGGAGGGCCAAGAGCTACTATACATTATCTTATATTAATATTAGATAAATATGAAAGAATGAATGCAAAGTTTTGTCATATTCTTACATTTACCGTGAGGCTCTCTTTAAGGTGAAATATAATATTGGGTAAAAATTATATGAATATTTGCCTGGCGTTCTCTCAACTTTCAACATAAACATTATCAGCGAAAAATTTTAAATTTGTTTTAATATTTCATTTTGAAAAATTTCACACAAATATAAAATTCTTTTTTTATGCGAACTGCATTATGTGAAATATACTATTATAAAAAATACTACCTTTAAATTAAATATATGTAATTTGTAACAGAGTTGGCACCGTCCTACGATAATTTTACTTTTGCTTTCGTGATATTTTAACCTAATTGCTATGTCCAGTAAAATTTGAGGGGTGAGCAATAAGAGGAAGAGCCTAATAAGCCTGTTTCTAAAACTATCATATTACTCATGTCTATGCGTTTGTGCAGGTCGTTAATTTAGTAATAATGCAAACATGTTAAAATTATGGGATATTTATAGAACACATCCTAAAAGCTTTGAGTTTTAAAAAAAGTAACAAATGTACCTTAATGAGACATTAACTAAATAAAAATATTAGTTAAGTTCGAAAATGGCTAATGGCAATCACTAGCTTGTAAAAGGGCAAATAAAAAAAATATAAAGAGTACAGGTAAGTTAAAAAAAACTTTGTTACCTTGTTGAGTCGATAGTTCTCCAGCTTACTACGACTTGCTTTTGGAAACATCTGCGTCCAAAATTGAAAAAAATTTGTAAAATAATTGAAAGTTTTGGCATCCGGAAACCTAACTGAATAAGATTTACCCGGAACCCCAACTGCTTTATGGTCAGTGGCATCTGTTTGACTCTTATTAGAATACAATGAGTTAGGTGGTGGAGAGACTTCTGTGTTAGAACTAGAAGTCGTTTCACTGGTCCCCTCTGTCAGTTTGGACTTAGAATTCGATAAGGATAAGATACTGGAGAATCTTTCCTTTAGTGTCTTCTCCTTCCCTTTGATGGGATCTTGATCTATGATATTCACTTTTTTTTCGTTATCCTTCTTAATCAAGGTATTAGAGCTATCAGTTTGCAAGGGAATGGGTTCGGATAAATCTGGCGCCGATGCAAAGTTTTGATGAGTGAACTTTTCAACGTGTGAAATTTCTGGATAGTTCAACGTAGAATCGGGAATGGAAGAATTATCGCTTGGATAGTTTACGAAAGTTGGTCCAGTTTGAGAATCTGACGGATAACCTTGAATTAAAATATCACCACCAATTTCTTGAGGGGGCACCGACATTTCACTGGGTAAGGTTATTAAGGAAGAATTTGAAGGGTAGGGATTGATAACTTCCATACGAGATAAAGAAATGAAATATATTTAGAGATTTTGCTGTTATTTAGTGAATGATTCATTGTTAATTTAACTTAAATGACAAGTAGAATGATGCGATTCTGAGTCATTTTAAATATTAACGAATTCGATTTTTTTTTTATTATTATTATCATTATCATCATCTTAGTATAATATATTAGCGATTTTATATTAGTTGAGTTTTATTTTTTTTAGTGTATTTTAAAATTAAATTCGCGTTTAGAGATAATTGTCATTTACACTTTAATCCGGTTTTATATTATAATTTTAATCTTCTATCCTTTTCATCGCTGTGAAATTTCAATTTAATCAAAAAAATAATAACTAAAATTATTAATTTCATCTTAATGTAGGTATGGTTTCATTTAATAAATATCATTTTGACCTTCCCGACGTAATGATTAAAAATAGTAATGATTTTCGAGAGTTTCATAAATGACTTATACTTCAAATTTAAATGCGATATTTGACAAATATACGCATATTAGAAGCGAAAAAATCATTTTAAAAAAATTTAAAACGATGCCTTTAGATTGAGTAAGCTATTTTGCCATTTCATCTGTAGATTATTTAAAGCAATTCTGCACTAATACAAATACATAAAAGTGTTTCAAACACAATATTAAAGTAGTGGGCCAGAGATAGACCGTAAAATTATGGAAAAATATAGCATTAGAATTTTATTCCTATTTTTTATCTTACTTTTTGAAAACGAAAGATTATTTCTAAAATTGTTATGTTTATCCCTAAAATCTTAATTCCCCCACCCCCCTCTCCTAAAAAAAGTAATATTTTTAGCTGAAAAAAAGAAGAAGAATAAATAATAATAAAGAGAATAAGAAAACAGTCTCATATTAAATCCTTTATCCTCACGACAAAAATGTCAAAAGTTTACGCATGTTATCTTATTAAATATTTAATGGCCCATCTCATCATAAATTATCATTCAAAGTTGATTACCCAATTTACAAATGGATTCAGAATTGGTTCCAGATTACAGGAACTTTTACTCATGGAAATGGGAGATACAAGATCGACATCAAATTGAAAAGGCTAGGCGCTAATTAAAATTGAATTTCATTTTTTTGCTTTGGTAGGGAGGCAGGGGCAAGAAGACCGGGGGTTGATGCAAATAGGGAGGTTTATGAAGATAGGAGATCTGATATAATTGGCTTAAAATGATAGTTCTTGCCAAGCTAATTATTACCATATTGAAAGCTAATGTAATTGATGCTACGTAATAAAGTTTTCTCCAGAAGAGGCATACCAATTGATTCTAAGTTACCGTTCTCATTTAAATGCACACAATTCACACTTATACCAACCATTGCGCTCAAGGATAAACATTAAAAAGAGTTGGCATATAATATAATTTATCCAGATCAGTTTATGCTCATGAACAATATAACTCTATGCTATCATATCTGTTTGCTAATACTCTTAGATTAACAATTATGATTGGCCTATTACAAAAATATACTATTTTATAAAAAATGATAATTGAATTTAATAATATTAAGAATTAAAGGAGCTTTAATTATCACAACTACATATAGCAGAAAAAATAAATTTATAACCGAAAATTAAAAAAAATATATTTCCTAAATTAATTTTCACATGTAAATTAAATATTATTATTCCCAATATAAATACCACATAATTTATATGTATGATATTACATGTAATTATTTTTTATAATTTGATTTAAAAAATGTTGGTATATTATTCAAAGGTTAGTAGAATAAAATAATCTGAATGGACAGTTTATAATTAGGTTAATAACTTTAAATTAATTTATTGAGCTAATTTTTTTAATCAAATTGAACAGTTAAAAAAAGTTTTTTTTTATGTGGTGTATGGTTTAAGGCTGATTTTGTATAGCTCGAGAGAAGATTTAGAACTTGACCGAAGATGAAATATAGTATTTCACATTAGATTTTGCAGATTGGAGATTGTATGGAAAAGTGTAAAGGTATGTATGTGCTAAATATTATTTTTAATAAAACAGCTAATAGTCCATGGTAGTGATAATATAAGAACTTGGAAAGCGATAGTATTAATAGAGAATGTATATTTTATTGTTAACTCTTTATCTAAGCAGAAATCTTTTATATAATTTAACAATTAATTTTAAGACAAAGATTTTTGTTTGAATATCTTTTTTAATCAAAATAAGTATCGTCGATAATATAAAATTTTTGGTGAAAGAACTTCTTTTTCTGAATTAATATATATATCAAAATTAAACATCATTTAATATAACTTTAATGCCCAATTTACATAATATCACGATATACATTATTGCCTTAGACAGTAATCATTTAAATGGGCTTGTTATATTAACGCTTTAGATAATAATAAATAAAGAACTTTAAATTGAAAAAAAAACATTATTATATATTACTTGTTTCCAAAATCTAACAATTTTATAGAAATTGTCTAAACTTTAAGATCAAAATTAATTTGCTGAGGATTTAGTGGGGTTTTTTTAAAGGGCTATCAAATTTATTTTAAACCAGAGCCTCCAAAGTTCTACAAGCGATTTTATAAGATCTAACGCTGAGATGCCAGAAAAGTAGATATTATGAGGGTTACCAAAATAATTATGCTCTTATAGGTAAATAATAGAAAGAGAATACAATAATGACAACATTCACAAACTTTGTTCTCCAGTTAATTTTATGATTAATAGACTGAGCGTGTTTGGTCGCATAAGAAAAGCTCTATAAAGTAAAAAGAAAATTGTGAGATTAAGATTTGGAGATAAAAGTGGAAGAGAGGGCTAAAATAAAAAATAAGGATATAAAGTAAAAGATTTGTCAATAATTACGGAACTTAAATAATAAATAATTTGATTAATATAAAAGAGCGGAGAATAAATATTTGTTTTATATTAGATAGAAATATTACTCTAACTATTAAAAATATATTAAATTTATAGTCCATCAACCCAAAATAATTTCTGAATGGAAGGCAGCACAAATACCATAAAAAGCAATTTACCAATTATCTTAAATTATATATTATTTGATTTATATATAAAATATAGTTATTTGATATGATTTAAAGTTTTCCTTGTGCATTATTTTTTATAAATAAATAAAATTACCATATGTAAAAAAAATGCTCAGAATCTGAAATGTGGGAGGAAGCAAGGAAGCAAGAAAAAAAAATTAAAGGGATCATGGTTGATGTTAGAAAAAGGGCTGAAAGGAGGAGGGGCTTTTATGACAAAATTGTATATTATTTTTATATTATATTGTGATATATTCAAAGAGACCTGCCGTTTTATTATAGTCTACATGTTCATTCTTGATTTCCATTAAAATATTCTTTATAAAACATCAAGTTAACATATATTTTTTATAAAAAGAAAGCGGATCCGGTACAATTTTTACAAGTCCATGGCAGACGTGGAAAGATAAACATTGATTATTCAATTGCACAAGCTGCTGAAAATCCTTCTAACATGTATAATAAAAAATAATAATTTTTTTTTAAATGTATACATAGGATGCCTTGGTTAGGAGATACTTCAAATATGATTGATAGATTTGATGTTAGATCCCATTTAGATGAAATTAATGAAAACATTTCTATAGATATAAAAAAGTATCATTACAATTTATTAAATATTAATAATTAAATTTAGCCTCCATACACAAATTGAAATGGTAGAAGAAAGAAAAAGCAATTATGAAAGATATAGAGTTTTGGTGCATTTAAATTCATTAGGAAGTATTTATTTGATATTATATTTAATATAAAACATAATAATAGTAACTCAGTCTCAACATTTGCAACAAATAAAAAACGAGGAAGATTTTACTGAGCTTAAAATCTTAGAAGAAGGAAAAAAAAGGTTGTCTAATTATTTAAATTTTATTTGCTCAAATATAATAAGGATTTAGATTGATTTTTTTTAGGATTCTAGTTTTCATAAAAATTTATATGCAAATGATCTAGGTGTATTTAATTTCACTTGTGGTCCTGGTCCATCTTTGTTTATATTTTAACAAATCAATGGCAATTCAAGCAGGTCTTATTGATGTTTAAATATTTTGTTTTGATAGAACTATAGTAGTTTCCTTCCTTAATTTGATTTTCAGTATATATTTTTTTCTTTAAAAGTTTATCAAGATATTAAAGCTCAGAATGATGTATATCAATTATTCATAAAGTACAAATATCCATAAGTATCAGAAGATGAAATAAAGAAGTGTTTAAGTTTATGGTTTATAGATGGTATCTTTTTTTGTTATATAATTTTATTAGCTGAGAATATTGCAGAGTTTTAAATCTAAAGGTTAAATCATCAGCATGCTGCTTAAGATGTTTGAAAGTTTTTATTCCTATTCTCCAACAGATTTTTTGTGAATTTGAAACCATTTCTATGCTTGCCAATTAAAAAAACCAACCAATACATTTTCTCTGCATAATTCTAGCATGGTGTAAGTTTTAATAGTTTTCCAATTATATAATTGCAGCATGAACAAGTCACATGTAGTATGCCTAATTTGTTAAAAAAATCAAGATTTTAGCTAAATAAATATTGCCTACACTTCAAGATTTTGCCATACGAGGGCCAAAACTTTCTATCATATTTTGTGAAAATCTTGAGGCTTATTTAATATCTCTTTGCCTAAAATTGTTTATATAATCAATAGACCATATCTAGAAACCTACACAGTTTCTATTTTTTTTTTTAAATTGAAGAAAGAAAGAAACTATTTTGATAAAATTTAAGAATAGGAGTTACTATATATAGAAAATGCAAGATAAATTGATCATTATTGTTGTTTATCCATAATATGGCATGGCAAATTGATCAAAGAAAATATTATTTATTTCTGGCTTGACAACTTAGCAACCCACCTCACTTTGCAATTACAAAAAAAAGAAATCCATTTCTTTTTTAATTCATTTATATAATTATGAAAATTTGCACCAGTTTGGGATTGATTTATTTGTAATTTTCATTATCATAAATTGAATCGAAGTTTATTTACTATATGGAAGAATGAATGTAATGATAGAAGATCCTCTTGACCCAAAAGTCCTTAGGTGAGGGGATGATCTTTTAAAAAATATATATAATGGGCTGGGCCTAAAATTCAGCAAATTCAATTTTTTCAAATTCTAAGCTTGGCCCGGGCCTAAATAAAAATTTAAATCCTGGCTCTAGTTCGTCTCAAGATTTTAAATAACAAAAATCGAGGATCACCTTTGTCCTCATCATAAAGAATTTCTTGAGCCCGACTTGCCCCAAACCCAGCACAAGCTTGTGGTACTCTAGATTGGTAAACTTTTGCCGTTATAAATGGCTAACTTTGTCTTAGATAAATTATTTTGATTTAAAATGGAATGGGAAAAATTCACAGGACAAAGCTAATTTTATAATTAACTGCCAGGTTTTTTTACTGGCCAGCCAAAGGTTAATAACGGACTACCTCTCATTAATGCTTAACGCGAATTCGTGGCTAATTATTTGAAATACTTTTTGTATTCTCCACAAATTCTCGCTAACTGATTCAGGGTAATCCCGCATTCACAGTTGGCATGAATTTGCGGCGAAGTATACAGAATATGCTTTGTGCAAATTCTTGCTAACTATGAATGGAGAGTAACACAAGGCAGAGTTCCTGAAGCAAGTTTGCCCTTTAAGGGCAAATATTTTTTCGGACCAGGCCAAAACTCTTTTTAAAAAAATCTTTACCGGATGGTAAGGGTCTGGCTTTGCTAAATGATATATTGATAGATTTAATATATTATATACATATATGCATGTAAATTTTATAAAAAAAATTTTATTTTTGATCCATATGATTTTTTTTTCCTGCCAGAGTTTTAGATGAGAAAAAAAAGAAAAAACAGAAAACCGCTGCTATCGGCTATGTGTATTCGGACGACGAAAACGCCAACGGAAATATGATCAAGGTTCCTTACAATAACGTAAACAAAAATGTTTCTTATAAAACGGCTCACCCGCGCCTTAAATCGTCTCGCGATACCGCCTCCTCTTCCGACGACGATCCGGAGGACTTGAGGAAGATTGAAGATGAGATATACACCAATGGAATAGGTTTATTTTTAAAGTTTTCATATGGAGCCCCTGAAATTTCAAATGAAGCCTAAGTTCAGTCCAATTTTCTCTCTGACTCAAAGCTTTAAAGAAAGAAAGATATTAAAAAAAATTGATGACTTCGGGCCGTATCGCACTTTGTTTTTTTAAATCTCTAAGAGTTCAAAAAAAATCTGAAATTAATGGATAAAGGAAGTTTCAAGAATGAATATTTTATGAAAAAATTTTTTTTATATACAATAAATTATTTATAAATTTGTATTGTGGTAATTATTATTTATTTATTCTATCTAAGAGTCAAAATTTGATTTGGAAAAAATATCTATTGTCGAAGTGCAAAAACTTGGCGCCATTTCAACTAACTATGGGATAGTTCCTATAGATTTTATACAGTACGGTACATTTATAGATATTATTATTACCACCTTAAGATGTCCTATTTTTCGAATATGCTGTATTAAATTTAAAAATTCTAAGTATGTTATTTAATGTTGTTAAACGGCTCGGATTTGAGCCGATTTTTTAAAAAGGGATTAACTCATTATTTTATACAGAAAGATTTTACGCGAGCCCGATTATATTTTGTTCATAGATTGGTTTGTTAGCGAAATTTTGAGGCTTAGACAATATTTTTCTGGTTAAAATATTGAGTTAGCCATTTTTTTATAATCGGATCAAATCAAGTCGACTAACCGTATAGAGTAGATTTAATTTAGTTAAATAATAATAAAAAAAAATTGTATAAGGTTCGTAACTTTGTAACACAGCAATAAATTTTTGATCTAAATGCTGTATATCTTTTTAATTTATAATTTGAACAAAATTGCGCCTATCATTTCTATTCTAGTGTTGTTAAATGTTACTTTTGAAAGGAAATTTAAGTTACAGTTATTAGTTGTATCTCTTCAATTATTTTTTTCTGCCAAAAATGTAACTAGATATTTTAACGATTCTATTTGTATCGGATACAATAATTCCCTCTCTTTAATGCTTTTAAATATGATTTTTCAAAAAAAAAATGTCGAAGCATTAGATGTATTAAAAAAATATATATGTTTACGTAAAAATTATCCAATGGGATACACCCCTTGAAATTAAAATGGTTATTTTATCTGCATACATAAATTCCGTTTGTCTAAGCCTCCGTTTTGCAAAAAAATTTTTTTTTCCAGTTAAAAAAAATTTCCCATAAATTCTCAGAGAGGTAGCTAATTACCGAGGATAAATATGTGGATTTTAAAGAGAAAAAAAATTTGCTGGTTTTTTTTATTTCAATTGAACGGTTGCTAAATACCGTGAATATATCGATGCATATATAATCTAAGGCTTATAACCTATAGGGGGGATTCTGATGGAATATCTCTTATTTCATGGCAATTGGGTCTAACCATGGGATGATTATACATCGACATATTTTTTTCTGCGTCATATAACAACAACCGCCAGATCGAAATCGCGGAAACCCATAAAATATTTAAAAATAATTTTGTAATGTATTTTTAAAAAAAAGAAGTTAAATAATATAATTGACAAATATGTTTGAATTCTTTAAAAATTGATTATTTTTATAACCATTTCTTTCTCTCTCTCCCTATTTCTCTAGAATGGTGCAGCAAGAGAAAGAAGACAAAGCTGTATCGCGGCTGAGTAGGGAGATGGAAGAAGAAAAGGCTCTGTTCTCAGTAAGTTTTAATGCTATATATTTTTTTTCCTTCTTTGTTATCATGCAAAAACATTGTTAATTATTATCTTTTTTTTTTAAAAAAAAAAATTATTTAAATAAGGGCAAAAAAGGCCGAAAGGAAAGAAGGTTGCTTAAAGAAAAATGGAAAACACGAAGAGCTTCGCCCCCTATGTAAAAAATAATCTATTTATTTTTGAAAATGGTGGTCTGTACGTTCCATCCCTTTTTAATTTTTATTTTAAAAAAAGTTGGAAGAGTTTTGCATCTTGCTAGTTAAAATTAAAATCGGAAAGTTTCAAATCTTTTTTAAATTTTAATGAAATCGTTATGCTAACTTTTTAAAATTTTCTAAAATTATGTTTTGTGGACATTTATGTATTTATTTTCATTAAAATTTTGAGATTATGTAAAAAAAAATTTTTTTATGTTTTGGACATAGGAATAGTTTTGTCGATTTTTCAAAACAACCCAATTAAGATTTTAGCTAAAATAATATCATGTAAGCATCGAGATTTGGCAAATATATGTCCAGGCATTTCAGCCAGTTATGAGCAAAACAAAATCTTTGAGCTCGCATAATGTTATTTGGTTATAATCTTAATCTGGCCGTTTTTTTAAAATCGACTCTAATCGGGCTTTTTAACAACACTATATATGGTTTTTTCCTTAAAATGGTACCATCGTTTTTTTTTTAAATTTAAAATTATATTATATATTATTTTAGTTACGAATCATCGCGACACAGCCCTAACCACGAAAAGTATTTTTTTTAAAAAAATATTTATAATAATTATAAATCAAATTTTTATCTCTACGGGATTTTTTTGGCGTTCAAAAATTTTCTGAAATTTTTTTTTTATTTAAAACTTTGTTTAAATGTTATTCATTTCAAATTTTTGTTGAATTTCTTACCCTACTCAAGCGATAAATCAAAATCGAAAAGTCCCATTGTTGGAGCGGAAGAAATTGCTGACCGGATAACTTATATCACCAGTTTTGGTGCGGCGGATGAATACGACTCCTTAAATATGGCCGCTGCTACGTGTTTACCCGACAAAGAGGGGCGTCATAGAGGTTAAATCACGAATATATTCTTTTTTTGCGTTGAGAAATGTATTTAAGAATTTGTAGAGAGTAACTACGTTATTAATTTTAAACAATTTTAGCCTTAAAAATTTGTGTATTTCTTAATTTATACGAAAATTCCCTATAAAAACAATATTAATGATACATAACTGTTTGAGACTCACAATGTGAGTACTCTCTAGAATCTCAATACGACATTATATGTATATGGGGGCCTGCAATAGATGCCCGAGCCTTGTTTCGGATATTCCTTTTTTATTGGGCTTGGGTCAGGCTGTAAGAGATGCCCGACCGAAGCCTGACAAATAATTATTAAGATACAAATATCCTTAACAATCATTTTGTTTCATAAAAATGTCAATCAGAATAAAATGTCATTTTTCATCTAACACATTTCAATTATTATTTTACATAATATTCGCATTTACCAAATTAACTATTTCCTGTGATTATATTTTAGTGACTAGTTATAACTTTATTACTTACTTACTTTACATCATACTCTATCAGATTAAACTAAAATAAACTTATCTAAGATCTATTAAATTAAATAGCCTCAAATTTTTATATTTATAAAATCGTTTATGTACAAATTAAATAAATTCAACTTTATAATGATTAGATTATGGGGGTTAAATATTCTTTTATTTAAGGTGGTAGCAATATGTGAATAAATATAAATAATCTTTAATAGTTTCTTAGATATTGAAATATTTAAACTCAAATTATATTTAAAAAAATTATTTTAATCGGAGCTCGAGTCGGTTTTAAATGTGCCCCTGGGTCGGGTTTTGACAAAATAAATTTTAAATATAGGTCGGGATTGGGCCGTAGATTACTTTGCAGGATTCAATTACATTTATTTTAAATTTTTATTCAGAAGAAAAAAAAGAGAGAATCCACGCAAGAGGATTCGGGAGAAACATAATAGAAGAGAATTCACTTCGTTCCTCTAAAGAAAGGTTAATTTAAATTTACCTCTTTACATGCCCGTTATCATTATTTTTATCTGAAATATTCTACTTATACAACCTGTAACTCTAAGCCAGGAAAATGAATTCATTATTGACCCTTATCCTTAATTTGTATTAAACCCCTTAAAATATTATTTAAATTGTACAAAGGATTCAATCTCGAATTTCCCCAATAATTATTTTTCTTTTCAATATTAATTTTTCCCCCCTTCTTGTTTATAAACATTTCTGGTTTGGAACAGAATGTCGTTAACATATGTATTTTTTAACCCTTGAGGATATTCGTGGGGTCCATACCATGGTTGGCAAGCCTGTCAGATAGGATCAATTGACCGAAAGTATATTTTGACCAACACTTTAAAATGTTATTTTATAATATTTTTGATTAAATATATCATAATTATTATGTACAATTTATCAAATCTAATTGCGCATTTTAAAGATATAGGAAGTGAAGGTTTCAGATATTATATATATAAAGCTTCACTTAATACAACTGGAGTTTTTAAATGGTGTTCACTTGAAATTCCAATAAACACAATGGTCTCGAATTTTTCAGTGGCCTAAATAATTTTAACTAAACACCACGTTATGCAAAATTTAATTTACTTTTGATGAGTCCTTTTTTTCTTCCAAATAATGATTTTTTAATCAATTTTGATCATCTCAAACTTTTTTTAAAAAAAATTGGCTATAATTAGATATAAATTCTAATTTTGGGCTGGAAATCATTTTTAATTTGTTTATTAATGATATTTAAAAAAAATGATTATTATTTATTAATTTTTTTTTACTAAACTATGACTCTTATAAAATTGTTATTAATGAATCGAGATCTGAAATAATTATCTTATTTAGATAGTTGAAATATTTATTTTTAACTTTTAAATAAAGGTAACTAATTTACTCTTATTTTAATAGATGCTCTCTGCTAAAATTATCAGGCAATATAAGATTTGAATTAATGACGATATAAGTGTGGGTAAAGGGTTCACCAAGTAGCACAGCCATGCTTCTTGTGAGTAGTAAAATACTAAGGGGGGGGGGAAGCTATGTCAGGAGTATGAAAGTATCTTACAAACTTTATTAACCAATCTCAATTATATACTTTATTATAACAGTTTAGCCAACTCTATTTAAGAGAGCTCACCTTTTTAAAATGTATTTTAGAAAATATCGCGACGAAAAAATAAATAAATGACTGAGGTTTTGCGGTTTAATTTGTCCGTCGGTCTCACATAATGTTGTTAAACGGCACGATTTGGGCCCATTTTTAAAACCGAATAACTCAATATTTTCTCCAGAATAATATTAATTAAGGCTGAAGATTTTGCTCAAAAATGGCCCAACAGTTTGGGTATCTATTAGCAAAATGGCGTGGCTTAGACAATATTTTTCTGACTACAATAATGAGTTAGCCGTTTTTAAAAATCGGCTCAAATCGAGCCATTTAACAACACTAGTCCCACGAATCGAAAAATTTTCTCAAGGGTTTTAAAAGCACCGGTTTCTATTGGATTTTTTTAAAATACATATTTGAGTTTAAATAAAAATAATATAAACTTTCTTAATTCGGAAAACGTTTTTAAAGACATTCGTCCAAAAAATATCTCGAAAGTGATAGAAAGAGAGGTTCCAGGAGTGATCATAAGAAGCACCGTTCACGGGAAAGGAGAAGAAAAATGTCGAGATCCAGGAGTAAAGAAAGGAGATATAGAGATAGGGATAAGAGAGAAAGGAAAGCAGCATATTTGATGGATGACGTGAAGCGAAAAGGATATAAATCTAGAGGACACGAAGTCGATAAAAGTGGGAGTTCTTATACCTCCTATTCATCTTCGGACGATCTCAAAGATATCAAAAGGCGTAAACGTGACACGAGGTAATCAGTTGTGACTTATATTTCTATGGTCATCATTAGGTCTAGCCCTGGGTATTTTTACGTTTCATGCGGGTTTATTATATTTTTTTTTAAATACAAGTCTCTAAAATATTCATTTTTAAATTATTTTCAAACATTTAACCACTTTTAAGGAAACTTTATCGTTATCTCGTTTGAGTTTTCTATATTTTTTTTTCTTCAAATTTCGTCTAGTCTCATTATCAGAATCCGTCATATATTAACAAGAACAATTGTAAAATGATGGTAATAATAATAAACCATGATAAAGAAAAGAATATCTTTCTTCGAAAGAAAGAAAGATTTTTTTTTAGAATCATTGGGCACTGCCAGCTGTTAATTTATGTAAAATGGATGAATCTTGAGCTTTCTGCATTCTCGCGACATTTTTTTTTATCATCTCAATATTAAACGATTGATTTTTTATTTATTTACTTTTTTTATTTGAATTTTTTTAAAAAATAGAAGAGATTTATCGCACAAAAACTTTCGCACTCACGGATCTCGGTCTAACCATTCGAAAAACGACATAAAACTCTCGACTAAAGACGCGGGAAATCATAAAACAGCTGCATCGTCAACCAAGCAAAAAGTCGCGGTTGGCGATAATGTCTACCCGATGCTCAAGTCGGAAACTATTTCGGTATCACCGAACAACGTTACCAAATTTGAATTTTCTGAGCGTCCGGTTCCTAATCTAGAAGGTTATATCATTATCTTGGCACGCCATGCTTAGCTTGCCAATCATTTTTCGCTCTATAGAGGTGTCTGTACTAATTATCTTGTAATTGATCGTAAAGATGATAAAGATTATCTTTTATTGTATAAATAATATTCCCATATGCATATACAATGTATCTCTATATATATATATAAAATATAATTATTGACAACAACATTTCTTCAACGTCACACGTCATCATCGTGAAACGTCATCACGACACTTCCCCCCTTTACCAACCATTTTTCATTCCAAACCATCATCATCCCCAAATCACCATTTGACAATTACCATTGTTAAACATTTGCCCATTCCCATTCTTACCATTGTTAACCATTTGCCCATTCCCATTCTTCATCATTCACATCTAATTCACAACCATTCTACATCTTGTCTCATTCACAGTGCCCATCATTCATCATCATCCCCAAATCATCATTTGACAATTACCATTGTTAACCAAATCACCATTTGACAATTACCATTGTTAACCAAATCACCATTTGACAATTACCATTGTTAACCATTTGCCCATTCCCATTCTTACCATTGTTAACCATTTGCCCATTCCCATTCTTCATTATTCACATCTAATTCACAACCATTCTACATCTTGTCTCATTCACAGTGCCAATCAAATCATTTTCCCATTCCCATTCTTCATCATTCCCATCTAATTCACCATTGTTTTCCAAACCATTCTCCATCTTGTCTCATTCACAGTGCCCATTCCCATTGTTAACCATTTGCCCATTACCATTCTTCATCATTCACATCTAATTCACAACCATTCTACATCTTGTCTCAATGTACTAATTATCTTGTAATTGATCGTAAAGATGATAAAGATTATCTTTTATTGTATGAATAATATTCCCATATGCATATACAATGTATCTATATATATATATATAAAATATAATTATTGACAACAACATTTCTTCAACGTCACACGTCATCATCGTGAAACGTCATCATCGTGAAACGTCATCACGACAGTGTCCACCTCTCAAAAGAATAAACAATGTTTTTAACAATATTTCCTTCCTTTTCGTGATTTTGATATTATTTTATCTATTCTATTCACCCCTATTTTTTTGAGAAAGGAAGAAAAAGAGAATTATGTCTAATTTCTCTCTTTAATTGACGTGTTTTTGTTTTGTGGCAGATTGTTTTTTTTGTAAACATAAAATTTTTTTTTGTCTTATTAAAAAGTTTGCAAAAGAAAACATAGACGAGATAGTTTGTCCTCGTCTTATTCCTCCTCCTCTGATTCCGCGAAAGCATCCGTAAAACGCGACGAATCGGACGACGAACAAAGCGATTCATCTTCTTGCAGCAGTAGTAGTTATTCGTCGGACATTTCTAAAGGAAGGTTATATCTTTTTTTTTATTTACTAATTATACATGTAAAGGTTGGGCAGGTTCTCTTTCCCAAAATATTTTATTCGAATGCAAAATACTGTTTAAAATTTTATATATATATACCTTTGAGACGCATTAAATTTTCAAAAAATATGTTCATTTTTTAAGATATCGGTTAATCTGGCTGGTTAGTCAATTGATCGAATCTTATTTGACCAGTTTAAGGTTATTAATATAAATAGTATAAGGCCGTGTACTATGTCGGCTTAATACTTAATAGCCGACTATTTAGCCGTGCGGTTGAATTCTACTTACACCCCACCTTATGAGAAAGTGAGAGTAGAATTCAGCCTAGTGCATTGGCCTTTATGGCTTTTGCAGCTCGTCTCTATTAATAAAATCAATTAGTATAATACTACTACAAACCGAAAAATTTTGGTATAAAGGTAACGCCAAAGTAAAGTAAAATATATAAAATTGTGCATAATATAGACAAATATAATAAAAAGAAAATAACGTCTATATAAATTACAAGGATAAATTTGTTCTGTCCATCTTGTGGTTGTTTTCAAAGTTTTTCGGTTAAAGATCGTTTGAATGTATAGTAGTTCGTTAAGGGTCCATGTGGTTGTGAATGGATTAGTGGAGTATTGATTGTTTCAGATCCGAAGAGGGAAAGCTCCTAGTTGACTTCATCGAACGTTGGGTTGAGAGCAAGAGTCGAATCCTGAGAATTGGGTTTCTCTGTCGTCAAATCGTGTCCTGGATCATTCGCAGGGTATCCACATGATGTTCTGGGATACTGCCGTGAAGTGCTGGAGGCCTTAAGAGGATCTGGGTAAGGACTATATCGATAGATGGAGACCTAGATCCACCTTTTCTGAAGACGCAATAAGTGACAGTAGAGTCGGTAAAGATGGTAGGAGATACACCATCTTACTAATAGTGCACCTACGCCAGCAGTCAATACATCTTTGGCGTGCGACGGAATGTTAAATAATAATACTGCTTCTTGGTAGGAGATTGATAAATTGTCCTAACCCCAAAAGGAGAGCCCTATATGGTTATCGGAAGTATTCATGTATACTGCGTTAATCGTGTGGTATCTGAGCAAGATCAGGGCTAGTAGAACGTTGATTATCATACTCGTCTGTTGGAACGCGAGATATATATTCCCCACCTATCTTAAGATAGAGTCATTCATAGTGATGTAATAAAGTGAGAACATCCCTCCCAGAATTCTTGTGGCAAGCGTCCGACCGATATCCAAATGTTGGTAAATGTTGAAGGAAGACATCTAGACATTTATCCAAACAGGCCCCTGTTGTTATCTGCTGAGCTTTGGCTTTTTATGTCACTAGGTATGCCTAAGTACATAATACGTAAGGTTTGGTCTAGCACGAATTTAGCTTCGGCTATCATAGGACTCCAACCTTCGAGAGTTCATCTAAGCGATCGTATGGGTCATTTTACATGAATTCACTATATCCATATATTAAGATATCCTCTAGGTTTACGTTATAGCTCGCTTTCCTAACTGTTTTAGCGCAAACGTCCAAGATGATGGTCTGCAAACAATAGGGGCTAAAGGCAGATTACACCTGCCACCAAGGGCTGGTCAATAACCGGTGTATACTTTTCGGCGAGCCTATAGTTTTGGGGATGCCGGAACTATCTTCCTTCATTATCGCAGATGCGAAGATGGTCAAACTGTCTGAATCCCCATCTGGCGACCGCACGCGTGATGACTTCAACGGCCCTGCAGATATTGTGGCGATATTCAATGAAGGGAAGTTAGCGAAGTCTGCCTCTGTGAAACTAGCGGTTCCCACGTTGATTATACCTGTGAAAATATTGTCAATGGATGGGAGAGCTGTTGAGCCCACCTGGGGCGTACCAGAATCATGGATCATTAAAGAGCGAACCCCAAAGAATTAATGATAGAAGCAGCTTCCTCCCTCAGGCAATCGGCACCTAAGGAAGACCAGGAGTTGGTTGAGGGAATGTCTATTATCCACTCCTGAATCCCTGTCTTCGGATAAGAATACTATTCCAGGTAATGACTCAGGGTCTTGACTGACTGTTGGGACCTCAGACGAAAAGGAATGCATGGAAGTGTCGTCGTTGGAATGAGCGGACTCCTGCTTGTCACATGAGGGAACAATTGCCGTCTCAATTTTCTTAGGTATTTGTTAACCCTTTTTAGCAAGTCTGGGAACTGCATTGGTTCTCCTCTTCGGACATGTGGGCCGTAGTCCGGCACCCGAGCGCCTTCGTCTTCCTGGTGTTGTAACCCTAAAAAGGACTGTAATGGCCTTTGGTTATTGAAAGATGAAAAAGAAATAGTAGAGTTGAAACAGGGAAGATGAAAAAAGAAATAGTAGAGTTGAAACAGGGGAAGAGATGATGTTGCTATTATCTCTTACGTAGCTTCCATCATTTCCTTTTCTTTATAGCCTATACAATAAAGCAATTAAAGCGACCTATACGGCCTAATGATATTTTTTAATGAATATTATCATGTCTATATCTATTTATATATTTTTTAAAAAATTAAAATAGATTCGGTTCTTCAAATCATTTCGGTAAAAGTAGTGCCATAGATAAAGTCAGTAAAATAAGCATTTTTTTTCGCTACAATATCCACTCTAACTTTTATAGCCAATATCTTATAATTTTTTTTTATCGATGTTAGGTAAATATTCATAAATGAATATTTGATAATTTTTAAAAAAAGGCAATGAATAATTTTATTGATAATTCATGAACATTTTTGTATAAAAAAGCGCATATTCATGCCATTAGTGCATTTTATTTTATTTTATTTTTATTCACAAAATTAGGAAATATAGAATTGTGAAAAAAATGTTCTTTTTGGTTATAATCGGCAAAATTTGGTATTATCGATATACAAGGTTTGCAAAGCCTTTCTATTTTAATTTTTTCTGGATCTGCGGGCAGGTCCTTTGGACGGGCCAGGCTTTGCGATATATATTTTAAATGAAATAATTTAAAATCTCAATACCGATGCCATTTTTGATCAAAAGACACATTTTTTAAAATAATTATTATCGATCATTATTTCTAATAAAATATTCTAATTTTCCTTTCTTTCCTCGGATTCTTTTTTTTAGTCAAAGAAACTAGCTGCCGTGGAAATGATGAAGAAGCGAACAGCATCCATATTGAATAAACTACGTAATAGTTATAATTTTTAGTTGTATCAAATTAATATATATACAGACATCGGAATAAGGAATCCTCAGATCTAACTCTAACCAATAGCCTCGTGTTAAGGGATTAATACGCGCCTTATAATATTTTCTATTTGTGCGTAACGTTCTTTTTTGAGCTCGTTTAAATGATAAGAGTTCTGACCAAATTTTATCATGTGTTTTGGTATTATATACATGTTATATATTTTTATGAAATGGGATATGTAATTAATGGGAATTCGGGATCTCTAAATTTTAATATTATTTTGCTGAGGAAGATTTTTAAATTTCAAAAATCTAATATGACCGAAAATGCATTTTCTTCTTTAACATAAAAAAAAACTCTCAGAAAAGGCGGACAGGAAAGCTGAGTTCAAAAGAAACGAAAAGGCTGAACAGGAGAAAATGGTAACCCTCTTATTTTTTATTTAATTCTCGATTGTGAGATGGAATCAAATAAATTTTCTTAAAACATTTAAGAGAGAGTTTGTAATATTAGTGGGAAAGAATTTTCTGGAAAAATTTATTTTTATCTTAGAAATTTTTTTAAAAAAATAATAATTACAGGAAAGAGAAGAAGAAATGAAAGTTTTGACCATCAAAATAAGGAAAAAGTAATGTTCTGTTTTTTTTAAATCATTTTTCGTCATATTTTGATGACTCGGTTTCTAACGACCTTTTTATAAGTTTTTTAATCGCTTTATAAAAATGATCGAACTTTAGATAAGAAAAAAAATAGTCATAATTTTTTAGTGCTAATGTCAACTTTTTTTAGACACATAATATCATTTTTTTCTAAAGGACAACTATATTTTTGAAATAAAAAACACTTTAAAAAAAATAAAATAAATTGGTTTTTTTTGCTTCGGGTTTTTACCCTTGACTTCAAAATTAATACTTTATTTTTTTTTTTGAGCTATGTTATTTTTTCTATTTTAAAATTTAATCGATTCTCTCTTTATTATTATTATTATAAATTTTTATAAAATACATGTTTTTTTTAAAAAAACAAATATGAATATAAAAAAATTATATTGATAGGGAGAGAGAAAAAAGGCATAAAGAGTTAGGCTATTCTTCTTCCGGTTCCGAAAAATCTAACAAATCCCGCTTATCACCTCATTCATCTCATAAATCGACATCGCCGGAAGGAAAGGATAAAGAATAATCTTTAAAAACCTCGCAAAAAATTTTCATCCTTTAAAAAAAATTGTTTCTAAGTATCCACGTGTACACAATTTATATTTGTAATATTTATTGTAAGATATATTGTTACAAGATTCTCCCTGATAAATGCGCTAAAGAACCTAGTATTATCAAAATTTTATTTTGTGTACATAATTTATTTAAACCGCTAGACGCATATGAAAAATATGTAAAAGATTGTTTTATTTCGTTGAAAAATTATGCGCTATTAAATTGACCAAGTTATTAAGATTTAATTTTATAAATACATTTCCAAATCACATTATTTTTTTTTACATTTATATAATAATTAAATATATATATAGCGAAATTTAAAAAATCGTATCAAAAAGATTTTTTTTTGGTTTTTAGAAATAGTTTTATAATTATTATGGTCTTGACTAATTTGGATCATCATTTTCTGCTCAATTAGCAATATTGAGAAATGCTTTGCTATACAACTTTTGCTCGGACCTATTACTAAGCGCCTATTTTTAACATTTTGATTTTAGGGTCGGAACTACGAAAACAGGGCTAATGCAGAATTCAAGATACTATAATATGTGACAAAGTAATTTTTTAAAAAAAGGTTTTTTATAATTTAATAATTATAATTAGATTATTCGTACTTTGAGCGATTTTTTTTTGGTAAATTTGTTTAACGGAAGATTTTGATTTTAGATCAAAATTCAGAATATTTTTTAACAAAAATATTATTTTATTTTTATTTTTTTTTTGGGGGGGGGGGGGGGTAATTTTTGAGTAACATCAGATTTTTTTAGTGGAAAAATCTTTTCTGTAGATTTATTTAGACTAGAATCGATTGCCTATATTCTATTTATATTAGATGGTATAAATTATTTCGTGTTTTTATCATAAAAGCCTAACTAGTATATAATATTTTAAATTCTATATCCATGGAATTTTTTTTTTATAATATATATATTAGAGACCCGGGCCGTGCCGTATTTTAATTTTTTTAAATATACCCGGGCCAGGCCTGAAATTTTTTTTAAAATAATATCCGGGCCGGGCCTTATATTAAATCAAATATTTAAAATCGCCATTATTATCTATAAAAATAAATAAAATATATTTTAAAAAATCTGGGCCGGGCCTGAAAATTAAAAAAAAAAATCCGGATCGGGCCGAAAATAATTTTTGAAAAGAAAATCCGAGTCGGACCTAAAATAATTTTTTTTTAAAAAAACGGGCCAGGCCGTACAAATGGTACCTCAGCAGGTCTCTGCTATATATACATAATAAAAATAAAATATATTTATATTCTTAAAATAATTCACTCATTGAACCGTTCTAGACTCTAGTTGGCTTAGCCGTTTAGCAACACTAAAATTGGTTAATTTTTATTTAAAAGATGTCCTAAACTTTAAATATTAAGTTGGTCGGATTTTGGTCAAGATTACATTTTTTTAAATGTATAAAATTACGAACTTCGCAATTAGCGAAATTCATCATTTTTAGTATTACCAGAACATCTATTATTTTAAAAAAAATGTTTCAATTTCCTAGACAAAAAAATAGCACGTTTGACACGCGCTTAGACTTTTAAATAACAATTTTGAATAGCTTCTGAAAATAATAAATAACACTTGTTCTAATTCAATTTCACGAATAAAACCTTTTTGGATAAATTTGAACTTTCATTTTTTTGGTGAGTTAACTGATCAGAGTTATGAATGCTGGACAACCTACTTCCCTCGTGGTATAGTGTCCTTTGAAGATATTCGTATGATTTTCACAAAAAAATATAAGAAGAGAGGTGGTTCACAGGTCTGGGAATGGACCAAGGGCGGGTTTAAACCCTTCTCAGAAAATCGGTTTTGATTAACTTTCTGTTAGCAAGATTTCAACTATATGGAGTTTCAAATTCCTGAAATCTAATTGGGATTCACAGCCTTGAAAAAAATGCACTAGTTTTAATTAATTCAGAATTAATTTAATGCACACCATTTAAATTTTTTTGAAGGGTTTGCGTTAAAAAGGGATAAGGGATTCGAGCTCAGCCCCACTCCTGGTTGAATTCGATCTGGCTTTTTAATTCAGAAAGACGATCTCTCGAACTCTAATTATTTTTTTAATCAGATTGAGTTGGATTTGAACTTAAGGTTCCAAAAAAAAATACAATATTTTTTTTCCCCCTTTCCAATGCTTTTATAAATATTCTTCCTCAAGAAAAGAAAAAAAGTTTCTTTATAATTGTTCTGCTTACTTTAACAATAAATCCTTATTTTTAGTCGGGTAGGATGGGCATAGTGCCGATTCAAGTCAAACCACCTATTTGTTTAGAGATTTATTCGTAAAAATCGACTCGGATTAACTAGAATAATGAGGACTTGAACGCCAGCGTCTTCTTGATATAGAGGAATATTAAGGCAACACACGTTAAACTCTCACCCCTCCAAAAGCCTAAAATACTTTTATCCATGGCCCCACGAGCAAATTCCCTTCCCCTGGGCAGGCAGGAAGATATTTCTTGCGTCAATAAATCGCCGAATAAAATTAAATTTTTACAACCAAATCCTCCAAACGAGTCGAGGTTTGTAACGCCATTTCTATAGTCCCCGTTTTACATTCTATAACCCCTTGGTAATAGGATACGATATTTTGTTATAATTCAACAAAAAAAAATTGATACTTTTTGCCAATAATTGTCAAAACTCTTTCGATACATTCAGATTCAGGATTTTAGATAACAAAATAAACCTATCATAATTTAAATTTAATTTTTATTTTGTCAACACTTTTTATCACCTAACATTTTAAACGTTTCATTAAAATTTATATTATGGCTGAAAAAAATTAAAATATTTGTTATTAATTAATCATCAATTTTATAAATTACCCCAATTTTATTTTATTGGTTGTCACTTGTCAGTCAACAAAATTTTTCTCGCCTATAAAATATACAATATTTGTGCCAAAAATAAATCTCATTTCGTAGCTTCCTAGTTCTTCTCTATCCCTATCATTGATTTTTTTTCCCTCCCTCTCCACCCCATTTATAATTTTTTTTAACCCCTTTATAAAATAATAATTTGTTTATTTTATTTTTTAAATACAAAAAGTTTTTTTTAAAAAAAATCGATAAAATTTTAATATGTCCTTTATTCCTAGTTCCTGCTAACTTTCCCGCGGTTTTCTTTTCCTTCCTCTCTCATTTTTTTTTGCGGGAGAAAGAGGAGATTATTATTTTTTTTATGGAAAAATAATTATAAACAATTTTGTTCCAATTTATATCTTTCAAACTAAAAAAAATAAAAATATAATTATTTTTATTTATTTTTTGGTTTTATATATTGATTGGTTAAGAAAGGTTACCAATAAATAAAACAAATGGAGGAGGAGAAGGAGGAAGGAAAATTAAAAGGTGACCCAATTTTTTTAATTTTCATATTTATACATCCCATATTATATTATTTTAATATTTTTTTTTATTTACTCTTTCTTTCTTTTCTTATCAATTTGTTTTAGCATTAAAATAACCCTACAATAACCAATTATATATTTTAAGTGAAATTTAAAAGCCAAATTTTATTTTATTGGAATCTTCTCCAAATATGATTTTTAGAGAAGAAGAAAAAAAATGTGGACCGATTTTTCTTAAAAATGTCAGTGCGCACAAATTGAAGGTTTCAACGCAGTGTTTCAAAACGCAAATAATACATTTTAAATGCATTCGTTTTAATTGGACAGTATTTTTTTAAAAAAATTAACGATTCAATTTAAACATTGCCACGTTTACGTTTTTTTATTTGCGTTTTGAAACTGCGTTGAAACGCTCAATTTGTGCGCACTTTAATTATTTACAAATATCTAAAATGCAGGGATTATTTTTTTTCACTTTAGGTCAGAACTGGAAAAAAAACATGCAAATCCTTACTCTCGAATTTTATCGCTTTAATTCCGGATTAATGATGATATCTTTCCACTTATTTGAACCTTAACCAGTTAATATGGTGGAAAGTATAATATTAAAACGATATTAATTCACTAATCGTATGTCAAACCAATCATATAATTGGGTTAATAACCTCCTTCCCACCCTATAGAAAAAAATATTTGAATATGATTAAATATTAACTAAAATGTCATTTTTAAAACAAAGAGTAAGACAAAACAATTTTAAAATTTTCACAGAATTACCCGCGGGAAATTTTAGGGTAAATTATGTATTTTTTTTATGTAATATGGTAAAATAGATAAATATCACATTTGAGATAATTATATAGGAAATATAAGGTCAATAATTATTATTATAATTATTTGTATTTAAGAATAAACTTTGGATAATACTTCCAAATTAATATAATTATTATCACCCTTAAAAAATAAAATATAACAAAATTTATGTTGAATTCTAATTTGCAATTCTTTCACGAATTTTATTGAATTAATATAATTTCTGAAACAAAATTATTTTGCTATAATTCGATAAAGAAATGTCCTGGATAAAAAGAACCAGAACAAAATTACACCCGATAAGGCAAAAGGATACTCGATAAAAATCAAATCTTTTATATAATATTTTAAAAATTACTTCCCCCTTGTGGTATCTTTTAATAATCCTGGAAATATTTATTTCATTTAAATTAGAAGATTGGCAACTGATAATTTTCTTTCTTCCCAAATTCCATGCCAAATGTTCGCTTCTTCTTGAAAATTTTTTTTTACATTACTTAATCAGATATCTTTACCATCATTTTGTAAAACTCATCCCGTTATATATTTAAAATATTACGGGCCTGAATATTTAATTGTGAACTTTTTAAATATGGGATATATATGGTTAGCTGATGATTAGAACTATTTTTTTCCCACCTGTTTTGCTAGTAGCAGAATTTTAATATCCTTTGCCAGATGCGGAATTTTAAATTTCGTTCCTATCTCTCATTGGCATCTTTGGGTGAAAAATTATTAAAGGTATTATCAGGAGATAAAAAATTAATCATAAAAGAGCAATATTATATTTATTATTTATAACAATGAAATTTCTTAGACCATTAAATTAAATTAGTTATGTATAATTATTTTAAAAAAATTATATATTTTTTAATTACCATTGTCTAAAATATTAATATATTGATATTCTATGTGTTTTTTTAATGATTAATATTGCTATTTTAGATTTCATATAGATGGTGTTAAATATTTTGATGCTAATTGTTATTTGTAAATTTTATTCAAGGTTTTTATAGGTAAAATGTATAAAAAAATCTCAAAATCATTTTTGTAAATAACTCTCAAATAAATATGTTTGAAAAAAAGCATTACTTAAAGTATTTAATTTTTAATATGGTTTGACTATTTTACCATCATATGATTTTGAAACAGAAGAATACATAGGAATCCATTTATTTCATAAACCCTCTTCTATATATCTTTGAATGAACATAAGAAAAAAATAATAATAGATGAAAATTTTTTTACTAAAAATAAACCATTTATTGATATTTTTTTTTAAAAAATGGTAAGCTTCTTGTACTTTGTATATTAGAATTGAGATAATCAATTGATATATTTTTATTGACATATATTATTTGTCATGAGAGAACATATGTCCATTTGACTAGACAGTAGGAGCTTTGCTCGTGTTGCCGATTAATGGAGATTCAAATAAGGTAAGGCCAGACTTGACAGAAATAGATGTATGTCCATATGTATTCCCTATGGAGTCTAAGCAGTGTTGGCTTATGAGGATACGGGGTACTATCCTTAGGGGGTATGGTGGTGTCATTTGCCCAACCGTATAATTTTAACCGACTTATAATTTGATTATGACAAGTTGCGCGTTCTAAGACGTGAAATCCTTCCGCGAACAGGAAACTAAGTGCTACCTTTTTTTTTAACGCCCTTATATACTAATTAGCCATTCATTTAGTTACGTCATACAAATCAAAAAATTTCAATTGAAGGTATTAAATAATATTATATCTTAGTTAGTGTATGATTTCTATAAAATGTACATCATATCGTATATGCGAAAAAAAATAATAATATTGTGTACATTGAATTTTTAAACGATAACGAATTTCGGAGAAATAAAGGCCTTTCTATCTAAGAAGATAATGAATGTATGATTCAATTGATATAAACAAAAAAAAATGTAATGGCTCTCTGTTTTATCCCTTCAAGCCTGATAATATAAACCTTCTATTTTTATACATACATATTATATATTTTTCGAATGGCTTCATATTCATAATATATTTTTTTTGTAATAAATGTATGTGAAAAGTCATTTTTTTAAGTTTATTTTATTTAGTAATAATATAATATATATAAAAAATTAATCCTTTAAGTTTCAATTTAAGACAAAATGTTTTTTTTTTAAAAAAGGCAAAAATTTGGATAATTACAGACGATTAAAACAGATGGTAGGTATAGTTTGTGTTTTTATTTTTTTTAAAAGAATTTTTATTTTCGTAATGGATACTTCTGAAAATTAAAACTACCAAAAATAATTATTAAAAATGCTATTAAAAAAAATAGCCATTCTTTTTCTCTTAGTTTTTAAAAAGATATTTTATTTTTTTAATGATTCCCCTTTCTCCTTTTTTGCCAATTGTTAAAAAAAATATGTATAATTTTTTCTTTCTATGAACGTGACACCGAAAATTATATTATTTGACGCATCGAACCATTGTGTCCATTCCATTCTTTTAATTATTTTTTTTTTAAATTAAAACTAATTTAATTTAAATGAATAATCATTTTTTTTAGTAAGTTTCTTATCTAACTAAAAAGTCTATGTCCAAAACATCAAAAAAAAATATTTTTGAATCTTAATAAACTTTCGAAACTTTAATAAAATAAATAATCTATTATTTTTTTAAATATGTCCCAAGTTCATTAAAATTTTAAAATTTATGAAAGTTTAGAAACTTTTCGAATTTTTTAAAAAATGGTTTTGGAAAAGGCCTAAAGAAAGTCTTTTCCCACAATTATAATGACATTTACTTTTAAAAGAAAAGTCTCCAAAGCAAGAGATGCCGGCTCGTAATAATTTTTTTTTTATGAAAGCAAAAACATCATTAATTTTTAGAAACATTTAGGCCAGATCCTTAGAAATATTGTCAGAATTTTTTTTTGGTATCCGCCACCTCATAGCCTTTTATATAATCGAAGACGACGCTGGCTTTCATAACGCACCTTTTTTCTTTTAAGAATCGAATGCCTATTCCAAATAGCCTTTTTAAAAAATTTTAACTTATATCTAAGTC
Organism: Gordionus sp. m RMFG-2023; assembly: GCF_954871325.1. NCBI lineage: Eukaryota > Metazoa > Nematomorpha > Gordioida > Chordodea > Parachordodidae > Gordionus > Gordionus sp. m RMFG-2023. The sequence goes on from NC_088775.1 coordinate 85,090,020, forward strand.
TATCATATCATTTACAAAAAAACCGCAAAAATAAGTGTCCAAGTTAACTGCAATTCTGGATATAATTCAGAATTGAGAACATAAATTAAGTCAAAGTAGGAGGCCGCCATTAAACTTTAAATTAATTTACATTTTTAAAAAAAATAAATTTAACTATAGGTGAGGGGGGGGGGGGGGTGTTCAAAAATTAATTTAAATTCAAGAGTGTTAATTTTTACTAAGAAGTGCTAAATACTACCTCCATCCATTTAGCGTCGATATGTGTAGGAGAAAAAATATATAATCAGGTGGTTTCATTTGGTCCCCCGCCCCATTCCAAAAGGCGCAGAAATTTAGGGGATGTTGCCATAAACATATATGCATTATATTTTTTAAAAAAAAAACTATCCGAGAACTAGGAACGTTCTGGAATCGTTCGTGAACATTTCTAAAATTTTTGAAACGTGTTCCGATTTTTTTTTAAACATATGTTCCCAATTCCATTTCCTATAAAATCTGACACTTTTGTAAAGTTTTGGAACCTATCGGGTACCCAAGAATCATATGCTTCAAAAATAAGTGATAAATAGCCAGGAACATAGAACAGAACATTATGACTTCCAATTATGGAAATAATAGGAGCGGAAACAAGTGATACAGGGAAAGCGAATATTCTTTTGGCTGAAACAGGAGCGGAACAGGAAAAATTTTATTACAGGCCCCTGCAAATAAAACTTTTAGTAAAAACATAAGCGAATAAATAATTATTTTTTTCAATATTTTAGGAGCCTCCAATAAAAGTGTTCTCTTCATTATGATTCATATTTTAGAAGAAATAAAATTTAGATAACGCCGCAAGCTTCAAAGGGTTAGAACAAGATTGGTTTATATAATCTGAGCAAAAATAACAATTGTTCTCGTTCAAAGAGACGAATTTTCGCCGTTGTTTAAGAAAAATTTTTTATACCGAATATTGATCCCATATGGTCTAATCTCAATTTTTTTTAAAATGGATTTATTACAAAATATATAAGAGAATATACAGTGTTGACCAGATTTGATGGAAAACATTTCCATATTTTTCAATTTATATGAAAATAAAATTATTTGACTTGCAAAAAACATATTTATATATTTATTCTTATCAATTTTTACAAGTTAAATAATATTATTTTCAAACATATTAAAAAATATGGAAATGTTTTGAATTAAATCTGGGACCCTGTCGACACACTGTATATTAAAAAAATATATATTCGATTTAGGTATCCTTTTTTTTTGTTGATTTTGAATAAGTGAATATAATGACGTATAAATTGCTTATGTCTAAGATAAAATTATTGAAGGCGAAAAATATATAAAAATAGAATTTAGGAGATTAGAAAGGGGAACCAGATACTGAAATCTTAAAAGAGATGAAAAATTCAGGAATTAGAACTTGAAACCATATTTTAATTTTGTTTTTATAACCCATTTTAAAATTTATAGGAACTCCTAAACCGGTTCTAATTTTAAAAAAAGTGGCTGTATATTTTTTGGACGCCTGTTGAGTTACTATTTAAAGCGGTCTGGCCGTGCCCAATTTTTATTTTCTGGCGCGGCCCAGATTATTTTAAAAATTTATTTTTAATATTTGGAAAACAATTTTAGCCCCAGTCCGGGGACATTTAAAAAAATTAATTGAAGGTTTTTGAATTTTTTTAAAATTATACATACATGACTCGATAACGTTGTATGATTTATTTTAGAGGGTTTGTCTATTGTTTAAATTTTTTATCTTTAAAAAGTTTAGACGTTAGGGGGGAGGGAAGGGGGGGAGTGGGGGATGAGTGGGTTATTTAAAAATATATTACTAAACGAATGGGCAGATGAATTTGAATAAGTGAAATTACATTAAAATCAAATAAATAAAGAGTCAAACTAGCCAATAAAATAATTTTTAAATATTGGGTGGTAAGGGTTAAACATATTTTTAAATAAATGAGCGGGTGAATTAAATAAGTCATGGGGCAAAATGAAAGAATTATTTTTATAATGGTATTTTTAGCATATTAATAATATTTTTTAATCATGTAATTAGCATAAAATATTTTATAAACAAAATATTGTACATTTATTTATTCAAAAACTAATACTTCCTTCCTTACTTTAAATTGGTTCTTAAAAAAAAGAATATCCAATAGAAATAGGAGAATGTCATTGTATCCATTTTAACTTGCCGTTTACTTGCTGTACCCCTTCTTACCCAACAAGGCCTACATATATCAAGTGAACAATTATACAATTGATAGCAGCCATTTCAAGAAGAATATAAAAACTCAAGAATTTGGAAACATGCCGATTCAGATGCCCAAAACAGCTGACGAATACGAAACCAAATATTAAAAAAAAATTCTCCCATAGATTGGAATCACATTGATAAACAAACCAAGATAATTACTAATATTGTATATTATCTAGCGAAAGCAAATCTCCCATTTGTAGATTTTTAAATTATTAATAGATTTACAAGGAGCACGATGGTTTCTATATGGGACATATTTTGCATTCTAAGTATTCTGGTTTTTTAAAAATTGAAAGCATGTTCAAAGAAATGCTAACGAAAATTGTAAATACTATTATTAATTTACAATTCCAAATGGCTATTCTGTAGATGAATATCTACAACATTGTCACATAAACCAGCTTTGGGTATTTATGTATTGGGGTCCTCTTTTGATAAACTGTTTTTATATTTCTAGACCTGATTGATCTACTTGATCTTCTTAAATCCGCCTTATTTTTCTTAAAAATTTGCAAAATTGAATTACTTTTGTTGGTGATGGCGCTTGAGAACAATCTGGTTTAACAACGCACTTTGGGCACTATAACTAGCGTTTATATTATGACATTGTTTAAATCGCTAGAATTAGAGTGTCCCATGCAATAAAAAATATCTTACAGCTGTTAACCATTGGCAGTCTAACAAAAATCAAAAGGCGTTTTGGATCAGATAGCATCTGAATCGGATAGTTGCTGAAGATTGGAAGGATATATGATCCACGATGGGTGTCCAGTAGTCTTAGTACTAGACCTTGTATACGCATTTCAAAAATTCAGCAAATTCTAGAAACAGTGCAAAGTTACTCGATTTAATAGCGATTAATACTTATCAGATCTCGCCTTAATTTATGATGCTCTTTCTAATTATCCAAGGGCTTCAAAGAAGAACAATCAGTTTACCTAAAGCTGAAAAATCAATAAAAACGATTCGTATTACTAAAATCTTTTAAGAATACACTTAGTAGGTAGTCTTGTTAAAAAGCCAGATTCGGGTCGATTTTATAACCAAAGTAACATTATGTAAGCCTAAAGATTTTTGTACATAGCTTACAGAAAGCTTGGACATCTATTTGCTAAATCTCGATGCTCGCATAATATTATTTTTTTTTAACGGGTAAATTCTCTCTTTATTTCAATAGTTGCTGATATAATATGTTATCAAAAGTTTATAGTAAATAATAAATTTTTTTATATGGTAAAATTAATAAAGGTAAAAATAATATAAAAATATAATTTGCGAAAGAGGGTAAGGGATAAAAGAATGGAAACTAGGAGAGAGAGAGCATAGACATAGGAGATTATTCAATGGAAGAGATGAAACTTAGGTAGTTAGAGCGAATGATGGCGGTAGCAAGTCTTTGTCGTAAGAAAAGGGACTCTTTAGGCTGATCGGTTTTTTCCCGAATCCGTTTGCCTAATTCTTTAAAAAAACTTAGAGCTTTGCTACCGAAGGTGGTAAGAGTAGAGCAGGCGATAGGTATGAATAAGAAAGAGGGGTCTATGGAACTATATTTGATAGTTTTACGAGTTTCTGCTAGAGCGAGGGCATCGACGTTGTGGTTGGATGGTGCATTTGGGTCTATGCAAGTGAAGTCCCAGACTAGTAGCTGGCCCCTTGACCAAGGAATCAAGGACATTCCATCAGGAAGTTTTCCGTCGGATCTAAAAATGCCGGTCGGTTCAAGTCTTGATGGAATGCCTGCGGATTTGAGAGTGCGCAATATGATGTCATTGCAATTGGTGTGCCGTGGAAAAGCCAAAATCTTAATCGGGCCATTTAGAAAAAATTTACCTAAATCGGGCTTGTTAACAAAACTACTAGTAGGTTTGAAATCTCTTTTTATAATATCTAAATAAATATTTATTTAAATATTTCAAAAAAGCTTCCGATATAAACATATTTTTTTTAAACAAAAAAATAAAAAATATTTAAAAAAAATTAAAATTCGCTTCTATTTTTAGCCAATCTTAACATGTCCCCTACTATTTATTTGGTTAGCTTGCCCCTGCCGCTAAATTTTAGGGTTAAAACATTGGGAATAATATATTATAAGGTGCTTATCTATCTATATATTTTTTTTCTCCAATATTTACGACAAATATAATAAAGTTAATAATACTTATAATATAATTTTAGAAAATAAGGCCATTAAAAGGCACTTTTTTTTTAAACAAAAAAAAATGTAAATTTGAAAATCAATAAATAAATAATTATAAGCCTTTCGTTCGTTCATCATATGGTAGCTGACATTTTGGGAATATTTTTGAATCAACGCGGATAACTACATGTTCATATCTGTGTCTCACACCTTATCCGCCTGATATTTTACTAACGATCCTGTAGAAACCGGTAGGTTTTTGGATCTTATAAATTATAATAGTGGCTTCTGGGTTCCAGTGGCGGCATTAGCCTTGACAATCTCGTAGGGCTCAAAAATCATTTTTTTTTAATTACCTTTTTTATCTTAAATTTTAAAAATGACCCTTTGTTTAAACTAACATTTATAAAATGACCTTGTTTTTTTTAGCTAATCTTTATTTTAGCTAACCTTTTTATAATGACCTTTTTCTTTAGGTGCCACTTTCAATTAGCAAACAATTACAAAATAGCCTTCCTTTTTCTTTAGCTAACATTATCAAAATGACCTTCTTTTTAAGGTTAAAAAAATTACAAAAATTTTAAAATGGATCGAAGCCCCTGTGCGCTCCCTAGTGATTCTACTGCTTGATTCTGGGGTAAGATATGTCCCAGTTACTCCTAGACAACTCTGATCATAATAGGAATAATTTTATTTAAATCTGTTTTTGAACTGATTAAATCACCGAAGAATAATCGTATCATTCAACAAAAATTTCTTCGGTTGAGGCAGAAAAAATATTAAATTTCCAAAAAAAATCTTAAAATCAGGGATGCCAGATCAAAAATAATTTTCAAATCGAGAAAGAAAATCCCCATATTGGGCGAGAAAAAAACTGTACGTTTTTATATAGTTGGTTCCAAATTAATGCATTATTTTTTAAAACTTTAGTAGATAATTGTGTAAAATCGCTCCTTTTGAGCCAATTTTTAAGAACGGCTAACACAGTATTTTATGCAGAAAAATATTACGCAAGCCTGAAGATTTTACTAATATAATGACACAAAGGTTTGGACATCTATTACGAAATTTCGAGACTTGGGTAATATTTTGCTGAATAAAATGTTGAGTTAACCGTTTTTAAAAAATCGGCTCAAATGGAGCAATGTGAAAATTAGGAAACGTTCTGTGCTGTATATAATATATTTAAAATGGCGTAGAATAGTAGCGAGACCGAATTTTATATTACAAGACCTTTTGCGCCTAAATGTGTCTCAAACGACGATAAAAAAAAATCAGCAGTGTTTGGGAAATGACTTATCTTTTATATAATAACTGTTACTTTTTGTAAATTGGTATTAGAACTTTTAAAGATACCTATTTAAAAGATAGAAATTGTTAAAAATTCACTTGAATATAACATTACACATGACAATTTTTCGCTTTACCTCCAAAAAATAAAGAAGAAAAATGTGCTTGTTTATCGTATTATTGGTTGAAACATATTTATCATTATAATTTAAAACTACCTTACATTAAAAAGAGGGAGGGATTCTGGAATTTGTTCACTAAGGGATACTTCGTTCATCGATTTACTTTTTTTTTAAAAATGAAACAAATCAGACATATTTATTGATAATTTCTTTTTAAATTTATAAAATAAAATGCTGTTTCAAAAAAAATTATATTCAAATATAATCTTTAATGTGGAAGAGATTTTAATAATTAAGAATTTAATTGCAAGGGATTTGAAGGTAGAGAGTTCTGTGCTAGAAGGAGAAAATATTGTGGGAGTCTATCGTTGATGAGGGGATGCCTGGCAACCTATGATATCGAACCTCTTCCTGTAAATACATTTAATCGGGTTCCATGCCTATTTCACTAGGGGGGGGGGGTACTATTAGGCAGGGTTTTCCCACATAAATTTATATGCAGGTCATTAGGTCCACTTATTGTAGGCCTTTGGCTATATTAAATTTTCATAAAAATATTTATTAATTTTTACTAATTTTTCATTCTAATTCGGCTTTGCAGTGGCATATTGAATACATTTTTGGGGGAGTGGGGGTGGAATATTTTCGTGAAGCGATGAGGCAAAACCCCATTTCCCCCCCCCACCACTCCTGGAAGCGCCTGATCGGCTTGTAAGAAATTCCCATTATAGTACATCAGTCTTGTGGTGAATCGAGGTAGTGCACTCCAATTCCCAAGTATGAATAATGTTAGAAAATAGGAATAACCAGGGCATTGTTTGCTCAGCCCCACTCCCCCCATAACAAAATTTAGGTAGGGCAGTTTTTATACGACCTTATAACCTTTTATTTTTCATTTATTAAAACATTAATACTTTTATTTTTTAAAGTAATCGACCTTTTGTGTGGTATTATATACATATATAAAATTAATCCATCCAACCGGATTAATTACTCCTTTTAATTTTAAATTTTAATTGCCTATATGGATTTATAAAATCGCTGGTAAAAGAAAAAAATACCAATCAATTCGAACTTCTTTAATTAATCAATTTCAAAGCGATAGGCCGTATTTTTTTTATTATTTTTATTTTATACTATTTAATTATTATAAAAAGTTGATATGTGTAAGAATAATACATATATATATATTTTTTTGCCATTCACTATTATGAATCGGTGAAGTATAATATTACATTATTATATAATATTAATTTTTTTACTTCACAGAAGTTATTGACCATTTGGTTATAATAATAATAAAAAATTAACAAATTAACTTTCTTCTAGTAATATATAAAATATGAACACTGGAAAGGCTAAAACTTTAAAACTTTTTCAGAATAGTTTGAGCAAACTAACGATATTCTCTAAAGAAGAAAATATTTATTGGTCTAAGCTTCTTTTCTTTTATAGTCTACTTTTGAAAAAAATAGTGCTTGCTAAGTAGATAAAGGATTTTCAAGGTGGTATGGTGGTATTTCACTAATAATAATAAAAAAAGTATTTTATATTATTATTATTTATTATATAATAAAATTAAATATTATACTTTTATATACTTTATTTAAAATATGATGAGAAGGGGATAAAGGCCAAAGAACCACACATAGATGAATGACCCTTGCAATTTATTATACTTTTAAAAAATAAAATTTTTCCCCTATTAAACAATTTTTTTATATATATTTATTATATATATACAATATATTATTTTTAAATTATATAATAATTAATTATATATATATTTTTTATACCTTGTTCAACCAAAATTGTAAAAATAATATGTCTATAAATTTAAAAAGATCAAAAAAAAGAAACTTTTATTAAGTGGACTGTAAGTCAGGGGTGGTCAGTTTATCTAGTTGACCATAGTCACTTTTAAAGGTTCTGCTATATTACCTTAACTTTATTTTTTTTTCTTCATTCATTCATTTTTTTGTATCGTATATTGCATTTATTACGTAATATTATTTATGACACTTTACAATTCTTCTTGGTAGTTCCTTTGTGAAAAAAGGGTCAATATATATTATTTTTTTGTCATCGTTATGATAAGTGGGAAATGACCAGATCAACGACCTTATGTATTAGGAAAAAGGAATGGAATTATATTTATTACGTAATTTTATATATTATTGTTATTATACAATAAATGAATTGATGGACAAATCTGACCCTCATTTTCTAGATAATTTGAGCAAATTTCATTAACCTGGTTAATGTGAGCACTTTTTTCTAACGATTGATTACATAGTATTGTTAAACGGTTTAATTTGATCCAAAGTTTAAAAAACGGCTAACTCCATATTTTAGCCAGAGAAATATTGTCTATGCCTTGAGATTTCACTAATATATGGCCAAGCCTTTGTGCCATCTATGAGCAAAATATTCAGGCCTGCGTAATATTTTTCTGAATAATATATTGTGTCATCGGTTCAAATCGAGCTGTTTAATAACACTACTATTACCTCGAGATGAAACATTTCTCATAGGCTATTTCCAGAACGTCAATAAAACTTTTATCATTAGGTTTTTAAAATTTTAAAACTTCAATAGAAAAGAAAAGTATTTTTTTTATGGGAGGAATAAAAGGCGAGAATTTGAATCCTTTTTTTGACGGATGTCCGAATTTTTTGAACTTTCCATGTCAATCAAAAAAAGAAGATTTTTTATTATTTAACTTCCTTACCTATGGGAAATTTGGGTTTTGAAGATAAGGGGATACTAATATTTATTTAGGGGATAACACAAAATGTTATAACGTACCCAATAACACTTATGCCAGTGATTTATTATAATAATAATTTTACATATTAAAGGGAAGATAACTATCTGGGACCTCAATTTGAAAGACGAATAGGGGACCAACTGAGATTTCGACATTTTTTTAAATTCCAATAAAGCAAAGTAAGTTTGACTAAAACTACCCGCTATATTCCTACTTTATAAAATTATAAGTGAAGAAGATACTCAGAGAGCGAAAAATAAATGATTCATTTCTTTATGCCTTGAGGCAAATAGAGTCAATCTACCCTCGTTTCCCCCGGAGGTTCCGAGAGGATAAATAATCTTTGATTGGCTACTAGGTTTCGCCATTTAAAAAAAATAAAAATAACGGAATGGAATGGAACAATTTATAAATAATATTTATTCATTTTTACTAGTGTTGTTAAACGGCTCGATTTGAGCCGATTTTTAAAAACGGCTAACTCACTATTTTAGCCAGTAAAATATTGTTTAAGCCTCGAAATTTCGTTAATAGATATTCAAACCTTTGTGCCACCTATGCGCAAAATCTTAAGGCTTCCATAATAATTTTACTAATAAAATATTGAGTTAGCCTATTTAAAAATCGGCTAAAAAATGAGCCGTTTAACAACACTAATTTTTACAGTAATTTATTTTAAATTTAAGTGATTTAAGGGTTGGATAGGTAGAAGAATCTTTTTTAAAAAAAAATTAAGCCTCCATTATTCAAACTTTCAAATAATAGAGACTATAATCGGCCATTTTATTTTACGCGATCAAAGTATTTTATTTTATTTTTTTTCAATTTCCTGGAAAATTTAAATATAACTAAAAATAGATAGATTTTTTTAAGGGTTCAAATTAGACAGGCTTATATTTTTTTTCTCACCCGTAGCAAAGTAATTATTTAAATCGCGATGGTTAAATTATTTTGATTAAATAAATTCTGAGGTTATTTCATAACCTTTTTGTCATTATTTAAATAACTTTTTTTTTGAATATAACTTTGGGGCTAAAAATAAACAAGAAGTGATTTTTTATTTTCTCCTCCTAAAATATATGATAAAAAATATATATGGGAGAGAAATATTTTTTTTTTAAAAAAAAATGTTATTAATCACCAATGAATGAAAGTTCGAAGGTGGAGAAGGGGAGGTGATTTGAGAAAATTAGTTATCTAATATAATCATTTTTTTTTAAAAATAGAAGATATATCCAATATTTATCCAAATCAATGACATATAAGTAGTGTTGTTGTTAAACGGCTCATTTTGAGCTGATTTTTAAAAACGGCGAATACAATTAGGAAAAATATTATGCAAGCCTTAGGATTTTGCTCGCAGGTGGCACTAAGGGTTGAACATCTATTAACTTAATCTCGAGGCTTAGATAATATTTTTCTGGCTAATACATTGAGTTAGCCATTTTTAAAAATCGGCTCAAATCGAGCCGTTTAACAACACTACATATAAGAATACCTAGACTTCATAATAATGCATTTGAAAGCGTCGTTTACAGCAAATCAGCTGGACCCACCATTTTGGTAACCCGTATAGTACTTATTCTCGTGTTAAAAACTACCATTAAATTGATAACTTGCTTCCTTATTATCTCGATGACCAGGCAATTCTTTAATAAAGTTTGCGTAAGACATGGAAATAAGTTGGACTCTCGTTCAAAATTTTTAATAATGATAATGGGTAACCAAAATGGCGTCCCCAGCTGTTTTTCATAGATGTACACTTTGAATGAATGCATCGTCGGTCTAAGTATTATTATTATGTCATTGATCCAAATATTCCCAAATAATAAATATTATGCATTTGTTAGAATTGGGCTGAGTTAGCCAAACTTTTTTAAAAATGTCAAAATCACGAAATATTTATAAAAATTGCGAAAAAAAATAATATATATAAAATAAAAACCAATTATAAATTTTCAATTCAATCGCCCTTTTAGCGTTCTTCCCCTATAGAAAAAGATTTATTTTTTTTTATCTTTTTATTTGCAAATAGAATTATAGAAAGATAGAGGGAGGGGAAAAAAATAACAAACAAGACAACATTTGTCATTTCTCAAAAAATATATATTTTTGGGTTAAAAACTAAAAAAAAAAATTATTTATTTTTAATATTTTATTTTTTTAAAATTAAGATTTTTTTTGCACTGTTAAAAGTGACCTCAAAAAAAAATATTAGATTTATTTATTATAATCATATAAATTATTATTGTGTAATAAATATAATTTATTTATTTCAAATAAAAATATTATTATTTTGTTATATAATTTTTTTTTTTAACTTTTAATAATTATTGATAAAAAAAACCAATTTTTAAATACCTTATAAAAAAAAATATAAAAAAATGATTTTTAATAAGTACCATTCTAAAATGTACTTAAACAAAAAAATAGAATACTAATTTCTAAAAATTAAAATAAATTTATTTTGTAACAAAATTTTTGTAAAAAAAATTATTTAATTTTTATAGAATTTAAAAAGAAAAAAAATAAAATATATATTTGGAAACCAATACTAAATATCTAAATTTAGCAACTTGTATTACTTAGAAATAATATTTTTTTAAAATATTTGGACAAACTTAAAGTTAAACAAGCAAAATTTTTTTTGATTTTTTAAAGATTTTTTTTGAAGAAGAAGCAGAAGAAAAAAAAATGACAATATTATGGAATACCCTTGGATTTATAAAATATCGCGTTTTCCATTCTACGATGATTTAATGGGGTGAAAAAAAAGAAGTAAATAAATGTATCTTCAAAAAAGGATCATTCTTTTCAAAACAAATATCGGAAGAAGAAGAAAAAAAGAAAATTATCAGATGACCATTACGATCTCACGACAATTTTTCGCCTTACTCAATCCATGAATGTTTCTTTCTAGAATTTTAGTATTTTCGCCGAAATTCGAATAAAACTTTTATTTTTAAAAATTTATTATATATCCTTAGCCCCCTAAAAAAAAGTGAGATAAATAAAGGGGGGGAAGTATCAAGTTACTTACGAATAAACCCCTCTACTCGTTTATTTACTCCTTCAAAACACTTTAAAAGTTTTTTTAAAATTATTTCTATTTTCGCGGTGGATGACGCGTATCCAAAACGCATCTTATTTTTGATAATTGTCGCATCCTAATTTTGAATATTTAGCCATTTCCCCTTACCCTCAACGTCATCGTAAAAATATACGAAATCGAATTTCTAAAATTTTTCGCGCGTAAGGTGATCAAAAGTTTAATATAATTCTCAGACAATTATTGCTTTTTTCCTTCTTTATCCATGTCGCGTAGGAAACAAGACAATCCCCAACACAGGAAAAATAACGGAGCGGCATTTGAAGGTATTTTTATTTTTTTTAGAGAAAAATATTTTCATTTACCCGAATTATCTTTCAAAATAATAGTGTTGTTAATCGGGGCCCGATAGGGTCGATTTTTAAATCCGGGCCCGATCAAGATTTTAGTCATAATAATTTTATGTAAACCTCGAGATTTGACGAATAGAGGTCCAAACTAGTATTGTTAAAAGGCTCGATTTGAGCCTATTTTTAAAAACGGTTAACTCATTATTTTATCCAGCATCGCCATCTATGTGAAAAATCGTCTGAGTTAATCGGTTTTAAAAATAGGTTAAAATAGAGCCGTTTAACAACACTAGTCCAAACCTGACTGTCCCATATGAGCAAAATCTCCAGGCTTACAATGTTATTTTTGGATAAAATCTTAAATAGGCCATTTTTAAAAATAAGACTAAATTAGTAAAGAAGCAGTTTCGCTCACACACTGGATATACAAAAAAAATTTTTTTTAAATGAGATTATGTTACTAGAGGTCTGCAGTAATTAACGTCCAAGATTATTTGGCAAAAAAAATAACGGGCTTGACCGGGATTGCAAAAAGTAGAAATGCCCGGAGAGCTTAATAGAGAATAGAAAGAAAATTTTTTTATAAATGATCTGCTATACTGGTGCTATCAATAAGCCCAATTCGGGTTGATTCTAAAAAAACGGCCCGAAGATTTTAGCCAAGGTAGTATTATGAAATCTACCCACGGGTTTTTTAACAACACTTTCTGCTACTATGATTTTTCATTCGTGATTCCTTTTCCTACATTTTTTTGTTTATTATGAAACCGAAATCATCATTATTGGTTATATTTCCATAAGATGCAATTTCTGGTTTTTATAAACTGGATAATCTCATTAAAAAAATTGGAACCGGGCTAGACCGGACAAATTTTGACCCGCCGTACCGGGTAAAACTATATTCCAACCGGTTAAAATTTTGCCATTTGCAGGCATCTACTAAATTATAATATCTAGTTTGGTTTAAGTATATTATTTATAAAAGATATGTTTAGCAACCCCCCCCCCCCCCATCCTCTTATCAATCCCCCCACCCCTGGTTTATATTCCCCGAAACATGTCATTAAATTACATCGAATTGGTACCCCTCCTATTCTCCAAAAAGTATTTTGAGAGTTGACGGACAATGAAAATATTTTAACACGACCGAAGCGAAAAAAAAAATAAAGCTTAATAAATATAATTTTAGCTTATACATTTATTTTTTTATGACAAAAAAAAATTATAAAAAAAAAATAGCACTTCTTATTTTAAAATTTTTGGCCCCAAGTGGTTATTTTTGAGTCATTATATTATTTTTCCTCCAATTTTTTAGGACTAAAAAATTCGCTCAATATATATACATATAATTTATATTTTATTTTTTTTATTACGAGACAAAATAAAGTACACTACATTTAGAGAAGATAAATGTATACTTTTCTTTAAAACATTTTATTTTTGAACGACTAATTTTGACCATTGTATCATTTTTCTTTAAAATGTTAGTGAAGTTGAGGATTTTTAGCTTCTAGGGGTTGAAATGTCGTTAAACGGCTCACTCAATATTTTATCCCGAAAAAATATTACGCAAGCCCGAAAATTTTGGTCATAGATGACACAAAGGTTTGGATATCTATTGCGAGATTTCGAGGCTTAATGGCAATATTTTTCTGGCTAAAATATTGACTTTACCGTTTTTAAAAATCGGCTAATAGAGTCGTTTATAGTAGGTATCCTTTTTTTTTTCAAACTTATTGGTGAAGTTTTGAGGTTGTGAGTTATCAACACACATAATTATTAACCGTATAAATTGTAAACGATCATTTCGTATTAACAAGGGGTTCTGCTTATTCAGAGAGTGAAATGGGTAGAGAATAACTTGCCAGCCATAAAATTTATCTTTTAAGATGTTAATTTACCTTAATATTTATTTATTTTATTTTTTTGAGTCTTTAAATAATGTTTCAAAACATGACTAAAAGCTAATCAGTATTAAAAAGTAAAGGAAGGAAATATGATGAATCAGGCAGTCACTAAATTTCTACGAGGAAATCCTTCCTCCATTTTTCATGTTACAATCACCCTAAGGTGTAATTTTTTTTTTTGTTAAAACAGCTTAAGTTACCCCTTAACCCTTATATTTATCAAATAGTTTTATCTGGAACTTAGTTTTATGTTATGCAAAGAAAAAAAATATATTTATTTTGCGATATATGATATCTGCCCACTATTTACTCTTTGGAGAAAAAAAAATAATATATAGTACTATATTTATTATATATATATTTTAAAAAAAATTAATTTATCATACATCCCCCCACCCAATAAAAGATTGTTATTGCCAAAATAAAATATTTTTAAAAATAAAATATTATTTTTTTTAAACGGTGGATAAAAAAAAATAAACGTTTCAACCCTTCTCCGACAAATTTTTGCGTTTTTTGTGATTTTAACTCACGTTATTTTCGTAAGAAATAAAAAATATAGAAAGAAATCAAAAAAAATATAGAAAGAAATCAAAAAAATATAGAAAGAAATCAAAAAAAATATAGAAAGAAATCAAAAAAAAAGAATGAAATAAAAGATAAATAAAATAATAGGTTTCTGATGTGTTTTTTTTTTATTTGATTCGGGAAAGAAATATCCTTTTCATTTTTAACAATAATGCGGTAAAGACATGAAGCTATTATTTATTATAAGAGAAAAAATTGATAAATTTCGGAAATAAATCACTTCGATTTTTTACTATTAGGATGGCAGATCATTCCTATCTATTAGTCGACCACGATACCAAACAACCCACCCTGCCCCATGTTTTATAAACGATAAAAAGGCAGCAGATTTTTGTGACCGCGAAAATTTTAGAGATAAAGATCTGCAATGTCCGGTGCCGGGTTGGGCAAAAACTAAATTCCCAAAGGGCCGGACTGGGTCCGAGAATTTTGCCATTTGTGATCCTCTGATAGAAATAGACCAGCTACCAAATCTATACGAGCCCCCCGGATTGTTAAAAAGCTCGATTTAGGTTAGATTTTTTTAAAACGATTCATTAAGATTTTAGCTAGTGTTGTTAAACGGCTTGATTTGAGCCGATTTTTAAAAACGTTTAACTCAACATTATAGCCAGGAAAATATTGTCTAAACGTCGAGATTTCGTCAATAGATGTTCAATCCTATATGCCATCGATGAGCAAAATCTTTAGACTTGCATAATATTTTTCTGTATAAAATATTGACATAGCTGTTTATAAAAATCGGCAATAATAATCCTCGAAGTATTGGCAAATAGAGGTCCAAACCTTTCTACCCATCTATGAGCGAATCTCCGGGCTTGTATAATATCATTTTGGCTAAAATCTGAATGAGGTCATTTTTAAAAGACCCGAATCGGGCTTTTAATAAAACCGGCCCTCTTTGCGTTTCTTACTAATTCGTTTTAATAAAAATCTTTTCGGATGATTTGATCTATTTTCCCTTTCCTTCTTTTTTGCTTTCTTTCTTTCTTACTTTCTTTCTTTTTTTTGGTAAATCATAAAAAAAAAACTTTTGCCATATGCCTTTCTTCTTTATTTTTCCTCCCAAATTAATTTTTTTTTTAAATATTAGATTTGATTTGCCCTAAATAAAATTTAAATATATTTTATATAAAAAATATTTTTTATTATAAATTTTTTAAATAAATATTGAGTAAATAAAAAAAAGTAAATTTGTATTTTTCCATTATTTTATTTTATTTTTGCACGAAATTTGCGGGAAGACAGTGGTGGGGGGATGACGGATTTGGGACTACACCCCCAACTTGTCTTTCTCTCAATTTGGTGACCTTTCGAAAAATGCGAGTTAAGCCACAGAGGCTTAAACCAGTAAGCATTTTTCTTGACCCAAGATCAGCCAAAATTTATATTTTTTTAAGTTCGAGCCCGGGCATTCCGATGCAGATCACTATAACCTCCCCCCCCCCATCCTGCTATAAAATGATTCTGGCTAAAAGCCTTCAAAAAGAAATTTATGGTAAAAACATAAATTTGACCAAAAGTTTTCCCCTTCCAGTCCCACGTAGGGCTATGAAACCTAAATTAGGGTTTGGACATTTTAAATTATTTGGTTAGGACATTTTGTCACCATATACCATACACGGATCAAACCTAACTCCGGTTAATATAGACTCTGGGTAAGTATAGAACCTCGCTTCCTCTCAGATTCAGATTTGTTTTGGTTTATGTTATGAATATAACAAATTAAAGAATATTTTTAAAAGGGGTTTTCCCACAGAGTCATTACATACCAATAAATAATTTTTAAAGTATCCTATATATTTTTTTAGCGATTGATATCGGACCCACTATCAGGTTTTTGAAAATATTAACCCACCCCTCACCCTCCTTCCACTAATAAATTAGAAGAACAAGTGAATCGCGATTTTCTACATGCTAGTAGTGCTAAACCGTCCTGGAAAATATTAATATCCGGCCAAAACCAGTCAGCGAGAGTATTTATCCGTTCCACGCGAGTTCGGTCGGATTAGATTTGGACTGATTTCAAGGGGGTGTAGGGGAGGGGTATTTTTTTAGTCAATAATAGTCAGTCAGTATCTATTAAAACCTTTTTGGAGGGGGGAAGGGATTACGATCAGCTGTTAGTAGAGGGATCCAGAGCCCTGGCCAACACTATTATGAAGCGCTAAACCAGCTTTGGTCCTGTTCCTGGAGACACTGCTAAAATGGAACAGTTTAACGGCTCGATTAAGCATAATTTTAGAAGGGGTCAACTCAAGATCGTGGCCAAAAGAAAATTACTCAAGCTTGGAGATTTTGCCCACATATGACAGAAAGATTCGGACGTCTATTGGCAAAATTTTGAGGCGTTACGCCATAAAAATTGGGCTTGTTGTATACCATTTTTTTTGTTTGATAAAATATATTAAAAAAGGAAAAATAACTATTATCGATTTCCAGTTTTTATTTTTACCGATAAATTTTTAAACCCCCCCCCCCTATACATTTACCTTAGCAAAAAGAAATTTTATTTATCTATAAAAGGCTGGGCCTAAATATCAATATTTAAATTCGAAACTTTGGAAACTTTAACGATAGACATTTTTTTTAATATAAAAATAAAAACATGTCCTAAACATAATTCCAGAAAAATTCATAATTTTAACATATGAGAAAATTTTGTGAATTTTTAAACAAGATTTAGGACACGACCATAAATTGAAAATTTAAAGAAGGCAAAGAAAAAAAAATATTGTGCTTTTAACCTAAAAGGGGGCAGTGAGGTGGTAAATAGTGATGCAATCGCTCCATTCGTGCCGATATTTTAAAACGACTAATTTATTATCTTAGCCAGAAAAATATTGTCTAAACCTTTGGGCCATCTATGAGCAAAATCTTCAGGCTTGCATAATATTTTTTCGGATAAAACTACTGAGTTAGCCGTTTTTAAAAATCGGCTCAAATGGAACTATCTTGCTTCACTAGGGATGAGGTGCCCAAATTTAACAAGTTTTTACTCTAGTATTATATATATATAGAAAAGTTACACTGAAGTCTGGAAGCAGATTAAATTTCAGTATAACAACGCATTATAAAAAATTACTGCAAATAGTCCACTGAACCTAGGTATCAGTCAGATAAACGGGCAGTCTATCGGCACTAGTTCGGGACCGGTCTTTATTTTAAACATTTCACCCTAGCTGGGTTAGATTCCGGCATCGGCGAAATCTTAAAAAAAAATTCCCCGATATTTCATAAAAATATTTCTTCGGACTGATCTGAAGAAAAAGAGTCCTATGCATCTGGGTTCCATCATTTCATATCGGTCTTCCGTCTTTTGAACTCGATCTAAGACCGGCTGACCAAACTTTGACTTTTTATACTCTAACAAAAAACGGATGTCGTACTTTTGTACTTAACCACTTCCACCTTCTACTACCCTACCATACTTACATAAAAATTGACTTTATATATATATATTTTTTCATTATTACCTATACACGCAGGGAACAACAAAAGGTCATAATATATTTATCATTTTTTTATTAAAAAAAATATATAGTATAATATATATATGTGTATTTATTATTACGTAACTTGACAATAGACAATTTTTTCTTTTCTATGGATTGATTTGGTAAGGTAAATATATAAGTTAACGAGGAATTGATTGTTGATGTTTTTTTGTTTATCATTTTTTTTAATAAAAATAAATAAATTTGTCGTGAAATGCCTTTGACCCCAAAATTGTCATCCAAAAAACGATCAGTTGTGTCTGCATTCGTGCATGTTTTGTTTATAACGCGTAAAAATATTATATAATACCTAGACGTTTAGAGCCCTGTACAACTCCTCCCCCCAGCCAATCAACGCTAACCCTTTACCCTTCAATACTCCGGTAAAAACAGATGACTTAAATGCTCTAGTTGGGTCTCTCTAATAGACCCCAATTTCAATTCATTTTAATTTAATATTTTGATATAAGATAAAACTTACCCTAAACCCCTTGTAAAAAAAAATAGCTTTTAATATTAAATACAAAAAAAAATATTGGATATTAACACTAAGACATTTCTTGAAATTTTTATTTATTCATCTAAATCCAAGATATGTTTTAAGAAACTACTGAAGATTCCAGATCATAATAATCAACCGTTATTATGTAATATCGATTCTAGAATGCTTGGGGTCATATAGACCCCACCTGAGTATTGAAGGGTTTAATGGCTCAAATATAAAATGGATACTGACCATATTTTCTGACTAAGAAATTACCCTTCTTTCCCCTTAGTTACCTCCCGAAATTTGAACGAGGACCCTGTTAGACGCCTCTATATTGTTCATTCCTTCATTTATGCCACAAATATTTTTTTAAATAACTCTCGGTAATAATGGAGGGGGTCTGATAAGGTCCATTGTAAAAAAAATTTGGATTCAATCTTTTTCTTTTTAAGTTTTTCTTATCAAAAACTAATGAATTCGCTCAAGCATTATGGAAACTGCTTAACAACAAACGATATATTGATACCGTTACAATATCTAAATGGGTGCCATTATACTGCAAATGCATTTCCTCCAAATTGTATTTGATACGACATATAAAATCATCGATGCTTGTTGTAAGCATTCTAATGGGCATGTTATTTTATAATCAAGTAAACGTTAATTTTTTTTAAAACAAAGTAAGTAATAAAGCAAATAAAATTTTTGGGCTATATTGACTCATTTTTAATATGCGTCATTCGCTCTTAATGGGTTAGGTAGTGCTGCAAAAACCCTAAATCTAAACTCTTTTTTGAAAATTATCAAGATTTAAGCCCCTCCCCCCCCAAAAAAATTTTTTTTTTAAAAATATCTATGCCCCTAGGTTTCGCGTATTAGCAGAAAGATTTGGCCATCTTTTGACCAAATCTCATAATCTTGATTTCGCATCAAAGGACACTTGGTCATAGGGAACCAATGATGATAAATCGGAGAGATTAGAGTGTAGTTGAAAGACCTCAAGTAAAACGCCTTGAAGCATTAAAATAAGGCCACTTTTAACCCTTCGATATCTTAATTTTAAATTTTTTTCCCACTTACCACTATTCCAAACTTTTCAATAGTTTTTAATTTATTATATATATTATTCGACTCACCTTTATATATTTTTTTAAGAAAATATATAAATAATATAATTTTCATTATGCCTTTCTTTGCCATCTTTTTTTCCCGTTCTATTTCCATTCATTATAATTAAAAAAATGCGAAAGAATTATTCATTTGCGATTTCATTTTGTCTTATTAAAATGTAGTACCAAACAACCTGTCTATTTTTTTATATCGATAATCTCACTACACCCCACTCATTAAATTTATATTATCATAATAATTTTAAAAAAATATATATATATATATAATTATTATATTTATTATAATATCGACATCGAGTACAAATCAATTTAAGTTTATTTTTCCCAGTGGCACGGGGAGGAAGAAGGTGAACGAGAAGAATAAAACAAAAATTGCCCCTATTAATTATAAAAAAGAAGAAAGAAATAAAATATAAAATCAAAATTATTCATCATTTACAATATGATTATTTTAAAGATCTCAGGTTAAACGATTTTGTCTTTTTTAATTTTTTAGCTCTAATTTTTTTAAAAATAAAACAAAATATCTTATTTTTTATATAACTGTTGTTTTTTTTTTGTGTTTTTTATTTTAAAAACAGTAATTAATTATGTAATATATTTAATTGCGTGAAGGGAGAGATTATAATATAACACTTTTATTTTTGATTTTTTTTTTTTAATCTATGAGATATAAATTAGTCTTATAAATTCATTGTGATCCAGGATTTCATTCTTACTTTTTCTCTCAGACAGAAAAAAAGAAAGAAAGAAAGAAAGAAAGAAAGAAAGAAAGAAAGAAAGAAAGAAAGAAAGAAAGAAAGAAAGAAAGAAAGAAAGAAAGAAAGAAAGAAAGAGAGAAAGAAAGAAAGAAGATGAGAAGACTGGAACTTTATTTGTTATTATTTTTTGTCACCGCCCTATTAACGCTATTGGAGCACGATATTTTATTAAAATCTTATAACATACTTAACAATAACAGGAGGGAGTTCGATTATGAGAGGATTTTGGAAATAAGATCCAACCTCCCGCCAAATAAATTCGCGCTACCTCTTCATTTGCCTTCAAAGCACTTCAATTTATGAACACTCTATTAGAAATCAATTTTTGTCACTCGATTAATAATTTCTAGGGGGTGGGTAAAGGTTCTGCCTACCCCACTTAGATCAATTTTACAGGAGGATTATTTTAAGTAAAATAAAACATGTCATCATATAGACCAACATCAGAAATATTCATTTTGGTTCAGCCCAATTTGGGGGATAAAAATCGATCTTTCAGCTGATTCGACATTTTTAAAAGAACCTGATCCTATCCTAACTATAATCCTATCCGAATAAAAAGAGCGGGATTTTTTTTAACGGCGAAAACCGGATATAGGCTCTAGAAAATTTATATTGTTCAAAACGCAGAATGCGAAAGAATTCAAAAATTGGGAATAATATTATTGGTAGGTGCTAGTCCTAATGATTTGTTTAAAAACAAAGTCCACCTTTACGGACCGAGTTAGAGTAAATGTCTCCTCGAGTCCTACTAATCCGATTTCTGTCGCGTCGGGATGAGGACTATTATTTCACGAAAACATATAAAATTTATTTTGAGGGTTTTTTTTCTCTTCTAAACTTGGGATTACTTGACCCGCCTAAAGATAAGATTACGTCTTTTAATTGGATCTCATCCAAAAATAGTAAAAGCTCTTATCTTATAATTATGTTATATATTTTTATTTAAAATTACTATAAATTTTTTGTTAATAAATTTCCTTTTATAAACTTAACCCGACCCGACCAAGGCATTTTGACGTGATCAACACGGTGGAATAGTTTTTAATTACATAATATTCTTATCATTGCATTATAATTTGTAAATGTATTATAAAGAAGGTTTTTTGACCTCGTAAATATTGCATAGTTTTTTTTTCTTCTTCTTTTAAAAGTGTCATTCGGTGTCGTTAATATGTTACCTTTAATCAGAAAAATATATATAATAATAATATAGAACATAAATGTAAAAATATAATTTACTTACTAACTAACTTACAAAACTATTTTGATTTTAAGTTTTTTATTTTTAAAATAAAATAACAATAATAAAACCGTATTCTTTATATTATTATTTTATTATTAACTTTAATATTATATAAATCTATTTTTTGTATCCCTTATCCTTCCTTCCCCTTTATATTCCACCAATAGGCGACTTGAAATGATTGCGAATCGAAGACAAAAATCTTAACCCATCATAAGATTTTTTTTTGCAGATCTGGTCCTATATCGAAATTCCGGTTTTTAAACATTTTATCCGACCCGAATATATTTTTTCTGACCCACGGGCCGAGTTGCCTCCTCTAGTCTCTTTATAAGGTTACGATATGCTCCCAGAAAAAAAAATCCATTTTTCATCTACCTTTCTTTATTTTTATTTTTTGTCGCGAGTTAAATATATTTTTTTCTATATCCATCATAAGTGGAAGAGAATCTCAATGTGTCGGACGATGACAATTAAATTTTCTTTTTTAATAATTATTATAACAATGTAAATAAATTATTATTATCATTATATTATTTTTAGTTCACTTTTAATTTTTTTAAAAAAGGGAAGGTCAAGTTTACGTAATATTACAATATGTAATGCGTCTCGGGGTCTATGACCATCTCATATAGTAAGATCGTGAGATTTGAAATTATTTTTCATTTGCTGACAGATTTTCCCCAATCAACAGTAGATTTCAGGAATACCCTCTATCAAAGTATTAGATAGATACTTCGAAATGTCCTCAATCTCTTTGTTCATTTCGTAAATTCAAAAATAAACATATTTGAAGAGCATTTAGAATAAAATATAAATTAACGTGGTGCGAAGAAAATGGGTATTTTTTTGGTTCATTCCAACTTAAACTTTGATATAAAATATTTTTCGGATAAATCGATTTTGTTGGTTACCGTTATTATAATAAGGGAATGGATGTTAGTGACCTGTAAAATATTTTTCCTAGGTATGGCTTAATGTTGTTAAACGGCTCAATTTGAGCCGATTTTTAAAAAACGACTAACGCAACATTATAGCCAGGAAAATATTGACTAAGCGTTGAGATTTCGCCAATAGATGTTCAATCCTATGGGCCATCTATGAGCAAAATCTTTAGGCCTGCATAATATTTTTCTGGATAGAATATTGAGTTATGGCTTTCTTTCTTTCTATAATATGAAATATTTCCCAGTCCAACACCTCTTGGTTTATATATATATATTTTTTTTCCTGTTCGGCAGGCCCGGCAAGACTAGGATGCATGTATTTTGAGTTTAAGAGAGTTAGAAAAAATACAGTATTTTCGATTAGCCAATATTATAGCCTTCCTGTGAATGGCATCTAATTATTCTTCAGACTTTGGTGGTCCTCTAGATAACTAAAAATGAGGGAAAGTCCGATATGACGGTCCACTTCCGTCCTTTAATCATTCTTATAACTCATAAGCCAAATTATTTGTTTTTTTTTGTTCGCTAAAACTGCGGTTTTAATATATTAAATTTTTATTTTTAAATATATTTTCGGTAAACTTGACGAAAAATATTTAAAATATAATCAACATTTTTTTTACGAACAAAACCTTGATGGGAATGAGAAGACACAAAAAGATAAATTATTTCCAAAATATTTATTTACCTGAAAAATTCTCTTTTTTTTTTACTTTCCCCGCCATTTTTCATCATATTTTTATAAAAATATTTTCATTTTTTCAAAAAAAAATTTAAGGTCAAATATATATATTTTTTTTTGAGATTTCTTATTTTTTTACCGTGAATAATAAATTTATGTATTTTTTCCCCATTTGTTTTCGTTATAATCGGTGCAAACAAGGAAGGAGGAGTAGATTTATGTCCCCGAGGGTAAGATAAATAAAAAGTTTTTACAGAGAAGAAGTTGTTTTTTTGATTTTTTTTAAAATACAAGTTTTGGGGAGGTAATGGGAAGAGGGGGGAGTGGAAATGGTTCGGGATCAAGATGAGAATGCGTTGTAAAATTCTAACCCGTCAAGTCGAGATCTTCAAATATATTAACCATTCAACCTTTTAAGTGAAAGGGGATATTTGTTTTGAAAGTCAAAAGGAAGAAAGAGAGAGAGAGAGTCATAGGGGAAAACCTGAAAAAGTAATTTTGATTAAAAAAATCGGCAAAAATTATATCACATCAAAGGTCGCGTAATTTATATATTATTTTTTCATGTTAGAAGGGGGGGGGGGGTGTAGGTGTAATGTTTTGTTTAGTTTTTTTAGGTAAAATAATTTGGGAAGAATAACAACATCGTTAATTGATCAAATAATTTTAAATTGTTTATGATTGATTGATCGCCTTATTTATCAATTATCGTCGTTTAAATTCGCAATTAAAAATGGTAAAAAAAAATATTTAATTTTATTTACCCCAGCTATATATGATCCTAATTTTTTTTTTAAATAACATTGTTGCGGAGACCGGATATGAATATGTAACTAAAATGGCGTCATAAAAGCGTCCTCGGCTGTTTTTCATTGCTGTACACTTTTAATGAATGCATCGTCAGTCTGGGTATTATATGTCATGAATTCAATTACGTAAATAAAAATTCACACGTAATGCAATATTCGGTTTGATGATATTTGTAAATGGTCATTCTCCAAGGAAGGAAGGAAAGAAGGGAGGGAGAAAAGAAAGAAAGAAAGATACTATAATAAAAAATTAAGAGCAGAAGAATAAGCCTTAAAAATACATATCTCTCTTCACGTTCGCTCATTTTAAGAATTGAATTAGACTGAAATCTCGGGTAATGATTTATTGCGTTGGTCGTTATGTGGCAATTTGTATAAATTTAAATTTTTACTAAAAGACGCTAATCGAGAACAATAATTTTTTTAGATGTGAAGATAAAATTACGACTCTCTCTAATATTTTTACCGATAAAAATCAATAACGTTCACCGCTACAAATCATTACCCGTTAATCACCCTATATATATGTACCTTCTTTCCTTACATAATAATATATATCAGCCAGCCCTTCTCTTATTCTGTAGAAATTTTAAGAGGGGGGCTGGGTGAGAGATACTCTATCTGGCAACTGTCATCGGTATCCATTTTATAATTCGTTTTCTATTCTGTGTGATACAAGAGAAGATTTCATCATATTTATTTTTATTTTACGAATTTGAAGCTAAATGGTGAATTGCATCATAAATGGGCACATTTATTTTTAACGTAAACAAAATATAATACTTTTTTTATAAAAAAAATGGCCTATTTTTGTTTTTTTTAGTCCTTCTAAAAACAAAAAGTAGATGAATAAAAACTAGATCTTTTTTTATCGGAAACGAACGAATTTTCAAGGCCGGTCCAGATTTCTTTATTTATTTTTAAATTTAATTTTAAACTGCGTCCTAAATCTGGTTTAAAGATTCGCAAAAATAAAGAGGACTTTAAGAAGTTACAAAATTAGGCGAAATTTACAATTTGGGCACTCTAGGGTTTGTTAAAAAAAGCACGATTTTCAAAGCCTGAAGATTTTGCTCATAGATGGACAGAAAGGTCTATCTTGCTCGAGGCTTGCATAATATTATTTTGGCTAGAATCTTAATCGAGATCGTTTCTAATAATCCACACCTCCCTCTCCTTAGAGTACTTCCTCTGCTTAAATTTCAAAAATCGCCCTTAGTTAATGATTTAACAAAAAATTCTTGAATCTACTAGAGGTTTGCAATTGACGGCACCCTGCATCCACTCACCCATTTATGTAATATTTTAACTTAACCCACCCGCCCAAGTTTGAAATTTATTTTAATGGTTTGGTTTGGCTCTAATTTTAATGAAATGTTTTTTTACTTAAACTTATAAAATATGAGAAATTATAAAATAAAAAATCTTTTTTAAAATAAATATAGGCGATTTCGCCCGCCCCACCCGCCCACCCAATGTTTAAATTTTTAAGCCCACCCGTAAAATAGGCGGGCTTAGCTGGGCGGGCTAAGACCCCGTCCAAAGCCTACCTGTAATGGTTCCCGAGAGAAGCGAAGATTTTCCATCACGTGATTTCTGGTTAATTAATGTGCACATTAAATCTATAATAAAAATTTAGGCCTGATCTGACCTACTGGTTCAAGAAAATTAAGTTCGTCCCCGGTTCTAAATTACTGTATCGAATACGATTTTCAGCTGGTTTTAAAATTTCGACCCGCCAAGGTTTGTCGGTTTTTATCTTGCGGATTTTTATTTTTTAAAGCCCCTTGCCCCTGGTAAAGTTTTATTTTAATTTTCTTTCCTTATAAAACAAATTTTTTTATTTTTCGCGTTACCGAGTTACCGAGAAATAATATCTATAATCAATATATTTGACCAGGTGTTATCCCAAAATTTGTTCTTCTCTAAATGCCTCCATCTTTTTCTTCGTCCTTATCATTTAGAAATCAATTTTTTTTATGGACCCAAAAAATAAAATAAACTTCCCATATGCCAAAAAACTAACATACAAAAAAATAAGTTAAAAATTAATTTAAATAAAATAAAAGATAATTTCATTTCACCAATTCATCTGTCAATCTATTTCTTTTGGTATTTTATTTTATTTTGTGCGAGGAAAAAAAAGATGGAGAAAGGGATGAGAAAGCAGTGGAGGTGAGTCATCAAGAAATAATAATATCGTGTCATATTTTAATTTTGTACGAAAGAGAAAGAGAGGGGGGTTGGGCGAAAAAAAAAATCGGTAAAAATGGTTGATTCATGATGAGGACACAATTTAAGGGATAATAGCTATTTTTATCGATTTAGATTTCCCACCATTTTTAGTTTTGTAATTGGTTTTCGAACTAGATAACACCATCGCTAATAAAATGAATAGCCCTAAATATGGATTATTCCTACTGCATAAAACCTAAAATAATAAAATTGTGAATATAATTTTTTTTAACATATATTGTATCCTCCTAGCCCAGTCAAAGAATGAACGAAAGAAAAAGCTTCCAAGCCTGTATACAACGATTTTTTCAAAATACAGAATGCCATTTAGCGTCCCGGGCTCTATAATATAACAAACAATATATTATTTATTGACCCCCTCTCTCTCACCCTATTTTTAACAAATAAAATTATTTACCACCTCACCGATTGACACCTTTTTTTTGGCACTTGAAGCTACTAATATATATATTTTTTTTTATCGATTATTTAATATGTAATATACCCCTTTTCTCTCTACTATCCCCACAACGCAATATTGCCAATTTTAGTTATGATTGATTTCCAAAAAAGGGCGGCTCATATTTTTTTTTAAAGGTGTAGTAGGGGATAAATAATTTATGGAAGGCAAAAATTTCCTTATAATAAGAAAGTGAGAGAGAGAGAGAGAAAGAAAGAAAGAAAGAAAGAAAGAAAGAAAGAAAGAAGGAAATAAATAGTAGGAGAAAAAAAATGCCCTTCGATATCTTTTTAAAAACAATAATTCCAAAGAAATTTAGTAGGCTTGAGCGTTCGTTAATATTTCTGGAAGATGACTCCATATTGGAAACGGGTCTGCTCACAAAATGGAAATCTTTATAATAGATTCAAAATGTTATCTTTAATGGCCGATTTGCGTTAGTTAAAATATCTTTCGAAGATAAACTCGATAGTGGAAACACGGTTAGCTTTGGCTTTGCTAAAGGAATTATAATGTCACGTTAAGGTGTAGCCTACCCAGTGAAACTCTATATTTCCCGCTGGCGGTAAAAATTCATATTCCCGAATTCCATTTTATTTTTTTAAGTCAGGGTCCTGTCTGTCAACGAACTTATCATAGTTAGTCATTTTTAAAGGCAGCACAAAAAAAATGACAAAATAAAAGCAGCGGAAAATTAATAATTTACCAGGACATGATATGAGACTTCAAGTCGAAAAACGAATCCTTTATTGATCTATTCTTGCCTTCTCAATTTTTTTTTCTCTATTTTTCTATCTTTCTCAAATATATGTACAAGATAATTTAAAATTTCGATAATGTATTGGATATATTTATTTATTTATTTTTGGGGGCAAATTTTTAAAAATAATTTTGTGCAACTGTTTTCCATTAACTGCCACCTTGATGGGTTAATGTCTTCTTTGAAATTGGAACTTTCTAGAATAATCAAAATAATTTATTTATCTATTTTTTTCAAAAAAAAACGCATCCTTCATATTCGATGCGATTTATATTTTATATAACCGTGTTCCACATTTCAATTCCTTCACTTTTTTTCTCATATTTTTTTTTCCTTTTAGTAATTGGTGTGTCCTAATTGTTTGAAAAAATCAACATGTGGAGAGAAAAAATGGATGAACAAACAAAAAAAAATAGCAAAAGAAAAAAAAGGAATAAATAAAAAAAAAGAAAGAATGAAAGAGGGGTGAATCGAAACATATCAGCTGATTTGAGACGACAGAAAGGATATACTTTTTCTAGTCTGTTCATCAAAGTTCCATATCTTTCGATTGGGTAATATCGGAGTTGGACTAAAATTGAGCGATTACTGGAACGGTTAGTTGGACATTTGATTATAATGGGGAGGGGGGATTAAAATTTCGATAAATTGTAAACTCTTTGTCAACTGCCCATTAAAATAGGTATTCTGTCACGAATACCCCAAAATAAGGACAATGTAATCCCACAATTTTAACTAAAAAAAAATATTTAAAATACCCTTCAGAAAACGAATTTTAAAATTTCTGATATTGTTTATAATATCTAAATATAGCTTTATATTTTTAAAAAACATTTATACAAATAAATTGCGGCATTTCTTGTCTTTTTTTATCCTAGATATTTTTCCTCCTACATTCTTGATTCCTTTTATACGCACGCGTTCGCGCGATGATTTATTTTTATTAACCGCTCCCAAAATATAATATTTCCCAAATCATATTATCTCCCCGGGAAATCCATATGGCACATTATTTATTTGTGTTCGCTTTGCCTAAATAATAATTCAATTCAATATATAATATATCAATCAACAAAAAAAAACTTCTTTAAAAAAAAACTCTTTTCTCTCCTCATGAAAAAATAAAAATTTAAGAATGAGGTTACAATCATGTTATTTTATATATAAAATCTAATTTTATTATTATTTTGATAAAAATTTAGTTTATAAGCCGAAATCAATTATTAAAAAAAAATTTGTCTTTATCGATTTTTTTGGGGGGGAAATTGGGGAAGGGGGGGGGGGGTATTTTTATGACCTATAACTAGTGTTGTTAAACGGCTCGTTTTGAGCCATTTTTTAAAATTATTGCGCAGGCCTTATAATTTCGCTTATAGATGGGGGAAAAGGTTTGCGAGGTTTAGGCAATATTTTTAGGGTTAAAATATTGAGTTTGTCATTTTTAAAAATATGTTCAAATTGAGCCGTTTCATCTTCCATCCCCTATTTCAAAATTTAATTTGAAGATATATAACGGTCCAGCGAAAAGTAAAGTGGTTTTGAACTTAGGGATTATAACGCGCGGTCATTTCACGAGTAAATGGTAAAATATGATTTTTAAAAAAAATTTAGGTTGGCGGTTCGCGTAGCATTGATTTTTTTTTGGTTAGAGTTAGCTGATTCGAATTCGCATTTTAATCAATATTCACTTTGAAGTTTAAGTTTTATTTTGACCGATAATAAACTGCCGCTAAAACTATATTATTGATTACATGTAGACTTTAACCCCCCCCCCCCAGGGTATAGCCTTATAAAAGGAAATTTTCAGAAGGAATTAGAAATGAACAAAATAAAATATTTGATTATAAGATTCTATTTTATATTATTGTGATTAAATAAATGAGTATAAAACAATTTTATTTTTTTAAAAAAAATTCCACCTTGAAAGGCAATTTCCAGAAATAATTTTATTTTTGAATTATTATTATTATTATACATATATTTCTTTTAGAATCTTGACCACTAGTGTTATTAGATTTTTACTCAATATTTTGGCCAGAAAAATATTGCCTAAAACCGTTTATAAAAATCGGCTTAAATCGAGCCGTTTAACCCCTCATTCTCATTTAGCGCTAATTCGCGGGGAAGAATACAAAAATACAGCATTTTTTATACACTTCATGCGAATTTCGCTCTGTGTGAATGAGGTGGTAACAACACTATTGACCACTATAAACCTTAAAATATAGATGTTTCTTCCGAAGGCCTAATACGTCGAAATTGGTTAAAGTGCTAAATAGCCAAAAAAGCCTCAATCCAATTATAATTTTTAATGTTTTTTTAGAGGACGGGTAAAATTTTCTCCTATCGCGAGTTTCAGGGTGTCATGAGCGAAAAATTATTTGGAAAAACCTGATATTAATGTTATCCATAAGGCTAAAATTCTAATCGGTGGTATGGGTCTATTGAAATTTTGGATTGGATTTTAATTTAAATATGATTTTTTTTAAAGTATCAATCATCAGGAGAAAATAAACTAAATTTGGAGACCCTTTCCGCTTCTGGATCAAAATCATCGCTGACCAATTCAGATCTTTTTTGTTTTTATTAACTAGATATCGTTTGGAAAAAAATTATTTATCGAAACAGCAGTTAAGACCAAAATATGTTTTTCCTAGTTTGAACCTGATTATAAATAACTGGTCGAAAGATAATTTACTAATTTTTAGAATGAAGAAAAGGGGGTTGGGTCTTATAATATGCTCAAATTGTTGAATCATTTTTCAAAATGATCAAAGTTGATTTTTTGTTAAACGGCTCGTTTTGAGCCGATTTTTAAAAACGGCTAACTCAATATTTCATCTAGAATAATATCACGCAAGCCTGAATATTTTGTTTGTAGAAGGAACAAAGGTTTGGACATCTATTAGCGAAATCTCTAGGCTTAGGCAATATTTTTCTGGCTAAAATACTGCATTAGCCGTTTAAAAATAGGCTCAAAACGAACCGTTTAACAACACAAGTAAAGTGTATTAGGACCATGTGAATATCGACGATCAAAACGATTATGGAATATGATAAAATATAAGTTACAATATTTTATCCGAAATTTTTCATTATCAAAATAATTTATAACTTGCTCATTTCTAAATTGAGTTAAAACTTCCTCTTTTTTTACTAGTGTAGTTAAATGGCTCTTTTAAAAAAACGGCTAACCCCATATATTATTCAAAAAAAATACACAATCCTTAAGATTTCGTTAGTAGATACCCAAACCTTTCTACCTTCTATATACCAAATTATTTAGGCTTTGCGTGATAATTTTGGCTGAAATATTGGGTTCGTTTTTAAAAACCGAGCCGTTTAACAACACAACTATTTACCCATACTTTTTTAAAATATTTCCCCGTTTTATTTGATGGTTTTTGTTTCTCTTTAGATCCATATATAATAACTAATATTATGGAAGATGGTAGTGTTGTTATAAAGCTCGATTTGGGGCGATTTTTCGAAAGGGCCCTATTAAGATTTTAGCTAAAATAATATCGTGGTAATCATCGAGATTTGGCTAATAGATGTCCATGCATTTCTGCCATCTAGGCAAAATCTTTAGGCTGTGCCATGAATGGCCATGTTTTTGCTTTTTTGAAAAAAGAATAGGATTTAACCAAACAAATTTGATATCAATGTGTAGCCAAATTATTAATATTTAAAATAAAATTTGAATTAAAGCTCTATCTATAATTGTTTATGAGCTAGATGAGGTTATGTGAATTCTGGCCAGTCAATTTGCCATATACTATGTGTTAACTGGCCATAATATATTAATTAAGAATTTTATTATAAATATGAAATATTACAATATGAAATATGAAATACTTGCAAAAGACCTATCTTATATATTTTTTCATTTTAGGTATATAAAAATTTAATTATACACTAATTTAATAAGTATAAGCATCTAAATTTTTCATCATCCATTTATTGATACTTTATAAATTAATAACTTAATTATTTTTTTGTTAAACAGTTTAATTTCAATATAAAATTAACCACTCTCATAAATTATTATCTTAATTATCTACATGTAGACTATTTTAATAATTTAATCATTCATCAATTTATAAATTTATGTTTAATAAACTTAGTTAGACAATATATTATTTAGAATTTTATTATAAATATGAAATATTACAATTAGAAATACTTCATGTTAATATTTCTTAATTTTTAGGCAATAAAAATTTAATTATAAGTATTAACATCTAAATTTATCATCATCTATTATGATAATATTTTATAAATTAATATCTTAATTATCTTTTTGTTAAACATTCTTATTTCAATATAAAATTAATCACTATCTATTTAATAATTTTATAAATTATTATCTTAACTATCTACATGTTAAAGTGATTTAATAATTTAATCATTCATGATGTTTAATAAACTTAATTAGGCAATTATTAATACACAACAATAATGAAAGCCATTTTATTAATTTATAAATGAAACAATTATAGTATCTTTATATACATAACAAACAAATAAATCATTGTTATTAGTACATTGAGTATGGGCCCATTCTTCACATTGCAGGCATTTAATCCACTCTTCACCTTTCTTGCTCTTTGAATATGCCCTCTTGCATATTATGCAAAGCCACTCATCATTAGTTTTCTTTAGATTTTTTTATATTGTTTTTTTAAATATTTGTTAATTTATGTTTTTTATAAGGTGATGAGGTTAAAATTTCTGATTTCTTTCTCCTCTTGTCTTTTTTGATAATATTATTGCTATATAAAATTGGATGTGATAGAATAGATTGTGAATTCAAATTATTATTGGGCTGATGACATGATGTTAAGCATAACTCATTATCAGAAGTGGTAGGCATAGGGCTAAGAGTGGAATTTATTGTATCATTTTCAGGATCACAATAAGCTAATTTTCTCACTGTCAGAGGAATATTGGATAATTCTGACATATCATCATTAGATATTAAATAACTATATTCAGAGAATATATCAGGGTTGAAGGGATATATCCCACAGGCTAAAAATCCATTCTGAATATTTTTGGGGGTTGTAGCTTTAGGAAGCTCCATTTTAATAATTGATGGTATTTCATATATGGTAAATGATTTGCCTACATGGTTTCTCATCCAATTGTCAATGCTGTTATTATAAAAAAATTTAAAGGTCCAAAGACTGATTTATCTAGTGGTTGTAACTTGTGGGAGCATTGTGGTGGTAGGGTGAGCAGGATTATTCCATTGTCTCTGCAAAAATCTATTGATCTTAGTGAGCAATGTGAACAATGATTGTCTAATATTAATAAATTTTTATTTGTTTTGGATGCTTTTGTTAGTTTGCAAATGAATGTATGATTTTGGCCAGTCAATGCCTGGCCAGACAATACTCACCTGTCTATTATTAATAAGCGCCTCTATATGTCTATTAAATAAAACTTTTAAAGTCTTATTTTTTGTGTGAATAATGCTAAATGCCTAAGGATAATATTTATATAAAATATCAGTAATCTAAATTAGTAATTTTTTCACCAAACAAAAAAATGTGTAACGTGATTTTTCCAGAAAGAGGTACCAAAAACAGTTTTTATAAAATATTTTTATATTGGATTGCTCTATTCAATAAATGAACCTAGGTAAGGTAAATATCATAAATATACACATTTTGACTAATTTTGAGAGAAATTGGTCCAATAGAAAAAAAGTTAAAGGGTGGTGGCCAGTCTTCAAACATGGCCATTTATGGCACTTCTCCCCTACATAATGTTATTTTGGTTATAATCTTAATCCGGCCGTTTATTTTTACCCTACTCTTTTTAACAACACTGGGTAGAGGTATATGACATTATTATTCGAAAAGATCTATTCAATATTTTATTATGTACATTCAATTCGTAAAATTTCGATGGCAACTATAGCCTCGGTCTATATTTTTATCAATCAAAGATGTCCAAGCATTTGTGCCATCTACGAGCAAAATCTTTAGGGCTTATATAATGTCATTTTGGTTATTCCCACTTTTTTTTATACAACACTAGGTAACGGAATACGACATTATTATTCGAAAAGATCTATTCAATAATTCATTATTATACATTTTAATTTCCATAAAATCTCGATGGCAACTATCGCCTAATTATCGATTTCCCCTCTATTCTTATCAATCAAACAAAACAAAAGAATGAGAGAGAGAGAGAAGAAAGATAGAGATTTTATATCGAAAAAAAAATTAAAATTTTCGATAAATAATAACATCATCGTACTCCCCCCTTATTATTCACCCCATTCTTTACTTCTTAGCCCTTTTCTTCTTCATAAAAGATTTTAATTTTTAATTTTTTTTTCAAACAAATAAAAAAATATTTTTTAATTTTTTAAATAAAAAAAAAAACTAAGGTAACGAACTTTTAACCTTTTATATCCCCAACTACCATTATTATTAATCATTTATTATGTAATTATCATTCCGTAGTTTTAGTTATATTGAACGTTGAGGTATAAATTTAATGTATCTCTTTAAACAAAAAAAAATGGCGCGTTTCTATTTCCCGATGATTTCTATTTTTTAAAGAAAAGAAAAAAAGAAATATAGAAAGGAGAAAAGAAAGAAAGAAAGAAAAGAGACCGTTCAATTTTTTTTTTAATACTAAAAATGCCAATGATCGCATTTTTATTTAACACAAATATAATGTCGTGCCTCATCACTTAGCCAAATCATCTTACCTTATTTTATTTTTATTTTTTTAAAAAAAAAAATTAATTGAACGTTAAGTAATAATAATAATAAAAAAAAATTTTATCAATCGGAATGGGGGAATACGTTGACTTTCAATATTGAAAAGAAAAGAATACAATATTTTTGTATAAATTAAAATAAAATGGAGAACGGAAGTTCAACGACTACGATTGTTTCAAAATAAAAAAAGAGAAGAAGAATGGATCGATGAATGGGTGAGTGAGTGAAAAAATGAACATGAAAAAGTATTAAAGTTTATGAAGAGCACGTGATAAATTCGGGTTCAGTCAAATACAAAATTTTAGGGGGAGGGTGGTATTATTAATAATCAGATTTATTTGACATCGGTTAGAGTCTAAACGTTAACCGATTAATTTGACAAATCTGTAATTTGGCCATTTTTTTATTAGTACCCCGGCCCTGCTTATACTGTATAATCGGTATGCGTAATTTATTCAAACTTTTTATAAATAATCTCATTTTTTTAAAATTCTTTTCCCAGATAACCGATATTTCCCGGATTATAATGCTATCGATCATTCGTCTTCCCCCAATCGTTCATCTTTGGGGCATTCGAAGAACGTTCTTTATCCCGGTTCCGGAGATGCCACCGGTTTGAAAAATTTACTATTAACGACGGGCCAACCCTATCCATCCAGTTTTCCTTTACTTTTCCCCCCATTTTACCCTCCCATGCGCTCGTCGCTCTCTAGTTACGATAGCAATAAGGGATTACCTCAGCACAATCATAAAGCCACGGAGATGGTACCCGCTATCGATAATAGCGAGATGGACGATAAACGTCGGAATATGAATCTACCGATGACTTTGAGGAGGAACGGGATCCAGAATAATATATTAGAAAATGGGCTTTCCCCTCAGGACAAAATTACGTGTGGTCATTGCCGACTCTCCTTCGATTTGAAGGACATTTCGTCTTTCGTCACGCACAAAATGAGGGAGGACAAAATCAAGAAAATTTCTACTAGATACCGTTCCCCGCCGTTCGACGAAAATTGTCCAAGGACCCCGTCTCCAAGTTGTCCAAAATTTAATCGCGATCCTCTACCTTCCGATCGTTTAACGATAAATGGGCGCTCGTATCATGACGAACAGTCAAAATTAATCAGGTCTTATTCCGAACCGACATTGATCGAATTCGAAAAATACTCGCATCATGATACGCTCCCTGACAGTGATAATAACATTATAGTTAATTATGATAATGTTGACAAAAACAACCTAACGAGATATACCGGTATCCCTAGACTAAGAGTGAACTTACTCAATACGGTAATCTGCGATGAATTATCGGACGTTAGGAATGAACATACTCAATACTATATTTTAAACGGGTTTCGGCTACGACCTAATCCTGATGGTTATTTAATCGATGCTCATCGAGCAACATTGAACCCCGTGACCAATGGTATATCCATGTTAGACGCTAAATATGACGTGTTGGAAGATTGTAACAAACTCGATCGTCATAAAAATTCAGATGAAGCAAATAAAAACAATTCTGGGGATACGAAAACCGCATATAAGAATAGGGACGATTGTACCCTATCGAAGAGTCGATCTTTCCCTAATTTGGTGGTTCGTCCTATTCTTTCTAATATGGCCGGCAAGAAGAATCGATTGAACTCTGATCAAATCAAGTCTTATGAAACTTCCACAAGCCGGGCGAAATGTATTCCTTTGATTTCTCTCTTGCGGAAAAACGACGACTCAAAGGATCTAAGTACATATATTATATATCTTACTCTTTAAATATTATAATTTTAAGATTTAAATAAGTATACCAGGGGGTTGGCACTAGTTAATGAGAGGCTTTACATCACCCCCACCCTCTTCCAAGCTAATAACTTTATTACATCTCTACCAAATCAAAATTAGCAATAAAAAGAAAGTAGTCAATATTAATAAAAGAAGAAAAAAACAAAATTAACAAAAGAAAAGTAAAATTATTAAAAAAGAAAATAAATCAAAATTAACATGCGATCCTCCCTACTCCCACCCCTGTTTAATGGTTATAATGTTAATCTGTGGTATGGTAGTGTAGAATTAGCAATAATCATGCGTCTAATTAATATAGTTTTATCTTCGTATAATTACTAATTTAAATGTTTTGTATTTATACAATAGTCATAGACGACAACAAGAAAATCGCGAATTTCGCCCATCGAGGAATAAAACCTTACAAATACTTTTGTGTTCGCTGCAAATACTCGACCAGCAGAGCCTGGCACTTGATTCTTCATTCAAAATTGGCCCACAAATATAATCTTTGCCGCTTGGGATACGATTACGTCCACGGTCTCGATAGTAAAATCAATAAATGTCAATCGACCCACAATTATTATCGTAACAAAAAAGATATGACCAACGGTAATTTTGTCGACTACGCAAATCGTTCTGGTAAACAGACCTATAGAGGAGGTTCATCCGATTCCAACTATTGGGATGCTTGGTTAAATCGCTCTCTAGGTCCTCCCCAGATAGTTCCTTACGAAAATTGTAATTTTCCTCCCACTAATTCCTATATTGGAGATAACAACTCTACCCGTAATGGTGCATTGCAAAAATTGATTTTGGAAAAGACCTCTGACCACCCGCTGTTTAATCATTTATACGATCGTAGATCAATGATGAATGAATACGCAAGACGTTACTACTCCGCCATTTATGACGAGACACCACCCTTAAAGGAGGATAAAAAGGAGTACATCGATAAGATATTCGGGCCAGGAATCGAAAAGACTCTTCAGCAACAAATTCGTGCAGAAAAAATCGAAATAAGAGATAGGGATACAAGAAAACAGGTCATTTCGGATGGGGAAGACGACGAATACGAAGAAGGGGAGGAAGGTGAAGAAGAGGAGGGAAACGCGCCAACTACTTCCTCTCATACCATTGATCGAAATTCGGAGAGTAGATGGATCAATCACGCATTCAGGAATCATGAATACGACTTTTACAATCCTAGCATGATTTTAACTAACAATAAGCGTGCCCGATATGATAGCCAAAACTATGGTTTTTCGAATAAGAAGCAGATTATGCCAACCGATGACAGACACCGCAAAGAATCTTTATCCAGTAACGGCAACGATATTAACCCTGAAATGGATATGGAAAATTTTTACGCGAGCAGTCCTTATCATTCAGACCCCTATTCTTGTCGTCAATACAATCCTGCCGCTAAGACAGGCATTTCGCCATACCATCCTGATAAACCTACCGGGAATAGATACTACTCTGCAAAAGATATTAAAGCCGATGCTAACGGTATAAATAGCAATAACTCATCTAACATGCAACCTCCTTCAGATACTCACACCGTTAACGGTACTAGCAATGGTGGTAACAATAAAATCAAGTGTTGCGAATTTTGCGGAAAGTCCTTTAAATTTATGAGCAATCTAATCGTTCATCGACGGTCCCACACCGGTGAAAAACCATACAAATGTTCTCTGTGCTCTCACGCTTGTACTCAGGCCAGTAAGCTTAAACGGCACATGAAAACGCATTTAAATAAGTCTCTACCTAGCGCGAATAATAATAATTTGGACCTTGTATCAGAACTTAATAAAACAGTCAACCCGTTTAACATAACCAACGATTCTTTGACTATCGACCAGGTGTCATCGCATCCCTCAGATTACGCTCCTCAATTAAATTACAGAGATCATCAAAATTATATGGTTAAAAGAGAGGGCGATGAAGTTGAAGAGGAAAGTATTTCACAACAGGGGCCTATAATCGCTTCTCACAATAGAGAAGCTGATGAGAATGATTCTAACGTATTGAAATGTTTAGATATCAACGCGAATTCGACCGAAAATTCTAAGTTTTCGCAATCGCATAGCGAATCATCTGAAGAAAAATTCGTAGAAAAAGTTTTCAAAGAAAGGGCCTTATTGAGTCGAGACGAGAAGATATCTTTATTAGGGCAAGTGATGGAAAATTATGGTCTCGATTGCATGCAGACATATAATGACGCTTACATGCAAGCTATTAAGGATTCTAACATGGGTTTCCCACAAAGAAATAAATGCTTGAACGAGATGTTAGATCAGGATTCTAACACCTCCCCATTCTTCGGCACTAAAAATAAGTTAGACGATGAGTTAAATCATTTCAAAAATTTGAAAACGATACAACATCACTACCCGAAAGACCAATTTGCGGCCGACAAAATTAGTGGCGACCTATCCCATCTTTACAAAAGGAATCCTACAATTAACGAGGAATGCAACGATCGCGAACCCACATTGAATGAAGATGACGAATATAAGAACAACGATCATTTAGTTATAGATGAAAATAATAGCAGATTATCCATAGTAAATACAACGAATAAAATTACGACGGAAAATGGTCTCTCTAATTCCGGTGAAGAAAGCTCTTTATTTCCTACGATGTCCACAATCAACAATGATGGTGTGATTCGCGACGCCATTTGGTCTGACAACACCTGCTTAACATCTAAAGAGGCAGAAACCAATCCAACCGAAACAGGTCTTGAGGATAATATTTCTGCTGAATTACCATCAACCTCTTATTCCCATTCCATTATCAACTCGAATATCTCAGTACCAGTTAACAATGTTGGTAACGATAACCCTCCGCCTGTCACAAACAAGAGAAGCGCCACATGCGAATACTGCGGCAAGCTTTTCAAAAATTGTAGTAATCTAACCGTGCATAGGCGAAGTCACACAGGAGAAAAGCCTTACAAATGCGCTTTGTGCTCTTATGCTTGCGCTCAAAGTTCTAAACTAACCCGACACATGAGGACCCACGGGAGACTAACGGACAAAGTTGTGTACAAATGCCAATTTTGTGACATGCCTTTTTCTTTACCGACAACACTTCAAAAGCATATGAGGAAATGCATCCTTTCCTTGAATTCTAATAATTTAATTAGCACCAACGGATTTAAGCAGGAATCTAACAACGGTGATAACGCTGAACACCACTTCCATAGTAATATAAATTCCAACTCTGTTACTTCGACATACCCTAACCTCAATGGCTTTAACGGGCCTCAACAACATCAGAACTTTGGTTCAAATTCTCTGGCCGGAATAGATATAGAAACGCTTAAGATGACTCCGAACGACTATTATACCAAGTACTTTGCCAATTCCGCCTTCATTAATCGACATCATCCATATTATCGTAAAAAGGCCGAAAATGGCACCAGGATCGAATACAAAAATCCCCCCATTCTTAACGGTGACGATTCCGCATCGGACAAGCTCGATAAAGGTTCTAATGGACTTGAAAATGGGAATTCACCTGGAGGAATTATTGAAGGTCAGGAAAAGGATGATGTGGCTTCCGTTTTTGCACAAAATCATTACAACTACAACGTTGGTAACCAAATTAACCAGCGAAGAACAACTGGTTACAATAAAAAGCTGCCAGCCCTTATCGGTAAACAGCGGCAGCATGGAGATGATGGAGAAGCTGAAGGAGGTATCGGCATTACTGGTGGTAACAACCATTTTGAACATAATAACGTTAAACTAAACGGAGTGCCTCTTCAAATGCAGGACCATAAAAGACTCCAGAGTGATTTCAATCCAATGACGGATCGAAGCCTCAAACAGGACGAAGAGGAAGAAGAGGACCAGGAGGAAGAGATAACAAATGAGGGAAATGATATGGAGAGAAAAGAGGTCGGGGGGATGACCAACGGTTTCGATAACGGTGCAGTTATTTCCCATTATATGGCAAGAATGGGTTTACCTTTCTTCCCTTCACCAAATAATAATATCAAGCCGCGTTCCGATAAATATTTAACAAGGAGACAACCATCTCTCTCTTTTTCCGACCCGCCATTGGTTCATTCTTCGTCTCAAGCCTCCTCCACTTTCGATTTCCATAATTTTTACGCTTCAGCCTATTATGCCAATTATGTTAAGATGGCGGCCGCATATTTTTCGCCGCCCCCTCCTAGTAGTTCTGACTACATGCGTAGCCAAATGAATGAGGTTAAGAGAGAAAAAGTTTCTCATGAGGAAGGAAAAAATAACATTTCGTAGCGATCGCCATTTTTAATCAATTTTGGAGCCTTTGGTTTTTTTATGTCTATAAAATAGATGTCATAATATTCTTAGCTCGTAGGTTGAATCACTTCGTTAAAGAACTAAAACATAGGGAAATTAAGATATTTTCCAGAACCCGTTCATAGCGTAAATCGCACGTCATTCACATACATTGAACATATTGTAAATTTATTCGTTTATCTTTATTATAACTTACTATATTATAAAATATATTATAGATAAATCGTTCGACAAGTTATATAATCTCAGGGACACATTATAAATCATTAAGTTCCATGTATTTTTAATGTATAAAAAAAATATAAATATAGCCATACCAACTCTGCACCTAAAATAATCCCCATCCAATTTGCGTTAATTTATTTTATTTTTTTGCGGGAAGTGCCTAAAAACTTTTCCCCCCGCAAAACATTGCCTTTTAATTTTTAATGAACTAAAAAGTATCGAATGCAAAAAAATAAATAAATAAAATCATCATTTTTTGGAAAAATAAGGATCTCGTTCTCGACTAGCATGTTACGAAAATGGACAATTTTTTTTTTATTTCCTATAATTCGACCTTTTTTCCCTTATTCACATTCATTTTTTTTAAAATTTATAAATCATTTATTAAATTAAAATATGTACATATTTATTTCAAGTAGATTTACCGATATATATATATATTAGACATTATAGTTTAAATTTTTTAAACACAAAATCTAACAAATCTAAACAACAAAATAACACATTTAATTATTAAAATTTATATTTGACAATCTTTTTTTTTCTCTAGAAAAAAATATATTTAATTTCTTTATTTAAAAATTATTAAATTTTTTTTTTGATAACGAAAAATCTTATATATATCAATTTAAGCTTGTTTTTTATTTCTTTTTTTAACTGTAAATCTACTAGCACCATAAATAGCTAACATGTATAAAAACATATTATAAACTTTTTCATTAAATTTCAAAAAAAAAATTAGACTATATTTAGATTGATTTCTTTTCAATCGAATTTTTTCTTTACCTTACCCATTCTTCTTTTTTTTTTAGAGAAAGCTTGAAATGATCGTTAGAAATAAACGCTTTCCGCTTTCCCGATTCGCTTCTTACTTATGAATCTAGCCTGACAATCTTTACTATATAACTTTCCCGCGTGAAATCTTTATATATATATTTTTTTTAAAAAAAAATCATAATTTTATATTGGAAAAAAACACCGGTAAAAAAACAAAACAGAAAGAGAAGAACGGAAACCCAAAATTGATGACAATCACATACACACGGGTGCATCGTTATATTAGAAAAGTTTTTTTTTCGGACATTTTGTAATAATTTTTTTTTATAGTTTTTGTCCATAACCCGGTAGATTTGTAAAACACTTTGAAAAATATAATATTTTTACCTCAGTATTTTATTTCTTTCTTTTATAATATTAATAAAAAATAAATATATATTATACAACATATACTATACAATTCATTAAACATAAAATAATATTATATTCCTCTAGAAAAAAAAAATTTTTTTTGTTCACCCCCACCCTACCACATATGCAAAACCTTTATAAAACTATATATTTTTTTTGAAGAAGTAAATATTTATATTATGTTTATATAATTAATAACTGTTTTATTTTTTAATGCTTAAATATTATTATATAACCTTTTTTGGAAAATTTATATTATAAAAATACCTATAATACTATACAATTTTTTTGACTCCAACATTTTTAGAAAAGTTTCTAAAATAAATTAATAAATATGACTGGAACGAGCAAACTTTTTAAATATGATAAAGCCTTATTTAGATACTTATTTGTGTAAAGAAAGAAGAAAGAGGGAAACATTTTTAAACGGTGTCTTTTAGAGTTTATTTTATCTTTCTAAGGGATGTTAGACTCAGGACCGGGTAGCACCGAGTATTATACCAGGAAGCTCAGCGTGATTGGCTAGAGTGAGAGGGGTTATTGAGGCCTCTGGTGAGACTCGACGAGCATTCTTTAACTAAAATGGAAGGATTTGATCAAGAATTGATAACTTCATAATCTGAATTAGATTATGACGTTTTGGTTGGACAAATCCAGATATCTGTCAGATAATTTTGGTTTTATCCTGCTTAAGACGAAGTAGGAATGTTTCTTTCCTACCATTTTTATCTTTTTCATGTTTAAGTTGCTCACAAAATCGGGAGTGAGAGAGAGTAGATTAGCAAAATTATCCCAGTTTATATATTTTTTTTAAACAATTCGTTTTTGGTAAACGAAAACCTTATTTTAACTCTGACGATTAGGATTATATTATAGAATAAATTTTCTTTTAAGCTGTTTGATCATTGTCCATAATTAGGGTATGAATGACCAAGATAATATTTTATTCCCAACAGAGGAGCCACTCTAAAAAAAAGATTTTTTAAATGAGGAATGAAAAGTGTTTACATATATTAGTTAAAATATTCTTAAAGTAGTAATAAAGCAAGGATTATATCATAAGCACTTTTCGATGCCTCATCTAAAAAAGATTTTTGTCATATTTTTAAACAAAAACCTGTTTAAGCCGTTTGTATAACTTCTTCTAAACAAAATAAAAGGAAGAGGCTATTTAAATTTAGTTACACTTAAAACAAAACAGAATAGGGTGTCCCAATTCAAAATCTGAATAGATGAACAAAAAGTTTCCAAAGATAAGACGAGAATTTTTGTTTAAATTTAATAAAAGTATAATTATTCTAACAAGTATATATTATATAGAGGTCGAAGCGGGGTAGAAATGTGTGAAGATTTTCGGCCTAGTCCAAATTTTTATTCGCGCTGCCCGTAAAATAATTTTATACAAGATATCAGGGCCGTAATAATTTTTTATGAAGGAAAATGACATGTTGCCTAATTGTATGCATTAAAAAAAATTAGAGAACCTCAAAGGTAAGAATATTGCCCAAGTTGATATTAAAAAAAAGTTGGAGATTGAATATTTAATTTTTTAAAGTGAAACTTTTATAAAAAATAATGTTCACGGCATTGCAGATTAAAACACATTAGTAGAATAGTTAAGCAAGTCAGTCAATTAAGACTAATATTTTTTGACCCATCTATTCAAAAAGCTTAAGATCTTGCAAAATTGGGATTGAT
Organism: Gordionus sp. m RMFG-2023; assembly: GCF_954871325.1. NCBI lineage: Eukaryota > Metazoa > Nematomorpha > Gordioida > Chordodea > Parachordodidae > Gordionus > Gordionus sp. m RMFG-2023. Next base: position 85,133,447 of record NC_088775.1, read on the forward strand.
CCTTTATTGGGAGTGTTTCAGCACCCGTAGTTAACAATGTGCCTCCTAGGCAATTAGGCCCATTTGGGTGTATATTGATAATGTAAGAGAATAATTACATTAATTTAGTTGTTATAGGTGTCTATTTGAGGGTTAGGCGTTTACACGAAAGACACTGACATAAGTCATGCCCGATAAATTGCAATATAATAAATGCATGCGCAGAAACTCCATATATAATTATGGCAATTTAAATATATTATTATTGTTACATAAATTGTTTCGCTAATTTAGTTAAATATTAAATTGTTTTCAAAGAAACGGAATGCAAACGATGGGCATGAAACATAGTTGAATTTTTTCAGTAGCGGTTGCCATAACGAGCTAGCGAGCTAATAGCGATACGGGTAGCGAGTTCCTTTTTATAGAGTAGGTAAGTAACACGCTATTTTGGGACATTTAATTTTATATATAAATACAATTTTGAAAATAAATTTCAAAATTATAATCTTTAAATTTAATATAAAATCTACATTATAAATTAAATTTTTCAAGTAATTTAAAATGATAAAATGCCATCAATAGATATCGAAATGGAAGATAATTTCGATAGTTAACGATAAAATTTTATTTAGAAAATAATATAAAATATTTTGAACTCAAAAAAAAATTAGTAAAGGATTTAACATATCGATGTATAAAATTCTGGAGGATAATATCTACCAATAAATCAAGCAGCTTCAACCTAAATAAAACATCTATAAGCATTATTCAATAATTTTATTTAAATAATTACTCTTTTAAATGGTAGAATATATATACACCTCAAATTTCTGAGTGATTGAAAAGTATCTTAATAATTTTGGTTACTACATAAGTCAAACTTAATTGATCAATATCCTACAATATAAGTGCTAGGTGTTTTAAAAATTGCCTGAAAAAGACATAATCAATTTTATATTGATACATTAAGGCCAATTTCCTTAACATTCATTTACCAATCTGATAAATAATCTCTTCACAGCATATTTTACCAGTAAACATTGATGGCAAGAAATCTGGCTAATTTTTCAAGGAATGAAAAAAGCTTTTATTATTAATCTTTCAAGTTATGGTTTTTTTAAATTTGGAGTTCGATTTTTGTGATAACATAGGAAATATTTTTTTTTAAATTAATTTCAATTTTACATTATTAAATTTTATTATTACGTCGCCGATAATGGCGATACACTTAATTAATTGGTAATTATTAAAAAAAATTTTCGATATAAAAAATAACGTCGACATAAAGAAATGTAGTGAGTTAAAATCTTTTCGAAGTCAAAAAATACATCTTTTTATAAAATAAACATCTTTTGTTTAAACAAAGGGACGACTTCAGGCTCTCATCCCCAGAATTATAAAATAGAATTAATTATGTATGTAATTATATATACTACAAACAACAGATCGTTAGACTCATAATAGTAGATAAAATAAAGTATTTATTTTTTTAATTTATAATCTAATATTATTATTTTTTAGTGTCTTTTTTAGAAATAGTTGGCCGTTAGCAAGATCCTAAAACTTTCAAACGAATATTTGCGACAGTAGCTCTAAAATAGATAATTGACATCTAAGGGTATTTGCAAACATTAGTTTACCACATCACATCCATATATCTTTTAAAATTCAGAACAAGGTTGATGATGATAACGTACTAGTTTTATGTTAAATTGGCCTTATATTCATTTAAACAGGATCCAAAGAGCAACTAGATAAGCCATGGGGTACGTATACGGGTTATACGGGTAATTCCATGACAAATCGACCAGAGATTCGGCCGACCATCTTAAAAATGTGTAAAACTTGGTATGTTAGTTGTTTATGTTGTAAATGTTAATAAAATGGAAATTTTAGAGCGCTAGCTCAACCAGATCCAAAGATATACGCCTTCAAAGTCAAAATCGCGATGTAGGTGATTTAAATAAATCTTGTTTTTTTTTAAAAAAAGTATTTGAAATAGAGTTACAAATTATATATCATCTTATAGCCCTTAAAATTTTACGTTGGAAAATATTTAAAAAATTCCAAGTATTTTCTTATTTCCGGTAAAAGTAAAAATTAACAATATCAGGAAGGGATTTTTTTTTGGGTGTTGATGTTCTCTAAAAATGTTTATTATTTTATATTAAATGATTTAATAAAAAACCTTGATAGCCATTTTTATTTTTTTAATTTTATTAAAATTTTTATTATTTTTATAATTAAAAAATTATAATATAGATGGCGTTATATTGAAAATATTTTATAATATAATATATTTAATAAAACTATGTATTATATTGGTATTAAAATTAAATAAATCGATTATAAATAATTATTATGATATCCTGGGACAATAAGTAAGGAAGCAGCCCAAACGGATATGGTTATTAGGACGATATATTTAAAAATAACATATTTTAAAATTTTATATAAAAACAATTATATAAAAACCCACTTGTTTTAATCTTTTCCATTTTGCGTTGAGCGATAATTTGTAGGTACGTGCCGTCACTATTATGGTATCTAAAATTGTTATTATTTGCAGGATGGTGATGGTTCATAGGGTGTAAAAAGGAAATATATATCTCCTCAATAAATTCATTCTTTTTTAGTACTGGCTAAGCACCAAAAATCATAAACACATGTTACGAATCCATTAATATCAGCAAAAGAGATTATCGGCATTTGAGATATTGTTAATTTGTGAGTCCTCTTCATATGAAATATTGATTTAAGTTTACTTAAACTCAAAGGAAATACCGCATGTATTTCCCGAGTTCCTGGAATGGGGCAAGCTAAAATGAATCTTTCAAGTTGTTTAATCTTTTCTAAATTGTATTGTTTGTTGGTTATATATGTAAAATTTACTGATGGCATGTTTTGTTTTGCAAACTGTTATAAACCAACTGGTGTTAAAATGTGTCTAGAACTGGTGCGCTGAAAGCTTGAACGTGCTGCTAATCTTTTAATGTTCTGCCAAGGCCGTCACATGAATCTTTTCCATGGAATGTAGTTGAAAAATGTCATTCAAATGCTACACCAAAATTTGATTCATGATAACACAGATTTATAAAAAAATTATTTTTATATTGCGCAGCTGTTACGTCAGAGCAGTAATATATTTTACTTGGCTTTTTGCTGAATTGATTCATCAAAAAAATAATGAGAGTATATTCATAACAAGTGAAAAGATATATCTACAAATTATGGCTTCAGGAATTTCTATTAATAAGCACAAAATGGAATATGATAAAAATAAGAGATATGTTTTTAATATATTTTGAATAGAAAATTTTAAAATGTTTATTTACAATATAGCGTCTTAATAATAATCATATCTGTATGGGCTACTTCCTTACTTATTGCACCAGGACATTATATTAGTTATACTTAATTGATTTTTTAAAATACTAATATAATACATATTTTTATTAAAAATATATTATAATAATTTTAAATATAACGCCACCTATATTATCTTTTTTTATTTATATAAATAATAAAAATCTTAATAAAATTAAAAAACAAAAATGGCTATCGAGATTTTTTATTAAATTGCTTAATATAAAAATAATAAACATTTTTAGAGAATATCAACGCCCAACCTAACAATGTTAATTTTTTTATTTTAGCAGAAATAAGAAAACACTTGGAATTTTTTAATTTTTTTTCTATACTTTCCAATATAAACTTTTAAGGGCTAAAAAATGTTATCTCTATAATTTTGATTTTATAAATAAATATCTAACATGTCAAATTTAGTTTATTTTAAAGATGGTCGTCCGAAAATCTCGTTTTTTTGGTTTGACGTGCAATGACCCATACCAAACAAAAATGCAATAGATAATACATGAAAAAAGTCATCTACTATAGAGAATTTTTTTTTTGAAATAAATGATAATACAGTAAAACATCTTCTAGCTTAGGTACTTTTTTAAAATCTAAAATTACTCAAATAAGTATTTTTGTTAATTTTTTCTTATATACGGCCCTCAGGTACTTTAGCGATTATTTAGTGAGATAAAGCTCATGCTTTCTGATAGTCGCTCTAGACTTGGGGATGATAATAGAGATGATGATAAAAATGTAACAAAAATATAATATTTTAAATTTTTAGTCATATATTTATATCAATATTTATTTTATAACATGTTTGAATTTGAAATGTTAGTTTATGGAAATAGAGATCCTACATGCTTTCAACAATGGCGATTCGGAACCTCTAAGTTTTATATCGTTTTGCAGGTGAGATTTTTAAATTTCAAAAATCTGATTTGACTGGAAATGCAGCATACGTAGAATTAAAAAAATATCAGAAAATTTTCGCCATAATTTTAAGTATCTTTTAATTTACATTTTTTAAAAAAATCTATAAAAAAAATTGATATAAATTAAAGAATACTTCAAATTTTCTTGGCAATCATGAAATTCAGATATATATATAAACTCAATAAAAGGAAAGTGGTAATATTTTTTTTATCTTTATTATTTTTGAATTTAAGTAAAACCTATACAAAGTATATAATTTATGAAAATCTGGAATAATGTAAAAGTAAAGATACAATTAAAATATATAATATAAATTTTTATTTATTTTTTATTATATAATTAAAAATGAAATGAAAATCGTGATTATATTTATATATTGGGCTTTCTTTCATTTTATATAATATATTACAAAAAAAATGATTTATAAACTTGGTGCCAATATAAGAAAATAAAAATAATATATAATATAAAAAACTTTAATCAGTGTCTCGCTAACTCAACAGTGCTCTAAAGTGGTGCAGCATACTTTTGCCACTCCCATACTTATTCTGTAATATTTTACTATAAACTATTATTTATACAATTACAATATAGAAATTTGGTTAATTTTGGAATTATTTAATAAATATAGTGATTCTATAAAATCATTTATGAATAACATCATTTAATTTACTTAATAAAATAACTTCTTTTTAAAAAATATAAAATATGCTAGTATATAAGTTTAAAATTATAGAAAGAAAGAAAAATACATAATTTTAATTAATCCAAAAAAAACATTATTTGCTAAAATATTTCTTGATTAGATAGTTACGTAGATTGAGGAGTGCCTTACTTCTATGAGATATCGAATTTTTTTGAGAAGATGGCATTTGAGCAAAGGTTAGTCTCCTAGCATCGTTGAGGGGTATATTCATGTTAGGGCCACTATCAGGTTCAAAACACGGATCCCAACCAAACCCATTATCACCCCTTGGTTCCACTATTACACCCCTTGTCATGCCTGGTATTGGATATTATATTTAATATGATTATAAATAAATATCATATTTTTGGATAATGTATTTCATTAGTTAAAATTAAAATAAAATTGTTTTTGATTAATTATTAAGCTTTCATGTAATAATAATTCTTAGTTTTAATACCTTAAATTTTTTTTAAAATAAGACAAATTTACCTTTAAATAGTAATATATCAGCTATATTCAGGCATTCCAGGTGGGTATTCAAGCATAGAGATATTTTTATCACCATTGGCATGTATCTGTTTAGAAGAGTCAGGTGCTATCATATTTCTTTTGATATAATTATTGTCATGAGTTATAGTGGAAGAATTAGTTGATATAGATTCAGGAAGATGTTGCCCATCTTTCTTATTTTGACACTCATTGGATAATAGTAGAAAGTTTGATTGTAGTTTCTGGCATAAATTTAGTATAAATGGCAAAAGTGCAAACTGCAGTTGCAGATTTATCAGGAAAGGCTTGTAATGTGTTAAACAAGCCATGAGGACCAATTGATTTTATAAACCATTTTATGTAAGGACCAGGTAATGACCCTCCCCATGCATCAAAATTAAGAGCTGTATCTTCTATCATGATTAGTGTTGTTGAAGGGTTTGTAGAAGTGACCTGTGTATTTTGGCATTGATTAAGTGAGCTAGAATATAAATGACTTGTTTTAGGATTTAAATTAGTTGCAATCCAATTGGTATCTGAGCTTATGATTCTTAAAGCTTCAATACATTTAGCTCGTGTAATATCATCAGGGTCTTCACTTTGAAATTCCAATAAATCTACTTCATAAGGAATTATCTATTAAAAATAAAAAATAGATTTATTAATAAATATAGTCTTAAATAATATAATATTTTATATTATATAAAATAAAATGTCAGTAACTGTTAAAAACAACAATATAAGTGTAACAAATTAATAGTGCTATCAAAATATCACAGTCAACAGTCCATATATAGAATGTATATTTAAATCTAAACTTATTTTTCTTATTTTAAATAATGCTACAAGTGGATAATGTCCATAAAAACAGAGTAGGGAAGGGGAAGTCAAGTGTCGCCATATTTCTTTAACAAATTTTGGAGATAAGGAGTGTGGGCAAATCCCATATATGTTGATTCCAATTTTACTTTTTTAAATTGTGGACCAGTAGATATTTTTTTTAAAAATTAATATTATACTTGAATTGGCAAGTTATCTGCAAGTATTGACTTAACTTCCCTAACTTTATTTTTATTTGATGATATAAATATAATATTTAAAGTTGTTGAGGTTGACATTTCATATATTATAATGTTTCGATGATTTATAAGGCCCTAAAATATGGATATTTTTAAGGTTAATTACATAATGCTAAAGCCCTACCAATAGAAAATAACAATTTAAAAGAGATGAGCAAAATATCACATTATTAAGGTAGTTGGATAATGCTACATGTATTGCTGTGCGCTTTCTACACCCACTAAATAAGAGGCGATAAAAGCCAATTCCTTAAACTCCATGGTCCTCTCCTATTCCTACCTCTTACTTTCTACTTGCTATTGCCGTTGTTCGCTTAGAAATTGGTTTTCTTCACACAAAAATTTCGGGTAAATAGATTTCATTTAATTCAATAAAAGCAATAATAATAATATTCTGCCAAAAACGACCTCTTTATACGTAATTCAATATAAATAACATGACTCATTCTGAGCCACACAATCCAAAGTCAAACCAATGCTCCAATGTTAACAAACTAAATTATTGCATGTGATAAATATAATAAATTTATAAACAAAAACATATATATCAAATAAATATAAAAAACGCCAAACATGACATTTGCCACCTCTCTAATTAAAATTGATAAAAAAGTAAATTCACTTCAAATTATCAGCTGGATCGTAACTAGGATCCTATTATAGAACACCTGGACGAGAGAGAACAAGGATCTTATAATTTTTTATTATGATCTGAAATGGTATCCAACGAACTAAAATTGCATAATTCGTTTTCTTTATCATTTTTGTTGCAAATAATCGGATTTAAACATGAATTAGGTAATAAATAAAAATATACCACATAACATATCTAAATTAGGTAAAATTAATCTTAATTTATATAATATTAGCATTAAATTATACAATATTATCATAATTTATAATAATCATAATCATAATTATTTTTGGATAATAATTTATTTAATATTTGTCAATGGCATCAGCAGCAAGAATTTTCTTAATTTTAGATAGAATTATTTTCTTACTTTTGCTAATGTTAGATTTTTTTTAAATGAGCCTCCTCAAGTTGAAATAGCTATCTACGCCAGTCTGTGATTATTATAATCAAACTCAATATTTTAATACAATCAAAAAAAATTAAAATTGTACGTGTTCCTAAAATTTTTAAGGGTTATAAAAACAGAAGTCTAACCACAACCCATGAAAACTGAACCGGACCTATGTAATTTATTTTTTAATAAACATGAATCGAATCGAACCTTCCTTTTTTTAAACTTATATGAGTTAATTGAGAATATATAACTTTATATAACCGCTTAAACAGGTTCATATAGTTTTTTTTATAAATTTAAATATAAAAATTTATTTTTAATATTGTTATCTTATATCTCTAACATTTATTTTTTTAGTGTTATCTTTTTCAATTTATTTTTCAAGGCTACATATTATATATTTACCAAGTAATTTGTTTTAAAAATTTTTTGTTAAAGATTTTATAACACTATTATGTATTATGGAATATGCTATTCAAACTACTAAAAATTATAACAATAATAATTAATAATAAAAATTTACTGATGATTAAGTGCATTTAAATAAACAATTTTTCAAAATTATCTTACGCCTAAGATGAGATATTTCAATCTTCTAATAGATTAAAATAAAATAAATTAAAAAATGCGGAGCAAATATTAAATATATGGCTCAAATTTCGAGTGACATGTTGAGCGCTTCAGGATCTTATGAATTTCTAGCTTATATAAATAAAAAATTTACATTGAGATAACCTAGATACTTTAATCTATCGTTTTTCCAATAGTACATTGGAAGACCATTATATTCAATTGATATTTAGCCATTAGGTGCTTAAAAAAATGGCCAAGACAGAATCAATTGGAAATATACTTATTCTGAGAATGAAAACTCTAATTTACGAAGTAGGAAGAAAGGGAAAATATATGAATAAGAAAGATAAGGGGAATGAAAAGGGTAAAGAAAAAAGAAAAGGAAAATAAAAAGGTGGAAGAAAAGGGAATAGGGAAGGTAATAAAAAAGGGGATATGGAAATAAAATTAGTAAAGTAAAATGGAAATGGAAAGAAAAAAAGAGCGAAAGAAAAAGAAAAGTGTTAAGAAAAGGGGGAAAAGTTAGAGAAAAAGGAAATTAAAAAGAAAGGGGAATCGAAAACATGGGGGAAAAAAGAAAGTGAAAGGGGAAAAGAAAGGGAAAGGTAAACGTGAAGAGAAAATTGAAAGGGGAAAAAAATGAGAGAGAAAAGAAAAAGATTGTAAAATGAGAAAGGAGAGGTAAGAGGGAAGAAAAGGGAAAGGAGAAGGAAAATGAAATAAATATGAGGGTAAAGGCAAAGACAAAGCGAAATGAAAGGACAAAGAGGAAAGAAGGGAAAAAATAGAGAATTATAATAAGAATAGATAAAGAGATAAAAGGAGAAAGAAATGAAAAAAGGAAGAGGAGATAGGAAAGAAAATTGGTAGAAAAAATAAGGAAAGAAAAATATGAAAGGAAAAAAAGGGGGAATGGAAATAAAAGAGGAAAGGAAAGGGAAAAAAATAGGGAAAAAAATAGGAAAATGAAAAGGAAAAAAATAGAAAGAAAAGTAAAAGAAATGATGGGGAAAAAATTAAAGAAAAATAGAAAGAGAGAGAAAAAGGAAATAGGATAGAAGAGCGAAGATGAATGAAAAAAAGACAATGAAAACAAAAACAAAAAGGGAAAGGAAGAGTGATAGAAAGAGAAAATGGAAAAAAGGAGAGAAAAGTGGTAGAAAAGGGGAAAACTAGAAACGAGAAAAGGAAGGGAAAGGTAAAAATAAGAGATAGAGGGAAAGGGGGGGGGTGAGAAGGGGCAGAAAAAGTAGAGAAGGAAAAGATAAAGGGCAGGAGAAGGAACGAAAGGAAGAAAAAGGGGGAAGAAAAGAAGAGAAGAAAAATATGAAAGGGAAAGAAAAGGGGAAAGAAGAGAGAAGGGAAAGAAAAAGAACAGGGAAAGAAAGGGCAGGAAAAAAAGTGGAAGTAAAGGAAAAAGATAATAGAAGAAACAAGGAAAGGGAGGGGGAATTGAAAGGAAAAGAAGAGAAGAAAAGAAAAGAAAAGAAAAGAAAAGAAAAGAAAAGAAAAGAAAAGAAAAGAAAAGAAAAGAAAAGAAAAGAAAAGAAAAGAAAAGAAAAGAAAAGAAAAGAAAAGAAAAGAAAAGAAAAGAAAAGAAAAGAAGTAAATAAAAAAAGGTAAGGAGAATTATAAGGTAAAGAAAAGGAAAAGCGAAAGAAAAAATAAAAGCAAAAAGGAATGGGAAAGGAGATAAAGGTCAAAGAAAAGAGGGAAAAATATATCGGTTTCCTTACAATATATCCCATAAATATCTATTTGAAACTATTCTCTAGCATAAGTATTGATAAATGATTTATGTTAATTATGCTAGTAAGAATTAATAGTTGGCCAATTTACATACGTTATAACAATAATTTTTCATAAATATAAATAGTCAAAATTTTTAGGAACTTTGAAAGAACTCATAAACTATAAAATGAAATCAATCCATCATAATATTGTATGTTAAAACCATGGTTGCCAGATCTCCCGCTTTTGCTGTAATTTCCCGATTATTTAATTTACGTTCGACTCTCTATCAATGAGGGTAGAGAGTGAAAGCAATATCAAATGCGCCTACAAAAAAAATATAAGATGAAGGCAAGAATTAAAAATTAATCTATAGAAAACCTATTTTTCATTCGCGGTGAAGTCGTGAGTAAGATGAGTCATGATATTAATTTAGAAGATAATGAAAAAAATTAATTTGGAGAGATAATATTACGTTCGAAGAAAGGTTATCATATTATAATGATAGAATTATTATCCCCGGTAAAAGAGGACCGTTTGCCAGTCATTCATCAAAAACAATCTGATATGGTAGGAGTGATAGGATTATGCCGATGCTATATTTTTGGGCAAATCTTGATCGTGACGGTGAAGATTTTGTTAATAGCTGCAAGAGTTGCTAGGGAAAATCGGGAGCCGGAGAAGTGTCGTTAAACAATTGGAACCTCCCTCCCTCCTGACCTAGAAAACGAATCCACATTAATGACAGGCCCCATTTCTGGAAAGTATTGATTAAATTGAGTATATGCCTTCACCAGGTGGGTTGAAGTTGCAATTTTAACGCATATTAATTCGGCGAGTGTAATAAATTATCTGCGAAATTATCTTGCTAGATTTGGATTACTTCGTTATATTGTTTTAAATTTCTTTTTAGAAATAATATAAAACATTTTAGTTAGGTCCCATACAGCCCATAGGCTCAGGCAGTAACTGGCTGGCGATCTTTCGGGGCAACGAGAGGGATAGGCAGTCATCCGAGTAAGATAGACGTGGTGGCCTCTTCCTCCTTCTCTTCTTGTACGAGTTTCTGTTTTTATTATTTCTCTGAAGACCTTGCCCCCTGTTGTTTCCTTTCCTTCAATTTTCAAATTCTCGAACAAACTTGCATCATTATCGTGGTAACTTTTCTCTTCGATGTTAAACTTTCTGAGACGACTACGACAACTTTCTTCTTCGACACGTCTCTCCTCTAACCTATGGGTGAGTTCGTGAACGCGGGACATGATCATGAGCACTACTACGATAAAAATGTTGGAAACCTGACCAGATAAATCTATCAAATATTTTGATTACTCACCACAACTCACCAAGACGCATTAAATCAGTGGAAATTATCCATGAAGGAAAGGACCAAATAAAAGTATTATAAACACAGAAAAGTTGAGGGCCGTTTAATATAATCAAGAGGGGATAGAAAACGAAAGAGATGGCATAAAGAGACTGTGGTTCAGAGTAAAATTGAGATATCAAGCATGCCGATCAACTTAAAGATGCTCACGCTTGAGTAAGGCAAATACTATTAGATGGGAGAGGTCGATCACGTAAAAGATAAAGAAAAGACTTTAACAAAGAGCTTCGAAACACCCATTATGTTATTATGACGAATTTAATTTGTAATTAATGTATAATTGATTGTTTTTTTTGATCAAAATATATTAACGTAATTGATTGTATCTATTTGAATATAAAAAAGCGATTCGATTAACATTCATTCAATTTTTAGATACCAATTAATATACTTGAAATTCGTTATTATTTTTCTATCAACTCTTTTGACTATCTAAACATTTTAATAACCTTCATAAAATCTTAAATTGGCCACAATCAGTTGAGAAAACGTAATTCTGTAGCTTATTTATAACTTAAACATGTTTTTTTTAAAACTAATTTTAAAAATACCAAAATTTTGCAAGAAACAAAGCGTCATATTTTCCATTTGTTTATAGAATGATCAAAAATTCGATTATTTTTAGTGCAAAAATGTAAAACTATATTTAAAAAAAAAAATTCGGGCTAGGCCAAGAAATAATTTTTATTTTGAGCCGTGGCTCTTCGGAACACATTTTGAAAAATTAGTTGAGGATTGGACTAATTTTTTATAAAAAATTAGCCACCACTGAGATTCGAGGAAACTTAGATAGTAGTCTCAAAACACAGCTAGGGCTGATTGTTAAAATTTAAAGAAGGATCTACGATTCCCAATGATTTGTAATTTTCTACCTAAACTCTCACAAGAAGTAGCCAAGGGAACCTGATTGGTAGAAATAACTATTGAGGTGAAATGTAAATCTGAAAGGGAGTAGTATTTTCTGATTTTCGATCATTATAAACGGATCAATATTTGAGCTGGAGAATTGAACAAATAAAATCCCATATAAAACGTTTTTCTATAAACCAAAGAATATTTGGAAAGTTATCGATTTGTTGTCACAAGAAAAGGATAAGTGAATGGGTTATAGGAAATTTTAATAGTTAGTCGAATCCAATTTGATCATGATTATAAAATTAATTGCTGTAGTGATTGAATCGCCCTTTAGAAAACAAGCAAACTAGACCACATTTGCCATTAGTCGAACTCTCTAACACATTTATATTTAAAAAATATTTAAGTGATTTTCTGACATAAAGTTAACAGTTTAACATAAATTTTTAACATTTATGCAAAATAAGGAAAAATTGGTATCTTTCCAGAATGGAGAATATTTAAAAAAAATTTTTTTAGTGCCTACCTTGTAGGCCTATTCAAAAATAATTCCAATATTCGATTCGATTGATAATCGAATCGAATAATTACGAATACGAATAATAAATTATTTGTTTTATCTGAATACGAATAATCATTTATTCGATTCGAATAAAACGAATTATTCGTAATATTTAATAAATTGTTTAATAAATCTAACATTTGTCATTTCTATTTGTTGACCAGCCAATCTGACAGGTGATGTGTTTGCGTTTATAAAAATTCTAGCACAAATTTAAAAAATTTTTATTTGCCACATTTTTGAATATTTAAAAAAATTTTATTTGCCACATTTTTTGAATCTCAGGAAAAGTTTATTTTTTGAATCTCATAATATATTATATTAAAAATTTACACACACCAGAGGTATATAAAAATATATTACATCTCTACAATAATTATTACTAGCCTAATTATGTTAAAGGAGAATGCTTCTGATGAAATTATGCTTGATGTTGAAGATAAGAAAATTTCCTCACAAAAGAAAGCAATCATATAGTATCAATATCAAATCCTTAAAGACGGTGAAAAGGCTGCTTGCAATCATTGCAAGTATATTATAAAATGTAAAGGCAAAACAACATCTCCTCTTATTAATCATTATAATAGGTTTCATTCACACCTTAGTAAAAAAAATAATAAAATTGACATTTTTTTAAAGTCTACACCAAATTCTTTAAAAAAAATTAAAGGATAATTTATTAAAATTATTTATAAATAATAATATATCTTTTAAAATTATTAATTCAAATGATTTTAAAAATTTTATAAGTGATCTTGATTGTTCTGTAAAATCAATATGCTCCAATACTCTTAAATTGCACATGTATAATACATTTGCAGAAAAAGAACAGTTGGTAAAGGAAATAATATCTAAAAATCAAAATCAGATTATTTTTTCATCTGACATTTGGACTTGCCCAACACAGGTTCCTTTTTTAGGGCTAACAGCCCATTTTATTGATAATAATTTTAAAATAAATAACATAATTTTGGATGTCAGTCCAATAAATGAAACACATTCAAGTGAAATATATTTAAAGCCTTTGTCAAAATAATTAAAAATTATAATTTAGAGAATAAATTTTTTTATATAATTTTAGATAATGCAACTAATAATAAAACATTTATTGATACATTTTCTTTAAAATATTTATTAATAAAAATAGGCACATCCGATGCTTTGCCCATGTAATTAATTTAATATCAAAAGAAATTTAAAAATTTTTAGATCCTTCAATTCTAAAACTAATGTTAAACGGCTCGTTTTGAGCTGATTTTTAAAAACGGCTAACTCAATATTTTCGCCAGAAAACATTGACTAAGCCTCGAAATTTCGATACTATATGTCTAAACCTTTCCTCCTTCTATGAGCAAAATTTTCAGGTTTGCATAATATTTTTCTGGATAAAAAACTGAGTTAGCCGTTTTATAAAAATCGGCTTAAAACGAGCCTTTTTCTAAAACTAAGAAACATTATTAGAATGATTCATAATTCCCGTAAAAAACTAAATTTATAAAAAATATATGTAGTTCCCTATATCCTCCCCTAAATTTTTTAAAACCATTATTGGATTGTGAAATAAGGTGGAATAGCATCTACCAAATGATTGAAAGGGGCTTATTGTTAAAGCCTGCTATAACAAAATTAGTTGAAGTAATAACTAATATTAAAATTCTTCAAGAAAAACAAATATCAGAGGTAAACTAAAATTTATAATTAGGTAATAATATTATACTTTGATAACATATAGGAAGAATGGGAGGATCTTATAAAAATTAAAGCTATTCTATTGCCTTTATATGAAACTACAAATATGTTGTGTGGGGAGAATTATCCTACTTATAATTTGGTTATACCTTATTATATTTTAATTGAACATCTAAAAAATGAAAAACTTGGTTTCCATAAATCCTTTAACAATAGTTTCAAAGTAGCATGTGATAAATTGTTGGGCTATTATAATTTAACTGCCGATGATGCAATAATAACCACAATATTAGATCCTAGGCTTAAAGTAGAATATTTAAAATCAATATCTGTTGATTATGATATATCCAAGTTAATGGAGAAATTTAAAGAGATTTACAATAGATATACAGGTATTTAATTTATCCCCATTTAAATATGATTTTATTTTATAAGCTCATAATTATAACTGTCAAACAAATAAGGATAAAATTTAAAAAAACAAGCTAGACATTGTTTTTAAACAAAATAATATTCAACTGTGTGAAATAGATTTTTATCTGAGTGAACCAAGAGCAAAGAGTGATACTGACCCTTTAATGTGGAGGAAGGCAAATGCATATCGGATCCCTATACTCTCGAAAATGGCAAGGGATTATCTATCTATACAAGGAGTTGGAACTAATTTTTTGTCAAAACGCATGTCATATAAGGAAGAAAATATAAGAAAAACTCTTTGCCTCAAATTATAAATTAAATTAATATACATTTTAATTTTGTTTATAACTTGATTATATATTATTTATTACATATTATTATAATTTTTTCTGTTTAAAATCAAATTTGTAATAAAAAAATTTATCAATATATTTGAGCACAATTTATTTTATTAAAAAAATTAATTCGAATTATTCGAATCTAATACAAATCGTAGATTTTATTATTCGTACGAATTCAAATAGTAAATTATTCGATTCGTTTAAAAGAATCGAATATGAATAATGCACTATTCGATTCGAATTCGTTTTTGAATAGGCCTACTCCCTAGTATTCGTTAATTCCAAAAGGAACCAAAAAAAGTAACCAATTAGAAGCGAAAAAACAATAGAAGTGTGAATGTTTAGTGCTTTAACCCTTTTGGTTGATGGTTTATAGAAAATCACATTGGCAAATTAAAAAAAAATTGCCAAGATTGACTTGACGTAATTCTAGAACAAAAATTAAAGCACTGAATATTTTGAAACTAATGTGTGGTGCCTATTAAGCAGTTTTTCCAGTCAATAAACAAAATAAAAACTATATCTTAAGTATTGGATTTCAATTTGCAATAAAAAAACGAATTATAGTTTTTGTAGATATTATTTCTTTCCATTTTATTTATAAGATATCAGAGATTTGGAAAGCCCACCTGTTTTTTTGTAAAAATTTTCTGACCATCTCATTTTTTCCTTATAGCAATTAGGGCACTTATTTTTATATATTCTTTATGGCTATCTATTTCCATAATAAATTTTTCATAAATCATTTGTATATTGATATCAGACCTGCAAGCTAGGTCCGTATATTAAATTTTAGAAAATATACCCATGCCAGGCCTGAAAATTTTTTTTTTAAAATATATCCAGGTCTGATTTTTTTTTAATATACCCTGGCCAGGCCAGACTGTCTGTTAAGAAAAAAATTTAGACCAGGGTATGGAACTTTATGTTGTGGATGAATCACAATTCAGGAAATTAAGTATGTTGTCAGGCCAATTCACAAGATGAGGGAAAACTATATAAAAGACTATATTAATTAAAGAGGTTTTATAAATATTAGTTTTATTTTTATAAATATCAATTTTATTTTTTTATAAATTCAATATATTATTCTCAAAATATTAGCTTTATCATGCATTTTTTTAAATACAAATTAAAATTATCACTAATACAATATATTATTTACACAAATTTTTTATAGTATCAATTTGTAATATACTAAATAACTGTTTAGAATAAAAAAGATAAAATGTGTAATACACTTATTAAATGATACTTGCTGAAACTTACCGAATAGGTTAATTTTTGTATACACCAGGTCAAATATAATTCAAAAAAATATGGGTCAGGCCCAAAATTATTAAACTCAGGTCAAGTCATAAATTTTTTTAAAAAAAATCTGGGCTGATCCATGTAAATGACACCTCTACAGGTCTGATAGATATATATTAGGATCACATCATAAGGAACTTGTTTTTCGTAAAATATAAAGTAATAATCATATTGTAATTTATTTTAAAATAGTATTAACCTAAGAATATAACACATTCATATTATGAAGCATTTGACAAATTTGTATATTTAGAGGAGCTTGTATATAATAATTTGTTTTCCTATTTATTTTTATTAAAAAAATAATTTCTGTTGTCATTATTTTCTGAATTAGAACACTTTGCTCATAAAAATTATAAATGATAAGTCAAAACATAAGTATTGATTTCATCACTTTGATGCCCTATATACAATCATATCAGAGATATTCTAGGGAAACACCCATTGGAAAAAAGGGAAAATCTTCCTAATATTTGCAGGCAAATGATAAGAACAATCTATGGATACTGCGAAAAAGAATCTTAAAATACACCAAGCATCATGCTGTCAAAGTTATTTTTATAATTTATTTTACATGATCATATTTGTAATACATTTTATGATTATTTTGCAATAAAAAATTTTCCAGAAGCTCAATTGCTAAAGTTATTTAAAATTTTATATCATAGTAATTTTAAGATAGATAAGTATTAAAATGAGTCATCCATAAGACTAGTAGTGTAGGGTTAATAAAAATAACAGCAGTTTAAAAAAATAAAATAAAATTTTTGTGCCTATATATCAATATAACCCCCTGTCTATGATATTGATGTTATATATTTAGGAAAATTTTTTAAAAGATTATGTTAACTTTTAAAGTGATAACCATTTAAATTAATTCATAAATAGGAAGAGATAAATATTAACTAACTCCAAACCAAGTTAGGTGTTCTAGGGTTAATAAAACAAAATCATACTCTAATAACAATCTAAAATCATTTTACAATCATTTAAAATTTTAGGTTAATAAATATTTAGCAATGATTTACTATAATTTTTTAAATATTTTTTTATTAATTTTCACTTTCAATTATAAATATAAAACATAATTGGTTCAATATATAGAGACAACAAACTCAAAGACAACTTCTTTACCAGTCAGCTTTTTGTAGACTTTGGCAAATATATCAACCTATGAAATATTATAAATTATATATAAGTAAAATAAACATCTAAATATAAAAAGATAGACCTATAAAATATATTACAAACCTTATGTTCAAGTGTTGTTTGCTGATTTTTATCAAGATGAACTTTGATAAGTCTTGAGCCATCTAACCGATATCGTATTCTTTTTCCAACAATCTCGGCTGGGAAAACTAAATCTCCTAAATATGCTTCCTGGACAGATGTTAAAGTCCTACTTCTTGGCCTTTTTTGTTTTGAACCTTTTGATGATTTTAATTTTCTAGTTGGTTTTGGTAAGATTTTGCGATTGGCTATAAGGACTACATGTTTTCCACTAAATTTTTTCTCTAGTTCCCGAACTAAGCGTGCTTGAATTTTTTGAAAACTTTTTAATTGAGGCACTGGAACGTATATAATAATAACTTTCTTGCCTTCAACTTCAATTTCCTAAAATTTATTAAGCTTACATAAATAAAATTAATCCAACTTTTGCCCCGGATATATGTAATTCTCTTAATTGAGGTTTGAGCTCAGAATTCATCTCCAATTCTAACAATGCTTGAGATATACTTTGTTCAAACTTATCCGGCTCTTCTCCATGTGGTTTTACTATCTTAGCTTGCGTAGAATATAACTATAAAACATTAGATGATATTATATTTATATATTTACCATGATTTTCAATCTACCAGCCGGGAATCAAGATTTGATAGTTAACATATGAAATGACATTTTTACAAATTTAATTTAGTTTGGAATATTAAAGGCCAAATATTATATATATTTATTTTAATTATAAAAGTGAATAATGGTTTATAATAAACTTAACTAAATATATTTAGCAAACTTATATCATAAATAAGCTAGAAATTCTAATTTTATTGTATACTCTATTTTAAAAATTATTAAAATAATATAAAATAATATAAAACAATTGATTACAATTTAAATTGACATCTTATATTTTAAAAAAATATATAAAGATAAAATAAGGGCCTTTGTCAGTTTAAAAATATGTGAACCTTGTATGAATAGAGTTACAAATTATAAAATAAAACATTAATAGATTAAATAAATATACGACGTTATAAGTAATCTAGAAATTACATATATAATTAAATTTAATATATATATAGATAATATTAATATAATAGAAATATATTTATGAAAATATGTTATTTTTTTATTTATATATTATGAATTACTATATTCGTTAATTAGATATGTTTTATAATGTTTATATATATATATATATATATATATATGTATGTATAAAATCGGGTAAAAATGTTTAACTGCCTAAAATTAATGCAATAGAAAGATCTATTATAATAATTTATATCATGATCATGGTTGTATAAATAAATGAATTATACTATGTGACATGTGGAATTATCAAATTAATTATAGACGTGAATATTGTAAAATTTTAAAATACTATCTAAACAGTCGCTCCTACACTTTCTAAGCGATAGAAGTAGAATACCCCCCTAAGAATTCCTCCACCCCCCCCCCCCCATTACGAAAAATGGTTAATTATATTTCCCATAAATTTCAAAAATAATTTCAATCCATCTAAATTTTCGGGATGGGAGAGGGGGGTTGAGTGTTGAGAACCATTTAATGGTGGTGTTTTAACCATCGTCTTGAAAGAAACTATAAATGTCAACTAAAAAAGGGAATACTGGTTACTAGCAAGGCGCTGCCAGGGCCACATTAAAAAGGAACCTATGTCTATTAAAATAATCATCAATATAAATACAATGTAAAAAAATTTATATTTAAGTATTATTTTAAATTAATAATTTAAGTAAATTATGGGAAGAGAAAGCGAAAGAATTTATAATTTCATCAATATTTAATAGTTTAAATAATAAAAAATTCATTGATAAAATGTTTAAATTATTAAGAAATGGATCATTCATGGTACCACAAAGTCTTATTTTAATTAATTTAATTTTACATATTACCCTATCGGTAGTACTCAATGATATATATAACTATAGATTGACGATTCATTCATTCAATGCATTATAAAAGTGTCCACACATTGTAATCAGCTGTAGCGCCATTTTGTAGTTTGGTTATCCATTATTTGTCAGCAAGAAATATTAATATATATAGAAAACAAGTCTAGTTTTAAAGGTGATTTATGATATAATATTTTATAGTATCTTTTATTCTTAAATTTTCATAAGACTTTTTTTATGAAGGTGGAGTAGGTGATTATATTTAAAAAATGAATCTAAGACTAACCCACCTTTTAATTTTTTAAAATATAGTTTAACCTAATCCTGCATGGACTTATAAATCTTATGTTAATGCATCTTAGGATACATGCAAAACAGATCTTATAATATCACTATCATTTATTATTTAATTAGATAATGGGAGTGTGCTGTGTTCATAATTGTAATAAAACATATAAAATAGAATCTAATACACATATTTCTTATCATAAGTATATATATTATTTTTTATATGCAACATATTTATTACATAAAGCATTAATAAGCTACAAACATTGAAAAAAAATCCTTATTTAGTAAAAATATAAAGTTTTCTCATTTTTATTGCTAGGACAAATAATGCTTCTTCCTATTGAGTTGATAAGATTTCTATTTTGAACTTTGCCTAAATATTTTTCTGGATAAAATATTAAGTTAGCCATTTTAAAATACATATTTACTATGATACAGTTTCATTCATTTTAAATATTTGTAAGAAATATGTAAACCATATATATATTAATAGAGGCTCTGCCAATCAACAAATTTTCACTGATTCAATACTATATTACTAATAACCGATCTGATATTTATATTGATTTTTATATACTATCTATCATAAATATATCTTATATTTTACTCATTATTATTCACCTATTTTTAAATATAGATTTCCATTAAAATCCAAAGAATTATTGGAAAAATGGTTACAGGCTATAAATAGAAAAAATTTTATGCCTAATAAATATAGTATAATGGGGGGTTAATGATTCCTTCATCTAGTATGTCTATATTATGCCGAATTTGTGAAAGTTCATTTAGAACTTATCAAAATGATATTAAACGTAAAAATATTATTAAAAAAATGGAAGTGTTGGTTTTTTCCACAATAATTGGTACAAATATTTTTATTGATCTTACTGAACATATTAATGAACATGAGATTGGTTACAGCCATTTTCAAATTCTTGTAAAATTAATTGTTCAAAGGTAATCATTTATTAGTTTTAATACTATTTTTTTTAAAGATATTTAAATATTAGATTTTTCCATTTTGCTGACTTGAAGAAACCAGGAATTGATAACTGGTATGAGGCAAAATCTTACAAAAGCAATACAATTTAATAATCAATAAGTCATGTAAATTAATATTTATATCTTCTTTTATTTTTTAAAAATTATATTGTATAAAGAACAGGCCTTATATAAGACATATTATAAAAATTATGATATTATATATAATCTATGCTAATGTAAATATATTTTATTTTTTATAGGTGATGATAGAATCAAAAAGGATGAATGTTTATAATCAAAGATAATATGAATGTGAATCATCATATTGTTAAAAATACATTTTGTTTTTTAAAGTGTACACATTTATATTTTTATATATTTATTGTATAAACCTTATTTAAATGATTTATATAATAATTTATACCCATGCAAAAAATGTTATTATTACACTATGTTTTTATTGAAAAAAAAATAAAAGATGTTTTCATTTGTCATTTATAATTAAGATGAAATAATTAAAACAAAAAAAATTATAAATGATTATTACAATAAAAATTAAGTGAGATGAGCTCTCAACCCATCTTTTAAGATGGTTTAACTTATTTCATCTAGAACACATAATCCAAAATAATTTTTTAATTGACAGGATATTTTTTTATAAAATCTTATTTTCTTAACGTAATTAATTGATCTTCATCTACTTTTAGAGTATATCTTTGGTTCATCCTTTATAATAAAATTAATAATACAAAATAAAAATAAGTTAAAAAAGTAAGAAAAAAATTAACACTGATTTCTCTTATTAGTAAAACAAAATTTGTAGATTTTATTTAATTATATCTATACAGATCTCTTTTTTTATATAAATTTTGATTATTATTTTAAGGTATAAATTACTTAACTAAAATTAAAAGTACCAGCAACTACAATAAATAACGATGCATCATTTTTATTTATTAATAAGATATGAATCATAAAATATTATTATATTTAATAATAAGGATTCCATAAATGAACAATAAGTGGATAGTAAGATTTTTTTTGAAACATCAAGTGAATTTGATAAAATTATAAAAACTAATTTTATAAGAAAAATTAACAAATATATATAAAAAAATAAATGATTTTGATATATGCAATTAATATGTATAAAATAAATTAGATTTTCTAATAATGGTTGAGGAATGTTTAAAAATAAATTTATTTTTATAATAATATATTAATCAAGTAGATAAATTAACTAAAAACTGATTGAAAGAAGTATTTTATTGATTGAGTCATGTGATAAGTTTTTTTGGCAATTAAATATAGGCAGTGGACTTTATTTGGTTGAATATTTGAGGGTGTATTAGATATAAGTATGGAATATTTTGTATGGGTATAATTTTGGTGATTTTTGTTTCAGTGATATCGTAGCAATCTATGTTTCTGAATAATTTCTGGGTGAAAGTAATTTAATGATATTATATACTACTATTGGATTAAATGTTGAGTTTTTTTATTTTATAGAATACCAATGTAATTTAATTGAAGATCAGTTGAGGTTAGGATTCATTTGATTATTTTACATAATTACATTATTAACAAATTATTAGATATAAAATTGTTAAATTTTTAAAAATTAGTATTATTATTGAGGCATTTGATCAACGTACAAGCTACAAAATGGCGCTACAGCTGATTTCAATAGGTGGACGTTTTTTTATGCATGATCGCCAATCTATAGTTATATATATCATTGGTAGTACTTGAGGTAGTAGAAATGGTTAATAAATATTTATATAAAATTGTAAAATTTGGGAAGCAGACAAATTTAGTAGACGATAGGTAAAATAAATGAATAATTTTTCCAGTCTGAATCATAAGTCTCAGAATTATCATCATCAGAAGAAGAAGCTAAATAATGTATTAGTAAACATATTTTAATTAAATAAATTTACAATTCTCAAAATCTGACAAAACAAATCTTTAGATTCTTTAATCTCTAGGTCACGTGTATACATCCCGTTTTAGCCATCTTATAAATATTTCGAAACTTAAACATTTCTTCAAAAATTTGACTTGAATTTATATGGTAAAATTCATCAATATTTTATCTTTAAAGGTTAACATTTCCTTCATTCCCTTTGGTGTAGAAAAAATGAAGTTTAATTTAAAAATTTCATCGATTCATCATTAAAAATTACTTTGCTAATCAAATTTTGAGAAATATTCTTAAAAGCTACCATTTCAAAGCGTTGCGTTATATCGTTAAAATTAAGCCCACCATGTCTTTTTCTAATGTAGTCTGTCCTTTTATCATCTCTTATATTATATTTTCAATTATGAATTAAGCATTTGTAATTTTTGGTTAATATTTTTGAGCATATTTTGAAATTGGGAAATAATTTTATGACAAGAAATCTCGGATAACAACCTAATTTGTTAAACATCGACCAAAATATAATAATATAACCCCCCCCCCCCCTCTCTCACCACTTATTATTTTATTTAATTATAACGGAATCACGAGGTCTAGTTCCGATATCATAAATCAGGAATCACTTTGTTTTGGATGAGTGTAGTAAAACAATAAAAATTAAATTTTTAAAAATAAATATTTTTAAAAAAATGTACCTCTACTCAAATTTTTAAAAGCAATTGCTCCGCCCCCCCCATTGTAGGGACCACTGTATCTAGCATGCATATTTTTAATAAGTTGAAAGTAGTGAATGTATCTCTAGGTAAATTATAATTGATTGTACGTTTAGTGATAATTGCGTTTTAGTGTTGTCTTGTCAATCGGTTATAATATCGTATTGATATTGCTCAAAAACTGTTACCGTTCTCATCATTACGCTATCATAGCGTTTAATATTCATTATTGTCAAGAAAGCGTGATTTGACATTGGAAATCAAAACCTAAATATAAAATAAAATATATACTAAAATTATAGTTGAATCCTTTATTAAATAATAATAAATATAATTAAATACAAAGTGAAAAACATAATCAAAATAAAAGAAAAAATAAAATTAATATAAGAAAAATAAAATTAATATAATAAAAAGTAAATTTAAGTTAAAAATAATTATCTAATCATCCTTTTTCGCATCATAATTTCTCCATTATATATCCTTTTTCTTTAATCAACATTTGCATAGTCTCAATTTGTACCGAGATTTAATTCTTTTTTCTTGAGTAGATTTGAATATCTTTCGGCTTCGTAATTTTGTTTAAAAGTAATTTGCCTGTCTGGCGTTTTCCTTAATCTAGTAAATTTGAATATTACCACAATTACAACAATTATTATTAAATTTTCAAATAGTTCTTTAAAATTATATTTATATATTATAGTGTTTATAACTTCAGTTGTACAAGCATAACTAGAATTAAATTATTAAGTTTTTCATGGTGGAAAAATCATGTTTGAAAGAAAAATAGCTTTGAATAATATTTTCCTAATATCATATTTTTATATTTGTTATCCTTTAATGTGTATTTAAAATTACCTTTGTCAATATTTGTTTTATCATCATTCCTGTTTGATAATTATGCATAAATTTTAAGGTTCAGCCCGAAAACTTTCATGCCCGATTTGCCCGGCCAATTAAATTTCTTAAATTCTCAAGACCCCGCCTTTAAACTTTAGTATGCTCTTATCCAAATGTAGCCTTATATTTTCTATTATCTTTGCTAATAAAGAAATATAATTCTATCTTTACTACTAGAGTCTTGGATCACGCAGAAGAGGGGGTGGGAATGCATTTGCTTTCTGTAGATGTTTGTATAAATTTTATGTTAAATTATATTACACTTAACCAGAATTTTGACCACAAGTTTTCATGAGGAAGTTTTATATTTTTTAGTTTGTGGCTTATATTAGCTACATGCATACACTTATGATAAATTACATTATTTTATACATTTTATTTTCTAATATGAATAAAACAATATTTAAGAAAAATTGAGCAGGTTCTAGGTTTCTCTACTGATCCTCTTTTTTTATAATAAAACGCGAATATTATTTTACAAGCAAATATAAATCGTTGTTATACTTTATTTTCATTGCAATTATTTCTTTATTTTAATTAATTATTTTTTTAATTATAATTTGTTAATCACAAAATTATTTTAAAAAAATTTATATTAAAAATAATTAGTATAAATAATTTATAAGCTTCTTCTCTTAGAACCTGTCATACAATTTCCACAAAGCAATTAGCACCAAGGTACGCCTATAAACCCTTATTCCTAAAAAACACTGCAGTAAAAATTAATTTACAAATTTTCTAAATAGAAAAAAAAGAAAGCGTTGTTAATTTCGTTTTTGCCTATTTCTTTATATTTTCAAAAATTTGCTGAATTTAACTTTTATTATGAAAAAAAACATTACAAAAATAAATCACAATTACGCGCATTTGTTATGGCTTAATCAAAAAATATATTTATGTAAAATAAAGTTGGGATAAATATTTTTTTTTTAAAGTAGGATCGGGTAACGGTGGGATTCACCGAAAATGATTAATATCAGTTTTATCGGTACCGAGTGGCATGTGAGATTCTCCGAAACAGAATTGGTGTTCGTGGTATCCGTATCGGAAAAGAAACCCTATTAATGCATTCGATCCGCTTCCTATAAAGCGTTGAAGTATTTCGCTAGAGGAATTGTTATCCCTATGGTGTTTTATTATAATTGTGAATTAATAATATTAAAAAAACCTTGTTATTAATGAAGAAAAAAAAATTGATCTACCTATTTCCTAAACTTATATAATTAATTTTTCATATCAAATATATATATATTAGCGTCAATGTGTTATTTTTCAACTTTAAATCGATTTTATGAACAAGTTTTTAAAAATTTAAAAATCTGATTTTACCGGAAATGTATTTCATCATGTTTGGAATACCTACCCTATGAATTTCAGACAATTTTTTCATAAACTTTTAAACTTAATATAATTTATATTCGATTTTCCA
Source organism: Gordionus sp. m RMFG-2023 (assembly GCF_954871325.1). Taxonomy (NCBI): domain Eukaryota; kingdom Metazoa; phylum Nematomorpha; class Gordioida; order Chordodea; family Parachordodidae; genus Gordionus; species Gordionus sp. m RMFG-2023. The sequence goes on from NC_088775.1 coordinate 85,159,250, forward strand.
TATATTTTTTATATATAAATTATAAATGACTCAAAGACAAAATTGTCTACAATTCATAAGATAAGTATTTTAAACATGATAGAATATATTTCTGGTAAAATTCGATTTTAAAATTTAAAATAAACGAGCTCAAAAAATGATTTAAAGTTGTAAAAATAACACATTGCCGTAAAAATCACATTGACGCTATATATATAGAGGTAACTTTTATTAGGTAGAGACAATCCCACTTATTATTTTTTTAAAATGATGGAACGCATGCATTTAAGGGCTTGAGAAAATTAAGTATATAATATTGGCAAATGACTTTTGGCTAAATTTTCGAAAAATTTTAATTAGATTATATAACATTTTCAACAATCAAATGTTTGGAAGAAAAAAATATTTTAAATTTAAAATATATAATCTAAGCAATAAATTATTTTTTTTAGATATAATTTTTATTTTTGCAATCGGCAACGATTATTCCCATATATTTTTTTTCTCCCTTAATGATCATTTTAAAATAAAAGTTTATTTTTAATGCTGAATTACTTATATTTCGAAGAATGGTGAAACAAATTATGTTTTAACAAAAAAACAAACTCTTCGACTTAAATGATACTAAGACTCGTATTATTTCTGTATATCATAATCGACTCAACAGGATCTGATGAATCAAATGCCAAACTCAACCAACCCTTTTCGAGCAAGGTAAAAAATGGAAGGCAGATAGAAGGGAAATTGCTCTATGACGATTGGGAGTCAACCGATAATCATGGTAAAAACAGCCACTTACTCGATCCTTGCAAAAAATATTCGAATACCAATTGCGGCGTATGTCTTTTCAAATCCGTGGTGCAAGTTAAGGAAGGGTCCGAAACTCCGATTCCACCTAAAAAGAATTGCTATTTTTGTTTTAAAGATAAATCTTGCCGATCTTATCCCGGGGGGAGTGTTTTCCCATCTTTCGCTGGGGAGTGTTTTATGTCTGACACTTACTGGAAAACTTGTATCATGTCCATGAAAGCGATTATGTACATGATCTTGATAATGATATTAATGATTTCTTTGTGCTGCTGCATTTGTCTATGCAAATGTTTTTGCTGAATGTTTAGTAGTAATTTTTATGTATTTAAACAAAATAACTAATGCTCCTTTATTGAATTTAGTGTTAAAAAGTGAATAAATGCGTATTTTACCTTATTTATTATTATGATTTCATATATGTAATGTAAAAGTAAATTAGATTCGATTTTATTGCCGTTTGTATGGCTCACATGATCCCCGGTCTCTCTCTCCACTATACTGATAGACTTAGATATTAATAAAACAATACGCATATTGCCGGGGTATTGCAGCCGGGTAATTCAGGAAATATGTGAAAATATCTTATAAAATTATTTGAAATTTATAGGGTAGGCATATTACACATATATTGAAATACATTACCCGGCAAAGTCAGACTTTTCTATTTTTTTTATTTAAAAAATGCTAAATTAATCCTATTAAGTTGGAAACAAAGGAAAATAATATGCTGAGCGCCTTTTTTTTATTGGAAATTGCCGAAGATGTATTTCAATGAGTTAAATATCAATATTATATTTTTAAGATAATTTGGTCATAAAATTTTAAGTTATTTTCAATTTTTATTTTCACAATATACTAAAATTAGACTAATTACCTGAAATATCAGTCAGGCAATATGGTAATTGCCTGATTACGTTGATTACTGGTAGCATATATATATATACATATATCTATCTAAATGAAACAAATACTATATAATATTTTTTTAATTTTAATTAATTTTTTCAGAGTTGTCAAAAGATACTTTTTAAATGGATCTAGATACAGACACAACGTCTAAAATATCTAGATACAGATTATTTAATCAAAAATCTATCTAGATACAGATACCACATTTTTATATCTAGATACTTGTATCTAGATCCTTTAACAACTCTGAATTTTTTACATTTAGCACTCCAAATTTTAAGAGCTAGTTTAACTTAAAAATCTTATAAAATATATTTATAATTGTCTACTCAAATTTTTAATGTGAATGAAAGAATTAAAATGACGCTGGATTTAGATTCGTGGACCTAATACGTATATCTTACAATTAACATTACCACCAACCTCCTGCTTTAACTATACCTTTAATTTGTTGGAATGGAAGGAGAGTTTATCTCCCAAAATGTAAAAACTATTTTAAGAAGCATAGGGGATTCTTACCGCATTCGCAGAACCCTTTAATAAATTCATTCACTTTACTCATATTTACCCCAATCGCTTAAAAAGTTTACATATTTTAATGAATAAGAACAAACTTATTTTATTAATTGCCTATGTGAAATATATATTTAACTATCATAACTGATATGCTACTTTTTTTTGAAAGCCTGGATGTTGATTTTGTAGGAAAATGTACCTACGTTTTTCAATTTATTGAGTATATTATAAGATGTTTTATTTTATATAAATGATGACAATTTTAATTTATATTTCAGTGTATAAAATAACATATAAAAAAATATATTTCATTTTATTTTTAGGCATATTAACAGTACCGCAGCCCTAAAATTTGCCTCAGGGCACGCTATTAATCTAAAAAAAATGGTAGGGGCATGTTAAAACAAAAAATAGAGAAATTATTTTTTTGTTATAATAGTTATAGCGAAGAATTACATATAAAATACATTATCTATATTATAATTTTCCGATGCCCTCATTACATCATGTCATCGCTACGTATTTATTTATATATTTTTTATTTGTTGATTTTATTTATTATTTTTTTTCTATACAAATAGATGATCCTATATCTTAAGTTTTCTATGCAACTGTAGGATGCCATATAAAAACCTTAGATATTCTTATAATTTATCATCACAAAATTTTACAACCTATGCAAGTATTGGATATCAAAGTATTACATTAAATATATCTATTTACAAAATATTACAACTTATTATTATTTTTTTCTATACACCAAAATCTAAAAGGCGATTTAAACAGCCAGAGCATAATCGATGCACATATAGCGCAAGAATGCGTTGGCACATAGATGTCTTCCCATTCATGACACTGGCTCTTGATTATAAAATATTTTATTTTTATTACATGATAAAATTAAAAAATTTTAAAAACAACTTTTCGGAAAATTATAAGACTTACTGGTCAATGGATACAATTTTTTTTCTCTTAAAAATAGACCCAGTCATGATTTCCAAATTCATGATCTCGGCTGGATTAATTATAAGCTCGAACCAACCCCGGGCCCAGATATTATCAGATTCAGGTGTTTATAAAATTTTTAATGGTTTAATTAGGCCCGATAGATAATAATGGTTAATACCTGTTTAAAAGTTGGGTTTGAATTCATGCATCCAAAATAAAAGATGATATTCAGTATTGAGCACCTGATGTAAAACCTACTTCCACTTCAAAGATCTCTAGATATCTCCATTTACATACGATACTGCTTTTTGGCTCAAACAATTTCATAAAACATTTTTTTTAGCAATATGTCATAATCCACCCTAGACTGACACCGAAGTAAACTTCTAAATCCGAATTGATCTCTTACTCTCCTTTCTCTTATAGTTTTTAACAGTCACCTACATCACCTTTACCCTTTAAAATATTTTTCTACAGTCATCGGGAACCCTTCCCCCCCCCTTAAGGCAGAAAGCCTTTTGATCTCCATTTCTCCTAAAGCAGCGACAATAATTTTGAGGATTTGGGTTGATTATAAAAAACGGCCCGATTAAGATTATGACTTAAATAACATTATGCAAGCCTAAAGAATTTGCTTATAGTTGGCAGAAATGTTAGGATATCTATTTGCCAAATCTCGACGCTTACCATAATATTATTTTATTTAAAAGTTTAATCAACCTAAATCGGGCTTAACAATACCTAGATATGAGGGTCTTTCTTATAAATTGAAAATTTAATAATATCGAGATTCGTTATAAGATGCGAGCCTATCAAAAAAATTAAAATAATTTTTTATATCATAATAAATTGTAAGTTTTGTAAGAGATAAACAACTTATCCTTTTCTTTTTTTTTAAAAAAAATATAAAAATGACCTAAGGCTTTGGCGAATACAAATATTTGGCAACATTAGTTAGGTTTAATTTAGAAAAAAAAATAAAGTGAAAATAAAAATTTAAACAAAACGTTTTTTTCTTCCAACAAACAATTTTTGAAATATATATTTTTTTTTCGTAAAATATTTAGATTTAACATATTTTGTCTTTTTTTATCATCATCGATTGTTATCTTAAATTATTATTTTTTTTCTCTTTCCTAATGATTATCTTATAATAAACTTTTATTTTAATGCTGAATTACTTTATTGTCGAAAAATGGTGTAAAAATACTTATCCTTAAACGAAAACTCTTCAAGTAAATGATTCTAAGACTAATATTATTCCTTTTATTTATCGCGATCAACTCGAAAGGAGCGGCTGATTTAAGTACCAAGACTAACAAAGTGTTATTGAGTAACGTTGAAAATGAGATGGACCCGAAAGAAGGCAGGTCGCTTTCAGTAGGTGACTGGGAGTTAGCCCGAAAGCATGGGATTCTCGATCCTTGCAAAAGGTATTCCAATACCACTTGCGAAATTTGCATGAAAAACGTGTTCAAGGTCGAGACGCATAATATAGACGAAAAGCAGCATCACAATCAGAGCGAAAAGGGGCCAAATGATCCGACTCCACCTATACACCACAATTGTTATTTTTGCATTAAAGATAAATCTTGCCGCACGTATCCCGAGGGGAAACTATTACCATCTTTCGCCGGGGAGTGCTATATGGCTGACACATTCTGGTATACCTGCAACATGTCCATGAAGACAATCATGTATTTGATCTTGTTCATTATAGCAATGATTCCTTTGTGCTGTTGTATTTGTCTCTGCAGATGTTGTTTATGCTAAAAAATATATAATTTTTAAAGGATTAGTTTAGGAAAAACAAAGAAGACATTTTTTAGTGATTTTATGTATTGAAATAATAATTAATGCTGCTTGAATAGTTTTTTGTAAAAAGATAAATAAAATATTATTTTTTTTAAAGTTGTAATCCGGAAATGAGATCATTTTAATTTTTTTTCCATTCTCTTGTGTTATTCTTCGTAAGTGTCATAGTTGTCCAAATTACTTAGCGTAGATGTCACTTGTTTAAAATTTGGCGTCATGTGAATTGTTATGAGTCATCTTGCTAGTTAAGAAGGATAAGTTTCTGTGCTTTGTTATGTATAGTTTATTGAGATATTTAATACGCTTTTCCAACGCTTCTAATTCGTCAGCATGAGAAGGTCTATATAAATATGCAGAAGATTATTATGACCTTTTAAAATAATTAATAATTTAATAAGCATATTAATTATCTAAATTTTGGGCCGTAACTGGTGATGCAAAATGGCTCCATTTGAGCCGATTTTTAAAACACGGCTAACTTAGTATTTTTTTCTGAAAAATATTAGGAAAACCTATAGATTTTGTTAATAAATGACCTAAAGCTGGTGAGTTTACCGTTTTTAAAAATTGGCTCAAGCTATTTTGCATAACTAGCCTTAACTATAAATTTTCGCTTAGTAGGGCAGGCACTTGATGGCCTCGCTAACTTTCTGCTATCCTTTTCCCATGTGTACTAATAATACTAGGTGCGGCATATTTTTTTAAATGGGATCCGGAAATGAGGAGAATATTAAAATACGAATGTTTATTACAGTATTAAAAACTATAAACAATCTGTAATAATTTTTTTTTTCTAAATTAATGCTTAAAAAGACAGCGTCCAAAATATCAAAGAATTTAATTTGTAAAATTTAAAAACTTTATCGAAAAACAAGTGATAAGCTTTTTTTTTGTAATATTTTTTAAAAACTTTAGAAAGAAAGAAAGGATGGAATTTTTAGTTTTAAAATAATCAATCAAATTTTCAAAACCATCCGCTCTCTTTCTTTAGGTTTATGTCACAACCTAACAAAACTTAAATTTTCTATTGAGGACAAATAAATTTTTGAGGGAATGGTCTCCAAGTACCTACCCTTTCCTGTCTAAATCAGATTTCGAATAATCTATAGATATTTTTTTCTAAATGCAATAGATTATTTGAATTTTGAAGGAAAAGGGAACTCATTTTTTATGAATCCTATAAATATATCTATAAATTAATACATCATTGCATTCATAGACTCTAGTCTGGTTTTATTTTTGAGATGTTCATCCTTTTTTCTTCCTATCTTGCCTATTAATTTATACTTTTCATTTTTCAACTCTTTTAGTTTCTTTTCTTCATTAAACATTTCTTCCTGAAATTTTTTTTTAGAATGTAATTAGTCTAGTCATAAGTTCTATTGATTAATTTTTGAACTAAATAAAATATGCATATTAATTTGAATAATTATCTAAAGGTCATAAATTTTGTCAGGTAGATATGAAACTCGATCCTCTAATTGAATAGAAATGAATACTCTTAAAAGAGAGGAATAAAAAACATTTCATGAATTAACATTATTTATATTATATAAACTAATCCATTGGGTCAAAAAATTATTTAAACTGTTTTATTATCATAAAATTACCATTAAAAAGACAGTCTTGTTGGTAGATAGGAGAATAACTATTATTCAGAAAGCTCTATATTTTAATTATAAAGGTGCCCAGCAATTTAATTCAGTATATAAAATGGATTATAGTTATCATTGGCATAATGAGAAAGGAGTAGTAAATTTCCTAGTTTTCATGATTTTAATGTAATAAAAATTTACTCCTACATCCCTCCATCTCTTTCAAAAAAATGAGTACAATGTCATTATCAATATTTTTGAAAATAAGTATAAATTTTTTTAAAAAATAATGAAATAAAAGGATTATCTTGCATAAAAAAAGGAAAAATTAAAATTACTGTAAAAATTTTTTATTGGGATAAGGGCCTTTGAAAAATAGGAAGGCTAATATATTCAATAAAATTGATGGCTAGCAAAATCCACTGAAAAGTCTCCCCTCTCCTTCTTACCAAGATCCTGGATACACCCATGATAGTTATATTGAAAGGTTTCTAAAATAATAACCTGTGTGTTTTGTTTGGTTGTATCAATATAACTTTCTAATGTGTTAATATCAATTTCATTTTTCAGTGCTCCATCCATTATTGCCTATTATCATTATAAATCATATAAACTATTCCTAACTTACAAAATATTCTTCCTCTTTTTTTAGATCATTAAACAAACTTGAACTTTCATCAACCATATGATTAAGATCATTTTTTACATCTATAATACTGTTTGACTAATGATATATTATATTTATAAGCATTAAAAGTTTTAAAAACCATTAATTTTAAATCATATTGACAGTGAGTAACACTATTAGATACATCTATATTTAATAGTTTATCTATATATTCAATAATTTTATATATTTCTAATAATGCACCATCTTCAGCAGCATATAATGCACATGGATCCAATTTTAAGGAATGATATTTCATCTTAAATTGATTTAGCACATATAATTGATAACATAAATACTAATACCCAATAATCAGTAACATTTACAAGATACGCAAGTCTCTCTTCACGAGTTGTTAGCTTAAATTTAATATCAGAGCCATGATCAAACCTATTAGTCAAATAATTATTAATCATTATCTATTTAAATACAATTTTAAAAGCCAGTGCAGGCATTGTGCAACAAATTGAAAATCAGTTTTTTCATTATTAATAATATTTATTGAATAAGGAAAATTAGTTTTTTCAAGAAACGCATGTATTTCTAAAAGAAAAATGATGATTTCTTATATAAAATAATATAAAACTTTTTATTTGTAAATATTTCATAAAAATCAATGACAGCTGATAAATCTGGATGGAATTCCTAATTTTATCAGAAATGTTTACAAATAAATCTGATTTAATTATAAATACTTTTGTTTTTTGGAATTTTTCTATCAAGAAAATTATAAAATATTTGTTACCGTGTGATTTAAAAATGCTACCATAACCTAGTCAACAATAGAATCCATTGATAAAAGTAAATATTCCTCCAAATTATCTGACAAAGAAAAACAGATGATATTTACGGGGGTTTTCCGGCAATCGTTGCATAATGAAAATATTTTCATTTTTCTTTATTAAAGAAACATCTTACATTCTTCGCACAAATTATTTAATTGTATAACATCCCAATGATCTTTAGAGAATTAATAAATCTTAAACTTACGAAATCTTTATACATAATATGATACTATCAGGGTTGGGCAGTATCGCGGATATTTGTAATATCTTGTATCTTGAATCCTTTTAAAATTTTGGAAAGTTTCTTGTATCTAAGACACAAATTATTTAAAAGTATTTGTATCTAATCAACTTTGTATTAAAAAGATACAGATACTTTAAAAAAAATCACAAGTTAATTTAAATAGTATTAATTTATTATAAAATTAAAATGAAAAATTTAATGCGAATTTAGATATATTAAGATCATGTATAATATATGACGTTGGTCGTCATAAACAACTACCATATTTTATATATACATCTATTTTAAAATAATGATTAAAGAAGAGATAGAATAATATCTTTAAATTCATCAGATGATTCTGCTACAGAAGAATATAAATATAAATTTAAATTAAGTATTTAAAATGGAGAATTTTTTAAAGTCACTCAACATGGACATACCAATACAAATAATATAATTCCTACAGAATGTAAAGAATGCCACAAATCTATTAGTGGCTCTGGGACTCCTCATCTAATTTTGTTTTGCATTTAAAAATATAATATATAATTTTATTATAAATCGCATGTCAATCTGTATAAATTTACAGGCATTTTAAAATAAATTTTTTGTTAAAGATTGATAATGAAATTAAGATTTATATAAATCATCTATGAAAAAAATAAGAAAATAAATATTAATAAAAAAAGATGTTATTAATTTAAACACTAGGCCAAAAAATGATATGTTTGATAGCCTTACTAGTTTATTAAAATTTAGAATAGAACTTTCAAAATTATGTGAAAAATTATAATTTCCAAAACTAAGAGATATTGAAATACAATATAATGTCCCCATTGATGTGATTGACAAAATACTAAGCGAAATCCTGCTATAGAGAATCAGTTCTAATATTAAATGTCGTTTAAAAAATAACAAATTTAATTCAAACTGATCTACTTTAATTCAAATCAATAGCTATTGCAATAGAAAGTTCTTTAAATAAAAGATTTTAAAATAAATATCAATTTGATAGTAACTTTAAAAGCGCATTTTTGGCCACTATTTCTCATCCTACTTTAAAAATAGTTGGATTGATGGTGGAAAAGAAAGAAAAAAAATATCTTTAGGATTTATTAATACATGAAGCTTTAATTATTTTTAAAGATAATATTGAAATTAATATGTCAACAAAATCTTCAATTGACGAAAATAACGATTACTATTGTTTTAAAAGTATCATATCCAATTCTAATAATTCAATAAATATTTTATGAAAGATGATAGTTGCAATATAAATATGTTAAATAGTTATGAATATTTAAAAGAAATATTTATTAAATTTAACACAAAATATTCTCTGCCCCCATTGTACGATTATTCAGCATTGTTAATATGATATAGACCAAATCATCAAAGACTGAACGTCATATTATTTGAAAAATTAATAATATTAAAAAATAATGCTGATTTATGATGTTGATTTATTGATTATTTACTAATTAATATTTTCTCCTTATTGTTTTCATCATTATAATATACATTTTTCAAAAAAATATCTTTATAATCGCATTATCTTATATAACAAATTTGTTTATTCTACAATTTATTTTCAAATTATATAGTAATAACATAAAGCCTGATACATTTTGATTTTGACTATTTAGTTTTTTAAAAAAGTATCCTGTATCTTAGATATTTTTTTTAAAAAAGTTAGAAGTATCTAGTATCTTATTGAAATTTTCCAAAGTATCTTGTAAACTAAATACAAAATTTTATAAAGTATCTGTATCCGAATAAAATTTTCTGAAAATTTGCCCAACCCTGGATACTATACGAAACAAACGTATAGTAATGGAAGAAAAAGAGATCTTCAACATTAAATTCAATCACTATTCTCTATTTCACAATTTTTTAATAGCAAAATATTTACATAATTATTTGTGTAAACAATTATTTTCAAGTAGAGTCAAACAATTTAATTTTGATAAAAATTACTATCATATTATGTTAAATTACATGTATAATTAATCGGTTAAATGCGAAATATAGGATAAATGTAAAATTTTTCAGATCCCATTTGTGTGGCAATAACGTTAATTTATTTGGATAAGTGAAAAATTAAAATGTCTTATCAAAAAAATTTATTCTTTATTTCTTTCATATGAACTGCACCTTTAGCTTTTTTTAATACAAAAATTATAATTTTATAATACATTATAATCATGCTAAAATTATTTTCATAATAAAACATAATTCCAAACTTTAATCCTCAAGAAAATGGGAAAATCATTAAAAAATTATGCACTATTTCAAAAACACAGTTAGCATTAAGGCATAAATGCCATGTTTCCACAATTCACATATTGAAAACTAATAAAGTAGTATATGCTCATAATTTCTAAGGAATAAATCCCCTGAAACTAAAAGAGTTAGAATGAGTTGTTACCCAAAGACATAAGCATTGGTTTAGTTTACCCAAACGAGAAATAAAAATTGAAATCTAAACGGGCCAGTGATGTTAGAAAAGGCTATGTTTTTTAGCATAACATTCAATGAAGATAAATTTAAGTTTTATAACATATAATTATAAATTATAGGCATTCATACTAACAGCGCAGAGATTTAGAAAAGACAGAATATAAATTTTTTTAATGTTTAATATTTATGTTTTCATAATTAGCCACTAGATATTTTAGAAAAATCAACAAAGATTAAAGAAAATATATTCAAAGATAAAAAAATTATATAATTAAAAAGTTAGCTTTACATATAAAGTCTACATAAATGTATGAAATACATTTATTGAAATATAGTATTTATAAAAATTATCGTTTGAATATAGAATAATCCACTTATTTAAAAATTCTTGATATTTACGTAGGAAAAAATCAAATTCATATGTTTAAACATACTAGACAAATTTTTATAATTTATCTTTTTTATTTGTTTTGAAACTTATTCAAATATATAGTTGTTACATTAATTAAAAATTGTATTTATTAATAGTTTTGAAGGTTTATATGCTTAATATATATATAGATGATAAATATTTTTATAAAAAACACAAACTAATTTTTAATAAATTATTGATTTTTAATAATATAATTGCGAAAAATCGGATAATTGCGAAATTTTTTAATATGTTGGTCCCAAGCCTTTGCGATTAAACGGCTTTGACTATGGATTTAGATAATAAATCAATATTTTTGGTTAAACTATGGTATATGGTAAATACACATTCAAATAGTTATTGAATTATCTAATAAAGAGTATTGACATTTCAAATAACAATGATCTGTCATTACACTTTTATGAAATTATGAGAAGATAACATGTAATAAATTATCAAATTGTATGAATTTGCTGTGAAGAAACTAGAGAATTTGAATAATATTAAACTTTATTTATTTAGGAAAATCTGAATTCAATTCTTAAGATATTCAATCTTTATGTACTATGGAAAATATCTTACTTATAGTGAACCAAATAATCTAAATATACTTAATTGGAAAATCTTGCCATACCCATCGCTAATTAGAAACTCCTATTTAAATGGGGTACTGGATTTTTTTTACCTTCTTATTATCCAAATGAGTCTAAGCATGGATCTAGTTTGTGATCGCACATGTAACTCTAGCTGCCCAAAAATTGGCTGATGATTCTTATTTTAATTTCCACCCCTTAAAGTGTTACCTAGTTTGATGGACATGTGAAGAATCAAGCGTTGCTCTGTTGTTTTTAACTAAAGAGACGACTTTTGTATTTTATGAACGGCGGGGGTTACATATTAGAATAGGACACAATTTTTATATTATGCCCAGTGACTTCTACACTCCTTAAGCTAAGTCTTAATTATTTTGAGGGAAAGCAAATAAATATATATATTATTGTTAACATTGTTAAATGGCCCGATTTGCTTATATTTCTAAAAAAAGTCCAATTAAGATTTTATCTAAAATAGATGTTCAAACCTTTCTGTCATCTATGAGCAAAATTTCCAGGATTGAATGATAAATTTTTGGATAAAATCTTGAGTGGCCATTTTTAAAAATCGACCAAAATCAGGCTGTCTAACAATATCCATTAATGCTTGTATTATGGAAAAATAATAATAATGTTTTATTTTTTTGATATATATATATATATATATACATATATATAGTATATATATATAATACATATTAATGAAAATAAATAAGCATATGAACAGATTTAAGTTTGAATTCTAGTTGTATATTTTTGTTCTTTTTATTATTAATGCAAATTACTACTTTGGTTTACACTTTGAATCCTATTGTATTAGATTTTATTAAACTTCATGAACCTTTAGTCACTTTGACTCTTTTTACCTTTATGAGAATTCTTTATCGTTATTTAGAGTATTTCCCTTCAAAGGGTTCTGTATCCCTTTCACGTCATTAATTTCACAATTCTCTTAGACTTTTTTTTAAACATAATTTACTCTTTTTATAAATTTTTATCCCAAACCTCTTTTTAAATATTACTCTCCTTCTACCATTTTAAAATTAGCAAAAAGAAATTAAAATCAAAATTAGCAAAAAATAAAATCATACTACTGACCAAAGCACCTTCATAATCCCTTGCAATTTTAACCCTTCAATACTCCGGTGGGGTGTAGGAAACCCCAGGCATGCTGGAAATGATATTGCATAAAAACGGTTAATTATCATGATCTGGATTCTTCAGTAGCTTCATCAAATATATCTTAGAATCTATATTCCAAATTTCACATATTTTGGTTGAGTAGTTTTTAACATATAAGCATTTTGTGACTGCTTGGGGTTTGTGAGACCCCACCGGAGTAAATTCGTAATTTTTTTTAAAATTTTTTTTTAAAAACTTTTATAATTATAAATATATACCACTATATTATAAAATTTATTAAAACGAAATTTGAATATAACATATTTTGAATGAGATATATGAAATTGAAAACAAATATTTTTTCTGGTGGAGTTATTTTATGTTTATTTTCTCCAACAAACTCATTTTTTAAATTATTTCTATCATCTACTATGATTTTTGCAGATTCTGAAAGTAAATATAAAATATATAAATGTAATATTTTTTTTTGAGGTGATTTGGATAATATAATTAATAGTGAGGATGAAGATTTTATGTATGATAGTGATCATGATACATAATCTGAATTAGATGAAGAAGAAGATATATTAGCTGAAACAGATAATAAGCTTAAGTATTATTTAGGTAAATATAAAATCATTTATCATAGTATATTTCTCTTTAAAATTAGCTAAAAATAAGGTTACTCAATGGAAAAAGGATTTTCCCAATCAGAGAATAAGAACTCGTCAGCAAAATATAGTTATTGATCAGCCAGGAGTAAAAGAATATGGGAAATTAGCTGACACTCTAGAGAAATGTTTTAACTTGTTCATAACACCAAAAATGATTGAAGAGATAATTTATCATACCAACCAAAAAATTAAAATTGTAAGTCAAAATTATAATCAATATGAAAGTTCTACAAAAGAAGTTGATATAACTGAATTCAAAGCATTATTAGGAATTCTTTATTTAGCTGGAATTTTTAAATCTAACCATCAAAATATGTCTGATTTATGGAAATCTGATGGGTTTGGAATTGATATATTTAGAGTAACAATGCCTCTTAAAAGATTCAGATTTCTAATTCATGCAATGAGATTTGATGACATACTAACAAGAGAAGAGAGAAAGGTTAAGTCTTCAATAGGAAGGTGTGGTGTGTGTCCTAGAAAAAAGGATAAAAAAACTAAATATTTTTGTCAAATATGCAAAATAAATTTATGTTTAGAACACATTAATATTTTATGTAACAAATGTTTTGATTGTCAAATTTAACATATTTCAATGTTCAATATTTTTTTTATATTTGAATTTATCAGTGTAATTTTTTTTAATATTGAAAAATAAAGATCCATGTTATGAATTATCAAGATTATATGATGGATAAGTTATTTTTTTAATTTTAATTTCCAATTTAAAAAAAGTAAGCTTTTTTTTATAAAATTTTGGCACAAATTATAATTATCCTCACCATCTTTAATCTAAACTTAAGAAATAAAAATAAATAAATATTTTATCAAGTTTAAAGTTAGTTCTATCTTATATTCAAATATTAAATCAAAATAATGAATATAACTGGACATATATACATTTGAAATTGGGGTCTATTAAACCCCACCGGAGTACTAACGTAATTTTTTCACCGGAGTATTGAAGGGTTAATGACGATCTTGCATCCAATCTGATTATACCAAAGCAAATTCTTCTTACCCTACGTATAAATCTCTTAGTATCACTCCAATAAATTTTTTTATAACATTCCTAAACTACAAAAAGGTTGATGACTTTTTACAAGTAAAATTTTTGTTGACATAATGATAAGCTCAGCTTAGTATTATTAAGCCTGATTTGGGCCGATTTTAAAAACGTCCCGATTAAAATTTTAGCCATATTAATATTTTGTAAGTAAGCCTAGAGTTCATAAATAGCAGAAAAGCTTACACATTTATTTGCCAAATCGCGAGGCTTATAAAATATTATTTTGACTAAAATTTGAATAGGCCATTTTTTAAAAAATCAGCCTTAATTTGGCCGTTTAACAACACTAGCTCCGCTAATATTACTTTAATTGATTCTTACTTAGACTCATTTTAATAATATTTTTCAATCTTGAAATAATCAAGTAAAATGAATATTAATATTAACCCTTTGACGCCTAACTTTTTAATAATTAAAAAAAAAAATTCTTTTCTATAAATTATTCATTTATACACTCCATAGATGCCCAAAATTATTTCCAACTTTTATTTTTAAGTATACAGAGAAAAAAAAATGACGATGCAATTTTCAGGCATATTGTAACACAAAAAAATACAAATATCTATTTATTATGAAAATCTCGAAAACAATTTCTATATTGATTAAAACATAAATATATATTACACTTTGCACATTTTGTTCTGGAGTATGCATTTATGCATAACTTACATCTTTGCCTCGTTTCGCAGGCTTCCGGCCAATGACCAATGTTGTCATATCTGATATCAGATATAGGAGCTATACAACTTTTTTTCTTTATCAGTTCATTCAAAGGTCTCCCTGATTTTCTTTTACTAATTTTGCCTGCCGATAACAATGCTTTAACAATATGTGTTTTAAATGTGATAAGTTTCATGAATTTATTCTCTTTTTCATGGCATATTTGTCGCCTATACAAAAGCCATGCATTTACTACACACATATCAATAAGATGAAAAATGATTCTCAGGTAGAATCTTTTACCTTTAATATCGACTCTATAGCATTCAACAAGCATATCATGTAAATCGACTCCTCCCATATTTTCATTATATATTTTTAATATATTTGGTCTTGGCACTTCAATATATTTTCTGCTACTTAGTGACCATCTTTTTACATTTACTAATGTGGATTATAATATTATCATTATTTTCGGTATCTTCTATCTCGACTTGAAGATTATTATATGTTGAAATTGATGAAGTTGAAGGAGAATCATCGCAAAGAGTGTACAAAATATCTTCTTCATTGTCTGATTCATCGATGTCGGCTTCCGAAATGTCTCCCTCGACTATTATTAAATTATTTGGCATCTATGAATTATACAGAATCATTTTAAAAAATTTAATAAATGTAAAATTATAATATAAGTCAGAAGATATAGGTCTTATGAACGCCAAATTCAAATTGGTATGGTCTGATTGAATTTAGAATACATTTTATGGTAAAATTCTAAAATGCCATTGACTTATTTTGGCATCATGCACTTTGAGTTGATATAAAAAAGTGCATAGTCATTTTTAATAAAATAATTGATCATAATATTATACTCTTACCTTTAATAATTAATAAGAATTTTAGGAATAATATATACTTTCCACAGAATATGTTTTATTGTCGTTATAAAATCGTAAAATTTAGTAAAATGGAAAAAAAAAAATTATGAAAATATAATTGGTTCAAATTTAAAAATAAAAAAATATACGTTATTAATTTTAAGAAAATGCGAAAGTATTTTTATTATATTTATAGCATATGATGTTAAATTAAATCTATAGGCTTTTATAAATTTAAAAAATATAATTATATTATATGATGTCAAAACAAATCATATACCTAGTAAATCAAGGGTTGATTTATAAGTTTTACTGCTTCCATCTTCTATATATGTATATCAAAAGTGTTCCACTGCATTATAGACCAAAGCTGCCACTTATAAAAATGTCTTTTGGGGGTTGAAATTATTTATGAAATGAGCAAAGTTTAAAAAAAATTCAAAATATTTTGTTATTTGTAAAAAAAATGAACAAAAAATGTATCTAATTTTAATTTTGCATATAAAATTCTATTTCTTATTTCCCTTTTTTCTTTAAACGGACAAACGATTATAAGCTTATATTTATTAAAGATTAATTTAGTTTAACATATCTAATTTCATAATGTTGCATAATTTGTAAGGCTTAACTAAAAATATTTTGAAATAAATAAAAGGCAAACGAATAATTCAAACAATTTTTCAAAAGGAAATTTTTAAATTAATAGGGGCAAGCGGGTCTGGTCAGTAATTTTTTTTTAAAAAAAACATGAGTGGACAGGTTAAAAATTTGTTCAAAGACTTTTTCTCTATGCCCATGCTCATGAAGTTGTTGTTAGAAGTAAAATATCATTTTTTGCTATAACATTTATCATTCTTACACGGTTAATATTATGATTCTTTAGCCAGCTACTACTTAAGGAGAAAAAAAAGAAGGGTTTTGAGCAAAATGTATATTCAATAATTCCAATATATATCCTTATTTTTCTTAAGGAATAAAAAGTTGTAGTATACACGAGATTTGTATCGCGGCATATTTTATTTCAAAGGAGCATAAAAATACAAAAATCAAATATTTAAATAACCAATTGTTATTTTAAAAAAAAATTTGTAATAATCGAGGTAGCAAGTCTTTGAAATAAAAAAAAAATCCATTAGTCTGATCAGTCTTTTCGGAAATCCGCCTCCCTGATTCTTTAAAAAAACATTCATGCTGCCGAAGTGAGAATGGAACAGGCGACGGGTATGAATAAGTAAGAAGCATCGATGGAGCTGTATTTTTTGATTTTACAGGTTTCTTCAAGGGTAAGAATATTGACATTGAATAGTTTACTGTTTTTTAATTTTGTTTTTTATCTATCCCACCCAAGTATGAAAATAATTTTTCTTTTAGCCCTATAATTGCTTATGAATGTAATTTTATTAAATATAAAAGTGTTTTATGTTAACGATATGAAATCAAAGATAAATAATATAATAAATAATACATATTTGATTAATTTGTACAATCGTGGTTAGAGGATAAGTGGTTGGAGTAGTTTGTTTAGTTATAATGATAATGTGAGTTGATGTACTGCTAGTTTTTTCGGCTCTGTGAAGTTGTATAATAGTCACAGTTATGGTTGGAGAATAAGTGGTTGGAATATAGTTCTAATTATACGGTAAGTTGGCACAGTTCTAGTTAATTGGAAATTAGCACATCTCTAGTTATTCTATGGTGTAGTTGTCTCAGTTTTCTGGTAAGTTGTGTCATAATTATTTGTAATGATAAGTAGTACTAGTTCCTATAGTTCTAAGTTCTATAATAGTGCAGTTCTAGTCGTTCTGTATGTTGGTGTGGTTATAGTTGTCTCAGTTCTGTCATAAGTTGTATAATCGTCATTGCCAGTTGTGGTTAGAGGTAAGTGGTTGAAATAGTTTGTGTAGTTTCTAATGATCCTGTAAGTTTGCATAGTTTTAGGGGTCTTAGTTTTGCGGTAAGTTGTAAAATCTTGATTGTCGTTATGATTAGAGGGTAAGTGGTTGGAGTTCTAATTATCCTGTAAGTTGTTGTCGTTCAAGTTACCTTAGTTATTAAAGTTGTATAGTCATCATTAATGGTTAAAAACAATTGGCTCGAGTTGATCTATTTTTAACTTGGTAAAGTTCCATTTATCTTAGCTTTATGGTAAGTTGCCGTTTTATAAGCTTTGGTGATAGTTGTGGGAGTAGTACGTGAGTCGCGGGAATCAGAGGGTTAGTATATGTGATTATTTTGGTCGCCCTGGGTAGATCTGGTTTTATTAACTGTGCATTTGCAGGCCAAAAATTTCCGTAAACTCAGCCGGAATTTATCGGGACAAAATAAGTTGCGTCACGACTCACGAGCAGTATCACTAAATGGGAGTCGTAGTTGTAATAATAGTCATTGGTCGTAGGAGTTGTTCTAGAGATTGTGTATATGTATATGATAGATGCTTTCTATTCATTAGTTAAATAAGTATTTTACCCATAGCGACGGAGAGCAACGTAGCCCCAATTTCGCGATTACTATTAACTATGCCGTCTCGGTCACATAAGATAATATTATAGAATTTAGAATTTGTTTCTAGATTCAAACGCTAAACCACCTTATTAACCATTTCATTCGGTGTCAACCATTAATTATGAATGATATTATCATAATTCTTATATATAAATTACATGTTTAAACAAGTTTCCCTTGTGATCTAACCATTTAAATATGAAACGTTTAATCCATATTAAATCAAAAAAAAAACTAGGAGAGGAAATATTATGTAATATATTTTAAATAATAAAAGGGTTATCGACTTTTTTTAAAAGTCTAATAATAAATTTGTATAATGAAATATATCATTGTTCGTAATATATATTTTTAATCTTTTTTATACTTAGGTTTGTAAGTGGAAAATTCGTAAAGAAATAAAAATAGAAGTTGTTTTATCTTGTAAATGACACTTTTTATTCTTTAAAATGATATCCCTATAATCACCGGTCAAATCCGGTCAAATTCGATTATATGTTTTTATGACAATCAATATTAACTTTATTTGGCATATTATGATAAATATATGATTATTTCGTTTACAAACGATTAAATTAATTTTAGATATAATGTTTCTTATGCATTGGTAGAGTATATCTTTTCCTCAAATTCAATTGATTTTATTATCATTTTCTTTTACATTTTTTTATTAATTTTAGTTATGCCTGATTTTCCCGTAGTCAGAGTTTTAAATCGGTTTCATCTCTGAATAGTGTCCTAAATAGTTCAAATTTATTTGGAAGAAGTTGAACGTGGAAAGGTTACTATTAATTTTTCCCGTCTCCTAAAGGGCACGGTGAGCAAAGTCCCTTCCACGAGCCTTATGCTGACATCTGATTAATGTTTATAGATTTTTCCTTTAGTCACTCTTTCATAACAATGTGAATGGCTAGCAGTTGAAATATATTTAAAAAACTTTAACTATTTATCCGAATTTATTAATAGTCTAATAAAATATTCTTACTTATTTACCTCGCGCCCATATCATATTTCTTCAACGACAGATTATTTTAAAGCTTTTTGCACATTTTATTTAGTTTCCGCAATATTTTATAGAGGAAGCCTACCTTGAGTCAATTGTAATTATGAGCAAATGTAACATTTATTTTGTGTTTACTTATTTTTTTTAAAATTGTTACATTTCCAAAAACATTTTCTATGAGTGGTCGTGCCCATTTTTTTCGACAGGGTATGTTATTAATAGAGTCTAACTCTGCATTCATAGTTAGCTTGATACAGCATATTTCCCCTCGAATTCGCGCTAACTGTAAATGCAGGGTGATTTTTTTATAAAAAAATCTTTATAAATAAAACAGATTTTCACAGATGTTAAACGGTAAATGTTTACAAAGGCAGTCTTTCCAAACATCTCGGATGTTTTTTGTTGATACCATCTTGTTTACAAAATATTTTATACTAACTAGATTGTTTACTTTTTTGATTGTTATGATGGAATAGAAATAGAATTATGGGGATGTTGGCAAAATATTCTTCTCTAGTAGAGAGTCATCATTTTGATTCAATTCTCGGTTAGATTGGAACGATCATAAATGCCAGTATTTTGTATTTTGTTAACATAATTTTTTTTTTTTAGATTAGGGTGTCAGATTCGTAAAGGAGCCTTTACGGCCGTGCACATAAGAACAACTGTGGCGATAATGTCTCATTCCATCAAAATATGCTTGGCAATAAAATATAATCACAAAAATAACATATTAGAGTCAATTTGACCATAAATACAATTTTGGTCAATTGACCATGTTGGATAAGTCATTTAACCGACTTGCAAACTCTTATAATAATAATAAAATGCTTTAATTGCTCTCAATCTTGTTCAAATCAAATAAGTCTATATACTTTAGATACCAAAAATATATAAAGTTATTAATTTTTATAAAGATATAACATATATATAATACCATTTTTAACAATGGTAGGAGAGAAGGAGGGTATTGTTCCATCATCTTTAAACTTTTTTAGAGGTTTTAAACGTTTTTCATTTAATATAATAATCAAAACTATATTCCATATTATGTATTTCAAGTTGAGTGTTAAAATATAAATATGGAATCTTCTTATTAGGCATACAATGATTGCCCAATTGGAATATTTTACGCTTTCTGCTTATAAATAATTGTTTTTCTTTTTAAATTTGAATGAAAAAAATGCGACAGTAAGATTTGGGTTAATATAACGGCGATATGATAAGCTCACCTCATTTTATGCTCATATAATTTTATTCATTTTTTATTTAGGTTTCTCGGTGAGGGAATTTTTTTTTAGAATTCTAATAGCTGAATTACTAATAAAACATGCCTTAAATAATGAGATTTAATAATGAAAATCAAATCGCTAAATGCGAAAATGATTTGTGAGTGGAAATGATTTGTGAACGGAAATGTTATAATCTGGTTTTATCAGAGCACTCTAGATCTCACCTAAGCCAATGAGGTTAAAGCTCCCTTAATGTGGCCCCCAGCTCCCCCTAATTTTTGGCGACGGAATCGTACATATAAGTCGGCCAACAAATTTTTTTTTGGTTTTGGCAGGAAAATTGTACATTACTGGCCTAATTGGAGAGCTGATAGTTAGAAAAATTTGTTACTTTCATTCGAAAAATTCAATAAAAAATTACGACGGACCTGACAGGACCGTCAAGCTACCCGAATTTTAATCCTCTCCGCCAATGTTAGAAAGACTTAGATCATATTATATATTATAAATTTAATAAAAAAATTTTGATAAAACAGATCCTTTATTTTAATCTTCACGTTATAAAAAAAAAGATTTTTTATAAAAAAAAAGAAAAGAACTCTATTACTTTTATTTTGATTATTAAAATCAATAATAAAAAAATTAGATAAAATATTTTATTTCAATTTTTTTTTTAATACTTAATAAAATTTAATTTTTTTCTTTCTTTGGGGGTTTAAATGAAAGAAGAAACATATTTATTTAATATTTTATTTATTTTATTTATTGTAATTTAATAAAAAAAAAATTAAACGAAAAAGTTTTTTTTTAAAATTTTTAAAATTTGTTTAAAATAAAAATCTATTTAATAGAAATGTATATAAAAAAATTATTGATTCCGACAGAATATGGAATATAAATAATAGTGTGGTTTTTTTTAAAAAATTTTCAATTCTGATGCAGGTAAAAACAATAAAAATACATTTTTGTCATTTTTTTTAAATTTTTTGCAAAAATACTTTCTTGAAATTTATATTTTTCAAGAGGAAATGTTAAAGATCAGAATTTAGAACCGTACCCCAAAAACGGAACCCTCAGAACCAGAATAATCTAGTAGCCGAAACCTGAAAAACTCTTCTATTATATGAAGCCGAAACCTGAACTTTTTTTTAAGATTCGGATTTCAAACTATGGTTAAGAAAGTGTTTTTATATCTGATTCGAAATCAAATCATCTGATCCCAATGGTGGTACTTCATGGTAAACTTTTTAATTTTTTTTTTTTGGATTGCTAGTTTTTAATTTATTTGATATAATATCTCACACAATAAATTTACCATCATAATAAATATCAATTAAGTTTTATTAAAAGAAGTTCTAGCTAGATTATTTTTATCCCCACAGATTTTAAGGTCCTTTTAGATACAAGAGGAATTCCTAAATTTTGGCCATATTTCATTTTATTTTTGAATCAGCTGATGATTGAAAATATGGCTTTTCTCGCAGCGTTTAAAAAAAAGTGCGACTTATATTATTATAACTTCGACAGAGGTTAGAAAGGCCTTTTAAACAAATTGAGACCTTTGAATTATATTGATTTCTTTTGAATTAAAAAAAAAATGCGATAGAGGTTTTGAGGTTTGAATAATTTACCTTTTAAAATTAATACTAGACTATATATTTTTATATGCAGGAAAATGAGTGTCAGTTAGTAAAATTCTTAAGATGTCTAGATTTAATATATACGCTATGCCAATCTATTTCTTATCCCAACTTTAGATAAGGAAAATGAAGGATTATTTCTTAAAGCTTTTCTAAACAGAAATCTGTCTTAGAGTTCCATATCGCTCCTCTAAACAAGAATAAAAAAATAATAAGCCATTTAGATTTACACGCTTATAAACAAAACAGAATAGGGTGTCATATCTCAAAATCTGAATAGAAACTGGTCTAAACAGAAATACCCAGGATAGAGTCTTATACTTTATTCACCCCCCCCCCCCCTCCTTCGTTTCCTTTATAATTTCTAAAACCAACCCTATTATTTTCTTTTAAAATTTCTCGAACATATAATATATTTTTAAAATATTTCATTTAAAATTATAATTTATTGTATATATTTATATAATCTAAAATTATCTTAATGTTATCTTTTATCATTTTAATTATTTTTGTATGTGAAACTCTATATACTTTTTTTAAAATGAATATTAAATTATTATAATTATATAAGTATTCTATGTTTGGTATTATACAATACACAACAAATTACAAACGTTTAAATTTTAATGCTTATAAAAGTTTTTTTTGCAATTATTATTTATTATGCTTACAATCTTGGTTTATAATTTTATGTAAGGGGTGAAAAAATCGATATGCAATTGAAACTTGTTTAATCACGGTGACCTAAGTGCTTAGTTGACCTTTTATTTTAAGTGGAGGGCCTACTTGGCTAACTCGAGCAGTATATTCTTTTGATCAATATGTTTTCTTTTACTAGGCAAATTAT
This sequence comes from Gordionus sp. m RMFG-2023, assembly GCF_954871325.1. Classification (NCBI taxonomy): domain Eukaryota; kingdom Metazoa; phylum Nematomorpha; class Gordioida; order Chordodea; family Parachordodidae; genus Gordionus; species Gordionus sp. m RMFG-2023. Next base: position 85,182,592 of record NC_088775.1, read on the forward strand.
ACCATCTGACAAAGTTTTTTTAAAATACTATATGGCATAATCGAATGGGTAGCCCACGGGCGAACGAATATTTTTTGAATGTTCAGTAAAAATCTGGATGGAGATATTTTTGGAGGGGGGGGGGTATAAAAATATTAATCATGAAGTTATTATTAAACATCTAAAATTTTGTAAATTTATTAAGACTACTAACTAAAAAAAAATTGACAATTACTAAATAAGGCCTAAATAATCTGGCAAATTGTTACATGATCCCTTCGGCACCTATTCCGATCTTATTTTAAAAAGAAGAGAAGAAAAAAAATGGAATTTGAGAAAACAATGGGCCACGGGCCCGTTTCTTGGTCCAAAATAAATTCCACCGGATAGCGGATTGACTCGAGCAGAAAATTTTTGATTTAGCCGGTTTCTAAGACAAATTATCCTTTATTATTATCAGAGACCTGCAGGACCCGCGCTGAAGTCGTATATTATAAAACCGAATAATTTAAATCGCCATTATTAGCTATAAAAATTAAAAATAAATGCAACATTTATTTTTTTAAAATTACTAGCCTGGCCTTGCAAATGGTACCTCTGCAGGTCACTGATTATTATAAAATTGTAAACTTCTCATAATAATGGCGTCTTTTGACGTGCTTGAATTAAATTTTATTTAGTCTCCCCCCCCCCTCCCTCACTCCTGACGCCATTTTACTATATTGAAGTGAATCTTTTTAAATATCGATTTTATCTAAAAATAATAATAGGTAGCCATCAATTATCATTTCATAAGGCGTCGTCTCAATTATGAAGGGTTAATTAAGTATCATTTATTGTTTAATTTTTTTTTTAAAACAGACGATAAATAAATAAAAAGAATTAAGCATTTTATTTTTCACAGAAGGCTATGTCCAAAACATCAAAAAAATAGTTAAATTCACAAATTTTCGAAATTTTATCGAAAATAAATTTTGAGCTATTTTAAAAATAAAAACATGTCCTGAATTTCAAAAATTTAAAACACGATTTTCGTTAAAAAAATTAAAAATTTTACTAAAGTTTTGAAACTTTTTGACTTTTTTTTAAAAAAATGGTGTTTGACAGAGCCAAAAGTGAAGATATTAGTAAATTTCAAAAAATGTTATTTAAATAACAAATTCTTATTTTCCGGAAACCCAACAGAGAATACTGACAGTTCCGGGATTAAATAAGAAATATTATAAACACGTACTGAACTTATTTTCCTAAATGTTAAAATCGATGCTAAATTTTAATTAATGGCAAATTTAGTGCGGTTAAATGTAATCAATGACATATAATAATACCTAGAGTGACTAAGCATTCATTTACATCAATTAAAATAGCTGGGGACGCCATTTTGATTACCCATATCATTATTAAAAATTTTAAACGAGAAGCCAATTTATTCCTATATCTGACGCAAACTTCATTGAAGAATTAATTTTCTGCTCATCGAGATAATAAGGAAGCAGGTTATCAATTTAATAGTATTTTTTAACATGAGAATAATTACTATATGGGTTACCAAAATGGCGGGTCCAGCTGATTTGCATTCAACGATTATTATGAATGCATGTCATTGAATGTAACTAAGTTTTTTTTTAGAAAGGCTATAGCTTTGACTGTAATAAATATTAAACAAGGTACTTTATGACTATTTATTTTTTTAAGGGGGGGGGGAATATAACTCGAACTAATTATATTTATATAAATAAGTGTTTTTGAATAATAATATCTCCTTCTTTTTTTTTAAAAAAAAGATTTAATTTTCCGAGTTACATAAATCTGCTTATTTTTGGGGAAGAAAAAAATGTAACAAGTACTGTAATGGCGTTAATATGTTTGTCTTAGATATTTAGACTTACATTATATTTAATTTTTATTTAATATCGTATGACAATCAAATAATTTATAAATGGCGACTATCAATATTGTCAATTTTTCGAGGAATGGGGGATGTGTGAGATCCCGTTTTTATGTTCAATATAAGAGCAAATGTTTTGTAGAATTTTATCAATTCGTAGTTGGATTATTTGAAAAAAACGCCTCCTTTTTTTTAACTATAAATCATTATTTGCGAGCGATTTTTAAATTAAAAATATATAATTTTACTGGGAATATATTTCAGCATTGTTTAGAAAACCTATACTCTATGATTTTTTCTTTTATAAAATTTCGCTATAAACCAGTGAAATTAGTATAAATTTATATTAGTTTTTCTATGGATTTTTTTTTTTTTTAAATGTTAAATTACTTAAAAGCGAAAGGCAAAATTGTCTGAAACTTATAGGATAGATATTCTAAACATGTTGTAATATATTTCAGGTAAAATCAGATATTTACATTTTTTAAAAAAAACGCCCTCAAAAAAATGATACAGTTAAAAAAATAACACATTGACGGAAATACGTATTGATGCTAACATATATAATTTGTATTTCATCATATAAATAAAGATTTTCTAATCAACTAAAATTTTAAAAAATTTATAAATATTAATATGCACAACCATTTAAATTTTGACCGTCCGGGACACATAACCTGACCATAGATAATACCCATTCAATTATAACCGGTTCGATTCAATCAAGCGCGTAGCCAGGAACTTTCTATGAGGGGGGGGTGATAATATTTACTGGGAATATCAAGAATTTTATTAGAATCCTCACATAAAATTTATTCGAACCAATCATATTTACAAAAATAACAAATTTCGATCACAAATATTAAAATATTGGGAAAACAAAATATTTTGAATAATAATATCGTAAAAAAATAATATTATAGCCATATAACCCTGTATGGTATGTGAATTACAAATATAGAATTAAACATTTATTATATATATGATGATTTGAAGTTAATAAAAATATCGTTCAATCATAAATGGAAATTTAATTATTTTTTTTGCGATTGCGGTAATTTTTTTTAAAGATTTGTTTTATAATTGAGGGTTAAATCTTTATTTATATTAAGTAAAGCTAGTACATTCAATCCATTTTCTGGTGCAAAACTTCTGAGGTAGGTTTTTATTCTCCGTAATTAATGGTGTTAAACGGCTCGTTTTGAGCCAATTTAAAAAAAACGGCTAACTCAATATTTCATGCAAACGCAAGCCTAAAGATTTTGGGGAGGAACAAAGGTCTAGACATATTTTATAGAAATCTCGAGGCAATATTCTTATAGCTAAAACATTGAGTTAGCCGTTTTAAAAAACCTGCTCAAAATGAGGCGTTTAACAACACTATCCGTGATGAAGAAAAGGTTCTCTCATTTATACTTGTATACTCAATGGGTAATGTTGCCAAAATACAAAATATATTTTAAAGTTTGCAATGCTTCTTCATGGCATTTCTTGGAGCATAGAAATTAATCATTCATACCAAGATTTGAATTCTCCGAAATTAATTAGGTATTAGATATGGCCCTAAGATACATTTATATACTCTGAATAAAATTGGGTAGAAATATTTAATTGCAATATCAAGATTTAATATAACCTAAAATGGGATGTCTAGGTAATGACATTTTGAAAAAAATTTGAATAAAGCCATTCGATGAATCACAAATCGTTCATTGATTTGAGTCAAAAATTAATGTATTTAAAAGTAGAATAAAAACGGTTATTCTATTAATCCTCAATTGAGTCAACGTTAAGATCAAAACGATTGTTTGCCTAGATGCAAGCCAAGACTTGCAAATCTCAAAATAATATAAACTCGTTTTACGCTCAACATTCACATAAATCTCTTGAAATTATTGGACAATATTATCTCTTAGTTATCTAAGTTTTATAGATAATAATATTCGCGTATAACTACAGCCAAATCCATATCATTTTTTTTTTGGAAAATACTGCATAAAATTGTTCTGTAATTAAATAATTCGTTAATATATTTCAATGCAAAAGAAAAAATCGGGCTTTCCAATCTAATAATGTTTCAGCTTCAGATGAAATATTTGGTTTAGGCTATTCTTATATTTCTCCAAGGTGAATCAAATTAGGCACTTCTAGATCCAAAAACGCCGTAACAGATTGTTGAGGGTTCCATCATGTCGGGCATGCTTTTTGAAATCTTTTTTTTTATTGTAGCGCAAGAACTCTTATAAATAATTCTATTCAGCAAATGTCTAATGATTACTAACCTCCTGAAGACTTTATTTCTTCATTATCTATCTTTTTAGATTCTCCATTTTGTTCAATAGTTTTATTTGCAATCATTGTGCGTCAGATTGTGAAGATGAATAACCAGTTATTATAATTTCTGGTACTAACCTTTTATAATTTTTTAATTAAATTTTGTTACGGGGGGGGGATATTTCTCCCCTCTCCTCTTCCCCCACTGGTTAACCACCGGGGTTCAATTCTTGATCTGGTTTAGTTCTGTCCAGTATTCTATCCGAACTGTCCTGACTATTGGGATTTACTACTTGGTTGCGACTTTTCGTGATGTTTAAATTTATAAGTCCAGCGCCAGCCACTTTGAATTATTAATACAAAAATTTTTTTTAGCTTCTCCAATATATCAATACTTTATAAAACTTAAAAAATTATTCATCCTCAATAACCAAAATTATAAAATTAAAATTTGTTCCAAAAAAATAGGAAATTTTTAAAGTTTAATCCCAAATCACACATTTTTTGAATATTCATTCCATATCGTTATTTTTTAATAATATTATATTTTTTTTGTTTTGCAAACTGATACTTTTACTGATGAAAAGTTTTTGTTATTTTGTAAATGTATAATCCTTATAATTTCCCTTACCACAGGATTATTTTATATTTATATCTAATAAATAACAAAAGAAAAAAGAGAGAATAAAAATGTTCCCATAAAATCCAATAAATTAAAATATTATATAAATATATTATTTGAAAAGATGGTGAAGAATAGAAACACATAAATCAATATGGTAAAAATTTTTTATCTTCTTGAATTATTGGAAAATTTGGGCATAAAAAAAATCAATAAATAATATCTAAAGAAGGAAGTAATGTATCAATAAAAAGAAGGACTAATAGATTAATATTATATAACTATGCAAATAGTATTATCATATTAATTTATTTTAAATAATTCCTTATTTCCCCAATCGCAGACAATTAATTTTAATTAATAATTTATAATTATCATTTTTGTTAAAATTTTTTTTTATTTTTATCATTGCTTATGTTATAATAATAATAATAATATTGCAAATAAATATTATATTATAGTAACATTAGGAATAATATTTGGCCAGAATCATGAAAATGAAAAAAAAAATAATTAAATATTGTCGGATAAAAACTTACAGTTTTTTGAACAAAGATTGCAATTAGATAATTGAGTTATCTTTAATTAATTAGTAATGTTTTTACATTTACTTATTAAGAATTCTCATTAAATTTGCAATTTAATGATATAGTATATGTTGAAATTTTTTTAGAAAACACGACCAAGTCCGTCCAAAGTATGGGCTGACGTGGGTATTTAAGTTGTAATATTATATATTTTATCTTTTTGTGGAAATTCGTTGCTGTATTATATATATGCCAATAAAATTTGGATATTAATGAATAAACATGAGAATTGCACAATATGATTTACACTTGCGCTAACATTATAATAATCCTATTTAATCAGTTTAATATTCTTATATGTTAATTAATCATCACCATATTAAAAAGTTATGGAACGAAAAATTGGTTTTTTAAACATTAAATTACTTAATTTAACGAAATAACCTCTCAGCGGATTGAATTTTTAAAAAAAATAACGTATTACATTTCTTTATTAATTTATATTTGTGATTTTTAGCTAACGTTATCGAAAAAAATTCTTACATTCATTCTATCGGCTTTATAGTAAAATTCTGAAAAATTGTAATTATAGTGCTACAATTTATTGGCTGCAAAATTAAAATATATCAAAACCGATCTTAAATTTCCCTCGTTTTAATACGCTAACATTTTATCTAAACTTAAAGTGAGTTATTTCCCCTATTGCTACATATATCTGAAATATTTACAAAGAAATTTTTTTTTTGAAATAATTATGCTGAAAACCTAAATAATATTAATTATCATACTGTAAATTTTATCGTACAAATATATTTTTTTAAAATTAAATAATATATATATTTAACATCATTTGCAAATTTTACTTGATATTCTAAATATATATAAATTTCTATATTTTCTTAAAATTTTTAATCAAAATTTTTTTTTTAAACTAATCATTATATATCGATGTTAGCGTCAATTTGTTTTTTCCGGCAATATGTTATTTTTATAACTTTTAAATCATTTTTTGAACTCATTTTAATAAATTTAAATTTTACCAGAAATATATCCTATCATGTTAGGAATACCTAGACATGTGCGCCGACAGCATTTTCGGCGGAGGCGTTTCTTTTTTTAAAATGATCGGCTGGCGGCGGTGAATCGATTTAGACGCCGCCACAAAAATCGGCAGCGCGGCGGCGTCAAATATTTTTCTAACTTAAATTTTTTAAATTAAATTTATAAATTCATTGGAAAAACTTTTAAAATAAAATTTATACTTTATTATGTTTATAACTATAATTTAATGATTTCATTAAGTTATAATTATCATGAATAAATATTTTTTATTAAGATTTAAAGGACATAATAAAGATCTTTTAGAGTTCAGAGTGAGCGCACTAGAAAATTCACGCTCGCTGGGTGTACTCATAGCTAGAACGCACAGGACCTTTTTAGCTAATATTGAAAGTTTAGGAAGATCCAATGCTCTTATCTTCCAAAAATCTAAGGCATCTTTTATCTACAAATTATAAAGCGAAAATAATGAATAACACTCTTTTTCTAAACTAGTTAAATAGTCTTGTTGTTCCAGGTTATTGTTTTGAATAGATGAATGTTTCGTAGCCAATGACTTAATATAATCGAGTTTTGAAACAACTTCCGTCGTTCCAGATTCGTTTAATTCGTCCGTGTAAGGCCGTAGAGAGGTATCGTGTTGACATAAAAATTTACCGTAATATTTTTTTCCTTTAAATATTCATTTACTATGTTTATAGATTGAAAACGAGGAACCAAAAGTGCTCCTAACACCTAAGTAAAAAAATAAAAGAAAGAGAAATAATATATTAAAAATAATTTATGTATTTTAAAATACTAATGAAGATCGGTTATTGGAAATCTATGATCAAATTTAGTAAGCATTTGTTTAAGGGATGCTATGGGAGGACTAACATATTCTTTTACAATTAAATGATTTTTAATTTCACTACGAAATAATAAGGCTAAATTTATAGTAATAAAAATTCAACAGTTTTTTTGAAGGTTTTAAGAAAATTTAAAAGTTCATGCACCAAGTCCCAATCGGAGTTAAATAATTTGAGATCCGGTTTCTTCATTCTATTTAATAGAATATTTATAGGATTTTTGTTAATGCCAGTCATACTATCCAGCATTATTAAAATACTATGGCAACGTGTAGGCACATTTAATTTTAAGGTTTTATGTTTTTTCTCATATGCTTTTTGATTTTCACTATCATCATCAATCCACAAAAGATCTTCATAAAAAGGATCATTATCATCCAAATCTAAAATATTCAAAACATTTTTTATTTTCTTATTTTCAAAATCCGCTGTTTTGAATCTTAAGGCAACTCTAACTTCTCTCAATTTTTTGATTTTCTATTTTATTAACTTTTTTTATTTAATCGACTTTCACTAGATTATGTAATCCATGCCCCAAACATAAATGATGGTCATATTCTCCTAGGCGAACACTTTTCTTTACATTTGGTCCTGCATCCGTAACCATTTGAATTTTCTTGGACCCTAAATCAAATTCATTTTCAACTTTTTCTATCTCGGAAAGAATAGTTTCGGCGGTATGTTTTTGAGTGACATGATGTGTCGTCAATGTATAAAATACAATATTAAAATTATTATCTATTTCGTGAAATGTAAAGGTGATATAATTTCGCTATCTATATTTGTCGGTCCACATATCAATAGTTATAGCACAAAATATAGGGCCTATATTAATTTGTTGGCATATGTACGCTTTCATTGATTAATACACATCATCTAATCCACTTTGGCTAAGTTTAGTTCTAGCTGGTAATTCAATATCTTAACAGTTAAAAATTAAGATTGCCCTATAAAAAATTATAATGATTTTAAAAATAACCTTTAGAAAATCTTGCATTCCAGTATTATTTATAGAAGAGAATGGCATTAAATCCTTGCAACACATGAGAACATAATTCCTTACCAGAATCCATTTTTTATCTTTTATAGGGTCAGTACAATGGGTTTGAAAAATAACTTTAAATTTTGTTTAAATATTTCTTCTTCACATGATAAATCATGTTTGTCAAGTAAATGTTTTATTATATTTGATGTGCTGATAATTTTTGAAAAAAATTTGATTAGATAACTAATTAAAAAATTTGCAAATATTTTTAAAATAATCAAAAATTTTACTCTGAAAATGAATAATTATTTTCTTCCTCACCATCTTTATCAAGTGCTATTTGCAAGCATATATTACAAAAGATTTTATCTGTAGCAACACTGGTTCTCTTATTATTTGTGTCAGTTTTTAATATTAAGGATCCAAAATATTTCCATGCAAAAGAAGGCTTTTCTAGGAAGGATATACTATATTTTGTTACAGGATATTGCAATGCTGCATCCATTATAATTGTTTTAGTCCTGGTATTTTTATATATATTATTATAATGGCAACAAAATAAAAATCATTAATTAAAATTTCCTATTATGATAAAAAATAAATTTTATATAACCAGTTGTAAATTATTTGAAGCATCAAAAATTAAAAGAATAAAATATAGAATTACCTTTTCAAATTTAATGTCCTAATCTTATTTTATCTAGCATGTTGGTCACAAACCTGCCCAAAGTGAACGAATATGGATTGTTACAAATCAAAATTTATAGCAAATAATATTTATTAATTTTAAAAAATAAAATCGCATTTTTTAATAATTCAAAAAATATTTAATATTTTTCTTCTAATTAAAATTCATAAATAATATATAAAATAAATTAATAATAAAAAATGTATCACGCCGGCACTTTGGCGCGAGGTGTCGGCGTGGTCAAAATCACCGGCGGCGGCGCATTTGACCGGCGGCGCACATGTCTAGGAATACCTAACTTATGAATTGTAGACAATTTTGCTGTTTTAACTTTTAAGTCATTTATAATTTATATAAAATATATATGGAAAATCGAATATAAATTATATTAAATTTAAAAGTTTATGAAAAAAAATTTGTCTGAAATTTATAGGGTAGTTATTCCAAACATGGTGGAATACATTTCTCTGGTAAAATCAGATTTTTATTTTTTAAAAACGCGCTCAAAAAATGATTCAAAGTTAAAAAAATAACACATTGCCGGAAAAAACACATTGACGCTAACATCGATAATATATGTATATCATTAAACTGCAAATTTGAAGGTGATTCTGAATATATATAAAAATTGATATTTTTTTAAAAAATTATTTGTTTTAAAGTAAATATTATATTTCGGTAAATTTAATGAGGATTCTAAATATGTAGGTATATATTCATTTTTTAATTAAGTAAAGATGCACAATTATCTAATTGCGATCTTTGCTCAGAAACTGGAAGCTTTGATCAACAATGCTATTTTTATTTTCTTTCATTTTCGATTTTGACCTAAGATAGAAAACGTTTTCTATATTTCAACAATTTTGAGAATAATTACAAACATAAAATTTCCTTTTAAAAAGAGATCATCCCAATTACGATAATGGGTTTATTTTTATCCTGATTTTAAAAAAAAATATATAAATAGAGTTCATAGGTAAAATTGTCAGCGTGTCACAAAATCTATTAAAAGTGCATTTTATTTTTCTTTAAATAAAAATTGATTTTATTTATTGGAAAAAAATAATATATATTACACTATTATAATATATCGGATATTGTCAATACAATATTAACTCCCTCCTCGCTTCAATTCCAAACTCCAGGTTTGCACTGGGTGGAGTTGGATGAATGAATAGAACGAGGGATCAAATAATTATAATAATCATGGAGGGTGGGCGGTTTCAGCGATTTTTCTAAATAATGGGCGGGTGGTTTAAAAACATTGGACAAGCTTTTGGATCAAAACATATCTTTTGCAGACCTGCGGATAATATTTTCGCGCAAATCTACAAAGTTGCTTTTTATATGGAGCAGTAAAAATCTTCATTGAAGGCATTTTTATTACACGGAAAAGGGGAGGGAACACAAAATAGTCACCGAAATTGAAGGGGGTAGCATAAGGTATGATTTTGCTGATTTAGTAGAGGAGTAGAGGGAGGGGTTAATATCATCTCTAATTAGGGGGATGTACACTGTATAAGTGTCTTATGATTTTTCCTTATATTTGTTGATTTATTCCACCCGAATTCGGTTATATTCGAAAATCGAAATATAATATTGTGATATATTTAAATAATATAATATTCAAAATCTTCTTCAATATAATGATTTGAGATAAATTCATATATAGTTATTGCTTCATCCTTTGTTAAAATAAGGTATTGTTTGATTTAAAAAAATATTAAAATAGATTATTTATTTATTTTTTTAAATAAAATGAAAATATTTATTTCGTCATAATATATTAAATTTAATTAATAAAATGAAAATATTTATTTCGTCAATTTAATTTAAAAAAATATATTTTTTAAAATCAATCTCGAAGATGATAAAAAAAAATAAACTCGAGCCCAACTAGGCCTGATTTTTTTGAAATTCCGACTTTGGGCCAGCTTGGCTTTAGCTCCAGCCCAGATTTTCTAGCTTAAGCTTACAGAATAATTTTCATTTGTTTATATGTTTATTTTACCATTAAAATGGTTTCTTTACCATAAGTCAGGTATTCGAAAGTCTCGGTAATGTAAACCCAGTTCAAATTTGGACAAATAACCGAACTCACTACCGGATTCCTTGTGATTGCGAACCGAACCCGATAAAGAATTTTATTTTATTTTTTTAAAAAACCTATAATGAATCCGTTTTCTTTTTCTCGCCCCATCTTAAACGAAACCCAGTCGGATTTCAGAGTTTGGTTCTGATTCCGAATTTAAATCAGCTGATTCGCGGGATCCTAGCCTTAATCATAGTCTCCTTTTATTTTTATTTCCATTTCAACAAATAAGCTTCCTTCCACTTCCCCCCTTCCCCACTTTAGATTCCCTTAAATTTAATCTAATCTAAAGCACGTTAATCTAAGACTTGACCAAAGAGCGAAGGTGAATTACACACAGGCCCATCCTCTGCATGATTATGCCGTAGGGCTTTGTATACACAGGGAGAGGGATCTTGCACCTTTCCTTATGTTTTGCATTTTACAATAAATTTGTAATCACTATTCTATTACCGAAACAATTTCGAGCTTCTAAGGAATCTTTAACTTGATAAATGTTCTTTTCCCCTTCTTCTTTCTTAAAATATTATATTTTACTATATTTTAAGTATTTAGTTTAAGAAAAAATGGTAATTATAAAGATCAATTCCAATTCTTGGTCAATGTTGCCAAGTTTAAATATAACATTTTTTCTTAAACAGAATGAGATCCATTTTTTTTTATCTAATGAGCTATGGAATCATGTGGTTGCTTCCGATCTTCTATATATCACACCTCATAGCACGGAATCATCTAGTTGGCATCAGAAAGAATACTAGATCCTTGCTGGATTTGAACCAAGATCTATCGGCGACTAGCCCACAAACGCTTTCCCAAAACGACGATGTTTTAAAAATATATAAATTACAAACCATTTGTTACAGTGTATTAAACAAAAAATAATATAATATAAAATACAGATTTGTTCAACATCGCCTTTGGTAGTTAACTATCAATAACCGTTTTGCCTTAGTTATAACAGGCCAAATATTTTTTTTGCAAAATCGTTCTTAAAATGGTAGAATCGGTATTTCTGGATATGATGGAATACGTTTCATTTCAACCAAAATCAGATTTGAAAATAACCCCAAGTGTGTGTGTATTTATTAATATAAATTTCCCATAAATTTTAGACCATCTGGTTATGAAATTTAAAGTTTTGTTTTTTTTGTTGAAATTTATACATTACCAATAGGCGAAAATTAACTGATGCTACGAGTATTGGCCAATTATGCAAAATGACTTGTATCATTGAATATACAATGTAATTTGCTGACGGACGAAAATATAAAATGAGAATAACCATATGTGGCTTATTAACATAATTAAATTATTTATCCAAAAAAAAGGTGGATTTGATATTTTTTAAAAAAAATATGTCCGTCACATAAATTCCCCTCCCCCGTTCTTAAAAAAAACGAATTTTTATATTTTTTTTGAAACCTTTTCCCAAAATATTTATTTTACTTATTCCTTTTTTTTTGTTTTATTTTAACAAAAGATGAAATTAATAAATAAAAATTCTAGTCATAGAACCAACGACATATAATAATACCTAGACTGACGATGCATTCATTAAAAGTGTACATCAATGAAAAACAGCTGGGACGCCATTTTGGGTACCCGTATCATTATTAAAAATTTTAAACTAGAGCCCAATTTATTACTATGTCTGACGCAAACTTTATTAATGAATTGCTTGATCATCGAGATAATAAAGAAACAATTTATCAATTTAATAGTAGTTTTTAATATGATAATAATTACTATACGGGGGTTACTTAAAGGGCGGGTCCAGCTGATTTGCATTTAGCTAGGCTTTCAAGTGCATTATTATGAATAAATTGTCTATTCAAATCTAATTTTAAACAAGCAAATGTCTCATTTTTTTTTAAAAAATCGATTCCACCATTATGTGACATGAAAAATTGTCACACTAGGTAAACTGACAATCAATGCAATAAAAAAAAAGGATATTGTAATAATTGAAGTAAGCTAGTTATTCTGGAGTTGCGAACAGAACACGTGCATGAATTTTAAAAAAATTTTGAAATAGCAGCCATGGTTCAGATGGTCAGAGATTAGGACGATATGAAAGACACAATAGGTAGGGTAATTCAATTCTTATCTTGACCAGTTATATTTGTAAAGTGAATTTTCTGGATAATTAAGGTCAAGGTTCGCATTTAACACGTTTTGTTCGAGCGTTGTGATATTTAACATAGCGTTATCACAAAATAAAGTCAATAAATAGGTATAAATTTTTAATATGGAGCTTTATGATGATAACGCTATAATAAAAATTGAAAAATGTAGGTTGCGTTTTATAAAAAAATAGCGAATTCGATATTTTTCTTAAATATTATATAAAATAATTTTCTCTATCTATTTTAGCTTTATCCTAAATTAGTTTTTATAACTGAATCAGCTGTAATAACGTTGCGTTAAATAACACAACGCTTGAATAATAACGCGTTTAATATAAATGCAGCGTAAGTATAAAAGGATCGCCCGATATAGAGCATGGTCCTTTATAAATGGCTATGCAATGTTATCCGATGACGTGCATGTTAGTCTTTATTTTGAATTTATAATTGATACGATATTTATAAAGGAATTATCACATAAATTTTTTACAAAAATAAATTATTTATAAAGATAAAAGAAAAATAAAAAGAAGGCTGTAAGGAGAGTTTTATAAATAATAAATGAAAAACAAAAAATATAAAAATATAAAACATTTTTATGGCGTGTCCTAAATCGACTTATTACTAAATAGCCAAAAAAAGGCAAAAGAGAAAATTTAAAAAACAAAAAAAAACATAAAAAACATAAAAAACGAGAATAAAATATATTAGCAATGCCACCAAATATTTAAAACAAACTTAAAAAAGGAAGCTTTTTAGCCTATATTAAAAAGTAATTGGTATCAAAATTAAATTAACTCAGACAGGACAGGGCCTTAACACATATACAACTTTAATATTATCAAAAGTATAATTAAAATGGCGAACAGCTTCTATCGATTAGTTTATGTTTCATTCATATTGCTAGTCTAAAGTGATTTATACAATATTATATATGTTTATTTTTTTTATAAAATATAAAATTCTAGAATCTTCTCTTGAAGATGGGGGGGGGGTGTCAAAATGTCATTAAAATAACAAATCTTATTTTACCCGATAAATATTAACGAACCCAAACATGTAAATAAAATTTTTTAATACAATCTTATAAACCATTATGAAAATTATGAGTTCAACAATGACATAGATTTTAAAGGAGATGCGTTGGCATATAAGCTATAAAATCTCAATAAAATGATATATTTAATGGCTATAATTCAGAAAAAAAAAGTAAAAACCCAAAATTATTATAAAACTCATATAGCTAAAGGCCTACTATAAATAAACCTAAAGACCTCCAATAAAATTTATTAGTAAAAAAACCAACCTAATAGTGCCCCTCCCCCTTTAGAAAAATCCTGGATACGCCAATGCCCAAGAGTATTCGAACATGCGATAGGTATACTTCTATTGGCTCTTTGAGGAAGAGACTTCCGTTGGAGCTAATGTAATTGGACTTTGCATAGCTATTGCCAGCCTATGCCTGAGAAGGAATCATGTTTTTTAATAAATTTGCTAATGTGTGAGCTTAGATCTGTAAGAAGGACACGGTGAAGCCATCATATGTAAAGTGGTGGAGATGATTACCATAAAAATATGGTTATCAGATATTTCTGATATTTGATGATTTTTAAATGTTTTTTATGCTCTAAGATGTACGAGGTAGAAAGAGGCAAAGAGTCAATACATGAGTTAGTCACCTACACTAGAAATTGATCCCTTTCTTATGGGATTTGGGTAGTATCATCATGGCATTTTTATGATAGTGTTATATTGACTTATCAATGAAAAGATTTTTTATTTTCAGACTATCAAAATCAATGAAAAATTATTTTCCCAGCCTTTGATTTATGTCAGCGAAATTATAAATTATTTATTCTTTTTTTTTGTTGAAAATACAAGATTTTTTTAAAAAAAATTAAAATATATTTTTATTTTTAAAAGTATATTTAAAGAAAAAATTAATTGAAATTGTAAATAATGAAATGGATAATATAAAAATATTTAAAGTTCTTGAAGTAATAGGGAAAGTGTAAGGGAAAAGGCTAAGGATATTATATGACAAAACAGATGAGAAAATACATATAGAAATTGACACTGTAATTCTACCTACCGAGAAGGGTTTAACTCTGTTGGCGGCTTCTCTGTCAGAATATAAAGGGAAGAAGTAGATTTCTAGAAAAAATAAATTATTGAAATATCACTCTTTTTTAAGGAGTGAAACTATTTTAAAAATTAGATTGCTCAAGTAATATACCACTAAAAATAAAACTAGTATATATGAAATTATCCATTAAGATAGATTGTAATTGCATCAGTACTAGTGTTGTTAAACGGCTCGATTTGAGCCGATTTTTAAAAGCGGCTAAATCAATATTTTTTTATCTAGAAAAAAATTGTGCAAGCTTGAAGATTTTGCTCATAGATGACACAAAGGTTTGGGCATCTATTAGCCAAATCTAGAGGCGAAAGGAATATTTTTTTTGGCTAAAATATTGAGCTAGCCATGCCATTTAACAACAGCACCCATATTTAGTTTACGTGAATTGTAAATATGATTTTATAGAATAAAATAAAATAAAAAACATTAATATTTTATAACCTTATAAATTATTTAATTATATGATTTATCAAAAAAAAATAAAAATTCAATGTCATTTAATGATAATTTTTTAAAAAAAGAACATAATATATATATTATGTTATTTTTGCAGACAGGGCAAGGTCTGTTATTTAAAGGACCCGAGTAAGATTATAAACAAAAATAATATCATATAAGCCTGGATATTTTGCATAAATGGCAGAAAGAGTTTTTGAGCATCTATTTGCCAAATCCGCGAGGCTTACATGATTATATTTTGGCTAAAATCTTAATCGGGCCGTTTTTAAAAATCGACCCAAATCGGACTTTTTAACGTAAAATCATTTTTTTATAAATATTTATCTTTTTTAGATCTCAAATAATAAATTTAGATTGTATGATAATATGTCGTACTGGTTTAGCTTATTCAACGTTAGGTCTTATTGTTTTTTTTCAGGTGTTTAAATTTTTAAGATTCGATTCATTAAAGGCGCGCCCTTTTTTAATTTTTGAAAATATCTGATTTGGTCATAATCCTATTTTAGCACGTATTAAGAATAGATCCTTTAATGTGAATTTCAGACAATTTCGCCCCTGAATATTTGTAATCTATATTATATTATATAATATTAATTTTTAAAAAAATTTGAAATTTATTGATATAATATCTTAAGAGATCTAGTGTTGTCAAACGGCTCGATTTTTTATAAGCGGTTAACCCAATATTTTAATCAAAAAATATACCGCAAGCCTGGAGATATTGCTCATAGATAGCAGAAAGAGTTGAACCATCTATTAACGAAATCTCAAGACTTGTTTAACGTGATTTTGGCGAAGATCTTAATTGAAACTTGGTTAAATTAGCCCTTTAACAACACGGATGAGATATCATGCTTATTATAAAATCATAAACAATTTTTTTTTATAAAAAAAAAGTTTCGATCAATAATATTTTATCTACCTACGCATATTCAGACACATCTAAAAATGTCAACTTTGATAAAATAATAATTACAAATGAAAAATGTTATTAAAATTTGATATTATTTAATATTTTTATTATTTGAAAAAAAAACATTAATTTTTTGTTTTCAATATCTAAAGATAGTAAAAATCACAGACAACAAACTAATTAAGGAAGGAGGGTCTGAATAATGATAAGCTTCTCATAAAATTGTGTAATCGAACATTATATGAAGGACTAATGCGGAGGATTACATTATTTTTAACAGTTTGTCGCTACCATTTTGTAAATTCATATCTTTGCGCGTGTTTGATGATTCTGTTATTCGGTCGATTTTGTTTGGCTCAGAATCCCAGAGGTATCCCTAAAAGTAAAATAATACATAATAATCAACCAAAGGGAGATTCCAAATGCGATCCTTATGGAAACCCATGTAGAGATGGCATAATATTACCTATGTGGAAACCGGACATCTCCGAAATGCAGAGAGAGTTAATTAAATTGAATCAAATCGATTCTTCATCTGCTTATTACAACAAGTCATTATTTAAAAATGTTATGAGCTTAAATAGACGCAAATGGAAGTTAGAAAGACAAATCAAAATGGCCATGATCGGGAGGGGATTCGTATATTTCCTTAGTCTCATCTATTTGTTCATAGGGGTTTCCATCGTGGCCGATCGTTTTATGGCGGCCATCGAAGTTATAACATCCAAAGAAAAAGACGTAGCTCTTAAGATGTCGGTAGGTGCACTGGAAGCTTTCCGCACTAAGAAACCTCCCAAACAAGAAATAACTATTGTCACCGTAAGGATATGGAATGAAACCGTATCAAATTTGACCCTCATGGCTCTAGGATCTTCAGCCCCAGAGATTTTACTATCCATAATTGAAGTGATCGGCAAAAATTTTGAAGCTGGCGAACTCGGGCCTGGAACTATAGTCGGCAGCGCAGCTTTTAACATGTTCATTATAGTAGGGATTTGTATACTTGTGGTGCCCTCTTCACAGCTTCGCAAAATTCACTACTTGAGAGTCTTCTTCATAACCGCCAGTTGGAGCATTTTCGCATACATATGGCTCTATTTAATTCTAGCGGTGATTAGTCCGGGACAGGTTAGCGTCACAGAAGCCCTGATAACTTTCTTTTTTTTCCCTTTGACAGTTCTAACGGCTTACATAGTAGACGTAAAAATGTATAAGCGCTGGCGGATTGTTCCAAAACGATACGAGGCCCAATATAGGAAATCGATGACCTATATTCCCGATGAAGAAGCGCTCGAAATGGAAAATGTCGCCACAATAGATAAACAAAGATTTTCTGTGGCTAGTGGCGAGGGTCAGATGCTCATGCCCCATAAAGATCATTTTGGCGCCAGACGTAAAATATCGGTATACATGGACGGTACCGCTAAAAGTATCCCTATTTACGAAAGGACGAATGGCGTGGGTTTGTCAGTCATCGATAAAAGCAATCAACGCCAATCCATATCATATTCCATGCCTTCAAAAAGGAAATCGACACTGCTCAATTTCAGGAGCATTCCATTCTTCAAAAGTATATCTGATGATGTGCCTTTGTCTCCCGATGCTGCTATGATTGGTGATTCCATCTCGAATTCCGATGAAGGGGCGTATAGGGACTACGTAGAGTTTGAAAAAACTAGACAAGACTATATGAATGCCCTAAGCGAGGCTAGAAAGGAAAATCCAGACGCCGATTTGCAAACTTTAGAACGTATGGCCTCTTACAAAATACTAAATCGTGGCCCCAAGAGTAGGGCTTATTACAGGATACAAGCTACTAGAAAATTACTCAGCAAACAGGGTAACGTGATGAGTAAGACGAGATTCCAGAAGCTGTCTAACTGTTTATTCAGCGATAAAAAACTTGGTTCCGATCTTAAAGTAATATTCTTCTTTTTTTTTATCTTCATACCCTAATGGTAAGAAAATAATAAATTATATAAAATAATAAAATAAATATATATATAATAAATGTTGCGAGCAGAATCTTAATTTTTATGCTTGAAAAAGATTTACATATAAAAGATTTAAGCATTTTCAGGTAATTTGATCAAAATCTTCAAAGATTCTTGCTCAAAAATATTTTGAAGATTAATTTTCAAAATCTGGTGACAGGGGAGTATATAATAAATAATGAATGAACGCATAAATAAATATAAAAATTTTAAAGTGGTATAATTTATTTATATTATATTTTTAACAAAAAAAAAAGACTAAACTGCCCATCATCTCGGAAGACGCCAGATTAAAAGAAAATATCGAAAAAGGTAGTTTATTAGGCCAAGATGTGACTAGGGTTTATTTTGATCCGGGTCATTACACAGTCATGGAAAATGCCGGAAAATGTCAATTAAGAGTGGTCAGAATGGGTGGGGATTTTAATTCCGTTATCAAAGTGGATTACGAAACCAGAAATGGAACAGCTAAGGCTGGAGAAGATTATGGATCCACTAAAGGAACATTGATTTTTGAAAAAGGTTTAAAAAAATTTTAAAAATTATTTTACTACAAATTCTAATTTCCCCTTTATCGGGATTATGTTTAGAGATGTTTTAGGACCTATTTTCGATGTATTTAAAACAGCTTGGTGAATTTTCCTAATTAGTATTAAATATTCAAATTTTTCTTGTATGATATTATTTAAAACACATGACAATTGGTAGTAATAAATTAATCTTTATAAATTAAATAACTTTTATATTTTGAGATTAATTAGGAATTATAATTATTATTCTTTTTATTTTTTTCAAAAATATCTCCCATTTTTCATAAATTTTGAAAAATCTTAATGCTCTTTTTTTAAAAAATTTAATTATTTTTATATTTTAAATTACTATACAATTTCAATATTAATCATAGACAGAGGTATAAATTTATAACCTAGCCGACCTGATCTCAAATAATTATTTTTGGCTTTGGTCCCAATATTTTAGGTATACCCGGCCCAGAATATTTATAAAAAAGATTTATGAATAATTTTTGGACTGGTTTTTATTTTTTCCAAATCGTTTGAATTAAAGAGATAAAATTTGAAATACAAGGATTAAGCGTTGTTAAATGGCTCCATTAAAAATCTGATAACCCCAATAGCCTAAATATATTACGCAAGCCTGGGGGTTTTGCTCATTAGATGGCTAAACTGAAAGGTTCGTAACATCTATTAACTTAAATTTAGAGGCTTGCGAAATATTATTTTGACTAAAAATCTTAATTTGAAAAATTGATAAATCAAGCCGTTTTAAGTATAAAAAACTTTATTTAAAATATATAATTATATATTTTAAAAAAATCGACCCGGCCCGGGTTTTAGAAAATAAAATATTCGGAGGCCCGGCCGAGTTTACATTTTTTTTAAAGCCCGGTTTTAAATTTTACCATTTTATGGCCTTCTTTAAACCGAGATCAACATGTCTCTTTTATCAATATATTTTAATTTAATGTGACCCCTAATTTTTGAGATTCAAAAAAAAGAGATGAATTTTAAATCATAGATCCACTTAAAATGTTATGTTCATAAAGGAAAAATCGAGGCCACATTTTCTGTACCCATTATCAACGATGAACTATTCGAAGAGGACGAATATTTTTACGTTGATTTGAAACATTTGAAGTTTGCCGATGATAATCACCCTCCTAGTCCAACCGAATCTCCAGAACCCCAAGAAGGTTTTAACTTAATTTTATTTTATTTTTCCTTATAAATTATAATATTACAAGTTGTTCGAAATTCTCATAAAAGACACCTTTTTGTGAACTTTTACAATTCCAAAATATATATTCCTGATATTTGAGATATCTTTTCCTCCTATTTTTCTGAACATTATTTTACACCTCTTACTAATTATTTATATTATAACTAATTATATTTTTCTTTCGATCTAAGAAAAAATAAAGAAGAGGGTTTTTTTTTATAAGTTTCTCAAAATTAATTATGTCGGAAGACAATTGTGGTTTATATTTTAATTAAAATTCAAATTGAATCCTCATAAGCCATAACATAATAAATAATATTGTGATAATTTATAGTTTGGTTTTGTGTATTATATTTCAAAGTAATTTTATACAGTATATAATATATATTTTTTTAAAAAACTTGTTTAAATTTTAAGAATACATATACTATCCATCTATCATAGCATAATTTTATTATTGATTTATGATTTCTGGGAATTCATTTCAACTCAGTTGAACAGGAAAAAGAAGAAAAAAAAATGATAATATAAAATTAATATAATAATTATACACTTTGGGAATTTATAATTACAAAAAATAAAAAAAATTACTTTATATTTAAATTTTTTTTAGTTGCTTTTCGAATTTGTCGCATTTTTAACGATCATTAAACTATTTTGAAGGATCCTATTTATTTTACATCAAAAATAAGTTTTATACTTAACTTATAAGTATATCAAACATATAATAACGACTATTGAAAACTGGATATAATTTAAGAAAATTGACATTATTATAATACTATAACACATAATAGACACATCTTTCTCATAAGATCATATACCTTATAAGTAATTTAGGAACATTTGAAATGGATAAATCTATATAATTAAGACACCGGTCTTTGTTCTTTATTCATTCCAAGGCATGATTTCTTTCGATTTTTAAAAATCTGGTTTATATCATATTATACCATTTTCATTTTTATTTTTATTAATTCATAAATAACTCCCAAATAATTTCTCTTTTTTTTAACATTTGCTTTATTTATAATATATATAAATGTCCATGTAGACGTAGAAGTTGGTTATTCCAGGGATTCTAAATGGTATTCAAAACTCTACAAAAGAAAAGGAACTCACGTTTCCGTAGATCTTTCTTCTTCTTCGAGTCCCTCATCGACTACATCCCCTGCATTGTTAAAGTTGGATAATCCCAGAACCGCTACTGTCATGATATTCGACGATGATCATGGCGGGATATTTGCGATAGAAAATGATTTATATAAAGTTAACGAAGATTGTGGAGCCGTAAATGTGAAAGTGCTCAGAAAGGCTGGTTCGCGTGGTAAGGTTTACTTGCCTTACCAAACTGTGGATGGAACGGCAAGAGGGGAAGACAGCGGTTCGACGCTAGGAAAGGAGTGGCAAGGACATCATTTTATGACTGAGTAAAATATAAAAAAGAAAATAGAAAAAGGCGTCTAAATTTATCATCCAAAAATTGACACTTTATGCCTTAAATTACATCTGATCTTTTATTGTTTATTCCCCCCCCCCTCCCATAATATCAATTAGTGATAACAAAAATAAGCAAAAAAACCCCTTAAAATCGTCGCTACCATCTATAGAGTTGAACACGGTCATCGCAGATGATCATAAAATATCTCAAACTTCCCAAAATACCCAGAAAAGCAGCAACATCATAATGGAAGATGGGGAAGATGGCTCTGGAAATCCTAAAGACTTCGAAAGGACTAAAGGTTATCTTGTCTTCGAAGACGAGCAAATCGAGTAATTGAATTTTAAGTATAATATAGTATAAACACACTTTGGATCTTTAAAACTTATTTCTATTTTTTTTTTCGCATCCAAATTATTTCTGTATTAAAAAAAAATGGGCATAATAGACAAATAATTTTTTTTTTAAAGTATTAATTAATTAACAATCATTTTAAAAAGGTATTGTTAATTTTAGAACATCATTTTAGTGAATTATCATAAATATCAGATCTAGTTAATAATAATAATTATATTTTATTAAGGGTGTAAATTTCGTAATAGATCAAGCAATAACTATGTTTGATTAAAATACTCCTACAAATAAATGTGTTTAACAAATAAAAAACATTATATTACATTTTCATTCCTATCTTTTTTAATTATAAAGTGTCATCCCTATCTTTTTTAATTATAAAGTGTCATCCCTAAGGATTTGAAACATACTCGGATTCAATTATAAAAGACACTATGTATATTCTACATTTTTATTTAAAAATTATATTATATGTATATAATTTTAATTTTTTTATTGAAAAAAAAATATTGAGTGTTGTTTTGTTATTAAAAAAAATGAAACAAATTTGATAATAATTCGATATAACTTAATAATATCAAAAAAATTTAATAATTTATAAAAAATGAAAAACGAAAAACGAAAAAGTATTGAAAGAAAACATAGTTATTATAGTGTATAACCCCCCAGAGTATTTCTAATATAATATATTATAAATTCATAAAAAAAAATTATTTATTCATTAACAACCCAACAAATATTAATAATTAAAAAATTAATTAATTTTATATGACTTTCATAATAATTGTTCATTACAAAGTCAAAATATTTACAATAAATAGTTTGTTTTTTTTAGATTATTTTGATTTTGTAGATGAGTTACATACAGGAGCAGTTACCATAGTTTATTATATAATTTAATATATTCCGTGAAAGTTTTATTCAAAGGAGTGGTTGCAATAAGTTACACGTGTAATTTTTTACTATGTTAAATTAAGTTCATCTCTCCCGCTCCCTCGTTTTTCTTTTTTATAAGTGAAAACTTTTTAGTTATCGCTCTAATTACACGAATTAGACATTTTACGACAATTTCTCCAAATTTAGTGACCGAATATTCCGTGATTAATATTTCTAAAATTGACACGATATTAACTCTTACAAAATCAATATATGTAGTAGCTTCCAGAACAAAGAGTCCGTTTCCAAAATCTCTTTCTCTCTTTTTAACGTGGTTGAAAATTTAGACGATGTATTTCTATCGAGTTTTTTTTTATGAAAAGAAAGATATCAAATATAACACTGCAGCATCTTTAGATTCTGCTCAAAGTTATGAAAATTTTTCGACACACAAATTTATAAATAGCACCACCGCAAAAAAATATAAATGATAATCTTTTAGAGAATATATTAATTTGATAGATGTAATGATAGAAATTAAGAGTACAAAAATGAAAATAAAATATGTAAATAAAATTAGATATTTTATCATGAACAACCTTCCAGAAAGTTCCGAAGCTTGGAACTGAATATATATTTTTGACTAGAACGAAACTGAAACGCAAAAATGCAGTAGTTTCAAGTTCCATATGTTAAAAACATAAAGCGTATAAAGAATAATTTTATAAATTTTTTGGTCTCAGAGGCCCAATGTTCTGTATGTAAATATTTGTTTATTTTATTAAAATATAATTTTAATTTGCATATAAAATGCTTATTTAAAATATTCCATTTGCGAGACAAAGGGGGCAAATAAACCCCATCTTAGTAATGGCCCTGAAAAATGTATTTTTTAAAATAGTTTATTAAGGGATAAGGAAGAAAAAAGAAAGACTTGGGTAGGAAGGAAGGAAGGAAGGAAGGATTAAATTTAACATTTTTTTATTACATTTTATTTTAAGGGGTTACATATTAATACGTATAATCGATACTGAACAATACGAAAAAAATGTATCGTTTGAACTCAAGTTAGGACAACCAATATGGATAAAAAATTCAGGTATAAAACAAAATATGCCCCTTCCCTCTTCGATTTATTTTTGTTTAACCTTACAATTTGAAATTAAATTTTAGTTTGCATTTGATATCTGTGTATAGTTATTGTTATAATATATTTACAAATGTATTTTATGGGTTTCAAAAAGTAAAAATTAAATATAATGTCCCTATGACCCGGTATTTTATTTAGCCCCCCCCCCCCATATTTTAATTCATTCCTTATTATATTTCATACCTAAAGATGAAGACTCAATTATTGACCCAAATAGTCCCATACCCAAAAGCCCCAGACCTTCGATATTTAACAACAAAGTTGACCCTTCCACATTAGGATCTCCCGTTCTTGGAGACATTTCTTCTTGCACTATAAACATCATCGAAAGCAAAGATTTTAAAGTGATGGAAAATTTAAAACATGATATTGCATAAAAATTATTTCACATTTAGTACGTCTATATAAATATAAGATATATCATATATAAAATTAGAGTTGAAAGGTGGGAGGAAAGGGGGAGAATATAAGATATGTAATTTAAGAAGTGTATAAGGGTTAAAATGTGAATTATTAAATACGAAAGAGATTTGTTTTGGCCATTAATATTTTAGGCGAATAAATAATTTTAATTAATTTATATAGTTATACACACTTTTATCGTAAATTTTACTCATAAAAAAAAGCATAAATATATAAACAAATTTATGAATTAACCATTTTTATTATCAAAAATATGTATTAAATTGATTTTATAAAAAAATTTAAAATTAATAGCTCACAATAGACAAACTTTTGAAAAAGACCAACATCGCATTTTTGGTTGGAACATCGACTTGGAAGGATCAATTTATAGATGCTTTTACCATTAATCAACGTATATTTTTATTATTTATTTTATTTAAATAAAAGATACACAAGGATTTCTACACCACATAATAAACCCTAGCAAATGATGATATTACCATTTCAAATATTTTACACACCACCCCCCTCCCCTTTAAATTTTACCCAACACACACTTTAATTTTTACCCCCTATTCTTTCCTAACAAATCAAAATTACCCCCCCCCCCCCCCCAATTCAATTTTATTTAACTGACGATAACGTCTTCACAACTTCTTATCCTTCCAATTTCACTCTTCCTAGCAGATATAAACCTCCTGTTATGAATACTTTTCTTTTTAAACCTTCTTAAAATATTGCAGTTTTATTGTTAAAATCTAAATAAATGAATATTAGATCGGATTTATAATGCGCGGTGGGAATCATTAACGATTTAGCAGCTAATCGATCCAATTTTTCATCATATCAAAGTCTTTATTAATATTAATTACTTTTTAAATCATTATCTTAATATGAATTGAAGATATCTAACAAACTATTCCTTTAAAAAAAATTTTGTAAAGGAAGAAAAGGGATGCCAGTAGAAAGATACTTTTGCTTACGATCGATCAGCTGTTAAATTGCTAACGAATTTGTCCAGTCGCATTCATTATAAATTTTGTCTTAGCAAAAGGCCTTATAAATAAGATGGATTTGGTATAAGAAAATAGCCACCTTAAGCTATTGTGGAAGATTGAAGGGGGGGGGGGAGAAGTGGAGTACAGCTAATTACATTCCAACAAGACATATTATAGGATATCTTAATTAAATGATTCAAAAAATTAATTTAACAAAAATCATAAAAATGATGCTCTATTTTTATTATATACATATGTGGTTTATAATAATAGCCGAAGAAACAGAAAATGGAGAGGAAAAAGAAGGTGTGGAAAAGGAAAATGCTCCCTCTTGCTGGGATTATTGTCTACATTACATTACTCTGTTCTGGAAAATTTTATTCGCTTTCGTACCTCCTACTGGTATATTTTAATTCAATATTTTATTTAATTCACCCCGAAATTTAAATAGATTGTAAATTCACTGAAGAATTTATTGTGACACTTTTGAAACTAAGTGATAATAATTTATATTGTCTCTGCTAAAGTTAAAGTTATAATAAAAATGAATTCCTACTTGTAACTAAATATTATAACTCCATACAAGAATATAATATTATTCAAATTAAATATCCCTTTGGTTCAAATATAATCAGTATCCATATAATGAAAATGGTAATAGTTTATTTAGATTTTCTAACCTAAAATCGACGCCATTCCTACCATCAATTACTTTAATAACAGTACGATCTAGTGTAGATCAACGGTCTGATTCGGACCAAAACATCTGAACCGGACGGGACCGAACAATCTTAATTAACGGGTTTCTATCCGGTCTTTTCGTTACGAATCATTAAAAAATTATAAACGCTAAATATTTTAATCTGAGATTTCTAGTATTTCTTATTATTAAATATTTAACTATCCTTTCAATTCAATTATTAATATTGTTATTTATAAAATTAAATGGGATATAATAATAGAATTATTTATGTTTGTCAAAATAAAATAGAAATGGCGTAAATATTTTCTTAATAATAAAATCAACTGCCTCTTCTTATTATCAAGAATCTTGACCTCTCAAGGTTATTTGCTCTGCTATTTAACATTCATATAAATTCTGATATATTGACCAAAATATATCTTCCACCCACGATAAAATGGCAACTTAATCGTTGTAAGGCTTTGGAAAATATTGCCCAAAAATATGACAAAAATGTACTATGAAAACAAAACCAAGAAAAAGTAACATTAAAAAGTAATACAAAAAATATGGAACCAATAAAAATGGCATTTTTTACCCATTAATTCTACAATTTTTTTTAAATATTAAAATCAATTATAAAAAGAACCCCAAAGTAGTAAAAGCAAAGACAAAATATCTAACAGTTCCTTGTTTGATCTCAAGTCTAAATGTAGGCTTTGCAAGAGTTTTAAAAATATCCGTCCGGTTTTTAATAGATTTTCGGTCCAGTCTTTTTATTCTGATTTAGTCTCAGTCAGGTCAGGTCTTTGACCTTCCGCTAGTATGATCCTTAATTTGAAAGTATCATAAGTCGGCATACATTCTATTTCGAAAATCAACAGATGCCGCATCAATACTCATCTTGTAGGGTTTAATTCTTTACCATTATTTACCTTTTTCTTTATCTTCCTTACCTTCTCTTTAAAGAAAATCAGTAGTAAGGCTCTTCCATCTTTTCGCAATAACATATTTATCCAGTTTTCCTTCTTATCTAGCTATTCCTTCCTTGTATAACTTCTTGCAAATATTAATCAATATTTTTTTCCTTCACTATTTTTTCAATTTATCAGTCATGACGTACCATTTCTCTTTAATCCTTTAAAAAAAAATTCACTTCTATTTCCTTGTTTTCCGACTTAGATGAGTTATTTTTGAAATCGGTGTACACCACAATAAAAGGTTTATTATGTATGAATCAATAGTCTAAACCGGGCAGGGAAATTTGTGTTTCTCCTTAATTTAAAAAAAAAAATTAATAATGCATATATTTAGAGATTTCCCTTCAATAACGAATCGGGCCGTTAAAAAAAATTGTAATTCTGATCGGTTCAGGCTATATTAATCTATAATGAGAATTAAGTTTAGACAACAATAATTAAAAGAATCATTTGATATTTCGATCGTCGTTGCTACTAATTTGAATGAACATGTGTGATTGATAATCATCTTAAAGAAAGAAGAAGAATATATTAATTTGAAACACCTTCTTTTTTAATTTTCCAGAATATAACGGAAATTGATTTTATATGAGTGAATTAATCTAGAGCTATGGTGGTTATATATAAATATTTATAAATAAATATTAATTTTCTTTTTGAAATAGATTATTGGGGTGGCTGGTGCTGCTTCATATTCGCTATCATATGGATAGGCATATTGACAGCTGTGATTGGCGATTTAGCCTCTTCATTCGGATGCACAATAGGACTCAAAGATAGTGTCACGGCTATATCGTTCGTCGCCTTAGGCACTAGTGTACCAGGTTCATAATTTTAAAAATATTAGAAATAAGTTTTTTAAAAAAAATATATTATCACCAAGAAAATAGAATATTATGGTTAATTGTATGATATATTTCTTTCTTTCTTTCTTTCTTTCTTTCTTTCTTTCTTTCTTTCTTTCTTTCTTTCTTTCTTTCTTTCTTTCTTTCTTTCTTTCTTTCTTTCTTTCTTTCTTTCTTTCTTTCTTTCTTTCTTTCTTTCTTTCTTTCTTTCTTTCTTTCTTTCTTTCTTTCTTTCTTTCTTTCTTTCTTTCTTTCTTTCTAGAAAATCATTTTTAAGAAAAGTTTTATTTGACATTTATTCTTTAGATTCTACTATTACATTAGGCGTGGCCAGGATATTTTGCTAAAGAGCGACAAACTTTTATGTGGTTTTTCTCCTCTATATTTTAATAGAGAGCTTTATGTTCGTTTTTACAAAGTATTTAGTCGGATTATATATATATTGTCCACACTTATTTCTTTATTTAAAAATGGCTTCTTTCTAAAAAATTGATTAATTATACTTTTTTTTCCAAATAATTATTGTTTATCATTATATATAGCAGTTACCCTAAAATTTTATTAAAAAAATAATATCGGTCATTTTTATTAACTCGCATCACGGCTTACCTTCAATTTTAACCCTGACTTATTCGAGGAGTTATATTTCAGGAAAAATATGTCTCAAGCTGAGACTTTACTAAAGTGGTTCCAATTTCTCAATCTCTAATAACTTATTTAATAAAAAACAATAACGTCTAGTGCTGAATATCATTTACCCTTTAATTTGAATAGTTGGGGGGAGGGCAGAGTTTGCGAAAAGTAGGAAATTTTAATTGGGGGGGGGGGGGTTTAGACGCTCTCTCCTGGCCACGACTATATTTTATTATTATATTATACATAGTGTGCTGAAATTAATATTAGAATGTTTGTTTTCCATTTTTTTAAAACTAATTAATCATATTATTTATGTTTTAAAGTTAATAAGTTTAGATAGCCTAAAGGTCACATTCATAGTTAGCGCGAATTCGAGGCGAATTTTACAAACACGCTGTATTTTTGTATATTTCTCCGCGAATTCGCACTAACCGTGAATACAGGGTAAGGCCTCATTGCGATGATAGTTAAACGTCGAATAGTCATGACTAAACGATAGCATAGTTCTATTATTTAATATAGTAATTTATGCAGGCGCGATGCGATTCTCCACTATTATCGCGGTTTAATTGCCTAATATAATTTTTTTAAAACAAATTAGCTCTTTTCACCGATTATAAATCGCTTAGAGCAATATTGAAAATATACACTCATATTTAAATTAAGATTTTAAGAAAATTTCTAAAAATGGGACAAATATTTTTAATTTAAAATAAATCCCCCCGCCCCCCCCCCCCCTTGCATTTTAGCTATTTTTTTTTTAGAAAAACTCAATTTAAATGCAAGTGTTTATTTCCATAGCATTTATTAAAATTTTCTAATATTGCTTTTTAAATGTTCTAGGACATATAGGCAAGATTCCAAATTTTTGGCCATTTTTGTTTTTAGCAATTTAGAACGGGAATGGCGTCATCCAATAAAATATAATATTTAAATAAATATGTGATAGATACTTTCGCTAGCAAGGTAGCTGCCATGCAAGATGAATACGCCGATGCCAGTATTGGAAATGTGACAGGAAGCAATGCTGTCAATGTTTTCTTAGGAATAGGTATTTTTTTAAAAAAACTTCTTATTCTTTATTTATAACCTTTTTGTTTTAGTCTAGTTATTCGATATCGTAAAATTCGCAAAATGTGTAGATAGCTCTATTATAATAATTCAAGCATTTCCTTTGTTGATAATAAACGAATTTATATATTAATATAAATAATTAAGATTAAGAGAATTTACTCATTTTGATTTGTATTATGAAACCACATTTGACGGCATAATTTTAAAAAGATTCAATAAAACCCAATGAAAACTAGATTTCAATGGTGCTATCATGAGTCTTATGCTGCATTTATAGTTAACGAGATTTTCTCAAACAGTGCAAAATTAATCGCTAGTGAAATCACAGCTGATTCGTTATAGCTAACATTTTATAGGTAAACAGCTGTCGTGATTTCTTCATTTCGCTACTTATTTATATATTATACCAGTTATCGGCTTGCTTTTGTAAATTACAGTGAATAATTTTGAATCGCTTGACCAAATCGCGCTAACTATATATGAGGTATTCGGCTAAGAACATACCAGAGAGTGTTAGCTTTTGGCGTTTGAGATATTAAACATTTATTAATAAAAGAATATTATATATTCATCCATTTATTATTTAAAATATGTAAATTATTCGGAAATTAATTCAACAAGTCAGCAGACGATAAATTTTTTTATGGGTATGTTCAAAATATTTAAATATTTTAAAACTATGCGCCCGATTTAGAATGCTATAGTATGATCTTGGCGTTACTTTTAAACATATCGAAACATACTTTATTTTCGGCTAGACCTAAATATAAAAAAACCTCAAAATTTATATAATCTCGTAAATTTTGCTTTCTTTTTTCGTAAAAATTTTACAATTTTGTAAAATTTAAGCTAAAATTTATTAATTTTCCTAACTTTAAAAATTAATAAACTTTCGAAAATTTGAAATAACAACTTAGGCCACCATTTTATTTTTACATTAACACAATAGCTTATTTCTATTTTTTTTTCGTTAAAATTACGAAAGTTAACAAATTTTATTTTGATATTTAGATCCTCAGCCTTATTAAGAAAATTTTAACAATTTCTATAAATATTTAAATAAACTACAGGATTGGCTTGGGCCTTAGCCGCTATATACCACGCTGCGAAAGGAACTCCATTTTTGGTTGACCCCGGTTCTTTGGCCTTTTCCGTAACGATATATTGTGTTTTAGCGGTGATCGCTGTTGCAGTCTTAATGGCAAAGCGCGCTATAACGAAAGGCGAACTTGGTGGCCCTATGATGTGCAAAGTTATTACAGCTTGTATTTTCTTCATTTTCTGGCTGATTTATCTGGTTTTGGCTAGTTTGGAGAGCTACTGTCACATCAAGGGATTTTGAAATATTTTTTAAATATTCTAAGAGAAAAAGAGATGAAATATAGAATTGTAAGATTTTTTTAGTACAAACTTTTTTTGTAAAATACTATTTGATTTATTTTGATACTCTACATACAGTTGTAATAATATTGAGAATATTCATGTTGAAAAAGAATATTAAATCGCTATTTTAATTATTAATTATGTGGAATAGTTATTAAAACCCCCCATATCTTCTATATAAATCAATCTACAAATTTACAAACACAGCCAAGACTTATATAAAATACTATATTATTAAGAAGAAGAAAAAATGATAAAATGTATTTTATAGATTAATTTTTTCCAGGCAAGATATAACTTGAACCTTTCCATAATTATCCTAAATTCTCTTATATATATTATATTATATATTTGTAATAAATTACATACTATGTTACTCGAGTCAACTAAATGTTTTAACGTAATTTTTTGTAATATCATATCAAATAATTTATTATGTATTTATAAGACTGGCAATTGACAATTTAATATATACAAGCCTTACAATCAATTATTTTAAAGCTAATAATTTCTATAATTCGCGGAATTAAGGCCTATTTGGTGACTATATGCATATATGTGATATATAAAAATCTCTCTTAAACCTAAAATGTCTTATACATGATTTTATTGTAAAAAAAAATTGATTTGTTTTACACGTACAAAGTTTAATCATTAAAAAAGATATTTTTAATAATTATTTATACTTGTCATTAAAGATTCCATTTTATTTTACTTTATTATAAATATTAATACATTTATAATCAGAAATTTGGATTAAGAGCTTTTCCTCTTCTGTTCGGTTACATAAAGAAAAAAAAGTATGTTTATGTTTTTTTACTATAGTTTGGGTAATTTGGATATCTGATTTTGATTTTAATTAACCAACCCATCTTATTAATTGTCTTTATTTTTCAACATCTTCTTTTAATAAATTATATCAATTTCAGCAGTGCTACTTTTTTTAGAAAACATTAAATATCAATATATTGTTTAGGCTGTGTTTTAAATATGGTTTAAAAATTCGCAAAAATAAAAAAAAATTAATACATTTCTAAATTTTAATCAATTATGTTATAATTTTGAAATTTATAAAATTTTCTAAAAAAAATTTTTGGGTTAAAGCTACTAAAATTCGGAATTTAATTTTTGATATTTAGCTCACAGCCTTATATAAATAAAATAATTGGTGACCTAAATTAAAATTCAGAAATATTATATTATATAAATAGGGAGAAAAGTTGTCTAAAAAATATTCTTTTTCTTTCGAGGAGGGAAGAATTGAAACTTTTGATGGAGTATTTACCTAACTCGTAACTTCATATATGCTTATCGAAAATCATACGATTATTATTCTTTATTCGATTAGAATAAGAAAAAGAATAATTCTTTCGAAGTATTTGACGAATATAAATTATTCTTAAATATTAGAAAATTGTATTTTTTTAATAATAAATATTAGAATTTTTAATTTAGGAAGAGAGCTTCATTCATTATTCGTTCACTCACACTGGCACTATTAAAAATAATGTCCATGCACATCTGTAGCTATTTTATATTCAACAACAGCCAACTCACAAAGGATAATATTTTGATTACATCAGCATTGCCCAAAAAATTTACCGGGAAATGATTTTAAATGAAAATAATTTTTCTAAACTTTTTAAAACAAAAATTATTCATATTTTTCAAGGAATGTCAATCAGATGTTAAAATTTTATTTTTTAATCAGTCGCATCACTGGAAAAGGGCGTGCAGAGGCTCGAGCCCCTTAAAAAAATTTAATAGCCTTCTAAGTGTTTTTTTTAGTATTCTATTTTATTATAAATAGATTTGATATTATTTTTTAAAAATGGCTAGTTGAATTATATTTTCACTGTGTAAACAGTAATCAAATTTTTTGTTAAAAATGGAATATCAATATCACTCGTAAGCATTAGCGTCATTAAGGGGGCGGGCACAGAGGCTAGAGCCCCCTAAAAAATTTAAAAAGTCCCCTCAAAATATTGAATTTTTTTATATAATTAAAATAGACAGGTTAGCTGAAAAAAAGAAGATAATTTTATTGAAAATAATTTTTAAAAAAATTTTGAGCCCCCTGAAGTTGTAAAGGCGCTATTTTTATTGTATACTGCATAATTCAAAAGAAATAATTAAAAAATTGATTCATAATTTACAAATTAAACAAGTGATGATTGAGCTATATATGATATGGTGCACAATTACAAATTTAACATTTCCAATATATTTTATATGAAAAACATAAATAATATCTTTATATTATTTTCATTCTTTAAATTATCTAACCTTATTTATTTAAATTTTCTAACAAAGTCAATATAAATTATTTTGCTCTATATATTTTTTTTTTTCTTTTTAGCTTTCACCTTTTCTGGTGGTAAGCTCCTTCAACATCTCTCTCCACTTTATGTTATTCGTACAATCTCTTTTATCTATTTTATACTTCTTTATATTGGCTCTAACTTTATGGCCCCATTGAAGTTTTGGCCTTCCTCTTTTACGTTTGCCCATCACTTCCAATCTTTCAACTTTATTTCCTATGTAGTTCATAGGCCTTCTCATTGTGTGCCCATACCACCTAAGTCTGTTTACCATTAACTTAGTCTTAATGGGCACTACCTTTAAACTATTTAGTATTCTTGTACTGCGCACCTTATCCTTTCTTGTTACCCCAGCAATCATCCTCAGCATTCTCATCTCCATAGTTTGTAGACTTCTCTCGTCTGATTCTTTGGTTGGCCATGTTTCCGAACTATATAGAATAGTTGGTTGTACTATGGAACTGTAAATTTTTCCCTTTAATTTGTGTGGGATTCTTTTGTCAAATAGCACTCCAGATAAAGATCTCCACTTTAACCACCCTTGATTAATCTTATTCTTTATCTCTTTTTCTATTGTGCCGTTTGTTTGTATAGTGGAGCCCAAATATTTGCAGCTTTCAATTGCGGATATCTGCCAATCATTTATATCAATACTCTCCGTTTCATCTCCTCCTATCACCATATACTCCGTCTTTTCTCTATTTACTTTTAATCCGTGCGTTTCTAGGATATTTATCCAATTCACTAACCTTTCTTTCATTTCATCCTTGGATTCTGCAAGTATTACAATATCATCTGCAAATATCATATTCCACGGGACTGTTTGAGGTATAGACTGTGCTAATACATCTATTACTGTAATGAAGAGAAGTGGGCTGAGAGCCGACCCTTGATAAACTCCTTCGGCTATTGTGAAGCCTGCTGAAGTACCTGTTGTGCTACGGACCATTGTTGTATGTCCCATATACATATCCTCTATTATTCTTATATATTTTTCGGGAAC
The DNA here is from genome assembly GCF_954871325.1 of Gordionus sp. m RMFG-2023. Lineage (NCBI taxonomy): Eukaryota > Metazoa > Nematomorpha > Gordioida > Chordodea > Parachordodidae > Gordionus > Gordionus sp. m RMFG-2023. The sequence goes on from NC_088775.1 coordinate 85,217,071, forward strand.
TTTTTTGTGGCGTAGCGCCCACCAGATAAGTTTTCTTGGGATTCTATCGAAGGCCTTTTCTAGATCGAGAAAGACCATGTGTAGCTTTTTGTTCTTTTCCCTGTATTTTTCACTCATTTGCCTAATTGCATGGATAGCATCGGTTGTTGATCTTCCAGGCATAAAGCCAAACTGTGTCTCTCCTATTTCGATTATATCTCTTAATCTTTTTTCTATTATTTTTTCGTAAAGTTTTAGACAGTGTGACATTAGTTTTATGCCCCTGTAATTTTGACAATTGTGTGGATCCCCTTTATTTTTGAAGATAGGAACTAGATAGCTCTGCCTCCATTTTTGGGGGACCTCTTCATTTCCAAGTATTTTATTGTACAGATTTGTGAGGAGATGTATTCCATCATCTCCTAGTGCTTTAAGGCTTTCTATTGGAATATCGTCTGGACCTATATATAAATCTAATAAATTAAATATAAAAATCAGTATATTAGTAAATATAAAACCTTTATATGTTAGGTACTTTTTTTTGGACGTATGGGTGTGAAAGGGTTTAGCACATATTTAAATCACAATTCTAATTCATCATCACTTAATGAAATTATTTTTAAAAATGATAAATTAATAATTGATGGAACGAATCTAATTTATTTTCTATATTTGTCAGATTCTATAAATTCCTTTTTTAATGGTGAATATAGCAATTATAAATTAGTGGTTATAAGATTTTTTGCTATATTACATTACAATAAAATAATACCTTATGTTATACTAGATGGTTGTTCTGATCCCTATAATTATAAAACAGAAACTATACTTGAAAGGCAAAAAGACAGACTGAAAAAATCTTTAACTCTAGATGGCAACACATCATATATATTACCAATTCTTTGTGAGATTTTATTTGTTGAAATTTTGAAAGAGTTTAATATACCTCATTATCAATGTCTTTTTGAAGCTGATCAGGAAATTGCTAAACTTGCTAATTTTTGGGATTGTGCAGTTTTAAGTGGGGATAGTGATTTTTATATTTATCCACTGACTCATGGTTTTATTCCACTTTCAAGTATAAGCTTTATTAGCAATTTGTATCAAGATATCCTTAATGAAAATCTTGTTTTCTATCCCTTTAAAGCTAATATATTTAATCAAAAACTGTTTTTAACTGAATACCCGGGATTAAAATTAGAGTTATTACCATTATTTGCTGTTTTAAATGGAAATGACTATTCTTACAATGGCAATTATACCTCATTTTTGGCTAATATTAATTTTAATTACAAACCAAATAGCAAAAAGAATAAATCACCTATTAAAGGTTTACTGCTATGGTTATCAAAGTTTGAAAACATTGATTCAGCTTTAGAAAACGTTTTATCCCATGTCAAACTGAATATGAGGATTAAAATTAAAAATCAAATTCTTACATTAATTGAAATATACCATCTGTCAGATGATAGTTTACTGCCTTGTTATTTCTCTCATAAAGGTATAACTATTGTTAAATGTAAATATCCAGATGTATTCAAATATAATTCTTTACAAAAATTTTATCACATGAATGAAAATATCCAATATAAATGTACTAATTGTCATATCTTAAATCCAGAGTTGATCAAATTAGTTAAGGAAAAGCTGTTTGATCAAAATGGTATAAATTTTAGTTCTGATTCTCAAATTATTTTGTTATACCTTCAAAATGAATTTCATGAAGCAAATTATAATTCCCAATTATTACACCTATTAATTACAAAGAGGATGTATCTATCAACTCAAGTTGAAAATTATCGTGATGAATCATCGTATAATATAAGTCAGGAAATCCGTAATCTTATTTATATGACCTTTTTTAGAAAAATTATTGAGCCTTCCAATAATGTCGATAACAATTTGAGTTTATCAATATACGAGTATAAAAGAAATTTGAGGAATATGTTTTTTAATCATATAGAAGTATATCCTTATGGGAATTCCCAAAATATTTCTTCTATGCCAATAAATAACCAAACAACATTACCAGAAGAGCTGTTCATCACTATAATTTTCAAATCTTTTAGAATAGACCATGATGCATTTAAAAATGCATTCAATAATGTTTCCAAAGATTTTAAATTATTTGTGATGAGCTTAAAATATTTTTATGCCACAACTTCTTTTCAAACAATTGACCCTACCAATACAACAACTGCCCTCATTAACTTAGAATATGATTCATTCCTAGGCTACTCGCATATTTTTATAATCATAGCCTTGATCTTAGTGTCATTATCCTCTCTTGTTAAAAGTGATCAGTTTTTAATTGATGACTCTAAGGAAAAAATTGAAAAGTTTCTTAAGCAACAAGATAAATTTATGGCCAAGTATCAAAAAATTCCGAAATTCACTATAAATTCTCAAAGCCTAAATATTCGCAAAAGCATGGATATGGAGTTGATTCATGGTATGGCCCAATGGCAAACATGCCTTCAAGCATTATGTTTACTCAATCAAATATCGATTTTTACATTTGATTCTCACTCAACTTTGATACGATTTTTAGCATCTATAAATTCTTCCCAGATTTATAATTTAGCGAAAAAATTCAGAAATTTGTCCTCTACGAATAAATCAATGAATGATAAACAAAATATTCCTAATCCTGTCTTAGAATTTATAAGAAAAGAATTATTCAAGGCTGGCAATGATGATATATATAATTTTTTTATGGATCTTTTACGATGCATAGTCATTTAAGCAATATATATTTTTTTATATAGAATATTTACAAAACCAATTAATTTTGTTAAAATTATATTAAATAAATATTTATACTCAAAAAATGATGAAATATAGAAAATACATATTTATATTTCACTGTTTAAACCAATGATATATATATCATTGGTTTAAACATATACATGGATAATAAAAAATAAAATATATCAATTTATTGTCCAATAAAAATGCTAAAACAGGTTTTGTTAATAATTGTAATCAGCAAATGCATGCACAAAAAATACTTAATTTTCAATCGGTATATATATCCATTGAAATTTTAATTCCGATATTGTTTAATAAATAAAGATCATAATCAACAATTTTTACTATTCGGGTAAATATGTTATCTTGTGCCATGTCCATTTAAGCGATATATTATATGTATATGAACGTTTAAACTGGCAAAAATTTATTATATCAAGGGGCGGGTCATTTAAATTTTCTTATTAATTCTATATGTTATTCAATATCTCACGGAATTGAGACAGGATTGGGCGGGACCTTTTAATCCTATGTCTTTTTCTTAATAGGTTAGATAAAAGTTGTTCATTAATAGGGTTGTGCCGATCCACAAATTTTTCACCGATCCCATATTTTCCGATGTTACTAAAAAAATTGATCTGATATTTATTTTATATTGGTTTTTATTTACCATCTATCTTAGTATCAATGTCATAATATCAATATTTTCTATTTAATAAATAATCCATCTAACTTTCATGAAAGTAGATTTTATTTTTTTTATTCTCCAAAAGTTTAATAATCTCATTTAAAATATTTGCAATGTTTATGGGGTGAATGTAGTGTTTAACAGCTCCATTTAGCCGACTTTTAAAATGGGCTAAACCAAGATTTTCGTAAAATATTAATACCTAAGTCTCGAAATTTCGCTAATAGAAATCCAAACCTTTCTGCCATCTGTGGGCAAAATAAATAAGCCTGAAGTAATTTACTTTTGGTCAAAATCTTCAGTTAAAAGTTATTAAAAATTGGCTAAATCTAGCCGTTTAACAAAACTAGGCTAGTTTTGTTAAACGGCTTTCAGCTAGTTTAACTAGCTGTATGTGACTCGTTAGATATTTTAAAATCCCTTTTTTTGTTGCAGATAATGTAATAAAAAATAGTGTAAATTTTTTTAAACATTTTAATTATATTTTAATTCCTTTCATTAATATATTATTATGAAAAAATTATATAATTATATATACTATCATAAAATAACCAAAAACTTTAAAAAAATATAAGACCTGATCGGTTTTTTAAAAAATATCGGACCGATCGGATATTTATTGAAAACGAGATATCGGTACTGATCAGATATTTAATATCTGCACAGCCCAATTCATAAATAGGATTGCCCATTTCAATAGGGCGTCGTCAAAATTATATTATTTTGAGGGCCACCAAACTCAATGATTGCCAATTTGGATTTCCTATTTTTTCTTAGTGCTTAAGTTAATTAAAAATTTATTTTCGCTCATGCTGGCCAAAAGTCTTTAAACGGCCCTGCTTATGACACAATAACTATTATAGCTATGTTGATTAATTATTGATGTATGTTATCATAAGCCCGAAAGTAATTTTTCCAGATTAAAGTATAGTTAATGTTTATAAAATAATTTTTGGGCCAAATTTGGCGTTGGCAAGGTGGTAGTATCAGGCGGAATTACAGCGTTCAGAAGTGAAGAGCTTGAGAAGCTTTGCGCCAAGAGTGAGGTGGAACCTCTCTTGATGTCGCCGTTTTATATAAGTTTATATAAATATATACACTTATAAAAAAAAATTTATAACATTAGTATTAGAAAATTTTTTAATAGGATTAGTTTTTAATAAATTTTTTATGTTAATTGGTTCTAATAAATTTTAATTGGCAGCCCGTGCTCTATATTATTAAAATAAAAATATTTTTAAAGATCATTATAAAAATTCAGAAAATTGAGGGCAACAGTTTATTAGTATGTTAGAACTGAAAATCTTAAAAATTATATATAAAAAATATGGCACACCATTTCTAGGGAAATAAATTCCTCGGGAAACTATTATTAGGAATTTGAGGAAAAAGAGAGAGATTACCTTTTAATAAATATCTCACAGGTCGATATTGATTTTCTTTTCCATGTTTTATTGAAAACATAGACTATTAACATAGTATTTCGACAAATATCATAATTATTTTTGTTTGAAGACTGTCATGTAGACGCTGATTGTGATCCATCGCCATTTGTTACTCACCGCTATTTTTGATTCTAGTCCATTGATAATTCCGTGTCATTTGCAGCGTCTACATCACAGGATTTTCACTGTATGCAAACCCCACTCAACCTTCCTAAAAAATTTTTTACCTTCTTCAGCGGCTATGCTTTCCTATTATTAATTATACCTTTTTAATAAAGATACTCCCTACAGAAATTTAACCAACTATCAAAATTTTGTAAATATAAAAGAATTATTTTTTTAAAATGAATTCAATTAAAAACCCCCTCATTTAAAATTAATTCATTATTATAGCATTATGAGCTTGCTGAGAATGTTTAAACCGTTTAAATTACATCTAAAAGGATAGCAGAAAGTTTTATTTGGAAAATAAATGATTGTTTGCAATATATAGATTTGGTCTATGATCAGCAATATCATTTATTATAAGTCTATAATAAAAGTATTAATTTTTACAGCAATATAATTTGTCTTATTTTATCTCAAAATTTAATAAATAATTTTCAAAAAAATTTATCCTACCCCTATAAAAGGCGCCTACCCTTTACCCCTTTCAAGAAAAAATAGATATAAACTGTTCCTACCCCCCCCCTCTCGTTCATGTGGACGCTAGTCATTTGTAATTCCCAGGCTCATTCCGCACAAACGTAGGTCATAGGGGGACGCTCTAGTTATATTATGTTATCAAGTATTTGGTTTTTAAATATTATCAAAATCACGTAATATAATATAATTATTTTGTTATTTTTGTGAATAATATTATTTTATATTAATATCAAATTATAATATTATAAAAATAACAAAATTTTATATAATCTATATAATGACATTTTGAGATTATAAAACTTTTTTACTAAAACCATTTCGTTTCTTGCATTTCTAACCATTTAAAAGAAAAAAAAGAAGTTTATATATTAAAAATGTTATAAATAGATAAACTTTATATTTAAAAAAAAAAATATATATCATAATCGTTTACTAAAAAATTATGAAATAATTTATGTTAAAAGGCATATTAAATTTAAATTTTTTTTATTTAAATGATATCATTTCAATTATCAAAATAAAATTTTATTTTTTATGTTTGATTTAATTGATATGCATATAGGTTAACTTCAATGTAATACGTTTAACATGCTATTTTTTCAACTTAAAATAATTTTGAGCGGTTATTTTAAGTTTGGAAATTTACAGGAAATCTTCAAATCTGTTTAGAATTTACTAGTGATCTTTGCCGGGTCATTTAAAAGACCCCTGATTAAAGTTCTTTCAAAAAAAATTGGTTCGACCCAAACCTGCTTTAATTTTTATAATTATCTATCTCGAAAAGCCGGGTCTACAATTAAAAAAATATTATTTGCCCTCCCGAATTTATTTATTTAAACAGAAAAAAAAAATCGAATATATTTTTAATAATCTACAAATAAAAATTATTGGCGTCTTTGTTTCTTGCAAAATTTTTAAAATATATTGATTTATACAAATTGAATGATATTTTAAAGTTTAAACCCTTAAAAAAATATTAAACCCGACCCTGCCTGGCCCAAATTTTATTTTAATTGGTATTGCCCGGGTACGGGTTGTGCCTATTTCTGATACCTACTATGAATTCATTTATAATTATCTATGAAAAACGAATGTTTAAAATTATATATTACAATACATGGGGCCATTATAATCTCAATAAATGTAATTTGTAATATAATTTCCTACAATGATTTGAAAAAAATAATTGTAATAGTTGTAAAGAACCGTAAAGATGTGAGTGTATGAACTATTGGTTACACTCATACATTAACCATATTTTATTAATCATATATTTACTGATTATATTATCATTTGATTATTTACAATAAACAATTAAATTTCATAATGCACTAAACATTTTTCATTTAACAAGACACAACTCTAAAAACAAAACGCATATTCAAATTCTAAAACATTAATAAATTTTTATCTCGTGCTATTGTTCTCGTTATATCTTTTTCTCTTGATTGATACCTTGTCTATAATTTCGCTACATCTGAACGGGAAAAATAACTTTCTCGAAATATATCTATAATTACAGGTTCCGCGTCAATTCGGCGCGGAAAATTTAGCTCAGCGTCAATTCAGCGCAGCATGATATTGACTTAAAAAATAAAAAATAAACTAAAATGAATTTGCCCGACTAGATTCATTGAAAGACAAGAGTCCGTTAAATTCTTTATTGAACTTTATGATGTTGTATTTGCAGCACTAGAATTTTTTAGATCAAGCAAGGAAAAAGATTTAGAAAATGCTGAGAATCTTTTACAGGCTATTATTAAGTCACAATTTTAAATATCCATTCAATGTATCTATTTTTTATATAATTATACATATAATTTTAACAAAATGCTATAAAAAAATTGATTTAGATTTGAGGGATGTTATGAATAGAGCAAAGGATATTGTTAAAATATTAACAAATATCAGAGAGAATGTGGATGAAAAATTTTATGAAATATATGAGAAAGTAAAAGAGATTGCTATAATATGTTTGGGGTTGAAATTTATTTAGAGTAGTCTTTAGACAATGCAAATACTCAAATATTGATGTATCTACGATTGAGGATTTTTATAAAATAAATATTTTTATTCCTCTTATTGATACATTTTATTTAAATTAAAGGAAAGATTTATTAGTCACAATTTTATTTTAAAAAGCTTTTATTTTCTTTTGCCGGTTGAGTCTTAACTTTTGAGTACGCTTGAAACGCGAGAGAATATTAGGAAAATCTCAGAGTTTTACATGATGATTTAGAAGGCTCATATGATAAGTTTTTGTGATGTCTGATTTTCGTAAATCATGACAAAATAGAGTATCATTTGAGACCAAAAAATGCTCTGCAGGCCCTTTCCATGTGTAATTACACTTTAGATTCCCTGACTAATATCAAAACATTATTAATTATTTTAGCTAAATTACCAATTAGTACCTGTACTAATGAAAGGCCTTTTTCAACTTTCAAAAGGTTAAAAACCTATTTAAGAAATACTACCGGTGATTTAAATGGATTTGCCCTATTAAACATTTATATTATATGAAGATTATTCTAGATAAAAATTTGATTCTAAATGAATTAGAAAAATCTCAGAGAAAAGTAGACCTTTCTTTAAATCAAGTTAAACGACCGATTTGGGTCAATTTTTAAAAACTGCCGATTAGGATTTTAGCCAAAATAATATGTAAACATTATAATGTGATAAATTGGTCTATCAAAGAAATCGGTATAAATATTGGTTGCTAATTTTTTTTGATATTATTAAGTTTTTTATTGTATTAAACATTTATTAAATAAAATTGAGATTTATGTAAAAAAAATATGAAGAAATAATTAATAGGACTAATATTCAAAATGACTTCTATCTAATCATCCTTTTTTTTATTACTAATAAATTTATAATTAAAGTTTTCTACAAATAGATGAACGTTACGAGTTTATTTTATTTTATTTAGAACAAATCAAAGATACAAATTTAATTTTATTTAATTTATTTTAAAATTTTACATTTTTCATCAAACTAGAAAATTAGGCTTATATAACAATTTTCATATTAATATATAAAAAAATCAATCAACACAATTTATATAAAAAAAATCAATCTATATAAACATTAAAAAGAACAATTTAAAGGTTAAAATTAATCGGTCATATCAACATTCCACCCCATAAAAAATGATCTCCACTCAGGTTTTTCTTGCATGTGAATCTTATCGTGCAGTCAGTCTGTCATAGTCTTGGAAAATGATATTTATTTTGGTTGTTCATATGATTGTTCAAGTCGTTCATAAGTCATTGTAGTCGTTGGCTTGATTCTATCACGTTGGTTTGTTAATATCGTTTTGAGTACGCTAGCTCGTCGTCAAGCTCCGTCGTTATCATTGTCAATTTTACAAAATTCTCACCAATTGTAAAATTATCATTATTAAATAGGATTTTGGAATATATGTATAATTAGAGAATCGATCAAATTTGGATGTTAGAATAATAAAAGAATGATAAATCAACAAGATTGTTAGATAATATTTTTAGCGTTTTTTTATTTTTTATATATATTTTTTTAATAAAAGATGATAAGATGATATGTACGTCTGTACATCCATCTCTCCCTTCAGAGATTTAAACTTTATGCCATTACTTTTTAATTTAAAAAGTATTTTGAAATAATAATTATTTATAAGATTGTTTTTAGTAAAAAATAATTTTTTGAGCCTTAAATTATTAGAAAAAGATCTCTTCAGACGTTTAGTTTTTATATGACTTCTCTTAGTGATACTTTTAATTGTCTTCAAATTTATAAGTCTCAATTTTTTTTTATCGCATTTAGTAAGAGTTTTTTTTAATTTTATTATTTTCTTTAATCTTTGTTACATTGTTTTATTTAATGTTTATCCTTTTTTTCTATAATCACGAATATTTCAAATTTTATTATATAATTTATCTCTTTTAGTTTATGAATCTCTTTCATTTTGAATATTTGGTTTTAATTCAATATTTTTCAATTTTTTGTTACTAAGAGATTTATTTTTATTAGAACGATTTTTTTTTTATTTCTGTAGGACATAAACATTTTAATGTACACAATGCTTCATCATAACTTGAATTTAACTCTCTTGGAAACACAGCTTTCATGACTAAATATAATTCATCTGGTAAATTACCTATTAAGCTTAGAGTATTCTTACTATCATGAAATTTTCAATAATCTTCTAATTTGTCAATGGACTTTGTTTTATTATTATTGTCCCATATAGGTTTATTCATAATTTAGAGATTTATCATTAAAATTTTTAATTATTCTTCATTTTTTTAAATTAATCATTTCTTACGTGTTTTTAGAATGATATAAATATAATATTCCAGAACTTTTTATCTAGTTGTCTCCAGTAGCTAAAATCATATTGTCTGTGGATTTAGAATATTTTGTAAGTCATTATAGCCCAATTTTATTTAGTTCGTCTAATTTGATATATACCTCTGGTAGTCTTCTTGTAAAGGAACCTGCTTTTTTCCGAGATCTGAGTGTCATTGAAGATGTCTTCGAATCTACTAAAAAAAAGATCGCCATTGCCTGAGTATATTGGAAATTCAATATTTATATTAACATTATTATTGGGATTCTGTTTAATATTCATTTATTTATTTACGATTTCCTCGACTATGTAGCGAAACTGCCACCATAAAGTTTTCTAAAAATATTTAAATGTTACGAGTTTATTTTATTTAATTTAGACAAATAAAAGTTACAAATTTAATTTTATTTAATTCATTTTAAAATTTTACATCTTTCATCAAACTAAAAAATCAGGCTTATTTAACAATTTTCATATTAATATATAAAAAATCAATCTACACAATTTATATAAAAAAAAATCAATTTATATAAACATAAAAAATTTTTTTTAAAGGTTAGTATTAATCGATCATATCAACAATAATATATGGCAGTTGTATTATATACGCGTACAATTGTCGCTTTGCCAAATTATCGTAACACTAAATTGACGCTGCCCCTAGTGTGGTTAATTAGCTGGTTTTACACAACCACGACTCTGGTTTTTGGTTGAAAAAATGAACCAAAACCAAAGCAACCAAATTGGTCGACCTGGTCGACCAAATCTATAGACCCGAGCACCGACCCAAGCACAGACCCGAGCATCAACCCGAGCACAGACTCAAGCACAGACCCGAGCACAGACCCGAGCACCGACCCGAGCATCGACCCGAGCACAGACAAGAGCATCGACCCGAGCACCGACCCGAGCATCGACCCGAGCACGGACCCGAGCACAGACCCGAGCACAGACCCGAGCACGGACCAGAGCACAGACCCGAGCATCAACCCGAGCACAGACCCGAGCACAGACCCGAGCACAGACCCGAGCACAAACCCGAGCACAGACCCGAGCATCGACCCGAGCACAGACCCGAGCACAGACCCGAGCATCGACCCGAGCACAGACCCGAGCACAGACCCGAGCACCGACCCGAGCATCGACCCGAGCACAGACCCGAGCACGGACCCGAGCATCGACCCGAGCACGGACCCGAGCACAGACCCGAGCACAAACCCGAGCACAGACCCGAGCATCGACCCGAGCACCGACCCGAGCACAGACCCGAGCATCGACCAGAGCACAGATCCGAGCACCAAACCAAATCAACTTATAATAATTTATTGTTAATGTTTTGCTCAATTTTATGCATAGAGGACGAATATTTCAATAATAGTCTTTTTAAAAAAATTGTATATTTATATTCTGAAAATTAAAAATTAGAGGACGAGTAATTCAATTTCATATTAATTAAATAATTGATATGGAATTCAAAATAATTACCTTCTAAGACCGTGAAAAATTTATTATAGGAATTTATCGATTTTTAGATATTTATAATTCATATATCATCGAAAAATGAGGATAATTTATGTTGATTTAATTCTTACCCTAAAGTTGTAAAAAATGGCTAAGCCTCAAACAGATTAGATATGCTGGCTCAGGAGTTGACATAAGTCACCTCAGGAGTTGACATTAGTCACCTCAGGAGTTGACTCTACTTTAATTTTAAGCTGAAATGCATTTATTTGTTGTTTAACTCTAATTCGATAATGGATATTACAAATTAATGTATTGTATAGCTTAAAATTGCCTTCCCATCAAAATATTTTTACATTTATCCAAAATATCCCTCTAGCGAGTAGTTCTAGCTGATCTTTGCTCACATATATCGATAGAAAGATCCTTCAGTGCACTAAGAAGTAACCACATTACGAAATAAATTTGACAAATATACTTTAAACGATATTTTAATCATCAAACTTAATATAAATTTGTTAAACAACGTTATCTTTTTTGATATTCATTTTATTAATATTTGTGAATAATTTTATATTTGTCATAGAATGAATAAAATAATTTCAAAGAAATTGTTATTACTTTTGATAGTTTTGAGGGAATAAATATTTTAAGTGATAAAATGAATTTCAAAAGTATAAACGTCATGTTTAATAGTTAATTAAGGCAGTAATTTTTATAAGAAACAATCAATTCCCACCTAAAGTTAGTTTAGTGGAATAAACTATGCCCACCATGCCCAATAAGGGACTAATAATTCCTAGTTATAGTTTAAAGAAATGTCGATTTGGGATATTCTTACGAAAACAGAAATCGATTGAAGATTTCGACATCAGGAAAGATGGAGAGGATTTGATACCTTTGTCTAGATATTTTTTTGGAAAAATGTCTACCCCCAACCTGTCATGATTTAAACCACCAGAAGACATAGATTAATGATTAATTTGAAAACTCAAATAATCATGCTTCACTTAAAAATAAAAATATATAGTAAAAATTGCTGAGCTATATATTATATTTTCTAAGAAATTTAATTTTGAGAAAATTAAAATTTTTACTTGGCAACTTTTGAGAATTCAGTAAAAATTACTTTAAGTAGTAATTCTGAGTAATTAAGGGGAAAATAATATATGTTAAAGCTTTAACCTGTATGTATTACAACAACTATGCAATATATATTGGCTTACGCTTCATAATTACTGCTTGTCCTTGTGGCTAACTTCGTTTAAGACTACTTTTTAATATTAGATTCATACAAAATTTTTCAAAATATAACTAATATTTTATTTCTAAATTAAATAGACAGAAAAGATAAAAAAAATATATCTATAAGGATCGCAAAATCATATGATTCAAAAATATTCTGGAATTGGGGAAATCCCTTTTAATTTAGATGTAATTGATTTTGAATCGCCATCAAAATCCGATAAAGACAGTTTAATGAGTAATGTTATAGTTTTTACTTTTATAATTGTTTTTGGTTAGTGATTGGCAAATGATAAATTTATAAATATTAAGTACTCATCAATTAATCTTTTTAAAATGTTTAAGAGTGAGAGAGTAGAGATTAAAACGGCCTTTTTTTAGTCACACTTTATAGTTAACATTGTAAAGCGAAAATAATCAGTAATACGTATAGTTGTTAACATTTTTCTAAAAAGAATATTAATTTATGAAATATTTATTTCAAATTGCATAATATATTTGTTTATTAGGATTAATTTTTATATAAATTAACCATTTATCAATAAAATATTCTAGTAACTGAAATTTTATTTAATTCTTCTTAATTTATATATGCCAAGGTTCAAAATAGACCGGGGATAGTGTTATCACATTTCATTTTTAACTATTGTAAAGAAAAAAACTACTTAGTTATTCCACACCTAATCCCCATAAAAATAGATCTTATGCACACCATAAACTTGAATATACAATTTATTTATTAAATATTATGACAATATATTTTAAATATGATAATATAACAAATATATATTTAAATAAATATAATTATTTAAATAATTCGTCTTGTAAATTAAATATCGTGCCATCCCAAGACGATAGAGCTAGGCATTGTTTTAGCGTCTTTGATGACATCCGATTTCTTTTTTTCGTAACTGTATCTCCAGCTCGTGAGAAAACCCGCTCGCTAGGGACAGAGGTAGTTTGCTGAGCCAGAAAATCCCTCGCCATTTGAGAAAGGCATGGAAATCGTGTTTGGTTTCCTCTCCACCAATCTAAAATATTAGCATTTTCTGGACAAAGTGGTTCTCCTAAATATTCATCTATTTCGCTCTCAAAAGCACTCCCACGTACATTTTTCTTTCTAGATGTCATAAAATAATTATTAGATACATCATATAATTTATATACTTTTTTAATTCCTGCAAAATGGATACAGATGTAAGATTATTAGGATTACTCTCATCATCGACATATTGATAACTTGTCCCAGAGGTTGAATAAGTTTTAAAGACACTTTTAAAATCGTCAAAATAATCCTTTTGGAAATCAATATTATTTGGAATTAAGGATTTTTTTATTCTTGGGTCTAAAAAAGACCCGGCATAATTGGCGAAATAATACATTTTCGCCAAATAGTCATCACATTTAATCAACATTTTAGATGCTGCATTATATATTATTCCATTATTTTTTGTAGCGTTTATTAGATTTTCGTGAATAAAATTCAAAAATAAGATCGCCATCCCAATAGTTGGGGATTGTGAACTAATTTCACAAGTTATTTTGTAAAAAGGAGATAAAAATATTTCCAGATCGGTTAATAATTGGCGTAATTCCTTATTAATGAAAAACTTATTTTTCCCCAAAGATGTTTGTCCTAGTTCAACAATTGCTTCGATATTCTGTATTAAATAAATATATTAATGTTTAAATATTAATACTTTGTAAAAATAATACCTTATTTACAGCAGCTATCATTAGATATGTGCTGTTCCAGCGTGTAGCAACGTCCAAAGGAATTTTGGTACCTCCACTTATTTTAACATATTGTTCCATTAATTTAGGGGAGGTATGAAGCTTGTTGACTAGGGTATGAATTATCTCCAATTTATTTGATAAAAACCCTAGACCTTCTTGTACAATTAAATTTATAACATGGGCTAGACAACGATGGTTGTACAAGTCTTTTTTATAAAGAAGTTTAAACTCCTCTTTCATCATATTAACACCACTAACAATATTTTTGGCATTGTCGTGTGTAATTGATATTATTTTAGCCGTTATTTCAAAATCATTAAAACAATTGAACAGCAAATCGGAAATTTGCTGTCCTGTATGGGGATGTGGGAAAGAAACTATGGTTAGTAATAAATTAGTTAGTGTCCATTCACTACTGATGTAATGAATAGTTACAGCGCAGTAGGTTATGGAATCTGGGCTAGACCAGCAATCTGTAGTGATTGCTAGTCTATTTATATCAGTTAATTTTTTAATTATTATTTTTTTAGACGATTCATATATTGTACAAAGCTTTTTCTTTAGAGTTTGTCTCGTCCAAATTTTAAAGCCTTTGTTACAATAATGAATCATCTCTTTAAAACTATTATGTTCTATATTTCTAAATGAAATATTGGTTAGGATGAGATATTTTAATATCAGCATATTTAATTTTATATTTTCTTGATTTGTGGGTTTTCTTATTCCCGGCATAACATCAGGGGTTGTGATAGATGTTTCTGATATTATATTAGGATGAGATAATCCCAAGTGTCTTTTTAAATTTGCTAAAAATTAACAAAAATATAATTTATAGGAATAAAATATTACTTGTGGAAGTTGTATTTTTGTACTTTTTTGAGCAATGAATACACTTCTTATGATTTTTGGTGGGAGTCTCAACAAAACTCCCCTTTATATCTAACGATATAGAGGAATTATTAAAGGAGGTTTCGGGTGTCGATTGTGCAAATTCAGCTAAGAAATCAAGGCCAATATTTTCGAGTTGGATGTCCATCTAAAAAAAAATTTTTTAAATATAATTTACGTGAATTAAGCGCATTAGCCATAAAACGTCATATATATATCAGAAATATATATACAACAGAGCAACGTTTGGTTCTCTCATGAAAAACCCATCTAACTGGGATAGAAGATGGGAAATACTTAAATAATTGGACCATACACGTTTTTTGGGAAGGCCGCGGTTACCCGTGCGCGCAAGAGGCAAAACCCCTTACTTAAACGCCCATGGGAAATAAAAATAGAGATGAAAAGGTAATGTAGATTTGACTTATATGCACCATATAATATTAATATAATAATATTAGAAGAAAATAAGGTATCAAAACTTACGTATAGGAAAATAAAATAGAATAATCGTCCAGTAGAGTGTAGAAAATTAGGTTAAAATATAAAGAGGAAGTAATTTTTTTATCAAAATAAAATTATTTTATCAAAATGAATTTTTTATAAATTTTCTCACTTTTAAATACTTTTTTTATTACTATGATTTATAAAAAACAATAAATATATAATTATTTATTACTAAAGTAAAGAAAAGAGGGAGGGAGGGAGATGGTTTATATTTAATTTTGTAATTCTTTTATAAAAATGTTTCTGTCTAAAATAATTATTATATTTTTACCCAGATTGAATTTAAATTTAGAAAAAGAAAAGGAAAGAAAGACAAAGAAGAACTAATAATTACCCCCTAATTTTTATAAAAAAAAATCCATATTCATAGAGTTAGCTAAAAAATAATATTTTTTTTTTATTTATTATTTTTTATAAAAAAAGGGAGGGAATAGAATTGGTAGTTATGCTATTACTGAAAAAACAAAAAATAAGTAAAAAAACGGAAGTTATTAATATTAAATAAAATAAAACTTAAATTTTTTTCGGCAAAAGAATTCAAAAGTAGAATTAGTGTTGTTAATTGGTTGGTTGTGTAGTGCTCAGACCCGGGGTTTGGGTCTAAAATATCGACTAAACCAGCTCTGAGCACGAACCCCGAGCACAGACCCGGGGTTTGTGCTCGGGGTTCAGACCCTAGGATTTTTTGATTATTATAGTCCTGCTCCTGCAAAAGCTAGTAAGCTTCGGTTCTCAGCAGGGCATAGAAAATTATAATAAATGTATAGAAAGAGAATATATAATTCGGTCATTTAATAATATAGAGATTTTAGAAAAAGATACAAATCTTTTGAATTATTGGGAAAATGTAAAGAATAGTATGCCAGAACTTTATAAGTAAGCTATAACTGTGCTAACAGTTCCAGCTACGCAGGTATCCGTAGAAAGAGCATTTTCTAAAGATTTTTCTCTAATATTAATATATATGGTTTATTATTAAATTTTTTTTAAATCAAATTTATAAGAACCGGAACAAACCGAAAAGAACCGTTATAAATTAATTATAAACCGAACCGATTTAAATTTTTTCAAAAAAAACCGAAAAAACCTTTATAAAATTTTAAACTAAAAACCGTAACGAACCGAACCTCTATACTTAATGGTTCGAAACCCTGTTGAAAAGGGGTCGGCCAAATCGTGATCGATTTAACGAAATTCATTTAAATAATTATATTTATATTTATTCAAATAACACATTACATAAATATTATATTTAGAAATATTCATATAATAATTTTATAAAAAATCGGAAGTATTTATTTTTTAGTAATTATATAAAGAAATATTTTCTTTTATAAACAAATTTCTCCCCCCCCCCCCCCTATTATTTTCGCTTAATATGGCTCATAAAAAGTTAGATAAAATTATAATAAGAAAAATGGGGGGAAAAAGTTCAAAATTTAAAAAAAATTATTTATCCTTCATTTTATTTTTTATTTTATCAAAAAAAATTTTTTTTGCGATTTTATTTAATGAAAATAAACAATATTTAAATTATTTAGGCAATCGTTTTGTTTACAATACTGAAATTTATTATTAGGAAAAAAGGCAATATTTTTTTGTTTTACAAAGCTTATTAAAAACGTTTTAAAAACTTATGACAGCTAGATAATATGATATTAGGCCCTCTGGGCCGCTGGCCAGAAACATTACTTTTTAAAAACTTCGGCACTAATTTCATAGACCTGCAGAGGTGCCATTTGCACGGCCCGGCCTGGATTTTTTCTCAAATTTTTTTTCGAAAAGGCCCGTCCCGTCTCAGCTTTTTTAAAATAAATTTTCAGGCCTGAATATTTTTAAAAATACATTTTCAGACCAGGCCCAGATTTTTTTAAATATATTAGATTTATATAGCTAATAATGGCGATTTAAAATATTTGGTTTTAAAATATACGGGTCCGCCTCGGATTATTTTTAAAATAAATTTTCAGGCCCGGCCTGGGTTAATTTAAAAAAATTAAAATAGGGGCCAGTGTACTCAGGTCGGGCTGAGCCGGACCAGCAGGTCTCTGACTAATTTATTAAGACCAATAATGGGGAATTATAAAATATATGGAATTATAATTAAACGACCCGAGATAAATTTTTTTATCCCGAAGCTAACTAGCTTTTGCAGGAGCAGGACTATATAATAATTAAAAAATCCCCGGGTCTGTGCTCGGGGTTCGTGCTCATAGCAAGTATTAGCACAAATTTGGGTCGTATATTTTACGACCAAGCAAATTAACAACACTAAGTAGAATGAATAGAAATAGAATTGTTAATTTTTTCATTTGAAAGAGATAATTTTTTTTTTTTAAAAATATTAAATCAAGGAAGGAGGGGGAGGGGTATTTTTAAGATCAAAATTATAATACATATACTTTATTTAAGATTATATATATATATTTATTGTCATTACAATATTTAATAAATATTGTATAATCAAGTTTAAGGTGTGCATAAGATCTATTTTTATGGGGATTAGGTGTGGAATAACTAAGTAGTTTTTTTCTTTACAATAGTTAAAAATGAAATGTGATAACACTATCCCCGGTCTATTTTGAACCTTGGCATATATAAATTAAGAAGAATTAAATAAAATTTCAGTTACTAGAATATTTTATTGATAAATGGTTAATTTATATAAAAATTAATCCTAATAAACAAATATATTATGCAATTTGAAATAAATATTTCATAAATTAATATTCTTTTTAGAAAAATGTTAACAACTATACGTATTACTGATTATTTTCGCTTTACAATGTTAACTATAAAGTGTGACTAAAAAAAGGCCGTTTTAATCTCTACTCTCTCACTCTTAAACATTTTAAAAAGATTAATTGATGAGTACTTAATATTTATAAATTTATCATTTGCCAATCACTAACCAAAAACAATTATAAAAGTAAAAACTATAACATTACTCATTAAACTGTCTTTATCGGATTTTGATGGCGATTCAAAATCAATTACATCTAAATTAAAAGGGATTTCCCCAATTCCAGAATATTTTTGAATCATATGATTTTGCGATCCTTATAGATATATTTTTTTTATCTTTTCTGTCTATTTAATTTAGAAATAAAATATTAGTTATATTTTGAAAAATTTTGTATGAATCTAATATTAAAAAGTAGTCTTAAACGAAGTTAGCCACAAGGACAAGCAGTAATTATGAAGCGTAAGCCAATATATATTGCATAGTTGTTGTAATACATACAGGTTAAAGCTTTAACATATATTATTTTCCCCTTAATTACTCAGAATTACTACTTAAAGTAATTTTTACTGAATTCTCAAAAGTTGCCAAGTAAAAATTTTAATTTTCTCAAAATTAAATTTCTTAGAAAATATAATATATAGCTCAGCAATTTTTACTATATATTTTTATTTTTAAGTGAAGCATGATTATTTGAGTTTTCAAATTAATCATTAATCTATGTCTTCTGGTGGTTTAAATCATGACAGGTTGGGGGTAAACATTTTCCCAAAAAAATATCTAGACAAAGGTATCAAATCCTCTCCATCTTTCCTGATGTCGAAATCTTCAATCGATTTCTGTTTTCGTAAGAATATCCCAAATCGACATTTCTTTAAACTATAACTAGGAATTATTAGTCCCTTAATGGGCATGGTGGGCATAGTTTATTCCACTAAACTAACTTTAGGTGGGAATTGATTGTTTCTTATAAAAATTACTGCCTTAATTAACTATTAAACATGACGTTTATACTTTTGAAATTCATTTTATCACTTAAAATATTTATTCCCTCAAAACTATCAAAAGTAATAACAATTTCTTTGAAATTATTTTATTCATTCTATGACAAATATAAAATTATTCACAAAAATAAAATGAATATCAAAAAAGATAACGTTGTTTAACAAATTTATATTAAGTTTGATGATTAAAATATCGTTTAAAGTATATTTGTCAAATTTATTTCGTAATGTGGTTACTTCTTAGTGCACTGAAGGATCTTTCTATCGATATATGTGAGCAAAGATCAGCTAGAACTACTCGCTAGAGGGATATTTTGGATAAATGTAAAAATATTTTGGTGGGAAGGCAATTTTAAGCTATACAATACATTAATTTGTAATATCCATTATCGAATTAGAGTTAAACAACAAATAAATGCATTTCAGCTTAAAATTAAAGTAGAGTCAACTCCTGAGGTGACTAATGTCAACTCCTGAGGTGACTTATGTCAACTCCTGAGCCAGCATATCTAATCTGTTTGAGGCTTAGCCATTTTTTACAACTTTAGGGTAAGAATTAAATCAACATAAATTATCCTCATTTTTCGATGATATATGAATTATAAATATCTAAAAATCGATAAATTCCTATAATAAATTTTTCACGGTCTTAGAAGGTAATTATTTTGAATTCCATATCAATTATTTAATTAATATGAAATTGAATTACTCGTCCTCTAATTTTTAATTTTCAGAATATAAATATACAATTTTTTTAAAAAGACTATTATTGAAATATTCGTCCTCTATGCATAAAATTGAGCAAAACATTAACAATAAATTATTATAAGTTGATTTGGTTTGGTGCTCGGATCTGTGCTCTGGTCGATGCTCGGGTCGGTGCTCGGGTCTGTGCTCGGGTCTGTGCTCGGGTCGGTGCTCGGGTTTGTGCTCGGGTCGGTGCTCGGGTTGATGCTCGGGTCGGTGCTCGGGTCGATGCTCGGGTCTGTGCTCGGATCTGTGCTCGGGTCGATGCTCGGGTCCGTGCTCGGGTCGATGCTCAGGTCGATGCTCTTGTCTGTGCTCGGGTCTGTGCTCGGGTTGATGCTCGGGTCGGTGCTCGGGTCGATGCTCGGGTCCGTGCTCGGGTCGGTGCTCGGGTCGATGCTCGGGTCGATGCTCGGGTCTGTGCTCGGGTCGATGCTCGGGTCTGTGCTCGGGTTGATGCTCGGGTCTGTGCTCGGGTCGGTGCTCGGGTCGATGCTCGGGTCTGTGCTCGGGTCGGTGCTCTTGTCTGTGCTCGGGTCCGTGCTCGGGTCTGTGCTCGGGTCTGTGCTCGGGTCGGTGCTCGGGTCGGTGCTCGGGTCGATGCTTGGGTCGGTGCTCGGGTCTATGAATTTGGTCGACCAGGTCGACCAATTTGGTTGCTTTGGTTTTGGTTCATTTTTTCGACCAAAAACCCAACCAAAAATCATGCTAATTCGACCCAACCAAGCAATTTAACAACCTGCCCCTAATTATCGCCTCGTAGAAATATCGCCGCATAGGATTATCGCCACGTAGAATTATCACCGCGATTAGCGCCGCACCGTATTGTCGTGATACCATAATTACAATTTATTATTAAATTAACGGAAGAAATTTACAATATAAAAAAATCAAAATTTTTAAAAAAAATACATGTTTTTTGTTTCTGCAGCTTTATCTACGTAAGTATTCGCTCAAAATAATAGATCAGAATAAATTTTAATCTTTATTATTCTTAAGTAATAATTATTACAAGATTTATAAGAATGTGTATATTTTGATGATCGTAATTGAATAGAATTAATAATCTTTATATCGTTTTTTAATTATTTTATATAATATAAAAAGTAATGGTAATAGTCAATTAACAAACTGAGGCCATTAACTATATTATTATTATAATAATACAATATAATTAAGATAATATTACAGCGAATTATAAATGTATTTCCGAACACTTACCACCATATGGCATAAGCATTTGTTCATTCGACGATGCTCTCGGTAAAATCAGCTGCGAGATTCTATTTATTATTATATAATTTGGTGTGTCTTTCAGGGTAATATTTTAACTTAAGAACTCATAAATTTTTTAGATGGAGCGCAATATTCACCATGATGTGTATCCATATCTCATTTACAGGATCTATAGATGGTGTATACTATTCAGTAGAATCTTTAGTTCAACTCTTTCAAACATTGGCCATTTTAGAAGTATTTTAGTATTAGCATTTTATTTTATCTAATTCCTTTTATAAATTAATAGTTATTTCATGCTATTTTTGGTTTAGTAAAATCATCACCTACATTTGTATTTCTACAACTATTTGGAAGATTATTTATAGTTTGGGTTACTTTTTATGAACCATATCAAGTATATTATTGAATACATTTAATATATTATTTATTTTAGGTAACCTCAGATTTAGGTTCATTTTTTATTATATTAGCCTGGAGTATTACTGAAAATATAAGATATTCATATTATGCCTGGACAATTTATAATTCTAACACTTTACCATATTTGATGATCTGGCTGAGGTAAGTTTAACTGATTTGAAATTATTTTATGATTTAAATATATATATTTACATTTTAAAATGTATTTATCTATTTACTGGATAATACTGTGAACATTTAATTTTCTTTATTATGTTATGTACACATTTTCCTTAAATTTAATTTTTTTTATTATTAAATAAAATTTGTAGGTACAATGCTTTTATAGTCCTGTATCCAATTGGAGTTCTAGTAATTTATATATTTTTGTAATAAATATAATTTTAGCTTAAGATATAATTCTAAGTTATTTATGGAATATCTTTCTTTTGATTGGGATTAACCATTTTTTTTTAGATATTATACTACAGATCAAACCTTTTGATATATAGGTTTGGTTCAGGTTCCAGGAAAAAAAATAAAAAGGTTTGGTTTAAGTTAAGGAATAAAATTTTATAGGTGCAATTCATATTCAAATACCTCTAATGAAGGTTCAGAGAAAGAAATAATATATTGATTATATAATAATAATTGTGAATTTTTTTTTAAAAAAAATATCAATCCTAGTTATACCACTGATTTAAAAAATAATAGTTAACTTGCAAATAAAAAGTTCTTTTTTTGAATTAAGATCTGATATTACAAATCTATTAAAGTTTACAAAACTGAATTATAATAAAAAAATTTATTGTATAGAGAAAAAGCTTATTTATAGCATATTAAATGTTTTGATACCTAAATTTATAAAATTATTAAATTTTTGCACTTGTTGTTTGAATTTCAAGTATGGTAGTATATACTCATCATATAACATAAGGAGTACTTTTTTTTTTTTTATCTAAAATGGGTTCTACAATAGCGATTTCAAGTTAAATGCCCCATTTTTCTAAGACGGGTCAGTTGATTTTATTATGGGATTGGCATTGCTCAAGTAAAATTCAAACAATTGATAAGTCGGTCAAAAACTCGATTTAACAAGACTGGGTCGAGTCTTTTCCACCAAATCCCATGTAATACACTGAAAACAAAATTCACCGAGAAATCGTTGTTAGGAATGTGACTAAATGTTGTATTTATAAAAAAAGATACCTTTTAATATGAATTATCTTCAGGCAAAAATAGTGTTAAACAACTCAATTTGAGCCGATTTTTAAAAATGGCCAACTCAATATTTTATCCAAAAAAAATATTACATTAGCCTGAAAATTTTGGGCAGAAATGCCACAATGGTTTGAAGACCTATTAGCGAAATGAAGCCTAGGCAATATTTTTATAGTTAAAATATTGAGTTCGCCATTTTTAAAAATCGGCTCAAATCGACCCATTTAACTTTACTAGGGCCACAAATAAATATTGATTATATCTTAAATCGTCGAAAACCTAGATTTATCAATTTTTGCCAAAAAAATACCTAAACCTCTAAATTTGGTGAAAAGAAATACAAAACGTACTGCCATCTTTATGCGAAATCTTGAGGCTTCTACGGAATATTATTTTAGCTCTAATCTTGATTGGGCCCATATTTTTTTTAAAAAAAAATGCAAAATCGTGGCTTTCTACAACACTATATCTAGTTCTGATTGTGATATTTTTTAAAACGTTATGCTATCTATAAACATTGTTAGAGGATAGGATATATGCTAAAATTACTTTAAATCTATCTATGTGTCGTGTATATTATTTTTCATTATTTCATCATGAAAATAAATGCTTTGTTAGAAACTTTATTAGGATACTATGAAAGCCAGATTTTTAAGGAGACTCATCACCCTGCATTTACAGTTAGTGAAATTCACGGCGGAAAATACAAAAGAATTCACCTTTGTCGGCAGATTTCTCATGTATCCAATTATTTAAGTATTCACTCCTCTCTATCTAGGATAACATGTTCTTCTTTTTTAAGTTTTGTTTTAAATATTTTCCATAAATTTTAACATTTTATTTTGTATTTTTTCGAAAATAATAATTATTAATTGGCCTTAAAACCAGATGTGATCATCACATAAATTGAAAAAAGAAAATATAGAGGAAGGAAATATCTTTTTTTAAAGAAAAAATATATACAATCAAACCTGTCTAATTTGGGAAATTAATAATTTGTGTAACTCCCAAATTTGACTAATTTCTACTTAGTTAGTTACTATTCGAAAATGCTTTAATACTTGAAAAGTAGGCAGATTTTAATTTTTTTGTTTATATGCGCAAGACCTTTATAAGGTGGACTTTTGTTTATTTTTGTGTCATTTATTCATTTATTTTATCATCTTTTCAAAACTATTTATGTATAACAAATACAATGCATATAGTTTATTTTTAAAAAAATTTAGGTTATTAAATTTCTAAATCATCATACTCAAAGAGAATGTGCTAAAAGATTTTATATTTTTAAAGAAACTGTTTAAATATTTTCATAAATATAGATACTTTATTTGCTTTTAAAAAAATTAATTATATACTCTATAGAATTTTTAGTGACATATTCCTATTTTTTTTTTTCTGTATTTTTCAGGTTATTTAATTTCTTCATCTCTCAATTTTACCTCTTGATTTTGCCTTTCACCTTTTCTATGAATTACTTACTTCACTGACTTCAGCTTTTATTTATCTTATTGACTTAATATACTAATTTAAATCAGTCCGTCCCATATTTTTAATTAAATATACGTTGTACTTCTATGCATTCCCATTATATGAGTTAAGATATATTAATGACATTTTTGAGGAATAGTTTGTGATTTGCGTTTCCTATGTGGGCTAAAATTTTTCTTTGGCTCTTTTTAACTTAGTTTTTGGGTATGTTTTTGTAATTTTTCCATAGTTTTTGAGTTTGTAATGTTTCTGGGGTAGAGGGTATCCTCTTTTGTTTATGAGACATTTATTTGTTTATAGTCATCTGTTTCTTTTATTTTATTTATTTATTTTTCTCTTCCCTAGTTTCTTTAGTCTCTCTATAGACAAATATAGGAATAGTGAATGTGTCCTCAGTCTAGAAATTACCGATTTCTCTCTTATCTTTCATACTTTTTGTATACATTTAAAAGTTTCCACTCGCTTTTGTATTCTAATTTCTCTTCTTCTTTGCAACTACTTCCATTATTAAGTATATTTCTTAAATACGTTGTGACTACATTTACCCTGTTTCTAACTATAAGTTTTTGAAGTGATTACTTGTTTTTTCTTTAAAAAAATAAGGAATAAAAAAAAAAACTTTTTTTCTTTTATTATCGCTAGTTAACTAGATCTAACGTCTTTAACTTTTTCAAAACATTACATCTAAATTGAAGTCTACATATAATACATTGGTCGTTGCCAGTGTTTCTTCTTGTTTTTATTTTTATGATCTTTATTTATTTAGGAGTGGCAAGAGTTTAGCCTTGTTTTACTCCTTTTTACCTTGGAGGTAGGGGATTTTCTTCGTCATTGATTTCGAAGCACAACATGTATTAGTGGTTTTCTGGATCTGGAAGATGTTTGGGGTCTTCCATTTTCTGACAAAACTGCATGGTTAACATTATCAATAGCTCTGTTATAATTCACAAATGTAAAGCAGAAGGGGGTTTGTACTTAGTTTTTCTGCATGATTATTTTTCTAAATTAATTTTTGGCTCCAGTATTTTCTTTTCTTGGCCTGTATATACTTATGTATTTTTTTTTTGGGGGGGGGGGGAGTTTTACGGTGTGGGTGATATGCTTTTTTTTCCATGCTATAGGATGTGATGGCTATAGCTCAATAACCCTTAAATTTCTCTGGTCTTAGTTTTTTTGGGTAGTTACTTAGGTAGGATTTTGATCCATCCCACTGCAGTAGTTCCGCTCTCCCATATTCTATTAAATGAGGGCAAATAGGTAGCGATATTGTTATAGGTGCTATTTTTTGGTTTTTCTGCTGTGATATTATTTGGCCCTGGAGCTTTGCTTTTTCTTAGTCTTTGTTCACTTGTTATTCATTTATGGAGAAACCAGTCGACAGGGGGGTGGCGAGGTTTGTAAATATGTTTCATGAATATTATAGCGATCCCTATGTATTTTGTAGTTTGTTTTTAGATCCCGCCACAACTTTTTGGGTGTGGATGGATCTGTCATTAGGATCAACAAAATTTCCAGAATGATTGACCCGATAATGGAAATAATTAGCTTTATCTAAGATAAATAGATTTAAATTTATTACCACTTTTGATTTATAGGAAAAATATATTTGCATACCCTAACCACGAGCAGGGTTGCCAGGTCAAAATTTTCAAATTGTGGGAGAAATTCGGTATTTTGTGGGAGTAATATAAAAATTGTGGGAGAAATATGGAAATTGCTAAAAAAGGGGCCGGGATTTAGAATTGACTTAGTTATCCGCTTATTATTTTTTATAAATATAAATTCGAATCTATTTTCCAAAATAAAATAGTAATTATTTTTCAAAATAAAATAGCCAACTATTTTTCAAAATAAAATAGCCAACTATTTAAAATAAAATAGCCAACTATTTTTTCAAAATAAAATAGCCAACTATTTTTCAAAATAAAATAGCCAACTATTTTTCAAAATAAAATAGCCAACTATTTTTCAAAATAAAATATCCAACTCTTTTTCAAAATAAAATAGGTAACTATTTTCCAAAATAAAATACGCAACTATTTTTCAAAATAGGTAATTATAGTACGACACAAAATTTCTTAAATACTATCTTTATTATTAAAATAACATATTGATTTATTATAATATATTAATTTTGTTTAAAAATAATAACCAACGATCTTTTTTATATACAAAAGAATGTAAACAAGATAAAATTTTATAAAATTTGTAATTTTACAATGTAAAAAAATATATTTTATGCTAATGTATAAATAAGATTTTATAAAAAAACAAACAATTTTAAATTTACAATGTAAAAAATAATTATAATCAGTGCGGGGAAGTTGTTCTATAGTATTTAGTTAATACAATGGGGGAAGGGAATATGATATTTTGAGGCACCAAAAATCTTCAAAGCATAAATCAGTACAGGGCAGTCTATCAACATCTATTGCAAAAAAAAATATTCTTCAAAAATAAGAAATAATATAGATGCAACTAAAGTTGCGGAAATGGTAAATACCTATCATGCAGTACAACATTTAGAGAGCTACTTAACATCACAATGTTGGTAAAATCTTTCCCCATAATATTTAACGACTAATATAAATGAAAAGTATACTTTGTAGAACACAAATGAGCAAGGCTATCATCAATGTTTTAGGATATAAATCCAGAAGGTCAATTCTTGACGATTTGAAAGATGTGCAAACATATGCAATTCTAACAGATGCATCTAATAAGGAGATATCAAAACATTTCCCTTGATCCTCCCCTATTTCAACAAAATTAATGTCATTTCAATAAAACTATTAAAAAATTTTTCTCCAGATATGAAATATCCAAAGACATCGCTAACCATATATAATGGTAAATATGGCAGATTTAGCAATACCAATGAATTGCATGGCAGCTTTCTGATCTGATAATTCCTCAGTGAATTTGGCAACAACCAGAGTGTATTTACAGAATTTAGTCAGCATAATGTTGGTTGACAGGTTCCTCCTAATACGCGCCATCGTAGAATTTTAAAATTTTACAAACCTTTAAAAAATAAATAGATTATAAAAGCTGTCCTAATATTTTGAAAAAAATTTTCAAAAATAAATGGCTGAAGTATATTTAGGAATTTTACATATAGGAAATCTACTATATGCTGCTAATATGCAGTTGCAATCAGAAGAATATAATTTAATAAAGGTTCACTAAATAATGCTGCAGAAATACCAAAGTAAGAATATTATTACTATTATCGGATAATTATTAATAAGATTTAATATGATGTCATGTTTGAGGAGATTGTAATGCTTCTTTATTTATATGATTTGCCAAAATATTCAAAATATCAATTTTACAATGTAAAAAATAAATTTATTTGATTTTATGCAAATGTATAAATAAGATTTTATAAAATATAGAAAGTCAAATAGTTATAGTTAATTATATTTTATTTGAGATTTAAATAATGGAACTAAACGTTTACCGTCGTTATTAAGATATTTATAAAATTCCTGGCATGACATTTTATAATTTTGTATAACCATTAACTCGGCCTCTAATGTTGTTAAAGCAATTCGATTTCTCTCCTTTCTCCAGGCAGTCCTCATCATGCTAAAAATGCGCTCCGATGAGGTAAGGAGAAAACATACTCGCAAATTTTTTCCAAGCATGGGGATTTATCTTTATTACGAAAAAATTCCACCCATTTCTCCTCTGCTTTTAGACCATCTAACTTTAAGTATTCTGGCGAATCATAAAAAATGGAAAAAATTACAATCTCTTCAAACAAGGCTTCAATGTCTATCGGTAATTTTAATATATTTATTAAATTACAAAAACCATCAAATGATGGTTTCTGTTCCAAGGTCATAATATTTAAACATTTGTAAATAGAGTTATTAAAATCAAATTTTGATTGTAAATATTCTAAAATTGTCTTAATAAAAATATCTGCTTCATTTAAAAATATATTAATTAGAGTATTATTTGAACATTTTAATATAATATTTTTAGCAATAGCGCCATAAAATTTATTATCTATTTTTAACTGTAGAGATGAACAGAGCTGTAGCATGATTTTGTGAATCTTTATCAATAAAGAATCTTCTGATTGCAACTGATTATTAACTACATGAAGTAGATTTCCTACATGTGAAACTAATCCCAAATATGCTTCTGACATTTCATCCTCGAAAAAAATTTTCAAAATTTTAGGACAGCTTTTAAAATCTTTATTTAAGAAGTATTTCTTTAAGGGTTCGTAAAATTTTAAAATTCTCTCGATGACAGGTATTAATGATAACCACCTGATAGGTACATATCGCAACAACTCACACCATTCCAAATCAGACCACTCCACCAATTCTTTTAATTCAGTGACTCTTTTAGTTGATGAACTAAATTCGTTAAAACATTTCATCACAATTACTTCGACATCTACAGATAGTACATTCATTGCCTTCTTGCAAGAATTATGCAGCATATGGCATATACAGCCAATTGGTATTAATTCATTATTGTGCTGCCTCAATTCGGTAAATACACTTTGATTTTTGCCAAAATTAACAGAGGCATTATCAGCGCAGAAAGCTGACATGCAACTCATTGATAACCCTGAATCAGCTATATTTACCATTATGTGGTTAGCTATATCGTTGGATTTTTCATTATCGGATGAAAAAAATTTCAATAGTTTTATAGAAATGCCCTTATTCTTGTTGAAATAGCGAAGGATCAGGGGAAATGTTTTAATATTTCTCTTATTTGATGCATCTGTTAAAATAGCATATGGATGTCCTTCTTTCAAATCGTCTAGAATTGACCTCTTGGATTCAGGTCCTAACACATTTGTGATAGCCTTGCTCATTTTTGTCCTACCACAAGTAAAGTTAGCACTTATTTTAGAGCCGTTAAATATTATGGGGAAAAGATTCGACCCATATTGTGATGACAGATAGCTCTGTGAATGTTGAACTACATGATATGTGTATACAGTTTCCGCAATTGTAGTTGCATTTGTATTATTTATTATTTTTGGAGAATATTTTTGTATTGCAATAGACATTGATAGACTCCCCTGTACTGACTTATGCTTTGACGATTTTTGGTGTCGCAAAATATCATATTCCCCCCCCCCCCCTATTGTAGTAACTAAATACTGCAGAACATATTCTACATTTAGCATGGCTATCCGTAAGCCTCATCAACCAAACATATTTTTGCTCCCATAACTTGTTATATTTACATATATATTTTCTTCTTTTATTCACTTTCTCGGATTCTATAGTATATAAAATATAAAAAGATAATCAATTTTGTTAGGATATTTAAAGAAAAATTAATTATCAAAGTGCTATTTTATTAAAAAAATGATTTATATGAACTAAAAACATATACTAATTTTTATATGCTGATGGTACGCATATTTTTAAAATGATAATATTTGGTAGATTGTCGTTTGTTATAACTGAGCTATTGTTGAATAATATATCAATTATATTTATAATCTTTTGCTTGACATATACTTTATGGAATAATATAAAAGTAAGTAGTGAAAAATATTATTTAATCAATATTATTCATCCACTAACTTTATTTAAAAGAATTAGAGATTAGAATAATATCCACTTCTAAAAGTTCTATTCTTCTAACACATAAATTTTGAAAATGTCGAGTGGAGCACTGCAATTCTAGATAACGATATAAAATATATTAAGTAATTTAAAATATATTTATAATAATTATACATACTGTTCTAACTTCTATTCTTTCTAACACAAAAATTTTGAAAATGTCGAGTGAGAATTGGAGAATTTTATAAAAAATATATTTTAGAGCGGAAAAATAAAAAAAAGAACTAGACATATTTTTCGAATAAATATTTAAAATTTATTTTAAAAATATAAAAATAATCAAATACTGTCTCTCAAAATTATTATTTATATATTAGAAACATTAAAATGCTAAAAAAAAATTGTGGGAGAAATTAAAAAATTGTGGGAGCTTTTTGTGGGAGATTTCTAATTGTGGGAGTTTTGTGGGAGTGAGATGTATGTGGGTAAACTAAAAAATTGTGGGAGACTCCCACTGATTGGGGGAGACATGGCAACCCTGACCACGAGTCAGTCATTTTCGTCGAATCTTGCATCACATTATCTTTAACCACACGCAGTGTGGTATCTTGATCCCTTGTTGTAGTAGTCAGAAAAATTTTATTAGTCTCCCGACATATGCCACCAATGATCCATATAGCCTCGGAGGTCAAATGCCAACCACGATTATATTTGCGCTTCCACACATGAGTTTCATCAATTTCAATAACGCGGCCGGGTTCCCCGATCTTTAAATAATTGGAAGCTATATGGAACTCACATACTTTACGAAATTTTTTGAACCTACATAAGTGAAATAAAAAACCATATTTTACTTTAAATTACCATCTAGAAATTGCATTCCTATCATAAACTAATTCTATCGAAGCATTTAAAATTGTATAACGGCCTAAAAATATTTTGAATATTTTTTGAAGAATTAGTACTTATGGGCAAGTACACTAGTCTTAAAAATTTCCCAACGTCCCGAATCCCTTCAAAAATAGAATCTAAAAATTGGTCATTTATAATATCAAAATTAATATTACCTTTCCATATCGAATGTGATCTACGACACCTATTGCATCGGTATCGCAAGCTCTTCTTGTTTTTTTCTACCCTCATTATGGAAATGCAACAAGTATATATTGGTGGCATATGTCGGGAGACTAATGAAGTTTTTCTGACTGCTACAACAACAAGGGATCAAGATACTACACTGCGTGTGGTTAAAGATAATGTGATGCAAGATTCGACGATAATTACTGACTCGTGGTTAGGGTATGCAAATATATTTTTCCTGTAAATCAAAAGTGGTAAAAAATTTAAATCTATTTATCTTAGATATAATAGGCTAGAACAAGCTAATTATTTCCATTATCGGGTCAATCATTCTCGAAATTTTGTTGATCCTAATGACAGATCCATCCACACCCAAAAAGTCGAAAGGCTGTGGCTGGATCTAAAAACAAACTTCAAAAGACATGGGGATCGCGATAATATTCATGAATATCTTTTTGAATATAGATATTTTAGAAAATATAAAATGTTAAATCGTTCTTATATTTTTATTCATTTTATAAATGATTGTATTAACTTTAATAATATATTTCAATTCAATGAATAAAATTGAGTATTTAATACTATATATCATGTATAAATTTGAATACTATATTTAATTGCGTCATTTAATACTATTTCGATTTAACCCTTCAATAGAAAGGTTAAAAATCACTTAAACTTCAAAGGTGGGGTCAATAAAAATTTGTAGACCTAAATAAAAAATATAATTTGTAGGCAAAATTCTCCTATAAAAATAATTTAAATATTTTACCACAAAAAAAATTAAATTTGTATGCAAATATCATAAAAAAATAACAAAAAAAATTAAATAAAAATAATATACCCCCCCCCCCCCCCCCCACGAGAGTGGCAGTAACCTAGGATATTTATATAGCATATCTTATTATGCTTTACAATATTTGACAATGATTTAATAGATTGTTGCTTAAATAAATTTACAGGGGATGATTTTTTTTAGGATTAAAAGTAATAAATCTTTCCTTATCAATAATAATTTATGTAATAATGTGCAAGTTTGTATGATATATTCAGTAAGTGGTAATTTCATATCCATAGAACGATCAAAGATCATTCATTTAGCTCTTAAGATACCATATGCATATTCCACTTGTGCACAATATCAATTATATGTCTCTTGTTGTGTAAGGATACCTTTTATATGTTTTAATATGTAATAAAAAGTTTCCTATATGAAATAGTATTAATAAATACTTTGGTCATTCTCATATAATTATAAAATTTAGCCTTATTTTTCAAGATTTTAGGAAAGCTGTTATAAAATTCGCCCTCTTTTTCTTTATTAATATTAAGATTATTCATAGTAAAGAGCGATTCTATCGCAGCTATATTCATTCACAGTGCAAAGCGAGTATATTAATTCAAAATGGTATCCATCATCAAATTATTATTTTTATACAAAATGATCTTGAATAGGAGAAGATTAAAAATAATAATATTTTTTTTACTAGAATACTAAATTTTCACGTAAAAACATAGATTTTATTGATATTGATAACTCAATAAATCAAACTCTTATCACTTCCCAATTATATATCATCTAATGAATTCAAAGTAACTATTTTAGGAATCCATTAACCCAAAATTCTATATAACAATAAAGTGAAATCCTCATGACCAGCAAATTGTTCATGAGTTTTGTTTTCATCGCTCAGCCTTGACGCGCAGGCCTTTGAAGCAGGCTTTCGCGGTGCGATTTAACACCATTACTATGCAAGGCGTTAAGATCTTTCTTATATTAAAAAATATATATATATTAATTCAAATGTAAATTATGCGTTTCTTTAAAAAAATAAAAACTACTTTAGGGGGAAGTCTTGACAACTGTATCAGCTTGGGATTATCTGTCAGCATGGAGTCTTTATCCAATACAATACGAATCTAGTATAATCTATTTCAATATGGCGCATTTAGTGTTGATATTAACGATTCCTTATTTTATAGGTAAATAATATTTATTTTGATTTTTTTTTAAAGTTTAATTAATTTCAAAAAAAATTTATTTTATATTTTATAATAATAACTTATCATTGATGAGACAAATTTTTGGTGAATATTGATAACCGGTCCCAGTGACAAGGGTTCCGACGCAGGGTTCTGGACCGGAATTCGGGATCCGAAATTCAGAATTGTTTGGTTGGGGGGAATTTTGAGACCACAGACCAAACAGAGGCCGATTTATGGGCAACCCATCTAACCCGGGGTAATATGGACCCGGGCTGGGATATCTTTTAGAAAATCGGTTTTCGATTAAGTTCCAGTTTATAAATTTTTGCTAAATATAGCTATTCGGGTCCAGACCCTGGTTCCGAGGCTGTCTGTCGCATAATAAAAAGGTTAAACGAATATTTAAGAAATTTCAAATCAATTTTTTGATCCACAAATATACTACCCTTAATATAATATAGTATATGCTCAGAGTTTAGCGGGTCCTGGTAGACTAGTATTTTTTTTATAGAGATGAATAATCCGTGTTCCGAATCAGAGCCTCTTTTTTCCCACTTCCTTTTATATGTTTTTTTAAATATATTATTTATTATTTGTCTTGTTTTATGTTTGTTTACATGATTTTTTTTTCGTGTTATTTTAAAATTGTTTTAAATTTTATGCTATATTTAAAACTTTACTTTTAAAAATATATAATAAATTTATAGGAAGTAAACTTTTTAAAAATATATATTAAAAATCATATAAACTATAATATTAAGAAACGGGGAGGGGCGGAAGGTTAAAGTCCAGGCATAGAGCCTAGGATGGAGATAAAATTAGTTCCATATATCTCGAGAGATCTTTGTCTAGGATATGAGTTTTCTTTAGAATCTCCAGTGATTGTTGTTAGCAATATTCTATTCAGTTAGATTAATATATTAAATTATTCTACTTATTTTGTTTTAATGTTCAATTTGATTTTGGTTGTGCGTAAATTTTACCTAACTTTTAAGATATGACGATTGGAAAGCAAGAACAATGAATACAATAATCCAGAAAAATGTGATCATTAAATATTATAAGCAAAAATATTTAATAAAGCACCTATCTTTTCTCAAGAAAATGAAAGAGATTCAAGATTCTTAATAAAGAATCTTAGATACAGATACAAGTATCTTGCTTAAAATGTCAAAAACATACCGAGTACAAGACACAAAAGATCTTGTATCTTAGATACAAATATTCGCGGCATTGCCTAACTTTGAGTGTATTATATTATATCCAGGGTTTAACAAATTGAAAATTTGAAGATGTTTTTTCGTCCAAAATTTTGGGCTAAAATCGTTGAAGATCCAAATGTGCAAAAATATTTCTCAAAAATTATTTTTTAGCCTGCTCGGGAATTTTATAATATAATAAAATCTCTTGTGATGAAATCTTTATTGATGTTACAAAACATTTTTGGTCTAGCAAATATTTTGTTATTTCTTAAATAAAATTTTTTAGGTAAAATCTTTTATTCTATTTTGTGATCTTAAAATTTTTTTTTTCTAATAAGTTGTAAATGTGAGAATTGGTCATAATACTCATTGTATATTTTTTAATATTTGGTATAAGTAATAATGAATATTTTAAAAATGTTTTTTCATAATTTTGAAATGTTTTATATTTAATGTAAACTATAAAAGTGGCAATTTCATAAAAATCATCACAGAACCTTTAAAAATAATTTTAGCTAAAATTAGTAAAATAAGAATTTCAGTGATAATAAAATATCTGTAAAGGTGACGATTGTCATAACATTTTGTATTTTTTTAATATTAAAAATAAGTAGATTATTTTAAAAATGTTTTGACATAGTTTTAATGTATTGATATTTAATGTAAACTATAAAAGTGAGAATTGTCATAATACTCATCTCAGAACTTTTAATAAAATTTTTAGTTTAAATAAGATAGAATAAATATTTTGAGCATGTTTCGATATGGTTTCAGTTAGTGTTGCGTAATCGGCTAAAAACTACGCCTAAGCCTAATAAGGCTAAGCTTAAAAATCGGCTATGCCTAATTAGGCTAAGCCTAAAAATCGGCTAAGCCTATTAGCCTAAGCCTAAAAATCGGCTAATATTTTAGTAAAATAATTTATTTCATTTATATTTAATGTAAATATTTTATTATTATCAACAAATAAACATGATATGATTTAATATTTTTTATTTATATTATTATATTTTGAAATGAAAATAAATTTATTTATATGATGTTATTTTAATAAAAAAAATAATATGCTGCTATATTGTAAAATTGTAATATTCTTTTTAATATAATTTATTAGTGATTTTCACAATCTTCTTTATAAATACATCTTTTATTGAGGAATTATATTGTAAATTTTATTAGATAAATAAACAATCTTTTAGGTAAAATCTTTTATAATTTTTTTATCATTTTTTTAAAATTATCTATTTTTTATTAAATGAGGTGGATTTTATGAAACTTTTTTGATGATTTTATATGATCTTTTTAAGGATAATATTTTAATGTGACAATTGTCATAATCGTTATTTTATAAGTTTTTTGAATTTTTTTGAAGAAAATAGGTTAAAATAAGCATTAATAACATGTGTAAATATAAATTTAGTGAAGATGTACCAAAGAAAAGTGGCAATTGTCATAATCGTTATTTTTAAAGTTTTTTGAATTTTTTTGACGACAATATGTTAAAATAAGTATTAATAAGTTTAAATAAAAATTTAGTGAAGATGTACCATAGAAAATTGACAATTGTCATAATCGTTATTTTTAAAGTTTTTTGAATTTTTTTGAAGAAAATATGTTAAAATAAGTATTAAAAACATGTTTAAATAAAAATTTAGTGAAGATGTACCATAGAAAAGTGACAATTATCATAATCGTTATTTTATAAGTTTTTGGAATTTTTTTGAAGAAAATATGTTAAAATAAGTATTAAAAACATGTTTAAATAAAAATTTAGTGAAGATGTACCATAGAAAAGTGAAATTGTCATAATCGTTATTTTATAAGTTTTTTGAATTTTTTTGAAGAAAATATGTTAAAATAAGTATTGATAACATGTTTAAATAAAATTTAGTGAAGATGTACCATAGAAAATTGACATTGTCATAATGGTTATTTTTAAAGTTTTTTGAATTTTTTGACGAAAATATGTTAAAATAAGTATTAATAAAATGTGTAAATATAAATTTAGTGAAGACAATGAAAAGTGACAATTGTCATATTCGTTATTTTTAAAATTTTTTGAATTTTTTTGACGAAAATATGTTAAAATAAGTATTAATAACATGTGTAAATATAAATTTAGTGAAGATGTACCAATGAAAAAGTGACAATTGTCATAATCGTTATTCTTAAAGTTTTTTGAATTTTTTTGACGAAAATATTTTAAAATATGTATATATAACATGTTTAAATAAAAATTTAGTGAAGATGTACTCTAGATAAGCGACAATTGTCATAATCATTATTTTTTAAGTTTTTTGATTTTTGTTGACGAAAATATGTTAAAATGAGTAATAATAACATGTTTAAATAAAAATTTAGTGAAGATGTACTATAGAAAAGTGACAATTGTCATAATCGTTATTTTTAAAATTTCTTTGATGTAAATGGATAAAAATATAGATTGTAAAATTAAAATTGCCTGAGTATATGCCATAGAAAAACATATGGTAATAATAGATTCTTCCCCAAAAACAGGAGCAAATTGGCATTTTATTACATTTGTTCATCGGGTCAGAAATTAATATGCAAAATTTATATCATAATATCTAATCCTAAGTTAGAAATTATTATTTTTTTACCAATTTTCACCAGACAATCTTGTTTAAAATTTGGGTAAACTTTTTTTTCTATTTTAAAATCAATATCGATGCAAGTTAACTATTTTCGTCAAAAAAAATCAAAAAACTTTAAAAATAACGATTATGACAATTGTCGCTTATCTAGAGTACATCATCACTAAATTTTTATTTAAACATGTTATCAATACTTATTTTAAAATATCTTTGTCAATAAAATTCAAAAAACTTTAAAAATAATGATTATGACAATTGTCACTTTTCATTGGTACATCTTCACTAAATTTATATTTACACATGTTATTAATACTTATTTTAACACATTTTCGTCAAAAAAATTCAAAAACTTTAAAAATAACGATTATGACAATTGTCACTTTTCTATGGTACATTTTCACTAAATTTATATTTACACATGTTATTAATACTTATTTTAACATATTTTCGTCAAAAAAATTCAAAAACTTTAAAAATAGCGATTATGACAATTGTCACTTTTTATTGGTACATCTTCACTAAATTTATATTTACACATGTTATTAATACTTATTTTAACATATTTTCTTCAAAAAAATTCAAAAAACTTTAAAATTAACGATTATGACTGTCACTTTTCATTGGTACATCTTCACTAAATTTATATTTACACATTTTATTAATACTTATTTTAACATATTTTCGTCAAAAAACTTTAAAAATAGAGATTATTACAATTGTCAGTTTTCTATGGTACATCTTCACTAAATTTATATTTACACATGTTATTAATACTTATTTTAAAATATTTTCGTCAAAAAAATTCAAAAAACTTTAAAAAAAACGATTATGACAATTGTCACTTTTCTATGGTACATCTTCACTAAATTTATATTTACACATGTTATTAATACTTATTTTAACATATTTTCGTCAAAAAATTCAAAAAACTTTAAAAATAGCGATTATGACAATTGTCACTTTTCATTGGTACATCTTCACTAAATTTATATTTACACATGTTATTAATACTTATTTTAACATATTTTCGTCAAAAAAATTCAAAAAACTTTAAAAAGAACGATTATGACAATTGTCACTTTTCTATGGTACATCTTCATTAAATTTATATTTACACATGTTATTAATACTTATTTTAACAAATTTTCATCAAAAAATTCAAAAAACTTTAAAATTAACCATTATGACAATTGTCACTTTTCATTGGTACATCTTCACTAAATTTATATTTACACATGTTATTAATTCTTATTTTAACATATTTTCGTCAAAAAAATTCGAAAAACTTTAAAAATAACGATTATGACAATTGTCACTTTTCATTGGTACATCTTCACTAAATTTGTATTTACACATGTTATTAATACTTATTTTAACATACTTTCTTCAAAAAAATTCAAAAAACTTATAAAAGAACGATTATGACAATTGTCACATTAAATATCCTTAAAAAGATCATATAAAATAACATCAAAAAAGTTTCATAAAATCCACCTCATTTAATAATAAATAGATAATTTTAAAAAAATGATAAAAGATTTCACCTAAAAGATTGTTTATTTATCTAATAAAATTTACAATATAATTCCTCAATAAAAGATGTATTTACAAAGAAGATTGTGAAAATCACTAATAAATTATATTATAAAGAATATTACATTTTTACAATATAGCAGCATATTATTTTTTTTATTAAAAAAACATCAAATAAATAAATTTATTTTCATTTTAAAATATAATAATATAAATAAAAAATATTAAATCATATCATGTTTATTTGTTGAAAATAATAAAATATTTACATTAAATATAAATAAAAATAAATTATTTTACTAAAATAAATAAATAATAATTAATGCTAAGCATCGATGCAGAATTTTGACTAATTTATTTTAGCCAATTTTTAGGCTTAGCCCATTTTTAGGCTTAGCCAATTTTTAGGCTTAGCCGATTTTTAGGCTTAGCCAATTTTTAGGCTTAGCCGATTTTTAGACTTAGCCTAATTAGGTTTAGCCGATTTTTAGGCTTAGCCTAATTAGGTTTAGCCGATTTTTAGGCTTAGCCTAATTAGGCTAAGCCTACCCCCCCCCCAACATTTCTAATTATACTATTAATACAAAAAATCTATTAATATTGTTATCATCCAAATCAGTCATTTTATTATATAAAATAAATTATATAAATAATAATTTAAAACATCACCATATTTAATAATGTACCATTTAGCTTTATAATTAAAATATCATCTAGTGTACCCTTATCTAATCGTGTCCTTAGAGAAGTTATAGTTAATGCTAATCCACTAAATGCTCTCTCAACTGACTTGGGCGCAAGAGAGGCTAGAATATCTTGGACAATTTAAATAATTCTGTATCTTGATATTTTATTGAAAGCCAATTTTGCACAATATCTTGGTTAGATGGCAGTCTTTTGTTATATAACAAAGACTTTATTTTAAGTTAAATATCACTATTCCCCTCTTCATAATAAACAGGCGCTTTTTTGTAATCACGCTCGATATAGAGATCAAATTTGGTTTTTTTTATAATCTTTTGTAGGAGGCAAAATCAAGGTTGGACTTTCTTTATATGGGTCCAAAACTTGCAATTGTTTCCAGGTTGCAAATATATGTTCCTAAAAAAAGGATGTATATTATAAATTATTAATTTACTCTTGCCAATATTTTATCGTCTTCCGAAGGATATTTTCCATCTTCATAATGGAATCTTGGATCCATATATATAGCACCATCATTTTGAAAGAGAAAGCTTTCTCTCATGTTCAAACATTCTAACATATTTTTAGATAATTCATTATCCATTTCTTCCAATTCCTTTTTTGCATTCTAGCAAGCGGCAAAAATATCACCAATTATATTTTTTTTTGTAATTTCATAGTTAACATGTATAATGGTAATAGAGATATGCCTTTGAATTATTATACACAGCAAAGTTAGCGAGCTCAGTAAGTATTTCTCTAGGAATATTTCGGTTTCCGAGAAATGTCTGGCACAGTATTTTCCATCATCTGACATTTATTATTTCCAGTTCCATTTTGCATTCTAACCAAGAGGCCACCAATTACAATATTTTTTTTATATTATTTCTTAGTTAATATGTATAATGGCAATAGAAATATGCCTTTGAATTATATACATAAATCTGAACTAATAAAAGTTTCTAGTTATTGCCCACCCATTTTAACATAAAATTCTTTATTATCTATAAGATTTTTTAACATGAGATATGTACTATTCCACCTAGTAATAGTATCTAGAGTGGGTTTGGTAACTTTATCCATTATAAATAAATTTTTATATTTTTGAGATTTTATTAATTTTATGATGTCCCGAATTTTGATTAAATCCAATTTTAAATATGTTTTTATAAAACTATTCACAGCTAATTGTATAGTATGAGCTGAACATCTTATACAGCTTAGACCAAAGCTTTTGCTCATGTCGTTTAATATATTGTCCGTATTGTCATAATAGTCGTCAATATCTTCTGGTATTTCTTCATCAGAGGAAATTGAGATGTTTTCATCAATACATATATTATCTTGACCACTCACACTTATATCAAAAATTTCGCTGAAATTGTTTACAGCAACATTTGATAAATCATTTTTGCCATAATATTAACTATTTTAATCATATTCGCGCCGTTATCCACGGTAATGCTATATATTTATTTAGATCAATCTGTTATTTTTTTAAAATTGTATGGATTTCTTCTTTTAGTTAACACCTGTATGAATTTTTAGTAGTTCTATCATTCCTAGTGTTCGCATTTCTATCTGGCCATCTTTTATATATTGAACATTAATACCTAATATTGATCTATTATATCTAGTAGAGCTATTTCATTTTTGAAAAAAATCAGCTAGTTTTTTAATTCACGCATGATTTAAAGTTTAATTTCGGATGCGGTATATTTTATTTTGTCTACCACTGATCGAGAATTTATTTCCATATGTAGTGAATGACCAATAGGGTCTAGTAAAATATGGAAACCCTCATAATTGACCATATTAATGGGTAAATTATTAACTGTAATCAACCGTATCATACATTCGAAAACCTAAAAAAATGATTATTTATTCTTTATTATGTCATTTAAGTATTTTGAACTACTTTTGATTTATCGATCATAATTTTTTGGAATTTTCCTTTTGCTGTTATTCCTAGCATTTAAGGAGGAATCACTATTAGATTCATCTGCTTTCATTATGTTTGGGTGCTGAGAGGTTTTGTGCCTTTTAAGATTTGCTAGAAAAATATAGTGCGAACACTAAGAATGATAGAACTACTAAAAATTCATACAGGTATTAATCCAAAGAAATAAATCCAAACAATTTTTAAAAAAAATACCAGCTTGATTTAAAATATATTATTACTGTGGATAACGGCGCCAATATGCTTAATATGCTTGACATTATAGCTAGAGATTAATTAAATAATGATACTGATTTATCTAATTCTAATGAAAACAATTTGAACCAAATAATTTTTGATACAAGTGTAAGTGATCAGAAAAATTAATGTATTGATGAAAACATCTCAGTTTACTCTGATGAAGATATACCAGAGGTTATTGACGACTATTATGATAATACGGAAAAAATATTAGGTAACATTAGTAAAAGCTAGGTCTAAGCTGTGTTAGATGCTCTGCTCATACGATACAACTAGCCGTAAACAGCTTTATTAAAAAATATTTAAAATTAGATTTGGTCAAAATTCGTAATATCATAAAATTAATTAAATCTCAAAAGTATAAAAAATTATTTTTAATGGATAAAGTTTCTAAATTCACTCTAGATACTATTACTAGGTGGAATAGTACATATCTTATGTTAAAAAATCTTACAGATAATAACAATTTTTATGTTAAAATGAGTGAGTTATACCCAGAAACTTTTATTAATTCAGATTTATGGGATATAATCCGATTAGGCACATCTGTCCTATTGCCATTATTCATATTCACTATAAAATTACAAAAAAAGATATAGTAATTGATAAATTTTTTTGCGTCTTCGTTGGAATGCAAAATGGAGTTAGATAAAATTGATAGTGAGTTGTCTAAAAATATGATAGAATGTTTGAACATAAGAGAAAGTTTTCTATTTTAAAATGATGCTTTTCGAAGCGCTATATATATGGATCCAAGATTCCATTTTGAAAATGGGAAATATCCTTCCAAAGACAATAAAATATTGGCCAGGATAAATTAAAAAACTTATAATATACCACTTTTTTATTTTAGGAACATATATTTGCAACCTGAAAATATTTCCAAGTTGTTGACCCTTACAAAGAAACTCTATCCTTAATTTTGCCTCCCACAAAAGATTAAAAAAAACTAAACTTGACCTCTACATCGAGCGAGATTGGAAAAAGACGCCTCTTTACTATGAACTTGGGAATAGCTTAAAATAAATTCTCTATTATATAACAAAAGATTGCCATCAACCAAGATATTGTGGAATATTGACTTTCAAGAAAACATCAAGGTACAGAATTATTTAAATTGTCTCATGTAATTCTAGCCTCTCCTTGCGCCCAAGTCTCAGTGGAGAGAGCATTTAGTGGTTTAGCACTAACTATAACTTCTCTATGGACACGATTAGATAAGGGTACACTGGATGATAATTTAATTATAAAGCTAATTCGTACATTGTTAAATAATGTGATTTTTTAAATTTTATTTATATAATCTATTTTATTATATAATTATAGTTTACATTGTAATTTTATTAAATAAAAATTTATATAATAAAATGACTGATTTTGATGATAACAATATCAGTAGATATTATGTATTAATGTGGGGATG
Source organism: Gordionus sp. m RMFG-2023 (assembly GCF_954871325.1). Classification (NCBI taxonomy): domain Eukaryota; kingdom Metazoa; phylum Nematomorpha; class Gordioida; order Chordodea; family Parachordodidae; genus Gordionus; species Gordionus sp. m RMFG-2023. The sequence goes on from NC_088775.1 coordinate 85,259,866, forward strand.
GGGGGGGGGGTTTATCTTACTAGAATTAGCCAAATGGTAATTTCTAAGATATAAAATTGATTTAAAAGGTTAAAGGAAAAATATTTTAAAATATTGTCCTCAAAATATAATGTTTATATTATATTAATACATCTTTCTAGTCGAACTCCATCACGGTTATGTCAAAACATTTTACATATATGATACTAGTATCATCCACACAGACGATTTAGTTTTTCCAACAACATGATCATATTAACCTAAATTAAAAATAATGGAAATCATTAATATGACAATTTTAAAAAATATATATTCTAAAATAATTTCAAAAGGTTCTGAGTTGAATATCAGATAAATTTCACTTTTTTAGTTTACAGTAAATATCAATACATTAAAACTATGTCTAAACATTTTTAAAATTATTATTTTTACTTATTTATAATATAAAAAAAAATATGATATTGAGCATTATGACAATTGTCACCTTTACAAGTATTATATTATCATTAAAATTCTTAATTTACTAAAATAATAGTTTGTGAGATAAGTGTTATGACAATTATTACCTTAGTTTTTTTTATATGTTTTATAATCACTGAAACCATCTCGAATTATGCTCAAAATATTTATTCCAGCCTATTTTAACTAAAATTATTTTTAAAGGTTCTGAGATGAGTATTATAACAATTGTCGCTTTCATGGTTTACATTAAATATTAATACATTTAAATTATGTCAAAAAATGTTTTAAATAATTATTTTCCCCTATTTTTATTTAAAACATAAGTGAAATAAGTATTATGACAATTGTCACCTTTATATGCTTTACAATCACTGAAACCATCTCGAAACATGCTCAACTACCCTATTTTGACTAAAATTATTTTTAAAGGTTCTGAATGATTATTATGAAAATTGTCAGTCACTTTTATAGTTTACATTAAATATAAAACATTAGAATTATGGAAATACATTTTTAATATGATCAATATTACTTATTCCAAATAGTAAAAAATATACAGGTATTATGACTAATTCTCACATTTATATTTTATTTTTACAGAAATCACAAAAAGAATTTATTATATTATAAAATTTTCCAAAATATTTTGCTCAATAATCTTATTTGAGCAAGTTCAAAATTTTTTTTTGCAAAAATATTTTCGCACATTTTGATCTTCAAAAGCGCCACGATCTGGTAAGATTTTTGAATTTGGGAAAATGTTAAACCCAGATTATATTATGTAGAAAAGGATAACGGACTTTCTAGTCACTCGCGTATTTTCCTTATCCAATCTCTAAAATAGTTAAGAAATCGGATTATATAATAATGCCCGAATTACTAAATTTCTTCATTACGATATACCAATATATTAATACTATTTATATTTACTTTTTTTTAAAATGTTATCAGGATTTTTCTTCCTCTACACATACATGCTTAAACAAAGAAAAAAAGTTTTGACCAACCTTCAATCTCCTAAGTGGAAAGATCATTCCCTAAACGGAAATACTGAAAAAGTAGCTGCAACAGGTGATGGAACCAATCTCAAAGAGGACTAAATCTAATCTCATTTTCTAATAAATAAATAACATATTATATTTACTATTTACATTGGTATACAGTCATTATTTTATATATATATTTTTTTTTACTCTGAAAAAATTTATAATCTAACTTTTAATAACATAGTTTATATTTGTTTTGGGATTATGACCACCCTATCAATACTATTAATATAAAAATATGAACACTGCCTTTAAAAATCCTAATCAATTATAATATTTTATAATTTTTCAGTATATTGATTCCATCTTTTAATTTTTTAATATTTATTTTTTTTTAAATTATAATATACTATTCTTTCCATTTTTAAAAAAAATATATTGGATAGTATTAGACTTATATTTTATAACCTTATATGTATTTATTTCATTTTTTTTAAAAACAAATTGTCATCTCAATTTATAATTTTATATCATCTTTCTATTTATTTTTATAAAGATTATCATGCTCAATATTATGATTTTTTTTGTACTACAATTCAATAGTCGTATTTATAAAATATTCAAATAAATATAAACTATGGGATAAAATAATTTATTTTAGAATTTTAATCCTTATGATAATTAAAAAATTTAAATAAAATTGGCTCTTTTTTTGAGGGAGCATTATTGCTAAGGTCCAATTTAAAAGGTTATCTTTGAGACTAATAAACGAATGCTGTTATTTATCAAACCTAAGATAGAAATTTAAGATTGAGGGCTACCGTGGGCAGCGTCTACATGACAGAATTTTCACTGGATGCAAACCCCTTCAAAAACCTTTGCCTACCCCCCTAAAAGATTTTCGCCCCCATCGGCGGCTGTATCTCCCCATTATTATTTTCACCTTTTTAATTATATAGATACTCTTTTCAGATAATTTATAAAGGATAACTTAAATTAATCTATCTCTACTACCAACTATCGATATTTTGTGAATATAAAGAATTTATTTTTTAGATAATAAATTTAATTAAACCTCCATTATTTACAATGAATTAATTAATATGGCATGAGCTTGCTGAAATATTTAAACCTTAGAAAGTTTTATTTGGAAAACAATGTGTATGATTGTTTGCAATATATAGATTTGATCGATGAATTGTATTATAATAATTCTATAATAAAATTATTAATTTTTACAGCAATAAATTTTGTTATTTCATCTCAAAATTTAATAGATAACCCCCCAAAAATTTATTCTACCCCCCTCAAAAAATAGAATGCTAACTGATCCTACCCCTCCCGCTCATGTAGACGCTGACCGTGGGTGTATCTTAATCCACGATATTAAAAATTCTCCGCCCATTAGTTTTAAAATCCAGGCAGATCATTCTTAATCCTCATCCATTCTTTCATTTTTAACTGGGAAATTTTTTTATTTGATTTTGAGGAAATATCTGGATATCACTAAAATTTGATTCGTTGGCTTTTAGTTAAGTTTTATTTTTCTTGGTTATTCTTTTATTTACTTTTTATTGAACCTTTTATAGAAGGCTGGAAGTTGAAATCCCTACCTATCCCCATGTTTGTAAAAAATGAAGATTTCTTACATTGACGACGATTATGGTAGTTTAAAAACTATCATTTTACATATCAAATGAATAATAATATTAAAGCACAAATTTAGCGTTTCAAACACTGCATTTCAAATGGTATCATGCAAATTGACCAAATTACCGCTTGGCGTTAGAAACAATTTTAAAAAACGCAAACTGGTCTACCAGTTTTTTAGAAGCTGGTTTTTATCCGGAAGAATGCTGACTAAACTATTACTATGATAAGAATTGGGGGGAGGGCACTAAAAATTTCTTCCTAGTTGTTTTAATATATTAAATGTAAAAAAAAAAAAACTTATTTTTTGAAATCATATATTCGGAAATTAATGAAATAAAAAGACAGACGATAATATAATTTACAAAACCCAATTTTTTTTCTCTATATTAAAATTTTATACGTTACTAATATATAAAAAAGCAGCTTCAATACACGGGATGCGTTATGTTTTTTTAATTAAAAAATTTACGGCAAAACACAAAAAGTCAATATCTGCAAATCTCAATATTTTATTCAGGATAAAATTACGCTGTAGATTATGCCAATAGATGGCACAAAGATTTAGACATCTAGTAGCAAAATTTCGATTTCTGGCGAAAATATTGAGTTAACCGTTTTTAAAAATCGGCTCAAGAGCCATTTAAAAAAAACTACTAGACAGGATCAAATATGACAAATTTTTATGATCATAGATATATATACGCGGTACTGCCCAACTCTTCTTATGGGCATTCCAAAACTATTTAATTCCATATTTAATTGGCTAGCATTACTATCTCTAACCATTTTCTATATTCATCTACTACCTTAAGCAATAGGAACAATGCGTCGGTTTAAGGAAATAAGATAACAATAGAAACCTGGGTTCATGTAGATTCAAAGTGGCTCTTATAATTAGAGAAATAATCATGCTATTTCTGCAAACTCAATGCAAAAACCATTTTCCTTTTATCAATGAGTAACCCCAGAACGCTAAAAGTATTTTTTAATTATTTCTTGCAAATATCGTACAAGAATAAGTCCAGATATCATAATCATTAGGATGCCGCTTATTATTTATTAAATTGATTAAATTTCTTCAAAATCAATATCACTTATAAATCGAGACAAACCAACTACCACTAATTGATTGTTACCATTTCGTTAAAATTTATTTTAATCATCAGCCAAATAAAATGCCCATATGTAATCATGGTTGCAGTTCATATATTTTGGACAGAATAGTCAAAAAGCTGAACCAGAGGTTTTATCACTATTTAAATAAACCTTTTTTGTAAAATTATAAATAGTACTTAGAGATCTGCAAAAGTAGGCCCGGCCTGAATCCGGCCCGAACGGGCTTCGGGCTGGGTTCGGGCCTACTTTAAAAAAAAAATTAGGGTTCGGGTTGGGTCGGGCCTAATAAAAATTTTTAATATTAGCACTAATATTTTTTGTAAATTAAAAATATTTTTTTTTATTTGAAGAAGCTTGACGCCATATGATGGCATGTATCTTTTATTCTTGGTATAAATATATAATTAAACTTTTTTTTTAAGAAACAAGGCGGCAACATTTTTTATTTGTAAAATATAAATATTTAATTTTATTTATTTAGAAAGTAGACGCCATATGTCATATATATTTTATTATGGGTAAAATAATTTAAATGTTTTTTTATAAAACTTAAATTTTTGAATTTAATTTTTTTAAAAAAACAAATACAAAATGGAACATATATTTGTATGCCCCATTTAGGTAAAAGCAATATATGGGAAAATTTTGAAGACATATTTGATGATAAAAACAAAAAACTTGATTACGTCCAATGTAAAAAATGTAATAGTATATTACAATATAAAAGCACATCTGGAAATTCTCATTTAAGACGTCACAAGTGCTTTAAGAATGACGATTCCTCTATTCCTAAAATAACTAGGTATATTCAAAAGAAAATAGATCTAAATTCTTCCTTAACTATTAAAAAGAAACTATGTGATACCTTGATCTATTATTGCGCCAAGGACATGCGTGCCTTTGATTCGATAACTGGAGATGGCTTTATAAAAATGGCTCAAAATTTTATTCAAATTGGCTCCATTTACGGTAATATTGACTGTAGCGAAATTATTCCCCATCCAACTACTTTATCGAGAAATGCTATAGTTATGACGGATCATATTAGAACAAATTTGGTTAATAAAATAAATGTTCAATTATTTGATAAAAAATGCTCTGCTACAACAGACATGTGGACAGATTCTTTTAAAAAGTTTTCCTATTTAACTGTTTCAATTCATTATATCGAAGGTGAAACCTTATATAAACATGTTTTATTTACGAATAAGTTTAAAGAAGAAAAAAACCGCCGCGAACATACATAAGGAAATGCTACAAAATTTTGATTTAATTGGAATAATTCCCGATCAAGTGAAAAATATAATATTTATATCTGATCAAGGAGCTAATATAATTAAAGCCCTAGAAAAATACACCAGATTAAATTGCAGCGCATATCTATTAAATACTGTTCTTCGAAATACCTTTAAGGAACAATCTTTGAAAATTATCGCTCCTAATATATATCAAACCCTTATTTCTGCTAAAAAATTAACCATGTATTTTAAACAAACCGGCATGAATCAATATTTAGACAAAACATTACAACAAGATATCGAAATTAGATGGAATTCAAAATTAAATATGTTGAAATCTATTTATAACCAATATGATGACATCGTCAATTTTTTATCATCCAAGGGAGATATTAATAAAATGGAAAACTTGGAGAAATCTATTTTGAAAAATTTGATTGATATTTTATATCCTTTTGATAAAGCTACTAAAGAACTAGAAGGAGATATTAATCCTACTTTACATAAAGTACTGCTATGCTTTAATAATATTCTTCACGAGGATTTAAATGATTCATTTTATCAAAACAATGAAATAAAAGAAATAAAAACCAATTTAAAAAATTTTTTATTATCTAAATTTAAAATCAATATTTTGCATAAAATAGCGACATTTTTATGCCCCAAATATAGAAAATTAAGAATGTTATCATCAATGAAAATATTAGAAGTAGAGAATTCAGTCAAAAATATAATTAATTCTGAAGAATATTGTCCTTCAATTGATATTATAGATTTGGATATTCAAGGCGTTTCTCAAATTGTGGAATCGCCTAAAAGATCTAAAGGTACATTTAAAATTGTTCTATTTATATTATTTTTATATATCAGGCAATGAATATGAAAGATGGGAGGACAATGAGGAAGAATATGAAAAAAAAGAAACAGATGAGCTTGAAATTTATAAGAATTTAAATATAAAAGAGAATAATGAAAATATAGATCCAGAAAAAGATATATTAAAATGGTGGAATAAAAATGAAATTAGATTACCAAAGATGACAAAATTGGCTAGAAAAATTCTAGCAATTCCTGCAACGTCCACAACTTCAGAGAGAACTTTTTCAAAGACTGGAAGGTTATTAGACGAAAGAAGAAATAGACTGTCACCAGAAAATGTTGATGCTTTGATATTTTTAAATGATAATTATAAATATGAATCTAATATATAGTTGTGTAATTTAACATTATAATTATTGTTTGGTTTATAGGTATTTTTGATAGTATTTTAAATAAATAATTAAATACTAAATAAATTTTCTGTTTACTAAGATATTTTTTGCAAAAACAAAATCTTAAATATAAAAAATAAACTAAAAGCTAAAAAAAATATAATTATTACTTTAGGATGAATTAAAAAAAATTCGGGTTCGGGCCGGGCCGGCAAAAGTTTCTAAAAAAAATTCGTGTTCGGGCCGGGCCGGGAAAAATTTTTTAAAAAAAATTTCGGGCCGGGTCGGGCCTAAAAAATTAGGCCCGTGCAGATCACTAAGTACAATGCCAATTGAGCATATCCTTAGAAAACTTGAGTAATAATTTTTCAATATTAGCCATGCACGATGTCCATACTTATTATTCTTAACTGCTTCAAATTTTCTTATGCTGGCTGGATTCCTATTTACTGACTATATATCCAAGATATGATTTGACCTACAAAAAAACACTAGAACCACATTTATTACCTCTTTATGTTATAATTTTATAAATTTCATTAAGCTTTTTTTATATGATTTTCCCTCTATTATTAACCAGGGTTGCCATGTCTCCTCTCATCACCGGGAGACTCCCACAATTTTTTAGTCTACACGCAGACATCTCTCTCCCGCAAAACGACCGCAATTGGAAATCTCCCACAAAAATCTACCCCAATTTTTAAATTTCTCACGCAATTTTTAAATTTCTCCCGCATTTTTTTTTTAGTAATTTAACATTTTTAATATATAAATAATAATTTTGAGAGACATTCATTGATTATTTTTATATTTTTAAAATAATTTTAAATATTTATTCGAAAAACCTGTCTAGTTCGTTAATTTCTTTCTATCCTGTTTTATTTTTATCCAATAATAAATCAACATCATTTCATTCATAAAAGTCAGTACAGGGGAGTATATCAACATCTATTGCATCTCAAATAATAAATAATACAGATGCAACTACATTTGCGGAAATCGTATACATCTATCATGTAGTTCAACATTCACAGAGTTATATCATCACAATGTGGGTCGAATCTTTTTCTCATGATATTTAACAACTCCAATATAAGTGCAAGCCTTACTTGTGGCAGAACAAAAATGAGCAAAGCTATCACAAGTGTTTTAGTATCTGAATCCTAGAGTTCAATTCTAAACGATTTGAAAGATGGGCTTCTATATGCAATTCTAACAGATGCATCATGGGAAATATTAAAACATTTCCTTCGATCCTTTGCTATTTCAACAAGAATAAGAACATTTCAATAAAACTGTTAAAATCTTTTCCTCGGATAGTGAAAAATCCAACATGTAGCTAGCCACATAATGGTAGATATAGCTGATTCAGGGTTATCAATGATTTGCATGTCAGCTTTCTGCGCTGATAATGCCTCTGTAAATTTTGGAAAAAACGAAAGTTACCGTATTGAGGCAGCATAATAATGAATTAACACCAATTGGCTAAATAAGCCATATATACTACATAATTCTTGCAAGAAGGCAATAAATTTACTATCTGTGGATGTCGAAATAATTGTGATGAAATGTTTTAACGAATTTTGTCATCAACTAAAAAAGTTAATGAATTAAAAGAGTTTTTAAAATTTTACAAACCCTTAAAAAAATACTTCTTAAATAAAGATTTTAAAAGCTGTCCTAAAATATTGAAAAATTTTGAAGCATATTTGGGATTCGTTTGACATTACTTCGTGCAGTTAATATTCAGTTGCAATCAGAATATTCTTTATAAAAAAGATTCACAAAATCATGCTACAGCTCTGTTCATCTCTACAGTTAAAAATTGATAATAAATTTTACGGCGCTATTGCTGAAAATATTATATTAAAATGTTCAACTAATACTCTAATTAATACATTTTTAAAGGAAGCAGATATTTTTATTAAGACAATTTTAGAATATTTACAATCAAAATTTGATTTTAATAACTCTATTTACAAATGTATAAATATGATGACCTTGGAACAGAAACCATCAATTGATGGTTTTTATAATTGAATAAATATATTAAAAATACTGAAAGACATTGATATCTTGTTTGAGGAGATTGTAATTCTCTCTATTTTTTATGATTCGCCAAAATACTTAAACTTAGAGCCGAGCTAATGGTTAAACAAATATATAATATGTCATGCCAGGAATTTTATAAATATCTCGATGGTAAACATTTAGTTCTATTATTTAATCTCAAATAAAATATAATTAAGTTTTTGCAATGGCGCCATAAAATTTATTGTCAATTATTAACTGTAAAGATGAACACATCTGCAACATAATTTTGTGAATTTTTATTAAGATTCTTCTATTGCAACTACACATTAACAGCATGTAGTAAATTCCTACATGTGAAATCATTCCTAAATATACCTCTGCCATTCATTATTGAAAAAAATTTTCAAAATGTTAGGACAGCTTTTATAAATTTTATTTAAGGAATATTTTTTAGAGGTTTATAAAATTATAAAATTCTATTGATGGCGGGTATTAGGAACATATCGCAACCAACATTGTGCTGACTCAATTCTGTAAATACACTCTGTTTTTACCAAATTCACTAAGGCATTATCAGATCAGAAAGCTGACTTGCAATTTATTGATAATCTCGAATCTGCTATATTTACCATTATATGGTTATAGCTATGTCTTTTGATTTTTCACTATAGGAGGGGAAAAAATTTAATAGTTTTATTGAAACGACCTTAATTTTGTTGAAATAGCGGAGGGGATGCATCTGTTCATATGTATGCCCATCTTTCAAATCGTCAAGAATTGACCTCCTAGATTTAGGTCCTAAAACATTGATGAGAATCTTTTTCCCATAATATTTAACCACTCTAATATAAATGAAAACTATACTTGTAGAACAAAAATAAGCAAGCAACATTGTAATGATAAGTATTTCTGTGAATGTTGTACTACAAGATAAGTGATTACAATTGCCGCAACTGTAGTTGCATCTGTATTATTTCTTATTTTTGGAGTACCTTATTGTGTATTTAAACGTGATACGTGATAATTAAACGCCTATCCCTATAATATTTATACACACACGGTAGATTTATAATTGCGGTCGTTTTGCGGGACGTCAGGGGCGTTGCTAGCCTTCACACTCTCAGGGGGCTCAACTAAAAAATTTCTATGTGGGGCGAAGCCCCCCATACCCTCAATTTGGGGGCCTTCGGCATATATTATATTTTTTTTAAATTTGTTAACTTTCAACAATTATTCTGATTTTCAAATTTTGTCATTTATTATATTATGCATACAAAATAAACTGGCATATAAAAAATCACATAATGCAATAATATAATTCTTAGCAACTTATATTGACAAAAGGTTATCAAACTAGTTTAATTCTATGTAAACATTTTAGACAATGTTTTATAGAATGGACTAATAAGGATAAATTTATAGGCCTAAACCAAATCAACAATTTTTGTAGGAGATAATATAAACGACCAATCCAAATCATAAAACTATATGGTGGTTAGAGCTTCCTCTTAGATAACATTATGGAAGCTATATAAGTAATCGAGAAAATTATTGTGAGATATTAAATTTTTAAAAGATTATCTTCCATTTTAAATGATATATAAACCACTACTCAGTTGACCATTATTGTTTATCTAAAATATGCAATTATATGCTCTCAGCCGTTATAGTAATAATCTTAAATTACATAGCAACACAAATAATAGATGCTGGTTAATTTGCAGTAATAGCTACAGAATTTATTGTGTTGGATAAATTGATAAAATAAAAACACTAAAAATCTTTGGAAGAAATAATTATGCAAATATATTAAAGCCTGGAGTTATTTACACGGCAATGCCATATTAGAAATGAAACATTTTATAACTATATAATAAGGACCAGATAGATATGATGAAACAATTAAGATTTTATATATTGTCGCACCACCTTGCTATATTATATCTTAAATAACAGTAGTTTGTAATAATATCAAAAATATACTTGTAATAAAAATTTATCTTTCCTAAAAGCACATAAAAAAAGAGAAGAAAAGATATCAAATTTATTACATCTACTGCAGGATGAATAATAAAATGTTTAATTTTAATAATATTTATAACTATATAGATGGCGTTAAATACTTAAATGCAATTTGTTATTATATTTATTATAAAAACCATTTATTAGTAAAATTTATTATAATATTAACTGTAATATTTTATGTAACTGTCAATTACGTCTATAAAAGTGGCATTATATCTGATATTTTATAAACAACTGTATATAGTAGAGGATTATAAACTATATGTCTACTTACTTTTTATAAAGAAATCTCTTATACTTATGGACTTGAAAATATTTTTAAGGTATGATAATAAAATTTCAAAATAAATATACAGTTGATTATGAACTCAGCTAATTACAATATTAAATTTGTTAATTTTCAAATAATATATGATTATATTTATTTAATTAGGGTTAAATAATAATTTAAATAATAAAAGTCAATTAAGCTTCAACTCTTAAAGCTAAATTAATATTTAGTTAGATATTAATATTATATTTTTAACACAGAATTTGATTGCAAGCTGACATAGTGAAAAGATAATTTATATGTATTAATCTAATCTAATAATTAAAATAATATTCATTTAATAAAAATTTAAATAGTCTTATTAATTTCTAAATGATAAAATTATATCTATATATTACTTAATAGAATTATAAAAGAAATCATTCAGAGGGCAATCAAAAAATTTATGTTTAGTTCAAGGGGATATTAAGGAGCAGTAAAAAAAATCAAATTTTTCAAGGGGATCGAGCCCCTGCACGCCCCCCCCCCCAGCGACGCCACTGAGGGACATTCGCATAAAATATATTTTTAACTGTAAAATTAAAATCGTTTTTTTATAAAATTTTATCTTGTTGACATTCTTTTATATTTAAAAAAGATCGTTGGTTTTTTATAAATTAATATATTTTAATAAATCAAGATGTTATTTTATTTTGAAAAATAGTTACCGACTTTGTATTTATATAAACTAATTATAAAAAATAATGGGCGGATAATTAAGTCAATTCAAAATCCCGGCCGAAGACCGCCCAAAATTCTATTCTAACAATTTTTATATTTCTACCGCAATTTTCATATTTCTCCCGCATAATACCAAATTTCTCCCGCAATTTGAATATTCTGACCTGGCAACCCTGTTTGTGACATCAATGAGCGGGCCGTAAGTCGCCGATGCACCTGGTTTGAGACGCGGATGCGTTGGCCGTGAACCACTTAGAGAAATATAGATCAAAGAAAACAAAAATATGAAAGGTTTATATAAATATTTTTATTTCATATTTATATATTTTTAATTTATATTGACATCGATACTTAAATTAAATTGTTTTAAATATTTAATATATATAAAATTTATTCATATTTGTAATTTATATCCTATTTTTTATTATATAAATATCATAACCACCTCCCCCCCCCCCTTAACATTTATCTAATAACTCTGCAGTTCAAATGCATAGGCTCTGTTTATTTTGTCGGACCTATTCTTTTGACTTCAGCCACAAAACGTCTAAACCAGTCTTCTAGCTTTATGCCTACAAAGTACGTATGGCTTCCCCACAACCTTGTTTAAGGGCTCCTTCTGTAGATTTCCCCAAATTTCTTTTAATATTCCATATGATAGAGGCTAATACCTTGCTACCTCTGTTGTGTACCTATCTACAACATTAGGGGTCGATATGATTTTATCTCAACACAATTGTGTATTGATCTCTGGTGTTAAATAATTCGATTTTTTACATTTTGGAGAAATTATTTTAGGTTTTTATTAAAGTTATATTTTATAGTTGTAATTTATATTTGTTTCTAACTTTAAATCAATTTAGTTGATCGTTTGAAAAAGATATAAAAAGAACATTTTTTTTTAGTTATAGAGGTTGAATAAATTTTTGATTTATAAATTTTTGATTTATAATAAAAATATAATTCATAATTAATATTACAACATAAATGTAATTTGTTAATTTTATATAATTTAACAATAATGAATTTCTGATTTATAATAAAAACTTATTATAATAATCCCTCACGTTTCTTAACTGGTTAAGAAAGTGGAAAGGATATTTAATCTTCTGTGATTTTAAAACATTATACTTAATATTGACAATTATAAAATATGTATCATAATTGCCCAATAACCTTTTTGTTAAAGTGTTAAATAAATCTTTTTGTTTAACTTTAAATAATGATTTGTATAACTTGAGGATATATTTGTTTTTAGTTTAAAAACTCATCATCTGTTGAAACCATATTTGCATAATTTTATTATACGATGACGAGAGAGTTTGATATTATTATATTTGGAGCTAGTAGTTATTCTGGTGTTTTCATTATTGAAGAATTAGCTAAAGCAGATAAATCTAAATCAATAAAGTGGGCAATTGCTGGGCGTAATAAAACCAAATTAATTGATGCTTTAAAAACTGCTTCTCAAAATAGTGGTAATTTTTTATTGCTTAAAATTTAAATCATTCAAGCAAAATATAGGTGTTGACTTACAAAACATTCCACTATATCTTGGCGATGTTAAAGATGAAATCACTTTAAAAGAGATCTGTGCTAAAACAAAACTCTTAATCAACTGTGTGGGACCTGTAATTTTTTGACATATATTAAGATATTTATAATAAATAATATTTAATTTCCTAATATAAATTTTTTTTAAAGTATATATTTTATGGTGAACCAGTTGTCAAGGCTTGTGTTGAAAATGGGACAGATTACCTAGACATATGTGGAGAAACATTGGTAAGATATTGATTCATAGTTTTAATATTTAGTATAAAAATTTTAAAATACATCCTAACTGTTGATAATATTTTTATAATGAAATGATAAATAAAATCTTTATTTTAAAAAAAATTTGGATATACTGTAATTTTAGCCAATAAAGAATGGCATTGGTCATATATTTTAACCAGATCTGTATAAGAGAGTATTTGATCTTATGGAAAGAATAAAAAACCAAATAGAAGAGTAGATAGTTTTATTAATGTTTAGAATAGATTTTATTTAAAAATATTTATTTCAAGGCTAAATAAAATATAATTGCAAAGCTTTCATTTTTGTTGATAATTAGATTATGAAATTTTATGGCCTTTAAGCTTATGTCAATGGTTCTTAAAATTAATATCTGCCAGATGATTTCCATTATTTATCCTTCTTTTATCATATCTATTTTTATCACATTACAATCTTGTATAATATCAATCTCATTATCTTTAAATCAAGACCTCTACTTAATATAATTATTTTTTTTTATTGCTCATGGCCATGCTTAAGCTATTTATTAGAATACAATGAAAATTACAATGATACTTCAATTTAAACCATAACATACAACTAAGCTAAGATTGCTTTCCGGTAATATTATTTATTTAGGTTGAGTTGTAGAAGGTAGGGTGTGATGTATTTCACTGGGAATTTTGTGCCAACCAAGGCCAGAATATTCACACAAAGAGCTAATTTACTGATCTCTTGCAGTAAATTACATTTTTTTGTATATGGAGAATATGTTTCAGTGGAAACACATTCATGTAATTTAAATTTATTGAACAAACTTAAAATAAAGATCTGAAATGAATATCGGGATTTGGTTCATAAAAAATAATTGAGCCTCGATTTTATTTGATAATAAGTTTCTCCTATGAGGGCCAACATTTTATCCAGAAAAATAATACTCAACCCTGAAGATTTTGGTCATAGATGGCACGAAGGCTGGACATCTATTAGTGAAATAAGGCTTATGCAATATTTTTCTGGTTAAAATATTGAGTTGACCATTTTTAAAAATCGGTTCAAATCTAGTTTCTTACCACTACAGTGAAACGATACACATGTTTAAATATACTATAAAAGGGGGTAAACAAAATAAGATTTTATTTTTAATAGAATAAAGATTGAAATTAAATATGGACAAGCAATTAATTAAGAAGATTAATAGTTGATTAATCATTATAAAAAGAAATGTGTTACATATATATAATTTGTGATGAAAAATGAATTTTTTTCTTATTTTCTTTGAGAATGCTCAAGTAAGATATTTGATTAAATTTCATTTAAAATTCTAAATCATTTTTTGTAAAAAGTCTTTTTAATATTTGAAAATATTTTAGAATTTCTTAAATGTAATCTATTTTGTATATCCATTTATTTCGATAAAAATATGATAACACTATAAACTTTTATAATAATTTCGATAAAATAATTAATACATAAAAATTATATTTAAAATTTATCAAACATTTGTTGTTCTTCCGGCATTGATAACATTTTGGTAAATATATCTAATTTTTCTTTATTCCAATATTTGTGTATTCTTTTTGGTCTTTGAATTCTCGACGAAGATTGGGAGTTTTCATTTAAATTGGAAAAATTAGTATTACTATTGGATAATAAAGATTCTATATTAAACATTTTTTTTTATTATTTAAGAAAAATTAAAAATAATTAATATGTAAGTATTTTAATTTTTTATTTTGAATTAAATTTTAACACATTTTTTTTATAATGATTAATCAACTATAAATCTTCTTAATTAATTGCTTGTCCATATTTAATTTCAATCTTTATTCTATTAAAAATAAAATCTTATTTTGTTTACCCCCTTTTATAGTATATTTAAACATGTGTATCGTTTCACTGTATCTATATCACCCACCAGCTGTGCCGAAGACTGATTCTTGCAAGGTTTGCCAAAATTGGAAACCTTTAGGCCTTAACCCTCCTATAATTAAAGGGGATCGATCCAATATAAAATACTGATATCTTTGTTAATTAAATCAAATTTAAATTCGCATAATTTTTATTTACAATAAATTTTTTCTAAATAAAACAATGGAATAAACAACAGACAAATAAAATATACACAAAAATTTTGGGTAATTTTCTTTTACATTAATTTATATTTAAAATACTTCTATTGTTAATGGGAATTATGAAAAAAATTTATCACGAGAAAGGGAAAAAAAAAATATGTATGAAATAAAAATATGTATAAATCGGTAACGGCTTGATTTTTAAAAAATATCGGCCGATTTGTTATATTTTAAAGGTCCAAGGTGCCGATCCGATACCAATTTAATATCTCTAAATCCCTAAATCTAGTATATTCATTTCTTTATTTAAGCGAGGTTCTTTAGGAAAATTATCTAAAATATTTCTAACATTCTCTGACCTTTCTAATAGATTATGTATACGATCATTTTTTTAAAAAATGCTTCTTTTACTTAATTTTTGTAATTTCCTTACCTTGGCATCTTCTTTATATTGTGATTATATATCATGCTTTTGCAAACAAAAAAAAACGCAATGATTGCATAAATTGCCTGCGAATATAATTATATTTTGTTATTTATTTCTCCAATTTTTTAAAGATCGGTTCGATGTAATTTTTTTTTAGACCTGGATTTTAAATAATTTTGGCTTATTTTGTAAATGGTATCAAAGGAAATTGAAAATATGGGAAGCGAATGAATGACGGGATGAGATCCGTAACGCGATATTTCATTGGTTAATGGATATAATTTAAATTAATTTTTATCGAATTTTTAAAACTACGCCATTTTGTGAATCGATCCTCGAGTCGGCAGATCTCTGATTTTATTACAATAAGATTTGTGGGGTATAGGATAAAAAGGAAAAAAGTCGGCCAATGGGATTTTTTATGCCAGAATAGGCTGTTTCTTTTATATCGTCGACCTCGATGCAAAACCATCTTACATTTTTTTAATTAACTCGAGAGACCAAAAAACATATGTTTAGATTTATAAATATGAACATCCATTAAGCAAGAGTTGAAAAAGATTTTGAATATTTATTGAGCTAAAAAATCCTTTTTAAATTTTTGCTCAAATTTACCTAAAAATGCCAATTTTTTATATGCACAAAAAATCTTTCGGGATGATATCAATAATTAGATTTTGTTTTTCAAACACTGTAAACAAAAAAAAAATTATAAAAGTGATTGTGGAATAATATATATGTTAGCGGCAATATGTTATTTTTTCAACTTTAAGTCAATTTTTGAGCCCTTTTTTTTAAATTTAGGAATCTGATTTTACCGGAAATGTATTCCAACATGTTTACAATACCTATCTTATGAATTGTAAATAATTTTACCGTTAACATTTGAGTCATTTATAATTTATATATTAATAAAAATCTATAGAAAAACTAATATAAAATATGTTAAGTTCAAAAGTTCATGATAAAATTATCTGAAATTCACAGGGTAGGTATTCCCAACATGGATAGAGTATATTTCCAGTTAAATTGGATTTTTAAATTTAAAAAACGAGCTCAAAATATGATTTAAATTTTGAAAAAAATAACACATCGCCGCTAACATATACATATTATTGCCAAAATTTTAAATTTTTTTAACAATGAAATAAAGTTTTTATATTTGAATTTTAAATTTTCAGTTTACGAGCATTATTTAAGAATATGATAAGAAAACATATTTAATATAAAATCGCATTTTGAAAGTTTTGTTAGTTCTAGGTGGTTTGGCCGTCTGACTGACGATATGTAATAGGGCCCTGCGTCATACCTATTTTTCAGGTTCGACTCAGACCGATCCGGTCCGAAATAAAAATTAAACCAAGGTTCTGCCTAACCAACCCCATTGGCGGTTCGGATTATTTGTCAATACGAATCTCTAATAATTTGGTTGATAGGAATATATGTTTTTTTTTAAAAATTACTATAGTAATCTTGAGAAGTAATAAAATATATTTTAAAGAGATTGATAAATCGATATTTTTTTGCGAAAAAAAGGATGTTTTATATAAACATATTTAAAATTTATGTCAGGTTTTTTATTTGTTTTGCCGCGTCTGGTATAGCGGTAATATCGATATTACTACTCCACGATCGATAAAATTAATTAAGTTAATTCTTGCGATTTGTGAATTTAGATTAAAATTTTAAATGCCAATTGTACACGTTCTTCCCTTTACCCGCCCCACTTTCCCGCGATACAAAAAATAATATTTTTTTTTAATCTTTTTTAAAAAAAAATAAATATAGGTCGAAATTTATCATTTAAAAGATTTTATTTTTTTGAAAAAAATGGACTTAAAAAAAATTGTTAGATGACAAATTATGAATATGTGTTACGCGCATACCTAAGTTTTTTCTTAGCTAACGACACTTATCCTCCCTTATTTTAGTTGGGTTTATGACGAATTAGGCAATTTATCGCGCTCGCCCTAGATTTAGGTCGTTAAAAATAAGCGAAATTGAGCGATTATCCAACTGTAACCGGCCTTATTATATTTCTTCTAAATATAGGAGAAGCACACCCTTGATAAAGGGAAAGCCCGGCAGTAATATAAGAGACATATGACATCCCATTAAAATATCTTAACTTTTTAGAGAAGCAAATGCCCCCCCCCTCTGTTTTACCCAAAATACACGTTCATGAAATTCGCTCTAAGAGAATGCCTTTTCTTGAAGTAGGATGCGCCATTTTTTATGCTGACATAATTAGTTCCGGCCCGATTCGATATAAATAATGTTTGTCTTATAGATCCTGTCTCCGTCTGAATCGACTGAAAATAATTTCCTATCCCGAAGTCCGATTCCTGCCTAAGTTTTATAAAAAAAAATTGTTAGAATCCGGTTTGTATGAAATTTTAAATTAACCTACGGATATCGGGGAAACCTTCTCCCCAAATTTGATTGGCCTAAGTTAAGTCAGACAAGGAGGTGCGGGAGCTCTTGATAAAGAATCTTTAAAAAAAATTAATATAATTATTTGAAATACAAAATAAAATTAATAAATTTATTAAATAGAATGAAATCAAATCACGCAATATATACTTTTGTTTTTGATATTAAAATTGAAAAATGAAAGTTAATTATTTTTAGGAATGTAAAAATTAAAAAAAAGTAAACTTGCTGACAATTTATTTTAATTTTTTTTTAAAAAAAATAAAATGGCCGGCCACCCTAACCGAAAAAAAATAATTTCAATTTTTAGGGTTGAGTCAGGCCAATGTTGTATATATGATGTATATAAAAAAAATAAAATAGCCGGCCACCCTAACCGAAAAAAATAATATCAATTTTAGGGTTAGGTCAGGCCAATGTTGTATATATGTATATACTACTAGATTTTACGATTCTTTGATTAAAAGCAAGCAGGGTAGTGCATTTGACCGGTCAAAAATGGTCAAATTTAAATAAATGCTTTTTAAGACCATGTTAACTTTATTTTATACAGTATAAAATGAATAGGTAATATTAAATTATAATTTTTTAAAATTCTATAATTAATGTTTCGCTCTCCACGGCAGATTCTTGTTCTGTTTTATATTCCGTATTATCATTTCCTTTAATATTTTTAATCAATCTTAGGATACGATCTCTTACCAATTTTCAGATTGACGAGATCTTCAATCGATTTCTTTTTTTCGTGAGAATATTACCCCAAACAGACCAATTTCTTTCTGAAAAAGAAGTATAACTAGGAATTGTTAGTAAGATCATATATTAGACACTAATGTTCAAGGTGGGCAAAGCCCATTCCAACAACTTGAGGCCGAAATCTGATTTTTTATGAAAGTTACTGCTTTCCTCATATTTTTTCTATTAAATATACCGCCGCTTTTACTTCTGAAATTTATGATATCACTTAAAATATCTTGATTATCATCACCTTAAAATACCTAATTCATTTATCTCTACTAATAAAATGCTCACCTTTTATTGGGGATCCAATAAATAACCAGTATGAGCACATGTATTTGTATTATTTTCTCTTTTTCAAACGTATCTTTAATTTTTTTTTCTTCAGGTGGGGAAATGATAAAATCATGGAATGATTAAATTATATGTCCAAATTAAATCTCGTTTTTTACATGGACCAAGATGCATTTATCCCTTTGCACTCACAACAATAAGATAGCTAAATGTTAAATAATCGTTAAAAATTATCAATTTTTCGTCCAAAATATTTCTTCATTTAATATATTATTGGTAATTTCTTTCGGAAAAATATTCAACTTCTTCAGCTGCTGCTTTCAGAACTTTCTTGCATATTTGTATTTGTTCCTTGTATTTTACTGGCGATCTTGATTGGAAATTGACAATTAATTATTTTCTCAAAACATGCTTTAGCAAAGTTATTATATTTATATATTGAAATCCAATTAAATTAATGAGAAAATTTTTTTAATTTTATATTATAAAATTGAAATTCTAATATTTTAATAAAAAAATTATAATTAAATCGATACTTTGTTGATGATACAAGGATATTTTAAAATAAAATGTAACCTAATTAGATTGATAAACATGCATCAACATATTACTTAATTCATTTATTCACCAATAACATTTTAGAGCGATACAGCTGACTCCTATATATGAACACTTTTAAATGCATTTAATGATAGTAGTGTATATATATATATTATATACTATATATCATTGGGGCCAGACGAACTTTTGTTAATGTTTTTATTTATTGATTAATGAAAAATATAACAACCATTTTTTTAATTTTGAAAATTCGGAGAAAGAAATATATATTTTATTTACTTTACCAAAAGGGAGAGAAAGAAAGAAAGAAAGAAAGAAATAAAGGGAAGGGAAGGAAAGGAAAGAAATAAAGAAAAAGTGTATATTTTTACATGGATTTTTATTTATATATAATATAGTTTACTTTGTTTACAGAGGTGGCCCCCTTGTAGATTTACATTATGATTCAGATGCGGTTTTTTAGATTCGAATAAATACTACTCACTTTGTTTAATAGTTGGTAAAAGCTGTTATATTAGAAATTTATGAAAGATGGAATTCGCATATGGGGGGGGGGGTTTACGCCGATGCATTGAACAATTTTATCCGGTTCATAATTTTTTTAAAATATAAATTAAAATTTGACACCTGACGTCAGCCAAAAAATTTTAATATGATTTACTTAACTTAATACCAGAGAACCTATGGAGTCGAAAAATTTTTTATTTTCAAACCCGGTCCGTGATATTTTTTTATCCCCACCCGGATTTCTTATTTCGATCATTTTTACGGCCCGGCCCGATATTTTTTTTTAAAAATTTATCGTCAATAATTTTTGATGTATTTTATAGTGTTGTTTTAAACGGCTCGATTTCGCCATTTCCAAAATAAAATTTGTGCAAGCTCACGTGATTTTGTAAATAAATATCCAAACCTTTCTGCCATCTATGACAGAAAATCTACAGTTTTGCTTAATATTTTTCTTAGCCAAAATGATCGGACTAGTGGTTTTTTTTTTGAAAATTAAGCCGTTTAACAACATTAGTATTTTTTCAAATTGTGTTTATTAAAGGAAAATGGAGGAGATATGGATAAAAATGAGTATTTAGCGCTCCATCACGATTTTCTAACTTAATTAATTGATGTAGTTTTAACTTCACCTTACTGAACAGAGCCTGCAGATATATATCAGCAGCAATGTGTTATTTTTTCAACTTGAAATAATTTTTTGAGCGCGTTTTCTTAAATTTAAAATTTTGATTTTACCGGAAAATATATTTTATCGGAAAATGTATTTTATCGGAAAATGTATTCTATCATGTTTGAAATAAATACCCTATGAATTTCAAAGAATTTTGCCATGAACTTTTGAATTTAAATATAATTTATAGTCGTTTTTCCATAGATTTTTTTTTATATAAATTATAAATGACTCAAAGGTTAACGCCAAAATGGTCTAACATTCATAAGATAGATGTTCTAATCATGCTTGAATACAATTCCGGTAAAATCAGATTTTTAAATTTTAAAACAAAAACCCGCTCAAAAAATGATTTAAAGTTTTAAAAAATAACACATTGCCGCTAATATCTATATTTTCTATTAAAAAATTATTTAACATTTTATCTGGCATATACCGGCCCATCTCGTGCAGATGGTAACTATACAGAGTCGGTAGGCTTTCCTTCGCCTTCGTTCCATTTTCTTTCTCCTACATTTCTTTTCCTTTCTATTCTTTTTCATTCCATCATCTTGCATCTTAACGTAACATGCCAAAAAAAAATTCACTTTGAATTGTCCATAGTTGGAGAAAAATATATAAAAAAAAATAATCATTAAAAAGAAATTAATTTTAATCTGTTAGGTTTCACCATGACGAGCAATGGTGTTAACAAAAAAAAAATGGATATAATATATATTACAAAAAAAATATTTTGAACAGATAATTGCGTTTCATAAAAAAAGTGTCGTAACTTGGAATTAAATCAAATTATATTGTCGATAAAAGTAATTTTTATAAAAAAATTAACAACTAGGTCCTCGAAAAAACTCAACTGAAGTACGATAAAGCTGCGACCGAGGCCAAGATGTTTATCATTGGCGCTTGCGGATTCGATTGCGTTCCTTCAGATATGGGCGTCACCTTCGCCGAAAATAATTTTGATGGTTTATTTTTAAAAAAATATATATTTATTTTGATTTTTTTCTTTACGGCCATATATCCGAACTATATAAGGTAATATTTGTTTTTTTTAATAATCCAAAGAAATTTTCTATTGGATTAAGCTGCGGCGAATAGGATGGTAAATATTCTATTAGCTCTTTAAAGCTATCAATGAGATGGCTTTTATAAATAGAAGCATTGGCCATAATAATAACGGCATTGTTTGATAGGATATTAATAAGTTCAACGATATAATCTCGGAATAATTCGATAATGCGATAAAGTGTAACATCATCGATCCCAATAGTACCTAATCTATTAATATTTTTACCTTTCGATGGTGGGACTTTCATATGTTACTTAGGTTACCTACGGGATATCCTAATAATGAAGAAACTATAAGAAAATATATTTTAAAAAAATAGGGTGGCCCAAAAAACGTGCAGGACCTGATAGCAAAAATACACTGGGTGCGATACGCCAACTGTGAAAGCCCCAACATCGAAATGTAAAAATATTAGTGTATTATGTATATCGAAGGATCGTATAATGGTTTATTATTTCGATATTATATCATAGAACTTATTAATTTCCTACCTGATGCGGTTATTTTTATGGACAATGCTTCGATCCATAAAAGTTATCTCATTAATAGCTTTAAAAAGCTAATATGATATTTAGCATTCTATTTGCCGGAGCTCAACCCAATAGCAGATTTCTTTTGTTTAAAAAACAAATATCGGTCAGTCAATCGCCAACCAAAATACAAGATACGAAATCGTATCTTCTTAATGAATTTATTCCTTATGAATAAATTATTATAATAACTAAAAATTAATATCATCGATTCGACATTTTAACTAATGTCTAATTTATCGAGCAGTGCCCTATTTAAACTGTGTTATTTAAAAATCAAGCCAATTGTAGTGAAATCATTATGATATATTTTGATAAACATGTGTTGCTGACTTATATTTCAAAAATTATTATCGCTGTGAAGAATCAGCTGTGATTTTGATAGCATTATACTGCACCGCTTGAACAAAACGTATTATTATAAATGAGGCTGGCCAAATTTATAGTAAATGGTGCTTTATTTAAAAGATCAAGCCAATAAATAGATATTATTTATAAATATGGAACGTTATGAGATAACGCCGTAATTTTACTAATTTGCTCGATACCATTTGAAATGCATTATTTACTTTTGCAACGCAGCATTATAAACGACTTCGCCGCGAATTCGTGCTAATTGTGAATTCAGAATAATGCTCACTGCAAAATATTTGTTTACCAACACGCTTAATATTCTTTTTTATAAAAATCTTTCGAACCAGTATTCATATATGCAATACAGAATTTAATATTGTTTTAACGATGTTATGAAACGAGTCAAATGACATAATATTACTACCTAGTCTACGATTCATTGGAGATGCCATAGTTTTTTCATAATGTAAAAAAAATTATATTTAATATTTTGTGAAACCTAAAATAGAAATTTAAAGATTTATAAATATTTTTTTATACGGAGAAAAACAAGATGGCCTATCACTTGCTTATCCTATATTCAACGACGCAAAATGCTTTTTAATGAATGAATCTTTAGTCTAAGTAAAGTATTAGACTGGATTTATAGTGGGATCCGAAACAACACGATTTAACAGCTGACTATTTTAATTAATCTTATAGTGAGATCAATTATTTTTTTTAAAATTAATTCCATAATTCTTAGATTATTTCCATGTATAGAATTAAGGGTAAAATTAATATTAATAAAAAAATTAATCTCATAAACAAATCGATCAGCAAAATAGTGTCGGATCGGACCCCACTATCAATCCAGCCTTATGTGCCATGCTATCGTCGTGGCTTCTTTTCCTTCAATACTATTTTTTTTTTCGTGGAAAGGTTAAATTTATTTATTCGTATATTATGATAATTTATATACATAAAGGACAACTTGATAGAATGGAAGGATATTGCGAATTTACCGCGA
Organism: Gordionus sp. m RMFG-2023; assembly: GCF_954871325.1. Lineage (NCBI taxonomy): Eukaryota > Metazoa > Nematomorpha > Gordioida > Chordodea > Parachordodidae > Gordionus > Gordionus sp. m RMFG-2023. The sequence goes on from NC_088775.1 coordinate 85,284,010, forward strand.
AAGATTGGGGCGCCGTAAGTTTTATACGTATATTATTATTAAAGCTACATTTCAGAGCTTATTTATTTTACTGATGAACTTAAAGCTGTATCCAAATAGCATATGATATTTACTTTGAGACAGGTGATCCATTTATTAAAACGCATTTTGAAGCGTCGTTCAATACGAATCAAATGGTGACACTCCATTGTAGTTTCCGATTATAATAAAATCTGGATAACCAAAATGGCGTCACCTGCTGATTCGCATTTATATGAATGGATCATCGGTCTATATAGTATTTTAATGTCATTGGATTGGTTGTATTTTTATCTATTATTGCTCACCAAAAAAGTAAATCAGCTTTGGACGTCAGGTTTTTACAAATGTATATATTATACTCAGAGTTTAGAACAAACTAAATAATGGTTCCATCATATATTTAAATTTTAAAAATTGTCTTTAGCATCCGGTTCATAAATTTTGAAAAGTGGAATTAGCTTCCGGGTCTTAAATTTAAATAAATGGGGTTAGCTTTCGACTTAAAAATTTTTAAAAATGGGTTTGCTCACTTCCGGTTCGTAAATTTTTTGCACGAGTAAAATGAATCTCACAATTTAAAAAAAAATTATATCATAATAAAATATCACACTATTGTTAGAAGCAGTTCCTAGAAATTTTAAGAAAAGGTCCAGGTTCTAGTCCCAAACTCTTATAACACTTTTTCTAACTTTCGCTCCACCCCATTCTTACTTCTCTTCCATTACTTAATAAAATGATAAATTGTAAAACGCGCTAACGAGAGTTGTCCTATCCAATACTGTTATTGAATCGATTTGAATGAATATTGGATCAAATGGATAGGCGTAACCCAGAAAGGCCTTCTTCTATTAATTACAATTTTTGTTTCTTACCAGAGCCCAGCCCTAAACTACGCCACCTTTTTATCGGCTCTCATAAGTCTAACTAATTATGACAAGCTCAAAATGGTCCGAAACCAGTTGATGCCTAAGAGGTTACCGTTTAACAAATCGTTCCCTATGCAGGATAGGCCGCCTTTGTTCAAAAGCGAAGGCTTGGGAAATTTGGGAATCGGGAAATCAGGAGGCGATAGCGGCGAAGTCGCTAGCAAAGACGGTTGGTGTTTACCCTTTCCCGGGACAGATAAATCTGTCGTGAACAGGAGCCAGTATTACATGTATGAGAAGGAAGGAAAACGACCGGTGATAAAATAAAAATGAAATATATTATATAGGGTAGGAGGGAAGGAAAGAAAGAAATTTACGATGCATTCTCATATAATAGCTTAAAAAGTGTATCATTTTTGGCACATATTGTCGGAAAAATGTTAAAAGTAATACTTTTTCACTATAACATTTCTCTTATAAAATATAAAGATCGAATTTATTTTTTACCTAATTCTTTCTGGTTTATAAACATAATTAAATCGCTAAATTTTTGAAATGGGGGGGGGGGGGTAGAGGACTTAATTGGAATGAAACGAACCAGTAAATTTTGATTTTTTCCTTCCTCTTCCCATGCACCTAGTTAAAAGGCTTAACTTTAATGAATCAAATGATTATATTGATTGACAACGAAAAACGAATTAAAAATAAAAAAAAGTTTCCTATTTTTCTAACATACAATATAAAAGAGAAAAAAAATATTTATTATCTAATTTTAAAAATAAATGAAATTTAAAAAAAAACAGCTGCAATTTAGACCATATTTTAAAGTAGAATCTCTACTATACGCCATCTTGACGATCTTGTTAGGAGGAATCGTTTACCTTATGGCCAAATTCAAGCGGACTAGGAAATTGATGGAAATGGTAAAATTAAATACTTCATTTTGGTTGGTCAAATTTTTTTTTTACTCATTGGTCGATTTAATAAATCACGCGGAATAAAATTTTTTTAATATTTAAGGGCGCCCAAAGATATTTTCCCAGAGGATCGGCGTATATTCCAATTTTGAATGATACTTTATGTTCTGGGAAATAAGCGCCGTTTTAAATAATGATCATGTGTAAAAATCGAATAAATCATAGATAGATACACTTAAAAGTTCTATACAATAAATAATGTCCCTTGCCTTCGATATTTCTTTTGAATACTTTTTTTTTTACTATAGAATTTTCCAAAGAGAGAAAAGAAATTTTTTTAAAAAGAATTAATAATATTTTTTAAAAAATCATATAGTTTCTTCGAATATTTACTTTTAAAATTAAATCTTCTCCTATATGTCCATTAGGCCTATTTAAAATCGAGTACGAATCGAATAGTCAATTATTTGTATTTGCTTCTTTTAAACAAATCGAATAATTTGCTATTCGTATTCGATTCTTTAAACAAATCTAATAATTTCTATTCATAAGTAATAGAATTTACTATTCTTATTTGATTGGTATAATTACGAATGTCAATTCGTTTAAGTGATAAAATACGAATAATTTTTTGTATCGAATAATAATCATTTTATTTTGCCTTAAAATATTGTTAATTGATAATTTTTCTATTATTACAAAAATATATTATTTTTTAAACAAATCTTGCAACATAATAACTACAAATCTTATGTGACAAATAAAATTAATCACGTGATTTTCCTTAAAATAAAATTGAAATTAAATAAAACGCAAATATATTTATTGTAAATAAGTAGAACATTAATGAAACACTGTTAATGGTACTGTATAAGTTAAAAGGTAAAGTCTGGATATTATAAATTGTATAATATATATATATAACAAAAAATTATTATTACCCTCATAGTATCCCCAAATATTTACTGGTGGCCAGGTTAGAGTAAACGATTCTCCATCCAGACACGATTTGTCTAAGAGTAGATTTAGGTGGATCATGATAGCAAAGGGTTATTCCTATTCCAAGAATCCTCAGCTCAGGGACAAAGATCCCATGCTTCAGATGGAGCACCCACCTGATGCCGGCATTAAAGTTTGCATCTCCGGGCCAGGTTTTTACACCGACATTTTATATTATGCTAACAATTTTGGATCGGAGTCTGATGATTTTTAATTTCATAATTAAATCAGACATTTTTAAAAAAAAATTCTATTTATATAAATTTTAAATTATTGATTAGATAGAAAAAATTTATGCACAGTTATGGGAGCATTTTATTTTATCTTTTAAACTAAAGTTTTAACTCCTTTTAAAAAATAAATCAATTCTTAATAATTTAGATGCTTATAAAACGACGGCAATATGTGCTACCCAAGTAGCTCTCACCCTCCACAAGGAAAGGAACAAACTGCCTACAGCGTAAATATTGCGATAAAATTATTTTTGGTTGATGTTACTCACATTTTTTACATAAAAATTAAATAAGATTTTCTGCCTAAATTTATTCGAAATATTATTGATTGACACAACTCTGACAGACATTTTCTCTTACTCGATCGGATTCGTAACTTGATCTTAAAATAGGACGGAACTCGGTTCTCTAAAATAATTATCGGGTCGGTATAACAAATTTCTTTAAATTTTCTATGATCAGCTTGGACCTGAAAAATATAGTTCCGACGTAGATTTCTAAAGAGCATCACTTTGAACTTATTAATTATATTATTTTTTTAACATTTCCGGTTGCCAACCCTTCTAAACTATTAACTGTTTTCTTATTAATGTTAGCTGCCTTATTGACCCTCTATAGTAAATGCGTAACGGGAAACCAGAAATTTTAAAGCGCTTAAAAAAGTGAGAAACGTTATAAAAAAGTTTTTTGATAACCGGAAATTAAAATGTTAATGCGGGAATTTTTTTCGTTATAAACAGAACACTATACGCTCATTATAACAATCTAAGACACGACACAAGAAGAATATTTTTTTAATGTCCAGTAAAACATACCAAAAAGACAAATACTTCTTTATTTTTAATTTTAAAATTAAAGACTAATTTTATTTTTTGATTTCATAAATATATTTCAAGAAATAAACCAAAAATTAAATTCAAAAGTTGTTTGTTTTTTGTGTTTCTTTATTATTTTGGATCCAGCCCGATATATTGACATTTATAAAGGGAACCGACAATGTGCTATCTGAAATTTATAGGGTAGTCAATACAATTTTTATTTATATACTTAAAATTATACGAAATGACTGAAATATAGGTCCATTGCCATTAACTATATATATATATTTTTTTTAAAATTTATATATTTTATTTAGTGGAGGTGTTTTGACTACCGCGATAGCTTTCCATAAGACTGATCTGATTCAAAATCTCAAGGACCACGGAATAAAGTTCGAAGTTCTAAGCTTGGAGAGCTAGGGAATTATTTGTATCTCTTTTGATGACAAAACAGAATATATATTGTTTTTTTTAATGACCCGTCCTAGCTCAATAAATTTTACTACAAATTTCGTCGCCGAATTTACGAATTAATTTTATCAAATGAACGTGTCCAAGACACATTTCTAGAAATAGTAAATAATTTGCTTAAATAATACATTAATTGACAATCCGGTGGAAGAATTTTGCAGCCATTTCCATTGAGCAGGACAGGGTATATTTTTGCATTATCAAAATTTGTAATATTTTTTTTTATATTCTAAAAAATTTTTAAAATATTTTTCTTTTATTGTAATATTATAAAATCGCTATAGTTATATTTTTATTACTAGTAAACAATCATTTATATATCTTTTTTTTTCTTTATATAATTCATATTCTTCGTGTTAACCATATGGACATTAGATTATGTAATATATTTTATATATATATTTCAAATAGTTAATCAATTTATTAAATAAACCTCCAGTTCAATAAAATTATTGGCATACATAGAGACCGAGAGAAAGAATGAAACGACAGAACAACTAATTATAGTTAGAACAAAATTATTGTTTTTACTTTCTAAAAGGAAGAAAATTTTTTAAACGTAAATGAAAGGAAAAGGAATACATGAATTATGAATAATATGAATGTAAATAATCAAATGGATAATGCAAAGTGGTATTTTGTATATTTTAGCTTTGGATAGATAGTATCAATATCAAATTTGGTTATATATATTTACACAATCGTGATTTTCTGTGGCCTAGTCGATAAGAACATCGTTGCCAATCCGATGGCACTTCGAATCCAGGATGGATCATGTTTTTTTATGAAGCCAACTTGGTGGCTCCATCTAACTACAAAATCGCTCAACGATTTTTGTGCCAGAAAAATATTGCCTCCTCTAGATTTTATTAATAGATATCCAACCCTTTGTGCTATCTATCTATGAGCAAAAAATTTTCAGGCTTGCGTAATATTTTTCTGGATAAAATATCGAGTTATCCATTTTTAAAAATCGACATTAAATGGATAACTTTGCATTATTAGTTCCGTTCTTTGGGGGGGGGGGGGGGTGATATATATTAGATCGGACTCGAACATATGATTCCGTCAATATATCTTTTGAAATATAAATAGGCCTTATTGTTTTTTTTAAATAAATTTTGTTCGGTGTTTAACAAATTAGATTATTTAGAAAATTGCTATATCTTGACTTGGTAGTATCTAAATCTCACTAATCTAATCTAATTAAATAATGCATAATCGAGGTTTTACCTATTTTTTTAGAGTAATGTTATTTGAAAAATTTGCATATTTAGCCATAAAATTTTATTGAAAGGTTTTTTTTTAAATATAATATTAACCCTCACCCATATCTTTCTAACCTTTTAACCTTACCCTAACCTCGTCACAAGAAGTTGGTTTTAGGTAAAAAGTGGTCCCGCTACTTAGGTCGGAATAGTTTGTTGGACCAAGGATGGGCATAATTACTCGTAATTGTAATTAATTCCAAATTACAATTTCAAAATTTTGAAAATTGATTAATTTCCAAATTTATTTTCTAGAAAAAAAGGATAATTACAGTGTTACGATGGGAAAAAAATTTCCATATTTTAATTTATTTGCATATAAAATGATTATTAATTGTATTTAATCGTGATTTTTTAGAGTATTTGTAATTACAATTTCTTTTCATCTTAATTTTAAAAAAATTTACAATATGATTTGATAAAATTATAATGGAAAACTTTATTAATGGCATTAGTATATAATATACTATATTAATACTTAATTTTTATTACAATCTGTTAAATATAATACAATATAACGCATTTTCTGCATATAAATTATTATAAACACGCATTCGTATGATTAAATTCTATATTAAAAAATATTATTTTCTATTCTAATAGGGTATTATAGGCCTCTTAAACAAAATCATATTGAATATTTTAACCGATATTTTAAAAATGTTTATTTTTTTTTATAAAAGTATCAATTTTAGATCGTTTGTTTTATTGTACTTATTTAGTCATATTGCAAATAGTATTTTTTTAAAGGCGCTGCTAAAGATAATAACGTATACTTTAGAAATGCCTTATTAATTCATGAAAGCTTTTTAACATAACAATTTGACCTCTTTCATAGTAAGCACCTAAGTTCAATTTCATTTTTTGGAATAAGAACTCATATTTGAAAAAATAATCATGATTGTTTTGGACAATCTAGCACTATCTTAAAATATTATTAATAATTTTAAATCACTTTGTTTAAGCCTAAAATATGAGTAATTTTCCTTGCAATAAAACTATTAAAAATCTCCCCTTAAATCCGATAATTAATATAATCTCTCTAATCTTAGACAAAACTCAGAGAATAAACTTTTGATAACAGAATAAACAGTCCACTCATTCAAATAATAAAAGTAATTGTAACTAAATAAACCATTAAAACACCGATATGACTGATTATCCAGAGTTTTTTACAAAAAAGAGGGTAAGCATAAAACAAATAATGCATCTTATAAAATCGCTTGACTATTCTAGCTATAAATTTATACCTGCCCAAACAATAATAGTAGAAATAACACAGCAAATCCCGCAATAATCAAAAATACGGCTGCAGTAGAAACTAAAATTTCTTATAGTTCTTCATTATTAATAGAATATCGCTACAAAACGGATAAGAAGACCATTTATTCCATTTCTGTATTTGTTTAAATAATCTTCCTTTATAATCATTAAGATATTTGATATGCATACGAAATCTTTACTTAAACATTGTAAATTATATCAAAAATTTAAATAGTTCAACTTTTAATAATAACTTCAAAGTTTAGAAAGTGACTCTGAATTTTAGTTAATTTTAATTAAATTATGATGCTATATATTTTTCAAAATTAATTTTAGTCTATACAATTGTTTTAAATTGGTATCGTTTTAAACTTTTTATCTTTTAAATTTTTTTTACTAATACTAATAGCTATTTAAACTAAAATCTTATACTGGATTGTGTCATTTATATACTAGTAGAAAGATACCTATAGTCAAGCTTAAAACTACTCCTAAAATGGTACACTTTTTGATGGAATTACATTTAAAATATTTTCTAATTCAATATTTAAAAAAAAGCTTAAGGTTAAATACATTTCAAAATGCACTAGTTGTGTATTACAGGTCGAGGGTGAAGAATGCAGAAGAGGTATTAACTAATCATGTTTTTAAACCCTAAATTTATTTAAATTTATATAATAACATAATTATCGAATAATACTAGAATTAATTTCTTAATATATAAAAGTTTTATACAATTCTCTTGCTTTTACTTGAGGATATTTTTGTTATTTAGTTTAAAAACACTCAGCTGTTTTTGAAACCACGTTCAAATTTTTTTTTTTAAATTTATACGATGACGAGGGAGTTTGATATTATTATTTTTGGAGCTAGCGGGTATTCTGCTATTTTCATTATTGAAGAATTAGCCAAAACGGATAAATCTAAATCAGTGAAATGGGCGGTCGCTGGTCGCAATAAAGCCAAACTAATTGAAGCCTTAAAAACTGCTTCTCAAAATAGTGGTACTTTATGATTGCTATAAAGCTTTTAGATATTCATAATATAGGTGTTGACCTGCAAAACATTCCACTATACATTGGCGATGTTAATGATGCAATCTCTTTGAAAGAGATCTGTGTTAAAACAAATCTCTTAATCAATTGTGTGGGACCTGTAATTTTTTATATATATTTCATGAATTAACTCTAAGATATTAAAATAAAATATTTAATTCTATTTTTAAAATATTTTTGAAAGTATATATTATATGGTGAACCAGTTGTCAAAGCTTGTATTGAAAATGGGACAGATTACTTAGACATATGTGGAGAAACATTTGTAAGATATTGGTTAGTTTTATGATATACATTAAAAATATAACTCATATCCTAATTGTATAATACTTTTATAATGAACTGATAAATAAGTTTTTTTTTATGAGGAAAATTCTATTTGCTTATTTTATACATTTTCCATCAATAAAGAATTGTATTGGTGATATTTTCACTATACTAGACACTATTTGATATGAAAAAATAGCTTTATAAAATAATAAAGGCCTGTATAAATTTATAATTTATATAACAATTATTATTATAGCCTTGAAAAAAAAACACAAGTTTTATCATATAATGGAAGCTTATATAAATGTTAAGTTTATATAACAAATTTTATATAAAAATTATTATTTTAGACTTATTAATATTCAGGGCAGTAGCCAGGAATTTTCACTTAGGGGGGCCAAGTGCTTACTTGGGGGGGGGGCACTATTTTTTTAAAATCAAACAAATAATTACGCATTCATAGAAATTTTTTCCTATTTTTATTAAAAATTTAATAACAAAATAATACTATAATATGAATATACAAAACAAAATAATACTATAATATGCATATACAAAACAAAATATTACTATAATAGAATACGGCGATTTTTATTTTTAAATTTTAATATAAATGAACTAAAAGATAAATTCTGCGTTATTCTTTTTTCATACGCCATTAATACTAAATTTTGTTTACGTTTATCCTTCATAGACTCTACTGCTCGATAAAACTCTCTTTAATGTAGAGAACGAGGCCTCACAAAAAGCCGTTGATATCCCAATGATTATCGCTGCTGAGTAGCATTTATATAATTCTTTAAATGCATGATTATATATTTTTTTATACATAATATGTAAGATGTTTTCAAAATTATGATTTTCTTTAGCTTCCGAAGCTAGCAATCCTTTTGCTATCTTCATTTCATGATGCAGTGTTTCCATATTTAAGTTTAACAGGGATTTTAATGGGGCCATTTTATCTGATAAAAAATAATCAGGGTCAAGGGGGAACAATGTATTAAAAGATGAAAAAAGATTAAAATCATCTTCTGTAAATCGGTCTAAAAAACGATCCACAAAGTTATCTATAATTTCATAATATATCCTTTTTAAAGAACTCCAATTGGAGTCTTTTTCACAATCGAATTCTAGTTTGCTATCAACTAAAAAATCTTGGAAATTTTTAGGCGTTTTACGTACCCGTGATGATTTTTGGGGAGTGAGATTAAATTTTGATAAAAGTTTTTCAGCCTTAATCATAATCAAAGCAAAAGAATTATCACTTCTTTTATTTTTTAATATATTGATAGTAGAATCAATACAATTTTTAGCATCCACTAAATTAGTACCTACTGATTGTAGATACTTATTTAGTGGATCTATTGTAATTAATATCTCATAAATTATGATGGCTAATATAATGTAATTTATATTAATACATTGAGATAAAAGACCAGAGGCTTCGACTGAATCATGAATTGAAACCTCGGAATTAAGAGTTCTATTAGAAAAGTAAAATAATACTTCACCAATAGCCTCAAAATTCTCATAAATAATGCGAGATGTTTCTAAATGACCAGTCCATCTCTGGTCTAAAAGTCTCTTAAGGGTGTGGCCTGTATATTTACAGGATACGTTAAAACGCCTGAAAAAATTATACAATGCATTTGATAAATTAAAAAAATTAGAAATAATAACAATATTATTATACCAATTTTGAACCACAAGATGCAACTTGTGGTTGTAGCAATGTATAAAAGGAACATTTTTATTAATTTTTTTTGAAGAAGTGTTTGCACTCCTCCATTTCGGCCAGACATAACGTTTGCACCATCATATGCCTGGCTTATTATATTAGCTGAATTAATATTTAGATCATTAAGTTGCTTTAAAATGCAATCTGTAATGCTTTCAGCAGAAAGACACTCTAAATTAATGATTCCTATTAAATTTTCTTGGATTTCTCCAGAAAAAATATAGCGAATTATTATGCTCAGATTTTCACAACCTGAAGCATCTTTTGTCTCATCGGCCTTAAGACAAAAAAAAGGCATCTCGCTTTTATTATATTTGTCTGAAATATGTTCAAGCACCATATCTGCCATAATGGATATTACTTCGTTTTGAATCTGTGGTGATGTATACTGGGCATTTTGGGGTATAAATTTCATAATTTTATTTAATTCAGGGTCTTTTTGGATGGTGTAGGAAAACATTGCTATAAATAGTCCAGAAGAATAAATTATGTTTTCATCTTTTGCAGCATCCGTAATATTTGTTGAACCAGTCCCACGGAAAGGTAGCTCTTGTATGCTAAGAAACAGCATCAAATCAAATATTGATTTAATATAATATTGATTACGATTAATTTGATCACCTCCCAACATTTTAGTTATTTCTGTACCATTGTTTATATTTTGATTTTTATCATGCCATATTGTAATTGAATTTAAATGAGCTTTTGAGCTCTCGTGTTTAAGCAGTCCCTTCTTGGCAGCTAACGCATTTTTCCAATTTCTGAATCCCGTTTGTCCAAATTCATCACTTAGATTACACAAGTATTTCCTACATGGAAAACAAAAGGCAGCGTCAGCTTCTACACTATACTCCAACTAGTCTCGGCCTCTATACCATGATTTTTGAAATGATCTTTGCCTTCCATGGATATCTTTTTTCGCGTAATTGTTTAATTTGATTTGATTTGGTTTATTCTGGCCAAGGTCACCAGGGATTTGAATTGAACCATTAGAGGACTTTTTTGACACTAAAAATATTATAATTAATAAATTGTAATGAGGGAAAGGGTCATAAATAATAATGGTCATCAGGATGGGCGAAGGAAGGGCATGCTGAAAATGAACAAACACAAAATTTATCTTGTATTTAAGATACAAGTTACTGTAGTGCCCAACCCTGATGAAGATTATCAGTAAAGTTGATCAGTAAAATTTCAGTATTAAAAACTAGAAAAAAGTCATAAACATTATATCTTTAAAGATTAACAAAAAAATATAATATTTTTATATTTATAAATCAATTACTAGTTGCTTCTTGACAATGAGAGACTGAGCTGCTAGATGAAGATGATTGAGTCTCTTCTTCGTCTTTATTTGTTTTAAAATCAAAATGTAATAATGAAACACCATAATCTCCTACTCCTATTCATATTGTCAAAAATATATAAATAGAAAATTTTGGGTTAAATTTTAAACTATTTACCATCTTCCTCCTCTTGATTTTCTAGATTAGCTTCATTCATATCTTGAAATATGAGTAAATATATTTATTTTAATAATTAAAATTATTATACAAAAATGATAATATTAATAATAAATGTCTTTCTCTTATCTTATATAAAATATATATATTATATTAAATAATAATATACAAATATTGCCCTATATCAATATCATATAAGTCATGAAATAATAATATAAATTTATACTAACTATGAGAAGAATCAGTTTCTGAAATTTCTGATGTAGTATTACTAGTAGTTTGTAGAGGTGATGTTGCTTGACATTTGTTTAACTTTAACTTAAAATAAGAGTTTATAATTGATTGTTTCTTCATAATTTTAAAATAAACGCTCTAAAATAAAATAACTGGTTATATATTATAATATTAATGTGATACCTATAGAGAATGTGATACACAACAAAAACAGATGAAAAAAAATGAATGAATGATAATTTAATATTGGGTAAAAATAAAAATAAAACAGGATAAAAAAAATTTTTACAAACTAGATATGTTTGTAGAATAAATATTCAAAATTTATTTTAAAAATATAAAAATAATCAATTCTAAATAGACATGTTTTTTGAATATTTTTGAATAAATATTTAAAATTTATATTAAAAATATAAAAATAATCAATTCTAAAAAAAAATTTCAAATTTGGGGGGGGGGCAGAAAATTTTTTTATAATTTAATATAAATAAATGTTTTATATATTTTAGCCCATTATATTAGCCATGTTAAAAAATAATATAGTTTTATTTTGATAATAGAATTATAAATGCAATATAATTAAGCGGATAAATAATATTTTTATTTATAAAAAATTTTTCTTATTAATTTTTAATGGACAATTGTTTTCAAAATTTTCATCTGATAGACAGAAACGCTTGTCAGTTAATACGAAATTAAGTATATTAAAAACATACACTACGCAAATGAGGGGATTGGAGTATTATACTTAATAAACAACTCTTCTAAGCGTGGAATTTATTAAAAACATTTATTGTTTTGCCTTTTGCTTCATATAATTGAGATAAGTTAGCCTCCTCCAATCCAGGATATCTCGAAATTAATAGTTCTTGTATTATCATTTCTAGGGTTTTCAATAACGCTATAAGTTTATTGGTAAGCGGAAAATAATTCCCCGGAAAAAAAATCCCGGAAAAAAAATCCCCGGAAATTAATTCCCTGGAAAAAAAATCCCCGGAAAATAAATTCCCGGAAATTAATTCCCCGGAAAAAAAATACCCGGAAAATAATTCCCCGGAAAAAATTCCCGAAAATAATTCCCAGGTAAATAATTCTCCGGAAAAAAAATCCCCGGAATAAAATTCCCCTGGAAAATAATTCCCCGGAAAAAATTTCCCCACTATACATTGAATTGCTAATGCATTGCTAAACTGCATTGCTAAAAGGCAATCAATCATTATCAATTATAAATCAATCAAAAATTTATTACGTATATTTTTTTAATGATAATTTTTTAAACTTTTTTTAAAATATATTTAAATCATTTTTTTATTATAAATGAAGAATACTGATTAAATGATATAGTATATAATTTTATTTTTATTTAATATTATTAATAAGAAATTTATTTTTCTAGCTTATTAAAACAAATATACATTTTATTCAATTTTAAAAATTAACAAATATATATCCGTAAGAGGGCGTTATATGTTTTAATATGTATCATTTTAGGAAACCGGAATGATGATTGGATAGCACTTTTTTTATTATGAAAAACCTAAAAATTAAAAATTTTTTTTAGGTTTCTTTGACGTTTAATGAGTAGGTTTAGAATAGTAAAACAATGGAAATTTTTTAAAGTAAATATTGCTGGCGTTATTTATCAAAATCTCTTCATTTTTGTTTTATACGTGTATATTTACGTGCTAAGCATTATTCTAAAAAATATTTTGAAAATAATTTGATTTGACCGATTGCCGAGTTCAAAACCGACCACTTATTAAATATTTGATTGATCAAATTTGCTATTAAGATAAATTGAAAAATGTTGATTTTTGTTTTATGTATCTATAAATACGTATAAAACATAATTCCAAAAAATATTTTAAAAATATCGTGATTTGACCCGAAAACCGACCGAATGACCAAATACTGCATTGCTGGCGTTATCCATGGAAAAATCTTCATTTTTGTATTATACGCGTATATATATACGTGCTAAGCATTATCCTAAAAAATATTTTGAAAATAATTTGATTTGACTGATTGCCGAGCTCAAAACCCCACTTACTAAATATTCGATTGATAAAATTTACTAGTTGATTCGAAAAATGTTCATTTTTTGTTTTATATATCTATAATTACGAGTAAAACATATACGAGTCGGTTATCCGCCAAACCACGATATTTTTAAAATATTTTTTGGGATTATGTTTTATATGTATTTATAGATATATAAAACAAAAATGAACAATTTTCAAATTATATTACTAGTAAATTTGAATCTAGGAAAATAATTCCCCGGAAAAAAAATCCCGTGACCCGGATCTGCTCTGCAGTATTTAATTAAATAGAAATGTTTTTTAAAGTCAAATTTCTTCGAGGATTTGAGATTTTAAATAATAAAACGAAAGTTAAATAAATCTAGTTCACCTTTACACACTTTCATCAACTTTTAGGTATTTATTGAAAAATTATTTTTACACAAATTTTAATCATTTTTTTAGAAATATGATAAAAGGCTTTTCACAGTTTACTGACTCTTAAATAGCGCCCCTTTTTGTTTTTACAAGGATAAGCTATTAAATAATATAATTTTATAAATTTTGTGGCTAAATAGGAAATTAGCAATTCAATCTGATACCCTCTATTTGATAAATATTATTTTACTGAAGTATCCTACTTTAAGAATTTAACTGACTGAATACAAAATCACTATAAAACTTACAAAATTATATTTTTTACTGCCCAATTTTAATTAAATACTGCCAAAAGTAATGAAAAATGCTGACCACTTTAATCAAAATACATCCAGAGGTGATTATCAGCAGTGAGTATTATATTTTTCTAATCTAACAATTATTATTTTGCTTATGAATTTTTTTCAAAAGTTACAGAAAAGAAATAATTATAATTTTGTTAAATGATATATAGAATAATAAATTATGTTATTCAAAAGAAACAATTCTAGAACGTATATGTTCTCCAATTGAAGAGAGAAAATTGGGCAAGTCCCTTCTCTCTTCTAAATAATCAATGCATAAATTTTTTAAAATAGTTTGTTTCGTTGCATAAATACGATTTTTTTTGGGAGTGTATGTCCCAATATTCCATTGGCCGATTTTTCCCATATCAACCGCTATTTCCATCCTTATTTTTTCGAGTAGTTCCCATATCTTCGGTTTTTTGTTGCCTACAATATGCTTAAATCGGTTATTCCATCCTTCACATACATTGTTTGTTCGATTTTCCCCAGCAATCGTAACATTGAACACATTCCATGTTTCTGGTGGGAACAATGGCTCTACTTGCCTTTGAGAGTTTTTCCCATGTCTCAATTCTCCATTCACATAATTTTTATCAAAATAAAACAATAATTCTTTGTTTTCATCCGATACAATGGTTTTTAAATACTCCATACCTCGTTTGACATCGTGTATAGGTAAGAATGCTAATCCATCGATCATAGCTGCAAATAAGCATAACATTGGATCATTCCGATATGATGATTCTAACCCCAATTCCTGAATCTTTCTATGAGTTGATTGAGTTAGATGATAAAAACATCCTTGGATGTTGATATCTCTACCTAAATAGTTGAAAAAATATAGATTAAAATTATTGTATAGGTTTTATTTAATATTTATGTCTTTATCTTATTAATTGTACTGTGTGACAAGAAAAATGGGAGAAAAAATAAATAAAAACAAGTTTTGGTGCAGAATTTGACATTGAGTTCGAATTCGTTTTCTAAGTTTTCCCTTCACGTCAAGTTTTAAAAATATTATCGTATAAAGGCAACTTTTCGAAATCTCAAAAATGGTAATACGGATATATTTTAAAAAGTATCAAATGAAAATCCCTGAAAATTGGTGATAGTGTTAGATTTATATTTCCTTATAAATTTATTAATTTTTATAATTTTTTATCGATTGCTTTTTGAGAAAAATGGTAAAGAATTTCGTTTTGGGGGGTCTTAAGTTTTCAATTTAAATTCCCGGCAAGAATCGTATAAATATGTTGGCGGACTACTGCTGGAGTATCTTTTTTGAAAATAAATCATCAAATTCATATTCGCGGAAATATATTTAGATTTACCATTAAATGTTTTTAAATTCGATAAATTTTATGTTATTGTTTAATTTGTTTTAAATTCAATAAATTTATTGTATATTACAAGTTAAATCCTATATAATAATGAAGGAGGGGGTGAGACAACGGACCGATAAAAGGTTTATTAAAAGTAAAATATGAGATAGGTTAGCTTAGCATAATATATTTATTTAAATATGAGAAATGTAACTATTTCATTTAAAATAAATTGTTTGGGAATCGTACCTTGTGCAGTGTAGCGAAGAGAACGAAAGCTACAATAAATATATTAAATGTAAGCTATATTAAAAAAGAATCTAGAAAAATAATTCCCCGGAAAAAAAATCTCCGTTTTTAAGATAATTAAAATTACAAAATTAGGAGAAAAAATTCCCTATAAATAAATCAACGAAATAATAATTCTCAAATAAAATATTTAAAAATTTTGATAAAATTAATTCTGAAGAATTATTAGGATTATGTTTTATACGTATTTATAGATATATAAAACGAAAATCAACATTTTTCAAATTATATTCCTAATAAATTTGGTCAATCGAATATTTAGTGAGTGATCGATTTTGAGCTCGGCAATCGGTCAAATCAAATTATTTTCAAAATATTTTTTAGAATAATGCTTAGCACGTAAATATACACGTATAAAACAAAATGAAGAGATTTTGATAAATAACGCCAGCAATATTTACTTTAAAAAATTTCCATTGTTTTACTATTCTAAACCTACTCATTAAACATCAAAGAAACCTAAAAAAATTTTTAATTTTTAGGTTTTTCATATGTATATATATACCCAAATATAAAAAAAATGCTATCCAATCATCATTCCGGTTTCCTAAAATGATACATATTAAAACATATAACGCCCTCTTACGGATATATATTTGTTAATTTTTAAAATTGAATAAAATGTATATTTGTTTTAATAAGCTAGAAAAATAAATTTCTTATTAATAATATTAAATAAAAATAAAATTATATACTATATCATTTAATCAGTATTCTTCATTTATAATAAAAAAATGATTTAAATATATTTTAAAAAAAGTTTAAAAAATTATCATTAAAAAAATATACGTAATAAATTTTTGATTGATTTATAATTGATAATGATTGATTGCCTTTTAGCAATGCAGTTTAGCAATGCATTAGCAATTCAATGTATAGTGGGGAAATTTTTTCCGGGGAATTATTTTCCAGGGGAATTTTATTCCGGGGATTTTTTTTCCGGAGAATTATTTACCTGGGAATTTTTTTCTGGGGAATTATTTTCCTGGGGATTTTTTTCCGGGGAATTAATTTCCGGGGATTTTTTTTCCGGGGAATTAATTTCCGGGGATTTATTTTCCGGGAATTTTTTTCCGGGATTTTTTTTCCGGGGAATTATTTTCCGGGATTCAAGTTTATTAGGTTCGTGGAAGTCCATGACCATTGAGGCTTAAATATTGGTTGTATCATTGCAGAAAGAACATATTAATCTTCATATATATGTTCTAATCTTAAAATAAATATATGTAATTAATTTGATATTGATAGGTTTATTACCTTTTATTAATCCCATTTAATACTGCTTCTATCAATGGTTGATCATATTTAAGGCCACTAATTTTTTTAATTTTTAAATCCAAATGCATTTTTTCTTCAAATTTAATGATTTTAACTTAGTTATATTATATAAAATAAAAGAATTAATGTTGCAATCAAATGTTGTTTTAAATTGGAACCTGAAGATTTTGAAACTGATATAAAACTTTTTGGGCACATTTTGCATTTGGTATGTAATGAATTCCTTTGATATAAGATGTTACTGTAAAATATTTATCATATTTGGATCATGGCAATGTTAATGCATCTGATTTTAAATTTTCAGAATCAGAGGATGTTAATGAAATAATAATACCCATGCTTACACTAATCTATTAAATTAAAATGTAAACAATAATATTCAAATTAATAAACTATAATAATGGCTTGTTAAAAAATTTATATGAGAAAAAGGAAAAAGAGCTGATTAAAAAATATGAGACTTTTTCTTAAAAAATTCGAATTAATATTAAATTTTTCATAATCTCCGCTTTAACCATAATTCATTGTTACAAGCATCACTTCCATGGAAGCTCGGGGGTATCGGCTTAAGCTCACCTCTAACTTTTTCCATTAGTGGTTTCATCGCCTCTCGTCTTTCTTCTGACTCAATATTAGCCAGCTTTCTAACTTCCCGGACCCCTTATTAGCTGAAGCCCAGACCATTTGGGACAATTCCGTTGTCCCAAATACTTCACGACCCTCCTCATGTTCACATAGAGAACTGGGATATTCCACTCAACGAAGGCTCCGTCGCTTACCTAAAATCGAGCCTTCAGGATGACGATCTCACAGTTTTTCACCAATTGAACCAAGGATCCGGTTATGAGTTTCTGGAAATCATACCCTCAAATAACCTTGATTTCTTGCTCTCTGCTGAAGCTAAGATTTGCTATTGGACTACGGCACAATTGCGAAATTGTTCTACCGTACCAATGCAAACATTGCGAAACCAGTGTTGACAGCAAGGGTAGACATTGTCTCCATTGTGGCTATTGTCGAGGCCGTTTTTCACGTGCAACAACATCATACTACGCGCCCTCAAATCAGGAGGCATTCCATCTAGACTTGAACCAACCAAATTTTTAGAACCGATGGAAAACGTCCTGATGGTATGTCCTTGATTCCTTGGTCAAGAGGTCAGCTCCTGGTTTGGGATTTCACCTGCATTGACCCAAATGCACCATCTAACCATAACGTCGATGCCCTCGCCCTTTGCAGAATCTCGAAAAACCATAAAGTACGGTTCCTTAGACTCTTTTTTTTATTCATAAAAATTGCCTGCTCCATTCTCACCACCTTCGGTAGCAAAACTCAACGTTTTTTCAAAGTATTAAGCAAACGAATTCGCGAAAAAACCGATCAGCCTAAGGAATCCCTCTTCTTACGCCAAAAATTTGCTACCGCCATTATTCACTCTAACTATCTCGTTTTATCTCTTCCATTGAATAACTTTCCATATTCCTAGCTTCCTTTTTTTTTATCCCCTATCCTTTCCCGTAAATTCTATTTCTAGATTTTTCACCTTTATTTATTTTACCTTTTAAAAAAAATTAATTATTTACTACTACATTTTGACAACATATCATATCAGTAAATATTCAAGTAAAGTAACCCATGACTGGAAAAAAAAAATGTGTTTTTAAAATGGAACGAACGTTAAATTTGAACGCGTTCACGTTCAAAGTTCGTCAAAAAAAAAACGCCGTACATCATTTTTTTTCAAAAAAAAAACGAACTTCGTGAACGCTTTCGTTTACAACACTAGTTATAATAAATTGCAAAGCTTTTATTTTAAGAGATAATTATTAAGGACACTGTGTGGGCCTTTAATAAGTGAATCAATCATGCTAATTTACAAGATTAGACTTGTTATTTAATAATGCTATAAACGTTACTTTAAAAAAGAAACTCATTATGTTTGAAAGATGAAGGTGTTACCTGGTGATGTAGTTTTCTAGGTAAACTAAAATTATGACTAATTTCTTGAGAAATTAGGTTAAATAAGAGGAAACCTTTTAAAAACATTTTACAGGCCGCCAATATTGATTTTCTAAAATGCTTTATTGAAAACATATGGACTATTAACATATTATTTAAACAGGTATGATAAAAGTTCAATTATTTTGTTTGTTATCTTCATTTGAAGATAAAAAAAATTGCAGATTTGAGCTTAAACATCTAGAATCTAGATACTTGTCATTTGCAGAAGTTACTTTTCCTATAAACCGGATATTTGCTCTTATAACAATTTCCTGACCTTATCAATTTTTTTTTATATTCTATTTCGAGATTTCTAATAATATATTGGGGATTAATTTCTTTCCGATGCTGTACTAGTTTAGCATTGATAAAATTTTTCTTTAATAACTCATCCTTAAAATTAAATCCGCAACATCTTGGGTCAAATATATGTGCAGCAAAATGTATGTTCCGGCAAAAAAAATATCCGATGTTTATAAATTTTTTAGTCACTTTAATTTCGTTCTGTTCTGATATGAATAAATGCTTGAGGAACGTCAGATGAGTTAAATTTATTCACTTTCACTAACGCTATTTGTCTACAAATAGCTTTTATAAAATTATATAGTTGTACAAGACTTTTTAAAATACTTTCATTATCAAGAAGTGCATGGTTTATATTTTCTCCATCAATGAAGAATCAAGTATCCCTTTATACTCTAGCATCTTTTCCATTTGCTGTAGTAAAATATTTTTATTATATTTTTTAGCAGGTTATTAATCTTCGGGCTAACCAACTTTAAATACTTTTATCTCAAAAAGAGATATTTGATTGTAATATTTATTATTTTACATAATATAACTATAAGTATCCACATTTTGAATTGTATTTCATGGGCTTATTAAATTATTATGATTATTATAATATATATAATAGATAGATAAATAAAGCAACAGATATTAAAGGCTATGATTTTTTGAGAATCAATCGTTAGGAAATGTAAAATTAAAGCAGTCATGATTTAATTTGTCCAAATATTTTTAGTGCCTAATTTGTGCTTACTCATTCTTTCAAACCGGATGCCACAAAAATCAACCGGAAGTGAGTTGTAGGCAAAATAAAAAAAATAGTAAAATAAAGATGATATTCCTGAAATAATCGAGTAATTAATCAAAATGGGCAGTATTTTTATACAACAAATTAATCTTATCTTGGCAGTATTTATAAATTTTTGGGCAATAAATTTATCAAAATGGGCAGTATTTATATAATATTGAGCAGTAAAATAAAATTAAGTTGAATCGTAACTAAAATTGTATTTTACAAGTATTTAGTTTATAAAAATTTTATTAATATTTAAAAAAAAATTAATTTTCGACTTCGAATCGAATGATTTGCTATTCGTAAGAAGAGAAGTATTCGATTCGAATTATTCGAAATGTACGGAGTCGACTGGCTATCATTCAAATTAATTATAATACACTTTCATTTTCACTCACTTTCTACTTCGTTCCATTTCTTTCTTAACTAATGCATTTTCATATTTTATTTCTCAACAAAAAAAAACAACTTAAATTTCTTTAGACATCTTTTGCCAAATAGTTATTATAACTACTATCAATTATCAAAATTTATATTACAAAGACATAAAAATTATATATATATATATTATTATTTTTTAATGATC
Organism: Gordionus sp. m RMFG-2023; assembly: GCF_954871325.1. Classification (NCBI taxonomy): domain Eukaryota; kingdom Metazoa; phylum Nematomorpha; class Gordioida; order Chordodea; family Parachordodidae; genus Gordionus; species Gordionus sp. m RMFG-2023. Next base: position 85,304,949 of record NC_088775.1, read on the forward strand.
AACTAGGTCCTCGAAAAAACGCAACTGAAATACGACAAAGCAGCTGCCGAGGCTAAGGTGTTTATCATTGGCGCTTGCGGATTCGATTGCGTTCCTTCGGATATGGGCGTCATTTTCGCTGAAAATAATTTTGATGGTTTATAAAAAAAAAAAAATTATATATATTTTTACTTAAACTTAAAAAATAAAATTCAAGTTAGTTCTGCTCATTTTCTCCAAAATATATTTCAAATTTACCTCGCCAGTTCTTCCCACCCATTGTTTTAAATATATTTTAACTGCGGATGTCGGTAGGCTGGCTAATACCCCATTTTGCAACCCTTAGAAAAGAGACTACAGATGTTTAATATTTTGATGAAAGAAAATAAAAAGGTAAAATAAAAAACAAATTCCAAAATGAAAGCCATAAAAAATATTATATAATCATGTTTTGAAAAATTTAGTAGAAAAAAATATTGATTCTAAATAGTAGGTTCGTGAAGTTGGCGACTTGAGTATAAGTTAACAAAACCTATGCCAATATTTAGAGACTTAATTGATCTTCAACCCAGACACTAGCAGAATTAAAGGTTAGTGAGTTATTGAAATTTTGAAGCTGGTGGAACGACTTGAGGATCAACTACCGAAACGTATATCATTGTGTAGCCCGTTAATTGATCTTCTATTCGGAAAACAACGGAATGAAACGTTACTGAGTTATAAGCAAAATAAGAAAGTGTAGGTAGGCACTTTGCCAAAACCGAGACTAGAAAATATCATTTTCTGAAACTTGATTCTATTAAAATTTCGTCTTTCGTGAGTGGGCGAGTCGGACTAAGAAAAAATCGAGCATCTGATGTGAATAAGCACGAATTTTGAAGCGCCATCGTGAGTGGGCAAGACTGATGTTTAATTCATGATTTTTATCTTTTTTTTAAAAAAAATAAACGTTTTGTTTTTGGGGATTTTCAAAGATTTTTTATTTTGCTCGAAACTTTGGGCGAAAAAATAAATCTTTGATAATTTTGTAGATATTTTTTTTCTATCGAGCTCTCATTGAAATAATTTAATTATATTATTATAAATATTAAAAATAGGACAACTTGATAGAATGGAAGGATATTTAGAAGTTATGGCTAAAGATCGAGGCAACGTGAGTTTTACGCGCAGTTTTTTTTATTAAAGGCAATTTCCAAAAACTGATTTTACTTTTCTTGAATTTACCGCTAAAGATCGGGGGCACGGTAAGCTTCATGACTATACCCAAAACTGACTTATTCCTCCCGCTCATTCGCTTTATGCTTAAAAAAATTTAATTTGCCCGTCCCCCATCATTATATCTTACCCATTGTAGAACAGCTCATCTAAGTGTCCATCCGTGCATATTATAAGGATAAATTATGTGAATCAAAGAATGTTATTTATGCCACTATCTTTGTTAGTTTAACATTTTCCTCGGTCAGGCCTAACCCCTTTCCCTACTTACCGACCATCTCGATATGGTCGAGGCCAGTTTCGCTTATAATTTCTTACAAGCCAATCATTTTTTTCCCTCCCTACTTACTCTTTCACTACCCGGTCCTCAATTTGTTTTATATTACAGTTATCGGATGGGTATGTGTGAATATCAGATAATAATCAATCAAATAAATCGACACAAATTTTACTTACATTAATAAAATATCATTTTTATTTCTTACCAGAGCCCGACCATTAACTATACCACTTTTTTATCGGCGCTCATGAGCATGGCTAATTATGACAAGCTCGAGGAGGTCGGTAACCAGCTGATGCCCAAGAAATTACCTTTTAACAAATCGTTCCTTGTGGAGAAGAGACCGTTTTTGTTCAAAATCAAGGGCTTGGGAAATTTGGGAATCGCCAAATCAGGTGGGGATAGCGGCGAGGTTGTTGGTAAGGACGCTTGGTATTTACCATTCTTCGCGGCCGATAAATCGGCCGTACTCAGAAGTCAGTATTACATGTACGAGAAGGAAGGCAAAAGACCGGTTATAAAAGAAAATCGATTTTTGTATATTATATAGGGTAAGTTGAAAAAAAAGAAGTAAGAAAATAAGAAAAAAGAGAGAGAAATAAAGAAGAAAAAAATAAAGTGAGAATTTACGCTATAATTGTCATACGCTTTACAATGTTAAATTTATAATCTATCTCTTATAATGTATAATAACTTTACCGCTCCCCCCCCCTCCTACTAATAAATTTATTCGTTATCTAAGGCCCAAACCAGAGTGTACACCCCTAACTTTACCATAGTTCATTTCGAAATACGATTCAACTGTAAGAAGAACGGTATTCCATTACTTAGGGTCCAATTACTTTATTTTATTGTAATGTATATTCATCTTTTTTTTGAATCTTTAAATAATGATTTTTTAGCCAAGATGATGGTTTATGTTAGTCAAAAGACAAATATCTCATTTTATGAATTATCTTTTTGGTATGTGCAGAAATTTGTTTTTCTATAATAGAATTTCACTCATAAATCACATGCTGGGTGCTTGCATGACGTTTTTCAAGTATGATTTTTTTTTAAATACGATCTTTTCTAAAATATGTTTATCAAGTATAAAATTTCTTTGAGAATTTGCTTGCTTGCAAAATTCAATTATCAATTCACTCATCTTTATCTAATAATAATGATTTTTCACCCACCATTTAAAAATATTATCTACAGAGGGTTTATTATTCTTTCTTTCTTCCTTCCTTCCTTCCTTCCTTCCTTCCTTCCTTCCTTCCTTCCTTCCTTTCCTTTCTTTCTTTTCACCTTTCTAAACTTTTAAATTTCTCAAACGCAAACGCTCTTGCATGGCCTTAACTTAATTCTTTCTTGTCATTTATGTCAATAAGTCGCCGATCTTTTAAACTACAAGAGCTTTCGCTCAATTCAAAAATAAATTTAAAAAAATGATGAAGCTTAGTTTCAATCAATCGAATGATTAATAGATTGACAACACTCTCCCATATTTCAAACGCTTCAAAAAAAATTGTTTAATTTAAAATAAATAAAATTAAAACAGGTGCAATTTAGGTCTTATATCAAGGTAGAGTCCCTTCTACGCGCCATATTGACGATCTTTATAGGGGGAATCGTATACCTTATGGCCAAATTTAAACTCACTAGGAAACTAGTGGAATTGGTAAACATATAATATTTTTTTAATTAGCGAGTTATTGATTAAATTGTTTAAAATTGGCCTGTGGTGAAAATTCTTTACTGATAATGTTAATTTAATAAATCACATGACTAAGATTTTTTTTTATTTGATGAAATTGTTTACCAAATGTCCTTTTTTATGATTATTATTATTCACAAATCATAAATTGATTACTAAAACCAAGAAACGTATATTCAAGGGCGCCCATAAACATATTCCTAGGGATGTGCGTATATTAAATTTTTGGATACTGCTACCAAAAATATGTTCTTAATGGCTGAACGTAATTTTTCTTACAATAAAAATATAATATAGTATATCAATAAGTATGCACATCAGGGCCGGACCAAAGCCCGACCCGGATACACGAGCCTGTTTGTAAAGTTTTATTTTAAATACCCGGGCAGGGCTAGGCCTAAAATTTAAAAAAAAATACCCGGGGGTTCAAATATTTTAAATCGCGACTATTATATATTTATAATATATATCAGATAATTACGTATGTTGTCAGGAACTGAGCGCTACATAAACTTGTATAAACTATCAAATTACAGGAAGAATAAGAAATAACGGAAATACCCATCGACCGGTCGAGTGGAAGGTGTGTTGAATGAAACTCACTCCTTTTACGACTTATGGGATGATGGTAATTCCGATAATATATTATTACCAGATGATGAATATAACAAATACTTAACTATCAAATTATAAGAAACATTAAAGATGGATCGCCTGTCAGAGTGATGGTCTTCTCATCACAACTAATTTCCTAATTTTGGCCCAACCAAACCTGGCGAAAAGGGTTTTGACGATTACTATCTAGAGCAATCTGTGAGCGGAATTTTTCCACAACTGGTGAGATGTGGATACGCTTCTCTTTCCTCGCGATAATTTGTAAAAGATTTTATTTTTATTATCTTGGGCATAAATTTCGTCATTCTTGCCATTAGACGAAATACTGGTTTGTTATAAATTACCTCGACTCCTAAAGATTTTTATTTTATACATCATGTATAATATACTTTTTTTAAAAATATAATGTCGAAACTTTAAAAGTATTATTTGTATTATAATAATATAGCAAAACCGTAAATGTTCGTAATATAATGATTACTATTTATTTATACCGCATTAAAATAAAATAATTTTATACCTACGTTTAGTTATTTCACTACTTTATTTTTTGAATTAAATGAAAAATAATCTTTATTTATCATTTTAAAAATAGTAGAGAAGATATTTTTAAAAGTTATTACATATTAAATGATTTTATTTTAGTTGAAAAACTATCCGTAAAATGCCGAATGAGTATATTTTTTAAGCATCCAAACCTATATTTTTTTAACGAATCCAGGTCAGGCATGGCCCTGCAGTTTGTGTACTTGCAGGTCTCTAAAATAGAAGTTAAAGATATTGTTAAGAGTAAAGCTGTTTAACAAATTAGTAACAGAAATTTAAAATTGTTTTATTAAACATTTTGAGGTCACGGAGGATAACTCATTGAGCCGGGTGTAATATGAACCTGGGGCAGGTTCAATCTCTTTTCAGAAAATAGTTTTTCACTTAAATTCCTATCATCAACATTTTCTCTAAATAGAGTTTAAAATTCCTAAATCCGGGGTTGATTACCCTGTATATCGTATAATTTAAAAGATTATTTTTTATAAAAATAAATTAGCAATTTCCTATCATTTTTAAAAAAATATATTAATTGTATATAACTTTATGTTTTACACCATTGTCAGCTAAGTGAAGTTTAAAATGGCCTTGTTATCTATCATTAAAACAGGATTTTAAGCGTAAAATATTTTTAGCTTCATGGATACCGACGCATATATTATAATAACATAGTATATATATATTTTTTAAAATAACCTTCTTAGTATCCCCAAATATTTACGTGCGGTCAAGTGAGAGTTAATGGTTCTCCGTCCAGACACGACTTGTCTAAGACTGCATTTAGGTGGATCATGATTGCGAAAGGCTATTCCTATTCCAAGAATCCTCAGCTCAGCGGCAGAGATCTCATGCTTCAAATGCAGCATGCGCCCGATGCCGGCATAAAAATTTGCGTCTCCGGGCCAGGTTTTACTAACCGTGATATTATTATTTTTAGCAGGAATATTTGAAACAGAAATTGAACAACTTTTCTTTTTATAACGATGCGTTTGAAGTGTAATCGTTTTACCAAATTTTGTATTAATAGCTATATTATGTTTTTAAACCCAATCAATTTAATTAGACGCGTATAAAACGACAGCCATATGCGCCACCCAAGTAGCTCTCACCCTTCATGAGGAAAGGAACAAACTGCTTACATCGTAAATATTCTATTTATTTTTTTTAAGTGCCATTATTAATTATAGATGTACCAGATCCAGTGCGAGCTCGTTCAATCTGGCAGATTATATTATAATAGCCATGTGAAACATCTAAGGGAGGATTGGATGCCCGGGAAGTTAAATGAACAGATTTTTAAGAAATTATCTGCCTTAGATAAAATCCTTGATTTGAATTACTAATATTTAGAGTAATTTTTTCACGAGGCTACATATCAAGTCTTGTCCCCAAGATTTCTAAGATGTGGTTCCTTGTGGAAATGAAAATTGCATTTTGAAGCGTATGGGCCAGTGCAACATATGAATTATTTGATTGGCGTGCCATAAGGCAATACCATCTCGTCTTCTTTAAACAATCATTTGAAAAGACCTGTTAGTTCGAGGGAAGGATGTTATGCTAGCCTTTTTTGAAAGTGTGTAATGTAATATTGTTGCTTGCCTTGTGGCGGTTAAGGTTGGAACTGAATATTGCCTTAAACCATATTCTTAGCCAGTTTTCGCTTTGAAAATGATTGATTTGGTTGACCTCAATGTGATCGTTCTTAATAAGGTAGTAAACGAAACTGTCAACAAGTGGAGAATTCCACAGCATTGTAAATATTTTTTTTATAAGATCCAAGCCCGACCAGATAAATAACCGTTATCAGTGAAAAAATAGCTCTGGTTCACTTTAGTTATTATATTTGTTAAATAGAATTGGAATAAAATAACTTAAATATATACCATATTATAAATTTTTATATATTTTGATTTTTATTACCTCTAAGAAACTAAATAATTATTTTACAAAGAGAATTTTTTCTGCCTTAAATTTATTTAGAAATAAAAATAAACTTATTAATTTTTTAAAATTATAATTCTTTTTTTTTCTTAAAAAAAATATTTAAGGTGCGGGTTCAGTTTTCAAAAATGCGCATGCGCCGTTACCATTTTATAGTGGGCCATCTTTAGTGGAAAATGTTTTTAAAAAGTAGTATTAGATACTGGAAATCAAAGTGTTTAGTGGGGGGGGGGGTATAGCCATTTGGGCCAATTTTTAGCCGGTCAAAAAATCGGCCAAACCAAATTTTTTAACTATCATTTTGACCTCAAGGTTTTCCTTAAAAAGTGATAGCAGCTCAATTTGGAAGAAATTAATATAAATTAAAACGCCTTAATGTTAACGAATTTTCTGCATCATTGAGCCGAATTAATCTACATTTATACATTAGTCAACTGTTTGGGATTTGAATAAGCGTAAACCTTATGCCACCTTTATAACTCTGTATCTATTATTATTTACTTTAAAAAAAAATATATGTATTTTTAATTTAGAGGAGGCGTTTTGACTCCTGCGATAGTTTTCCGTAAAACGAATTTGATTCAAAATCTCGATGATCATGGAATAAAGTTTGAGGTTCTAAGCGTGGAGAGCTAAATTATCTCAATTTCTTTTAATGACCAAAAAAATAGAATATATATATATTGTTCTTTTAATACCCCATACTATCTCAATGAAATTAGCTACAAATTTTCACGGATGATTTAGGAATTAATGTTAATCAAATGTACATGTCTAAAATACATTAATCAAAGTCAGCGATTTGCGTTAAAATAACACAAATTTCATTGAGCTAGGATATGGTATCAAAATAATTTTTTACATTACCAAAATTTGCGATTATATTTATATAAAAAATAAAAGTCACCTAAAATATTTATAATTCATGATAATATGTCATTATAATTATGTATACGCGTATATTTTATATTGTTAATCAATTTATTTAATAAACTTCTTTATCTTCTCCGTTTAATGGCGATTTCCAGGTTTTCCCAGGTTGGCCAGTTTTTCCTCTGATTTAATAATTAGGAAATTTTCTTGCAAGGTTTTTACAATCGGATGCCCTTCCTGACATCAACTCCTTTAGGTGGTTTCTACAACCCATCGAGGAGAAGGTGATCCTATTCTAGACTCAGACCACATGGATCCATTAGCCTCCAAAAGACGTTGCCACTCCCCCGCCACTATGAGGCTGAAGGTAGGATTATTTATTGGGGGGGGGGGTATTCAATAATATGTTTGACTATATTGATAGATGGCTGGAAAGGAAGGATTTGGAAAACAAACAATAATTTGGCTGACAAGATATATTATATAATTGTTTTTTTAAACTAATCTTGCTACCCTATAGAAGAGAAGCTGTTTAATGCTTTTCTTTTTTAAAAAGAATTAATGAAGAGATATTACATTAGCCCAATTTATATCTCTATTAACTTTAACCTTAACTAAATCTTGTCTTAGTGATTGTGATCGAATTCGAATAAGAACCTTTCTGGGTCTCTAAACCTCTGAATGACACTTGTCACTTAAAAAATGATGTGGTTTTTCGCATTTAATTATAATTATATATTCCATAAACAAAACGCTTTGTTGCTAGATATCCGATAAAATTTTAAATACAGTTTTTTATCGGTATATGTATATCAGAGACTTGCAGAGGTACCATTTGCACGGTCTGGCCCGTTTTTTAAAAAAAAGTTTCCTACCCGTTCCGGTCAGGGTTTTATATTTTAAGGCCCGGTTCGGATTTTTTTAAAATTAATTACATTTAATTTTAATAAATTCCCTTGGGATTCCGTATAGTAGTGCTGAATGTGAGCGAGGTTTTCAGCTATACCTTAAGAATGTCATTATGACGGATTTGCATGCAAGTTTTATGATAAAACATTTTTCCAGTTTAATTATGGTAAAAGTACACGGGCCTCCTCTCAGTCAGCGGAATACTTCTACATATATTAAAAAGTGGCTGGCAAGTCACAGGTTTGTAAACGGTAACCAATAAAGGAAACGTGTGATTAATATTATTAACAATATTAAAATAGATTCATGGTGAATATTTCAGTTTTTTTTCCACCTTTTTTCTTCGATCTATTTCCGATTTATTCATAAATCGAATTCCAATTATGATATTTTCAAAAAAAAGACCGAAATCCAGGATCTATTTTTTTTATTTAAAATAAATATCACGATCCTTTTCTTATATTATAAATTTCTAAAGAACATTTATATTATATGCAAAATTAATTAATATAAAAATATATTAAATATAGTGTAAATTTATTGTAATAAAATTAATATTTTTATATATGATCAAAATTAGCTTTTTAATAATAAATAAATTTATAAATCATTATCATTCAAGTATTCACATCTTTCATTAATAACATGTTCAGCTTTACAAAGGAGCACTTGATGGCAAATGTATTATATTTATATAAATATTCTTTTAAAACTTGCAATAAATATTGCAAATATTTATTGAATCATTCAAATATAAAAAAAAATTATAAAAGGAATTAGCGAAGAATTTTCCTCAAAGAAACTATCAATTTAATTCATATAATCATTTGGGTAAGCATCTTAATGTGGTTGTTCCTGCAGGTTAGTTCCTTTCTTCTAACAGATTTCGCGGCAGATTGATATAAGGCCAACTAAGCTTAAACTTTAGGTGACATTTTGTTGCCAATATGCTACAGTTCTCATATAGTGAAGGAAATCTATATTGAAACAGGTGCATCACTTTGCCTTTACAATTTCAGGGCGACTAAAAAAATTTTATTTAAACTATTTCTAAAATAAAAGCTAACATCAAAATGACTTTCAATTCTTTTTTAGGTTTAAAACAAAATTTCAAAATTTACAGACGGTATAAGACCCCTGTCCCTGTGCCTCCCCTAGTGCCGCTACCGTTATGAATTATTATACGGAGCTAAGCAAAAGGTTCTCATTCATATCTGTCGCTTCGATAATTGTATGTCTCTTATCATCCAGATCTTTAATAGACATTTGTAAAAAAAAATAAACTTTAAATTAATTAATTTTATTTTTAATTCAATAAAAACTTGAAGGTCGTTAATCAAATTCATAAATTTTGACTTGATAAAATTTATAAAAAAAAAATATAAAATATGGCGAAAAATTTTTTTATTTTATTTATATACTTTTTATAAGCAAAATAATAATTTTTGAAAGAAAAAAAATCCAAGGACCATATTTTGATGCAAAATGATCTCGATCACGATCCTTAGTTTTAAGATAAAACCATAAGTCTAGATAAATTGGCAAAAGGATTTTAATAACTCAATATATGTTTTTTGCAACATATTTCAAGTTAATAACTTCTAGATAGTTATTTTATATGAAATGCATTGATATAAACTATAAAAAAGATTTTTTTTAAAAAAAATTTTTGCCTCGAATTCTTTAAAACATAAAAATTTGCCTGTTTCAGCCAGTGTTGTTAAACGCTACTTATAAAAGTAGCGCGCTATCGCTACCGCTATTTTATAAAAAAAATAGCACGCTATCGCTATCGTTTTCAAATGAGTAGCGCGCTATTAGCTACTTTACGCTATTTTGTTTTTTTTTTTAATTTTTTTTACATAACTTTATTTCCACAAATAAAATATTGGTATAAAAACTTGACTATAATTTGTTACACATATATATATATAATTTATTTAATATTGCACTTTATAATAATAACATTTTGTACTGTCATCCCCAAGTCTAGAGCGACGATCAGAAAGTATAAACTTTGCCATACTAAATAATCGTTCAGCACTAGCACTTGAGGGCAACGCAGTATTAAATTTAATAAACACATTTTTTATATGAAAAAAATCATCAAAGATATTTAAATGAGTATTTTTTAGATTTAAAAAAATCTAGAGGTTCAATAATATTATTATTATTTATTTTAAAAAAATCGTCTATGGAAGGCCGCGGTTTCGATCTTACTATAGTATTAGTATCGTGGTTAGGCATGGCATTTTTTAATGTTACCATCAGCCTATCAAGTTGCCATTTAGATTCAGTCAAATTAATGTATAGCCAATTTAACTTGAAACTAGGATGAATTATAGCAGCTATTACATTATCATCATCATACAGATCTGGAAATCTAATTTATATAAAGCGATTATATTAATTATAAAATAAGAAAAATACCTATTTAATTTTCAAAATTTAAATTTATCTGAAATTTAGATTCATTTATAAAAAAATATTAAAATAGCATTAAATTATGGTAAATAAAGATTTTAAAAATATAATTATTATACACAAGGTAATTAATATTAATTTTGTATTAATATTATAGATTGAGTTGTAAATTAAGCCAATTTAAATTATGGCTAATCAAGCAATAAATCATTCATATAAAAATAAAGTTTTGACCTTTTCTTAATGCCTTTTAGCATAGACTCCACCAGTGGTTGGCAAAATTTTCTTGCATCGAAACCGATATCCAGTAGTAATTTTTTCTTCAAGATTAAAGTATTTTTTGAATTTTGAATCTATATTTTTCTCATTTCCCAAAGAAATTTCACTATCTTCAACAATCTCACACATTTTTTAATAACTAGATTTATAATGCTAACTAGATTTATAATGTATATTTTTAAATATAAATTTCAAAATTAAATAAAATAAAAGAAAAGGATTATAATTTTTGATTTAATAAAAAATATATTTTAATAATTTTTAGATGTATTTATTATGTAAAATTGAAAGTAGTGAAGTAGCGCGCTACTTCGCTTCTTTCTAAATTAGTAGCGAGCTACCGCTATCGCTATTTTCTAAAAAAAGTAGCCAGCTAAAGCTACCGCTACTGAAAAAAGTAGCGCGCTATTTTAATATTCAGCCTGCCCCCTAATTTTTTTTTAGAGTAATATCGTTCCCCTCGCCGCAAATGTTAAATCTATAACACCGCAGAGCTGTTTTTATATTTAATGAATAACAAATCATTTAAATATATTAAAATCTAGACTACTCTCAGTTATTTAAAAAAAAAATTACTCAAAATTTAATGATTGTATAAATTTATATCAGTTATTTATATCATTTAAAGAGGCGCCCATTTTAAAATTAATATATATATAATTTACCATGTTGTCATCCATTGCTTAAAATAAAATTTGTCAGGATTGTTTTTGTAATGAAATAAACTCGGACATATTAAATGAATTTAAATCAAATATTATTTTCAGAGACCTGCAGAGGTACCATTTGCAAGGCTCGATCCGGGATTTATATTTCCAGGGCCAGACCGGATTTTTTTTAAAAAAATATTCTATTTATTTTTAATTTTTATAACTAATAATGGCAATTAAATTAGGCCCGGCTTGGGCATATCTAAAAAAAATAGAATACACCCCGGCCCGTGTACCTGGAATTAGGGCCGGGTCTGCAGCTCTCTGATTATTATTTTTAATATAAAAAAATCGTAAAATAAAATTATACCAAGAATTTATCTAAAAAGTATCTAATAAGATAGTATCTAGATACCGATATCACACTTATAAATTTGGATAGTTTAACAACTCTGTTCATATTTAGTGTGATTATAAGGCCCGATTTGAAACGATTTTTAAAAATGTTCCGATTAACATTTTAGTCAAAATGATATCATATAAGCCATGCAATTTTGCTCAGAGATGACATAAAGGTGTGGACGTCTATCTACCAAATCGCGAGGCTTACATATTATTTTGGCTAAAATTATCTGAGATGCAGGCCCGGCCCGTTTAATTTTTTTAAATATACCTGGGCCGAGCCGAGCCTAAAAATTTTTTTAAAAAAATATCCGGGCCGGGCCTATATTTTAAAACCAAATATTTGAAATCGTCATTATTAGCTGTAAAAATAAAAAAAATATATATTTAAAAAAAAATTTTTGTAAAAGAATCCGTGCCGGGCCATACAAATGGTACCTCTGCAGGTCTCTAAAAATTATAATCGGGCCGTTTTTTAAGACCTAAATTGGGCTTTTTAGCAACACACTACTGGGAAAAATATTAGATAAAAACAAATATAATCAATAAAAAGCACGATTTTCAAAATAAATAATAAATATATTTATCGATTCGCTATTTTTTCCACTTTAAAATTATTTTTTGAGCGCGTTTTTTTTAAATTTAAAATAAAACCTACGTTGTTATTTTTAGAAAATTTTGTCATGAATTTAAATATAGATTTTTTTTTTAATATAAATGACTCAAGTTAACAGCAAAATTGCCTAAAATTCAGAGGTAAGGAGTTCTAAATACGTTGGAATATATTTCTGTAAGAATTAAATTTTTAAAATTTTAAAAACACTCAAAAAAAAATTTGAAAAAAAATAATACTTTTTAAGATAAAATAAATATACCAATTTTAAAAAAGCAACTATCTATTATTTAAATTCATTAAATGCATAAAATGTGTGTAAAGTGATATTCTTCGTCGTAATCATTTGCTAAAAAAAACGACCAAATTTTACAGAAAATTTGTTAAACATCAACTAATTTTTATTAAAATGCAATAAGACTCGATATTAAAATATTAAAAGGTGTAATCATGATGTTGCTTCCGTTCTTCGCTAGCTTCAGAAACATGTTTATAGATTCGAACCAAGATCTATGAAGGTAAGTTATATTCTTCATCATCGCTTAAGCCACTATATACATAAAAACGACAATTTTTTGTATATATGATAAATTGTATATATAATGATTAATAAATGAGATGTTTATATATTTTATGAAAAATACATAAAATATGTCCTGAGGGGAAAGTCATAATTGGAAGGGGTAGGCTGAAAACAGATTTAGAAAAAAAATAAAAGGTATATATAACAGAAACAGGAGCCATGTAGCCACTCTAAAACCAGATGTTTTTTTTGAAAACTCTGAATAATGCAAATTATTTATTTTTCCTTCCCAAATAAAAATTACAGGCCGAGTATCATAAGTCAGGCCGAAAAATGTTAATGGGGGTGGTTTGAGGCATGCTACATTTATTGATCCAAGGCAAGAATAAAATAATTCTGGCTTGCTTTTACTAAATTAGGAAAATATTTTCAATTCTTATTTTTCATAATTTTAATAAAAATGGATACAAGTTTTATTTAAATAATTATAATGTAAATTTATTTAGTGAATTAAAAATTAGAAAATTTCTTTTATAGCACCCCTAAAAAAAGTATTTCTACCCTTAAGCAGCAGCCGTAACCTAAAATCAGCTTATTAATTATAATTTAACAGACGTTTCGATTAATGTTGCTAAAATATATGAAATATGCACTTGTTAAGAGCTTTTATTTATTTTATTTTTTTGGTATAAATATGTTGATATCAAAATGCTCTAAATTCCTGTAATGGGCAGAATATATATTTTTTTGTGAATGTTTATGTGCAAGATTTTAATCAAATTTTGCTCTAAATTTCATATATAATTTTTAAGAAATTTCCTTTTAATACAAATCTATGCACCAAATTTTATAAAGCTCATATGTTTAGCAGCACCATAATTTATTTAGAATTATTTTATTTAAAGGTCAAAAATATAAATATTTTATTTATGTAAATATTAGTAAATAATGTGATAATCCCAAATTTTAGAGTTTTAATAAAATAACATCATTTATAAATATTAAATAATAAATATTATAATAAAACATTAGACAAGTTTAATATGTTAATGACTTCATAATAAAATAACATCATTTATAAATATTAAATATAATAAAACATTAGACAAGTTTAATATGTTAATGACTTCATTTTGGTATAAAACATGATTAAAATATTATATAAGTTCAAATTTTTTTAAGCATGATTAACATTAAAATTTCCAATTAAAAAATGAAGAATTTAAAAATAAATATCACAATTTTAAATGCTATATAATTTCAATCTTTTACAATTTAAAAAATATGAATAATTTTATATTTGTACTTTTTTTAAAAAATGTTTAAAAAAAAATTAATATGCAAATATACAAATGTAAATACTGAGCAATATATTTAACTCCAATATTCCTTTTTAAGAAATATATCATTTCCAAATAATCGTCCCAATTTAAATTGCACATTAAATGGCATTGATCTTATAATAAAAAATTAAAATAAAAAGGTTAATAGTATAAATTACCCTTTGAATAGATATAAAACCCTAAATATATGTGGAATTATGAGTAATTGTTTGTTTGTTAAAATTGATTCCACAATTTTTCTAGCTCCATATTCTGGATCTAAAGACAATCCCCTATCAAACAAAATATTAAATATAATCATCAAACTATTATATAATTATCATGTTAATATTACAATTTATTCGAAAGAGGAAACATTCCTGTATTTATAATATAAGGACAGATAAGTGTAAATTTAATTCCCATTTTTCCTAAAATTTGCATCTCTGAATAAATTGACTCATGAAATCCAACTGCAGCAAATTTACTAGTACTATAATCAACTAGCCCATTTACCCCAAACAACCCAGCCAAACTGGAAATGGTAACTATATGACCACTATCTTTATCCACCATATCTGGCAAAAATGCCTTTACTGTCTATATTCAAAAATTAAAAATTTGATTAGGGTATTAAACACATACCCACATATGAGCCAAAATATTCACTGCTAATACTCTTTGTATATTGTAATCGGCGGTATCTAAAAAGGTGTTCCCTACCCTAATTCCAGCATTGTTAATTAATATATTAACAGTTCCAACTTCTTTTTTAATTTTCTCAGCTGTTTCATACATATCAGTTCTTTTGCTTACATCAGCTATATATGCTAAAGCACTTCCTCCACTATTTTTAATTTCTTCCACTGTTTCTTCGCATAGTTCTTTACTAATATCGCAACATAAAATGATGGCTCCAAGTTTAGATAATTCTTTTGCTAATACTTTACCTAGCCCATGTCCGGCTCCTGTAATAAATACTGTCTGATCTTTAATAGATTTTTTTAAGAAATAAACTGGAATAAAAAATGTAACTATATTCTTGAAAATTAAAAACAAAATTTCAAATATGGAAGCAATCAATGATGGAATAGATCCAAACATAATTTGATTAAAATTAGAAACCGAACTAACATCTGATCTTTGAAATGACTTCAACAAGCCAAATAGAAATCAAACTTAAAAGATTTAAATTTTTTCTAAGATGTTCTTAAATATTTTTCGTAAATTATTTATGCTTTGATTATTCTTAAGATCAGTTATAATCATCATTAAGTTCAGATTTATAGACTGAAGTTAGCTAACATTTTGATTTTTTAAAAATTGATTAGTTTATGTAAATTTATAATGTTTTAAAAAATTATTTAATTTGTATGTTATAATTGTCAGAAAATTATATAAATTAAGGAATATTAACATTCTTTAAAATTATTTTAAGAATATTCATAATTATTAAGTCTGAAGAATGTTTATAATTATTGAGATTGATTAGCAAAATACTTTGATTTATTCTATACATTATATAATGTAATTAGAAATATTAAATATAATATTTTTAATAAATTTATTTAATTTATATATTATTTATAATTGTTATAAAATCAAGAATATTAATCGTTTTTCATAATAAATTTAGGAATGAATAATGATTATTCTTAAGAGATTAAATATGACTGGTACGGGTATTATTAAACTTAAAATACTTAATAAATTGTGAATATGTGACTTGTAAAGTAACAAATGTAAAGATAATTAATGCGATTAAAAGATTTAATTAAAAAAAAGAAATTTTAAATTTTCTCAAACGTGGTGATCAGTAAGAGATACAGCGTCTACATGACAGGATTTTTATTGGATGCAAACCCCCTTCAAAAATTTTTGCCTACCCCCCTAAAAAATTCCCGCCGTCTTCGGCGGCGGTGTCTCTTTTATTTTATTTTGAAGAATTTATAAAGATAACTTAAATTAATCTATCTCTACCAAATAATTTTTTATTATAAAGAATTTATTTTTTTGATTTTAAGAATTTATTTTTTAGAAAATAAATTCATTCAAAATCTCCATTATTTACAATGAATTAATTATTATGGCATTATAAGCTTGCTGATATATCTAAACCTTTTAAATGTAATTTAAAAGGATAGCAGAAAGTTTTATTTGGAAAACAATGTGTATGAATTGTTTGCCTATATAGATTTGGTCGATAATTGTATTATAATAATTCTATAATAAAAATATTAATTTTTACAGCAATAAATTTTGTCCTATTTCATCTCAAAATTTAATAGATAACCTCCCAAAAATGTATCCTACCCCCATTAAAGCAGCCTACCCCCTCAAAAAAATAGGATGCAAACTGTTCCTACCCCTCCCGCTCATGTAGACGCTGAAGAGATAAATGGTCAATAACAATTAAAATTAATAAAAATTGATAATTCAAAAGATATGTGGTTTGATTCATGATTTTAGGTTTATACCGATAGATAAAAATAAAAGAAATATTGTAAAACATATCATGTGTTGTTTGATTTAATGGTACAAAAAAATAAAATTATGTTGGACACTATAAATGACTTTACCATTGACATTGTTATTGAACAATGTAGAGTAAAAGAATTTTAATACTTTACTCTTTGATATTGTTGTTGAACAATGTAAAATAAAACTTTTTTTAATATGTGATAAGGAAAAAAAATTTAAATAAAATTTTTGTTGGACATTATAAATGACTTTATCATTTAACATTGATATTGGACCATTTAAAATAAAAGAATATCAATACTTTACTCTTTGATTGATGAACAATGTCAATTAAAAAAAATATTTAATATGTGATAAATAAAAATTTTGTCCCAAATTTTTTTTTAAAATTAAATTATCAGTTTATAAATTTTTATAAAATAAGTTTGGTCTCATATATCATTATATTATACAAACTCCCTCTCCTTTCCAAGTTATTTAAATTAATATTGATCCCAATCTGTCTGGATAACGGTTTTGTTATATGGTGTTATTTGGTGGCATGGACCATCAGACTGACAATTGATACAAAATTAAGACAAATAATTATTTATTTTATTTTCAAAACTATGGAATTTTCATGTTCGCATTCTTTGGGATCTAGTTGAATTATATAAATTTAAATTACTTGAAAAGGAGAGGCAGTTTGTATAAATGATATATAAGACCAAACCTATTTTATAAAAATTTATAACAAAATAATTTTTATTTATCACATATTATAAAAAATTTTTTTATTTTACGTTGTTCAAGTTCAACAACAATGTCAAAGCAATTTATAAATCTCACTTTTCTTACTAGCTAACGTCTTAAATTCTTTAATACTTATTAATTATAATTTCAACATTAATTCAAGATAAACACATATTTTATTTTCCAATTATAATAATTCCGAGTTCATTAAAAAAATCATAAAAATAAATAAAAAAGTCATCCAAATTAGAAAAAAATATAAAAGTGAAAAGTAATTCATTTTTTCGATCTTTCTACAACAATTAGTAAAAAAAATATTATTCATATCATTATTTTTTTTTCTACCAATCAACAATAAATATATTTGTTGATTGGCATTTAAATATAAAAAAATATGATTTGTTAAATTAAACCAAACAACAAAACTTGGACAGGAATATTTATTATTATTTTAAACTGAAATATTAATGATTATTGAGATTTCAGGAATATGGATTAGCAAATTACTTGGAAATTTTCTACAATTTGTGTAATTTTGAATATTTATATGATATTTTTTTAAGAAGAATAATAATTATTATTCTTAAGAGTTCAAATTTAGGGAACATTTATATATTCTTTTTAAATTTAATTATGATATAAAGCCATATATATTGCTGGGCTGCATACAAATTTAATTTTACTGAACTACACTTTTGAAACCAAAAACTTATTTAAGTTATCTTTATTAAGGTACTTAAGATTTCTTTTTTAGTATTGCAACAAGCATATAATTTTGATTCAAATTCAATCATGGCCTAATAAAATCTGGGTTAAACTTACTTCTAATTACACGAGATTTTCTTAATAATTATTGCAGCAAGCTAAATATAACATATGTTTATCCTAGCTTGATTTTTATATCATAAAACAAGTATGTGGATTGTAATAGCAGTAAATTGACACAAGATGCTATCCTACAAAGATTAGGATTTGGTTATATATTAGATTTTTTATAAGACACCATACAAACTACATTCGATAAAATTTAAAAGGCATCTAGGGCACTGATCAGCTCGAAGTAACCAATAAGTATTTTTTTAAATCGGTATTTTATTAGCTAGCATGTACTTGTTCGGCAACAAATCAAAATTTTTTTATTATTATACCGCGTATAAAACAAGAAGGAAGATTTCCATGGACAACGCCAGCAATGCAGTATTTAATCATTAAGTCGGTTTCAAATCGGTTATCCAAATCACAATATATTTTAAATATTTTTTGGAATAATGATTAAGTAAGTGGTCGGTTTTGAGTTCGGAAATCGGTCAAATTAAAATATTTTAAGGACAATGTTATATATGTAAATATAAGCATTGGAAACAAAAATGAAGAGAATTTGATCAACGTCAGCAATATGTGCTTTAGAAGTTTTCTATTATTTTTCCATTCTAAACTAATCATAATTAATCATTTTTTTTTTAATTTTTAAGTTATCAGCACGTATTTACACCCAAATTGCCAACAATAATTATTCGGGGTGTCTAAAATTATATTTTTATATTTATGCATTTATCGCCCTCTTATGGATATATTTTTGTTAAATTTTTAAATTGAAAAATGAAATTTGAGCTGTATAAATAAATATTGCTTTCCTAGCCTAGATTCTGGAAGATTCTGTATTTTCCAAAGTAGAGAATAGAGTTATTTAATAAAATAATCATTATAATATAAAAGATAAAATGAAAATAAATGCAATATTAATATTCATTAAAAAAAAATGTTTAAGGTTATAAATTGGGAGAATATAATTGTTTACCTAAAAAATTTAGAAATCTGCATATTCCAGCGAATCATAAAATCGTCTGCTTTTTAATTTTTCTTTCCAACCATAATAAATGATAATTATATAATTAAAAATAAAATTCTATAATTGAGTCCCCAAAAAGGAACCATAATTGTGTCTAAAAATTTCTATTTGAATTTTTTGTCGAATAAAAAGGAATTCAGCCTCATGCCTGCGTCAAATGCAAATCACCCGTTGATTCAAAGGGTAGACATGGCTTAAATTGCATTTTTAGTCAAGGGCGACATCAACGCCACTCAGCTGTAAACCATATAATAAATAGAAGCTTAACAGCTGCACACATTCCTAACAATCTCGAACCATCAAATTTATCTCAAGTAGATGGTTTAAAGACCTGATGGTATGACAACCATACCTTGGGGCCTCGGCAAATCACTCATATGGGACTACACGTGTGTTTCATCATTCCCTTCAAACATAAATTTCAATTTAATAACACAGGCTAAAATTAAAAAGATTAACAAATACAAAAATTTTAAAAACTTTTTATTCACTCCAGTTGTGACTTCTACTAACGGGCATTTTTCGCCTTCAACATTTTTGTTTTTAAAAAATCTTGCTAATAAAATACGACTTTTCACAAATGAACCAAGAGAATTCCTTTTTATTCGACAAAAAATTCTAATAGAAATTTTTAGACACAATTATGGTTCCTTTTTGGGGATTCAATTATAGAATTTTATTTTTAATTATATAATTATAATTTATAAATTATAATATTTTTAATTAGGTGTTATGTGAAATAAAAAAAAAAAAACCATAATAAAATAAATCTTAAAATATCCCTTTTAAACATTCCAGTGCTCTTAAATAAAATAAGACTGAAATGAAGAACATAATTAATGGCTTTTATAGTCAAAACAATGGTAACTTTATTTTAAATTATTTTCTATAGAAAGTATTTTATAATTATGTAATTTAACTTCTAATATTATACAATTAGATCCTCGATAATATAATATTAAAGGAAAGTTATAATATTGTATGATAAATATAATATTCAAATAGCGTTGAATTTTCAAAATATATAAGATATTAAGATATAACAATTGCAAACTACAAACCGCGTCTCTTAATATAAATGGAATGAAAAACAAATTAGCAGTGCTACTAAGAAATTTTGAAACGGAAAAATTGAAAATTGTTGGTATCCTGGAAACCCCCTCTCCATGAAACAATACCGCAGACTTTAAAGAAAGTTGCTTTGCTCAGGTACCACCTCCAATGGCTGGTTTGGAATTACATTCCTAATAAACAAAAAGAATGCAAAAATCCAAGATTAAGTTTGTACCCATTACTCTGAAGACTAAATTTAAGCCTACGATAATTGCAAATCTATACGCCCCACCAAAGAGGAACGATAGACTAGGTTTATAGATAAAATGACAAATATGATAGACTCTCTGCTATCAAGATATAATATTATAATCCTAGGGGATTTAATCAAAATTGGTAAAACAGTAGAAAATGTTAATAATAATATTACTGGACACTCGACAATAAAACAATCAAATAAGAAAGATAACAGAAAACTTCTCAATTTTTGCAAAAACAAAAACTTCAAATTCAAAAAGACCTTCTTTTACCATAAGGAAATAAACACATGCACTTTCGTAAGAGCCAATCAGAAATCCATAATAGATTTCTTCATCTCTAATATCCATGGGTGTTTCGATGACGTTAAAGTTTCTACTCATATTAAGTCTCACGGAATGGTGGTAGCGAAAATAACTAAAAAAAATATATGGGGCTTACCACAACAGGATTAGTCAAAATCCATCTAAAACCCAGGATAAATTTTTTTTAAAACTTTTCATTCACGGAAACATATCAAAGCACAAACGGAGATACATTGCTATTTGAACGTTAGTCAGGAGAAGAGACAACTTTCAAAATATAACCATGTACGGAAATGTGGATGAATGTTGGAGTCTTTTTAAAATAGATATTGCAGAATCCTATAACACGCTGCCAAATGTAAATATCTCCAAGGAAAAAATGGATGTTTAATGAGACATTAGAAAAAATAAAACAGCTTAGAGAAGGGAATGACTTAAATAGAGACTTATGGAAAGGTATAGAAAAACTGCTGCGGAGAGATAGAAGAATCTACAATGTAAGAAAGGCCATTGAAATTGATAAGGACATGAAATAAATTAGGATTTATGACGCTTACAAAAAATTAAAATATTTCTGTAAACCATACAGTTTCAAGAAAATCCCCTCGTTTTAACGAATGGAAAGGACATCATTGACCAAGAAGAGCAGATAGCTTTATGGCTAGATTATTACATGATGGTTTTTGATTCAAGAAAAATATTTCGTCCAACAAACACAAATATGAACCCAGCCCCGCCCTGGTCGGGTTTCTCCATAGATGTAATCGAAAAAGTAGTTAAATAACTGCGGAAAAATAAGGCTACCAGGCTTGACAATATTATTGCCGAATACCTAATAATTGCACCCAAAAATGTATCTTCCTTTCTTCTAACCCTTTTCAATAAAATCTGGGAAAGCGCCAGAACCCCAGCGGAATGGAACAAATCCTTTCTGTGTAATTTTCCCAAGATCAAAGACATTAAGAAATTTACAGATTATCGTGCTGTATCCCTCACATCTTTTGTATCTAAAATCTTCATGGTCCTTCTAAACAAGATTATCATAAGCATTGAATCAAATATTATCAACATCCTAAAAAACCACTACTCCAATCTATCTGCTTGTATTTCAAAATTAACAATAAAATATCCCCTCCCCCCCCCCCCTTCAGAATAAAAAATACGTGATACAAGGATGTACACTCTCGCCACTCTTGGTCCAAATTATAAAATCATAAAAGAAGCACTTGGTGGATCCGATCTAATAGAGGTTGCGATATAAAAAATAGGATTATCTCATATGCAAATGACATTATTGTGATATTTACAAGTATTGGTGAAACAAAAAATTTATTTTACCTATTGGAAATCTAAGTCTCAGAATGGGACATAGGATCAACTTTAACAAAACTTTCATCCTTTCTTGCCCCAATTCACTTCAAATACAAAATTTTGCAATAGGAGGGTTAAGATAGTGAATAAAATAAAATATTTGGGAATCATGATAGACAATAAAGGATGCTGCAAGGAGGAGATGAAAATAACGATACAGAAAGCGAGAGGGGCTTTTTATAAATACATGGGGATATGGAAAACCATAGAGATCTCAGTGTTCACCAGACCAAGAATCTTCAACTCAACTATAATCCCAATATTATTTTTTTGGTGGAGACATATGGGAATTAAATAAGACAGAAAACAGGAGATTGCAAACCTTCATAAATAATTTCTTCCACACTATAAATGGTATTTTTTTTCCAAGTAGTTATATTAAACACCAATATATGGAGAATATCAAAACACACCCCAATAAACATTACCTTAGAGAAACTCCGAATTCAATTCCTGCCGGTAACATAAAAAACTCTGACCATAGTGCATGATGCCATAACATGAGCTATATACTTACAAAATGAAGGAATACACGAAATATAAATTATTATGGTATTATAAGACAATAAAAGACGTGATTGAGCTAAATGTAAATATGAAAAAAATAAATAATTGCAAAATTGCCATTAAAAACCTATTTCGGATCAAGAAAGGATGTTTAAAATGAAAAATTCTAGGCTTAATAAAATCTAAAATATCATTAGTATTTCTAAATATATTTCATAAACCATAGCATACGCCTCCAACGGATAAAGTAAATCAAATACTTGAATTTTTCTCAAAATTAATGTTAAAGGATAATACTTAAATTAAAAAAACATTCAAAACCAACCCTTAAATTAATTAAATTATACTACAGTTCTCGGACATAGCTTTTGTTTTTAACCCGCTCTCTTTTTTACAAACCCTAAGGACGTCTGCAACATTCTTTCCGAATGTTGCGCGTACAAGTATGTGCGGCTTGCCCACAAACGTGTAGAAGACTCCTCATATTCTTTGTACCCAAATTAAATTTTGTTACAATTAGATGGAAATGAGGAAATCCTAGCGCAGCTCTTTTATATTTTCAAAGCTAGAGGGCAATCCGCTTTATATCACGTGAAGTAGCGAATAGTTATTTTAATAAAATAATCACAAAAATATTTTTTAAATATGGCGTATAAATATGAAAATAGAGGACACGTTGGATGACGTGATCTATCACTAATATCAAAAGGGGCACCTAGGTTTAGTAGCTAGTAAATATATTTTATTTTCATTAATATTGAATAGAAATAGAATTATATATTATATGATATTAATCTCAAATTTTTATTTTAAAAAAATTTAATTTTTTTAAAAAAATGTTTCTGAAAATTATATTTAATAGAAATGATTGATTGTTTTTTAGCAATGCAAGTATTCAGTCATACTTAGCATTTATTTACACAGAGCAGAAGTTATTTCACAAATCTTTTAAAATATTGAATAATAAAATTAATAATTTATAGGTTCATCATTGTCTATAGCTAATAAAGTATAAGTCGCAGATTTATAATAAGCTATAATTGTTTAGAATATATTTAAGAGCTCTATAACAAATTAATCTTAATAATGATAAATTTCTCTATAATGCAGTAATGCCACCTTTATTTATTTTATTATAAAAATATTTATAAAGAAAAATCAACAAAGACGTAAAATTTCTTTTGAACTCTTAAATGTTTTAATATTGACAATTCCGATTTATTAGCGAAAGAGATCCATAAATCTTTGATATAATACAAGCACAGCGAGTTAAGATTTATTTTAGCCAATTTGCCCGGCAAGTTAGTTAAATGTTTATCCACTATTTGCAATAAATTTATGCTACCAATTTCCTTACCAGTTAAAATTTAAGAAATGTCTGGGCCCGATTTATTAAATTTTTTGTACTCATTTTCTGGCCATCATATTTTTAATTTCTTCTAATTTTGCTACTGTATGTCAATTAAGGCCCTAACCTCTATCTCAATAAAAACGGTTTTATAAATCACTTCTATTTTGATATCGGTTGTATTGTGCATTTTCTTTTAATTATACATAAATAATTTGTTTAATTTCTTGTAAATTAATTATTTTATTTATTAATATTTTAGTTAGACGGCTCCTTAACTCCTTAAACAAAAAAAAATAAGCATATTGTAATTTAAAGTTTATTAAAATTTCACGAATGTTTCTATGACATAGGGGAAAAAATATTTAAATTTTATTTCTAGATTTAATTTGGTTA
The DNA here is from genome assembly GCF_954871325.1 of Gordionus sp. m RMFG-2023. Taxonomy (NCBI): domain Eukaryota; kingdom Metazoa; phylum Nematomorpha; class Gordioida; order Chordodea; family Parachordodidae; genus Gordionus; species Gordionus sp. m RMFG-2023. Next base: position 85,329,519 of record NC_088775.1, read on the forward strand.
TCCATTTTTTTATAATAGAAAGAAATAAGCGTATTTTTGATATTTCAAAAATTATTAATCAAATTTAAAATATGAGATTTGTGAGGTCGGGCCATTTCATGTCTGAATGCCATACTTATCATATCTCTGGTAGTGAAGGACAATGGCCCGGTTTTGTCGGTCTTAGACAGAATCGATCTTTTTTGAGGACCTCAGTCTGAGAGGTTTATTTTTTACGGTCCAGACCGTGATCTCGGTTTTTTATTAATATTTTAAGTTTGCTTTACTATTCAACAGAGTTGTTAACGAGCGGAGCTCCAAAAACAGCTGGAGCGGGGAGGAGCGGGAGTAGCTCCTTTTAAGGTTGGAGCGGAAGAGCGCCGCTCCTTTAAATTTAATATATAAATTATATTTTTTTATAAATATTAATAATATTTGTTAATTAAAATTTAATGAAAATAAAATTTTATTTTATTTAAATTTATTCATTATAAAATGTTGAGCCGAGTTTTATATTGATTTTTCATCTAATCATTTTAAACATCAGTTTTTCCTTTTTATATTGAAAATTTTTTGAAAAATCTTGTAAGTCATATTAATATTCATTTTATAGATATATAATAAAAAATAGTTTTAGATATTATGGATTTAGAGATCATAGAAGAAGAAACCGAATTTCCATTTCCACCATATAAAAAATATTTCAAGCTTATAGATGATAAAGTCAACTTAAAGGCGAAATGCCTATATTATGTATTAACAACAAAAGGATATCTTTCTCTAAAATCTCAAGCTTTAATTTAAAAAAACATTTAAAAGTAAAATCATATCATAAATAATAGGGCAGAAAGCTTTGAATATCTCCCTCAACATTCACGATGTGCTTGCCACAATCTCAATTTGTTGTCAACAGTTGACGCAGAGAAAGCTTTAGGTGATAGAAGCTTTCAAATAGTATCTCAAAGTTTATTCCAAAAGTGTCAATCTTTGTGGAATAAACAAAATATGTCTACAAATATGGCGGACGATATTATCAGAAAGTTGGGTAGGTATCTAATATGCCTAAATTTCACTAGGTGGAATTCGTATTATGAGTCTATTTGCTAGATAAAATATTAGATGAAAAACAAAAGGACCTTGATGAGTTGTGTGATAACCATGGGCTTATACGTTTTAACTCCCAAGAACGTAAATTTATTAAAGAGTATAGTCAAGTAAATATTAATATAATCGTTATCATAGTGAAATAAATAAATTTTAGGTTATGGAGCCTATAAAAAAAGCTCTAAAAATCCTTGAAGGGGATCTTCATATGGACATGGGTTTCCTAAGTCCAACCATTTCTAAACTTATTTCAAAATTAAACGAATTAGCAGATTTAGAGTTTTGCCAACCTCTTGTAAAGTCTCTTATAAGCGGTATTAATAAAAGGTTTATAATAAAAAATAAATTATATCTATTTAAATAACTTTATTGCAGATTTTCTAATATTTATAATGATGATAATATCATTGCAGCGATTGTCCATCCTGCATTCAAATTGAATTGGGAATGGATAAAAAATCCAAAAAATATGGAACTAAAAGGCAGATTAATTAATTTTTTAAGGAAACAAATACCCGAATATGGAACTAAAAGGCAGATTAATTATTTTTTAAGGAAACAAATACCCGACGGAAAAATAGCTACTACTAGTTCACGGGAACCTTGCAATGATTTGGAAGATTTCTTTGGATTCCATGAAATTGATCACCATGAAGATAATATATTGGATAGATATTTTTTAAATAATGATAGCAAAATTACTATTTTTGAACAATTCCCTGAATTAAAAAATATTTATATAAAATACAATACCCCGTTTCCTTTAAGTGCTCCTGTGGAGCGCCTATTTAGTATTGCAAAACAGGTCTTAGGGAGAGGCGTGGGTGTTTGTTAGATTCTAATTTAGAAATTACTTTTAAAAGCTAATAAAAGTTTATAAATATTTTGATATATCATATAATATAAATAAAACGTTTTGATAAAAAAATATGATTTTGTTTCGTGTACCTTCTAAAAAAATGAAAATCAAAGGAGCGGTTATGGAGCGGAACTCCATTAGTTGGAGCGGTAGCGCTCCTTTTAATATGTAGTAGCGGGAGCTCGCTCCTTTTGAGAAGGTAAGAGCGGGAGCGGGAGCTCGCTACTTTTAAAAAGGAGCGTTAACAACTCTGCTATTCAATTAATATATTTTACATTTTTTTGTATATTTTATTTTATTTTTTTAGAGGAGTTATTTTAATATTTGCGAATTTTAAGTTCATTTTTATTTTTGCAATAAGAAAGCTAGTGACCTGAAAAATTTAATATATTTTTTTTGATTGTAAAAAAAATTATTCTACAAATAAAAATTTTAGCGCCTTGTTTCTTGCAAAAATTTTAAAATATATCAATTTATTTGACAAAATGTATTATAATATTTTAAAAAAATAACTAGCACAACCCGAAATAATTTTTTTAAAATAGACTGGGCCCGGGCCGTGATTTGAAGATCTCTAATGAAAACCATAAGTTTGTAAAAGAAGCATTTTACTTATAGTCCCAAAAAACAGGAATAAAATTAAGTAAAAACCAAAATATTTTTGTAATAACAAAACAATAAAAAGACCGGCCCTGTGCTGATTTGTTTATTTAGAACCGCGTTCCGGTCCGAGTGCATCTGTCGGGTGGTGACCTTCACTAATCTCTGGCACACATTAATGATATATTTAAAAAAAATATTTATGGATTCTTTCCGCCACATTTTTAGGCGCTAAAATAATTTTTTTTAGGAATATGGGCGCCATATGTTATGTTTTTTATTTAAACATCTCCTGATTATATTTAAAATTCAAATTGTAATTTAAAAAAATAAAATAATATTTGCTATCGTATATTCGGATCTGATATATATATAAAAGTAATATATTCATATTTTACAATATATTTATGCTAGGAACAAACATATTTACAACAATCAAATATTATATATTAATGATAATATATAATATTAATAAGTCAGTGGATGAGAAATTTTAATGCATAGATCATAAAAATCCCATCAATGAATTTGCGTAGGCCATCGCTTTCACATTTGGGTGAGGCTAAATATAAAATGGAAACATACATATTTTAAAAATTATATACCCATTAATTAAATTTCTTTTATGACAGTATTTTTTTTTAAAAAAAAATAAAAATATTATAATAATTACCACTGCTTCAAAAGTTGTAAATTTTGGAGTCAAATTGTCAGCCGTTAACGTAATATATGCCCCTTTATTGCCTGTAGAATCACTGTTGTCAAAATTATAATAATTTAATTAAAGAAATGAATATGCATTTTTTAATCTATTTATTATCATCCATTGAAGGGTATCCATTTCTGAACATAAAACTATATTTTTAATAAAAGAAAGCCAAAAATGGTGTGTGGCATATTTTAGCCGAATAAACTCAGTTTTTACCCACTATCAACTCAGCCCTTATCTTTTGTTTCAGAAAAATATAACCCAACTTGAAGAATACAATCAATTAAATTACGCCTCAATGCTCAGCAAATTATCTCCGACTAGCGCCAGTGAATTGGGCCAAATTTGTCGAAATTTATAGATTCAAAAAAAAATATTTATAAAGTTATATGCACTGTGATTGTGAATAGACCATTTTTTTAAATTTTTTTTTTACAATACCAATAATTAGGAGCGGAAAAAACGGTGACGCATTTACCATCGTGAGCAACTTCGTAGCCATTATCCTTAACCTCGTGACTTCGTATTATGTAGTCCAAGCCATTTTTCTCCAAAAATCTGTTAACAAATTAGATTATTTGATTTTTTTAAAATTCATGATTAAAACATCACAAAAAATAGATAACGCATGTCTTATTGATTGAAAAGGGGGGGGGGGTGCTGGGTCTAAAATCAAAGACATATAATAATTACCGAAAACGTATGATTCATTTATTGGAATGTATTTTAGTGTTGTTTAAATACAAATCAGCAGGTAACATGCCGACATATAAAAAAAATTGCATAAAATTTTAATGAAAATTATTTATATGGGGAAACAATGGCGTGTTACCAGCCATTATTAATACACATTTAAATAAATAAATCGCCAATCTAGGTATTGGTTTCTCGTCTTTTTTTTTCTTTTTTATAATTCGATATAACTGTCTTAATAAATTAATAAATTATTACCTTGCGAATTTACAGTAAATGCGTTTTGTTCAATCTGTGCGGTATTTAATGCCGCTATTTACAAAATTAAGCCAATAAATCGGTATAATTTATAAATATGGAGTGAAACGATGAAAACGCTACGAAAAAATTTGAAAATATCTATGTTGCGTTGCGACGTATATTTCAAAAAAATCATCACAGTGAAGAATCAGCTGTGAATTCGATAACGTTAAATAGAGCATTGCTTGAACAAAACGGGTTTACTATAAATTCAGCGTAAGTCAAAATCTAAAATGTATTTTTTTAAAAACCTCAAAAAAGTTGTTCCAGCTGCCTTTTCTAAATAGAATTCTGTATTCATAATTAAAAACAAAATATAAGAACGAGCTAAGCCTCAACCCGAACATTATGTAATGTGTATAAGTATGTTCTTTTTTTTAAAAAAACTTGTGGGTAACATCGGGTCCAAAAGCAATTCCGACTCCTCTCTTGCTTGGAGCTCTGCCATTTGGGAATTGCGGATCTGACCATAGCAATTCGCACATTAATCCTTTTTCATTTGAAATAATTTAAATATTGGTAAATAACGATAAATTTGATAGCCTATTTCAAATATTATTATTTTTTTTTTAAAAAAACAAATTCTTTTGTTTTAATCACCTAGAGGACGCCAATGTTTTATTTTTTAAATTCTGAAACAAACCTCTTGGGGCGATGTTAGGTTTTAAATTTGAAAAGGTCATAGAAGATAGGGGAGCCACTTATCATTTTAACATTTATAAATATTAGTTTCCCCGTGAGTGAAAAGGTAGTACAAATGGTAAATACATAATCTAAAAGTTCTGCATGGACACCTCTTTGACTACGGCTCGTTCAAATTTATTTTCAAAGAATTATAAATTCAGGCAGAAGCTGGACAAATTATATTCTTAAATTTTTTATATTGATACGACTGCCAATGTTATGGCATTAATTAGCCAACTTATTTTGAGAGAAGAATTTCTGCTTAAATACTTTAAATAATCTTTAATTGTATAAAAAAAATTCTGACCACTTTCTGGAGGTTCTCTATTTCTGTCAATTTTGCGAATATCATCTAGAGTCACGTCGTCTTGACTGAATATACCACCGTGCATTACCTAATAACGATGACAAAAATTATTGCACAATAATTAACTTTCTTTCTTTTCTGTATGACTTAAATTATTAGTAACTTTGGTAAATTTTTTAAACTTAGTTTTCATCATTATTCTTGTATAGATTGTTATTAATCATAAACGTAACCGATTTTCTGAAAGGGGTCTAAACCCGCCCCAGGTCAAATTACCCCGAGTTCATGGGATTTCTATAAATCGGTACCTGTTCAGTGTGTGATCTCATTTCAAAACCCTAATTCGGGTTCACACAAATATATAAAATATGCGCATTTATTATTTTCTTTTCTTAATTATTGAATAAATATAAACACCTTAAATTTTTTTTTGACACGAATAATTATAAAATAAAGCTATATAAGATTTGTTTAAATATATTTTATATCATCTTCTGATGAAATTTGATGAGCCAAAGTTTAAAAATACCCTAACTTTAGGCCATTTTTAAAAAATAAAAAATATTATAAAAAACTGGTGTTAAAGTTTTGACGAAATTCTAGAAAGAATCACGGTTTTGCAACCATAAAATAGGGTAGCCGCATTAGTTAGAAATTGAGATAAGGCTCATTTATAACCTTATTTCCTATATGGGTCGCTACACCTCGTATCAAACAATTAATTTCACTGATTGTAAATTATCGTTCGTCTTTTGGCGGCTAATGGAGGTCTAAAAAATTCCCTGAGGTCTGGGTCTAGAATAAGATTACCGTCTCCTCAACGGGGTGTAAAAACCACTTAAATGGGTAGATGTCAGGAAATGCCCCAGATTGTAAAAACCCTGCTAAAAAATTTCCTAATGATTAAATCAGGGGGAAAACTGGCCAACTTAGGTAAACCTGGAAATCGTCATTTAACGGAGAAGAAGAATAGGGATAGAGCCAAACAAGGGAACATATTTGATTAACCAATCAAAAAGAAACAAATTGGTTACCCAAAATCTCTTCTTATAATGTTAACAGATGGCCATGGTGTTTCTAAAAAATTTCGCGAGTTTAAGAAAAAAAACTGAATCAAACAAACTGAGTTATAACCCTTATAATATTAAAAATCAAGTAACAAAAATATATTTAAAAAAAAAGGAACAATATTTACCAAAACTTTGCCCTGTATTAAATAGGCTAAAGGTAGGAGGCAAAATATTTCGGCAAAATACGTGTAAATGGTTTGACTATATTTGCTTTTGACTTCCCCTTCGAACCCGTACATTTGATTCATTGTAGCAGTCTCGTGGTTACCTACGTACATGTTTATTATATTTTTTTTGCAAGAATATATATTTTTGGAATTCCTTTAGGAGAAATTATAAATTTATCCTTTAATTTATATTTGAATTTTACCTCGCAAAAATATGTATTTTTGCGAAGAAAGAGCGACATTTAGCTAGTGTCGAAATTGTGATATTACATAAATAAAATTGATTAAAATGAAAATTCAAGTGTGCGAAAGAATGAATTAACAAAATATCATGAAGATTTTATACTACCACGATTCACATTGGATTGCTTGCCAAATATGAAAATTGACAAAATTACTTAATTATGTATATTAACATTATGTCTAAAGTCATTATACGGGGAGTGTATATTACCCGCTAAAAGATATTTCTGTGAATATTTTGATGTAACCACTTGCCTCTATTTTTGGACTCCCAATTCTCCAATTAAATCGACCCAATCTTTAAGTAAAAAAAAGAGAAGATGCGCATAAGAGATGCCATATTTTATAAAACATATAAGCATTTGCGAATTATGTGAAGGTTCTGATGTGATGGGAGAATTTTTAGGGGGTCAAAGCTGAATATTTTTTCAAATATTTTGACTAAATAGTAAGGAATTGCGAGCAAGAATGGGGAATAGAAGTGATTGGAGTGGTAATGAGAAGAAATAGGCTAAGATGGCTTGACAAAAGATGACTGTGTCATGTACCTTGATGGAAGTAGGAGGATCAGAACTTCGAGGAAAGCCTAAGATGATGTGAATAAAGGTGATAGCGGCGGATATGAGAAAAATGAATCTTACAAATCGGATGGAATCAGCCTACAGACAGTTTTGTTGTCAGATAGAATCATTTTATTTTTTTATCTAGAAAACAAATTCCTGTATTTTTTCTATATAGGATAAGGTTTTTTAAAATTGGGTTCGGGGAAATTGAAAACTTCAATTGCTTTAGGGAAGAGGACAAGAGATTCTTCCAACGTCGAGGTGCTAATTATTTATTAAATCCAAAATCGAATTTGGATTTAAAATCATGGGTGAGTCATGAATGCCAGGGCAAATAAAAGAGGTTTCGAGTGGGCCCTCTGTTGGATGCCTTCATCGGAATCCAACATTTTGTGCTGAATAGAAGAACATGTTTCTAAAAATGAGCAATCCTAATTTGCTATCAGTGGAAGTAAACTGCCTTTTAAGTCACCTTCATTATTTTTTTTGATAACTTGCTGCAATGCCGATGGAGATCAAAATCATTATTTTGCGTCTTAAATAGGAAATCGGACATGTAGAGGGAAGTCGGAATTATCGAAGTTATATTTTATGTGGTCATAAAGTGATATATAGACTTATGAAGAAGTAATGTTGCATTTGTTGTTAAAATTTAAGAATTAAAATCACTAAATTTCATAATCTTTATTTTTAGTGATCATCATCGGATTATTACTTTTAATCAAATCCCAAAACTTCAATGCAATCACGATTATTGGTCATTAATTTTTATCAAAATATTTAGTTTTCAAAAAATTCCTGTTTCATCATTAGTTGGATTCGTTACTTTAATTAAACAAGTTAAAAAAGATTGCAGTTTGAGAGGCTAAAATTAAGATATTATAAGAAAATACATATATTTATATTTATTTAGAAGTTTTTTTTCGCGAGATATAAATTTTGTTTTTTTTACAGGTTATAAATAAAATTTAGAGATTAATATTTTTTTAAAAAAATGAATAAAAAGTGCTAAATATAATAGCTGTTTACAAATTGAAACGTCCCAGTTTTGTGTTTTTATTTCAAATAAAAGTATTTTATGTTAAGAATATCGAATCAAATTTTGACATTAAATAATACAAAAAAAGGTGATAACATATTACTTTGACAAACTTTTCGTTTTCATAGTATTATTGCAAAAAATAAACTAAAAGAAAGAAAAAAAAAAGAAAAAAGAATCACAAAACTACTCTGGAAAATTAAATAATAATATAAAATATACACAAAAATTTACTAAAAAAAAATTATATGAATTGGAATAATAAGGCAAGCACAAAAGATCAGCCGGGACCGGAGTCCTCAAAAAACCCGTCCGAACCGGTCTAAGATAGTTAGAACTGGACCGATGAGGTTCTTTGATATTAATAAAATATAATATAATTTAAAAAAAACCTCTTGTAAGGTAAAACGAATTGGGGTATAATGCTTTGAAGGCGAGAAGCGTTAACATGACTTCAACGGAGAACGAACCCCTATCCACGAAATCGCCATTGAATAACTTTTAATTTTTTTTGATTCAATATTTTTTCAAAAAAGTATTTTTAATTAAAAAGATTGATAAATATTTTGTTTTCCCCGTGGACAGATCAAGTGTTATTGCTAAATTGGATTTTTTTAAGCTGTAAAGCCTAAAGAGACTGATATCTAGTCATTTTTAGACGAAATCTATCACCTCATCCTCGAGGTTTTAGCGTAGATTACGTCCTAACTTGATTCGAAAGTTTTAAAACCTTAAGGAAGCCTAAAGGTATATAGTCTTTGACCATTTCACAAATATGTTTTTGGCCATATTTTTATTTTTGCTATTAAAAAAAAGGCTTAATATCGTGTTTTTAGATTTGAAAGTTTGAATTACATTTTTTTGATGTGACTCAGCCTTAAGGAATGAAGCCAAATTAATAAGTTAGTTTGGTAATTTTTTTTAAAAAATATACCTATCTATTGGCTTTATTTTGTAATAACGCTGCATTAAATAACGCAACGCTTGAACAAAGATCGTTTACTATGTAAATGAGCCCTTTTATTCTAAACAATTATCAGGGAGCAATATTCTACAGATTTTGAGGTAAATTTTGATACATCTCTAAGTAAAGAATTTATGAGTTCGTGTCTATATCAATGACATATAATAATACCTAGGCTGACGATGCATTCAATAAAAGTGTATATCATTGAAAACAGCTGGAGACGCCATTTTGATTACCCGTATCATTATTTAAAATTTTAAATGAGAGGCCAATCTATTCCTATGTCTGACGCAAACTTTATTAAAGAATTGCCTGATTGTCGAGATAATAAGGAAGTAAGTTATCAATTTAATACTAGTTTTTAACATGAGAATAATTATTATATGGGTTAACAAAATGGCGAGTCCAGCTGATTTGCATTTAACGACGCTTTCAAATCCATTATTATGAATGCATCGTCAGTCTAAGTATTATTATATGTCATTGATCTATATGCCACATTATCATATATAAATATGTTCGCGTTAACAGAATTATTACAAACAAGCTAAGATAAGACTATCAGTCAAAAGCGCTGTCGCGAGAAAAAAAATAGGATTCTGTATCACAAAAAAATCTGGCAAGATTAGAAATTCTTCCACTCTCATATTCCTATCGTAAACAAAATAAATAATATAAAACTACTGCTAAATAGTACACTTTATTTTTTTTTTACTATTTATATAATATATATATAGATATTAGAATAAATAATATTATTTACGTATAAATTTTGAGGGGAAGGCATACCGTTCATGTCGAAAATGTGAAGCATGTCAAAAAATTGACCGTGTATATCTCCGCATATCGTTAATTTTTGATCCTTTTTTATTTTATTTATTATAAAAATTTAAAATATAGACAAATATTATTTTTTTAACTTGATCTAATATGGCTATAAATATCGGAGTCCTGCAGGCCATGCTCGGTACACCTGCTGGGCCGTATTTTATTTTATTTTTTCAAAATATACCCGAACTGGACCTAAGAATTAAATCGCCATTTGTGTATAAAAATTAAAAAAATAAATTAAATATATTTCAAAAAAATACGGGGCGGGCCGTGCGAATGGTACCCTGATAAATATATTTAAAAACAAGGATTTAAGATACAAAAATTCGCCAATCCGAGTCTTAAGCATGGATCCATGATTTAAAGAGAGTTTTCTGATCCTGAGCTTTCCTAGATTCTAATGGAATAATATAAATGTCGCGAATTCACTCGTTGCTAGATCTTGTTAACCTCTCATTATCTGCCTTTTCAAAATAATGGAATCGAAAAAAATATAACCCGCCTGGATCTCTCCTCTTGCAATAACTCTTTCTCTTATTCTATATTTCACTAAACTTTCTTTTTCCATTATATAATACCCAAGTTTAAAAATAATAAATACTTTGTAAAGAAAGAATATGTTCTTTTTTAAAAAAGTTGAATATATCAAAAATTATAGCTATATTTTTAACTGTTTAAGCCAATTTTTAGCGGCTAAAAACTCATCACGTGGGCCTCGAGATTTTCCTTAAAAAGATAGCAGCTCAAAATTTGGAAGAAACTAATTTAAATCAAAACGCCTTAATGTTAACGGATTTTATCTGGAAAGCGCCTTAAGATTGAGCCGAATTAGTCGACATTTAGCCATCACCCAACTATAGCTTATATCATAAACAAAATTATCATTTTGATTGACTTACTAATATGGATCAAAATTTAGAAACTTCTCCTTTAGCTCTAATACCGAAGTGAAGCCTGAGCTGTCAGTCATTGTGTCTTGAACAATTCCTTTAAATGCTTAGATACTTCCTTTTCCCAAAACATTCTTAAATTTATTAGGGTGGAATGTTTTATTTGCTTTGCGTACCATATTATTGTGAATTCTCTCACTTAACAATACAAACTGAGATCCGTAGCCAAAAAACAACTTTGGACAAATTTGGTAAAGGTTCATACATTTATTTGAGAAATACTGTCGTTTCTTCTTTCGGTTAACTGTCAATGGAAATTTTTTTTCTTAGCCTATCATTAAACTAAAAAGTACAGTTACGGTATAAAAATAAAAAACCCTTTATAATATAACCTATAGAATGGATCATTCTGTTGCACTTACGGGTAGGGATAGGTAAAGTCTCTTTTTTTGTTTTTCTTAATTTTTAAATCAAATGTACAATTGATCCAAAATTTTTTCAGATAATTTGAATGTTGTCAGATTTTGATGCCTTTTGAGGCAAGTAAGAGCAGATTTAATGGGATCAATTAGCTTATTAATATTGTCTCTGATCTTTCTCTGCTTAAATGGAGTATTTTTTGGCTATTGCTGAATTATCCATCCTTTTCCCTTGAAATTGCGAATAAGGGAATTAAAAAATTAAAATTCAAAAATAATTCGTGAAAATAAAACTATAGGTTACTACGTTTTGCAGATATTTAAAAGTAGGATAACCTCACCTTCACTCTGATTGACATTAGTCATGACCATTTAAACCAATGACTAACGTAAAAAAATATTTGCTCATAAACTGCATTTTGAAAACTAAAAAACCTTAAATTAACCATATTAAAAATTATAAAACTACACACAAAAAATTGGCGTGCAAAGATTGGTAGAGGAGACAAAATGAAAGTTCCGCGTTATTTTTGGTTCTTGGGATTAGTGTTGTCAAAGGGCTAACTCAATATTTTAGTCAGAAAAAATATTGCCTAAGTCTCGAGACTTCGCTAATAGATGTATATAAACCACTGTGATATCTGAGAAAAATCTTCAGTCTTACTTAATATTTTTCTGGCTAAAATAATGAGTTAGCCGTTTTTTAAAATCGACTCAAATCGAGCCGTTTAACAACACTAATTGGGAGTACATAATCAAATAATAAAATATACGTTTTTTTAAAAAATTTACTTTATTGATGTTAACGTCGACCAATGTTGATTCTTTCGCAAAAATTTCTCTGACATCTAAAAGTATCTGTTAAATACAATCGAATTAATTTTTATTTCAAAAAAAAACATAAAAATTTGCAAATAAATAAAGTAAATTTCTTTCTTCTCTTCGTCACTCTTTCTTTCTTTTCTTCCTTCCTTTCTTTTTCGGCATGGAAGATATAAAAATGGTGAATATAAAACAAGTAAAACCTGAAATTATGTCATTTAATATGTTATTTAAATGTATTGATCTTTTGCTTAGATTCTATAATGTCACTGAGAAAAACAAAATGAATTACTAGCAATTGATATAAACCAAAAACAAAATATCTTTTTGGGAGTCGGTCTTTTTATTTTTTTTAAAAAATTTTTTTATTTTATAACTCCAAAAACAAATATTTGTTTTTTAAATCAAATAAAATACTATTTCAAAAAATACTATTTTTTAATGAAATTCAAAAAAGTGTTAGTTCATTTTTGAAACCTAATTTATAGCAAATTATTTTCCAACAAGAAAAAGATTATTGCCCCCCCCCCCCGTGGACATGACGCGAAATATTATTGATATTAGATTAGAAACGGGGAAAAAAATTAGAACGCCATTTTGATTATACTTTGATAATATGAAGAGTAAATATAGAAATTCATTAATTAAAATACCTGTGATTTAAATTTTGTTTAAATGTTTTAGTTAAACGGTTATCTCAAAATTTTACCCAGAAAAATATTACGCAAACCTGAAGATTTTTACCATAGATGATACAAAGGTTTGGACAACTATTAGCGAAATTTCGAGGATTCGTTAATATTTTTCTGGCTAGAATATTGAATTCGCCGTTTTTAAAAATTGGATAAAATCGATCCGTTCAACAACACTAGTTCTAGAGCTTAGAGCGCGCCCAAGTCGGCTCGAAGTCTAGGGTTCATTAAAAAGGAGTATTTTTAATGCCAATCAAAGTTCAATCAAAAAATGGGGTTCGATTTTAATCATCGTTTTCTTTTAAAATGAGCATCGATTTGTCAAAAGTACACATTTTTAATGTTTATCAATATTCCTTGGTTCATTATAACTAAAGGAAAAACTTTTAGGGCAAATTTTTTGTGAATTTTTTTTTGATCCTTGAAACACTGTATCATTTCGTTTACGAATTGGAGGGATATTTGGTAATCGTCTTCTTCTTTTAAGGTCGGCCCCTTGTAATCTTTCTCAACTTCTGTATTTGTTTTTATTTTTCGAAATAAATAATCTTTTTGTTTCCTTCTTCTTGTATACCCGATTCGACCAACTCGGCCGAGCCGGATATCGGTTTTATATTATCCATTAGGGCTGGAATGGAACGGTGGTAAAAAAAATATCCCATATTTTATCTATAATCACCCCCCCCCCCCTACATTTCGAATCTTTTTTTCTGGAAAGAAATTTTAATATAAAAATGTAAATCAATTATGACTTTAATCAATCTAATACCCTATCTATGAGAGCAGTACTGTAACCCTGAGGTTCACAATTAGCGCGAATTCGAGGCAGGTAATTTATATCATATTTTGTATACTTCACCGCGAATTAGCGCTAACCGTATATGAAAGGTTAAAAGGTTTGATAGCCAAAATAATATGAAGCAAGCCTCGGGATTTCGTTAATAGGGATGCCCAACCCTATGAGCAAAAAATACAGACTTGCGTTATATTTTTCTGGCTAAAATGATGGGCTAGCCATTTTTAAAAAAATCCACCCGCTTAAGAGCACTAATGCAGAGCTATTTTTTTTAAAAAAATTGCTAAATATTACCTAATGCTAATTCATGAAAATACCGATTATATCAAGATGCTACTCCCCCCCCCCCTTCCCAATGTATTTAAAAGAAATATATATAAGTTATAACCAATGTTAGAAAGGTTGACGGAATCCACGATAGATTTTTTGGGGACGTCTACAAAAATGGCTTTTTGAAATGCCAGGGCTTTGACGATTTTATTGCAGGCGTTGTATTTAAGTTTGGCGTCTTTGTCGTTAGGGCATACTTTGGTTACCTTTTTTAATAAATTAATTTTTTTTTACGGCATTTCAAAATTTAGAGCTAAAAATATTATCGTTTCGAAAACGCATATTACATATGCGCGATGCTATTATTTTAATATAACGTTTACGGCGGAGAAACGCTATATTTAAGCCGACTTTAAAAGAGAACGCGAATTCGGGGAACTTATATAGCATCTGTAAACCACTAATTCAATAAGGTGATTTAAAACAGCGCTTCTTTTCGATCCCACCATTGAAAAAAAAACCTTCGCGTTTAAAGGGATCGAGTGATCATTACAGTGGCGTAGCTAGGAATTTTCCTTAGAGGGGGTCCATACATATAAAAGCTGGGGGCTTCGCCCCCAGACCCCCTTTATCGGGTCTTCGGCCCTTTTGTCCGGCCTTCGGCCGGGTTTATCTTATAAATTATAATCATATCGTCGATAATATATAATAAATATATTTTTTAAATGCATCAATAAAATGTTATTATAATTTAGTAGATTATTCTCAATGACTTTATAATAATACTATCCAGAATAATTTCAATAGTAATATAATATCCTTCCACAAACATCAAAACCAGAAAAATATAATTCATATAAAATCACTTTTAAGTCTTTTGAACGTATAATCTAAAAAAAATTTTTACTCTGGGAGGGGTCCAAACCCGAAAACCACCCCCGTAGCTACGCCACTGGATCATTATAATTTTGTCTTTTAAAAACAAATTTGCATAATCATAAGTGGTGGGGGTAAATAAAACATGTTTAGGTGAATAATTAAGTCTGTTTTATTTGATCATGTTTATCGTTGGATTCACATCTAATGAGGGAGATAAATCTTTGAATTTGAATTTACAGCCCGACAATATTTATTTTTTTTGGCAAAGAAATTGACTTGACTATTATCATTCAAAGCGAAATGCCTAGAGAGTGGCCATATCCATATTTAAGAATTCTTCGCGCTTTCGCAAACATCTAATAAGTGACTAATTTTTTAAAAATATATTACGCGGCATTTTAGCCTAAAATCCCGAAACGGGATGGTTGAGTAAAACGGTTTAAACGTTAACATAAAAAGAAAAAATGAGTTAAGTTAGCAGGGAAATGTAACGGATTTATATTAGATCTTTATTGCCGTAGCATAACTAAAATCGCAACAACAAAGAAATATATTTAGTGGAAAAAAAATTGTAGTCGACATGATGAAAGTTTATTAAATTAAAAAAAAATTGATATCTTAATTCCTAATCACAAGCATAAACAAGTTTATTTATGTTAACCTAAACGCACAAACGAGGAAGGATCTAGTGTAATGATAAAATCCCAATAAAAGGGTCTAAAGTAAATATATAATATAAAACGGGGGCAGACTGAATTTCTTTTCTCTTTTTAAAAATATTACCAGTTGTTTGTATTAAAGAAACGATATATATTTTTTTGATAATTACTTTTTTTTAAATAAAAAAAAAGGTAATTTTATATCTTATATTCAGAGAAGGATCCTTTATAAATTTTAAAGACCTGCCGAGATTAGAAGGCCCAGTCTGGATTTTTTCCCATTATCAAACCCGGCTCTGTTTTTCTAAAAGTGGTGACAGTTTGTTGGGTATCTTTCTTAATATTTTTCGGTCATTCATTGTTGTTGTTATTTAAATCAATATTTTAGCTGGTAAAATATTCCCAAAGCTACGAGATTTCGCTAATAGATGTCCAAACCTTTGTGCCATCTATGAGTAAAATTTTCAGCCTTGCGTAGCATTTTCTGGGTATAATATTTAGTTAGTCATTTTTAAAAATCGGTTCACGAGCCGTCTAACAACACTATCCGTTGTAAAAATAAATAAATAATATAATATACATTATTTCGTGTTTTTATTAGTAAATTAAATATTAAACTAAGTGAAAATTTTCATAAATTTAAAAGATATTTTAAAAAAATATAATAGGGATTGAATCATAAGCGCAAAATAAAATAGTTTCAAAAATGTGGCCAATAAGAAATAATAGATATAGATTATCGTTGAAAAGTGTGTATAGGTAAGTACAAGCGAAGAATAAATTAAAAGAAAATTGAGCATTCACGCATGCGTCTTTTTTTAAAAAAGAATCATACAAAGGGATGGATGCTTGGATTATTGGTATTAATAATTCTTTGAGCTAGCAAAAAAAAACCAAAGAAGATGGTGTTATAGATAAATCCAATACAATAATGCTATAGAGCTCACCATTCAATACAACTCTTTTGACCCCAAAATATTACCTGTCACAACCATTTTTAAATAATTAAGAATTTAGATATATATAACTAATATAGTCAATTTTTTTTTAAATAGTAGAATTACTTTCTATTGATATGATTAACTTGAAAAACTTAAATTCATAGTCTGAAAAATGGTTGAGAATGACACCCTCTATAATTTCCCTACATTTGGTCATCTTTCCTTACAAATAAAGACCTCAGGAATAATAATTTTAAAAAAAACTTTCCGATATGACGTTACTAGACAATATATGCGTAGAAATTGAAATATAGCTACAGAATTAGTAGTTATAGAGTAAGCATCTTGAGGAATTTTCTCATATGAGAGGTCTAATGATTCCCTTCACGTCTATCAAGTTGGGGTATTTTATAGTACCTATTGATCGAATAGTCAAAAATTATCCTAAAAATCGTAATCTTATTACCGATACAATATGGTTGCACCCTATACATTTCTATCAGATTAATAATGAAGGTATATTATAAAAAGGCATAGAAAAAATAAATTTGGTTTTAGCAAAAAGTAGTTTTGTAATTTTGATTTCAATTTTCATGTATCAACTCAAAATTTATAAAATATTTTTTTCTTAATTCAATATTTTATTGATTTTACTTACAATTATGCGGATGGTAGAACACCTGTTGTCAATTTACTATTTTATTTTATATAAAAAATAGAACCGTTTTTCTCATCTAAAAATTTGAAGTCTTAACGACAATAAAAGGTTATATAAAAATTGTCTTAATTGTATATTAATTAGGTTTATATTTTTCATTTTTAAAATTAAATTAGGAAAATAACGTGAATTCATCTTTTTGAAAGGTAGATAGTAAAAAAAAATGCGTAAAGAACTACAGATTTATTTAGTGGAGTAATCGTTGACATGAGAAAAAGCGTAGATAATAGTATTTTTATAAAGATAATAGATGTTTCCAAACGTTAACAGTGAAAATAATGAACCTGCCTAGTGGAAGTCTGATACAGTGTAGTGCTGTTAAACGGCTTGTTTTGAGCCGATTTTTAAAAACGGCTAACTCAATATTTCATCGAGAAAAATATTACGCAAGCCTGAAGATTTTCTTCATAGAAGGAACAAAGGTCAAACCATATGTTATCGAAATCTCGAGGGTCAGGCAATCGGTTCAAAACGAGCCGTTTAGCAACCACTACTACAAGCGAATAATTTTGTTTTAAATTACTACCTAAAGAATATGTTAAGAAATTACAATTTTTATTTTCTATATTTTAAAAAAATATTTAAGCAATATTATCAAAGTCAAGTTTTTAGAACATTTAATAAGAATAAACCTTCAAAAGAATACCTAAAAAGAATTGTTTGATATTTTAAATCAATTTTGTTCGATTCTGTTAAGAAGTAGAATAGGGAAAATATATTATCTGATGAATCATTTTTTATATCTATTATCGGATCGAATCATTCAAAATAGATATTCGATATTTTAGGAAATATTCGTCAATATTAGAAATTATTCAAACAAAAAACATTCAAAATTATTATAATAAATATTTGAAATTATTCTTAATTATTTAACATGTTCCTTGCGAAAATTTTTATTTTGTATACGTTTTTTCCCCACATTTTATAAAAATCGCTTTAAAATTATAAATAATCCATTTTTTTTGTTTTTTTTTTCATTTTCGAAAATATTTTTTAAAAAAAATTTAAATTTTCTAATTGAATATTCGACAAATCGAATCGAATGTTTAATTATTAGTACGAATATTATTCGATTTTGCGAACACGAATAATAGAGTTATTCGATTCGAAAATATGAATCAAATACGAATATTGTAAATATTCGATTTGTAAAGTAAAAATGGAAGAATAACAATTTTTAGCGTTGTTTGATCCATTAAGCCAAATTTGCAAATAAGGCAAAGCAACAGATCTGCCAAATATACTAAATTTGCATTATTCCAAATATTACTTTCAGAATTGGATATTTATGCAATATTAATTTCAAGTGAAGGAGCATGAAGATGTAGAACTACTTCAATCTCAAACATCATTCAAATTTATTTTCTTAGACTCGAAGTTAGGCAGTGGAAATTATTTTAAACCATTTATATTGATTGTGACTTAGAAGGTGGGCTAAAAAAAATAAGTGGTAGACCTTATCTCCAAAACCATTGCAATGCCCATTAATTAAATACCTAAAAAAATCCTCAACATAATTTATAGAAAGGCTGGAAAATTCTGGTAGAAAATGCCTCAATAACTTCTTCTGGGTCAAGCCCAAAGATCTGTATCTTTTTCCCCATTGCTAGGTTTCTTATTTTCATTAATCAAATTCATTTAAATACTATTAATATAAATTTCTATAATATTGAATAATAAGCAAAAAATATTAAGGTACCATTTTATTTTTCAAATTTAAAATATTGATTAAATAAATAATTTTTATATAATTTGAAAAAAAAACCAAAAATTAATAAGTAACTTTGTGTTATATTATCTAAAAAAAATGCAATAGTTATAGAAGCTTTACAAAAACATTAAATTATGTAGCATTATGGTAAATGCAACTTTTTGAAATTAACTATAAAATAAATATATCTTATAACTTTATATCAATACAGTGTATAAATTTTACCGTTTCAAAATCTTTTAGTGCTACTTTCATTTTCCCTAAAGCCATATTTGCAGCAGCTCTTCTATAGTAACCCTTTATTGTAAAAATAATAATTCAATTTATAATATAAAATTAGAGTTAATATTAGGATATTTAAAAAGAACTTTAACAAACATTTATACCTTTAGATACTTATTATCTAATTCAATAGCCTTGGTAGCATCATTTAATGCATAGCCATAGCTCTCCATTTTGAGGTGGGCAAAGCTTCTGTTAGCAAAATAAACCGCATTATTTGGATTTTTCTCAATAGCTTTATCATAATATTCAATAGCATGTTTATAATCCTCACCTAAATTTATTATAAGTTAATACACATTTATAGGTTTATTAAAATACTTTTAAAATATAAATTTGCTTTATTTTTAAATTCTTCGGCTAGTAGAGATTCGTCATTAATATCATTTACGTCTCCATTTAGCATATGATTCGTTTCGCTAGCATAATTATCATTTGTAATATTATTTTTTTCCATACGAATTTGAGCTTGGGAAAGAAAATTTAAGGATAAGTGATAAAAATAAAGGCAAATTTAAATATCATGTGTTCATATTTATTAATAATATATTATTATTGCAGTAAACGCTATATCAAAAAAGATAACACATTATTAGTTTCAAAAAAAAAGGAATGCGTTAACTTTGCTCGTAACCTTGATAGTAATGCGTCACTCGTTACTTGAAAAATGAATTTCTCTATAAAAAATATAAAAATATTATATATTATAAAATGAGATGTTTTTACAATATTTTTTATTCACATATATAATATAAATAGAATTATACAAAAATAGAATAATCTTTCATCGTACTAAATACACCTTCAACTGGCGCAGAGGATGGGAAGGTTGTATTATATTTAATGAATAAAAACTTTAATTGGGAGAATTGATTAAAAATTAAAGAATAATCCATATTTTGAATCATCGATTTTTTTGTAATATTTATCAGAAAAAGATTCTGGTATATGTGTGTTGTGATTTAAAGGAATTAAAGTCTGTTTTTATTTGCATCCATGTCAAATTTAAATAGCGGGTAAATTATTGCTACTAGTATATATTCATCTTTATAGATGTGTTTTAATCTATTGAAAAAAATATAATCAAAATTTAAATTGTTTAAATTGTTTAAAATTTTAACTATTATTTCTTGCAGAATTGCATTAATAAGTGGTTTACAAAACTTGTATTTACTTATAGCAATTTTCTAAGTATTAAAATTATAATATTGTTGGAGTGAGATATCTTAAGTGTTCTAAAATTGGAAGAGCCGTAGCAACAGGTTCAATAATATATAAAATCATATATATATCGAAATTTTTAAATAACACTAACCATACAATATATATGTGAACAACATTTTCTAAAAATCTTTGCAATTTGGATTTAACACAAGATTTGTTAAATGTATATTCTTCGGAACATATCTTGATTTATTTAATATTAATTAGATTAATAATCTTGCCTGAAAATTTAAAGCCGAAAATTTAAAATAAAATTAATAATTTGTTGGTTGATCTAACTCGTCTTAAATTATTTATAAAATTAAAAAAATAAATAAAAATTATTTTAAAATACAATAAAATTTGTTTTTTCTATATTTTTTAAGAAAAAATTTAAACTAAGTAGCGTTTTGCTTTATTATTACTAAAAAGGGAAACGCGTTATCGTTGCTAGTTACCTCTAGAATAAAGTAAGGAATGGAGTTCCTTTTCTTCAAAAATGGTAATGCCGTTAGTAACTACGACGTTATTTTATTTTATAGCCCTCTATTATATTATCTTAATTTAAGCAAATTTAATTATAAATATAATCGTTGATTTTATTATATATATGATCCCTGATTAATAGAAATATAATCTAATTTTGAAATTAAATTTTATCTCTTAAATATTTTATTAATACTGATATTTTGTGTACTATTAGAATAATGCTAATCCAAGTGGCATTCTTTTGTTTGATAATACAAAACTAATATATTACTAATATAAAATATTAGTTTTACATACATCTTAACTGAAGATATAATTTTTCCTGTCATTTATTATTTATGAGATTTTTAAATTGAGAGAGCTAAAAAGAGCTCAACTGGTATTAGAATCTATCCAAAAATTATTTTTATATATCTTAAAATAAGAAAGAGTGATAGCATCATGGATTGATATAATATGTCTCCTAAAATTTTCATTAAAATTGGTTAGCATAAGTATAATTCTTGAGGATCAACCTAAATTAAGCACATATTTGGGCGAGTGCTTTGAAGAAATCCAGAGCCATGAGAATGGGGGTCAAAGTGATATTAGGAATGTTAATTTATGTATTAATTTTTTTTCTAATTCCCACTTTATATTCAAATTAATTTTTGAAAATTTGCTCAACTTTCCCTGTTTGGGGTTCAGTTGTAATGTTTATATTTTATTAGTAAATTTTTTATTTTCTCCTAGCGGATATACATATTAAGAAAACGTGTGTTCGTAAAAAATTAGAAAAATGTCTCAAGTTGTGTTTAAAGCCTTTGATGAATATACTAAGAGTACCACAAAAAAGCTTAAATTAATAGATTCCTATTTAGTATCTGTTATGATGGTTGGAATATTTCAATTTGTATATTGTGCTATTGTAGGCACTTTTCCATTCAACTCCTTCCTTGCTGGTTTTATATCAACTATTGCTTCATTTATTTTAGGAGGTACTTTATAATACTTCATATATTGTATATTATTTTCAATTTAGTTTGTTTACGGATGCAATTAAATCCTCAAAATAAAGCAGAATTTCATAACATAGCCCCTGAAAGAGCGATAGCTGATTTTATATTTGCACATATTCTTTTACATTTAGTAGTTCTAAATTTTATTGGCTAAATATTGTAATATATAGATTGTAAATATAAATTGGTTTTATAATAAACAGGGAAATAATAAATTTGTTAATCGGCATAAGTTTTAAACATTTTCTTAGTTAGAATGTACACTTAAATGTTTTCTATAAACTTGTGCAATTATTCTCTTTAACCCATCATTGGTTGCCTTATGCATTGTGATTTTTTTTATTTAAAATAAATTAATTCTTAGTAGGCACTCTCTTACTGGATATTAATTTATCTCTACACGCTATTCTTTGATTTTTGCAAATTCAATACCTCAATTGGCTGATATTTGAAACACTAATATTACCATTTGCAATACTAACACATCAGCCAATGCCAAAAATAATATTTTGTGTGTTTATAAGAACTCCACCAGTATGGTATAAAATGGGCCAAAAAATATTATTTTTAAAATCTAGGCTAGACTGTAAATTTTTATAAATTTAATGATCTGGGTTAAACCATTTTGAAAAAAAATATTTAATTTATATAATGGAAAATAATATAACATTTCCGATTTATTTACTGATTGGAAGAATCAAAATATATCAATTTGTTTTACAAAATTTAATATCTTAAAATTTAAGGTTGTCCAGCCCAAATTTTTTTTAAAATAATAGTAACGAACCAAATTATTTTTAAGCCCTGCTCAAAACTCATTTGGCCTGACAATTTGCAAATCTCTAACTAGGGCCTTCATTTTAGTATGTTTTAAGTATTTGATGGCATTGTTATGTGTATACTCTTGTTTTTTGGCTGTTTAGTCAATACTTAATAGTTGGCTGTTTAGTCAATACTAAATAGTTGGCTGCTTAGTCAATACTAAATAGTTGGCTGTTTAGTCAATACTAAATAGTTGGCTGTTTAGTCAATACTAAATAGTTGGCTGTTTAGTCAATACTAAATAGTTGGCTTTTTAGTCAATACTAAATAGTTGGTTGTTTAGTCAATACTACATAGTTGGCTATTTAGTAATAAGTTGACATATGATATGGTCTTAAAGCTTTAAAATTCTAAAAATATGTTTTATCTTTAAATTTGTATATAAAGGTTTATATTTATATAATATATAATTAATTATGTAGTATTTTATTAAGTTATATCCCCCCTCTGAGGGTCACTACATTAACCACAATTTTAGAATCATTTCTGCTACTAGCAATAGCTACATCACTGAAACTTCCAAAATATTAAAATGTATTTTTAATCATTCCATTCTATACAAGCTATATAATATTCATATTTGAAAGAGGAATTATTTTTAAATTAACCAATGTAAATTTTTAAAAAATGGATAAGATTTTATATTTTCAAAGATATGAAAGGATTGTAACATTTTTAATAAGATGGCGATGGAATCAATGCCAAAGTTTCCCTTTATTTAATATTTTAAATAGTATATTCTAGTGATCTGCATCGGGCCTAATTTTTTAAGCCCTGCCCGGCCCGAAATTTGTTTAAAAAAGTTTTGCCGACCCGAACCCGAATTTTTTTTTAAAAAAATTTCGGCCCGGCATGGAAAATTTTATCGCGATTCAATAATAGCTAAAACTATTTCGCGAAGATATCATTAGCGAATATACTAGGTCAGACAATTACTAATAATGACTATTTTATTTTGGAACATTTATTTTAATGATCATATTTAATTGAATAATATTTTTTAAAAAATAGGTATATGATTAATTAAATGATAGAGTTTTAAGATTCTTTTAACCTTAAAAAATTTATATAATGATGAACTTAGATTAGGTTTGTAAAATTTATTATTGGAATATATTTTGTTTGCTATCCTGCCTTATATCTTTCGCTCAAGGAATTTAGGCTTTGTAAATATACTAATTCATTGAGTTCAGTTAAACCTTGATCCTTACTGGCGAAATTGAACCTTCACTTAATCTCATGAAGAGTGTTCACCGAAAACAGAGTTTAAATAGCTTCGCACCACATAATCCTAGCAGCCCTTTCGAATGGTAAATGAATATTCTATCACGGACAAGTATGAGGATTTCATACCTAACCCATTCTTCCCCGGTGTCCCGATATTGGAACAACATTATTTTCTTGATGGAACATTTTCTATTTATATTTTAAAAAAATCCTGACTCATTTTATTTTCAAAAATGTGTATACCTTCTTACAAAATGAGCAGAAGCGTTTAGCCTTGTTTTTCCTAAAAATGCTGTTATTTAATTGGAACTATTATCTATTTTTAAAAGTGGTGAAAAACAAAAAATTTGTTTCTTCCTTCCTTCCTTTCTTTCCTTCTTGGCTAAACTATTTCATATTCATTTGTGATAAAATTTAATCGTTCACGATCAGTTGTCAGGTCAAAATTTTCAAATTTAGGGAGAAATTAGGTAAACATTTTTATTTTGCGGGAGAAATATGAAAATTGCGGGAGAAAATTTTTTGCAGACCGTTGTATGTGGAATGGAATTAACTTCCCACCCCTCCCTCTCCCCATTAATCCATATGATTACTTATATCAATATTAACAAAATCAGTAACGTTTTGTAATAATTTTCAAAATAGGTTATGTTCGAAATATTTTTTGTAAGGATGAGGATTTCGTTAAAATTATACCCATTTCTCCAATGCTTTTAGACTATTTATTTTGGAGCATTCTGGAGAATCATAAAAATTAGAGAGCATATCAATCTTCTCAATCAAGATATCAGTATCTATCAGTATTTTAATATATTTATCAAATTACAAAATTCATCAATAGATGGTTTTATTATTCCAAGGATACAACATCTATACATTTGTAAAAATAGAATTATTAAAATCAAATTTTGATTGCTAATACTCTAAAAAAAATTTAGAAAAAATATCTGCATCTGCTCCATTTAAAAAGTTATTAATTAAGGCAACATTTAAACGAATTGAAATGAACTTATCAATTTTCAGGGGTAAATATTAACATAGATATAACATAATTTTTTGAATCTGTATTAACAAAGATTTTTCTGACTGCAATTGCATATTAACAGCGTGTAGAATTCTAAATGTGAAACCATGCCTAAATATGCTTCCGCCAATTTATTTTCGAAATATACTTTCAAAATATTTGAACAGCTTACAAATTCCATTTTAAAAAAATATCTTTTTAGATTCATGATATTTTAAAATTCTAATAATTGCACAATGACATATAATATACCTAGACTGACGATTCATTCATTAAAATGAATAATAAAGCGTCGTTAGAAGTAAATCAGCTGGACCCACCATTTTGATAACCTATAATAATTATTTTCATGTTAAAAACTACTGTATATTTTCTAATTTTTTGAAATTAAAACATTTAATTCCAGCTGATTTGCATTGATGTACACTTTTAATAAATGAATCGTCAGTCTAGGTATATTATATGTGATTGTAATTACAGCTATTAGAAATAATCAACTGATAGGGACGTGTTGTACTAACTCACACTTCATATCATACGAGGTGCCGGTGCTTGACATTTGTAGGAATTAATTACGTGATACGTGATAAAAGCGTTTTCGCCCTCTGGTTGTGGATACAACAGAGCTACGCTAGGTTTTCCTCAAAAATCCATCAAACTGGATAGTTAATTTAAGGGGAGAAAAAATGAGGAGCCCTTCACACGTTTGTGGGCAAGCCGCAAGTACTTGTACGCGCAATAGTCCGAGAACTGTTGCTTAAACGTCTATAGGCTAATAAACAAAAAGAAATGGGCAAAACAAAAGCCTATACCCAAGAACTGCAAAAATAATTTAATTACTTTAAGGGTGGGTGGTGGCTAATTTTAAGTTTAACATCTAATGTAAGCCTTGATAATTACTAACAATAATTGAGAATGTGTTCATATCAATTGAGATTATAATTTATTCATGAAAATAAGAAAAAGCTAATGGGTTTACCGCAAATTGTTTAAATAGGTGAAGATTCCAGTGAATAGGCAAAAACTAGTCAGTAATCGGTTTATGACTATCCAGCAACAAACACCACACAACAAAGGTTTTTTATTTTTTTCCTTTTTCCAGAGAAACAAAATACTCTATGGAGTGATAGATAGATTATATAGCGAAAAAGGTTTTTGATAATGATAAAGATATGAGAGAAAGCTATGACGCAGAAATAGGAACCAGCTCCGTAAGTATTAGGAAATGGAAAAGTAATTGTTGGCCAGGATTAACAAAAGGCATTATGGCTTGATTGTTATATGATAGTCCATCACTCACGGAAAGACTCTACCAACAAACATATTTACAAACCTCGCCACCCCCCTGTCGACTGGTTTCTCCATAAATGAAATAACAAGTGGTCAAAGACTAAGAAAAAACAAAGCTCCGAGGCTAGATAATATCACAGCAGAAAAACCAAAAATAGCACCTATAACAATATCGCTACCTATTTGCCCTCATTTAATAAAATATGGGAGAGCGGAACTACTGCCGTGGGAGGGATCAAATCCTACCTAAGTAACTACCCCAAAAAACTAAGACCACTGAAATTAAAGGGTTATTGAGCTATAGCCATCACATCCTGTAGCATGGAAAAAAAAATTTTTGGTTCACTCAAAAAACCACAAGCATATCACCTACACCGAAATCTTCCCCCCAAAAAATACATAAGTATATACAGGCCAAGAAAATAAAATACTGGAGCCAAAAATTAATTTAGAAAAATAATCATGCAGAAAAAGTAAGTACAAACCCCCTTCTGCTTTACATTTGTAAATTATAGCAGAGCTATTGATAATGTTAACCATGCAGCTTCGTTGTCAGAAAAGGGAAGACCCTAACATCTTCAAACCCAGAAAACCACTAATACATGTTTGGGTGCTTCGAAAACAATGACGAAGAAAATCCCCTACCTCCAAGGTAAAAAGGAGTAAAACAAGGCTAAACTCTTGCCACTCCTAAATAAATAAAGATCATAAAAATAAAAACAAGAAGAAACACTGGCAACGACCAATGTATTATATGTAGACTCCAATTAAGATGTAATGTTTTGAAAAAGTTAAAGACGTTAGATCTAGTTAACTAGCAATAATAAAAAATAATAATAATAAAAATAAACAGTTTTAAATCAGTTTTTTCTTATTTTTCCCAAGAAAAACAAGTAATCACTTCAAAAACTTATAGTTAGAACAGGGTAAATGTAGTCACAATGTATTTAAGAAATATACTTAATAATAGAAGGAGTTGCAAAGAAGAAGAGAAATTAGAATACAAAGGCGAGTGGAAACTTTTAAATATATACAAAAAGTATGGAAGATAAGAGAGAAATCGGTAATTTCTAGACTGAGGACACATCCACTATTCCTATATTAGTTTATGTAGGGGGCGGACATGTTAGAGAGACCAAAGAAACTAGGGAAGAGAAAGAATAAATAAATAAAAATAAATAAAAAATAAAATAAAAGAAACAGATGACTATAAACAAATAAATGTCTCATAAACAGAAGAGGATACCCTCTACCCCAGAAACATTACAAACTCAAAAACTAGTGATGTTAAGGTAACTAGTTACAAGTAGCTAGTTACCTGTAACTAGTTACATTTTGGCTAAAAAATAACTGTAACTAGTTATATTTTTAAAATTGTAACTAGTAACTGTAACTATTTAAAAATTTTGAAATGTAACTGCCAAAAGTAACTAGTTACTTTTAAAGATATATTCAAATAATTAATTTTATTTTTAATATGTTGTGATAAATTAATTTTAAATTAAATTTATTTTTTAAATTAAATTTATTAATTTAAAATTTTGTGAAAATGTCTGATTATTCCCAACAATAACACAAATATATGTATGGCAGATGTGCAGGGATTAAAATATTGTCAACCTCTAAAGGATACTATATTAGCTAGTATTGAAAAAAGGTAACTAAAATCAAATATTTATAAATTAATAATATCATGTTATAGGTTTAATAATCTTTATGATAATGACAACATCATTGCTGCAATTCTTCATCCTTTATTTAAAACTGACTGGCCTTGGATTAAGCAAGAAATTAATAAAGCAAAAAAGGAGGAAATTTTAAATTTAATAAATACCTTAATACCTAAAAGTGAATCCCAGACGAATGAATCATGCTCAAAACCAACATCACTTGATGTAGTTGAATTTTTTGACCTAAAGCGCCAAAATATTCTGGATAATGAACTTATAGAAAACTTTATCAAATCTAATAACAACACTTTATCTTTATATAACGATTTTCCAAAGTTAAAATTACTCTTTATTAAATATAATGTTGTTCTAACATCAAGTGCTCCCGTAGAGCGCTTATTCAGTCTAGGTAAGCTCATCTTTGGAGATAAACGAGCACGTCTCCTAGATAATAACTTTGAAATTAATTTGTTGTTAAAAGCAAATAAACATTTATTAGATTCTAATTTTTATGAAAAATAAATGTTTTTTTTTCAATGCAAATATATATTTTTATATTCGATGTAAATATTCAATTTTGCGATATTTTTTTATATAAATAAATTGTATATTATTTTAAATAACTGATTATACTTTGTTTATCCTAATTTTTTTTATATTAAATAAATGCATTTAATAAATAAATAATGCGCATCTGAAGGATGTATAAAGTAAGTAACTAGTTACTTTTGAAAATAACTGTAACTAATAACTAGTTACTTTTGTAAAAATGTAACTAGTAATTGTAACTAGTTATGTTTTTGCCAATGTAACTAGTAACTGTAACTAGTTATGTTTCAAAAGTAACTTTTAACATCACTATCAAAAACTATGGAAAAATACAAAACATACCCAAAAACTAAGTTAAAAGGAGCCAAAGAAAAATTTTAGCCCACATAGGAAACGCAAATCACAAACTATTCCTCAAAATGTCATTAATATATCTTAACTCATATAATGGGAATGTATAGAAGTACAACGTATATGTAATTAAAAATATGGGACGGACTGATTTAAATTAGTACATTAAGTCAATAAGATAAATAAAAGCTAAAGTGAGTGAAGTAAGTAATTCACAGAAAAGGTGAAAGACAAAGTAAGAGGTAAAATTGAGAGATGAAGAAATTAAATAACCTGAAATACAAAAAAAAAATTATGAGAGGTTTAGGTAGTTCGATTTAAATTTTAGTAATTTTTTTATAGATTTTTTGTTTTTATTTAGCCTTAGGAACTGCTTCAAATTTAAGTTTAGATCCATTATGTCCTTCAAGGCTCTGTAGAACCATAATGTCTTATATTTGCAATATGTTTTCCCATTAAAGGAGTATAACCAATTAATGGCATCAATAACGAGGCTATTGTTGCTATGGTTTCTCAAAATATGGGCAAAGAAAGTAAGACGTTTCTTTTTTAAAGACACGTGAACCTGGGTATGGTTAGACTTCTCCCAAAGGTTTTCATTTGAGAAACCCTTCATAAGATTGGGGCTATGCATATCCCAGTCATTTCAAAGGTGTTATTAGTCAAAATTCTTCCTATATTTTTGTCTGGATCTTTTAATAGCTTAATATTTTTAGGTAAAGTATATATAAGAGCAAAATTAATTTTGATTTTCCTCGGTAATTCATATGTTATAATGTGCTTATGGAATTAGGGTCTGTAGACCACATCTATCGTGTATATTTTTTTCAGCTGTTTTAGTGATATAATTAAGCATAATTAAACACTTTTTTATAAAAAAATTATATATTTTTATTCAATAAAAATTATATATTTTTATTCATTAAAAATTATATTAATATTAAAACCTTAGATAAACATTTTAAATAATTTGTCACTTTTTTTGATTCTCTTGATAAAGGATATCATGAAATTTAGCAGTAAAGGTCACTTTATTAGAGTACATTTAATATATGTTTAAAATATGTAAGCTACAAATAAATTCAATTCTAAGATTTATACTTTCATGTTAATTTTTTGTGTCTTCATAACTCGATAATATTGTGGAGTTATAATATACTATGTTTTAAATAACTGGTTATAAATGATTGAATTGTTCTTGCTCAAAGTTAAGATAACTATGATAAATAAAATAATTATTCCTGTCCATATAAAATGTTCCTATTCTAGTTCCTAAAATTAAGTAACACAAACACATGGTTTGATGTGTTATTATTGGATAAAACTTATTAGTTAGAAGGAAATCGACAAACTAGACATGTTTTTTGAAAAAGTTTTAAAATTTTTTTTGAAAAATAATGAAATACTGTTTCTCACAATTATTATTTATAGATTGAAAACTAAAAGATTTTTGTGGGAGATTTAAGATTGCGGTGAGTTTTGCACTAGAGGAATGTTTGCCTGTAACTGTAACCTAAGAAATTGCGGGAGTCTCTCGCTTGATAATGAGCTAACAATAATATTTCGCGCATATACATTAGCGGTGAAAAATTCGCTATAAAGGGTTGGTTCGCTAAAGTGTATTTGCGGTTAAGGTTTCGCAGAAATAAATTCGCGATATTATCTTTTCGCCATGAAAGTTTTACCGGATTGGCCTGATACGCAAGATAATAAACCTTTGTTAGAAAAAAATGAAACTATATAAACCTATTTATCCCTTTCTAATTTTTAAATGGATAGTTAATTATGCGATAACAAAAACCTGTGGATCATTTGGACCCCAAGCCTTAAAATTATTCAAAACATTAGGGTAAAGGTTACGTTTAAACACAGGTGATCCAAAAGAAGGCTCCTACCTTCGAAATATCAATTGAAATCTGTCGTTCCAACTGCATATCCATACATGGGTCATTAAGCCCCGCCGATCATACCTAAATATAAATTATCATTTTTTTTAATTCCCCTACTTTTAATTATATATTTTTTTATATTGATAGATATAGTATGTTAATAATAAATTTGTTTTAACCAAAGTGAAGTGCATTTATAAATTATTTAATTTTAACATATTTAAACATATAAAAGAAAAAGAAGAATAAAAAATTTAATAACCAAAATAATTTTAAGAAATACATAATTGGATTCGTAATAAGATAACAATAGTTTAATTCAAAGAAATGTTTATTTGTATGATCTGCCTAAGGAAAACGTTCGTACTTTAATTTTGTAAGAAAGGAAATAAATCCAAGTATATAATATGCTAATTTATATATCTAATATGTAATATGATTAAGGCAATTATGTTTTTCACGGTATTAAAGATTAAATAAATTACCACGAATTTTTAAAGTGTGGGCAATTAAAAACCTAATTGTTTAATTTATAGGGGGGGATAAGGAGTGAGGAAGGGTAATCGACGTTAGACCGACAGGACCATAGGTGTTCAGAATTTTCCTAAAGGGAATACTATTAGACGGGATTTTATGCCACTAAATTTTATATTTGTAGACCTTTAGCTAAATAATTTTTGGGGTTTACACTTCATTTGTTGTTTAATGATATTTTTTTTTCTAAGAATTTTCAATTTTAATCCTTAAATTTTTTTTTAAAATTAGATTAACTTGTACTTATTTTTCTTTCGAATTAAATGGTTTATAATAATGATATTATACGTTTTATTTTTTGAGATAAGAGAGTGGGGATTTTATTTTATTGGTTTGAAATACGATAAAAGCAAATTTCATATGTTGTGGGAAATTTCCCAAGACATATGGCAAAAGTAAGCTGGGTGGAAGGGGGAGAAAATAAATAACAAAGGACCATTGTATAAATATTAAAGAGTAAATAAAATATTAATTTGTTGTTTTTTATATTAAAAATTTTTTTTTAAAACAGATTGTTAATAAATGATCATTTTTTTTATCATACGATTAATAACGTCACACATAAATTTTAAAACAAAATTTGAACGAATAAAACAATATTTAATTTTCTAAATGACATATTACACTGAAAAGGGAGAAGAGCCGATAAATGGCAAGATAGAATATTTCGATCATTTGACATTTTGGGTGGGAAACGCTAAACAAGCCGCTCAATGGTACTGCACACATTTTGGATTTAAGCCCTTATGCTATAAAGGATTAGAAACTGGTTGTAGAGATATCGTTTCGCATGTTATAAAGCAAAACAAAATCATATTCGTTTTACAATCTGCGTTAGACGAGAAAAATGAAGAAATGGCCAAACATTTAATCAAGCACGGAGATGGGGTAAAAGATATAGCCTTTTCGGTAATAGATTTGGTACCATTAATAGAGAAAATCAGGGAAAAGGGAGGTAAAATTGTTAAAGAACCATGGACAGAAAAAGATGATGACGGACATGTAATGATGGCCACTGTGCAAACGTATGGTGACACTACACACACATTGGTTGAGAGAAAAAATTTCAATGGCCTTTTTTTGCCAAATTATAAAGGAGCTTTATTTCAGCCAGAATTTTTCAACGAGTTGCCAGCAGCTAATTTACAATTTATAGATCACGTTGTAGGGAATCAACCAGATCAAATGATGGTTCCAGTTTCCGATTGGTACGAAAAGGTTTTACAGTTTCACCGATTTTGGTCGGTAGATGATAAAGAAGTGCACACAAAATATTCTGCGTTGCGATCAATAGTTGTCACCAATTATGAAGAAACACTGAAAATGCCTCTCAATGAGCCAGCACCTGGTCTAAGAAAAAGTCAAATACAGGAATACATTGATTATTATGGATCGGCGGGGGTTCAACACATAGCTCTCAATTCCAATAACATAATAGACTCCATCGAATCGTTAAAGAAGAGAGGTTTAGAATTCCTAAAAATTCCTGACACTTACTATGAAACCCTTAAAGAAAAATTGAAAACATCTAAAACTAAAGTAAAAGAGGATATGAATATGCTTCAAAAATTAAAAATATTGGTAGATTACGACGAAAACGGTTATCTTTTACAAATATTCACCAAGTGTGTTCAAGATCGGCCAACGTTATTCTTGGAGGTCATTCAAAGACACAATCATCAGGGCTTTGGTGCAGGAAATTTTAAATCACTTTTTGAAGCAATCGAAGCTGACCAACAAACAAGAGGAAATTTGTAATAAAGAAAAAAAAATATGATTTTAAAATTATATACATTTATCTGTTCAAATTTGATTTCGTAAATTTTAATTATAAATTAATTCATTTTATTTTTAAATAAAATTTTGACTTATAGGACGCAATTATATTATAATTCTATTTTAAATAATACGATATAATGTTTTCAAATGTTGTTTAATTTGAAATTATGAGTTTAAAAAAAAATTTTTGTTTCAAAGGAAAAATAATTTAGCAGTTTATATAAAAAATACTTTCTAAAGTAAAATATGGAAATACGAAGAAATGAATTTGAAATGAAGTGAATATAGGATATTAAATAAGAGTAAATTTTTGAAAAGTTATAAAATTTTTCTAAAAAAATAATGGGGGGGGGGGTAGTTTGTTTTTAAAAATACGTTAAGAAAAAATATTTAAAATAAAGAGGAAAGCGATGATTGGACGAAATCCCACCAGGGATCGGTTTTTTGTCTTCTGAAGTTAACTAGGTGTTTGCTACGGGGTTATGATATATATAGAAAAGAAATTTTTAAGAACCTTACTAGGTGGGAATTTAGTCAATGCCTGGCACAGTGCTGGGTTAAAAAAAAATTTTTAATACCAAAAATATATATATAATCTTGATTAAAAATATCAGAAATCTGCAAGCCTGGCCCGGGCCTTATATTTTAAAACCAAATATTTGAAATCGCCATTATTAGCTTTAAAAAAAAAGCAGAGCCGGAAAAACCCTGGCCAGGCCGAAAAAATATTTCGAAAAAAAAAAATCCGGCCCAGACTGTGCAAATGGTACCACTGCAGGTCCCTGAAAAATAATACACGCTATGGATTATCACTTCTATGAAAATATCAAAATTCATCAAATGTTTTAGATACCAAAAAAAAATTTTCTACCCAACCCAGGGCCAAAAATATTTTCAGAAGTTACCAGAAAGCATTCCAGATCTCTGATATGGAATATCGGAAGCAATGACGTGATTCCCTTAATACATAAAAATTGGTCTTTGTATAGCATTCAAAAAAAAAAAAATTTGGTCTTTGTTTAACTAATTGTTATGTGATGACCAAGACTACACATCGTTACCCTGATTCTTGTGTGTATATATTTATATGTGATTGTAATAATATAAAAAAAATTCTATAATATTATGGAATATATATTTCAGTCCTTGAACCCCTAGTGTATCCAGGATTTTGATATAAAGGGGGGAGGGGTTCACTATTAGGTGAAAATTCTCCTCTTAAATTTTGTTGGAGATTTTTAAGTTCACTTACTGTAGGCCTTTGGCTATATTAGATTTTTTTATAAAAATAATTATGGGTTTTCGTTTATTTTGTTGTTAAAATGATTTTTTTTTTCTAAAAATTTTGAATTATAGTCGTTATTTTAAAAAGATATCAATTTTTACTAAATTTTTCTTTCAAATTCTTTCTATTGTATACATTTTCAGAGGAGGAAGGGGTGTGGGAAATCGTCATTAGC
The DNA here is from genome assembly GCF_954871325.1 of Gordionus sp. m RMFG-2023. Taxonomy (NCBI): domain Eukaryota; kingdom Metazoa; phylum Nematomorpha; class Gordioida; order Chordodea; family Parachordodidae; genus Gordionus; species Gordionus sp. m RMFG-2023. The sequence goes on from NC_088775.1 coordinate 85,364,001, forward strand.
TTAAAATGATATTTAAGAGAACAGGCAAATTTCCCATGGGAGGGGGGGGGGTCCGCTTTCCTCCCCATTGGCTACGTGCCTGTGTTGAACACTATATAATATATAATACCACGAGGTGATAAATACACAAATTCCATATATAATAATTAGATTGATTAGTTAGCAATAGCAATAATACCAATAATAATATTTTAAAAAAAATAGTATCTTCGAATATATAAATAATCACTATATGAGACTGAACCCGTCAATACCTCATATCTGACCTCACGACATTCTCCGCAATCACGACAGCCACGCTAGAATTTAAATTAGTATAATAGGTAAAAGGCGAATAAAAATCCGTAAAAGTGCCGATTAGGTATATTGCAATTTTTTTTAAAAAAAACCAAACCCGCGGAAATTTTATTTTAATTTCAAATCTGGGCCGTGAAAATGGTACCTCTGCGTGCTTCTGCCAAATATTATTACGAAGATATATAATTATGAAATGAGAATGTTCGGAATAAAGTTGTCTGACCGGAAAGAAAGATTATCAAAACTAAAATAACAGTAGGAGTGTAGCATTGCCGATCGGTCTCCAAACTTGGCTTGGCTCCTCGATAAAAATCCCCCCCCCCCTCCACAAAAGAGCTCCAAAAATTCTCCCATCCCCAAAAAAAAAAAATTTTTTTTTAAATATTAGTTATCGAATTTTAAATTTCACCTGTGACAATTAAATTTAAATGAACAAAAAAAATAATTCTTAGCAAAATGGTTATTATATAATTTTATTTAGCGTAATTGGTATAAACAAGAAAATACTTATAATAATATTTGTTATAAAAAATATCCATTCACTTAATAAAAGGAAGATAAACAGTATCAATTTTTATTTATTTCTCCGAGACTAATTATGAATAAAATCTTCAGACTTGCGTAATATTTTTATGGATGAGATATTGAATTAGCCGTTTTAAAAAATCGACTCAAAACGAACGGTTTGACATAATGGTAACTCAATCAATGATAGAGAGAAATTTTTATCAAACAATTAAAATAAATTGCAGATATTACTAAATACTTCCTGCTTAATATGGTACGTTTCCTAAACGTTAATTAGATCAATACATGTCAACTATTAATTATAATATTTTTTTTAAAAAAATGAAAGAGGACCAACAGTGACAGTTTTACGTGAAAACTATTTTCCTAGTGAAGTTTAAGATATTAAAAATGTCCCCTAATACGGGATCATACCTAAACTAAATTATCGATCAATACATATCAGATATTTAAATAAGATATAAATAATTTAAAGAGGACGTATATGATGAATATTTTTTTAAAGTACAAAATTTCCTAGTGGATTGTAACTGAACCACCCTCAGGTACTGGGGGTCAGGCATGTACCTATCATTATAATTACTTATCTTCACCCATAATAGTTAAGTATAACGTAAGTTATTCAATAATTTCCTTTTTGACATTTTTATTCCCATTTGTTTAGAGAGTCAAGTCAATGAAAGATAGACAGAATTTTTTTTTAGTTTTTAATGGCCTATGAAAAAAAGAATTTCCCCAAAATTTATCTTTTAAATTCATTTATGTTAAAATTTAAAAATCAAAATCGTAAATTTTCAATGAAACAAATAGCAAAAAATTTCTGAGTGCCTAACTATTTGTTTTATTTCAAAAAATAACCTTCCCAAATAAGGCGAGCCCAAATGGAAATTCCTGGCTACGTGCCTATACCTATTACTTTATAATGTGGGAATTCTTGGAAATTAATATAACTTATGCCTATTACCATATAATATGAGAATTCATCGTAATTTATACAATTCATACCTATTACTATATAATATAGGATTTATTCGAAATTAATATAACTATACTGAGCAAATGATATAATTTTAATGTGCAAACGCTTGAAATTATTCTACTTTTTTATATATAAGTGATATTTTTTTAACGCTCGATTTTTGGCTCACTATTTTTGAACATTAAGCGCTCACATATTTGGAGTATCAATGGGGTTTACTAGGGTAGATGGCCCTATCTGGTGGGGTTTCCTATAAATTTTATTGGAGGTCTTTAGGTTACTTATAGGAGACCATTGGCTATATTATTTTCACTATTTTTCCAAAAATTTAGAATTATAGTCGTTATTTTAAAAAATTGTTAACTTACATTTATTTTTCCGACTTCTTGACTATAGTGAATATATTAAATATATTTAGGAGGGTGGGGGATATAATTTTTATTAGCTTAAAATGATGACCCCCCAATCTTGGCTACGCCTATGACGTAAATACCAGAACGCCCTGATATAGACTTAATTGAGCCTATGATATATCCGTATAGCGTACCTAGGCTTCGAGGTGCAGGAATTTCGAATTAGATCCCAAAGTTAAAAAAATATTTCGATAAAAATGAAACTTGCAATTTGGAGTTAGACAGATATGGTTTAGAGTTTGCTTATATTTAAAAAAAAATGATTTTACTTTTATTTTAATAAAATGTTGAATCCTTGGTAAGTTGGTTCTAATTTTCGGAAAACGTGTTGTATTCAAGCGTTACGTTATTTAATGCAGCGTTATTTAAATATAGAGTTATGATGATAAGTTACGATAAAGTTTGAATATATTGGGATGCGTTGATAAAAAAATTTGCGATTATATAAATAATAGCGAATTCGTTAAAAAGAAATATGATTTTTCTTTAACATTATTCTATTTTAACTCTATCTTGCTGTAATAACGTTGAGTTAAATAACTCAACATATGAATAAAATGCGGCCTAAGTTAAAATAATAGAATAGTTATAAATAGTAAATATTGATATCGATCGGGTCCGACACATTTTACTAAAGATGGAACTTTTTAAAAAAATTTTGTTTTCTTATCAAATTTTATGATATAATAATATCTAACCATATTTAAATGAGCCAAGAACCACAAATCACTACTAAATCCACCTCTATGAAAGTTTCACGAATAGAAGAGGAGGGAGTGGAGTCTTTTGGATAGATTTTATTTAAGGACTTTGGAAACCTTTATTGCAGAGGTTTTAAGTTATTTTCCAATTGGTCATTAATTAAAATAAGATTATTAACTTATTTATGGTAAGAAGTGGGGGAGGGGGGGGGGTATCGTCTTAATTCTGTCCTCCCCTTCTGGCTACGCCTATGATATCTCTAACCCCCGAATTAACACATATCTCGACTCTCTTTCGTTCGCTCATCTTTGTCAGTAGTGTTAAGATACTTAACCAGGATTACTTCCTCATCTAGATAAATTATGGATGTATTATTTCCAAGACAATAACGGCATAAATAACGTGTTAATTCTTAAGTCACGTGTTATATTTTATTATAAATTTTTTTATATAAGTTTTAATTTTTTTAAATTTAAAAAAATATTAAAAAAATACCGAGTTTTAAATTATAAAAAATAAATAAATGGTATGTAATATCGAATTAAATTCTTCATCCAGCTGTTATATTTTTATAGAGTCCAATCGAATTTCATTAATTATATTAGAAGAGCGTTAGTGATATTGACTGTTGTGCATTATTATTACCTTGGCCTGAATATGACAAATATCTTTTGGTTCTAAAAAAAATATATATATAAATGTAACCATATCTTTACAATGGGAGTACTATCGTCGGTATTATCCAAAACAAAGCTATCTACAAGGCAGTGATTTTCCTATTACCCTGAACTATAAAGTCGAAAAACATCCCCTCCCTTCCTTTCTAGAACCATGACTCGAAAAAAATAACCTAGATCTTTTAAATAATATAATTTCTTCCGAATTGAGGAAAGCTATATAATCTCAGCTGTATTATTTTGTGCAAAACAATAGTTTAGCAATCAATGGGCTTTATTCAATCATGCGTGAATACTTTTATAAAAAATAGCCCAAAATTAAAAATATGGAGTAACTGATACCTCCCATTAAGGACACGACTGCCTTAAAAGGTTATACGATTTTACTTACGTGGTCGCGTCGGTGAATATCTCTTTTTTAAAAAAATTAAATCATATGCTTTAATATTATTTTAAGAATGCTCAAGAAGTGCAGGAAATTATATACTGACGAACCTCATATATTTTCGTACAGAAAAGTTTATCTTCCAAACCCTATATATATATATACATATGTTTATCATTTGCATTTCTTCTTTTCAAATTGTGTGATAAATATAAATTAATATCATCGATTAACAAATAAATTATAAAAAAATAATAATTATGCGATCCTTTTCTTATACTTAAAAGTAACGTTTCGAAATAACGCGTTACTTTTTTTAAAAACGTAATGAGGAAGTAAAATGTGATGCCGTTACTTTTGGAGGATTAAACGTCTAAGATTCTTAAGAAAAATGGTATATAGTATTTTATAATCAATTTCTATTCATCTTTAACGGGGTTTTTAGCTGGCTAGAGGATGCGCTTCGAGTTGAGGCTTAGGCTTATCTGATGTCAATAACAACAATTTATATCTAGAAATCTATCAGATAGTTTTTTTTTCGCAACAAAAATTATGATTATTGATTTTAACTAACATATGCTTTAATTTTATGGAAATTTTTTCACTCGCGAAAAAAACAAAATTAGCGCTTCTAGAATTTTAAAACAAAAAAAAATTCCCAATGTAAATTTAATGTGTTTTTTTTGTTTTTTAACCTTTAAAATCAATAAAATAAGTAAAAAAAAATTTATAATTTGGTTTAAAATAACAACTAACACATGTATATGAATAATATATTTTTTCTTCTCTCGAAGATTGAACCTTGATTTCCTTATTTTATTTAAAAAATTAAAAAATATCAGAATTGAATAAAATGTAAATAACTCAATTTCACGATTATTTTATAATATTACAATTGAATTGGATTATAATAAAAAATATAATGCCAAATGTCCATATTATAAATTATCAAGCAAAATTTCCTGAACTTTGTACTTGTCAAGCCCAGTGAATTCTTATTTGAACAATTTAAAAGTCCAGTCCTATTTTAATTTTCCATAATTTTTTCCAATAATTTGTTGGCTGTATTTTTTGCAAATTGTTTCATTTAAATATAAAATTAATCCGCTCACCCACCCATTCGTAATTTAGCCGGCCCTAACTCGCCCACGCCCGCTCATAGTTTAAGAGGATTGTGGCCGATGGGCCAATTTACAAAATGTGCAACCTAAATTATTTTAATGTGACCCTAGAAAATGAAAATTTGATTGAAGGTCTCTTGGTAATTTCTTTAATCTCCTTGGTATAAAAACTATGTTTTGGTCTCATTATATTTCTTCTAAAGATTACGATTTATTAAGACCACACTAACCAAATCTTTCCTTATAAAATAAATATAATATCTATATTCTAAATTGATTATAAAAAATTTTGTATCAAATATAATTGATATAAAATGCAAAACTATAACATGACACTTCTTAATTGATAAACATTCTTAACAGATCATTTATATTTAATCGAAAAATCGACAAAAGTAGAACAAATTAAATTTTATACTTTGATAAATGTAATAGAATCTTTTTAATTGCTTACCTCATTAAATGAATTACTTTAAAAATGACCTTATGTTTCTTTCTTTATTTTTTAATTTCTTGGATTGGAACATTTCTTTATGCATGAAAATTACAAAAATATTCACCTATATAAAAGATTTTATTTAGAATTCTTAGGTAAAATTTGATCAAAAAAAAAACAATTTTGTTTTTCTAAACTGGTTTTTATCTTTGGTAAAATAAGAAAACCCACTCATTATTTTTTTTGATTATTATATTCATTTTATTTATAATATAATATATATAATATTTATAATGTTTTAAAAAAATCACAGATCCAGATTAAGGCATGGTATGATAAATGAGTGAGATGACAATTTAAATAGATGAAGTTGTTAAAAATAAAACATACATTATAAATATTAAATATATAAATTGATATATATTTTTTTTAATGGAATTATATTTGGTTTTGAGATTGAGATTTTTTTTAAAAACGAATTCAAAATTTTAATATTTACAAATGACTTAATATTTTTTTTACAAATACAATAACTAGGGGGGGGGGAGGTGGCGGAGGAAATTTGGGCATATATAAATATATAATTGATATCATCTCTAAAATTGTTGAAATGGAAGTATTAGGTCCCATACCTAACAACCCCGATGTCAAATTTCGGTATATAATATATATATATATATTATAAATAACAAATCTCATTTAAAAAAAATGATATTGAGTGTTGTGTTGAGGTATAATTAAAGACCGACATCAACCTTAAATGAGATAAACATCACCTTATTCTATTATAATAACCTGTAATTTCATTCTCAAATTCTATTTTAATGTATAAAATAATTATTTTCGCAAATTAAACTAGTACCACGGGGAGAAAGGGTGAATTATTTATATTTAAACAAAAAAATATACAGTGTATAAAACTTTCAGCGCAAACACTATTGCGAACCCCTCTCTTCAATCGCCACCCTGATTAAATTTTAAAGGATATTAAACTATTTTTAAAAAAAAATTTATCGACCTAGTACTGTCTAAAAGGCTAGAATATTTTTTTAAAAATGGCTGAACAAATATTTAAGCCAAAAAAAATATTATGTAAGCTTAGGTCTGGAGGTTTGCATTATATTTATATTTTTTGGCTAAAATATTAGGTTATCCATATTTTTAAATAATAGAGCCACTTTAAACAACGCTTAATATCGATCATTTAAACAAATATAAAAAAAATAGTTATATAATAAAAGTTTAATTTTAAAATGGTTTAATGTTACATCAAGTGCCAATTATACAAAAAAAGTCACTCTTCTTTTTTTTTGTTATGTAAAAAATTTTGGTTACAAAATATATTTAGCTTTTATATGATGCTTTTTTTCAATTCGTTTTCGTTGTTTTAGCATCATTATTATCATTACTGGCACGAGTGTCCGTATGATGAGAAGAAGCATTATTATCCTCCCTAGCCTCACTCCTCAAACTCCTAGACCTGGCACCTGTCAAAATGTCTGCATATTTCTCCTCTATATATTCAGCATATTTTGTGAGTAAATCTGTTTTTTTTTTCATTATAAAGAATAAAAATAAAATAAAAAAAGATTAGAAAAATTTTACATTTTACATTTTAAATTTATTTATTTTTTTTATTTTTTAATGTTAAGAAAAAAATATATTCTTAAAAACTTAAAGCTTTACTACTTTACTTTACTGCATACTTTTTAAAAAAGTATTATTAATTTGTTTTTTGAAGAAGATTTTATATATGTATATATATAAAGTCTAAATTCTTAGGGTAGAGGTGAGGTGAGGGAGGATGATAATTCTATTAAATCAGTAAAAAAATAAATGAAATAGATAAATTAATTATTACACACTAAATAATTATACCAATTCAATAATAGGATTTACTCTTTCAACTGATCCAAAAAAATTTCATATATGGTTTACTGAATTCTAGCAGGAAAAGAACCAATATATTGAGAGGAAATTATTTTTATTTTTTTTCAATCAGTTAAAGATATTTAAATCAAGTTTTAATAAAACTAATTTATTTCAAAAATAATATATTTATATTCACAAAATATCGTTAATTATTATCCAATAAAAAAAAATTATATATATATAATAACGCGGTTATTCTAAAAAGTAACTAATTTTAACTAATAATAATAATTACAGTTTGAAGGTTTGAAAAAAGGGAGTAAAAATACAAAATTTATATAAATTCGTGTTTATAATAAAAAATGTTATATAAAAACTAAAAAATGAACACTTAAGTAAATTACATTTATTATATAAAACTTAAAATAACCAAAATATAAGGCTAAAAAAACTAAACGAATTTGAACTATATTGGGAGCAAATATTTAATTTAAATATATAGACATGTTAAGAGAAGAGCATTTTTTTGATCTAAATGCAAATTGTATAAAGAAAGGATAAGGAAAATAAAGGATAGAAATATTGCACCATTTATTTTATTTGCATTTGCAATTTTTGTTAGTTTTAAAAACAATCCGGCTAAAATTAAAAAGAGAGTTTTTCTAAATTTATATCTTATGTTCTCACGAAATTAATCATCATTATATTTTAAAAAATATTCTATAAATTTAAGCCTAAAAAAAACTATAAATAAATGTATATCTATTATATAATATATATAATTCGTTTTCAAACAAAAACAATTTGATTATTAATCGTGTCGGAAACGGCGAAAGTTTGAACGGGATACTGTTCGTATTCGTGAATCCCATTATTAAACATGGAAGAAGGTAAGGAAATGCAAGAATCGAATCTATTTGTTAAAGTTGATGACAATTGGTCCGATGAGCTCGTGAGAACGGGAGAAGAGATCAGAGGAAAAACTTGTATCACTCTACCATCGGCGGTCAACTGGATTACCCTATCGTTTCCCGAGTCAAGAAGGATAATATTTTCACTATTAGCCGAGTAACAAGATACGCTACTGGGATAGCTGAAATTTTCAGTTATTAAGGGATAGGCAGAGTTGGCCCCATTCGTAGAAGGGGTAGTTAAAACCTTGGGTATCTTGTTGACGCAGCCAATTTTTATGCCGTTTCGATCAAAAAGTTTTAATGAATGATCCCCCGCGTCCGTTACGTATATTATGGATCTGTGGGAGGAATAATGAACCCTTTTAGGGGCTGTCAGATGGTTGTGACCCCATTTACCAACAAAAATACCGTCCCCACTAAATACTTGTACCCTTCGATTTAATTTATCGCATACATATATAAATCCCATTGAATCGAAAGTCACACCAGTAGGATGCTCAAATTGTCCGTTAAAATGACCTTTTTCTCCGGTCCCCAGGATCCTTTGAAACTTTAGTTCAGAGTTTAAGCAAACAACTTTGTGATTACCACTATCCGCTATCGCTATTTGGTCTTGATACCCTAATGCCACGTCACAGGGTCTGTTCAATTTCTCGGGCGTATACCCGAAAATACCGTAGGACTTAACAAAAGAGGTAATGGCTTTACCGTTACCTAGCTGTAACTTCATCATGCGTATCTTGTGGTTACCCTTATCTGCTACAAATAAGTGTGTGCCGTTGGTTGACAACGCCAATCCCATAGGGATCTTCAAACTCACGAAGCCGCCTTTATTCGAAGGATTTACTTTTACGTTGAGACTAGCGTACACTCCGTTTTCTGCTATATTAAGGGAATCATTTTGCTTTTTAATGTTGCCGATAGAATTTCTTTTGACCTTGTTGACTTTTTTTTCGCTACCATTCGATACTTTTTTCGATAATTTTACGCCATTTTCTTTGGGAATACGATGATTAGACTCCCCAATTCCAGTATCGGAAGTTCTTCGTTGATAAGGAGAGGATCTGGATTCATGTTTGATTAGTATCGAATGAGGTGGACCGGTAAGAGAGTTAGCTTTATATTCGCTAATATTTGTATCGATGGCTCTGCCGGACTCAAAGTTAAGAAATAGATCTAACTCATCTTCATCTAATTCTCTTCTTTCTTCCGAGGACTCGTAAACGTCAAGAGGGTGATCATAAAACAACGCCAACTCGCCAATCTGTTCGGTATTTCCGTTATCTGTATCATGCCTCGTGTCATTATCATTTTCACCGAGATCAAACAAATCTCTGTCGCTTAAATTTGCAGGACTTAAGCTCAAATCTGGGGTTTCGTAATTTTTCAAAGATGAATGAGATTGGATCTCATCAGCAAATTGTTCGATATCTTTTTGCATGTCGTTAATTCTTTGAATGTAAGCTCGCAATTCAGTTTCGAAAATATTATCTAATATTTGACGTTCATGCACATTCTCGTCACTTTGATTATCGTTAACCGAATCGTTTACCTTAGAATTATTATCGGCGATTTTATTTAACTTTTTATTTTGACTAGTACTAGGAATGCCACCGGGTTTATCGTCGGCATTTTCCAACATGTTATGTCCTTCAATGTGATCCTGGAATATTATGTCGTTCGGAATATCCTCTAGATGATTGACATATTTAGATTTCAAGGACTTCTCCTTACCCCCATACGATTTTAAATCTTCATCCTTGTGACAAGAGGCATTGCCCGTATTCACAACACTTGAAAACGTTTCATCTTTGATGTTAGAATCATTTAAATTTGCCCTTATATTATGAATCCGTTCCCTAATCGGGACGTATTTGTAATTGCTGTCATTGCAAGTGCCATCGGGCGAAAACAAAGCCACGGAGGCTAAATTCATCAAAAACTCATTTCTGCGTTTGAATCGCTGAAGAGTGTTAAATTTATTTTTCAATGACTCGGATATTTTAAAGTTTTCAGATATCGGCACATCCGTTTCTGGTATAAATATATCCGCAGTGCTATTTAAGCCCATCCCGTTTAAAGTTAAGTTATCAAATTTATATTCTGGATTATTAATATTAGTAGCGATGAAAGATTTCGTTGAAATTGGATTATTATTAACAAGGTTGGGCCGATTTGTATCGCTGATATGCTGCTGTCTCCTTTTTTGCTCCATTCTCAATTTAATTGGCGGGTTTTGTAAATATTCGACACTGGAAGAAGAACTAGGGTTTCCATATGTTTTCAATTTCGAATCTAAATTCGAATCTAAATTCAAATTTCTCAAAGTGGTCGTAGTACCCTTCTTGTAGGACCTTGAAGGGCAATCAGGAAAGCTTAAATGATCTATGTAATAACTCGTTTGAGCGTCTTTGCCGATATGGGAATCGGTATGTTTCAATTGCTCTAATTTTTTTTCGGCTCGAGTTTTTACCTCGCCATCATCAATAAGCCAAGACTTCCACCAATGATCACCAGGCGGTTCAATCCTATTTTCCTCGTGATTTATATTATTATTATTATCTGTTTTACTCCTTTGATAAAAGTTTTTCTTTAGCTTTCTTTTTGCCATACTTTTGTGAGCTTCCTTGTGAACGTTGATTTCATTGGAACCTCCATTGGTTTCTTGCAAACGATCGTTGTGGTTTAACGCGTCCAATACAATCTCGTCTTTATTATCACGATAAATATTCGTATTATTGGCGTAACCGTTAACGTGATCGGCATTTATACTTGTATCATGAGGATAATTTTCGTAGGATAATGGCGAATCGGGTGTCGCAAAATGGCTATTTTTTATTATCGGCAATTTTTTGCCGTTTTTAATTGATGATATATTGTAATCATTGAAATTAATGTCTGGGTCGTAATTATTAAGAGTGGCATTGCTAATCACATTATTTGTAGTTAGACAGCGCCCATATTTCCTACGATAATACGATTTGTGTAATTCCCTATCTCTTCTATTCTCATCCTCGATAGTTTCTAGGGTGGAGCCTCCTTTTTCGTTATTTGTGTCGAGAGTTTCGGCTGATTCAATTTTATTAGCATTAAATTCACTTAAAGACTTTTCTATGGCTTTAATGGTGCTCGAATTTTTTAAATTGAAAGACGTTTTACTCCTGTATAAACTGTAGGGCAAGCCAGATTTATTGTTGCTTATGACGACGGATTTGATTGGGTCCTTTTTAGGACTAGCCATCTTATAAATATCCGCGTAATTAAAGCGGTTAACGTCTAATCTATGAAACTTGGGGGATATATTAGACTCTGAGAGATCCGTTAATGTTCGAGGATGCACTTTAGCATCTATTTATTTTGGAATCCAAGATAAATACCATATATAACAAAAAAAAATGCAAATAATTGTTTAACCATTCTAATTTTATAATTTATTTAAAATTAAAATAAATATAATAGTAATAATAATTAAAATTTTTTTAACCTGTTCTCCAATTTTTGTTAGTGTGTGGGGAGGTGGAGCTGGTCACTGAGGAGGGGACTTCGTTGCCCAGGTATCCAGCGAATATATCGTCTTGACTAGGTGTACTACTACTTCCAATAGGTGCGCGGCGAGAACTAGAGGAATAATCATAGGAAGACGGAGTTGCGGTTGTTTCGTAAGTGGAACGTGGACGATTTAAAAATCTGCTTGTTCGAGTCGGCGTGGCCGTACTTCCGGTATTTCTTTGAGCCGGTGATGTATACCGATTGGATCCAGATTTGTAATTACCTGTGGTATCTAATGTCGAATTTACATTGTCATTATCTCCGGGTGTTAGAGTGTCGTCATTTTCGAATGAGTAGGATCTAGAAAACCTACTGGAAGTTGTCTCATTGTTGGGTGAAGACGTCGTTTTGGAAGTCAAATTTCCGGAATGAACTACACTCCTAACGTGTAGTTCACCGAAGGTAAGGATGTTGGATCTCAGCATGTTGTTGTCGGCTATGAACTTCATCCTTTTGTAACTTTCTACCGCTTCCACGTTGATGTCCCGTATATGATCTAGATATGTCGATATTTGTTGCTTCAGTGTAACTAACTCCTCAGGGGTCAACGGCACTATTTCAGGCAAAACTTGGGGCGGGGGTGTAGTATTAATATTATTAGTTGTGGTTTCTTTGTTATTATCTTGTACCATCTCTTGAGCTGCCAATAGAACCTTAGCAGCGGCGGCATTTTTAATCCTAGTTTTGAGGCTTTGTATTTGGACTCCTTGCTCGTCATCATCTTCATCTTCGTCCTCCTCTCCTGTTTTTTAGAAGTTACAATTATTTTTAAAAAAATCTTTACTGGAACAATTTGAAAAACAGTTTTAAAAGCGCTCAATTTTTTTAAACTATTATGTCAACATGATTAAAGTAAAACTTAATTCAAGGTTTAATTCTATGATTCTAATTAATTCTTACATCGATAAATATATTGAAACTTAACCAATCATATATTTATGTTTGTATCATAGTGGATTTGCCATATACCTTCGTTAGAAGTCGTTTCGTGACTGTCTCGATTATTGGATGTAGCTCCAGCACCTGTAACGTTATCTATGGGAGAGCTACTTGAAGGTAGAGTTGGTTGATTTAAACGGGTTGCTGTCCGTTGGCAATATGATTCAATTTCCTCCTTTTCCGTACTGAGAGTACCCTGCCTTTCCGTCATTTTTCGGATTTCAGACTCCATTAGATTGTCCACTTCTTCTAACAGAACTCTTTCCCGATTGTTAAGCTCTCGCACGCATCGATCTATCTCCATTTTGATCTCGTTTTTGACAAAGTTGAAGTTGTTTTTCATGTTAGCAAGCTTTTGTTCGATGACGTTTATAGTTTCCTCGAGTTTTGGTACATTTCTTTGGGTGTTGGTCAAGAGGCGAATCACTTCGCGTTGCATTTGCTCCAAGTGCGACTCCTTGCAAGCATTGCACACCTTCCGATCGCAATGCAGGCACTTAAATAGCTCAGTGTTTTCGTTACAAATAGGGCACGTTTCCAATTTCACGAACCTATATTGTTGTGTAGGAGATTGCGTGGTCGTTTGATAACTAGATCTTTGGGCGGATGGGAGATGACTAGTGTATTGACCTAACCTATCGTTGCTAGCTTCGTCCGTTACTGATCGTCGTGAACCTCTCCTAGAATTGGTTTCCTGAAGTAACATAAGATTACTGTTGCCGCTCTTCGCCTCTTCGACAGCTATAACCGAAGGTAATTCCAAAAAACTTAAGATGGTCAAATTGTTGGGAAAGGTTTCGACACCTTTATAAGGTAATATGTTTTCTGTCCGGCATTCAGCACATTTAACGATTCTCTTATAATAATCGGCCATATTTTCAAGACATTCCAGACAATAGGTATGTTGACAGGGTAACAGTTTAGGTTGCCTATACCGATCTAAGCATATGGGGCAAGTTAAGAGTTTTTCAAGCTGATTAAAAGGGAAATGATTGTTATCATTTGCATGTGGATTACTTTGAGCTGCAACACCGATATCACTCTCTTTAACATCATCGTCGTTCTTAGTTGCATTTCGATTAGGAGACTTTTTATTGTTATCCTCCTTTGTCAATTTGGCTGACATTTGAAAATAGTATTCTCACAAATTGGTGATTATATAGCAGCCAATGAATAGGATGATATATTCTGTTTTTTTTAAATATCGTATTGAAAGGATTTTTCTGATATAATATGCTACATTTAGAAAAATAAGAATCAAAATATAATATAATTTAATAATACACGAAAATTAAACTTGATGCGCTGAAAATTTTTTTAAATAAAAATTATTTTCATATTATCTCATGAATTGTGTAACAAGGATAATTTATAATTATCATATTCTCATAATTCATATAAAATAAATGTGTTCAAATTATTTTTAATGTGCCAACATATTTTAATATTCTAAATTACAATACATTTATATAAATCGAATTTTTATGTTTAAAATATTTTAATAATTAATGTTTACTCTAAATATTATATACTCTCCTGAAGCTTAGAAACCTACGAGTCCGTCCTTGGGCTTAAAAATTTAGAATCTATTATTTAATGACCCTTTAAATTTAGAGTTGCTAAAAAGGCTCGATTTGGCCAATTTTAAAATTAAGATATTAGCCAAAATATTATTACGCAAACCGATGCCCAAACCTTTCTGCCATCTATGAGCAAGATCTCCAGGCTTGCGTTAAATTTTTTGGCGAAAATAAGTTAGCCCTTTTTTAAAAATAAGAACAGTTAACACACTACTTATTACGATCTTTGGGAAAGAGGTCTGCATTGAGCGAGTTTTTAGCCTGCCCCTCATGCCCACCCATACTCGGGTTTGGTTGGGCTTTCTAAAATATTTTCAACATTGAATAGGCGGGCGTGGGCTGGTGAATTTTTAATATTTTTCAGGCAAATTTCATAGTATTGCATGATATATATGTTTAATTAAAGATACGTGAAAATAAATGAATAAAGAGCTGCGGAGGGGGGGGGCGTGTTAAACAAGAATTTTAAAAAACGAGTGGGCGGACTTTTTGGCTACCTATTGCAGACCTCTCCTTTGGGATACAAAATTATATAATATCTATCTACTTAAAATTAAATAAATTAGTTAGTTTGAATAAAAAATAATAATATTTAGGATTATAAACATAATTTTAAAAAAATCAAATAAGGCGGCACATTGGCAAAAAGCCTAAAAGGAGTATGAATCATTTTATTTTTTAAACACTGGAAAAAATTGAAGCGTTGATTTATTGGTCATAATAATTTAAATCAAATCAACACAATCTAATCCGTATCTCTTTCGAAAGATATTTTTTTAAAAAGGATTCCAAATAATTTATTTTAT
Organism: Gordionus sp. m RMFG-2023; assembly: GCF_954871325.1. NCBI lineage: Eukaryota > Metazoa > Nematomorpha > Gordioida > Chordodea > Parachordodidae > Gordionus > Gordionus sp. m RMFG-2023. The sequence continues at coordinate 85,379,199 of NC_088775.1, forward strand.
TTTTTTAATAAAAAAAAAAAGCTATATAAAAAATAAATTTATCCATATGCTGCCTTTGTAAATTAAAAAAAGATTATATTAAAAAATAATAAAATAACCAAAACCCCATGCCAACTATCGCTAAATCAATAATTAAGCCAAATTTAATATATGACGAATTTTATAAAAATACACCGTGATGTGCTTTGAAATTAACCAATGCGTGAATGTGAATATCACTTGATTATGTATAAAAATCTTAATGAAGTTGTGTTCCTTGAAAAAAAAGAGAATGATTTAATAATGTGATCTTTAAAGAGTTTTGATGACGATTCTAGGTTAAGCGAGAATGGATAAATCTGAAATCGTGTCGCTATAAGAACCAGGAAAAATTTGGGCGGGTCTAAATTTAACACATCTAGAAAAAAAAAGTTTCACAAAACCCCCTTCTCCAAAATATAATCCCATAAAACTATAAAGCAGTTTTTATGTCAAACCGAACTGAGAAACCGAAATAACAGTTATAACTTGCCGAACCGCTATAAGAGAATTTTTGAAGGAAGGGAACCGAACCGATTTAAACTGCAATAATTTTTTGGAAATTTTATTATAATTTAAAATGATTGGTAAGGAAAATTAGTACAAACTTATATTTCATATTATACTTAATTTGTCATTTCTTATGTATGTTGCTTTATCATTAAATATATGAGTATCATGGCTGCCATTTCTAGGCTAGGATATAACATTAAATTTAAAGTTCTTAAGCATTTTAGAGGATAATATCAGTTAAATTAATTAAATTATAAGAAAAGGATTAGAAAATCAAGCCGTTAAAAATAAAAACGCAAAACAAATTGCCTTTTATATTATGACTTCAAATATCAATAATGCTAGGAAAACGTTTAAAAAAATGGGAGAACCGGGTTTGAAATGGAATTGAGTTATTCTATGATATAAAGTAGTGTTGTTAAACGGCTCATTTTGAGCCTATTTTTAAGAAGGGCTAACTCAATATTTTAGCCTGAAAAATATAGCCTAAGCCTTGAGATTTCGCTAATAGATGTCCTAATCTTGGTTCCTTCTACAAGCAAAATCTTCAGGCTTGTGTTATATTATTCTGGATTAAATAGTGAGTTAGCCGTTTTTAAAAATAGGCTCAAAACGAGCTTTGTTATTAAATATATATATAATAATTTTTTTTTTCTTACCTTTATTTAAATCTTATCTTCAGAATTAAAATATATTCTTTTAAAAACAAACCAATTTTTTTATCAAATTTTGACAATATTACAAAACGTCATTGAAAATAACATTATTTAAAAATATATATATACTTTAAAAAAATTTATAATAGAAAACAAAATTATTTTTATAAAAAAACAGTTGTTATCTATTATTGATAAATAAACTTAATAAAAAAATAATCCCATTCAGCTTTAAATTTTCTAAAAAATATATATTTTATATAATTAAAAAAAAACAATAATTTATTTTTATATAGAGTTTAAAATTAAGTTTCTTTTTAAAAAAAAATCAGATGCTATTTTCCGTTTTATTTAAAAAATGATAATGTCAAAATGTCATCATTTTGAGTCAATCGAATGCTTTTCAAAAAATCAAACTGCCAAAAAATTTTGAGTCCTGTCAAATTTTTAAATCTAACTGAAACTAAAGGGTATGTCCAAATTTAAGAATCTTTTCAAAAAATACTCGCTCGAGAATTTACAATAGCAAACAAATTGGCGGGCCTTAACCTCGCGTTTAAATAGAAAGAAATGTTTAAAAACGCTGTGTTATTCGAAAATTTGGACATAAAATAGTATATAAAGTATATTAAAATTGCTCATAAACAACTTGCGAATCCAGATATTTCGATTCCCGCGTATACCCAAAAAATACACAAATTATTTATAAAATATAGGGTTTTTATAAGCAAATTAAAAGTACCCTTATTTCAAAAAAAAATAAACTACATTCTATTTAAATTAAATGTCTATTATGAATGCCATTGGAGAAATGCCAACCCTAACCTGCAGATACATCATTCTATTAATATATTTTTTTAATTTGGAATGTAATAATGCAGGTTGAAAAAAATTATAAAGAACTTCATGAATTGTAAATTGGAAAGCATCGTATTTCAAATAGGTTATATTCCATCTATTCGGTTACATGTCAATACCGCGAAAATTTTAGCGCGAAATGTATTATCGCGAATGCATTATCGCGAATGTCGATTATCGCGAAAAGATATTATAGCGAATGCATTACAGCGAATGCATTATCGCGAATATAATATAGCGAATGCATTACCGCGAATGCATTATAGCGAATATAATACAGCGAAAATATTATAGCGAATGTATTAGCGCGAATGTAATACCGCGAAAATGTTATCGCGAATGTATTATAGCGAATACATTACAGCAAATGAATTATCGCGAATGCATTATCGCGAATATATCACCGCGAATGCATTATAGCGAATGTATTATAGCGAATGAATTATCGCGAATACATTATAGCGAATGCATTATAGCGAATGAATTATCGCGAATGCATTATAGCGAATGCATTATAGCGAATACATTATAGCGAATGCATTATAGCGAATGCATTATCATATCGCGAATGGAGTTTCATGAAAGTTACAATTTTATATTTATCGACTTTTCGACTGACTTAGTTGAATCTGAAAATTAAGTTGAAATGGGGATTGGCTCTAAAAACATTTTTTTATTGAAATTAAAGCTAAGGCTTTTCTTTTTTTTGACTCAAAATATATAAAAATGATTCTAAGTAATAATATCTCTTCATCTAATCATTTTAAATATTATCAAGTTTTTTCTTTTTAATTTATTGAAAACTTGTAGGGGAGAACGGGGTTATGGCGAACCCAAGGCAAACCTTAAGAAAATTATAAGTACTTTATCATTTTTAATAAAAAATATCTCAATTTGTTCAGCTCTATTAGTTTTATGATATGTTTAAATTTCAAAAATACATCTCTAATAATTTTTTAAAAATATCATTTTTCCTGGAATTTTTTTTGGTAACCGAGTGAACCCTACCCGGGGACGAACAAGCCCTTGGTCGAGGCCATTATAAACTCTGCTTAATTTTCCATATATAAAAGTTATATATTTTTTTATTAGGATATATTTAATGATTTAAAACATAAAAGTGTTATATAAAATCAGTGACCCCTACAACGGGGGGGGGGTCCGAAGCAACTGCTTCTATAAATTTCTATGGGGGTACTTTTTTCTTTTTTTTAAAATTTTTTATTTATTTTTTTAAAAATTTTTATGGTCGATGTTTAGCAAATTAGTTTGTTATCCGATATTTCTTATCATAAAATTATTTTTCCACTTTCAAGATTTGGCGCAAAATTAAAATTTTATCAAAGGGAATAGTAAAAATTTAAATATTTAATCTTATATATAATCATTTATAATTTCTAGATCTTTGTCAAAATATGCCCAAAAATATTAACCAAAAAAAAATATAAATACTTGATTAAAAATTAAGATGGCAATATGATGAGCCTTATTAAACTTATTGCAGATTCTAGCCTGTTCTTAAAATGTATATACAAGATAATGAAGAAAGAAGAAGTGAGAAAAAAATTAAGGGATTAAAATCTAAATTATATTCAAATCTGTTATCATATAATAACATAAATATTCTTATTGAAACCATGAAAAATATGGTTATAAAAAAAATTCAAAAGGAGATTGAATTCAACAGGTGCTATTCAATTATAGTTGATGGCACATATGATGTATCGATATCAGAAGCAATAGCTTTGATAGTGAGATATGTTGAAAATAGCGAGATACGGGAAATACAACGGGCCTCGATATTAAAAAGAATATAATATCCAAGCTTGGCTCCATGAATCTACCCCTCGAATTCCTAGTGGGGCAAAGCTATGATGGCACCTCAAACATGAGTGGAAGAATTAATGGAGTGCAGGCTTTGATTAGAGCGGAGGCGCCAAAGGCAGCTTTTATTTGGTGCTATTGTCATCGATTAAATTTAATAGTTGTTCAATTATGCCAATCAGTAAAAGAGCTGCGAAATGTCTTGGGAATATTAGACGAAATTTACGTATATTTTAATGGTGTTAAAAGATATGAAGTGCTCAAAACATGTCAGAGTGATTTACTGACAAAATCACATAGATTTTTACGCATCAAGAATACCACTCGGTAATATGATCTTAATTGTTTCGATATATAATGTTTATTTTATCTTTATAGAAGCTGGCTAACATCATATAAGGCGATTGTAAATTTTTTCCTACTTTATGATGCTTTGAGGGCAGCTTTGGCAAATTTAAAGGATTCTGAAGATCCTGCCACTTCCACTATGGCTAGTGCTATAGTCTATAGAATAGAAAAATTTTATTTTATTTTATCACTATGTGTTTTGGATAAAATATTGTTGATAACAAGCTTGGCTTGTACAAAATTGCAAACCATTTCGAAGGATATAGGGTTTGCAATAAATCAAATTCAATTGGCAAAAGATTGCCTGATTAATATGAGAAGTATAATTTAAATTATTATCTTTTATTATTTTATAATCCTAAAATTGATAGTAACACTGAATTTTTGGATGTCTTTTCAAAGGCCCAAGATTTTATGAAGAAGAGAAATTTACCTTTTGATTTTGAAAGTTCAAGACTTCAAACATTACAATCCAAAAAGGAGAGGTATATATATACTTTAATCATTAAATATAATTTTTTTTTAACTTTAAAATAAGTGTGTTTTATGCTGCACTTGATAGTGAAAGATTTAACGATGAATCGATAAAATTTTTGTCAAACATCATTTTTTACCCCAAAGGGAATGGCGGAAAAGGCAATTGTTAAAGATGATATCAAGGATATCTGTGAATTTTATCAATTAAATACAAGTCAAGTTTTTGAGGAAATGTTGATGTTTAGAAATATTTATAAAATGGCTAAAACGGTGGACGTAATTATTACTCGTGACCTAGAGGTTAAAGAAGATTTGTCAGATTCTGAGAATTGTAAATTTATTTAATTAAAATATTTTTACTAATACATTATTTAGCTTCTTCTGATGATGATAATAATTCTGAGATGAATGATTCAGACTGGAGAAACTATTTTTATTTTACCTTATCGTCTGCTTATAATTTTCTGCTTTCCCAAATTTAACAATTTTATATAAATATTTATTAACTATTCCTACTACATCATGTACTGCCGAAAGGGTCATGAGTAAAATTAAAACAAGACTTCGTAGTGTCATGAAAGATCCATTTCTTAATAATTTAACCATTTTATCAATGGAAAATAATTTATTTAAACAATTAAATATTGATGAAATTATAAATTCTTTTGCTTTCTTTTCCCCTAATTTATCTAAATTATTAATTTAAAAATAATATTTTTAAAGCATATATTTTTTACATTATATTTATATTATAATAAATATTGATGCAATAAAAATTATTTTTGAAATTTATTGGTGTCAAAAAATAATTTACAATGGGGGGGGGGGGGGTACTTTAGGGAGGTATTCTGCTTCTATCCCTCAAAAAGTGTAGGGGTCACTGTATAAAATCATTTAAAACATTCACAATCTTTGCTAATAAAAAAACAATAAAATTGCAAAGCCATGTAACTAATAACTGACATTGAAAGCAGTCTTGATTGTTATGCTTGATATAATTTATTTGTATACCAAACAATTATTTATCATATAATAACATGTTTCTTTTTTTCTTTTAGTTGGTCTCTCCTTGGCTTTTTTTGCATGTCAAATTTTTAAAAAATAGCAAAAAAAAAGGTTCGACCTAACCCCATAAAAATAGCCCCAGTAGCACCACTTTGATTAAGATCATATTTTGAAGTATTTATATTATCAATTTTGTTCGGGTAAATTGTTATTCTATAAAATAGGATTTTTTCTTTTATATAAGAAGATTTTTGTGTGGTAAAATTGTATATTAATTTTTATTTTTGAAAAATAGTAAAAGTGTAAAAAGTTACTTTTGAAGGTACGAATGATATAAAGCATTATAAAAATATTATTGATAATAACAATTATCCTATAGGAGACTTAATAAATTAATATAATCTTCAAGCCAGGGGTTTGGGGCTTGTTGGGGCAAAAATTACCTTTTACTAGAATCAATCTTAAAATATAAAATATTAAAATATTTATTAATAGGGTCTTTTGTAAAAAACGACTTAATCTAATCGTTAAAAAAATTGAGTATACCAAATTCCACATATTTTTTAATAAAATACGAATTTCATAAATAACAAGTGGCGTGTTTTAGAGGTAAATAATTTTAAAACGCTACTTTAAATAAATATAGACAATTAAGCTGGTTATCTGGTTTTTTGGAACTTAATAAATGGGTTAAATATAATTTTGTCAAATATAAATCACTATTGCATTGTGATAATGTTAGTTGTAATGCATTCGCGATATTGCATTCGCTATGATGCATTCGCGATAATGCATTCGCTGTAATGTATTCGCTCTAATACATTCGCTATGATACATTCGCGATAATACATTCGCTGTAATGCATTCGCTATAACGTTTTCGCGGAAATGCATTCTCTATAATGCATTCGCGCTAATATATTCGCTATAATACATTCGCTATGATGCATTCGCGATAATGCATTCGCGGTATTACATTCGCTGTAATATTTTTGCGGAAATGCATTCGCTATAATGCATTTGCGCTAATATATTCGCTATAATACATTCGATATGATGCATTCGCGATAATGCATTCGCGGTATTACATTCGCTGTAATGCATTCGCTATAATATTTTCGCGGTAATGCATTCGCTATAATGCATTCGCGCTAATATATTCGCGGTAATGCATTCGCTATAATATCTTTTGGCGGTAATCGACATTCGCGATAATGCATTCGCGATAATACATTTCGCGGTAAAAGTTTCGCGGTATTGACGTGATACGCATCTATTCTAAATATTAACAAAAAAGTTAAAATTAATTTAAATATTCATTCCTTGTTTAATATTTTATCTCACGAAAATTTAATATTTATTTTCTTACATTTTTTTAAACCAATGTTCAGATATCCAAATAGACTCTGAGACTTCTTGTGCTACAGGAAAAAATATACTGCAAAATGCCTGCACGACAAGATGGAGCCTTCGACATCAAGCTGTTACAGCATTTTGGATCTAGAGGAGCCTAATTTCTATGCTCTTATTAGAGAAATATCACAATCACCTGAAACACATATTTCATCTGAAGCTGATACATTATTTGATTTAATATTACTGCCCATTATTTTCTTTAGGAGTGTATTAAAAAATTATTTGTTACACAACAATTATACAATATTTTTCAAAAAATTGGATATGGCTGAAATTATATGAGAATCGCGAATATTATTATATTACAACTTAGAAAACCAAGAGATAAGATTGACCAGTATGTGATTGTTGAAGAAAGCGAAATTTATGATTTTGAGATTAACAAACTTCGACATTACCAATAAACAAATAGTTCCAATATTGACGTGGACTCGACTGAAGACCATTATAAAATAACTGTTTATATTTTTGATTTAGAACTACTTATGATTTATCAAATGTCTCTATCTAATTTACAAATACTATATCTCATAACTCGCTCTGATCTGAGGATATATCAAATCTTGATATTGAAAGATTAAATATTTAGCTAAATTTTATTCAGAGGATATAAATATATAGGAAAGCCAATTAATTTCAGAATTTATAGATGATCATTCCAAAAAATTTTTTTTTGATCGAATAGACTAGCTTTACTCATCGAGATCTAATCTGCAAAACAAAACAAATTATTAAAAAATTGGGGCAATAGCAAAGATTAAATTTTCATTTATGTACCATATTTTGACTAATTTTTTAAATCATTATATTTTAAATGTTTAATTTAATATATTATTGTGATTTACTTTACATACCGGTTTATATATCTTATAATATTTTAACCGTATTATATTCGCTCTTAATAAATATTTTATATTTTATTTGTGTTCGAAATTATCATATTTTCTAATATGATTGGTTCTAATAAATTTTATACCCCCCCCCCCCCCCACAACCCCTTCTGTAGAAAATTCTTGGCTTACGCGCTTGTATTAAGGAAATTACTTAGTTACGCAACTTATGCAATATTTTAAAATAAAATTGGGGATGGCGATAGTTAAATAGGTTTTCCCGACACGCGCAATAGATTGAATTCTAACAATATTATAGTTTATTTTTGCACGCTTCAAAACAAAATTTTTAAAAAAATAGCACGGAGTTTAAACTAAATTGCTGATAATCATGATTTATTATGTTATGGTAGAAGAATGTTTCAAGAACGAGCTGAGTTGCAATATGTGTAAGAGATCTATCTCTTTTTATCATGATTTGCTTTATTTTTATTTATGAATTACAATATATTTTGGAAGAATATTTGAAAATTTAAAACAAAAATCCATCAATTAATTAGACTAATGATACAATATTCACTAGAAAAACAAGAGTAGAATAAGTTACTATAACAAATTGTATATTAAAGCTCATTTAATAATCTTTAAATTAAATATAGGTTTTATATTTTTGGAAAAGCTTTTGATGGCAACATGGTATATGAGGTTGGTGGACCAGAGGAAATTATAGAAATAGATGAGATGCATCTATTTAGGAGGAAATAGGATAGAAGTAGATTCCTATTCACTAGAGCTATCTGGATAGTTAGAGGAATCTGAATAAGAACAAAATATTGCTTCTTTGAGGCAGTTGTCTCTTGGGATAGATATATATTATTAGGGATAATTAAAAAAACATGTCCATGAAGATTATACAATCATGACACTTAGCTGGAAAAGGTAATAACACTTTAATTACACTATGTTTTATATTATATAGCTATACTTTATTGAACACATGTAATTTTGATTATATGGACAATCAGTCTGAAAATTTAGTGTCAAGATCTGATCCCTCAATACATTCTCAAACCATTGAAAGGCATGGAGAAGCTTAAAAAAAGCATCCTTAAGAACAGGGGATAGACAAAAGACTAATTTATATTTAAATGAATACATATTTTTTAAAAAACTTGTTAATAATGTGCAGGAAACATTATTGTTACTTATATTTAAATGAGTTTAAAATTACTCATATATTTATTTAACAAACTGAAAAGGAAAATTAACATCTATGAAGACCATGGAATCATACGATTCAATAATATCTTGAATCAGGGAAAAAGAAACCTGAATGTATTCAGACCTAATTGATTTTTGTAATTTAAAATTCGATATTTAAGATTCAGTCTAAAACTTGCCGTAATTTTTATTTAATTTTATTTTAATTATAACTGGTTTTTATTTATTGGCTAGAAAAACTGATCGATGAACTAATATGTACTAATCTTACTATAAATATTATTCATTACTTCTATAATCTTCCTTTTAGCACAACGTCAATTTTGGCGATTTCTTTTATTTTTGCCCTACGAAAGTGGTTGAAGCAGTAGTAGTATGAAATACGCACTAATTATTGGCATAAATTTCCGAGATAATTCTTCCCGAAGTTTAGCCAACTCTACGCTTCAAACGCGATATCAAAGTTAATTTTTGGTTCATAATTCGGTTAATATTTTAATGGCGAACGAAATGATTAAAGAATAAATAACTCTATATATTATCGCAAAAGATAGTTACAACTTGTATATTCTAAGTTCCGGCATTATGCTAATTTTAAATTTTTTTAATATTTTTTTTTACCAATATTTCTTTTCCTATTTGGCCCAAATATCAAAGAGAATAAAGAAAGAAAATATACTAATAAAGCCCTACTTAATGGTTTAGTATATATTACAGAATTAGTGAAAAAATTGGGTCAATTCTCGATTAGAGCGTGCAAACTTTCATTTTGTTTATAGCTCAGATTTTATGGTTCTCATATTTGAGTGAGAAATTGAAAATACTAGTTAGCCATTAAATATTAGCGCACGCCAGATATATAGTTCTTTTATATTTTTCATTTTAGCACGATATCTATTTTGACAAATTTCTTTTTTTATTTAAACTATCTACTAATACTAAACGGATTAAATTAATATACAATTATTAAACATTGATAAAATTTACTGAATAAATACTTTCAATCACTTTATAATCTTAAGGTTGGCTAAATCTTGTTGCTAATAGTATTTTCCTTTATACTGGCTACTATGCTTGTTAAATCAGACGTGGGTGTACAAATCTTTGAGAATTTAGTGGAGAGGACTAAAAAATTTATTTATATTTATCTTCAAATATAGAAAAACTATATATTACAACTAAATAACCTTATAATCATTGTTTTTCATTAGTAAATATATGAGGTTTATAATAAAAAAAATAAAAAATAGCATATTTGGTCTTGACTTTTGTATTCGAAATAACTTAATCGAAGCTAAAAAAAAATAAGTTCTTTCATGAGATGATAATCCTATAAATAATTTTATTATTTAAAGTTACATCAAGATGACAATGACTCATCAGATTCAATTAATAATATTTCCCAAATTGGTAGAAATAGTGCGAAGATATCTGTTAGGATAAATGGAGTACCTATAGAATTTGACTATGATACGGGGGCACAGGTATCGGTGATTGGGAAACAATATTGGGATGAAATTGGCCGACCCAAGCTTGGACCAACCAAACCTTTGTCAGTATATGGTAACCAACCGCTGGATGTACTTGGTGAGACTATGGTAAGGGTTCGTCTTGAAAAGATAAGCAGATCACTACCGATTGTGGTGACCCGTTCAAATGACATACCATTATTTGGACTACCATGGATACTGGCATTTAATATGTTTATCCCACGACAAGTTACTATACGTAGTATCACAAGTAAAGAGGTTATGACAACCGTTAAACAAATTGCTGGCATGACGACAGAATTTTTCAGTGTTTTTGATGACAAGCCAGGACGGGTGAATGATATAGAAGTAAGCATACATCTGAGCGAGGCAGCAAGGCCGAAATCATGGCCAGCTCGTAGAGTACCTTTTCCATTACGAAAACCAATTGAAATGGAACTTGATAGATTGGTTAAATCGGGAATATTGAAGGAGATTGACCCAACAAAAAAACGTTTGACATGGGCTACTCCAACAGTAAACGTACGCAAAACAAATGGAGAAATCAGGATTTGTGCGGATTTTAAGGTAACATTAAACCTATATATTTTATACGATTATCATATTATACCAACGGTGGATGATCTTTTAACAAAATTAAAAGATGGTTTGAAATTTACGGTAATAGATTTGAAAGATGCATATTTACAATTACCAATATATGATAGTTCAAAAGAATACTTCATATTAACTCATATTGGTTATATCCAATATCAATGTATTTCTTTCGGTCTTTCTAGTGCGCCGACCATTTTCCAAAGATATATGGATAATTTATTACAAGACTGCCAAATGACCGGAGTATATCTTGACGATATTATCATAAGGGGAAAAATGATGTAGGACATTTGAATAACGTAAAAAAAAGTATTTATGAAATTAAAACAGGTGGGTATGAAGGCAAAATCGGCCAAAATATGCTTTTTAAATGAATCAGTTTCTTTTATAGGTTTTGTAATAGACAAAAATGGAATACACCCAGCGAAAAAAAAATAGATGCTATTCGAAGGATACCAACTCCTAATAATATACACCTATTACGATCTTTTTTAGGACTTGTGAATTATCACGAGAGATTTTTGCCACATCTGCATGGAATTGCCGCTCCACTGCATAAATTAACAAGCATTAAATGTTGCTGGGGTTGGCCGGACAGGGAACAAAAGGTATTTGATAAAATAAAACAGCTTTTGTCTACAAATAAAACGCTAATTCCATATTCGCCAAACTTGCCAATTATATTGGAATGTGACGCCTCCAACACTGGATTTGGAGCTGTGTTGTGTCATTTAGTAAAAAAAGGTATTAAAAGACCTATCGCATTTGCCTTGCGAACATTATTGGAGTCAGAGAAAAATTATACACCAATAGAAAAAGAGGCACGAGCACTTTTGTTTGGAATGAAAAAATTTCATACTTTCATTTTTGGTCGAAAATTTATATTGCGAACAGATCGCAAACCTTTGGAAAAATTATTTGGTGATAAACGGGAACTACCAAAAATATCCAATAGTCGATTAACGCGCTGGGCTTGGAAAATGTCCGCATATGATTTTAATATTGAATATGTTCCAGGAAAAGAAAATAAAGTAGCTGATACTTTATCTAGACTGCCAGTAGAAGGCATAGAATCAAATAACGATCAAAAAAATGCGTTAAAAATCAGAGCTATAAATTTGCACGATATAAATATTAGTCAAGTTGAACTCCAAAAGGAAACACGCAATGATAGCTTGTTTAAAAAAGTTAGTTTGTTTTTATAATCGTAGAGAGGAATTGTCAATCGATCATGATGTTATTGAATGGAATGGGAAGTTGGTAATTCCAATCGTTTTGAGGAAATCAATATTAACGATTATACACAGAGGACATCCAGGAATAAATGCTATGAAATCAATTTTTAGAATGTATTGTTGGTGGCCTAATTGCGATAAAGACATTGAACAATATGTTCGTCAATGTATGCCATGTCAAAGTAACATGTCGAATATTATGGAAGTTCCTTTATATTCGTGGAACATATCTAATATGCCATGGGAACTAATTCATTTGGATTTCGCGGAGCCTATTTATTCGTATTCATGGTTAGTTGGAGTTGATGCACATACTAAATGGGTTGAGGTTGAGTTAATGAGAGAGACCACGTCCACGACAATGATCAGGGCTTTAAGGAAATGGTTCGCACGGTTTGAAACACCTAGACAAATTGTATCAGATAATGGACCTCAATTTATTTCTGATGAATTTCGAAAATTTTGTTTCAAGAAAAATATTAAATTGATACATATAACACCGTATCATCCAAAAACGAACGGTTTAGCGGAAAGAACGATACGAACCCTCAAGAGTCGATATTTTGCAACTAGGAAAGACATTAGGGAGCCTGAGGAAGCCATGGGAGAAGTTTTTAGCATATAGAATGGGTGAACATCAATCAACTGGACGTTCACCGGCAAAGTTATTATTGGGGCGAAATTTAAAAACGGGATTAAATTGGTTACATCCAAATGTTAGTAATGAAATGGAACGATCGAATATACGACAAAAAGCAGCGCATGATGACATAGTCAAATGAGGGAATTTGAGATTGCACAACCTGTATGGGTGCATAATGGAATAAATTCAGGCTGGAGAGAAGGAGTTATAAAATCCAGAACTTGTAGATTTTCTAATTTGGTAGAAAGCAAGGATAGAATGGTACGAAAGCATGTGGATCAACTTCGAAAAAGGGAGGTAGCTAAAGAAATGGAGAAGTCTGGGCCAGTGGAAGAAAATAAAGAAAATATGGAGTCAGAGAGAGAGGAAGAAAATATAAAAATAGAGAGTCGGATATAGTTGAGATTTTAGAAAATGTGGAAGATAACGGAAAACTAGAAACGCAGAAATCACAAAAAGCTAGGAAACCTACAAATCGGCTGATTGAGGAGTTGTAAGATCATATGTGTGGGGATATGTTATAAATGAGATATATTATATATTATAAATGTTATAAATGTTATATACAAATCAATCATACATAATATTTGTCGTGTGATAGAATACTTAATTTACATATACATACCAAATAAAAAAATTGTATAAAAAATATTTTATATATATATATTAATTTTGTTTGATGAATAACACATATAATCTTAATTAATTTACCATATTATTTATGATTTATTTAAAAATATAAATATAAAATTAAATAGTTATTAAAAAATAATGTGGATTTAGATGGCGCATAAATATAAATATTATTTTATATAATTAGATATTAATTTAAAATAATAAAATAATATATTTAGGAAATAGTAACAGTTAAATATTATTTGTATAATTAAAATAATAAACTAAGCTTTAATCAGTAAATATTTTTAAAAATATGTTTAAATATAAATAAAATAGACTATAATACATGGTTTATATTATAAATATAATAAAAGAACACAATAATATTGTAGTTAATTGTTAATTATTAAAAAATTGTTAAATTTCATTATAATTTAATTTTCAATTTTTATATGAGCAAATAATGCATAATAATTTACTTAAATTTAAATTTCATTATTGTATATAATAAAAAATTTACCTTGACATTTAATTTGGAATAGATGGAATGAAAATATTTTACGATTCAATATAGAAAAAAAAAATTAAAATAGGAAAGAAAACAACACGTGATTAAATAACATAATAGGATAGGTCATGCATATGAAGCAAAAAATAGATCGTTATATGCAAATAGCCCAAAATTGACAGAGCTATAACTTTGGCAAAAATTAAGATTTTTTAATCTAGTTTTTATTTATATATATATTGGGAATAAATTAGTAATTATCCACTTCTAACTCAAAAATTTTGAAAATGTTGAGTGGAGCACTCCAATTCTAGACCGACGATATGTAATATAAGAAAATATATCCATAGTTTATCTATTTAATATATTACAATAAATGTATTTTTAGACGACATAATTATTGCAGGCGAGAATAATTTTTATCATATAGTTAAATAAAAAGAAGTATTAAGATGATTTGATATTGCTATACTGACAACAACGACCGATAAATTTGGAGAAAAGTTACTTTTTTAGATTGTTATTGACGATATGGGAATTCAAATTAAGATAAGATTAATGCCATAAAAAATTGTAATTTACAGTCAAATGTTAAAGAATTAATATCGTTTCTTGGAATGGTGATTTACCATGAGTCGTTTATACAAAATTTGCATTTTATTTGTGCTATGAAATTTAATTAGAACAAAACATACATTTAGCCATAAGCACAATTGTGAATTTTAACAATAATGATATTCACCTATACCCTCAATTTGGTAAAAATTTCTAATTCATGAGCCTACCAGACCTCAGCACAACACCTACCAAATATAATGCCCATTGTATAATAAACTTATTAAAGTAACCAAATTGGGGCTATTGCTATCTTATATAAACCAGAAAATAAAGTGTTCTTAATCTGGGCTACCCCTCTTATCACCAGCTATATTCATCAAACCCTTAATGCCTTTTTTGCCCTTGCCCTCACTAAACAACCCATAGTCGGCATTCCTACATCATTGACTGATGTACTTACTAGCCCAATAATCCCTACCACCACTGTCGCAAAACCTTCCACGTTTGATCCGGCAGACACCAGATGTAGAATTATTTTTATAGACACCAAAACCATTTGAAATTTCACAAATACCTAAGGGTGCAAGGCTTCAAGTTGCGAGACACCTGTCAAAAAACTTGACTTCCTTGATAAATAATTATTTATCTGTAAAACACTGGTTAGACACCCTTTACTGCCTTATCCTGCCAGCAAAAAATATCTGACACCGCAAATTAAGGATGCAACTATTTACCCCCTACCCATCAATCATTTCATCTTTAAGGGTGATGATAGATTAAAATAAAAATCACAAAATGATCTGCTCACCAAGGCCAGGCTAATATTTAAGAATTGGAAAACCTGAATGTTAAATCCGCTATACTTCTGGTAACCTTAAAACACCAATCACACTAGCTAAAATACCGTTTTACCCTGAAGCTTCTCTAATTTTAGGCTACTTATATCACAAGCAAAGTTAGAAAGGCTATTCTCTCCTATAAATGTGATTCCTCACCTGGGTTTGATGGGTTTCGCCCAATATACCTTCAGGATCTAAATCCACCTTACATTACACAACAATGCGAAGTTTGGAAAAAATTACCCAACTCATCAGCTGTATGCTTACTGAAGGCATACCATCCGCCATTATTACACTTCTATGCGGAACTAACCTCATAGCTCTCCAGAAGCCTAATAAAGATATTCGCCCTATCGCTATTGGAACCATTTGGTGCCGATTAACTGCCAAGCTAGTAGTAAGCAGAATATTGTTTACAATATCCAATCACCTGTGCCCGAATCAATTAAGAGTCAACGTAAAAGGTGGATGGTGAGGGATCTCTTTACATCACCAGGATGTATTTACAAACAGACCCTAGCAACGATATCCTAGTTAAAATAGACTTTTTAAATGCCTTTAACTCTCTAAGGCGCAAAGCGTTTCTAAATTCTATTACCCTCTACCCTGAATACTCACAATTTATTTTCGATTGTTATGACAGTCCCTCACATCTTCAATTTAGAAATAGATTGATTCTTTCTAGCGATGGAATACAACAAAGTATCTAGGTTCTTTTTGTTCTGTCTGGGCATTAATAGCCTAATGCACAAATGACCAATGCAAATTAAATCTTCATAAATGGTGTATCGACGATGGTATGCTAGGCGACCCACCAGATGAAGTTATAAAGGCGATCAAAATAATAAAATCGAACGTGATTTGCAATTATTATATCAGAATTAATTCAATCGTTTGATTTGTTTTAAAAATTATTATAAATTTCATAATAAAGAGGATTGGCTGTTGTGTCCAAAATAGCGTTGCGAAGTAAGCTATATGAGAGGTATACAATTTAAGTAATTTAAATAGTAAATTTAGAAGTGGTAGTTCGAAAGCTGAGGTTGGTTGCTGGGATAACAAGAAATGATAAAGTGCGAAATACAAGAATACTAAGTAGTTTAAAGGCTTAATGGTAAACAGACTTAGGTGGTATGGGCACACAATGAGAAGGCCTATTAACTACATAGGAAATAAGGTTGAGAGTTTGGAAGTGATGGGCAAACGTAAAAGAGGAAGGCCAAAACTTCAATGGGTCTATAAAGCTAGAGCCAATATAAAGAAGTATAAATTAGATATTGTATGAACAACATAAAGTGGAGAAAGATGTTGAAGAGCTTACCACTAGAAAAGGTGAAAGCTAAAGAGAAAAAAATCCTTTTCTTCTTCAATTAAAAACTTAAGATTTTTCAAATTCGGATCTAGAATCAAGCCTACCTTATATAGTGGCTGCATAATAAATCTTTATTTTAAAAGAAATTTTTTTCTGTTTTTTAAGGTTTTGATTATTATATTATTGTATCACGTTTAGAAGGTTCACAAAATTTTACTAATTTTTGTTTCCATAGATAAACTTCATTTATTGTTAGACGAGAATCTGCGCTCAGATTATCCGAGCATTCTTTAAATATTGATAAAAATTTATCTAACTCGAGTATGATGTTGATATCAATTGTGGCTAATCTATTTAATTCTTGCTTGGTATACAAGTACACCTGTATTTCAGAATATGATTTTAAGAAACTCTGTATTATGCTATATTCAGAGTTCCATTCGTTATTACAACTTGTTCAAGGGTGTGTTAGCTGTTTGAAATATTGTACTATTTTTCTTTACATCATTTATATTTAAGGCTATTTCAGTTAAACAATTGTCAAAAATATAATGCATAATATTATTTTGTATATGACATATACATGCAACGTTTTGTTATCTTTGAATGCACTTATATTAGTTCGGTTATCAGTCATACAACTACATTAATTTAAATAATTTTCCACTTCTTTGTATTCTTCTAAAATTGAGTTGACTACACTTTTAATATTGATGCCTGTTTTGATTTCCCTTGTGGCCAAAACAAAAGTTTTTAATTCAAAATCCTTAATGATAATATGTCCTATAATGGTTAAAAAACTTCGATTTTTATAGTCATCCTTCCAAAAATCAGTGTTATGGACAAGTAATTATTATGGATCATGCTTTTAATCTTAATTTCATCGTATATTTTTGGAGCTATAATTTTCTTAAGAGTTTTCCGGCTCACAATATCTATTATAAGAAAGAAAGAAAGAAAGAAAGAAAGAAAGGAAGAAAGAAAGTTTGTTGTCCATATGTAACACCAACATTTATTAACTCTTGGCCTAGCTTGTAAAATCTTTCACTTTTTGTTGCATTTAAAGATAGAAGATCTTTACAAATTAAATATAACCTATTTGTAAAATGTTTAAGCAAAATTTAACAAAAAGTCTCGCGATAAAACACCTAAACATAAAAAGAAAATAGAACTAACGGTACGATACCGGATGTTGTTTATAAAATGCGGAAAATTTCTTGTTTTCAAAAATTATTCTTTTTTTAAAAAAAAGAACTAAATTAAAACAGAAAATATATACTATTTATAAAATAACTATTTTAAAAACTAAAATTTCCGTGATTCACGGTAAATTTTTGTTCAAGCCCCATCACGCCCGGGAAAAATTTTAGAAGGCCGTCCAATCACGCCTAATAATTTAAAAATTATTCACTCATGCCGTGAGCCGCCATGACACGATGGGTAACGCATAATTTCACGGCCCGCGCCCAATTCTACTTGGAACTATAAACTATATTTAAGCTTTTAATCTTTACCGATGGTGTAAAAGTTTTCTATTTTGTTTTACGATCTTGTTAAAGCTCCTTCATTCTCCCTCAACAATTTTTACATTTTCTTTCAAAATAGTATTTTGTTTTTAGAGCGCGATAGAGTTGAAATATAGTATCACAATTGTCATAAATGATACCCATTTTAGTAGAAATATCAATCAATTTTATAAATATATAAATATATTAGTTTTTAATTAACCAAATGTCAGTCATTTCTGACAAAGATTTTTGTTTATATTTTTTAAAAATTGAACAAAGAAACACTTTTTTTTTTATGACTTTTCGATTTTTATATTTTTGTGACTTTTAAATTTTTGATAACCTTTTTTTTATGGTAATAAAACCTTTTTAAATTATGATAATATTTTGCGCCTTTAATTTTTTACCTTTGTAATTTGATATAGTTTTATTTAATAAAGATATAGATCCGAAGATTAGTTTGCCTAGCATTTAATTTGATAGTTTGCATTCTGAGTTTAGCTTTATAGTAGAATTTAGTCTTAGTAATTTTTCTGATATAATTAATATTTGAACCTCTTGTTTCCTCGTTATTTTCGGTTTTTTGTCATTGGTGACCGAGACCACCAGGATCGTTTAGATTCCAGGGTTATTCGGTATTTCAAGGTAAAGAAAAAATATTTTATTTTATATTTTGTATCTCACCTCAGAACACAACGCAATCACATTTTTGTTTAAATTTTTTAAAAATTGAACAAGGCCGTTTTAAGGTAATATAAATTTTTCATATAATGAGATGGGCTTTATATTTAATTTTGATATTGAGCCTAGCGTATTTGATAAAATTTCGGAGTATCCGAGTATTACTTATCAAAGTTTGTATCAAATGGTTGATAAATTTGATGTAAATAATGCCGTAGTGACAATTTTATTGTTGGTTCTACTGTACGTGTTATATATTACAATAAAATTTTTGTTTGGAAAATGTACTCTGGGCGCGACTAGAGTATATGGTAATTGGAAAATAGACACTCCGGTGTCGGCTGATTGTTGGAAAAAGATTTCGGTCTTGGAAAGTAGTTTAAATGGAATTTTAAATGAAATCAAGAACGGCAGACCTGAAAAGGTGGAAATGATGAAAGATAATAACGATGATCGTTTGGATAGTGTGGAGAGATCTATAGTTATCCTCCAGGAATTGAAAGAATTAAAAGACATGATTAAGATTATATATCAGGATATGAATACGTTGGTTATGGCTAATAGTAATAGTAATAAAGGCCAAGTGCGTGGTCCGACATGGACAGATGGAAAAAATATTTCCATTGAAAAAAATGGCTTTTCAGGTCATAAGAAAATTTTTGAAGATTTGAAATGTACCCGTTGTGGGTATGTGGGTCACAAGGTAGAGACCTGCGTAGTCAAAGAACAAAATTTTCGTGAAGGTTTTCCGTTAAAGAGATTGGCATCAGAAAATTTTAATGTTAGAAAAATTTCTGGTACTAACACGAATAAATTTGATGTTTTACGACCGAATTATGGCAAATCCCGTTTGTGTTTTAAATGTAACAAACCGGGACATGTAGCCATAAACTGTATCAAAAATTGACTATATGATTGCAAATGTAATCATATAGTAGGTAGGAGATCGGGATGGAAAAAAAATAATAAAGTAAATAACCATGATAATAACCGAAATTTTTTAAATTATGATGATAAAAATAATAAAGATTCTAATGAATTTAAATGGGAGAAATATCCTTTGGGTATTGTTAAATATTCCGATGAAAGGAATATGAATATTTTCAGATGGGAAAAATATCCCAGTTATATAAAAAAAAACAATATGAATATTGTTAAGGAACCACTAAATTCCGAGTTGAATTTATGTTCAAATGAGAATTCTCATGAACCTGATGTTTCAGATGAGATTAATATTGATCCGTCAATTAAAACATATGATATTTTAATGACTGAAAGATTAGTCGAACCTCGTCCTTGTCCAAGAGTTATCGTAAGAGTTGACTCTAGGGATATTGACATGTTGTTCGACACAGGGGCTAGCATTTCTATAATGTCTCGAAGAAATTATTTTAAGTATTGGCCTAAAGGTAAGCTTGAGAAAGAATCTATGTGCGTCAGACAATTTGATGGGTCTGAGATAATAGTTTTGGGAAAAACTAAATTGGGCGTAATTCTTCATGATACCACATTTTTCCTAGATTTATGGGTAGTAAAGAAAGATGTGGAAACCATCATGGGGTGGGATTGGATTGTTCAGTTAGGTCCTTTCAGTAATTATTGGAATATTTTTGCCCTACATAATGGTTCGGTCATAATTAACCCGAAGGACCAAAATATTGCTTATAACGCTCTAAAAAATATCTGTGAAATAGAAGGGAAGGATTTAACCATAAAACAAAATGATTCAACCCATAATTCTGATTGGTATGTAAAGTCCACGGAATTAATGGTTGAAAACAACATTAGCATTGATAAAACCCCAGTGGTGGCTATTGGTATTCCTGAATTACATAAAAT
Organism: Gordionus sp. m RMFG-2023; assembly: GCF_954871325.1. Lineage (NCBI taxonomy): Eukaryota > Metazoa > Nematomorpha > Gordioida > Chordodea > Parachordodidae > Gordionus > Gordionus sp. m RMFG-2023. The sequence continues at coordinate 85,400,192 of NC_088775.1, forward strand.
GAGTGAAAATATATCTCGTTTAATGAAGAAGTATGAAATAATTTTCGAAGACAAATTAGGTTGTCTTAATGATTATCAAGTAGATATAAAATTAAGGGAAGGATTTGCACCTATTTTCCTAGCGTGTCGTCGAGTCCCTTTTGAATGGAAAAAGGAAATTGACGAAGAATTGGATCAATGGGTTAAAGATGGTATCATTGTTCCAGTGGAATATAGTGTATGGGCAACCCCGTTGGTACCGGTTAAGAAATCAAATGGTAAATTGAGACTCTGTGCTGATTTCAGAGTAACCGTTAATCGATGGGTAGTAGAGGTTAAATATCCTTTACCCCGAATTGAGGAAATTTTGGCCCAGTTGAAGGGAGCGAAATATTTTTCAAAGGTTGATTTTTCGTCCGCCTATTTACAATTACCTTTGAGGGAGGAGATTCGTAAATTATTGACGATCACGACTCCCAAAGGGCTGTTCGCTTTTTGTAGATTACCATTTGGGTTAAGTGTGTCAGCGCCTATTTTTCAGCGAACCATGGCGTCCGTTTTCCAGGGACTAGAGGGTGTATTTTATTACATGGATGATGTGCTAATTACAGGGATAACGCCTGAGCAGCATAACCATCGTCTGGAGGAAGTTTTTAAAAGAATTCAGGGTAAAGGCTTGAGAGCCAGCAAAGAGAAAAGCCTTTTGGGTGTAATGGAGGTCGAATATTTAGGCCATCAAATAAATGGGATTGAGGTGAAGCCATTGCAAAAAAATTTGAAAAATATATTAAATTTAAAGCAGCCCAATAATAAGGCTGAAGTGCAGTCCTTTTTGGGTATGGTAAATTACTATCATCGTTTTATAGAGGATTTTGCGAAGGTAGCTGCCCCGTTATATGAGTTATTAAAAAAAGGCGTTCATTTCGATTGGAAAGTAGAGCAACAAGAAGCATTTGAAATTTTAAAGGGAAAAATTGGGGAAGAGCCAATTTTAGTCTGTTTCAACAATGATTTAGAAATTATTTTAGCGGTTGATGCCTCCAACAAAGGTGTTGGAGGAGCCTTATTACATGTAATTGATGCTGTGGAAAGACCCATCCTTTTTTTTTCCCGAGTTTTTAGGGATGTCGAAACGAGATATTCGGTGATTGAACAGGAGGCCTTGGCCGTGATTTTCGGTTTGACGAAATGCCGTGAATATTTGATTGGTAAAAAATTTGAAATTTTTACTGACCATAAGCCATTAATCCACCTATTCCGAAAGGATAATAGGGAGTTAATGCTATCTCCCCGGTTACAACGTTGGTTGTTATTAGTGGGAAGTTTTAACGTGGAAGTTAGATATCGTCGGGGCAAAGAGAATCATTTGCCGGATATTTTGTCCAGGTTGGGTTCTGACTGTGCAGACCCGGAAATAAATAGTAGTATAAGTGATAGAGAGAAGGCCTTAGTGCGTTCTCTGTCTTATATTTTAAAAGGGGGTCCTACCAATTGGGAGGATTTGAAAGCCAATACTGTGAATGACAAAGTGCTAGGTCAGATAAAATTAAGTCTAACAGGAGATAAACCTTGGAAAAACAAATATGATGCATATAAAAAAATACAGAAAGAATTATCAATTGTTGATGATTGTATTATGAGGGGAAACAGGGCCGTAATTCCTTATAAATTACGGAGTAAAATTATGAAATTATTGCACGCCGGTCATCAAGGTCGAGACAAGATGAAGTCTTGGGCTCGAGAATATGTATGGTGGCCTGGTATGGGCAAAGATATTGAACGGATTACCAGGAAATGCGTTCCTTGTAATGCATGTGCTCCTATGCCCCGTAAAGAGGTAGGGCAGGTTTGGCCTAAATCAAAGAAACCTTGGGAACGTATCCACATCGATTTCTTTGATCTTGATAAAAAGACATATTTTTTAGTGGTAGACTCATATTCTAAATGGATAGAATATGCATTAGTACATGGATACACCACAAAAATTGTTGTGAAAAAATTAAGAGAATTATATGCTCGGTTCGGTTTTCCGGACAAAATAGTGTCTGACGGGGGTCCCGCCTTTGTCAGCGAAGATTTTAAACAGTTTTGTGTTGAGTCACAGACAAAACACATTCTAGCTCCACCATATCATCCCAGCTCGAATGGACAGGCTGAGAGGATGGTAGCCATTGTTAAAAATTGGATCAAAAAGGCTGGAGCCCATAAAGAGGAGGCTTACATGTCTCAATTATATTACCTCAATTCTCGTAATCGAGAGGGAGTTACGCCTGTCGAGTTATTTTTAGGTAGGCGAACACGGGGTCCTTTGGATTTCTTAAAACCAAAGAAGAAGACTATTACCTCAATGGAAGTAAAATTAGGGGTAAGGTTTGCCGTGGGACAAAAGGTTTGGGCCCGATTGTTCGACAATCGAGCAACCAAATGGGAAAAGGGTCGGGTCATATTGAACCGGGGTTCGAAATTAAGTGAAATTTTGTTAATAACAGGGGTGACCGTGGTTCGGCATCACGATCATATGAGATTGGGATAAATAAGAAGCGTCTTATTTGTTTGGGGTACATATGGGTTCGGTTTCCGAATATATTTAGTCATATTGAAAATAGTTCAATATAGACAGGTTGTTGGTCATTTTCAGTTAAAAGCATATTTCAATTTAGATGAGTTTAATAAAATCGGGTTCTTAATATATTTGGTCATATTAAAAATAGGTCCATATAGACAAGTTTAATAAATTTGTCAACATGGTAAAGATATACATATTTGGTCATATTAAAAATAGGTCAATATAGACGGGTTTAATAAATTTATCAACATGGTAATGATATGGAAAGTTTTTTTCGGTTTGGTTCGTTAAGGAATGTCTTTGTCTGTTTTGTCAAATGAAGATTTGTGTTAATGTTGTCTTGTATTAAATAAAGTTTGATTTTCAAAGTAATGAAAACATGTTTGTATATTGTCCGTTATTAAATGAATAGAAAGTTTTTTTTCTTTTGTGTAAGGAAAAATTGTGTTAATGTTGTCTTGTATTAAATAAAGTTTGATTTTCAAAGTAATGAAAACATGTGTGTATATTGTCCGTTATTAAATGAATAGCAAGTTTTTTTTGTGTAAGGAAAAATTGTGTTAATGTTATCTGGTATTAAATAAAGTTTGGTTTTCAAAGTAATGAAATAATGTTTTTATCTTTCATTAGATTAATAGAAAGTTTTTTTTTTTAAAATGTAATGAAAAGATGTTTATTTTTTATTAGAATAATAGAAAGTTTAGTTTTTTTTTCTGTTAGTTTTAGGATGGCAAAATTTTTTCCTCACTTATTTTAATTGGGGGATTCGCGTGAATAAGTTAGAAAGTATGTTATTTGTTTCAATTGACGCTCCCACCAAGGGATATTATAATAATATTATTGAGAGGAATATTTTTTTTTGTTTTGATACAATATGCTTGCGCCGTAAATCGTGAGTATAAAAATAGTTTTTTTTTTATTAAACATAAAATTTTTTTTAAAAAAATAAGTTAAAGTAAATTAGTTTTATATTAAAAATTTAAAATTTTGTAAATTAATTTTATATTAAAAATTTAAAATTTTTTTTTAAAAAAAAAAGAGGTTAAAGTAAATTAACTTTATATTAAAAATTTAAAATAAATCTCCCGTTGCAGCTGATATCCACATATTCCGGACGATAAGATAAATGGAAACTACCAGTCGATTAGTGGATCTAGGGTCCTGCTACATTCAAATTACCCTGATCCCCAAGAATACCGGTATGACAATACCAGCCACGATGGTACTAGATAATTCGATGATGTCTGGAGGTCCCCGTATCAAGAAATGTTTCCATTGTCGAAGCAATGATCATATTCGAAGCCAGTGCCCAAGCTTAGGAAGAGACGGGCGATCGCCTCTAGCCCCTATCAATGACAACACTATTGGGCAATCAACCAGGCAATATCGAAGGAGAGGGGAGGACTCTACGCGGGAGACAGCTCCATGCGCTCCCATACGACAAGCGCCGTCAGCCAACAGGGGTGCCCTGAATGGTACCTCCAGCGGAAGTTCCAGCAGCACGTCAAACCCCCCCATTGACAACATTCTCCCGCGAACGGTCGATAACATTCAAGGACCTACGCCGACGACGTCAGCTTTTTCTGCGGAAGCTACACGTATAGATGACATGGACTTGTGGGAGAATCAGTTACTCTCCTGAAGGCTCCACAAAAGGTCCGCTGCACCCAGACACCTTTTATATTATATTTTTTTTTGTTATTTGGCGTGCCACAGCCCATAAAGGGGTGGCATGTCATAAATGATACCCATTTTAGTAGAAATATCAATCAATTTTATAAATATATAAATATATTAGTTTTTAATTAACCAAATGTCAGTCATTTCTGACAAAGATTTTTGTTTATATTTTTTAAAAATTGAACAAAGAAACACTTTTTTTTTTATGACTTTTCGATTTTTATATTTTTGTGACTTTTAAATTTTTGATAACCTTTTTTTTATGGTAATAAAACCTTTTTAAATTATGATAATATTTTGCGCCTTTAATTTTTTACCTTTGTAATTTGATATAGTTTTATTTAATAAAGATATAGATCCGAAGATTAGTTTGCCTAGCATTTAATTTGATAGTTTGCATTCTGAGTTTAGCTTTATAGTAGAATTTAGTCTTAGTAATTTTTCTGATATAATTAATATTTGAACCTCTTGTTTCCTCGTTATTTTCGGTTTTTTGTCAACAATTAGGACACAATAGATTTGGTATATGCTTTGAGTCATAACAATGGGAAGGGGGGTGGTAAGCATAAACACGTGGGCGTATCAGCGAAGTATACAATGAGAATTCGCATATGGTGTTTTAGCATTCATTTAAAAATAACATAAATACATTAAAGTTTAATCGAATGATAAGATTAGACCAGTTCATACTTAGTGGAAAAGAGGACATATTTTTTATATGTATTTATAAGGCATTAAAGTAAGTTTAATTAATTTTTATAAAGTTATTTATATTTATTGCATTTTAAGTAACATAAAATTGAATTAAATTCATATGCAAATTATATTTGTTTTTATTCCATATTTTTAATATTTAGAAGATTTTCTAAATTATAGAAATATTTCCAAAACGAAAATTGTATTACATACATATAATTGGTTTTATAGCTTCACATTAATCTATTCTCATTTGTCCATTGACTATTGAATAAAGAAAATATTCCTTCAACTTTAACATTATGAGCTGATATAGCAAAAATGAAGCTTGCTATAATTAACAGTTCATTATGTTGTTAAGGATTGGAATATCAGAGAAATATTTGACCCATACTTGGTGAAGAGGAAGTTTTGCAAACAAATCTCATTTTTGTAATAAACGATTTAAGGTTGCAAAATTGGTTGAACAATTAAAGAAACATTTTTATTTTTCAAAAAATCTATAGACTTTTTTTAAAATCAGACCAATCGGGAACATTTTTAATTTCCACCCATTATAAATACTCCAATTCTTCTAGAGGTTCATATTAAAGATCAAAATATTAAATGCTACCTCAATATACATTTAATTAATTATCTTATTTGTTTCAAATATAACTCGCTTTTAATCGAAAAAATTTTCATTTTTCTTTCTGTTAACAAATATTTCAATGATTTTAAATGGTTTAAACATTTCAATAATTTAATTATTTTCTTTCTCAACTGATTTAATTTTATTAAATGCATACCTCAAGGAATGAGCAAATCACAGATATGCTTTATTTAAATCATTTTTAAAAAAAATTTCTGATAAGTGATGGATTGTTAATTGAAAAAAATGTACGATTTTAATACTTCATACATTTCTAGGAAACAAGGAAATAAACAATCCATCGTATTTTTGAGTGATAGAAAAATTATAAATTCAGAATAGTATATAAGGAGAATAAATAAAAAAATTTTTAATGAATAATATTGACAAAAGCGGGGAAACTCTAGTCCTGAGAATGGACTCGCTAGTAGTCTGTTTTGTCGTCGGTAGTATGATAATAATATTTTAGAAATGTGAATAAAGTATTTTATTGTTAACTATTGAAAATAACAAATTTAATAATGTAAAACTGATTGATTTTTATAATATATAAGGTCTTTTTTTGTATCAAAAGTAAATCAATTATGTAAATGTAAATATATATCATATAAAATAACGTTTTATATATTCAATTTACATAATATAAATGTTTAATAGGTCACACGATAGCCTTAAATCTTCATTATCTAAAATGGAAAAGTATATTAACACAATAAATAATAAATCATTACGAATATGTAACAGATAATAACATGATGAGAAAAAATATAGACAAACAGAACTTATTATGATAATTGTAAAAATGCTTTTCCCGTAATAATATGAAAAAAAAAATTATTTTTAGAGGACAAATTAAAATAAAAATAGATATCTGACATATTTTTAGACATCTAAAAAGGACCATAATTTTATATAAAATTCTTGGTGTTAATTATAAAATCTCTAGTTACATCCAAATCACTGTAATTAAGCTGTTGCATATTTATTTTAGATTTAGTAAATAATCTAATTAATAATTTATTTTAGATTAAAAAATATGCTTATGAGTTGACCATATGATTTGAATTCCCTTATAATTGAATAGAATGGATGTAATATTGGAGTTTAAAATAAATATGCACCGAAGATATGGCTAGTTAACAATTGGTTAAAAAATGTATTTAAGGTAAGGCCAGTCCATTCGGTGGACCAAAGATCTTCCATAGAAAATGGTATTTTTTAAACATTATTATATAGATCTGATCTCAATTCAAGTATTTGTAAAAATAGAATAATAAAATTCAAATTATTTTTTATTTAAAAAAATTATATAAAATTTTATTTTCAAATTCAATGTTAAAAAAGATTACAATAAGATAAATTTTTTATTATAAATATTAACATACCATATTGTTATTAATTTTTTTTTAAACTAACATAATTATATAACACAAGTTCAGAGTTGTTAAAGTAGCGCGCTACGTAGCGCTCTATCTTTTTTGGTAGCTATAGCTAATAGCGGCTACTTTTTTTGTAATTATTTAACGCGCTACTTTTTTAAAAGTAGATAATGAATGTAAGCATAAGCACGAAAATTTAAATATAGTACCATAATTAATTATAATTTTTATGATTTATTATTTAATTTTGAAATTGAAATATATTTTCAATTTGTTTTATAAACTTAAATCACCTGTTAATAATTTAAAATGACATCGCATATGGATATCCAAATCGTTGAAAGTGATTCAGAGTCAGACATTGATATTAATGAAATGGAAGATACCAGGGAAGAAAATGATATTCATAGCAATACTTTCCCATTCCCTAGATTTCAAAAATTTTCCAAGTAAAACAAAAAGTGACTTCGAATTTATGTTTAAAATGTAAAAAAAATATTTCCTCAAATCAATCCAGTAGCTATAACCTCAAGAAACACCTAAAGGTAAATTATCATTTTTACATAAAATGATAATATTTATTTTATAAGACTGTTCATGCTAATAGTTTTAAGGAAATGGAAAAACATATAAATAACCTTGGTATAGGTGAATCTACATCCAAAAAGACTAATTCAATTCAGACCAAATTAATTCAAATGCCAATATTTCTCAGAAATTAACTGATAAAGTTATTGTTGATTTTATAATTGATACAGTTCAGCCAATGTCTTTGTGATAATCCATCATTTACTATGATGATTAAAACTTTATCACCTGGTACAACTATTTTATGTCGCCAGACACTTGTGAATAAAATAGCAGATAAGTTTAAAGTGATGAAAGATGCTTTAATAGTAGAATTATCAGAGATATTTCAGATATGTACCACGGCTGATAGTTGGACACATAACAGAAGGTAAACACTTATTTATATTTATAAATTGATCTGATTAAATATTTTTAGAGCGTATTCGGGAATCACAGGCCATTGGCTAGCTAGGCCCTAGGACTTTAAAAAGAAGATCTGTAGGATTAGCCCTCAAAAGGATAATTGAATGCCAGACATACGTTGTATTTGCAAATTAAATTATTGACGTCCACAAGTCTTTTAGGATTCATAATAAAGTTTGCAAGATGGTGACCCAGATGTCTATGAAGCGCGAGTATTAAGGGAAATTATCGAAAAAGGATTTGAGTGCCGAGGAACGTTATATTGTATTGAAAGCATTATTAAAATCGATTTTACATAAAACGGAGTTTGTTGGTGGATGTTGGAGGTAGATTCGTAGGCCGTGAGAGTCTATATCTACGCCTCCTTTTGTTCCGCATCCTAATTGGTATTTGCCAAACAGGGAATGAGTATCAAATTTTATTTTTTTTGTTATAATTTTAGCTATCAGGCGTCTGAAAAATTAACCGATTACCATTGGGCGGATGACGCCAATAGGTTTTTCAAAAGCTATCAAGTTAGCAATATATTTTGATGAGCTAATGTCGTATCTTTATTTGTTATATTATTAAGGAAGGTGGTAAGTGAGTTAAAAAAATTATTGGAATTATGAGATTTTAAAAATGTTTGGAAGTAAGAAGGTCTATAGCCATCCGGGCCTGCTGCTGAAAATTTATTAAATTCACTTATTGTATCGCGAATATCTTGGTTTGTAATAATGAATGGGGGAATATTGAGTGGTGGGTTTGGTAAGCCAATATAAGAGGCACGAGGATGAAGGGATTTTAGGTTGTTAAGGGTCTAGTCGTTAGATGGAGCGAGTTTTGTTTGTGAAGAGATTCACCACATATGTCACCTTCATTTATTTTTTTGGAAATTTTGTTGCAGGTATTATTGAAACTTTCATTAGAATTATTGAGATTTTTAACGTATTCTAATAGTGTTAAATTTTCCAATATTTTGAGTCTGTCTTATATTAGGTTAGGTATTGAGGTAGATTTGTTATCTTTTGTGATTGAGAGGCATTTGAAAGGGAATGTGAAGAGATTATTCCAATGATTTAAATTTGACAAATCTATATTAATATTATCAAATAATATAGTAAGATGGTCATTGATTTGGTAATTAACACTAGATGAGATGTGTTGATAAATTCTTCTAGTGATTTGTTATATACTTGTTTGTGTTTGGTATTGATTGGGGGTTCAATTAGTTTTGTGCAAAGTGTATTAGAACCTGAGCAAGGGAGAGCTGGAGGGCCATGTTTGTATAGATGGTCATCTTTTTTTAATATTAATAAGTTTGTGACAGGTTGGGCAGATTCCTTTCATGCTAATGACGAGAAGGTGGTTTAATACCTGAGAAGTTTGTCTAAGGCAAAAACATTGGATTGAGATATTTGGCATGTTGGTATATAAGGGTTTTGATATAGATGGAATCAGAATAATTAATTTATATAGTGCATATGAGGTATTTTTACTTCCAAGATAATATGTTCATAATAGTTTCAATTATAATGAGCTTGTTATAAACTCTGAAATTATGGGTGCAGGTGCTAATAACAGCCCATAGCCTCTAGAAGGTCAGAGACTTTTAAAATACGTTAAAATCTTGAGTAATTTTCCGATAATTCTCTGAAGGCCTTTCGGTCAAACTCTTCTTTCTCCCTAAATTTTTAAAAAATTGCGAAAATTACTGGGGACTAGAACAAGGGGATTAGCTACTCTCCCCCCTTACGACCTTGTTTATCCATAGACATATCAGATTTTTAATTCCATCTTAGTGGGAATAGAATTTCAACTCTTATTAGAATCACCAATTAAATTTGATTTTCTCGGGATAAGCTTCCAGTTACTTATTTATTCTAAGTTCAAGTTTTACAAAGATGATCGAGTTATAATCGGCAAAAATAAAAATTTATAAAATTTTTTCCTCTTCATATTAACATAGAAAATTATGATCTAATTTTTCAAAAAAAAAAAATTATCACCTTATTAATTAAAATTATTTACTAAATAAAAATGATCATTTATATACAATTTTTTTTATTGAAATATAGTAATGGACTAAATATATGATTTCATTTATTTAATCGAAATTTGAAATAAGTATATTATATTTGTATTGTAAAAAAATAAATGATACAATATAATAAGTAGGAATTATAATGAAGATTCTGTAAAATAAACAGCACCAAAAAATATTAATTTTATAGTTTATACATGATTTATTAATAAATCTTTTAAGATTTTAAAGAAACGGGAATGATTACGAGGATGTAGAATGTTCAACATTATCTTAAAATAAAATAGTGAATGTATCTCGCGGTTAAAATTTCTAAATAAATTTCAAAGTTTTTTTTAATATTAAATATAATATATAAAGAAATAAGATCTTTTTTTATAAAAATGAGATTGATAGCCCTCCATGGAGAAAATAAAAAATTATTAATTTTCCTTATTAATAAATTTTAAACATATAATTACGTATATAATATAATATTGTATAAATTTTCCTAAAAGAAATATATAATGTATGAAATAAATAGGAACATATATATCAATAATAAAGAATCGTTATATGATTTCAAAACTAAAGATAAATGTCGGTTAATCAGGCTAAAGTAAAATATCATTATTGCAAAAACGTTATGACATTGAAAAAATATCGTTATTTTATCTAAAATTGCATAATTTTATTTAGAGGAATTTTGAGTAAAAGGTTTGTTTCTCTTAAATTTATATATGGTGGAAGAAAAAGGAAGATTCATTCTTCCTGAACTACATTTACATTATCGGTTACATTGTCTGGAGAAGACTGGCGACTATAAGATAATTCTTTGATCCCCTTCTTGATTATCATACAGTTTATGGTGGATTCCATTCCTTCCACATTAGAAATGTCAGATGATTTATCGTTTAAATCATCCATGTATTTGGATTTCTTGAATCCCAATGGATGTTTCGACGAAGAGAAGGTTAATTCCTCATCAACAAGACCTACTTCCTTTATGGGTTCTGATTCTGGAGATGAACCCATAGATCCACGAAGGTTGAATGAATCAGTCTTGCTATCCAACAATTGATTTTCGTTATAACGTACATCTAACATGCCATAATCTTCAACATCGTTATCTTGCCTTAAATTATGATTAACATTTGAAGGTTTTTTGGAAGAATCGTTGTCTTCCTCGCTGATTTCAACTCTGTTGATCGATTCTGATGTGATTATCATATACCGCCGTTCGTCAAATTGGTCGGGAGTGGGGTCCCCATTTTCGCTATATGAAGCATCCGGCGTATATGTTTGCTGCAGGTAAGCTTTCTTGGGGTGATCTTGGCTAGTCGTTAATGACTGATTGTAGACAGAGTTGTGCTGGGAATTGTCGTCAAAAAAATAGGCCTGGTGACGCCTCTTGGTCTCATCCATTAAATTGTTGATACCCAACAACCTTTGCTGGTTTTCATTATCGATAGGAACATTTATTTCTGTATCCTTGGTACCGTAATCGTCCTGATTGTTCATCAATATGCCATAATTAGCGTTCAAGATCATTTCTCTGGCTTGATGCTGTTGCTCCAAAGGAATATTCTCGGTGAAATTTCTTATATCCATCATCATCTTTTCTTGACTTAGCTTTTGTTCATATAAATCTTTTTTGTCGGACATCGACATATCAGACGTATGGTTGCTATGGCTACTTTTCACTTTTTTGGCGTTGTGATTGTTTATAACGGAATTTCTAAGAGATTTGTTGGGATTTATACCAGTCCCCGCATTTTTTGAGTTGCCATGAGGGCCGCGTTTATGGGTAACAATTCCGTGATGTTGATTTAAAGCGTAATGAGTTAGTCCTTGACTTCCCCCTAAGGGATTTTCGCTATTATCTAGCATGTGATTGTTATTTGAATATTGAGAATTGTCAGGAGGATTCCACACATTGTTTTGAGAACCGTTTTGGGCTGTGACTAATCCGTACCCAGAATTTTGAGAGGACATGGAGGCCTTTTCCATGGCTTTTAGCATTTCATTCAACACATTGTGTATAGATTGAATGGAAGCCGAAAGAGCCGGTGAACCAAAACCATGGGTGATTAGGCTGAAATGTGTGAGATTTTTTTGGATGTTGGGTTCTAGGATTTGTTGAGGCCTTGAGTTACCTAGGGGGGATCTGTCTTTATTGAGGAGATCAAGAAGTTCTTTAGTAACTTGTCTTAATTGATATAATTTTAAATATCATTAAATTGTAGTTGTAATTTCTCAGACTTTATTAAAAAATTTTTACCATTATTTTCATGTAAATTTTCATTTGTATTAAATATGACTTGTTTAATATATCATTTTTTTTACTTAGTTGCTAGAACCATATTCTTATATGTCGAGTATTCTGATGGGTCATGTTGACGGCATATATATTCAGCCACTTGTTTAGAAGGAAACTCCGTTTCACAAGCATACCCAAAATCTCTGGCTAAATGAACGGCTTCGCCTAAAAATAGTTAAATTCGAATTGACAATTTAAAAAAACAAAAATAAAATTGATCTTTTTGTCATTCTTTAAGTTTTCTCTTATTCTTTTTTTTTAATATATCAATCTCATCGTATATTATATAATCTTCTAATCCCAAGATCATCCTGAATCCCAGACTATAATTATAGTTCGGGATATAGGTTTAAAAGAAATTACGTTTGACAAAACTATATCATGAATTAAATAAATCTTAAAATTTTAAACTTTTTTGTAACTTTGTGCCAAAATATAATTTATGTTTTAATTCCGACTTTTTTTTTGACTATACAAAAGACGATTAAAAATATTATAATTATTCAGTTTCTTGCATTTCTATTTTAATAATTTCGAAAAGATTAAATTAATATTTTATATTTGTTGTAGAATAATATAAAATAAATTTTATATTTGTTTTGATTAAAAATTAAAATATTCGTGTATATTTAACACGGAAAATACTTGCGCTGGCTCCTTATAACAGAGTTTTCTGTTGTATTAAATGAAGGTAATTCTGCTATAATGGCACCATGGGGAATTCGATAAATTAATATTAAAGCATATTCAGCTTTAAAACCTTCCTACATTTAATATCACGGAATTTCCTATACAAGAGCCAGAGCGTTTGGCATGTTTAAATATATGAGACAATATTTCAACATTTATATACTGGCCAGGAATAGGGTTATTTCCGGATTTTTATCAAATAATTTTAAAACAAATATACTTTTTGAGATTTGAAATTTAAACCAAAAATGAATTTAATAAGATAATTTTTTTTGCAAATTTAAATTTAAACACCTCTAAAGTAACTTTAAAATTTTTTTTGTAAAAGAAAAACAATTCAATGTTATCTTATACAAAAATATTGATAACTTTCAATTAAATTATAAAAGCTGAGGTAGAGTTAGGCGTGGCGCCTATTAGCGTTTTATTTAGGCATTTATTTATAAGCTATTTTTAGTACAAGTAGTAAATATTTTGATAGACAATTAACTAGCTCCAACAAATTGCTATTTAAATTTTTTGAGTATTTTATATTTTGATTTATGGACACATGACATTAATATTAGAAGTCGGCCAAATATGTTTCCACTCGCCAGAAGGGGGTTGGGTAGAGCAGTGGCGCCACTAAAAAAGATTTAATGACCTTTTTTAAAGGTAATGTTAAATTTTCAGTGGGCTCTTTAAATATTAGGAGGCTCGAGCAGCTTTTGAGCATAATTTTATAATAATTTTTGTGTTTTTTTTTGTTTTATTTTAACGAGATGTTACTTTTTTTTCAAAGGGGTAATGATAGGCTAATCTCAAAATTAAAATCTTTGTAATTCTGATATATTTATATAACAAATGGGTAGGAAACTACGATTTCGAAGTTTAATTATTAAAATTTGGGATAGTTAATTTTACAATAATTGAAATTTTTAATGCCGGCTTCTATAGTATAATAAGAGTGAGTTGATGGATTTTTATGAACGAACTTTAGAATGTTTCGAAAAAAAAAATCAACGGCAAATTTAAATCTGATTTCAGTATTTTACCTTCGACTAACGATGTTAGAAGTGTAACATTTGCAGCTTTCCTCCTTCCAGCTGGTAAATTAAGTCCTATTTTTTCCAACTTGTCTCTCAAAGTTTTACCACCGTTTTTAGATTTAGCCCTATAACAAAATAAAATATTTTTTTTTTCAACAAAAATATGAGATGCTCCACAATATTAATAATAAATATGATCTTACCAACCAAGTGCTGCATTCATTTTTCAAATAAATAATTAATTTGTTAATAAAAAGTAAATGTTATTAAAATTAATTAGAACTTCTAATTTTATTTACCTTCGAAGCACTCCTCCTAGCAAAGAAGCATTCAAACATTCAGGAGGTGACAACCTTCTTTGTACCTCTCCCACCGTAACCTTGTACTTTGACGTTGAGCTTAATAAAGATAATCTTCCCGGCACTGAACAGAATATATCGCTTGGTGATACAATGTTTGGAGATATGATTAGATCTTTGTTTTCTATCTTCGGTCTTATACTAGCCGATGAGACTAATAAATTAATTTTATTAATAACATTTAATATTACAAAATGTTTAGAAAAAATTATTTGATTTGAATAATTAATATTTAAATTAATGTAAACCATTCATATATAATCCTTTTTTAAATTTAGAAGAAATTCATAGGAAAATCGGTAGGAGTTTACCCTATTTAACAAGCTGGAATCATCCAGCCCCTGACAAATTAGTTCTATCCGATTTTCCTGCTCTTTCTAATCGACTATAGTAAATAATGTTATAGATCGTATGATCCCTCGAGCTAATTTAGATTTCCTTTTATTTTTATAATTTATATTTGGGTTGCTAATTTTGATTTGGTAGGCTGGCCTCCTCTACTTATAGAAATCACTTATAAAACGTTTCCCGCGCGACCAGAAATTTACAGCATTAAAAAATATGTAAGAGCAGAAAACAAACCATGAATTATTTTACGTTGATTACATTACATTACATTATATACTTAAACTATTATATTGTACTTTTTCCTTTTAATTATCTTAAAATGTATATAAGATATACAAATAGCTTTATTTTCTTTCTACAAAGAGAAATAAATATCTTATTTGTCCCATATTTGGAAAACATTACAATATTAACAATAAAAATTATGAATTTGCAAGACTTGTGTTTCTATAAATTTTGTGATTAATATCATATTTTTTTATTAAAGTGTTTTGCGTGAATGAATGATAAAGAATGATAAAAAAAAATCTCGTTTTTTCAAATAAAATTGTCTTTTTTTATTGTTTTATATTTTATGAGGAAAATATAATTCCTTTTTATTTTATACTTATATAAAAAAAACATAACCTAATTTTATTAATTTTTATAGGAGAATTTTGTGCTGTTATTATAAATTTCTTTTTATCTTTTATAATTATTAATATTTTTCTGTCATTATTTACTGATGGCTGAATCTGGAAATTTCTTTCTTCCTTTCTTTCTTTCTTTCCTTCCCTTTTTATCTTTTTTATCTTTCCTTCCCTGTGTTTCACAGATAAATATTTCTATTATTGCTCTTTTGTTTTTGAAGATTTTTTTTTTCATATTTTCTTTTTAGTCGATCATCATAAGCACATTATGCATAAATAATGTGTAAAAAATATTAAATACTTTTCTTGATGACTGAACTGGGCTCATTGCCGGGTGTGAAATTCAGGGAGTTAACCGGATTATTGTGGAAACTTCTCTCCTAAAAATTTATTTTTTAAGTGATAGAATTATAAATTAGGTTTATTAAGTAGGGGGTTATAATAAACACTATATTTGCGAATATACTAACCTCTAGTGTTGTTAAAAAGCCCTATTCTGATGGATTTTTTTATAACTCAATTTCGAGAATAATATATATGTAAATACTTTATTTGCCAATAAAATTTTAAAAAACATTTTATATCAAACCAGAATATAAAATTTATATAATCGAATTACTTATTCAATTACATAACAAAATTTTTCATAATTTTATTTAAATGCATAAGGAAGCTTGTTAGGTTGGTAAGCCTCTCCTTCCCTTTTCAACTATTCCATGATATTTAATTTCATAGTAGAGTAAAAAAAAATATAATTTAATATTATTCCTTAGTAAATGAATATAATGTGTCTAGAACTGAATTATACGGTGAAAAGCTATCATTATATCATTATTTTTTAAATTCACAGATGAAAATGAAATGTTTAGAATACAAACAAATTGATTAAACCATCAGTGGAAAAAGATCCCAGCATAATTAACAAATGTGCTGTTAAAATTGTAAAAGAAAGTCAACTTTCATTATTCTTCCCTATATTATATTAGAGGTCTGCATTGGGCAGGTTTTTCGCCCACCCGCCCATACTTTGTATGGGCATGGTCGGGTTTTTTAAATATTTGTATCATTGGGCAGGTGGCGGGTGGGTTGAGAAAATTTTTTAACTAATGGGCGAGCGTGGGCGGTAAACTTTTGATATTTTTCAGGCGAAATGAGCAGAACAGACTTCAATTTATTAAAGTTTTATTTCATAACATATTGTATATGTTTAATTAAAAATACATTTAAATAAATAAATAAAGAGCCAAACCAGCCATTAAAATAATTTTTAAGCATTAGACGGGTGGGCAGGTTAACCAAAATTTATAGAAAAATGGGCTGGCGGGCAAAATTTGTGAAAAAATTATAAGTGAGCTGGTGGGCGGGTTAGATAAATTTCTAAACAACGAGTGGGCGGACTTTGCTAAAAACCCTCCCATTGCAGACGTATACTTAGTGATCTGCATCGGGCCTAATTTTTCGCCCGGACCGGCCAAGCACGAAATTTTTTTATAAATGTTTGCAGGCCCGGCCCTAACCCGAAATTTTTTTTAAAAATAATCATAATCCCGGCCCGGCCCGAATTTATTTAAATATAGAAATTAATTTTTATAATTACCCAAAATAAAAGACATATGTTATATGTCGTATAGTTACAAAAATCAAATTATAAAATTGATAATTTAGATATATTTAAAAAATTTCCAAGGTCCGACCCAACCCGGCCCGGACCCATTTATTTTAAATAAAATTAGACCCGACTTGGGCCGGGCCTAACTTTGCAGATCTCTACCTATACTATATACAACAAGAGAATGATAATATCGTAAAAATAAAAGGAGAGCATAATTAAATCGACATTAATTAATCCAAAACCAATACAATATTTAGTTTACGAATTGCTTAGACTAAAAAGGTCATGAAAAAGCTAAAAGTATTAGATATAATTATACCATATCATTTTGGGATGGAGAAGTATTTTCCAGGAATTGAATAAATCTCTGATGTTGATGTTGTAGATGCATGGGAGTCGATGGGCTTCCCTGGTCCAAAGACACACAGCTTTTTGTGATATTATTTATATCGGAAATATCAGAATTTTCCAACATTTCCTGTCGTTCGCTACTTTGGTTCACTATATTGTTATTACTCATAAGTGTTTTGGTATGGTAATCGTTTATATTGTTTCTAATAATTGAATCAATACATTTTTGAGCTAAAAAAAAGATATAAATTTATACATTTAAAAATTTGGAATTGAAATGGAATAAAAAAAAATCTAATACCAATTCACACAATAATCTTAACAATAATCACCCAACCCCTGATATGACAACTGAGCAACGCTTCGATGAGAGATCCGAAGAACCCAATAAAACATACATCGATTCCTTCAACAGTTTAGAAAATTTACAACCGAAAGAGTATCCTTCACCGCTAAACAAAGAATCTCCACCGGCAAAAAGAAGAAATCAGATATAAATTCGAATTCAGGATCTCCCAATTCGACCACTATATCACAGTACCGAACCGAGGCTCTAGCAAGCACCATGGCTGAATTAATAAACGATCAAGATAAAGGTTGCCTAGAGGAAAACGAACAAAGCCTTAACGAGAGGAGAGAAGAGAAAAAATGATGGTGGATATGCTACTATGATAAGTTACACGGATCTGCATAACCTTAATCTGCAACAGCAAATCGCTGCCCTGGAAACTGTTAACTCTGAACGGATTATCAATAATAATAACATATATTAAAAATTATATGTAATGTATATTAAATAACAATAAAAATATATTGTAAATTTTTTCTCACATAGTTAAATTAGATATTTATAGATTTAATAATAAAATTTATATTTTTAAACTAATTAGATAGTTTTAAAAATTTTAATAATTTATTTATAATTTTTTATAAAACAATAATCATTTTATTTCGGAAATATAATGAGAAAGTAAAGGAGATCGCTAATATGTTTGGGATTAAAAATTTTAAACCTAGAGTAGTTTTTAGATACTCCAATCGCTTAAATATTGATGCATTTACGATGAAGATTTTAACCCCCCCCCCCCCCCCCCCATTGATCAATCCTGGCTATGCCACTGCATAATTTTATTAATTTTTATAGGAGAATTTTGTGCTGTTATTATAATTTTCTTTTTATCTTTTATAATTATTAATATTTTTCTGTCATTATTTACTGATGGCTGAATCTGGAAATTTCTTTCTTTTTTTCTTCCTCCTTTCCTTCCCTTTTTATCTTTCCTTCCCTATATGTTTCACAGATAAATATTTCTATTATTGCTCTTTTGTTTTTTCGTATTTTCTTTTTAGTCGATCATCATAAGCACATTATGCATAAATAATGTGTAAAAAATATTAAATACTTTTCTTGATGACTGAACTGGGCTCATTGCCTGGTGTGAAATTCAGGGAGTTAACCGGATTATTGTGGAAACTTCTCTCCTAAAATTTATTTTTTAAGTGATAGAATTATAAATTAGGTGTATTAAGTAGGGGGGTATAATAAACACTATATTTGCGAATATAGTAGTCTCCACATCTTTCTTCACTACCCATAAATCTAGGGAAAATGTGGTATCATGGAGAATTACTCCCAACTTAGTTTTCCCCAAAATTACAATTTCCGACCTGTCAAACTGCCTGACGCACATAGATTCTTTTTCAAGTATGCTCCCAGACCAATACTTATAATAATTTTTCCTAGACATTATTGAAATGCTAGCCCCTGTGTCGAATAACATGTCGATGTCCCAGTCAACTCTTACAGTAACTCTCGGACAAGGACAAGGTTCGACTAATCGCTCAGTCATTAAAAACTCATATGTTTTTTAATTGACTGATCAATATTTATTTCATTTGAAACATCAGTTTCACGAGAATTCACATTTGAACATAAATTCAACTCGGAATTTAGCGGTTCTTTAATAATATTCATATTCTTTTTAACAATATCACGGGGATACCTTTCCCATTCGAAAGTATTAACATCCCTCTTATCGGAATATTTAACAATACCCTTAGGATATTTCCCCCATCTAAAATTATTAGAATCTTCATTATTTTTATTTTTATCATCAGGATAAAAAAAATTTCTGTTAAAACCACGGCTTTTATGAGAATCATATCTCATTTCAGCATGGTTATATAATTTATTACTATTTCGATCTCCCGATATCCTACCCAATATATGATTACACCTGTAATCATATAGTCAATTTTTGGTACAGTTTATGGGTACATGTCCCGGTTTGTTACACTTAAAACGTAAACGGGATTTACCATAATTCGATTGTGGAACCTCCAATTTATTCGTGTTGGTACCAGAAATTTTTCTAACATTAGAATTTTCTAGTATCAATTTCCTTAACGGAAAACCCTCACAAAAATTTTGTTCTTTGACCACACAGGTCTCTACCTTGTGGGCCTTATACCCACAGCGGGTACATTTCAAATCTTCAAAGATTTTTTTATTCCAGGAGAAAATATTTTTCCCATCTGATCCCGTCGGAACACATATTTGGCCTTTACCTCCATTACTATTCAAATTAATTAATTTATGTATATCTTGATAGATGATCTTAATCATCTCTTTCATTTCTTTCAGTTCTCTGAGGATAACCACAGATCTCTCCACCATTTCCAAATGATCATCGTTATTACATTTCAACATTTCTGGTCTGCCGTTTTAGATTTCATTTAAAACCTCATTTAAATTACTTTCCAAGACCGATATTTTTTTCCAACAATCAGTCGACACTGAGTGTCTCTTTTCCAATTACCATATACTTTGGTCGCAACCAAGGTACATTTTCCAAATAAAAATTTCAAAATAATATAAATTAAAGATTTAATTACTATTAATCCTAATGTAATTAAATGATGGCCTATATCCAATTCATTAATGTTCTGATACAAAATTTTATAACCCATATCCTTAAGGATGGCAACTTTATTAATAAAACTAGGCTTAGGATACTTATCGAAATATACAACCATCGCATATTACGAATTTACTTTACTCTAAAATTAATTTATTACAGAAAATCATATTATATAATAAAGCTTGGGTGTTAATCGAACTAATCTAAAAAATACTTTTCAAACTATTTTATTAATTAAAATTCTAAAAAATTTATACAACAAAAATGATATGATTGCGTTGTGTCCTAAGGAGAAATACAAAATGTAAAATAAAAATGTGGCTTTTACCTTATAATAACAAATAATTCTGGTATCTAATATCCTATGGTCACGGTCAACAACTAACAAAATAGAGAAGAAAAAAACTTACCAAAATCCAAAATATAAAAAAAAGAACTTACAGTAAATCAATAAATCAAAAGAACCCAAAAATGAAGGAATTTACAAAAAATCAAAGAGCCTACGTAAAATATTAGAACTTAAAACCAATGGCTTACACAGATATCTCAATAATACTTCGATAACTCTTATAAATCAAACTTGATTAAAACAAAATCTTAGAAAAATTAATTCTTCGCTTTTGAAAATTTAAGCACAAATGATATTAATCGTTTTTTTTTATTTTAAGCACACAAAAAAATTAATCTTATAATTTTAAGCATAAAAAGAAATTATTTTATAAATTTAAGCATAAAAAAATTAATGATCAAAATCAAATCATTTTACAAAAAACTATATGATAAAAAATGATATCAAAATACAAAGTTTTATTATTAAAAATGATTGACATTTATATTAATTTTATATAAACAAAAGGGAAAAATATTGTGAACTACAACACTAACCTCTAGTGTTGTTAAAAAGTCCTATTCTGATGGATTTTTTTATAACTCAATTTCGAGAATAATATATTTGTAAATATTTTATTTGCCAATAAAATTTTAAAAAAACATTTTATACCAATCAAGAATATAAAATTTATATAATATTTAATACGAATTATTCAATTACATAACAAAATTTTTCATTATTTTATTTAAATGCATAAGGAAGCTATGTATAAAATTTGTTAGGTTTGGTAAGCCTCTCCTGCCCTTTTCCACTATTCCATGATATTTAATTTCATAGTAGAGTAAAAAAAAAATATTATTTAATATTATTCCTTAGTAAATGAATATAATGTGTCTAGAACTGAATTATACTGTGGAAAGCTATCATTATATCATTATTTTTTAAATTCACAGATGAAAATGAAAAGTTTAGAATACAAAAAATAAATTGATTAAACTATCAGTGGGAAAAGATCCTAGCATAATTAACAAATGTGCTGTTAAAATTGTAAAAGAAACGTCAACTTTCGTTGTTCTTCCCTATATTATATATTAGAGGTCTGCATTGGGCGGGTTTTTCGCCCACCCGCCCATGCCAGCCCATACTTTGAATGGGCATGGTCGGGTTTTTAAATATTTGCAACATTGGGCAGGTAGGGTGGGTTGAGAAAATTTTTTAACTAATGGGCGGGCGTGGGTGGTAAACTTTTGATATTTTTCAGGCGAAATGAGCAGAACAGACTTCAATTTATTAAAAATAATAGTTTTATTTAATAACATATTATATATGTTTAATTAAGAATACATTTAGATAAATAAATTAAGAGCCAAACCATCCATTAAAATATTTTTAAGCATTAGACGGGTTGTCAGGTTAACCAAAATTTATAGATAAATGGGCGGACGGGCAAATTTATTGAAAAAATTATAAGTGAGGTGGTGGGAGTGGGCGGACTTTTTGCAAAAAACCCGCCCATTGCAGACCTATACTATATACATCAGAATGATAATATCGTAAAAATAAAAGGAGAGCATAATTAAAATTTCGACATTAATTAATCCAAAACCAATACAATATTTAGTTTTCGAATTGCCTAGACTAAAAAGGTCATGAAAAAGCTAAAAGCATTAGATATTATTATACCATATCATTTTGGGATGGAGAAGTATTTTCCATGAATTGAATAAATCTCTGATGTTGATGATGTAGATGCATGGGAGTCGATGGGCTTCCCTGGTCCAAAGACACACAGCTTTTTGTTATATTATTTATATCGGAAATATCAGAATTTTCCATCATTTCCTGTCGTTCGCTACTTTGGTTCACTATATTGTTATTACTCATAAGTGTTTTGGTATGGTAATCGTTTATATTGTTTCTAATAATTGAATCAATACATTTTTGAGCTAAAAAAAGATATAAATTTATACATTTAAAAATATGGAATTGAAATGGAATAAAAAAATCTAATATCAATTGACACCATTATCTTAACACACCCAACCCCTGATATGACAACTGAGCAACGCTTCGATGAGAGATCCGAAGTACCCAATAAAACATATGTCGATTCCTTCAACAGTTTAGAAAATTTACAACCGAAAGCAGTATCCCACATCGCTAAACAAATAATCTCCACCGGCAAAAACAAGAGATCAGATATAAATTCGAATTCAGGATCTCCCAATTCGATCTCCACTAGCAAGCGTCATGCTTGAATTAATAAACGATCAAGATAAAGGTTGCCTACAGGAAAACGAACAAAGCCTTAACGAGAGAAGAGAAAAAATGTTGGACGGATATGCTATTATGATAAGTTACAAGGATCGGCATAACCTTAATCTGCAACAGCAAATCGCTGTCCTGGAAGCTGTTAACACTGTACGGATTATATAAAATATTAACAATGATATCGATAACGCTAACCAAACTTTCTAAGAGGAGGCTGAGGATCAGATGAGGAAATTGTTCGAAATGAGAGAAAGAGAAAGGCAAATATTTGAGATGGAGTTTAAACAATTTCAGGAGTCAGCTCATAATTTGCACGGAGCCGAAGGCGGAAGGTACTTGTATATGTTTAGGTTACCTAAATTGTCGCAAGAAAATTTTTTAAACATGGAGAAAGAAAGAGGGGACAAGATGAGATGTTTATCAAAGATTGGAATGTTAAAGGGAATGGAGAATTTTCAACAGAAGAACTGGTTACTTTAGAATCTAATAATAAAATAATTATGTCGTCTCTCGATAAGCAACATCAAAATTTTCATAATAAAAAAATGAAGCACATGATAGATGTTGCTAAAAAGGATAGCAAATATTGAAGCATGACAAGTAATCTTTATTGTCCCACCCATAAAATGATAGGTCAATCAAACAAAAGAAAAGTATTCTCAGCTACTCCACCTTTAACGAGTGTTTGGAAACTTTTTCAAAATCGATGTACTATTATAATCCTTTTTCTTCATTCTATTAACAGTCTTAATGGCCGGGTTGAATTCCATTTCTGAAGCTTTTCTTCTAAATTCCTCCCTAAATATTTCCTGATCAAATGGCACCAGAAAATGTATTTTAATCGATGTTGCTTATCGAGAGACGACATAATTATTTTATTACTAAATTTTATTAATTTTTATAGGAGAATTTTGTGCTGTTATTATAATTTTCTTTTTATCTTTTATAATTATTATTTTTCTGTCATTATTTACTGATGGCTGAATCTGGAAATTTCTTTCTTTCTTTCTTTATTTTTTTTTCCTCCTTTCCTTCCCTTTTTATCTTTCCTTCCCTGTGTTTCACAGATAAATATTTCTATTTTTGCTCTTTTGTTTTTTAAGATTTTTTTTTCATATTTTCTATTTAGTAGATCATCATAAGCACATTATGCATAAATAATGTTTAAAAAATATTATATATACTTTTCTTGTTGACTGAACTGGGCTCATTGCCGGGTGTGAAATTCAGGGAGTTAACCGGATTATTGTGGAAACTTCTCTCCTAAAATTTATTTTTTTAAGTGATATAATTATAAAGTAGGTGTATTAATTTAGGGGTTATAATAAACACTATATTTGCGAATATACTAACCTCTAGTGTTGTTAAAAAGCCCTATTTGATGTTTAAAACGTCCCCATTAAGATTATGACCAAAATAATATTAGGTAGCTCTTAGATGGCAGAAAGGTTTGGGCTTGTAACTACCCAAATTTTGAAGCTTATATTTGGTTGAGATCTTAATCGGGCCATTTTTAGAAATCGACCCGAACAGCGCTTTTTAACAACACTATTAACCTCTAAGGGTTATTTTCTTACCAAAAATATGTAACTATATAATTAATGGTAATTAGTATGGAAACCTTTGAAAAAAAAACCCTAGGGGAAGAACCCCCATTCTTTTCTCCTGTTTTTATAGATTTATATTTCGTACAACTTTCAATAAATTCCTCATATATAAGTTTGAGTTGATCCATACAAAAATTTTTTAAAAGGGGAAGAGAATATACAATTTATGTAATAGTTATAACTTCCAGGCGCGTAGCCAGCGGTTGTAGCAAATGAAAAAATATATAAGGCTTTCATGAATTGTGTAGTGCAAAGTATTCTATTTCAAATAGGTAATATTATATTCTATCTCAAATTTAGAAAAAGGTTCAAAGGTAATATTTTAACCGACGAATTTAAAGAAGATTTTTTTACATTTTTTTAAAATTCTTAATAGATAAAGATTCTATTTAATTTTTCTCTACTAATAACTATGATAAGGCAAAATTTCCAGAGTGTATGAAATGTTCAGATATCCTAAATAACTGAATTTGCTGAATATAATTATTTCTGAGACTTCTTGTGCTACAAAAAAAAGAAACTGCAAGAAGAAGGCACAACTAAATGAAGCCTTGGACATTAAGCATTACAGCATTTTTGGATCTAAGTAGAACTTATTTTGATTGCCTTTTAAGAAATATCAGAATGACATAAACCAGATATTGCATCTGAAGCTGATACATTATTAGATTCAACTAGCCGATTTATTTTGCATTGAAATGTGTTAATAAATGACTTATTTCAATTTTATGCAACTTTTTTCAAATGGATTTGAGGTTATGAGAATCACGACTTTTATTATATTATACAACTTAAAAAATTAAGAGATAAAGTAGATTAAGAATTTACAAGATTTATGTTATTGTTGAGGTGAGGCAAAATTATATGATTTTGAGATTCGTAAGCCTCGAATTGCACCTAGACAAGCAAATATTTCCAGTATTAAACTGGACTCAATTGAGATTTACCATAAAATAACCGTATTATTTCACTTTTGGTTACATTTTTTGGTGAGACTATAGTTTAATAGGTTTTTCCGACATGTGCCTTAGGTTTTGAATTTAAAATCATTAATTGAGCTCGTTTTATTAAATTTAAAGATCTGATTTTGCCGGAAAAGCGTTCCAATATGTGCAGAATGCCCACCCAATATATTTCAGACAATTTTATGACCAACATTTGAAGAAATCATAATTTATAGTAATTTTCTCATAACTTTTTCATATTCTTAATGTAAATTGGAATTTCTTTAAAATTTCATTATAAAATTGTCTGAAATTTACAGGGTGGGTTATTGCACACCTATTGAAATGCATTTCCGGCAAAATCAGATTTTTAAATTTAAAACGTGCTCAATTAATGATTTAAAATTAAAAAAATACAAAAAAAATAATAGGGGAAATGTGCTATAAATGGCCATGTTTGAAGACTGGCCAGGGCCCTTTAACTTTTTATCTATTGGAACGATTTCTCTCAAAATTGGTCAAAATGTGTAATATCTATGATATGTACCTTACCTAAGTTCATTTATTGAAGCAATCCAATAAAAAAATATTTTAAATATACCTCTTTCTGGAAAAATGGCGTAAATACATTTTTCTGTTTGGTGAAAAATTTACTATTTCAGATTACTGAAATTTTATATTAATATTATCCACATTTAGCATTATTCACACAAAAAATTAGACTTAAAAGCTTTATTTAATAAACATATTGCTTAATAATAATAGAGAGGTGAGTATTGTCTGGGCATGTATTGATTGGCGACCACAATTCGCACATTCATATATTCATATTGAAATGAAAAGCCCTTGCAAAACAATATTTGGTGAAATTTCAAATGATGAACAAGCTTAAGAATGTTTAAAAAGATAATTAAGATATTAATTTATAATATTATCATTAAATAGATGGTGATAAATTGAGATAATACTAATTAAATTAGTGTTTAATTAATTTTTTATATAAATAAAAAAAAGTAGAAATATTAACCTAGGTCTTTTACAAGTAATATTTATAATAAAAATCTTAAATAATATATTATGGCCAGTTAACACTTAGTACTGGCCAGAAAAACAACTTTCACATAATCTCATCTAGCTCATAAATTATTATAGATATCGCTTTGATTCAAATTTTATTTCAAAGATTAATAATTAGGACACATTGATATAAAATTTGTTTGGTTGAACCAAATTTGAATACCTTTTTTTCAAAAAAGCAAAAACATGGCCATACATTTCCCCCACCTAATAAACTATAGCCTTACCCATTTTTTCAAATTAATCAAATATTTGTGATTCATTATTACAATATTATATTAGCTCTTAAATATTGTTTATTTTACATATTTTATTAGGGGAAAGGTAGCATGAGTGGCCATATTTTTGCTTTTTTCAAAAAAGAAATCATGATTTGAGTTTAACCAAACAAATTTTATATCAATGTGTAGCCCAATTCTTAATCTTTGAAATAAAATTTGAATCAAAGCTCTATCTATAATAGTTTATGAGCGATATTATGTGAAAGTTGTTTTTCTGGCCAGTCAAAACCGGGGACCCGGAGGAACCGTAAAGAACCGTTAACCCATTATAAACCGTTATAAATATCTGAACCATAACCGAACCGATATAATTATTTGTTATAGGAGTAAAAAGAACCTTTATAAAAAAAGATTAAACCGGTTTAAAAAGGTTCAAACCGGTTCAGTTTTTATATTTTAGAAAATATCCAGAATATAAACTTGCTCTTATAGTACTGGTGGTTCCCGCTACACATGTTTCTGTAGAAAGGGCTTTTTCGGGGCTAAAATGTGTGTTATCGTCACAACGAACAAAAAGGAATCCATTTATATTAGAAAATATATTATACTTATACGTTCAATAATATATTTAAAAATGAGTTATTTTGAATCTTATATATATTTTTTTATATATAATTCATAGATGCTTATAATAAAAATAAATTAGAAGATGGTGTTGCTTCAATAAAGAAAGTTCTAACCGTAATGAACCTTTATAAACCCTTGTAATTAGCTGAACCGAACCGAACCTCTATAAATTTCTTCTTAAGAACTGTAACCAAAAAGTACTTATTATAATTTTTTATATACTGAACCGTAACCAAACTGAACCGTTATAAATAACGCTTCGGGTCCTTGGTCAAAACAAATATATATTTACTGGCATAAACTATGTGTTAACTCCATAATATATAATTTAAGAATTTTATTATAAATATGAAATATTACAATATGAAATACTTGTAAAAGACCTATGATAATATTTCTTCATTTTATAAATATATAAAAATTTTATTATATACATCATTGTTATTATTACATAAGCATGAGCCTATTCTTCACAATGAATGCATTTAATCCCCTCTTTCTTGCTCTAGGAATATTTCTTTTTGCATATAGCACAGCCACTCATCATAATCTTCTTTAGGTTTATTAAACTTTACCTCATAAAATCATGTGTAACTATTCTTATCAAAAAATAAATAATTTTTAACATAAAAATTTATATAATTATGTCTAAGATAACTAATTATTTAACAGGTAATAAATACTACTATATAATTAATACCATTAAAAAATGTTCTAACATTTTATTATTATCATCAAAAAATGCTAACATATTTATAAGTTTCAACTATTTTATGCTAAACCCATTAATGATTTTCTAGCTTGTCTTGTATTAAATAATCTTATAAAATTTCCTATTAAGGTTTGATATCTATTTGAATTGCATTCTATATGGGGAATTTGTTCCATTTTTTCACCAAATATTGGTTTACACAATTCAATGTGAAAGTATGAATTCACCTATTATCATTAAATGCCATTATATGTATATAAAATAAAACTTATAAGCTCTAATTTTTTGTGTGAACTATCCTAAGCATAATATTTATATAAAATATCAATATCATAAATTAGTAATTTTTTCACCAAACAAAAAAATGTATAACATGATTAGTAAGAGGTATTATATACAGTTTATTTAAGATATTTTTTAATTGGATTGCTCTAATCAATAAATAAACTTAGATAAGGTATATATCATAAATATACACATTTCGACTAATTTTGAGAGAAATTGGTCAAAAATTAAAAGTTAAAGGTGGTGGTCATTCATCTAACCATTTATGCCACAATCTCCCCTATTTCTATTTGTGTTCGAAATTATCATTTTTTAAATATGAATGATTGTAATAAATTATATGATTCGTTTTAATAAATTTATATATGATTAGTTTTTCCAAAAACTTTTCTAAAATTTAAAAAATTAACCCCCCCCCCCCTCCCTTATAAAATTATATATTTTATTTGCAGTGAAAAAGTTTCAAATTATTTTGATAAAATGGTAGATAAATATAACTCCAAGAAAAATTTGAAATGGATATTAGCGTTTTTATTTTTAAGGTGAATATGATAAATAAATGCAAATTTATAATAATAAAACAGTGATATTTTTTTAAGCCAGTATCTAAATTATTAGCTGGTATAAGGAATTTGTCATATCCTCCCCGCTTATATACATACTCTCTCTGAGAAAAGTATATGCACACCTTTGCCACAAATCCAAGAGTGTCAATAGGCTTTTCCGTTTGGCAGGACTTACAAAGTCTAGCCATAAACCAATACTTTTTCAACTTCTTAAGATTTGGTTTTAAAAAACCTTCTTGAAGGAGCTCTTCAAAATTTTGACCTGGCTCGAGCCCCCGATAATTCATCTCTATTGACGTCACATCATTAACCATAATATATTTTACAATAAAATAATATCATTTATTTTTTAAATGTGATTGACACCAATCATTCATATATATAATTTGTTATATATTATCATTTTTATAACTCAATTTCGAGAATAATATATTTGTAAATATTTTATTTGCCAATAAAATTTTAAAAAAACATTTTATATCAATCCAGAATATAAAATTTATATAATATTTAATACGATACTTAATCAATTACATAACAAAATTTTTCATAATTTTATTTAAATGCATAAGGAAGCTATATATAAAATTTGTTAGGTTTGGTAAGCCTTTCCTGCCCTGTTCCACTATTCCATGATATTTAATTTCATAGTAGAGTAAAAAAATTTTATTTAATTTAATATTATTCCTTAGTAAATGAATATAATGTGTCTAGAACTGAATTATACTGTGGAAACTGGAAAGCTATATCATAATTTTTTAAATTCAAAGATGAAAATGAAATGTTTAGAATACAAAAAATAAATAGATTAAACCATCAGTGGAAAAAGATCCCAGCATAATTAACAAATGTGCTGTTAAAATTGTAAAAGAAAGTTCAACTTTCGTTGTTCTTCCCTATATTATACATTAGGGGTCTGCATTGGGCGGGTTTTCCGCCCACCCGCCTATACTTTGAATCGCATGTTCGGGTTTTTAAACATTTGTAACATTGGGCAGGTGGCGTGTGGGTTGATAAAATATTTTAACTAATGGGCGGGCGTGGGCGGTAAACTTTTGATATTTTTCAGGCTTAATGAGCGGAACAGATTTCAATTTATTAAAAATAATCAGGTTTATTTAATAACTATGTTTAATAAAAAATATTAAATAAATAAATAAAGAGCCAAACCAGCCATTAAAATAATTTTTAAGTATTAGACGGGTGGGCAGATTAATTAAAATTTATGGATAAATGGGCTGAAGGGCAAATTTTTTGAAAAAATTATAAGTGAGCTGGTAGGCGGGTTAGATAAATTTCAAAATCAACGAGTGGGCGGACTATTTGCTAAAACCCCGCCCATTGCAGACCTATAGTGTATACATCAGAATGATAATATCGTAAAAATAAAAGGAGAGCATAATTAAAATTTCGACATTAATTAATCCAAAACCAATACAATATATTTAGTTTTAGAATTTCCTAGACTAAAAATATCATGAAAAAGCGAAAAGTATTAGATATTATTATACCATATCATTTTGGGATGGAGAAGTATTTTCCAGGAATTTAAATCTCTGATGTTGATGATGTAGATGAATGGGAGTCGGTGGTCTTCCCTGGTCCAAAGACACAAAGCTTTTTGTGATATTATTTATATCGGAAATATCAGAATTTTCCATCATTTCCTGTCGTTCGCTACTTTGGTTCACTATATTGTTATTACTCATATGTGTTTTGGTATGGTAATCGTTTATATTGTTTCTAATAATTGAATCAATACATTTTTGAGCTAAAAATATAAAGATATAAATTTATACATTTAAAAATTTGGAATTGAAATAGGAATAAAAAAATCTAATACCAATTCACCCAATAATCTTAACAATAATAACCCAATTGATATGACAACTGAGCAATGCTTCGATGAGAGATCCGAAGAACCCAATAAAACATACGTCGATTCATTCAACAGTTTAAAAAATTTACAAAAGTATCCTACACCGATAAACTTAGAATCTCTACCGGCAAAAACATGAGATCAGATATAAATACGAGTTGATCTCCCAATTCGATCTCCATTATGTCACAGTACCGAACCGAGGCTCTAGCAAGCGCCATGCCTGAAATAATAAACGATCAAGATAGAGGTTGCCTAGAGGAAAAAGAACAAAGCCTTAACGAGAGAAGAGAAAAAATGATAGACGGATATGCTACTATGATAAGTTACACGGATCGGCATAACCATAAGATGCAACAGCAAATCACTGCCCTAGAAGCTTTTAACTCTGAACGGATTATTAAAATAATAACAATGATATCGATAACGCTAACCAAACTTTCCAAGAGGAGGCTGAGGATCAGATGAGGAAATTGTTCGAAATGAGAGAAAGAGAAAGGCAAATATTGGAGATGGAGTTTAATCAATTTCAGGAGTCAGCTCATAATTTGCAAGGAGCCGAAGGCGGAAGGTACTTGAATATGTTTAGGTTACCTAAATTGTCGCAAGAAAATTTTTATAACATGGAGAAAGAAAGAGGGGACGAGATGAGATGTTCATCAAAGATTGGAATGTTAGAGGGAATGGAGAATTTTTAACAGAAGAACTGGTTACTTTAGAATCTAGTAATAAAATAATTATGTCGTCTCTCGATAAGCAACATCAAAATTTTCAATATAAAAATGAAGCACATGATAGATGCTGCTGAAAAAGAGAGCAAGCATAGAAGCATGACACCTAATCTATATAGTCCCACCCATAAAATGATGGATTAATCAAACAAAAGAAAAGTATTCTCAGCTACGCCACCTTTAGCGAGTGTTTAGAGAAAATCAATGTACTATTATAATCCTTTTTCTTCATTCTATTAACAGTCTTAATGACCGGGTTGAATTCCATTTCTGAAGCTTTTCTCCTAAATTCCTCCCTAAATATTTCCTGATCAAATGGCACCTGAAAATCCATTTTACTTGATGTTGCTTATCGAAAGACGACATAATTATTTTATTACTAGATTCTAAAGTAACCACTTCTTTATCTGCAGCCATTCTCTGTTGAAAATTCTCCATTCCTCTAACATTCCAATCTTTGATGAACATCTCATCTAGTCCCCTCCTTCTTTCTCCGTGTTCAAAAAATTTTCTTGCGACAATTTAGGTAACCTAAACATATTCAAGTACCTTCCGCCTTCGGCTCCATGCAAATTATGAGCTGACTCCTAAAATTGATTAAACTCCATCTCCAATATTTGCCTCTCTCTTTCTCTCATTTCGAAGAATTTCCTTATCTGATCCTCAGCCTCCTCTTGGAAAGTTTGGTTAGCGTTATCGATATCATTGTTATTATTTTTAATAATCCGTTCAGAGTTAACAGCTTCCAGGATAGCGATTTGCTGTTACAGATTAAGGGTATGCCGCTCCGTGTAACTTATCATAGTAGCATATCCGTCCATCATTTTTCTCTTCTCTCGTTAAGGCTTTGTTCGTTTTCCTGTAAGCAACCTTTATCTTGTTCGTTTATTAATTAAGGCATGGCGCTTGCTAGAGCCTTGTTTCGGTACTGTGATATAGTGGAGATGGAATTAGTAGATCCTGAATTCGAATTTATATCTGATCTATTGTTTTTGCCGGTGGAGATTCTTTTTTTTAGCGGTGAAGGATACTTCTTTCGGTTATAAATTTTCTAAACTGTTGAAGGAATCGAAGTAAGTTTTATTGGGTTCTTCGGATCTCTCATCGAAGCGTTGCTCAGTTGTCATATCAAATTTTGGGTGATTATTGTTAAGATTATTGTGTGAATTGGTATTACAAAGAGGTATCAAGTGATGGAAAGGGGAGTTCTGACCTTGTATAGCTCCCGTAAAACCGGGATGGTGAAATTGATTTTGATTATGTTGGGTAATATTATTGTTATGCTGTTGACTATGATTAAGATGACCTTGGTTGAGTAAAATATGGTGATCTTCTAAAGCTCCTGATCTAAGCAAATGATTTGGAGCTGGAACCGTCATAGAAAAACTGTCATGTTGGTGATTCAGGTGATGGTGATTGTATATGGGATGGGGATGAAGCGGGGGAGGGAAGTATGGGACATCACCGACCATTAGATGATGCTGTTGACCTAAGGATTGTTGTTGCTGAAGTTGAATCAAGTCATCTGGATATAGATGTTCCGAATTATGATTGTTTATTTGCCTCCCGTCATGATCATGGAACGGATAATGATGTTTGCCTAAATTACCTGTAGAATGACTCCTATCTTGCTGTGATGAACCATCTATAGATGTGGGAATAAACAATAACTTACGGAATAAGGACTGTTGAGCTAAATCGTTGTAATGATTGAATGTCGTAACCATGTTTTCGTCTAGGTTGTCGGAGGTAAAATAATCATTTTTGTCCTATATAAATGTACAAAATAAAGTTTATTATATTATTAATTTTGTTGACATTTTTTTTATAAAGTATGTGAAAGTTATATATAATAAATTTTAAATTTTTTTGGCAAAATTATAATATTTTGTTTCTATTCCAATGTAATATCTAACATAAAAATATCATTTCAAATAAACATTTAAAATACGACTGTTGAAAAATCCTTTACGTCATGTTAAAAAGAAGTTTGATTATACGCTTTTGTATCTGCCCAAACAAATCAAATAGATAAAAGATTAAACATCACGTAGATGAGAGTTTGGTTATAATATAATAAACCTCGGGATATAGGAATCTGACTTTTTCTAAAATAATAAACTTAAATTTTTGCAAGTTTTTAAAAATAAAAATTGTATATATATAATATAATAAAGGCTTTAACCACTTATATTCTATTATATATAATATAAGTGGTAATATCTTAAGGTTATACTAAAATAGAATTTTAAGGATATGAGGATCAGCAATTTAGATACTAATTTTAAAAATCTAAAAGACCCAGAACAGAAATCATAAATAAGATTTTTTAATAACACATTTGTTATGTTTATGATAAATACATATAATTTTTATTTGCAAAAATTGTTCTAAGTTTTACAACATCCCTATGCTTATTTAACCTTCCCCGTAAATGGCCTATGATTTTGCTACAACTTTTTTTTAGACAAATTGTGAAAAAGGAATTTAGGTAATTATACAAATTTATTATAATAAAAATCTATTACTAAAAACAGTTCGTTTTTAATTAAGGTAACTGAATTGTCCGCGTTTACAAAAATTATTTGTTTCTCGAAATTAATGTCATCATTTTTACAGTTGTTATTAATAATACTGGTAATAGCATCAGATTTATGACCGCTCATATTATTAAAATGTATATCATTCGATTCCGTGAATGTTGAGTTTGCATCGGGACAGGAAGGGATAGATAAATTATTGATAGAATCACCGGTATTAGAAATTAGAACAATTTCATGATTAGATATTTTGTTTGTTAATTTTTTATCTTCGATATTGTTAATGTATACCTCATTCATCTCATTACTCTCACTTAAGATGGATGTTTTTTTCTCCTCTTTTTCAATGAATTCAAGGTCTGAATTAGCAATCTTTTCCGGGGAACAATAACCGTTGAGGCCCCGTAAAAGATCCTTTCGAACAGTTGCATCGTAATTCGCCTGCGTAAAAATATTTTTTTCCTTAGTCACCCTGGCATTATCGTTGTCCATTTCTATGTTCATATCTTCCATTTTATTCATTATTGATATCTCTTTACCATTGATAGGTTTTAGATCACCGAAGGTATGACTAGATAGCCTTTTAATATTATTAAGGTTGATTCTTACTATGTCCTCCTCAACTAGTGCCTTTTTTTGTAGAATACAATCCTGATCCTTATAATCATTATTTGAATTAGCACTGAGAAGCGCGTGGCCATTTAATTCATCGGAAGTTAGAAACAAATGAGAATTATTAGGGAAGCAAGTTTTAACGTCTTTCGCAACATTCATTTATAATCGAATCATCTCTTGAATGGTATATTTTTTACCAGAATATATTATTCGACAGCCTGAACCTCCTAAAAAATTGCAATAATAAAATGACCAGAATATTTAAGTATACATTTAATATTATTTTGCCACTGATAATTCTTTATATTTTTTCTCTTTTAAATAAATTTTTTGTATTTTCTTTTATCGATAAAAATTTATTATAAACTTAATACAAAATACAATTTAAGAAAAAATTAATATAAAAACCTATAAATGTACGCATTTATCTTTTATGTCAAATAAAAAGAACTTTTTTTTTACTTACTTAACATTAGACAATTGTTAAATAATAATAAATATAAAAGACATAGTAAAAGGGATTGAACAATATTATTTATTTTTTATATAACAATAATATGATATAAGAAAAGAATTTATTTTAAAAAAATGATTAAATGGTATATAGAATATAGAAACACGATTACGATGCAATTACCTATATTTCAAGAATAATCAATATACATAATATCCATTTTATAATTGAATTATTTCATAATTTGGAGGAGCTCTCCAAAATTGACTTGGGGAGTGAAGGGCCATAGCGATGAGCACATTGGTGTTTTATAGCCAATTGTATAATGTGATAATCGGGCAGAAATAAAACAAAACATTTTGCTAGGATAAAAATGAGAAAATAATGATATAAATCCTAGTAAATTTTTATTATCGTTTTTTACTTTCAAATCCAAGTAGTGCCTCGTAGATCACAAATCTGGAATAATAAAACAACCTTTTGGACAATTTTATAAAGGATGGCTAGATAATGGAATAGGGTAGATTTAAAAATTTGTTTAATAAATTTATATGCGGGGAGGAGTCTAAGGTAATTAATATAGGAATCGAATATGTCCTGAACTATCATATAATTCGTTCATAAACAGGAATATGATAATATTATATTTTTGCCTAATAACATCATTAATTTAGTTTAGCAATCTAATGATCAGTTCGTTCTTAAACTTATTTGATATACTCTGTATAATTCATATTAAACAATTGAACCTCAAAAGCCATTTAATGCTGTTTATGTTTACTTATTAAATAATACTATTACCTAAAACAAGATAAAAGTAAATATATACGCATTAAAAAATGTAATATTATATAATAAATTTTTTAATATTCAATGGTTGAGTAGGTTTTCAGGTAAGAATGTTACCTTTATTTTTTTATTAGATACATATAAATATAAAGAAAAATGAAAGTTTTTTTTGTAATTAGACAAAAAGAAAAATTATTTATAGTTTTATACACATCATTTATAAAATGTGTGTATATAATTATTTGGTTATTTTTTATTAATATTGATCAAATAATACTATAGTTTCTCTATAAGTTAGCAATCCTGATAATCTTACGAAAATTAAATTTCCGAAATAAAAAAAATTAAAACCTCGGCCAATAATTAATTAGCTTTAAAGCAGGGGCCTGGGTGAATAAACACGAACGCCAAGACCAATTTTTACGAAATATAGGCCCAAGCCAAAAAATAAAACTCTTTACAGATCTGATTCAGGCCGGTTCTTAATATTTATTTTTTATCATTTAAATATAAATCTTTACCAGAGGCGAAACAGATATCCCCGATCGTGAGAGCACAAGCCATATTTTGAAAAATATGAGGGCCTCAATGGCCATCCAAAATATATAAAATTAAAAAACAATTTTCCAAACCCCCCCTCTCCCCATCGGAAATTTGCCTGTTTTCATAATTAACATTTTACGCTAACAAAAATTTCCCTCTACACCCCCCCTCCCCTCCTCCTCATTTAATTTTTAAAGATAGTATGGGGAGAGGGACACTTTAAGTACAAGGGAACGTTGGTTCGCTCTAGTTATAATTTAAATATCTCTGTAGACTT
Source organism: Gordionus sp. m RMFG-2023 (assembly GCF_954871325.1). Lineage (NCBI taxonomy): Eukaryota > Metazoa > Nematomorpha > Gordioida > Chordodea > Parachordodidae > Gordionus > Gordionus sp. m RMFG-2023. Next base: position 85,436,845 of record NC_088775.1, read on the forward strand.
AATACATACATGATTGGTTAAAATGTTTTGAAAAATATTTACTATTTAATTTTACAGAGGGCGTTTTTAGCATACTAAAAATAACAAAAAAATAATGCAAACCTTTATGGTTTGGATTTATGACGTTTTTAAAATATTAATAAATAAATTTAGGAAATTTATAACCTCTAATATTTTTAGACAATTTCTTAGAATCATAAAACATGAATTAAATATAATTCTGAACGATATTTGTAAAGTTAATGGGCTAGATCATGGTTGGTCATTAAAAGGTTGGTTCTATTAATCATTGCATATTTATTTTGATTAAAATAAAATAAATGCATAATTTCAATGAATATTTATCAATTTAAAATATAAATAATATAAGGGAGAGTGGGGCTAGTAGAGCCGATTTTTGTAAAAACGGTTATAAGATATTATAAAGAACAATATATCTATATGAATTGATGCCTATAAATATACTCTATAAATGGCCTTATTTTCAAAAATACGCTCATATTTTTGTAATTTTATTTTTTTGTAAAAGTTAAAATTTTGCCCAACAAGCCCTAATAACAGGGTTAGGCAAACACTGCAAGGAGCTTCCTAATCCATTAGTTTTTTTTTTGAGCTATATCGAATTGAAATGCATTTTTATTTAGTAATAATGATACGTATAGAATTATTTTATTATTTAAAATATCATAATACATTTACATTGAAGCTAATTATATACAAAAATTGAAACTTAATTTTGGTTAATTTATTAAACATTTTGGACATGTAAAAATAAGGATTTTAAGGAGAGATTATGATTTCCTAACGTAAATCATCATACGCTGCCATGAAATCTTCCTTTATGGTGGTTATATTCACTTTATATTTTATAATTCACATTTATTTTATTTTTCAATGCCGCCATTTCATAGTTTTTTTATATGCCAGTTTATATATATAATTTTTTTATATTCACATTAATTTAAAATAGTGTATTAGAAAAGTTATTAGAAATTTATGCTCAATGATATTTCTTAAAAAATTTTATTATCCCCCCCCCCCCCGCCCCGACCAAATTCCTGCGTACGCGCTTGATTAAACCATATTTTTTTAATGGTATTAATTATACATTATAATTACCTGATAATTAATTAGTTATAAATTTAATTATATAAATTTTTATGTTAATAATCATTTTTTTTTGATAATAACATTTGCTCATGATTTTTTGAGTATAGAAAACCTAAAGAAAAATTATTATGATTAGCTGTGCATTATATGCAAGAAGAAATATTCCTTCTCAAGAAAGAGGAAGAGTGGATTAAATGCATTCATTAAGAAGAATAGGCGTATGCTTAATGTATATAAGATGTATTTGTTTGTTATTTATGTAAATAAAAATATCAAAATTTTGTCATTTATAAATTGATAATGATATAAATTGTTGTTGTGTAACCATAAGTTTCATGATTAAATTATTGAAATAACCATTTTAACATGTAGATGATTAAGATAATAATTTATAAAATCATTAAATAGTTATTGATTATTTTTATAAATAAGAATGCATAACAAAAGATAATTAAGATATTAATTTATAAAACATTATCATTAAATAGATGATAATAAATTTAGATGCATACTAATTAAATTAGTGTATAATTAAATTTTTATATAACTAAAAAAAGTAGGATATTAACATATAGGTCTTTTACAAGTATTTCATATTGTAATATTTATAATAAAATTTTAAAGATTGCCAGCCAATACATACCATGTTTTGACTAGTCAGAAAAACAACTTTCACATAACCTCATCAAGCTCATAAATTATTATAGATAGAGCTTTACTTTAAATTTTATTTTAATGATTAAGAATTGGGTTACAATGATATAAAATTTGTTTGGTTAAACCCAAATCTAAATGACTTTTTTTGAAAAAAAACAAAAACATGATCATTCACGGCACATTTCCCCTATCGAGTACCTACTCATATAATATATAGAATTTCGAAGCAAACGTATTAAAAATTTACAGGTGAAATGAAAATAAGTAGTAACATCGTTCTGGTTTTTGCAAAACTATTTCTTCTCAGTATTCTTCATTTAATTCCGCTGAAATCAATCTTATTCTATTTCGTGTTGGATTTTTTTCTATTTACATAAAATACATTAGAGGTGTTAGGCCAGCTGCCCCTTCTAGCACTCCACTGAACCAAATTTTTTTATTAAATATCCAATTTTTTATTTATATTTTCTATTTTATTCCCATTTTAATTTGCGTGATTTAGCTAAATGGTAAATCTTTATAGAATGATTGAGAATTAAGAAACCCGGGTTCGTATTCTGCTATCTTTAATATTCTTAAGGACATAATGACTCCCGACAAAACCAGTTTGAATAATAAGATTATGTCAAAAACTATCTAAATTTTGAAGTCAAGCTTTCGGTGCTCCAATTTGATTTAATTATCTTTTAGAAATAAAAATAAACTTAATTATATAAATATTCATTAAAATGTAAAAAATGATGTTATTGAAAAATAATAACTCATAAATAAATTCAAGGTGAAATGAAAATAAAATAATGATGAATTTAATTATTATTAAAATAGGAAAAAATAATATATAATAGGTCTATTTAATAAAGTTAATAAAGTGTTTGATTATTTAATTGATATTATTTTTTTATTAATTGCATATGAGTTGTATATATTTTATACTTATAATATTTTCATAATAAATTTATTTCTAACCTTTTAAATCCTTTTATAATATAAGAATCAAAATTTTATTAAAAAAATTCTCTTACTTTGGGATATGAAATTTTAGACACATGCAAAAAAATTAAAATAAGGGTGGTTATAAAATTGAATAGAATGGGATTCTCATAATATTACAAAACTTCGTAGGGCCATCAAAATTTTATGGTGACGATTTTGTTAGCAATATAAAAAAAAATATAGCCCACTATGTCATGTTTTAGGACGAGAGATTAAGATTATTTTTAAGTTATAGGTATTTTTCTTACCAAACTTACTCCCCTCTCGCTCAAAAACTTCAAATAATATATTTTTTATGAAAAATCAATTGGAAATTTTTACGACTTATATATTATTATTCTAAATTTAAGATCCAATTTTAATAAATAAGCCAATTTTTTAAAATTAAAAAAATGTTTAATTCAAATTGACCAAAAAATCGTTTTCTAGACGACTCTAGCCTACATCAGGGATTAGCCGATTCAATTTAAATAAGAAAATCTTTGATGTTACAATGAAAAAGATAAGCATAATTTTTTGGCAGATCCAATTCGTAATTGAATATAATATAAATATATATATTATTTATTTATAATTTACTATATTTTTCCTAAGAAATGGCAGAATTCTTCTGCAGGAAAATTATTGATTTATAACGATTTATATCGATTATCATGAAGTGAGACTTCGTCGAAGTAACCATAAAAATTAAGGGAATTTCCATTCTTGATAAAAAGATTATATACAATAACATAAGAAAAATTTATATTTCATTTTAATACTGCGTTTTTCAGTGATTTGAATTGAATTTTATAAGATTTTATATGAAATATGAATAGCTTTGTTTTTCTCAAAAAAAAATATAAATAAAATTTAAAATGGATTTTTTTTTATATTGTAAATATAAAAATATCCCTTTCAGCTTTAATTTTATTTTCTTTTTAATATCAAAAATAAGTTAATAACTTATTGTAAAAAAAATAATAATATATAGCATACCATTTTTGTTTAAAACTAAAATATAAATTTGCCAATAGCCAGAAGTGGTTTATTTCGGAAAGATTATAGTAAAATAAAATGTTAAAAAAATATTAAATAATTTATAAAGATCTAAGACTGCGTCCAGGCTATTTTATTATTTCCTATAAAGTTTTTAAGTGTAAAATTTTATATGTTTTGGACCCAGTTTTAAATAATATGTATATATTTCTATTATATTTTACCTCTCGTGACCTTTTATATATGTATAATTTTCTTGTTCTTAACCTCTTCCCCTTTAACGCTTCAAATTCCGGGTCTTTTGAGACATGTTATAAGCGAGTTTATTAATTCTAAAAAAAATTTTGGGGATTCGGTCGGGCCTTATATTCAAAAAGTTGATCCTAGCTTTGAAACACATAGCATCATTAAGATAAAGCTCTATGGCTTATTTTGTAGACATCCACTGGATATATTTATTTAGTTTAAAAGTATTATATGTATACTGGGATTAGGGTTCGATATTGAATATGTTTTAAATGTTCTAAGATATTGTCAAATATATACATTCCAAAAAGAAAATTATAACAAGAACTCAAATATTAATACGTAGATATTCCCGGACAATCTATGAAAACTTTTAATAAACGTTGATAAAACTTGCCTTAGAAATTTATTTTACCCTTTGGGGTGAAAGTGCAATATTGAATTTCAGAGATGAGTATCTAGTAAAATTCAATACAATTGATAGAATTCATTCACCATTATTTGGCTTAAATCATCTTATTTTTTTTTTCATTCAATCAAATATTTTGTCAAATTTTTATGTTCCCTGAAATATTGTTAAACCTCAGATTTCTAAAAAATACAATCCATTTTAAATCCCACTCTTTGATGTAGATTTCCGTTCCAAAACCTGACCGTCTAGGTCTTCATTCTCTCATATTCCTCAGCATTTTAGTTTTCATATTCTCACTCGCCGAATTTTGTTATACTTCTTATAGATACTCCAACACTATTAATTCATCTCATATCGCAGTTTTTGACCTATGGAACAGTAAAGGCCCAAGCAACGACACAACATTCCGTCATTCTGTCAAATACTTACACCGAAAAAATTCCGATCTCTCTTCCCCCGTCTAAATTGGTAACAATAGGACCCCTTTACCTTTAATTCAGCCCTCAACCATAAGCCACCGCGTTATGAATGGTTGAAACAATATCTAGTTTTAATCAACGTTTCTTAATTACCAATGAAGAACTTAGAATCGCAAATTTGTCTTCGATTAAAGTGCGAAAGGATAAACCAACGACATGTGCTCTCTGTAACACCCATATCGACAACTTAGGTCTTCCCTCTACATTGTCGTTTTTTAAAATGTATATCATACAGGCACCGTGCTATTAATTCAATCATAATAGAACGTTGAGAGCCACAGATATTACTTCCTCATTGGAATCCTTTGACCTCAACTCGACCACTAAGCCAGACACAATGGCATGACCCTCATTGGAACTAAAGTATATCCTTTGCTTGATTAACCTAATTTAGGTCGTTTTGCCAGATTCTTATCTACTAATTCCATTATGAGAAGAGAAATTTAAAAACCTATAAATATAGATACCAACCATTCTATTAAACATTCATGCGGTTTCAGACACCTGTACGGTTTATTAGTTAGAACTTAAACCCTAAAAAGCAATTAGACAAGAATAATTTTTGATCATAATAGTTTTTTTTTAAAATATGGATTTTATATAATTTGAAGAGATAATATATTTAATTTATAAATTTAATAAAAAATTTTAAAAATAAATAATGGATATGTCGTATGGGGATTCGGAATCCGTGGGGATTCGGAATCTATTGATTTAAAATCCTTTACCGAGGGCGATTTTAAAAAATTTAAAATCCGATTTAACCGGAAATATATTCTAGCACGTGTAGAGTATTTACCCTATAAATTTCAGCCAATTTTTCCATGAACTTTAGAACTATTTCTAATTTATAATAATTTTTATATGTATTTTTCATATAAATTAAAAAAAATACTAAAATGTCTATGGCTGAAATGGCTGAAATTTATAGGGTAAATACTCCACTCATGCTAGAATACATTTCCGGTTAAATCGGATTTTATTTTTCAAAATTCTTGTTTATAGTAGTATATTGTTTATAACATGGGGGGAAGGGGGAAGAGGAGGAGTTTATTTACTTAAAATTATATTAACCAGAACAAACAAATTTTCTACTATGGAGACAAAATTGTTAATAAAAGCGCTTGTTTTATTTAGTTCTCGCGATTTTAACATTAAATATTGTTGTAGGTTTTATAGAAAAAATATAATTTATGAATTAGTAATCTAAAAATAAAACAAAAATGATTAATAATATTTTATAGTATTTGTAAAAATCAATTGTATAAAGTTGAATAACATGTTTTGCTTTAGTAAATAAAAAAATACATAATGGAATTTTTTTATAATAAAATTTTTAACGCAAGTTGGCGTTAAAGAGCCTTTAAAATATAAAGCATTTTTAAAAAAATGATTTTTAGTTAAATTTAGTTTAAAAATAATTAATAACTAGTTGTTATATTTCAAGTAACTAAATTTATTTGCAAGTTACTTTATAAATTATACATAACTAATCATTTTTAATTAAAAAAAAATTTGGATGCAAATTATCTAAAAGAATTTAAATAATGATAGGATTAAATAAATAAATAATAACCAAAAAAAATATACGACAATATAATATTTATTTGAACCGAAAAATATATATGTAGCGCCATATTTTTATTTAACTAAATTTTAAAATTTATATTTGGCTTTGACAATAAAATATTATCAAAATTAGTTTCTAAAAGACATAGTGTCCAAAAATAGGGTATAAACAAACGTCTAGAGTAGTGCTGGGTGTAAGTGAGACATCAAAATTAATAAACAGTAATTTAATTTGTAGAATAATCATATAAATGATGAGATATATTGAATATATTTTAAAAGTAACTTCAATTGTAGCCAAAAAGTTACATTCCAAAAAATGTAACTAGTTTCAGTTTCTAGTTATACATTTTTTTGCAAAAATGTAATTAATTATTTTAACATCCTTAATTGTTACAAATCTTTTGGAGGAAATAAAAATCGATATGCTAATCTTTTTTTATTCTACAAGAAAAAAAAGTGAAATTTAAAACAACTTAGTTTTGGATCAGGTATAAAGTTTTGAGTACCAATCTTCTTGGGAAAATATTTTTTTAAATACCTTGTATTTAGACAGGAGGGGGGGGGGGAGAAGTCTAATTCTTGTATATTTAAAATACTAAATACAATACTAATTGTATATGGGTATTTATTTAAAAAATGCAAAATATTTTGTATTTATTACTAAAGACGAAAACGATTACTTTTTTAAATTTTAAATGCATAATTCACAATTTATTTATTTAAATATAACATTGTGACACGAGTTAGCGAAGAAATTAATATCTGATCCCTTTAATCCTATTTTATTTTTAAAATGAGTATTTATGAGATAGAAACTAAAGATTTAAAATTTCTTAAGATAATGATATAGAACTGGAGAAAGATCGGTTCCTTTGAGTTTTTTTACCTATTAAGCTATTATATTTATAAGATATAAGCAGAAAATCTGTAACACTAACAACGTTCACATCCTCTACATGTTATTTAACAATTTTAGATGGAAAATAAGGGGCCTTTTTGGCAACTCTTTCACATCCTTTTTTTAAAGATAGATGAGTAGCATATAGCGATGAAAAAAACATTTACATCACACAAGCTTCTAGATAAAGCACCTTCTCTCAAAAAGATGAGATAATGAATTAGGCAAATGTTACATCCTTTTATATTAACGACATTATATTAGTTATGAAAATATCTAAAAAATGTTAATAATGCTTCTAACAATGTATAGTATATTATATTATTTAAAAGATGAATGCAAATTACATGATATATATGCTAAAATATATATTTCTTTTTCTATTCTGTTCTGGTAAAAAGATTATTTAGGTGTGCAAATTTAAAAAATAGATCAAATGGGCATAGATTAAATTATATTTTACTTTATTATACTAAACGTTATCCTTTTTTTAAATATTTTTAAATGTGATTTATTTGTATTTTTTTATTTTATTGCATAGCCCTAAGCCAAAGGCTAATGCGGTTCGCCAGTTTTTTATCAAGCCTTAGCCTGAACTGCGTAGTTCGGTAAAAACCAACAGAAATTTATTGAAGTATAACTCTTAGATTTTAACGAATGTAGTCAGTTTGTTGTGTAATAAAATTAGCAAAACTGTGAATTAATCAACTGGTAAAAAATTATAAAACTGAGTTTTTATTTAAAAAACTGTAAAAATAATTTAAAAACCTGTGAAAATAATTTTAAAATTGAACATAATTATTAAACCGTGAGTATAATTATAAAAATGTGAAAATAATTTAAAGACTGCAAAATAATAATAAAAAAGTTTGCATATAATTTTTGCATCACTATACAGATAAAATATAATAACTGGAAAATTTTAGATACGAATGATATCATTCAACATATTTATTAGAATTTTCAAAAATGGTTAATAATAATTTAAAAAATCGATTTCAAAATGCATCCGTCAAAGTATTTGTATTTAAATACTATTTTCGAAATTTTTTGATAGATATGTATTTATTTAATTTTTCTAAAATGTACTTGTATTTATATTCAAATATTATTTTTGAAGTGGATTTGTATTTATATATGGATACATTTTTTTTGAAAACTTGCTCAGCCATGATTTTAAACCGCTTAAAAAGATTTAAATTGGACCCGTACCCCCCCCCCCTTGAAAAATTCCCGCCTCCTAGGACCTGGCCTCTTGTTAAAATTTTTGGCGCCCACAAATGGGTGCCAAATTTTTCCGGCCCCTTTTTTTAATTTTATTCGCCATTAACACTAAATCTTTTTGAAAAACAAATTGCTTCGAATAATTTTTAGTTATTAAAATTTTATTAGGCCAAATTAATTAAATAAAAAAAAATACTTAATAAAGATATTAGTTATAAAATATCTATTCACTCATTAATCATATGGAAAAACAACAAACAAAATCCGCTTTTTTATTTTTAGGCAAAAAGATACTAGTTTGGAAAATTCATCTGTTCCCATGATGATTATTCTCAACCTCTTTTTGAACATGGTAAGCCAGTCAATGTAAACGAGATTTAATTAATTAAACGAAATAAAGTATAGATATTGCAAACTACGTTCTACTTATGACGCGATGATATCTAACATTAATTAGATCAATTAAGTCAGCTATTAACATAATATTTAGAAAAATTGAAAGAGGACGAAATTCTTACATGAGGAGAAAGAACACTTCATATAAATATCCTCCTAATGAAGTTTAAGATATTAAAAATGGCAAATCACTTTCTGTCAATCCCGCGATCATACCTAAACGTAAATTATATAACAATACATATCAAATATAAAATAATATATAAAAAATTTATTCTTTTAAAATGCCAATTTTTCTATGGAGTGTAAATGAACCACCTTCAGTCACCGAGAGGTACTAAGGAAGACACATTATAATAATTTGCTTCCACATATATTATTTGTGCAACGCAATTTATTCAATGTTTTCATTTTTTACATTATATACTTCCAATTGTTTAGAAAGGCAATGTAAGATAGACAAAAACAAAATTTAGTTTTAATAGCAAAAAATTCAATGTAAATAGGAAAAAATTTATTAATTGTTTTACTTTAAAAAATATTGGTCCTCCGAAAAAAAACAGCTGTATCCTCCAATTAGAAATTCCTAGTTACGGACCTGAGTGATGTGTCAAATTTCATCTCTACAAGAGTAAAAAAATAAAATTTTTTACCCACCAAGAGTTGTGACTGGATAAAAAGATATAGTTTATCTAAAAATTTCAACTTTTTTCCTATCCCGAGTAATAAAAGTTTGTTTAAATTCGAAACGCAAAGGGTTAGCATAATATTTATAAAGGAACTAAGAATGAGGGCCTTGATTTTTATAGGCTTACATGAAATGAGTTTTCAAATATGTTGTCAATAGGGTTGGTTTAAATACATTCGGTCATGTGAAAAGAAGCTTCATAGTCATCTTTACTTCCAATAGACTGGAGCAAAGGTTTTCTAATATTGTGAACAATATTCAACTGACGACTAACTTGATTAATAAAATAGTGACAAATAAATTTATCAGTGATAGAGTTGGTTACTAGCCACCAGGCTAAATAAATGTTATCATTCTCATCTATTATAGACTTTATCTATAACTCAAAATGATAAAGAAACTTAAAATTTTGTTAAACAACACAAATGCATATCACAAAGGGAAGGGGAAATGACGAGAAATCTCCTCACCCTTATCAAATGGTCAGTTTAACAAATATCATTTTAAATTAATAAAAAAAAAATTCTAACCCCATCTCCCGCCCGCTTCATTCTAAAATAGAAAACAATATGTCATTATAAACTACATATTTATTTAAGAAATTGTTTAAATATTTTGAGAGGGGGTCTAAAACTATTCAAGATTAATTCATGGTAAAAAAATATCCACCCAAAAATCTCCCCCCCCCCTTACGAAAATTGGATACGTTTGTGAAATACTAATAGATACCTTAAAAACGGTATCTTGAATCTAGTTATAGTAACGAGCAAGGTTATGAACAGAATCCGAAGTAGTGAACCTAGGTTTTGAGGAACCTCATTAGAAGTATTTTACATTACTAAAAAGCATTATTCAGAAAATTGAAAATATTAATATTCGATTTTGAGTTAGATTTCAGAATTATGTAATATTTTTAAATCTTCGGCCATTTTTTATAAAAGTTAGTCAATTGATGAACACACTTTATTCAAAATTAATCATATAAAATAAAATATTAAGAAAGGGTGGGTATTAAAAATAAGACACTAAACCCCGCCCCCCCCCCCTTCTCCGTGAGCATAAAAAAATAGACACTTAGTGATTTGATAAATTTACTTATTACTTGAAGGGTCATATCAATTATTGAATACCCTGGATTTCAAAAAATTATAAATTCACATTTATCCAGACGCAATTGAGTTATAAACAGGGAAAATGTATACTAAAATATTAATCAAGTAGCCCAACCTATGAGGCAAAACATCAAAAGAGATTTAAAGGAAAACTTTATAAGCTTAAAAGTTGATGCTGTTCGAATACTTGTGGCAATTTAGGCCTTTAACTTTTGCGTATTTTTTTCATTTACACAAAAAATAATATAAATTAAGAGTATTTCTAAGTTCAGCGCTAAATTGTTTCCAAATCCCAATGGGAGGTACTCTATACATTCCAAAATTCCGATCAAATCGGATTTTCATTCAAAAATTGCCCACAGTAAATTTAAAATCGAGAGATCCCGAATCCCCATGGGTTCCATATCCCAATATGACATATATATTCAATACTATCAAAAAAAAATTTTAATCTCACTTAAAAAGAGATGTTCAATTGTTTACGACAAACGATGCACTGAAAGACGAGACATAATAGGATAAATGATGAATAGTTTGTCATTACTTTGTCAAATTACTAATTGTTGAATATTAGGTTAATCATGTGCACTAGTGTTGTTAAACGGCTCGTTTTGAGCTGATTTTTAAAAACGGCTAAGCTTAATATTTTAGCCAGAAAAATATCGCCTAAATCTCGAGATTTCGCTAATAGATGTCCAAATCTTTGTTCTTTCTACAGACAAAATCTTCAGGCTTGTGCAATATTATTCTAGATGAAATATTGAGTTAGCCGTTTTTAAAATCGGCTCAAAACGGGTGGTTTAACAACACTAATGTACAGTGTCTACCAGAAATAACTACTTTATTCATAAAAATATTACTTTCTATCTAACCTATTAAAAACAACTCAGATAGACATGCTCAAATTAAATTATTTTGTTTTACATAACAGATACTTTGTTCCGAATTACTTGTATATTATTAAAAATTACTTTTACCAATTTTAATTTAAAAAAATAAATACTCTGAACAGTTATGATTTTTTAATTAATGATTTTTTATATAGGTAATTTTTGAAATTTTAAATTTAAATATATTCTGAAAATTCATTTTATTTGATAAAAAGCTCCCTCCAGGGTTAATTAAAGAAAGTTTAATTTTTTTAAAAAAAAGTGAAAAAATAACGTGTGTAATATTCAAGAAATGATTGATCGAAACTTTTATTGGAGTCGTTTAATAAATATTACTATAATAGGAATGATGATAAAAACTTAAACAAAAAAAAATCATTAAAATATCATGAGTATGTAAGGTGATAAAAACTGAGAATATATTTACATATCAATTCCAAATAAAAAAAATATTTTATAAATAAATTAGTTTAAAATTCGATCAATCTGAGAGCTCAAGCATGATTTTGCTTTAAACGCCTTACTATTTGCGACACAATTTTCGTTCCCGCCTTGCTAAGATTAAAGAACTAACACTTTGTTTAATTTATTAGAAGAGTTAATTGGTCGATAAACTTAAAATTGATAGAATGCCTCTTTTGGGTTGTAATATATATAAAATATATGAATTCAAATTTAATTTAATTATTTCAAGAAATCTGCAGAGGTTAATAGGTTCGGCTTGAGTTTAATGTTTAAAAAAAATACTCCCATTTTCAATCCTGGCCAAAAAATTATTTTTTTTAGCCCAGCTGGTTTTTTTAAAAAATTAAAAATTTTATATCCGGGCCCGGCCCAAATTATTAAAATTAAAATAATTTTAAGTCTGAACCGGTCTGGGGTCAAAGGGTCAGACTGAGCCTTTGAAAATTTGGCCATCTTAATTCTATTCGTAAATGGTATCGAGGGAAAATTGAATGAATGAGAAGCAAAATGTTCCATCATACGATTTTCCAAACTGATTAATCGAAGTAATTTAAATTTATTTCTCAAAATTCGGAACAGCAAGGTTTTGTAATTTAAAAAAAAAAATGTTTTAAGTCCGACCTGGCCCATTTTAAAACAAAAGTACCATTTTAGGGTCTGTCTTAAAACGGGCTCTGGGACGGGCCTGTATGTCTTTAGGCATCGATATTTAAATTTGCTTTAAAAAAAATCATAATTTATCGTTTATAATAACTCCCAAATTTAACAAAAAAATAATTGTGATAAATCACCACACTTAAAGTATATAATATGATAACTCCCATACAGAGTCATATCTCTTTGACATAAAGCTTTACTTTTACCGCCCCTACAAAATTCTAATAACTATGACAAATCATATTATATATATTTTTACATATTCAAAATTCTTATTATTATTAGATAGTTTTTATTTTGTGATATTTTTATGTTTGTCGCTAAATATTATTAAGATTATTAATCTCTATATATTCCATATTTGCAATTGAAGATAATTTATAAATGAAAGTTTAAAAAAATGTTTTAAAGGATGGAGATGATGAAACTTTGATCAAAATGTTACTTATAATTATAACTCATGTTTGTTAGTATAGCTTAACTATTACATCCCAAATGTCCTAGATAGATCGGGCCTAGTATGAGACCGGAGTTGGTCACACCTTATATTCCTAATATTCCCGAGATGCTTAATTACGGTGGTGGATAAATCATTTGTTGCATAAAAAAATAATTGAAAACTTTTTATAGGCAAAACATGTTATTTTTTTACTGTATAAGTATAATTTTTTATTAATTATATTAAATAATTTATAAAATTTTTAACAAAAATACATATGTTTTGTTTTCTTTTAAATACAAAGTACCCATTTCAAACGCAGTTTTGTTCATTAATATCTTAGCATATAAATTTAAGTTAAATCGAATGTAGTTAGATTGGAAAGGCCCCTCTAACACGGGATTATGATGCAATGGTGCGTCATTTCTTAGGAAAGATTCACCAGGAGTCTTAATTAGTGTTGTTAAATACAACTTTGACCATCTCAATTAAGGCTTAGTCAGACTTTTAGCCTAAAAAATTGAATTAAGCGTCTAAGTTGAGTCTCAACTTGAAGATCAATTGTATTGTAATATTTTTGGGTAAAAACATGGCTACTATTTAATAGTTGACTAAAGTTAGGTAATTTAACAAAACTAGTCTTTATCAACATAAGTATATAAAAATAAATATATACTAATTTTTAGTTAATTTCAATTTTATAATTGAATCATTTAATATATTAGTCATCAGGAGGATTTCATTCATTGACTGGGGGGGGGGGGCTCAAATAAGAAGCCCTAATAATTGGACCATTTACCTTAAGATATGTCTAAATTAGCTCAGGCCTCTCTCTTTATAAAATATGTTTTCCTAAAATTTAAACCACCGATGGTCATAGACAACTAAAATAGGATATGATTTATTTAAAATAAATAATTATTTTGAAAGTTATGACGGTCGTAAAGTTAACTCACTAAACCCGGTTCCATATATATCTATTATAATTCAAAAAAAAAGTGGTTTATAAAAAGTGCTAATAAAATATTCGAATTTTAAATATTGTAGAAAATAATATAATATGTAAAAATTAAGTCATCACATAGCAATTTATTAAACAACGACGAAATTTCATTAAAACGCAATAAGAGGGCCATTTTTATATTACTTAGACTTACCCCAATTCATGGGCTGGCTTCTGATCTGCTAGATATATTACATAGCAACGAAAGTATTCGTTAGAAAAAACAGGTCACTCCTAAATTCGTACAGAGTTATTCTAACCTACAGAGGCAACTTGGTATATTAAAGTTAACAGAAAATTAATGTTCGGCGCTATACACCAAACTTAAAATAGAGTTTAGGAACATATTTAATATACCTAAGAATTTATTAAAAAATTTACGAAAATCTATTCGAATAAACAAAATTCTTCTAATAAAGGAGAGGCTGTAATTTATCTAATAACTTGAACAATTGTATATTCGTATTCGTAAAATATAATTCAATAAAATATCATTCGAATAAAATTTTCTTGAATAAATTATTCTTGAATCAAATAATTCTTTTTTTTGACTTGGATTTATGTCTTGCAGTAATAGTTCGCCCCGCCAATTGGTGTAATATTTTTTTAACCCACCCGCCCAATGATTAAAAATAATTTATTTAAATAAATATGCAATATTATGAAATATAAAAAATTAATGTTTAATGTAAATTGCCCTTCCTACTCATTCTGCCCCTAAATATCAAATCTACCGACTCGCCCCTTTGTTTAAAATGTTTTACCCACTAGCTTGTTCAATGTTTAAAATTTGCAAACGCCCGTTGTGGAAACATGCTGTGCACAGAATAAAGAATCTTCTCATAATCTTAAAAATTTTCTAAATCTTTTAAATAATATTTAAAGACTCGTTATATAGTAAAGTGGATTTTAAATTTTAAAAAAAAAGAAGAAATACTTAAACACAAACTCTTATCATGAATATAATATTAAATTGTGCATAAATTTAAAATTAATTATTTTTTATTTTAAAAAAATTAACTCTAATAGTTATGATAAAAAATAGCAAATTATAAAAGTTAAGTGACAATTATTAAATATTATTCTATCGACTCATAAAAGATTAATTTTAATGCATTTATAATAAAAGAAAAGGGCAAAATTAATTTTCTACTATGATTATAAGGGATAAAAATGAAAAAACTATTGAGATGGACATAAAAATTGAGATTTTTAAAGTTAAATATATATTTAAATATAAACCAACATGTAGGAAAAACTGGAGGCTCTGGTTAAGATTTGTTCTCTAAAAATAGAGATATTTTGAGGTTTTTCATAACATTTCTCAGATATAAATCTCATTTCTATCAAAAATATATCTGATCATATTATCCAATCGTTTAAGCTCCTATAATGGATCTGTTACATAAGTGAACTCTTATTAGTTTTTATAACATACTATTATTATTGTTTTTATAGTGGGGGAAATAACGTACATAATAAATAATAACAATAGACATTATAACGATACCGGTTATATATATCTGTATGTTATTGTTTATATAACATATTATTATTGTTTTTATAGGGGACAGGGTTAATAGCTGACATAATAAATAATAACATTCGTCATTATAACGATATACTTTATATATTTCTGTTATGTTATTCTGATCTTTGAGAATTATACCTCCAATTTACAAACCTGGTTATGGAATAACCATAAAACCAAAAAATGAACCAATTAATTATTTTTTATTAGCTTAACTAAAAAAATTAAAATTTATTATGATATAAGAGGAAATTTCCTTAAAAAAAAGGGGGGTTGGAGATGAAAAAAAGGGAATTTGTTTATTATAATGCGATATCCTTTATCTTAGATAAAAACCTTCACGAGACATTCCAGTTTTATGATATGACTGCCGACGTATTTAAAAAAGTATTAGCCGAATCTCCATTTGTTGTGATTATTGATACGAAAATACAATTTGATGAATTAACAGTATATTTTGATAATTTTTAAATATTTCGCCCTATAGGGAGCTGGTATCTAGACATGAGAAATTCTTTGATAAAAAATCCCCTTGTAGCCATGGAATTCGTGTGATTCCTGCGGGATGTCTACTATAGGGAAAGAGTTTATAAGGTTCTAACGAGGTGGGACAGTGTGAGAGATATGACTTGATTGCATTTTGCATTTCGGGCCGACTTGGATTGCCATTACAGTGTAAGGGATGCAGCGCCATATTGTAATCCTCAGTATGACATTTGCTACATAATGGTAATGAGAGTAGAATATTTACCTATTATAGCTGGGCTATTAGTTATTTAATTTGAGTTTGAGGTTTGAATAACTTCTTCAAATTAATAACCCCAATCTTTGATAAATGTAGAACTTGCCAAGTAAAAAAACGCGAAATAAAGTAATCAGCTTTCACAACTGGATCCCAATCTTTTTGTTTTATGAAAATCGGAAATTAGGTTGTGATGCAACAGATCACTTAATTATTTTCAAATTTTCAAACAATGTTGAATTAGTTGGCCTTGATGATCAAGTTAGTAAAAGACCTGCCAAAAAGAGGGGGCATCTGGGAACAATAAGAATACAGTAGCATATAGGGAAAAAGTTACAAGCAATTATTTCAATAGCATTATAAAACTATAAAGGAACATCAACTCTCAACGATCTTTATAATAGATTCCATTTATACCTTGATAAGTACAATAGAATTGTACTAAAATTGGGTTTTTTGACCAAAATAATCAACTTTTTTAATTTATAAAACTAATTTTTAAGTACCTTGTTAAAACCCTTAATGTTAATATAATTTAAGTGTTAATTCACAAAGAATATAAATGATCTTGATTCATCAGTAAAGTTAATAAAATATAAACACTCTTAAATTGCATATGCATAATATATTTACAGTGGTGAAGAAAATATTTTCCAAAATAATAATTACATAAATTTTTCACGTGAAATTTGGAATAACTCAACTCAGGTTCCTTTTTTAGAGCTAACAGCTCTTTTTATTGATAAGAATTTTAAAACATAACAATATAATGCAATATAAATTTATTAAAAATTCTGTCACTACATGTTGATACGAATATTACCATAATTTAAATATAAAAAAATTTAATTAGAATTGAATACGAATGGGAAGTTATAATTCTTAAACGAATCAAATAGGCATAACAAGCCCTACGATTCTCTTTTTTGAATAGTATAGTAAAAAATTTTACCAAGAAAATTAATTGTTATAAAAAAGTGAATATTGAAAGGTGATGCCTTAACGATATATTAGACGAGAGTTTTTTTTTTAAAGTAAACTCCATCGAAGAATTAACAAATTGTTGAAAAAGGTATATATTTTTGTATTATTGCGTACACTGGAAGGATAGAAATAACGATCGCCTATCAATTACTAAAAAAATAATAATATTAATCATGTTCTACCAAGAGCGAATTGGGTTTTCTAAAAATGTGTCGATATAAATAATAAAAATCATCTTTCACACAATTTACTTTTAACGAATAAAAATAATATAATGTGAAAAAAAATTTATGATTATATTAAAATATAAGTATAATACCTGTATACGTGGGAGTATCAATTTGATATTTTTTCATCTTTCATAATAATTTTTTCACTTTTTAGGCTCACATAATATTATAAATATTCAAAGCAATATTTTCTTCATTTTTTTTTTGTAAAATGTAATCTCACAATGACCCTAAAGGTGTAAAAATAATTTGATCACAAAAAATAGCTTAAAATTTTTTTTTATAGATGATATTGTTTTGAGTTTGAGAATGAAATAAATTGAATATGAAGTGAAATTCATTTTTATTAAAGTGAATATTCTAAATGTATAAATGTAATAATACGATAGGGTCATTCCCGGGTTCGATCTGTTTAAATCATCTCCTCCCACCATGTTTTTAAAATCAGTTTTGTATAATTTAGGTAATTATAAGTAGTATATGTAACTTAAAAAAATGACAAAATTTGGCCATTAAATATAATTTTGAAATTTTTTGACCTCCTTTTCTGCCTCATTTCTCCCAATTCAAAATTCTTCATTATCTACAGTTGAAACGCCAATTTTTCTAAATATTTGAGTATGATTATAATTTTTATAAATATTCTTCCCAGAATTCTATTGGATAAAAAAATATTCGCCAATAAATTAAAAAGTAAATGATTCAATTAAAAAAATTGTCTAATTCCTATATTCATAGGTAAAGTTTACTTATATAATACATAGTATATATTAGCAATAGGTATATCTCGATTTTAGGTTAATGATGCTTACTACCAAGTGAATGTATGGAAATATTCTAAATACCAACCTAATTTGCTAAATACCGACCAAAATTTATTAAAATGGAATAAGATCATTAATTTAATATATTAATACGGAATCACGTGGTCGAGTCCGGCCTCCTATATATTATCCCCCCAAGGATGGAACCACCAAGTTAGAATAAGAAAAAAAACATGATCATTCTCGGGATTCGAACCCGGGACCATGGGATAAGTAAACCAAGCTCTTGCCTACTAGGCCATAGAGGCTTTCTAAAAATCACGATTTTTCAAATATATATTATAAATATATTTGGTAGTGCCTATCCAAATGAAAAATGAACAAAATTCAAAAGGTACCAAGCATCATTAACCTCGATTTTACTATAGTGGGGAAAGCACTATTAAGCCGAGTTTTCCTCCGTAAATTTTTGGAGGTCTTTAGGCCCACTTATTGCAGATCTTTGGTTAAACTAATTGTATCATTGGATAGCCACATCATTTGACTACAAAATAAAAAAAATCGGAGCATTCTACCTTTTATACTGTGGGAGGTATTTAGAGTTAATTAAAAGTAGTGATTATTACTATTTACAAACGACCCTTGTAACGTAAGATAGCAAACTCTGTGGGGTAAGATGGCAAATATCTAATTTTTTTTCTTTCAAATTTGTTTATAGTGATATATTGTGTACATTATTTGGGGAGAGGGGGATGGGGGTATAGGGAATTTTTTTTTATTATCTTATGATTTACGAGAACAAACAAATTTACCAATGGGGAGAATTTTTTACTTCCCACCCTTTGGTTGCGCCTATGACTATAAGAATCATCCACCACCCATACTCCACACATAACTTCTACTATTATAAATAACTTAAGCAAATGACCCGGACTTCCATGATAATTTAACCATTCACAATACTCGTAATTCGTTAATATATGTTTTAGGAATGCCAAATAACGTAAGAGCTTAATAATCCTAAGCCCTACAGTTATTTTCCTATAGAAAAGTCAGAGCCGGCAACCAGGCTCGAATGGGCTGTAATTTCATCTATGAAATAGGCTAGGCTCGTAATCTAAAATGATTATTGATTTATATTTCCCATTCTCTGATTGAACATCATATTTTAAAAAAATACACAAAAAAGACAAGAAGATGTAAAAATAACATACATTAGATGTGTCTTGATGTCAAGCAGATGAATCACTGGCTTTTTTAAAAATATTTATTTTAGGAATTTATAAAAGCTAAATTAAGGCGGTTATAAAAATGTTACGAAAATGGTGAAATTGTCAATTTTTGTTTTGTTTAATAAGTGCTTTAAAATGTTTTAGCAAATTTAAATTATCTAAATATTTTAAGCAAACTTATGCTTCGAAATATTAAAAATTTAAGGGGTGCAAATTTTTATTTTAGTAGTGTTAAGTATTCTTGCTTGACGGAGATCCGATCTTAATAATCCATCAATAGCCATTCTCATCAAAAATGATATATGTTTATAAAAGTATATGATTTGATATGATCTGTCGTAAGTTCTGACTTCATGGGGAGAGCAATTTTTAGGCTGTACCTCCATAAATAATAAATAAATTAATCTAAGATATATTACTTAGATATTCTCTAGATATCATAAAATGTAGGTCAATTTTATGATGGAGCCTCTAACTTAAGATATCTGGTTTATGAACGCGTATTCGTAGTGAAAAATCAAGAGCAATTTATGTACATTGTGCGTCATACATTAAATCTTGTGTTGCAAGATTCATTTAATGATATTGCAAAAATTTGCGTTTTTATAGAATTAATGAAAGATTTATTATCTTTTGTTCAAAATTCTCCCAAACACACGGAAATATATCGTTCCATCCAAGATAAATTAAAGTTCAACTTCTTTAAGGCCATTGTGTAGCTGATAGCGAAAATCATCAGAAAGGAATTATGAAACATAAGCATAAAACATTTATGAAACATTAATACATTTCGCAGTGAGGTTGTTACAAGAACAAAAAATTTATTACAACATATAAAGCTTTTTGAAATCTTTTTTATTTCTGATAGCGATATCAATATAGAGAGAGTAGAAGTTTTTGCTGAAATCCAAAGTTTCTCATTACATTTTGAATGTTAAATATAAAATAGAAATCCTGATCAAAATTTTAGAGTAGTTAATTTAAAAGCAAAGAATTTTTAAAGGCATTTTTAAACGACAGAAAAAAAAACGCTTTAAGATTAAGGCTCAAATTTATTATACCTCCATTTCGGATCAGTTACTAAATATTATACGCAAACTTATTATGAAAGTTTTAGACCATATAATTGCAAGTATAAAAAAGTTTCAACAAACCATTAATGGATATTTTAATTAATATGGAACGATTTGCGATTCGGAAACTTAGTCATTTTTCAGCATTCTATGGAGATGGTCTTGAAATGCAACAAAACTCTTTAGAGAACATCATAACCATTAAGAACAAATAAGAAATAAATCACTATACTATTATATAAAATTTATTAAAATGCTACTAACAATTCCTATAGATTATTTTCAGGACTTTCTTAAATCTTATTTTAGTTCAACAATGAAACAGTAACAACTAAATCAAATCGTAATTTTTAAATGTTAATAAGAAGAACTTGATTTAAATATGATAATATAAATTATAAATAAATATGAATAACATTTATGATAATTATATCATTAAATATATTAAATATTATTTAGCCATTTATATTATAAATGAGAGAAATAAAAAATATATTTTCCATTCAAATATCAAAATTATAAGCATTTTTGGCTATTTTTTTTTACAATCAATTAATTTGATAAAGTTTTTTTTTCAAGTTTTGAATATGTTTAAAATAAATTCAGCTAGTTCGAAAATTATATGATGGATGGTAATATTCTTTTACATCTCATATTTTCAATTCCCCTTAAACAATTTACAATAATAAAAACCGAGGATCAAAAAAAAATCGCCACTTATTTCTGATTATATAAATTTATGCAAAGCATATACATTGAATTTTTTTTATTTTATATTTAATTTAAAAGAAACTTATTGAAAAATCCCTTAATATAAATAAGTTCAATTTTTTATTGTTATTGAAACAAGGTAATATTATATAATAAGTGGGAATGATAATTTATAAATTTTCGCCAAATCGTTTGCCATTTGTATTTTAAATCGAATTTATTACGACAGTGATATATAATTTTTAGATGATTCCAATTCATAATGTGATTATCCTCGTAATATCAAGATTGTTTGTGAACATGTCAAATAATAATATTTTAATTTTTGTGTATTTTATCCTTAATTTGACAATGGCAATGCCGATAATTTTTAAAATATCGCTTCCCCAGTATGATAACCCCTTCTTTCAATAATAGTTAAAAATTGAACTTATTTATAAAAGGGATTTTCAAGAAAGTTTCTTTTAAATAAAATTCTATATAAAGTTACCCCCCCCCCCTGCCTCTTTAGTATAACCGCGCATGAATTGCGGTGAGAAAGTCATTCATATATATAGTTTATATATTTATATTTTATAGGATTTTTTCTTTTCTAGAATCAGATTTCATCCTAAATTCGTAGTTGAATCTAACCTGATCCAATTTCGAACTCGAATTGGTCGGACGGGCGGATAGAGAGAAAATTTAAAATTAGGGTTATATTGTCTCCCTCGACTTTATAACATTAAGCTGATAGGAAAGTTGACGAAAAAAACAAAATTAACGATAAGATAAATAGGAAAGCGAACACTTTTTGATTACGGAGATTATATATATATAGGTATTTTATAGGATATAAAAAAATTAAATATAAAACTACAAAATAGTTTTAAATAATTTATATATTTAGCAATTAATGGTATTATATAGTCTATAGCATCGCGGAGAAGATTTGGATTAAAGGAGTGTCCATCAGACTTGAAATATTTTTGATGTAACCAAAAAATAATAATTGGGTATTAAAATAATGTTTCTTTAAAGATTATATTAGTGACGTAAAATGATAAGAGCAAGCGGCATGAGAACTGTGTTGAAAATCTCTTCTTTTTTATTACAAAGTCTCACATTAAGATATCTCATTTCTATTATATTGGCTATAGTATAATTTTAAAAAACATTAACTTATTATAATAAAATCATTATGTATATATTAAGTTTTTTTCTACAACGTAGGTAAAAAGAATTATCTTCATCATTATTAAAATAAAAACATAATCTATGCATTAGGTATATAAATGGCCATTATTTTTTATTAACATCTTCTTAATACTCAACTAGATTTCTATTATTTTCTCATTATATCTCTACCTCTTATTACAATTATTACATTTTTTTAAAAAAAAAAAATTAAATTAAAAAATTTTGTAAGAAATTACAAAAAAAATTTTCTTTTTTAAAAGATAGAAAATAAAAGATTTGCATAATATGCTAATGAGATGAGCATTTCATTTATTATTATAAAAAAGGCATATTACAAGAAGAAATTACACTATTATAAATATACTATAATTTATGAAAGCGAAATAATATTGAAATTAAGAGGAATCTATTTAAAGGTGAAACATTTTTTTTTTTAAATTATATTATCTATGACCCGACCCTAGTGTAATGTCAAGAGTAAGGGTGGAAAAATTATAGCTTTTTTTCTACTTTTGCTTAGTTAGAAATAACATTTTGTATATAAATGAAAATTGAAAACTGAAATTGAATATCTGTTTAACTTATGATCCCTCGAGAAATTCATGTTTATAATATTAACATTTTGCAAAAAAAAAATTGTCATTTTTTTATCAAAATTTTGAATATAAACTTAAATTGAATTATAAAAAAAAAGTTACATAACGTATTAGAATTTCTTTCAAAAAAACAAAAATTATTTTAAAGTACAAAGTTTGTTTTTTAAGGCTCGACAAAAAAAAGGGAAGATCGGGAAAAGTGTTATTCCGAAGCAGTAACTTTCTTATCTGATAATTCCAAAATTAATATAACTTTTAAAATGTATTTTAATAAGTGCGTAAATGATTATAAAAATGTTATATAAAAAAAAGTGCTCATGAAAATTTCTAACTTGGAGATTTAAATTCTAACACTCAAAAATTATATTCTTTCTAAATATATTATTTTATAAAAAGTTATTCAGACTAAATAACAATCAACCAATCTCATTTTTATGCTATATAAAAAATATTGATAAAATTTATGCTAATTTAATATCCGCAAATTGGTGAAAATAATTGATAATAAGACATGTCACCATTGAATGATCAATATTAAGAGCCAAATAATTATGAGATTCGATTTCATTATCTATTTAAAATATAGATGGATTTCTATTTGTGACCTAAGGCCTTGTTCAAACAAAGCGAAATTAAACTAATTGCCCCAGTCAACACAAATATAAAACATAATTGTGAATCCTAAAAATTACACTAAATTTACAGCTATTGCGAGTTATCATTTTGCAAATGCTCGTCATTTATCTTAGATTGGGCTAGACCTAAGAAGATCTAAATTAAATTTTAGTGCTTGAATAATTCTTTAAAAAAACAATTTTCAGTTGGAATTAGAAAAATATGCCAATATGAAAATTTGTGAGAACCATAATGTTAGAATTCATAGATTTTAAAGAAAATGTAAATCTAAAATTTCACTAATAATATGAAATTATACTTTTTCTAACTTTTCTTGAAATGAATTCAAGATTATTGTGTCATGATGAATTAATTATAATTAATTTTCCCATAGACCTATATAAATTAATTCGAATATAGCCTAAGACTTTACCACACTAAAATTATCTCTTTCAAAAGTAAAAAAAAACCAGTGCTATATAATTTAAAGTTAAAATTTTGCTAATATCTTTACTTTACCCAATTTTCAATTATAATATATAAATTTTGTTTACAAAATGTCAAATCGTGCTAAAAAGTTTATCAAAAAGTAGATTTAATTCAAAAAGATATGCTTTGCTCAAGTTAGTGTTGGTAACTTGAGATTTCTTTAATAGATGCCCAAACATTTGTTCCTACTACAAACAAAATCTTCAGGTCTTGCGTAATAGTATTCTGGATGAGATATTGAGTTAGCCGTTTTTAAAAATCGGCTCTAAACGAGCCGTTTAACAACACTAGCTCAAGTAGAAAATATTGCACGCACGCCGAGGCGACTTTTAATCTCTCGAAGCCCCTGCATTTAACTTAAGAAGTGAAAGTCTACATTTCAATCAAACATTTTTAATATTTTTTTTGTTTCAATTTGTTAATCAAAAAAAAAAAATTGGATTTTAAATTTTACTCTAATTTAAGAGTAAGAAAATAATAAATAAAAAAAAAAGGATTCTATATAAAATAATAGTACAATACTTAATATATATGATTAGGAAAACAAAACCAGAGGGAAGATTATAATTAATTAATTAACCTGGTATGATAAGGTGTACTATTTATTATAATGAATGTTTATTACAAAATACAAAATGATAAAAATAAATCGTTTTTTTTTTAAATTTACACAAAATATCTATCCAGGGCTTATTATAAGCAATTTTATTAAAGTATATAAGTCATTTAAAAGGCTCTTATAAAGTCATTCTTCACTACTATTACATTTTCAGGGCTTAAAAAATATATGTATTTATCTATTTTATGCCAATAGGCCAATTGTTTAGATATATATATATATATTAATAATAAGTATTTCTTCTCATTATATTATATTTTCCTTTTACTTCTTGATTTTGATTTTTTTATGCTTAATTTTATTTATATTTCTAACCGGGATTTCATGGAAAAAATAAAAAATTCTTTCATAATCTCATTTCGTAACCAAATATTAAAATGATTATTTTAATTTATATACATAATTTCATGGCGTATAATGAGTAAGGTTGATAATTAATTATTTATATAAATATTTAAAACAAAATTATGTTTCAAATTGATAATCCACAATTAAAAAATCTTCAAATTAACGAATAATACATACATCTTATCGCTCTCAAATTTGATTAAAACTTATATATTACATCCAATTTTAATGATATATATTGAAAATTACAATTAGTTAATTGGAATATAATGATAAACCTTTATATATATAAAAATATTTTTTTACCTGCCATGAGGAATGATCAGGAAATTTATCAATATTTTCGGAAGTCATTCGTTTGTTCAATTTTGATTTAAATTATTTTGGGGGAAATTTCAAGAAAAAGTAACACTTTTCAGATCAAAAAACCCATTTTTAAAAAAAATATATGGATTTCCGTAAATTTAATCCAAACTTTTTATTAATTAATAAATTTATAAAATAAAAAGTTTTTAATTATATATAAGTGAATTTTTTTTATATAAAATTATAAATTATACAAATAATGTTGATTAAAATAAATCCTCTAAAAAATATATTGTTATAAGGAAGGGGGGATAATGAATTATGATTCCTCCTTCACCCTGAGATGAATTTCCTTGATATTCCCGCCTTTTCGTATGATTGTCCTTTTTACACTTTTTTTTTAATTTAAAAAAAAATTAAGTATTGGTTTATTTTATATTATATTATATAAAAATAAGAAATTCAAAAAAAAAACACTTTTCTTTTTTAATTATTTTATTTATTTTATTTTTTTTTAATGTCATCTTTTATTTTATATATATTTTTTTTCTTATTTACGAAAATTGAAGATAATATTATTGATGACAAAAAAACGAAAAAAAAACTTTTTCTTTTAAAAAAGAGATAAATAAATTAAATATACAAAAATGTTAATTAATTTTAATGTTAATATAATATATAAAAAAAAATTACTTTAAAAAATGTTTTTGAGGAGTATTTTGCTATAATTTTTATTCCAAAATTCGAAAATTACATATAAAATGTAGAAAGAAAGAATAAAGAAATAAAGAATGAAAAAAATAATGTGCTCCGAATTTCCAAAAAAATACCGTTGTGTGTAACACTAAGAAAATAGTATATTCAGCAATAATAATATTGTAAGTAAAAGTATTCACTGCACTTTGAATATCGAGTCAAGATAAATTATTATCCAAAATTTTTCTAACATTACTTAGGGCTCTTTTTATTTTTAATGTATTAATAAGCTTAAATCCCGGTTTAGATTCAATCTTCTAAGTGTCAAAAAATGTGATATTTATAAAAAAAAATCATATATCAGTTAACTTTAACCCCTCAATTATAAGATGAAGTAGACGTACATATTTTCTTAATATTAGTAACTACTCAAAGGTTCGATGAATGATGATTCTCTTTTATAAGACCAGCAAGTACACATTTAATAAACAAATAGGATCCCCTAGTTTATGTTCTGAATAGATAGTCTAAACAAAATAGGTTTTAGAAAAAAGGAAAAACCAGGACATGGATTAACTCTTTATAATTTTATTATTTGTTTATTTTTGTATGTTAAATTCATGTCACGAGCCTTCCAGGCGCTTAGGGAGGTTTTTATAGAGAGGGATATTTTCTGAAAACTTTGAAAAATTATAATAAAATAAATCGAATATTGATTACATTTATCTAGTACCCGCAGTGCCCTCAAGAAAAAAGAAGGCCGAATTAAACCCATTGTTATTGGCTCTCAGGATAATCATCTCAAAAATTATTTTCTCAAGAATCAGAGATAGTCTATTTGTTCAGCCCGATAACCCGGAGTTGGCACTCATGATTTGGCAATCTTGGGAGCGCTAAAACCTCATATCACACTGCCTATGTTTAATCAATCACTCGGCAGATAATTTTTTTTTTTTAAATGAGATTTTGTCGAAGCATTTAGTATTGTAAAGACGAATCATTTTGTGCCTGCTTTTTGTGAATATTCCCATCCCATAATTTGATAATTATATTTACGAGAGCTACAATATTTCTTTTTTAAAATATAATAGTCGTGTCATTTTATCTCAAGTGGAATTATCAAGCAGTACCCATTAAGACTGGTTCTTTCCTGTGTATGGATCTAAAGCTTAATCATGGAAACAAAAAGGTCTAAACTCTCAATTCATGGTACTTTGACTACAATTTTGTTGCAACAGATCCCTCAGCAATCTCATATACCCCCAAAATAATTGTAAATGCTGGATCAAAACACCTTTCATTTATTAAACTTAAAATTATTCAAAAGGTTGATGACAGTCTTGGCACGATTTGTGTGCGAATATCAAATTCATAAAGTTCAACAATTACTTAATTTATGAAATTCCTCATCAACATTTGCCCTAATTTCTTTAAGCTGAAAAAAGATCTTATAAAAAATTACAATTAAATAATTTGTTGATACATTTTAATGCAAAAAAATTGGGATTTTTTAGATGTTCTTTTCAGACAATTCCGCTATTTTGTTAAGAGTGCTTATAATACTCTTTTATAACTATAAAATCAGTGACTGCTTAATAGCTAAAACTCTTTAGCCTTGGAAGGGGATTTCCCCATACCCTCCTCTACATAGCTAGATGCGCGTTTAAATAATACTTATAAGTTATAACTTTAACTAACTATATACTAAAGTTTAAATCAAATACGAATATCTCATTATTCGATTCTATTTTCTGAATGCAGTCAGGATAAATTGGCTATTTTATTTTTATGCATCTGGTTAATTATTTTAATGGGAGGGGTTAAACAACTTTTTTTTAATTATTATTTTTTTTACATGTTTTAAATTTTTCTCATCAACTGATTCAAAAATATACTATAGACAATCCCTAACTCAAGCAGTCATTACGAGATCCAATACATATCCTTGAATTCTAATTGAGCCAATAATAATAAGTAAAATTTTAAAATTGACCTTGACATTTCAAATGGTTTCTCACGAAAATATCAAATTATTATTGCCAACCCAAAATCTGAATTCTTTATATTTTTTTTTACGAATTATTTATCATACAAGTTACAAACAGCATTTTTTTAAAAAAAATAAAATTATTGTATAAGATAATAAATTAATAATGAATGTAAAAAAAAAAATTCTTCCCCAATAACACCTTGAAGGTATATATCCAAAAAAAATATATAAATTTAAAAAAAAAAAATATCGACAAATCTAGATTTTTATTGTAAAATCATAATTTAAAAAAGATTTATCAAATTCTTAAAAATTATAGTATATATTAATCTTAAAAAAAATTATCAAAATAAAAAAAAGGTATAAATATTTTAAATTAAAATGTTTTTCTTTATTTTGTATAATCATTTGATAATGATATTTTATTTAAGCGGATTTCAATTTCAGGGAAAATTTTTTATTCCACTTGTCTCTAGACCACTAGAGTAAGCAGGATTTGGGGGAAGGGGGTGATTATACATTTAAAAGCTTCGCCTTTCAAACTCTTTTTAGCAAGGCCTTCGGCCTGATTCACTTTAGAAGTTTTGATTGAAGATTTTGCAGTTGTATACCCAGAGATATTTCATGAAAATATCATTTTTATGAGCACTCTATAGTTAAAATGGTGTTTAAATATTGTTGGTCATCATCGGAATTCTCAATTTTTTCTTTCCTTTTGCATATTTTTCTGAGTAATTAATAGGCAATATATATGCAAACTTACAGATGTATCTTTGAGATAGCTTAGTTACTTTTATATTTTAAATAGACTTGTAGCACCCTTGGAAATTCTAATCCCAAAAAGATGAGTTGGTTTAGTGGAAAAATAAAAGCTATCGAATTGATAAAAATAAATTTAGAACGGAAATTTAGTAACAATGTAGTTAAAGTATTGCGAAGATTTATGGTGTCTATATATTATTTTAATCGTGATTAGTAAAGCTGGTGCTAGTGGGAATCTAGCCTAATATGAACCACTAATGTATCATTATTTCTTTTAAATTTATATTTTATTTTTGATTATTTTGTGGATTACCTATATTAAATTTCACGAGATATTCCAAATATTTTATATATCCTTAAATGTTTATAAAATTATTAAAATTATGTTTTAATTTGTATATATAAATTTTTTTAAGCTAATTTTTATTGTATTTCATAGTTATAATTTAAACAATAAAATATTAAAATTATTCTATAAATATCAAACTTAAAAAAATAGGCAATTTTGGAAATTTCCATTATAAGGCAAGAGATCTATGCTTTTGAATGCCCATAAGATAATTTGACTAATCACAATCAATTCTTTTACAAAATGATCATAAATATCTTACTAAAAGATATCTATTGATATTTAAGAATTCCCAATAGGGTACGGAAGTTACAGACGATAATAAGAAGAATAAATTTTCCTACCCCCAGAATCCCTTATGTTCAAAAAGTTAAATTAAATAATACTTATAATATGAATATTAAATTTGATAGTTTTGATTTTTTGTAGAAGCCCTTTATAATACGAATCCAACCTATTAGAACATGAGGATTAGAGAGTTGGTAGTAGGGTGCGGGGTAGGCTTGATAAATTTCAAAGATGGCTTAGGAAAATGTGGTCGTATAGAAGGTTAGGGTAGACTAGTAGTTTAACAAAATTGTAAAAACCACCTATCAAATCCAAGAGGGGGCTACCTATAAATTACAGGGGGCTGGAAGGCAAAAATATTTTTGTGGGCATAAAGATTAAAACTCAACTTGCGGTCTCCAAATTATTCTATCAAGTAATTTGCGTATCAATAAGACTTAAGAGTAAAATACATTCTTACAAATCAATTTTATAAGCAATCTTCTTAGCGCCGTTATAGATTCTAATATTGGCGTCAACTTTTATATTTTTCAAAAAAATTAGAAATAAAGCTGCAAGAAATTTAATCCAACCTAAATTAGAAAAAAAAGGAAATCCAAACCAAAATTAGGGAAAAAGTAATAGCATATATCAAAAAATTAGGAGAGGGGGCTCTCGAAACTACTTAAGGGGGCCTGAGTATGCATATTATTTAATACTGACTAATAATATCATAATGCAGAGGTCTGCAATAGACAGGTTCTTTAGTAAATATATTTCTTAAAAGAATAAGAAGGCGTTTTATATGATAATATTGCATATTATGTGAGTTAAAATAGCCAAACCTACCAATCAAATAATTTCTAAAGATTAGGCGAGGGAGATAAGGTTTGATAAATTTTTTGCTGAATGGACTGGAGAGCAGTGGTTACATTTTAAAAAAAATGATAGGCGAAACTATTCTCACGGTTTGGTTTTATAGTTCGGCTAGGATCCTCGTTTAAAGAAGATATTACGTGTAATATTTTATGGCTAAAGCCATACCAGAGCGTTGTATTAAAAGATAGCAACCCCAAAATAGAGCCATGAGAATTAGCTCTTCAAAAATTTGAATATTTTAAGCGTTTTGGAATTAAAATTTTTGTCTGTTTACTAATATTTATTTCGAATAATTTCCTTATTTTAAAGTAATAGGTGTATATATTAAATATATTTAACTATCCTATATAATTAATTTTAAATATATATATGTGTATTTATGATTTTAATTTTTTTTATAGTTACCAAACGCTCAATTTCTCAAATGCTAGAACGCTCTGGAATGGTCTTAGTTTGAGGTAATTGAATCAAAAAAATATAAATTAAAAGCTGTCATAACAATTATATTTATATAACTTTGGATGTTAAAATGCAAATATATAATGATGAATATTAATTTCAAATATTATATTAAAAAATTAAGAAATATTTTAGGCTTTAAAATTCTCTATTAAAAAAAAATAATATTAATATATAATTTAAAAATTGGGATATTTTAATATAGCGCACGGAAAAAAAATCTAATTTTATAAGTAAATACAACTCATTGGCAAGGAAAAAAATAAATAAGTAAAAAATATACTAAATATTAATTGCCCACTTTTTTTGAAATCACGGTGTATATAATAAAATGTTTTATAATATATTTGTTTGTTTATAGGTTGAAAGTTTTGTTTCATTCATTTTTGGTTATCTTTGACATAACCATACTCTTTACATTTTTCTAACGTTTCCTCTGCAATTTCTCGCGCTTCTTTTACCAGAGGGTTAACTACTTTGCTATCGTCTTTATCTTGATAGAAATTTTATCAAGAAAACAATATAAGTTATATAGTCTGATCGATATTTTATAAAATTTTAAAAACTTATATCAGGTCGTGCTATAACGATCAGAGCGTAATATAAATCATCGGAAACAAAATTTTCAGCAAATTTATCAGAAGCGTATATCAAAGACCTGAGTAGAAATATTCCCCGGAATTTCAGATCTATATACTCGTTTAAGAGTAAGACTCTTAAAATGTCCATTATGGAGTTTATCTGATATAAAATCATATCATTTACATTAATAATAGAATACAAAAATAATAAGAAATTGACGAGACAATTATATTATAAATTAAGTTATAATTTTTGGTATAATATGAAGTCATCACCCACTTATAACGTTTGGATTACAAGCCTTTAAAATCTTAAAGCTAGGCTAGTCCCATAGTTTCTATAATGAAAAAAGGAGATATTAATTATGAACTTGATTATAGAGACCTGCAGGCTTTTTTTAAATACCCGGGACGGGCCTAAGATTAAAAATTTTTTTTAAATTTACACATCATGAATTATATTCGTCAATTAGATATGGTTATAATGATTATATATAGTTATGATTAATATAATGTTGGGTGAAAGTTAACACTATTTAACATTCATAGCATCTACTGCATAATATAATTATAGTTTTCCTGCCATGGAATAAATACGCAAAGGATTTTTTTTTCTTTTTAGCTTTCACCTTTTCTGGTGGTAAGCTCCTTCAATATCTCTCTCTCCACTTTATTTATTCATACAATCTCTTTCATCTAATTTATACTTCTTTACATTGGCTCTAACTTTATGACCTCATTGAAGTTTTGGCCTTCCTCTTTTACGTTTGCCCATCACTTCCAAACTCTCAACCTTATTTCCTATGTAGTTCATAGGCCTTCTGATTGAGTGCCCATACCACCTAAGTCTGTTTACCATTAACTTAGTCTTAATGGGCACAACCTTTAAACTACTTAGTATTCTTGTACTGGCACTTTATCCTTTCTTGTTACCCCAACAATCATCCTCAGCATTCTCATCTCCATAGTTTGTAGACTTCTCTCGTCTGATTCCTTGGTTAGCCATGTTTCCGAACTATATAGAATAGTTCGTTGTACTATGGAACTGTAAATTTTTCCCTTTAATTTGTATGGGATTCTTTTGTCAAACAGCACTCAAGATAAAAATCTCCACTTTAACCACCCTTGATTAATTTTACTCTGTCTCTTTTTCTATTGTGCCGTTTGTTTGTATAGTGGGGCCCAAATAGCAGCGTTAAATTGCCGATATATGCCATTCATTTATATCAATACTCTCTGTATCATATCCTCCTATCACTATATACTCCGTCTTCTCTATTTACCTTTAGTCCGTGCTTTCTAGGATATTTATCCAACTCACCAATCTTTCTTTCATTTCATCCTTGAATTCGGCAAGTATCACAATATCATCTGCAAATATCATATTCCACGGGACTGTTTGAGGTATAGACTGTGCTAATACATCTATTACTGTAATGAAGAGAAGTGGGCTGAGAGCCGACCCTTGACGAACTCCTTCGGCTATTGTGAAGCCTGCTGAAGTATCTGTTGTGCTACGGACCATTGTTGTAAGGCCCATATACATATCCTGTATTAATCTTATATATTTTTCGGGAACCTTTTTGTGGCGTAGCGCCCACCAGATAAATTTTCTTGGGATTCTATCAAAGGACTTTTCTAGATCGAGAAAGACCATGTATAGCTTTTTGTTCTTTTCCCTGTATTTTCATAATTGCGTGGGTAGCATCAGTTGTTGATCTTCCAGGCATAAAGCCAAACTGAGTCTCTCCTATTTCGATTATGTCTCTTAATCTTTTTTATATTATTTTTTCGTATAGTTTTAGACAGTGTGACATTAGTTTTATGCCCCTGTAATTTTGACAATTGTGTGGATCCATTTATTTTTGAAGATAGGAAGTAGATAGCTCTGCCTCCATTTGAGGGATCTCTTCATTTCCCAGTATTTAATTGTACAGTTTTGTGAGATGTATTCCATCATCTCCTAGTGCTTTAAGGCTTTCTATTGGAATATCACCTGGACTCCTAGCTTTGTTGTTTTTCATATGCTTGAGACACGTGATTATTTCTTGTTCTGGTATAGGTTGTATAAGGTTTTGACATGGGGAGTGTTCGTCTAGATGTAGTATGTAGGGATTAAAGTTGAGAAGCTCCTGAAAATATTCTTTCCATCTAGACTTTATTTCTTTTTCCTTTATTATCAATTTCCCATCTTTATTTTTGATTACTTCCGGAGCTCCGTTTATATCCCTAGAATTCTTTTCTCGCTGTTTGGCTAATCTGTATATTTTATTTTGCCCTTCTTTTGTATGTAGTTCTTCATATATGTCATGGTATGCCATAGATTTGGCCCTAGCCACCGCCTTTGTAGCTATTCTCTTGATTTTTTGTATCTTGTCTTGTCATCTGGGTTTTTGGATTTGTACAATATTTTAAGGGCTTTGGTTTGTACCTCTTTATTCCACCACCATAGTTCTTTGTTTGATTTGTTACCTCCCTTTGTCAAGCCTCGTGTCGATTTGGCAGTGTCTATTAATCTGGATGAAAGGTCTATACACATTTTTTCAGGAATCTATTGTTTTAATGTTTGCATTGATTGCAAAGGCATCTGTCATTGTTTTTAATTTACCCCATTTGATGCATGGTTCCAGTTTTATCTTATTTTGAGTAGATTTATTTGAGATGTGTAAATACATGACTAGCTTGTTTTGCGTGTGGCGATATTATCTTCTGGGATGACTTTGCAGTCTATTACATCTTTTAATTTTCTGCAAGAGATTAGCATGTAATCTATCTGTGTTTTCATTGTACTACTTTCATATGTTATTAAATGACTGTCTTTTTTCCTAAAGTAGATGTTTATTAAGGCAAGGTAGAATTTGCGCAATTTCAGTACATGCTATCCTTCATCATTTCTTTCTCCGTATCCAAAACCACCATGACGCCTTTTGTAGCTATCTCTTGCTTTTCCCACATGCGCATTTAAGTCAACACCTATTATGACTAAGTCATCCTTAGGGATTTTCATTACAGCTTCATCAAGGATAACTCTAAAGTCATCTTTCTCTTCTTCCTTGCAACCTGTTTGAGGAGCATATACTGAAAGGATGTGTAGTATTGATTGATCAACCCAGAGTTTTATCTTCATTAGTCTATCAGAGATCCCGTTAACTTCTACTACTGAGGAGGTTAGATCGACACCGTTCCTATTGCTAACAAATACTATTATAGTACAATTTATACCCATCTCCTCATTAAAGTCTTCTGACCTTTCCATTTCGTTTCTTGTATGCACGCTATATCAACTTTTCTCTTGTTCAACATTGATGCCAATTCTCTCGTCTTACCTTTAAGTGTACCAATATTCAAACTTACTAACCTTGTCTTCTTTGCTTTGACCTTATTCTACTTTTCACAGGATGAAGGTCTACACCCTGCGCGTCGCTTGGAGGGAACGCCCTAGCTTTCATATTCATATTTTCATTTGTTTCCTTCATTTTGTATATTGGACAAGTATCCTAAGCACCCGGCTGTCCAGGCCTGTCGGTGACCGGGGTGTCATCTCGAAGCTCCGAAATTCATCTTACCATATGTCTTTACACATCAGTCATCGAAGAAAAACCTGAAAACTTTATGCTCCTTACCAGGATCGAACCTGCGTCCTCTTCGTCCTTCAGTTTCCAAGCCTTATAGATTATTCATACATTCAAATAATCAAATAAAACAAAATTCAATGATAAATTGTTTCAATTAAGGTAGCTCAAAAATTAAAACAAATCAAAATAGCTAATAAATACATTATTATATCAGGGACGTCGCTAGCCTTTACAATCTCAGGGGGCTCAACTAAAAAAAATAATATGACATTTCTTACAAAATCTATTTAATACAGTATAAAATATTTTCGATTGCTGATATAAAAAATTTGCGTCTAAGGAATTACAAGTGATAAAAAAGGTTAATTAATTCATACATATGCCTCAATTGATAATGGTTTTTAAAAACTACATATTATGAAATTAGCAACTTACATTGACAAAAGGTCAAGAAACTAAACACTCGGTTACCATTTTTAGACAATGTTTTATAGAATGTACTAATAAGTAAAAATTTATAGGCCTAACCAAATCAACATTTCTTGAAAAAGAGAATATAAACGACCAATCTAAATCATAAAACTATATGGTGGTTAGAGCTTCCTCTTAAATGACATGATGAAAGCTAGATAAGTAATTGAGAAAAAAATTGTGAGATATTAAATTTCTAAAAGATTATCTTACATTTTTATTGATATATAAACAACTACACAGTTGATCACTATTGCTTTACTCTCAGCAGTTGTAATAATATTCTTAATTACATAGCGATAGCCACACAAATAATAGATGCTTGTTAATTTGCAGTCATAGCCATGACACTCACTATATAATCTTATATCAGAATTTATTATGCTAGATAAATTGATAAAACATTAACACTAAAAATCTTTAGAAGAAATTATGCAAATGTATTGAAGCCTTAAGTCATTTACAAGGCAGGGATGCCATATTAGAAATGAAACATTTTGTAACTATAAAATAAGAAACAGAGTGATATGATATGATAAAAGAAATTTATTAAGATTTTATATATTATTGTCACACTACCTCTAGTTGGTATATTTTATCTTAAAATAGTAGTAGTTTGTATTAATATCAAAAATATACTAGTATTAAAAATTTAACTCATAACTGTTTTTCAAATAAGAAAAAAATAGCTTTCCTAAAAACATATAAAAAGAGAAGAAGAGTTATCTAATTTATTACACCCATTCTAGGATAAATAATAAGATGTTAAATTTTTAAAAATATTTCTAAATAAATAGATGGAGTTAAATATTTGAGAACAATTTCCTATAATATTTATTATCAAAAACATTTATTAGTAAAATTTATTAAAATATTAACTGTAATATAATATATAACTGTCAAATACGTCTGTAAAAGTGGTATTTAACCTAATATTTTATAATCAATTATATCTAATAGGATTATTAACTATATTTTTACTTACTTTTTATAAATAAATTTCTTATACTTATTTGGATTTGGATTTTGAAAATAATTTTAAGAAGAAGAGGCATGGTAATTAAATTTAAATATCAATAATATAGTTGATTAGTAATATTTATTTAATTAGCGTTATATAATAATCCACATAAAAAAAAACAATAAAGCTTCAACTGTTAATGCTAAATTAATATTTAGTGAGTGATATTAATATTCTATTTTAAACACAGAATTTGATTGCAAGCTGACATAGTGAAAATATAATTTATAAGTATTAATCTAATCTGATAATTAAAAAATTTTTTATTTAAGAATAATTTAGATTGACTTATTAATTTTTAAATTATAAAAAAATCTATATATTACTCAATAAAATTATAAAAGAAATCATTCAGTGCAGTGGGCAATTAAAAAAATTTATTATTAGTTCAAGGGGATATTAAGAAGCCATTAAAGGAATTTTTTTGCTTCAAGGGGCTACAAATTTTACAGGGGGCTCGAGCCCCCGCGCTCCCCCCTAGCGACGCCACTGATTTATATGTATTAATATAATCTAATAATTAAAATAGTATTCATTTAATAAAAATTTAGATAGTCTTATTAATTTTTAAATAATAAAATTAAATCTATATATTACTCAATGGAATTATAAAAGAAAATTTTATGGAGCAATTAAAAAAATTTGTTTTTAGTTCAAGGGGATATTAAAGAGTCATAAAAAAAAAATTTGCTTCAGGGGGCTAATCAAATTTTTCAGGGGGCTTGAGCCCCTGCGCGCCCCCTCCCTAGCGACGCCACTGTATTTTATAATATATAATATTTTTACTAATTATCAATAGAAACAACATTAAATATCACACCAATGATGAATACCAGTGATATAATTAAAAATTAAAAATAATAATCTTATAGATAATTCATACCGTCAGCGTCTACATGACAGGATTTTCACTGGATGCAAACCCCCTTCAAAAGCCTTTGCCTACCCCCTAAAAAAATCTCGCCGTCTTCGGCGGCGGTGTCTTCCTATTATTATTTTTACCTTTCTAATTTATTGATACTCTTTTCAGAGACTTTATAAAGGATAACTTAAATTAATCTATCTCTACTACCAACTATGATATTTTGTGAATATAAAGAATTTATTTTTTAGATAATAAATTCAATTAAAACCTCCATAATTATTATGGCATTATGAGCTTGCTGAAATAATATCTAAACTTTTAAATTACATTTAAAAAAATAGTAGAAAGTTTTATTTGGAAAACAATGTGAATGATTGTTTGCAATATATAGATTTGGTCGATGAATTGTATTATAATAATTCTATGATAAAAGTATTAATTTTTACAGCAATAAATTTTGTATTTTCTCTCAAAAATTAATAGATAACCACCAAAAAATTTATCTTACCCCCATTAAAGCAGCCTACCCCCTACCCACCTCAAAAAAATAGGATGCGAATTATTCCTACCTCTCCCGCTCATGTAGACGCTGCATACCGTGCATATTAATTTTTTTTATTTTCCTTTATAATATTTTAGATATTAAACTATACAATACTAGCAAAGTAGTGGCCACCAAAGCAAAGCCAATGCTACTTTTTAGATGAAGAATTCACAAATTTTCGCTTATTTAGGCATTGCAAAACAAATCATGTTTTTTAGAAAAAATAAATAATATAGATATAACCAAAATCCGTGGCCAATGATATGATAGTGCTGCAGCAATGTTAAAAAAATATATGGGCTCAAAGCCCATATAAAAAAGTGCCCTAAAGCTATCTATGTGCACTGTCATTCGCTTAATTTAGTTATATCCAAAGCCTGTGGAATTAATGAGATTAGTAATAGTTTAAGTAAATAATTATTCACATAATTTATATAATCTTTATTTCATAGATATCGTATCAAAATAATCGAATTTTTAAGTTTTAGGAAGAGGTCAAAGGTGTTCTATGATGTTTTAAAACATATAGATGGATCAAAAGTTCGAAAATTAAAAAAATATTCGCCCACAAAATTTCTTCAAAGGCAAGATTCAATTACTGGCTTTCTTGTAGAATAGGAAGGCATAGTTGAAACGTTGAAAATGAGAAAGTATATGGAATGATAAAGATGCATCTAATACTGAAAAATATTTTTGTGAATATTTACCAAACTCCTTTTATTATATAAATTGTTTGTATGAATTATATTTTTAAACTTTTTTTATTATATAAATTGTTTGTATGAATTATATTTTTACTAAAACTATAAATGTGAATAACATTGTTTAGCCAATAATGAAGTTAATAGGCTTCTTAAATTATTTAAGAATATTGAGATGAATGCCGCCAACATTTTTCTACTAATATTTAATATTTTTTTAAGAATATTGATAAACCTTGCCAAATCATGGAATCAATACTTGATTTATAAAAACGCTATCTTTTACATTATTAAAAACAATCATAACTCAATTTAAATTAAAATTAGCTGGGCATACAAAATATTAAAATATTTTAATTTTCTATTACCAACATTCTTGCAAAAATTAGCCATCACCAATAATATAATGCTTGACATTATTGGAGAATTCGAACAGCTAAAATCAAATAAGAAGTTTGGTATTATGATCTAAGCACCATTATTATATCAGAGGGCCCATTAACACTGTAGACGTATTGCGATTATTTTATCAAACTTTAAGCTTAAGAACTAATGTCAAAACACTTTTAATAATATTAGTTACACTCCCAAACATTACTTGAACCAATGATCGATCATTTTCGATATTAACTAGACTTTAAAGTTATTTGAGGGCCCATGGTCAGACCAAAACGAATGGATTGGCTCATCTAAATATATATAGGCTTTAATCCCACACCAATTAGCCGTTATTAAAATTCGACTCAAATCGAGTGATTTAACAACACTATTTATATTGATTTTACATTAAGAAAAAGAAATATGATTTTTTTAAATAACCCCGGCCGAAGGCCAGACAAAATGGACACCTCCCCTCCCCCCGACCCCTTATGAAGAATTCCTAGCTACGCCACTGCTTGCGATAGTCTTCAGAATCAGGTAAATGTAGAGCAAATTTAATGTTCAAGTTATTTAATTTTTTGAGTTCCTTATGAATGGGAAAAGTCGGATTAGATGTGATGTGTGAAGATGTATGTTTGCGTCTTTAATTTGTATTTTCTAAAATTACACATGCTGGAACTCTGCGAAATCCATATATTATTACACACTCCACTTTAATTATATACTTTAATTCAAAAATTACTATATTCAACATGTTTTACCTAGTAAATCCAACTAGTTATAGTTTTTATCCATTTTTAAGTAAAATTCAATAAAATCTCATTATCAAAAGTAAAATCATTAAGAATTTTTTTTTTAATATTAACTTTGGAATAATGAGCCCAAGCTTGCTGTAACGCCTTGTGGAATAGTTCTGAATAATATATACGCATAGAGAAATAAAATTTATAGGAATTATGAAACTTACGGACGGTAAAAAAAAGATAAATTGTTAGAACAAGAATGTCCTTTATTAAAAAATGTCGCAAAATTGCAGTTTGAAATGCTCTTTCAAACTAAAAAATCTGTGATCTTTGAAAAATATTTAGATGTTTATGAGAATGCTCAGACAAGTTTTTTAATCAAATTTTAAAATTCGGATTTATTTTTGTAAAAAATTTTTAAAAAATGATTTTAATTTTCTTAAGAAAATATCTTCAATTTTGTTTTAAATTACTTTTTTCAAACTCTGCAGAAATACAACAGAATTTATAGAGGGAAACTTCAATTATAGGGGAAATAAAAAAGAATTACCATTATAATTAAAAGAGGAAGATATGTGATGAGGCTTTGCTCCAAATAATTCGGTTATATCTTTGAATACTGGCACCAATTCATCATAAGCCACCTATTATAGAAGTGCATAATTTTAGCATAGATAGTTTATAATCAAGGGTAAACTAAATAATGGTCTATAAAACATCCTAAATATTATCATTACAAAACTAATTTATAATATTATCTAACAACATTTAAAAAATGTAATATTAAAATTACATTATTAATATAAATAATATTTTTTTTTACCCTTCCCTATTTTAGTTTGTATTTGTTTAGTAAGCACTATTTAAATTCAGATTGTAGTTACGAATAAATTAAAAAGTGGCATACCATGATCATTGAAGGCTTGATTCCAGGTTGCATAATCAAAGTTTCTAACGTCATCCTTAGAGAGATATGAGATATCCCTATTTGTAAAAAAAAAGATATTTCTTTAGCCACCCTCCTCCCCCTTAACATTTCTAATTGTTAATTTTGTTGGCGCGACAAATAAATAAAAACATTGTGCCATCTAGTTACTTAAATT
Source organism: Gordionus sp. m RMFG-2023 (assembly GCF_954871325.1). Taxonomy (NCBI): domain Eukaryota; kingdom Metazoa; phylum Nematomorpha; class Gordioida; order Chordodea; family Parachordodidae; genus Gordionus; species Gordionus sp. m RMFG-2023. Next base: position 85,477,870 of record NC_088775.1, read on the forward strand.
TCTTTTGAATGAGACATTTTGTAGAACAATTAACAAATGAATCATTAAAAAAACTGATAACCTCCTAACAACGAAAATGATTGTCGGTTATCTCAATGTAATATATTTTTTATTATTAATATGTTATGTTGAGTTAATTGTTTAAGATATTCGTTTTCTAAATAAATAAATGTTAATTATTAAGTAAAAGTTTTAAAAAAAACACACTAAAATAATGAGATAACCTGCGACGACCAAAATTGGCGTATTATAAATAGGGTGAAACGCGTGTCCAGGCTTTATTAATGGAGCAGGAGCTATGTATTCGTATATATGTTCATCTAAAAAAAAATTATATTAAATTTATTTAAATCCTACTTTACAAAAATGAAAGGTAAGATACCCGTGCCCAGCAGACCTAATAATTATAATTATTTATATTAAGATGTCTTTATTAATCTCCTATGACAATATCCGTATTTATAAACTGTACTAATTGTAATTGTATGAGTTATTATATAATAACTTGATAAAACCAGAACTAAATTAGTGGAACTTTGTTATTTAAAAACATTGGAGAGGGTTTAACCAGGTCTTTAGGCTTTGATTAAAATCAAAGATTGGGACTTCATTATAATCCTTCCATCTTTATATTTGGAATTAATAAATAAATAATATAAACCATCGCAAAAATCGGCGAAATCCCCATATATAGTGCAATAATCTCTGCGTTTGACGTTATCAGCCAAGGAAGGATCTGGTTTAATTATGATACCCTGAAAATTTTTAGAGGCAAACAAAATTTAACGTCTATAGTCGGTGCCCAGGAACCGTGGGCATCTGGAAATTCTAACTGTTTTTTTAGATAGAATAGATAAACATAATTCAAAATTTTATAGTTAGTTATGAGTAGTGTTGTTAAACTTAAAAACGGCTAGCTCAATATTTTAGCTAGAAAAATATTGCTTAAGCCTCGAAATTTCGCTAATTGTTGTCTAGACCTTTGTGCCATCTATGAGCAAAATCTTCAGGCTTGCGAAATATTATTCTGGATAAAATATTGAATTAGTCGTTTTCAAAAATCGGCTCAAATCGAGCCGCGTAACAACACAAGGTATGAGCTTATATAAGGGAACCAGACAACTCAAGTAATGTTCAATTTTTAAATAATCAAAATTAAAAGAGGTGAGAAAAAAAACAATATTGAAATTTTAACTTAGATGAAATTGAGAAGAATGGATTGTATCAAATAAATAGTCTCTATATAAAAGATTTGGATTGATTATTCAAGTGTTTCTAATAATATATGCAAAAAAAAAGAAATAGTAAAATACTGTTAACGGCTTTAATTCAGTTATTCTTTCCCTTACTTTTCTTCTTTTTTTTATTACCTATCCTAGCAATTATTTAAAAATTTTGCATGAATTTTCAGAACCAAATTCGAAGATAGTGCAAACCTACTACAATAATCCAACGCTTTTCGTGTTTACTTTTATATATTTCTAACTCTTTATTATTATATCGTTAATGAGACTATTAACTGTTGTAATTTGCCAGCATTCCTTTTATAATGAGGTTTTATAAACATTTTTATAAATTCTGTGATTGAGAAAATTTTTTGGAATTTTATAATATAACTAGCTAATAACCCGTTAAGAATAAAAGGGTTGATGGGTAATTAGTTAGTTTGTATATATGGTACTAAATATGCTTTATAGTAAAATTTAGGAGAAAAAGAGATAAAATTGTTGCAATGTAACCAGTGAGCATTAAGGGTATTAGAAATATCAAAATTTAAATTTGTGATAGAAATCATATTGGGTAAAATTAAAAATAGAGATGCTTCTAAATTTTTGAATTTTACATATGGGCTAGACATTGGTCTCAAAATTTTGTTTTGCAGACACAGCAGGCCTGATCAAAAAACCACGTCCCCTGCAACTTTCGCAATTAATAATGTCTTAAATTTAATTTTATATTTAGAATAAAATTTAAATTTGTGATCGAAATCATATTGAATAAAATTTAAAATAGAGATGCTTGCGAAATTTTTAATTTTAAATATGGGGTGGACATTGACCTGAAATTTTTTTTTGCAGACATAGCCAGGCATCAAAAAACCAAGTCCCATGCAACTTTCATAAAATTTTGCCATTTATTTCTATTGTAATTTAATAAGAATGTCTTAAATTAAATTTTATATTCCATTTATTTTTATTGTTATCTTAAATTTAATTTTATATTTAGAATAAAATTTAAATTTGTGATAAAAATCATATTGGATAAAATTTAAAATAGATAAAGGGCGAATCAGAATTATTAAAGTAAAAGAACGCTTAAAGACAAATGATTGTGCTATTAATCAAAATCCTTTATTTTCGGAGATGTATTTCTAAGATACTTAAGCGATTTGACTATTGGCTGATTATGCCATATATTTTATAATAATTTTTTCCAGTATTTTATTATGCTTCGGAAATTTTTAAAATATGTGAAGTTTAATTAACCCTATCTTTGCAAATTATAAATTTAATTAATTTTCTTATATTTGAATATTATTTATATTTATTTAATTATCTAATTATGAAATTATTTTAATTACAACATATCACATGAATAGGAGTTAATCCGAGATCATTTTAAGAATGCCATAGTAATTAGAATATAATTTGTCACACATTATAATTTGAAAATTAGGCGTTTGTGTCAATATAACCAATATAAATTCTCTGCAAACTGTTTTTTTTAAATAAAATTAAATATTCCTATGTTCCTATTTTGTGGTTGTGAATAGAGATCATCATAATTATTTTTTTAATTTCCTTTTAAATTTTTAATTAGGAAAAGTAAATGAAATGATTTCATTAAAAAATTTTACGAAAACGTTTAATCAAGCTACAAGGTAAATAGAAATTATAGATAAAGGTAAATAATAAATCCAACATAATAAATTGTATCTTAACACTGGATAAATAGAAGCATCACAATGATGCCCAGGGCAGGTCTCATACGAATTTCAAAGGATAATTTAGGATGGTTACTCTCTCAACTTACAACATAGTAAGTATCTATTTTGCATGCAATTTAATCATTTATTATTTTGATCGGGGCAAAGGGGGTCTAGAGAACTCGAATTCCCATAGCATAGAACAATTTATCGCCATAAGGCCTTTTTAGAGACGTAGCACTAGTATACCTTTTTTCTGGCCATTTGAACTGTAATGAACATAACTCGTTTACGATAACGCAAACACAACTATTATCACAATATAGATAAACATGGGAATAAATATGTATATTTATAAATATGAATCTACAGCTACACGTACATTTTTTTTTGCATATTTAAAATAAAAAAATAGATAAGCGCTACATTTGCCTACAATTCTTATGGCTTATTTTATTATTATTTTTATGCCAGATGCTAATATCCACTTTAATTCTTTGAAAATATTATATTAGATACCATTTTTGGTAATTTTGTAATGGCATTTCTAGAAATCATTGAGAATATCACTATTATTTCGAAAAATTATAATTATTCTAGGAATAATGTAATAAAATAATGCATTGAAATATTTGCTAATCAAGATCGTTAATCTTGCTTTAGCAAATATTGCGTTATTATTAATTAAGTATATCCATAATTTAATCTTAATGACTTGTTTATATTTAAGACAAGTAATAAAAATTTCATTATATCATAAAACAGGCAAGAATTTCCAGTAAAACTGTCAAATAATTGAAAAAGAAAAGTTATTTATAAATAAACAGTTAATTTGAATATAAAATTTGTAAGGATAATTAAAATGTTTAAATTGTAAAGGTAATTGAAAGGTTTAAATTTTAACCAAATTAAATAAGACCAGGCTAATATTTAAAAAATTGGATAAGCTGGATGTTAAATCCGCCCTACATCTGTCAACCTCCGACAATAAGCTGGCTCCCTACGATTTAGTAACTTATCAGGCCCTTCTCTTAAAACACCTCTCACACGATTAAAAATGAAATACCGACTTACCCTGAAACTCCTCTAATTGCGGCCACTTATACCGCAAGTCACGTTAGAAAGGCTATTCTCTCCTTCAAACGCGATTCCTCACCTGGGTTCGATGGGTTTCGCCCAATATTTTTACAAGACCTAACCGCACTTTACACATAACACAACAATGTGACGTTCTAGAAATAAATACCCAATTAATCAACCGTATGCTTACTGGAGGCATACCACAAGCCATTATTCCACTGCTATACGGAGCTAAACTCATCGCTCTCCATAAATCAATAAGATATTCACCCAATCGCTATTGGAACCACTGGGCGTCGAACTGCCAAACTAGTAGTTAGGAGATTATTGTTCACAATATCCAATCACCTTCGCCCGAATCAATTAGGGGTCAACGTATAAGGTGGATGTGAGGTATCCAACGGACCCCACCAACGATATTCTAGTCAAAAGACTTCTCGAACTCCTTTAACTCTCTAAGACGTGGGGCCTTTCTAAATCCTATCCTCACCCTCTACCCAGAATTCTCACAATTTATCTTCGATTGTTATGCTAATCCCTCGCATCTTCAATTCGGAGATAGATTGATTCCTTCTAGCGATGGGATACAACAAGGTCACCCTCTAGGTTCCTGTTTGTTCTGTCTGGGCATTAATATTTTAATACGAGACATTAATGACCAATGCAAGTTAAATCTTCATAACTGGTATATCGACGATGGTATACTAGCCGGCCCACCGACTGAAGTTCTGAAGGCAATCCAAATAATAAAATCCAGAGAGAAAAATTTGGGACTTCGATCAGACAAATGCGAATATCGTCCTCTTGGGATCATTGACTTAACCACGATACTATGTTTAATCATACACCATTGAACGCTTTAACACATCTCGGATCTCCAATAGGTAAATACGAGTCCTTTATCAAGTTCTTTGCCGATATTCTACGAGAGATATCCCTTATGCGCGATACACTATCTCGCCTCCCAGCCAGGGTTGTCATGCCCCCCCCCTCAGCGGGAGACTCCCGCATTTTTTTAGTTTACACGCAGACAACTCACTCCTGCAAAATTACCGCAATTGGGAATCTCCCGCAAAAATCTACTACAATTTTTTAATATCTCCCGCACAATTTCTTTTTAGCATTTTAACGTTTTTAATTATATAAATAATAATTTTGAGAGACAGTAATTGATTATTTTTATATTTTTAAAATAAATGTTAAATATTTATTCGAAAAACATGTCATTTTTATCCAATAATAAATCAACATTATTCATTTCATTCATATTTTATCATTTTCAGTGTGTTTGTATATAACAATATAGGGCTTGGCGCTTAATTATCACGTTCAGGTTAAATTAAATATATAATAAAATAATATTATACTGATTTCAATGATACTGATAATTATTTTATTTATTATATTCAATCACATTATTAATAATACAGATGCAACTACAGTTGCGGAAATCATATAAACCTATTCTATCATTACAATATGGGTCGAATATTTTCCCTACAATATTTAACGACTCCAATATAAATTTAAACTTTACTTGTGGTAGAACAAAAATGAACAAGGCTATCACAAATGTTTTATGACCTGAATCCAAGAGGTCAATTCTAGACGATTTGAAAGGTAGACATCCATATACAATTTTAACAGATGCATCTAATAAGGGAAATACTAAAACATTTCCCTTGATTCTTCACTATTTCAACAAGAATAAGGGTATTTCAATAAAACTGTTAAAATATTTTTCCTCGGATAATAAAAAATCCAACGATATAGCTAACCACATAATGGTAAATAGAGCTGACTCAGGGTTATCAATGAGTTGCTTGTCAGCTTTCTGCGCTGATAATGCCTCTGTGAATTTTGTCAAAAACCAAAGTGTATTTACCGAATTGAAGCAGCACAATAATGACTTAATACCAATTGGCTGCATATGCTATATACTACATAATTCTTGCTAGAAGGCAATGAATGTTTTATCTGTGCATATCGAAATAATTGTGATGAAATGTTTTAACGAATTTAGTTCATCAACTAAAAGAGGAGTTCGTGGAGTGGTCTGACTTGGAATGGTGTGAGTTGTTGCGACATGTCCCTATCAGGTGTTTATCATCGATATAATTTTAAAATTTTACCAACCTTTAAAAATTACTTCTTAAATAAAGATTCCCTGAAATTTTAAAAATTTTTATCGAGGATGAAATGACAGAAGCATATTTAGGAATTTTCACATGTAGGAAATCTACTAAATGCTATTAATATTCAATTGCAATCAGAAGAATCTTTATTAATGAAGATTCACAAAATTATGCTCAGTTGTGTTCATCTTTACAGTTAAAAATTGATAATAAATTTTATGTCACTATCACTAAAAATATTATATTAAAATGTACTCTAATTAATGTATTTTTAAAAGAAACAATTTTTATTAAGACAATTTAGAATATTTGCGATCAAAATTTGATTTTAATAATTCTATTTACAAATGTATAAATATGACCTTGGAACAGAAACCATCAATTGATGGTTTTATAATTTAATAAATATATTAAAAATACCGATAGATATTGATGTCTTGTTTTAGGAGATTGTAATTCTCTCTATATTTTATGATGCGCCAGGGTATTTAAAGTTAGATGGTTTAAAAACAGAGGAGGAATGGGTAGAATTTTTTCGTAATAACGATAAATCCCCATGCTTGGAAAAAAGATGCAAGTATGTTTTCTCCTTACCTCGACTGCCTAGGAGAAAGGAAAGAAATCGGATTGCTCTAACGACATTAGAGGCTGAGCTAATGGTTAAACAAAATTATAAATGCCATGCCAGCAATTTTATAAATATCTTAAAAACGACGGTAAACGTGTTCCATTATTTAAATCTCAAATAAAATATAATTAATATCATAATATTTAATTATCCATATTTTTTTTATATTTTATAAAATCTTTTTAATATTTTACATTGTAAAATTAAAATCGTTTGTTTTATAAAATTAATATATTTTAATGATAAAGATAGTATTTAAAAAAAAATTGTCTCGTACTATAGTTACCTATTTTGAAAAATAGTTACCGACTTTGTATTTACATAAAGTAATTAACAAAATTAATAGGCGGATAACTAAGTCAATTCAATATCCGATCGAAGGCCCGCAAAAATTTTTTTTAGCAATTTTTATATTTCTACCGCAATTTCCATATTTCTCCCATAAAATACCAAAATTCTCCCGCAATTTGAAAATTTTGACCTGGCAACCCTGGTTGTGTCTAAATTTGAAACAAAAATATACTGTTAAGGATCTTGAAACAATAATATATTGCTCTTGATTTTCAGTACTACAATTTGTTGATTTTCAGTATCTTTTTGTTGAATGGCAGGAATCTACAAATATAATATAATGTATCAGTTATGTCTAAATTTGAAACAATAATACATTGCTCTTGATTTTCAGTAATTCAATTTGATTGTTGATTTTCAGTATCTTTTTGTTGAATGGCAGGAATCTACAAATATAATATAATGTATCAGTTATTTTGAAACAATAATACATTGCTCTTGATTTTTAATAATACTAATTAATATTAATTTTCAGTATCTTTTTGTTGAATGGCAGGAATCTACAAATATAATATAATGTATCAGTTATTTTGAAACAATAATACATTGCTCTTGATTTTTAATAATACTAATTAATATTAATTTTCAGTATCTTTTTGTTGAATGGCAGGAATCTACAAATATAATATAATGTATCAGTTATTAAATTTGAAACAAAAATTTACTGTTAAGGATCTTGAAACAATAATACATTGCTCTTGATTTTCAGTAATTCAATTTGATTGTTGATTTTCAGTATCTTTTTGTTAAATGGTATCTTGTGCAGGAATCTAAATATATAATAAAATAGTAATTAAATCAAAAAATTTACCAAGAATATCTATTATATCAGTTCAGTTGTTTGATTTATCAGTTAGTTGGTAATGGAAGATGAATGAATGTTTAATAGGATTCTGTGGTGATTTTTAAAAAGAATGTAAAAAATTTAAAAATATCAGAATACCTATTTAATAGTTTGAATTTTAAAGTAGCTATAAACTTTGAATCGTATCTTCTATTTGATTAATTTTGTCAGATTAAGAAAAAAAAATCATTTTGCCAGATTAAGAAAAATAAACCTTTGCCGGGATTCGAACCTAAGTCCAATAATCCAAGCGACGTTCTTGCCGATTGGGCCACAAGCACTTTTCAAAATTAACGATTTTTTAAATATATATAGATTGAAAGTGTGACAGTGTCAGCGTAACGGTATTTTTGTGACAAGGCTTTTATATATTTTATAGATTATAGATAAAATTTTTATTATAAAACATTTTTGATCCTAAAATTTTTTGTACAAATATTTTGTGATTTCTTTATAAATAAAATTTTTGAGATATATTCTTATATTTTATTTTTTGATCTTGGAAAAATATTATTTTGAATAAGTTTTAAATGTGAGAATTTAAGGATTACATATTTTTTAATATTTGGTGTTTTATCATAATAAATGTTTTATAATTAATGTAAACTATAAAAGTGATATACTCATCTCAGAACCTTTAAAAATAATTTTAATTAAAAAAGCTAGTTGAGAATGTTTCAAGATGGTTTCAGTGATTGTAAAACATATAAAGGTGACAATTGTCATAATACTTATTTCATATATGTTAATTAAAAATTGAGAAAAATGATTACAAACATTTTTTGACATAATTTAAATGTATTAATATTACTGTAAACTATAAAAGTGACAATTGTCATAATCGTTATTTTTGAACTTTTTGAGTTTTTTTAAAATAAATAAGTAAAAATATGTTTTGTAAATATGTTAAATTAAAATTTCAGTGAAGATTTACCATAGAAAAGTGACATTGTCATAATCGTTATTTTTGAACTTTTTTAAATTTTTTTAAAGCAAATAAGTAAAAATATGTTTTGTAAAGGTTATTGTTACTTGCCACTATGGTTGCATTTAAAAAAGTTTTAAAAAAGTAACATTTTCATTTTTTAAAGAACGCATGTTGTTTTTTATTTCACCATTACAATATTTATTTATTTTTAAAAAATTATTTTTTATTTATATAAATAAAATTTTTTTTCATAAATTATAAATTAATACTCTTTTTTTTATACCAATGGTGGAAATCAATCTTAAATAAATATATATCTCTTTGATAAATATTTTGTTTTACTTATTAAATTTCCCAGTTTTAGGATAAATATGGTATTAGACCCTGCTTTAATAAATGACCCTTCAGAAATTTATATTTTCATCATATATTTATAATTTAGTAACACTAAAAATAAAGAGAGCAACTGCACAAGATTTCCATATGACGATCTAAAAAACAATTCAAAGCTTAGATGAATAGATTATATCCTAATTCTTTTTTATACTAGACTCTTCATAAGCTAATATTTTTATCAATCTATAAATTCTAATTACTATAATTTTTACTAATAAGTTAAATTTTGCAAAATATTTTATTTAGAATGCTAAAATTATTTAGAACTAGACTCTTCTAGAATTTTTGATTAATTTTTTAATTTAATTTTCATCATTGCACATTAAAAATAAAGAACAGCTCAAGAATTCCATATAAATGACCTAAAAAAACAACTAAAAACTTAGGCAAATTTTTGAACTTTTTTAAATTTTTTTAAACAAATAAGTAAAAAACCAAATAACTTTATCTTGTATGATCACATATTTTTACCTATCCATAGGACAGATAGAACTAATATTTGTCCTAAAAATTTAGAAAGAAAAGTATTAAAAATTGAACAAAATAAAATATAGGTAAGAACGTGTGCTGGAAGAATTCATCACCATTTATTGCCTCTAGTCTAATTTATAGTTCCTAACAAAAATATATCAATCATAGGTAATTTAAGCAATTTTTATAGTAACCACTTATACTCCTAAAATTAATTTATGTACATAAAATATATTAATTTTTCATTTAAAATGCTAAAAATATTTTGGAGCTTCCCGGAATGTCACAAACTATGGTAAAACATCGTTATGCAATCGCAAAATGGGTCGCATGAATAAAAGTTGCGAGTGTTTCAAGAACAACCTTAAATGTTCAACGAAATGTTATATTGCATTGAATAATTATTGCAATAAATAATTTTTTTTTCAATTCGGATTTTTTATATATATATTTTAATATTTTTTAATACAAAAATGTCTTAACCTCATCCCTATTCATTCATTATATACCTTAATTTTATACTGTTTTCTTTTTTAAAATTCCCTTTAGATCCCTTATTTTGGCCTTTTAATTATATGGTGCCAACCGCAAAAAAAAGAAAAAATAATTATATTATTTATTTTTTTTCATGAGGATTCAAAATTTTTTTTTAAGAGGAATTCGGAATATTTTTTAAATAATTTTTTCCGAATAAAACGTGATCCATATCCCAATACTACATATATAATCTTTTAGAATCAATCGTTTCCATTTATAACAATTCCATTTCCCACAATTGATTCATCTAGTTTGATCATATTCATTTCCATTTGGCATAACAATTCCAGTGTCCATAATCTAATTTATATTTATTAAAGAAAAAAATTAAAAGAAAATTTTAAAAGGAGTTGAGGTAAGCTGGGAATTGTGTATAAATGGAAATTTAATTTTATTAAAAATATTACAAAATTACAATCTTTCTTTATGGTCTAATAAAATATCTATATATATATTTTTTTAAATTAAGAGTTAATTATTTAATATATTAATATGTAATATATAGCGCTTTTGCCCTCTAGCGTTGAAGGTTCAGCAGAGCTACGCTAGATTTTCCTCATTTCTATCTAATTGGAACTAATTTAATTTGGGTATAAAAGTAAAAATATGAGGAGCCCTCAATACGTTTGTGGGCAAGCCGCACGTACTTGTAGGCGCAATATTTCGAAAAATGTTACTTAAACCTCTATAGGCTTATTAAAAAAAGGAGTGGAGCAGAAAAAGAGCCTATACCCGAGAACTTCAGTATAATTTAATTACTTTAAGGGTGGGTGGTGGCTGATTTTAAGTTCAAATTCTGTGTAAGTCATAAAGATTACTGATCAGTATGATAGTTTATAAAATACAACGAATGAATAAAAACAATTTATGCTATATAACACCTTAGTATTAATAAAATAATGATATATATAAATCCATATTTAACAAGTCTCATACAATTTTTCCTTAACACGCATAGACCTCTCTCTACCGCAAAACTCCTGCATTTCAAATCTGCGGCAATTTTTAAGATTTTTAACAAGATTAATATTTTTACAATTTTTAAATGTACCTAATAATTTTTAGAAATGGCATTTGTTTACTTCTTTATTTCAAATCTCATCCTAACTCGATAAATTAGTTAGATTTTAAGTGAATGAATCAATTCTTTTCCCCAAGCGTCTTAAACGAATTTCAGATTTAATCTAAATTTTTCAAGTCCCTTAACTTATTATTAGAAGAATAAGAATTTATAAAAAGAAAGGAGACAAAGAAAAGAAATATAAATTTTTTGGTAGATGACAAAATAAGGCATTCAAAAAAAATAACCTTTAAAATATATTTAATATTTAGATTTAGAAAACATTTAGGCAATAATATTTTCAGATTTCTAATTAAGTGAAGTGTTAATAAATTTTAAACAACTTAATTCATTTACGCCATTTTTAAATTTTTTTAAATTTATTCTCAAAGATTCCTATTGGAGTGTTAATAAATTTTAAACAAAAATTCATATACGCCATTTATTTTTAATTTTTAACTTATTCTCAAATTGTTAATTAGAGGAAAATGAAAGTGAATGTGAACAAGTCAAAGTAAAAATTATTATATTGAATATTGTTAATTTAAAGAAATACGTCTAAATAAAATTTTTAAAAGATGCATGACTATGCTTTGTATTTTTAACTATACTTTGCCTACAAATAAAATAAAAAATTTCTTTTTTATACCAAATCTATATCTAGTTTTTCAATTATAATTTAAATATAGAATTTTTTTTTATAAATTCAAAAATTCTTAAACCCAAGCTGAACCCGGAACTAAACCCGGGTTCAAAAATATTTCTCAGATCCGAACCCGAACCCACCGATTTTTTTATAACCTTAACCCGAACCGAAATCTGTCAAATTTTTGCCAGGTTTGCATCCCTATTTAAAAGTATTTTTTTCTTTTGTTATAACAGCTAAATTTTAGTCGATTTTTAAAAATCGGCTATCTCTAAATGATAGCCATAAATATATTGCATAAGCTTCGAGGTTTCGCTAATAGATCATTTATGTCATCTTACAGCTAAGTTTTCAGACTTGCGTGTTTTCTTCTGGATTTAATATTGTTAGTCATTTTTACAAATCGGCTCAAATCGAGTCTGACAACAATTAACATGTAAAGAGTCGGCATTCCGTACTTTAAGTACTTATCTTATATGGTTGAAGATTTATATCAGTGGGACAATAAAAGATTTTAACTTTTGAATTTATATAAAAATTACAAAAGGTGATGCTATACATCCCATAAAAGTAACTTTCAAAATGTTGCATTTTTTTTTAAATAATATGAAATTTATGTGGTTTTACATTGTAAAAACATTTCTATTTTAACCCTTTCGGTCGCGGTAGTGCAAATATAAAACCACCTTTTAACCTTTATATCTTCTAAAGGAGTTGATCATATAAAATGAAACCACCACGAATATATATTAAAAGATATTCTTTTTCATATGTTTGTGGAGGAGTTATTTTTTAATTTTTTTTTTCGCGCCTTTATTTCAAAATACGTTTTTTACGGTGATTTTTCTTAAAATTCCAATTTTAATTATAAGTAAATATATTTATTAAATATTTTTAAATATATATATTCCTCACTATTTTATCTATCTTTCTAATATTTATTTTTGCTCAAATAAATAATATTTATATATTATTTTGATCTTTTTAATGTGGTATATTAAACTAACTACTGCCACTTAACAACAATATTTTTAATATTTATTTTTTTAAATAATTGATAAATTTTGCCAACTCATTTCGCAATAATTTTAGCTTGTTATATATATGGATGATTATCTGGACATTCCATCTGAAGGTTCTTCGTTAGACAACTCATCCACTGATTCCGAAGATGATTATGAATCGGATACACGTTACCAAATTGATAGTGATGATTATGAATCGGATACACCTTATCAAATTGAAATTGATGACAATTCTGAACAAGATGCGTATGATCAATCTGCTACAAACCATAATAATCCTATCTGGTCCAAGAAATATTCTTCACAACCAGCATTAGAATTTGATAAAATATCAGGTCCAATATCATCTTTAAAAACGGACCCATTGTATCCATCAGATATATATAAGAAATTTATTAATGATTCTCTAATAAATACAATTACATTCAATACCAATTTATATGCCCAACAAAAAAATATTAAATATCAACCAACTAATCCTACAGAAATAAGAAAATTTTTATGTCTTCATATACTCTTTGGAATTAAAACTATGGCAAATTACAAAGATTATTGGAGTTCTAAACCAGAATTCCATGACAATTTTGTTTCATCCATAATGAAAGTAAAATGTTTTATTTGGCTTATGGCCCACATCCATATAAATGACAATATCTTAGAACCATCGAGAAATGATGAAAATTATGATAAATTATACAAAATAAGACCATTCATTGATAATATCCGTTCCTCTTGCTTGAAATATTTTCTTCCCTCGGAATATCAAGCAATTGACGAAGGAATGATTAGGTTCAAAGGCCATATAGGATTTAGGCAATACATGCCTAAGAAACCCACGAAACGCGGTTTCTAGGTAATGTGTAAATTTTGTCATTATTTATTTCGGCTAAACTATATTTTTAGGTTTGGATGAGATGCGATAATTCAGGATATATGAATGATTTTAATATCTATGTTGGGAAAAATAAAGAGGTTGAAAGTAATCTTGGTTATAATGTTGTAACAAAGTTTTGTGAAGGACTTCAAAATCATAAAATATTTTTCGATAATTATTTTACGAGTTATACTCTAATGGCCGATTTAAAAAAGAAAGGTATATATACTAGCGGAACACTAAACAAAAATAGGAGATACTTGCTCATAAAGAATATGGAAACAAAATTAAAAAGAGGTGAGTTTGACTGGAGAAGTGACAAAAATAATATAAGTATAATTAAATGGCGAGATAATCGTGACGTATTTATAATGTCCAATTATATTGATCCGAGATCAGTGGATACTGTGAAGAGAAAAAATAAAAAAGGGGAAGTTTTTGACGTAAAATGTCCAATAATGATAAAGATGTATAATAAATATATGGGGTCTGTTGACCATTTCGACCATTTAAAGTCTTTATATGAAATTTCGCGAAAGTGGCGAAAATGGTGGCTACCAATATTCTTTTGGCTGATAGATGCGGCGATTATCAATTCATTCATAATATACAATATTCTTACAGATAATAAACTCTCATCGAAAGAATTCCGAAGACAAATAATTGCTAGCGAATTGGCATACTGTAAAAATGTTAATAGGGATGATAATATTCATAATGATAATAATTATATATCAATGCAAAGAAAAAATAATAAACCTTATATCCTTCCAGAAATTAGACTAAATAATTCAGCTCATCAACCTCAAGCAGGAACCTCACGAAGGTGTACCTTCTGTAGTACAAAGTTAAATCCCAGAAGAACAAGGTGGTCGTGCAAATCATGCAACGTACCACTCTGTCTAAATAAAAATAGAAATTGTTTTGAAAGTTTCCATAAGGTGTCAATGATATGAATTTAAAACCACCAGGGAGAGCCGCCATTTTGAATTTAAAAAACTTTTTTTGTGTGTTTTATATTATATTATATTAGAATCAATAAAAAAATTAGTAAATATCGTGTTGCATCATATTAATTTTATGAGGGAACCTAAAGGGTTAAAATCTCTCCATTTTATAAATAATCTTTTACAAATACCATAAATTTAAGCTTTAATGAATATGAATGGATAAGGGCATATTGTTTGAGGCCGACCAAATAATTATGGTCAGAAAATATACTCGAGAAAACCATGTTGGACGAAAACAAAATAATTAAATTATTTTTATAGTATTATTATATTTTAATTCAATTGTTTGATTTGTTTCTTAAATTATTTAAAATATCATAATAAAGAGGATTGGCTGTTGTGTCTACTATGTAAGCGTTGCGAAGTAAGCTATATGAGATATATATAATTTATTCTAATAAGTGGCGTATCCAAGATTTTCTTATAGGGGGGGGGGGGGAATTTTTTTCTGGCCTTCGGCCAGTTTTCCCCGGCCTTCGGCCCGGTCTTATGTTTTAGCTATTCTATTAAATTATTCATAATTTAATAATAATTATATTTCTATTTGTAACTATTATTTACTAATTCGTGCTAATGGATATTACAAGCCTATTTTTTATTATTTTTAGTTAGGTATATTATATTTAATAAAGTTTTTTAAATGTAAAGTTGATAAAGTTTAATGTCATTTTTTTTATAAAATTTGCTTTAAAAACTAGCCTTAGCTTAAATTCTCATACAATATAAGTATAATATAATTTTCTAATTGAAAATACTAATAGTAGTGTGTATAAAATATTAATGTTGTTAAACGGCTCGTTTTGAGTCGACTTTTAAAAACGGCTAACTCAATATTTTCGCCAGAAATATTAACTAAGCCTCGAAATTTCGATACTATATGTCTAGACCTTTTCTCCTTCTATGAGCAAAATTTTCAGGCTTGCATAATATTTTTCTGAATAAATAACTGAGTTAGCCGTTTTTAAAAATCGGCTCAAAACGAGGTGTTTAACAACACTATAAAATATTGACTAGAAAATAATTTAAAAAACAAGTTTTTTTAAACTTCTTATCAAATACAATATTATAATTTTTTTATTAAATACTAAAATTATAATGTGTTTTTAATTATCGTGGGAATGTTGCCAATTCATCAAGAATTTTGTTTGTCGTTGGAACCAAATCTCTGTGGATATTTAACAGAACTAACCCATTTAGCCGAGATTCGGAAGTAGTACTTCATAAATATGTTTTCAACTTTCTTAAGTTGGAAAGTCCTTTCATTCGTACATTTTATAATAGGAAAACATAGTAGAATATAAAACAACTTTAAAATATTAGGCCAAGGTTTCTTTACACCGATTGAGCGCATCAATAGCATGCTCAGGTAAAATAGCCAAACGTAGTAAATATTTATACCACAATTCGAATTCACTGATTAAATTTATTTCAGTATCAATATCATAGGAATAAAATTTTGCTAAATATTTAATTTTACCAATAGTGGCATTAGAAAACGAAGATGGATCTTTGGGTATTAAAACTTAAAGATTGCTAAAGACTTGCTTTTTATCTAAAAACTGTACTTTTATTTGCGATAAAAAAGTATCTAAGAATGGGATGAAAGTGGATATTTTATAATATTCTTCAGTTGAGCCAATATTTATTTTACATCTCAATAATTGCCCAGGTGCTAGACGAGGTTTAATTAGTGTTATATCATAAAACTTAGCCTTCGATTCAACGTCTATATAAATATTATGAAAATAATCATCTACATTCATTCTTATTGTATCTACCTGTTCATATATATTTTCCGCCAAATCAATAACCTGAACCAAATCTAAATTTGGTTTTTGTAAATTTCTACAAAATAATGAGCTATAGGAAAATAATTTATTGATGCAAATAGCAGCAATGATAAACTCTGATTGATCAATTGAATTCAATAATGATATCCAGGCGCGTACGCAGGAATTTGGTCTGGTGGGGGGGGATAATAAATATTTTTTAATAAATATTATTGTTTTTTAAAATATCAAGCATAAATTTATTAGGACTAATAACTATTCCTAATACACAATTTTAAATTAATGTGAATTATAAAAAAATTATATGTAAAGAATCACTTAAATGACCCAAAATAGAAATTTGAATTTTTTGAGCCTTACACAAAAAGTTTCTTAGGAATAATTGTATTTTGTATGTTATATATTTACAATGTAAAATCCAGTCTTCGTTGGGATCGAGCTAATTTTTCAATTATCTCATCCTTGCTTGTCGTCAATGCCTATGAATATTCAAAAGATCCAAACCTTTCAATCTATTTTCGCATATTATACTTCTTGGTATGTTTTTCAGAGACCTGCAGGCCCGGCCCCTGGGCCGGACAGTATTTTAATTTTTTTAAATATACCCGGGCCTGGCACGAAATTTTTTTACCCGGGCTGGTCCTGAATTTTTTTGAAAAAAAACCAAGGCCGGGCTGTATTTTTTAAATCAGCTTATATTTAAAATCGTTATTATTAGCTATTAAAATCAAAAATAAATATAATTTATTTTAAAAAAATACGGGGCGGGCCTGAAAATTTTATTTAAAAAAAAGCCGGGCCGAGCCTAAAAATTTTTTTAAAAAAAGCCGGGCAGGGCCTGAAAATTTTTAAAAAAACCCAGGCCGGGCCGTAAAAAACTTTTAAAAAAATCCTAGCTGTGCCCTGCAAATGGTACTTCAGCAGGCCTCTGTTATTCTTCTTAAAAAAGAGTGTTCTCTCATTAGTTTACTAATGGGAAGAGTTTATAAACCCTTTTAATACATTGGGAATTAATCTAAAATGTGTTTGAAATAATGCAGAGCATCCATAGCATTTTTTGGGACTATATCAACTATAGTTAATCTTATAAACATAGTATTCAGCTAGTAAGCCATCATTAGATAATTTAACATCTTCATAATAAAAATCTAACAAATATTTTTTTTTCTATCACGATCTGAAAAAGGTTGGGAAGGCTTTTGTGGAAGTAATATTTGCAGATGTAAGTGCTGCATGATGAATTAAAAATTTATTTATTTGGGTTATAAATGAATCTGCATCAAAGATATACTCTTTTACTGATCCTATATTAATGTTTTAACGATGAGCTTCTTGCTACTAGTCGAGGGTGACAAATATTAAACACGTATAGCTCTGCTTTTGACTCAACAATAAAATATGAAATTCTTCATCAACAATAGCCCTAATTTTCTTGAGTTCTGATAAAATGCTCTCCGCTATTCTCATCTTCTTAATCAAATCAATGTCATTTTTTTGAAAAGTAATACTTAAAATAGTTGTATAATTAAATAATACATTCTAATGAAAAATAAAATTTGGAATAAGCATTGAATCCAATAATTTTCTTGCTTCTGACGAAAATTTCTTTCAGGCCATTGTGATATTTCAGTAATAGCAAATAATTGGCTCTTCTAACTCCTTAATAGTTGTTAGTGCTTGATGGAAGAGGCTCTATCTCGTTGGACAGGGTTGCAATTTCTTTTTCCCTGTTGGACCAGAAGTTTCAGAAATAATTATTATTTGACTAGAAATTTGAAAATGGTAGATAAATATTACGCCACTAAAAATTTGAAAACAATAAGTAAATATTACACCGGAAAACTTGAAATCGAAATTAATTGATAAAATAACTTATGAATGTGATAATAATAATAAAATATATATTTAATATGAGATACGAATAAATATTAACAAATATAAATTAATATAAACAATAATATTTTTGAAAAATATATCCGGCATCTGTATTTTTTGGCTTTGGGGAGGGAAATTTTTCCCCTGCCCCCCCCCCCGCTGCATACGCCAATGATGATATCGCTTCTTACGACACATTACTTTTTTTCATGCTCAGCCTTATTTAACTTTTGTATTTCTATTTATTTTGTTCTACAAAATCGAAGTAAAAATAAAATATTTAAAAAATTATAGATATTTATTTATAATTAATATTAAAAATACTTATTAATTCTAACTTACTAATAATTTTGAATTTAATAAAATAATTATATATAATAATAAAATAAACTACCACTTGATTTCAATCTCTTTGACTTAAAATTTTTCCATTTTATTTATATTTTTGAATAATGTCAATGTACTCACAAGGAAATGAAATTTTAATAAAATTTATTTAAAAAAAAATAAGTTTTATGTTGGAAAATTGATATTCAAATATTTGTAAAATTTGGATTAAGGGGGGGGGGGTGGAGGGTAAAATTTTTATTAACTTAAAATGATATTTATGTAAACAGTCAAATTTGCGATGGGGGAGAGGATTTCCCTCTTCCCCCCCCCATTGGTTACCCGCCTGATGTAAATGAAATAATAAATTTAAAAGTGGCAGTTCGAAAAGTGCGGTAGCTCACCAACACTGATATACCGTATGAAAATAAAGATAACTATACCAATAAAGTGACAATTTATTATAAATTATCTTGAATATTTTACCATTAATTATTTAAATATAATCATCTAATTTATCAGCTCACCGTACCCATTTACGCGTAATATTAGTTTCACAGTTTCTCTTTCGATTAAAGATTATGTAAATTTAATTATTTAGTAAGATTTAACGATACTTAGACTTGATCAGATAAATAATGCGGCAATATGAATATATTATTCAGTATTCATTTTGTCAAATTAACAGGTTCTCGAAAAACTGAAAACTCAATCCTGTAGATATAAATGTCAGATGTCATAAGTGTCATTTTAAGAAAAACAAAAGGTTTTAAAAAAAATAATTAATAATACATAAACTTTGAAATTTGAAAATATTACAACTACACAAGTAACCGGTGATAGATATCACCTGCACATAGTTAACAACCTAAGTAAAGTGGCTATTCACTTGGTTTCTAATAATCGTATAAGTCACCTATATTCACGTAATATAGTATTTATGTTGCCAAGTTAACCGGTTTAGTAAACCCTGGAAATATAAATGCGCCAAGTCTGCCATTTAAAAAAAACAAAATTAAAAAGATTACGTGATATTAAATATGTTTATTTAAAAAGATATTTCCTAAAAAACATAAATTTTGAAGTTTATACTAGATATGTTTAAGATAAAAAAACATATCTCCCAAAAATATTTTATACTTTTTGTATTTTTATCAGAAAACATTAGCAATGCAAGCAAAATACCTGTAATAATAATATAAAAATTTCGTAAAAATAAAAGGCTAAAGTACCCAATAATGGGCTGGAGAGGGAGTAAGGCATAAAAAAGTATATATCTAATCTTTAATTTTATATCACAAAACATAATTTTTGGATTTTCTTATATTTTAAACAAAATTTTTAAATTTAAAAATTATAATCTAAAGAAAGGATTTTTTTAAAATTGGAACAGGACCAAAAATTCTTTAAAAAGGTAAAAATTTATGTAGATAATATATTAACATGTTTGACTGTTCAACAGCAATGTATAATTTTCTTTTCTTTAATTATTTTTAAATTTGAAAAAAATATCTGATCCTGCCGGAAATGTACTTTCAGCATAAATACTAACCTCTATCAAACACTTTTTTCGTGCATTTCAATCTTTTCTCCGTTCTGGTTTAAAATGTTGGAAATTATTTGAGTTGAACAATATCTTAAAAAAAATTAAAAACAGGTTTGTTTTTTTCTTCTGATATAGACTGCGAAGTATTTAAAAACTTTAAAAAATCGGAATAATTATTTTATTTATTTCTTCTTTAATATATATCTTAAAATATCTCAATTTTGGTAAAAGATTTTATGAACAAATTAATCACTCTTATTTCTGTCATTGCCGATTTGGTAAATTTAGCACGAGAATCATGCTAGATGATTCTAAAGCAACCAAGGATGAGCAGTATAAGTTAGTACTGTTTCAAAGTCCGATGTGACTAGTTTTTTGAAAAGGACTCTAATAAGATTTTAGCCAAATTATTATTATTATTATGTAAGCCTCCAGATTTTGGCAAATAGAGGTCTAACTTTTCTGCCACCTATGAACGAAATTTCATAGCTCACATTATATTATTGGCTAAAATCTTAACCGGGCCGTTTTTTTAAAATTGACCCAAATAGGGCTTTTTCAACAACACTAATATAAATGTTTTTTGGCTTAAACTGTCAAAAACTCAAAAGCGTTCTCTAGAAAAGTCACGATGAATGTCAGACGCATTTCAAAAGAATTAATTACACGCACCCTCTTACAATGGAATGCGAACTTTCTAAAATTATAAATTTATAATTCTCTTTATTTAATATACTCCAAATTCGATTCCCATTGGAAGAAGATTCATCCTCTTGCACGTGATGAGGGTAAAATTAAAGGGTTCACCGCCATTTTAGTAAGTCCCAAAATGTTGTCTAAACGACTTACACTATTATTAGCCTTTTATTTTTCGTAAAATCAGAAAATTAAAATCTCATTCTTATATTTTGAAAGATTTTATTTTTAATAGTTTACCGATTAAAACATTAATACAAAAAATTGAAAAAAATTTATAGATTGTTCCCGATTCACAAAGAATATGAGTCAACTATATAGATTAATAATTATATCAATTTGCGTTTGGTCTTCTGTCATAGTTCAATCAAGTATATATATTATGGATACGTCACTATACTATAATATTAAAAATGAATGAATGATTGAATAGAAACGGATGTACACTTATTTTATTTTTTTTAATAAGAAACTATTAGCTCAGGTAGTAAATTTTATTTATATTATTTTTAAACTTTAACAATCTGTGCTATAAATATCAGAGAACCTGCATAGGTCCACCATACCGGTTACAATTTTAAATTTTAAAGTCAATCATTTATTTTAATTTCTAAATTTAAAATTTTTGAAATAATTTTGGTTTACACAAATCGTTTTTCAAAAAAGGAAATTAAAAATTTGAGTATAGTGAATGAAAGATATAAATTAAATGTTTTTTTAATAAAAAATAATAAATATTATCAACAGTTATAACTATACACAATAATTTATTTTTGTTTACCCCCCCCCCCCTTTTTAATTTTCTTATTTATTGTGAGTTGAAATTGTTTACTGTATTAACCTCAAAAGTAAAACTTCCGGAAAAAACATCTTAAGAATGAAAAATCTAGGGTTAAAAATATTTTTAAAACAATGGGCAGTTAGAATGTAAATAATTGGTCTGACAGACCCGAGTTAATATATTTTTCTTAGCATGTCCCTTTTTTAAATTTACCGTGAGAAGACATGTTTAAAAAAATGGTTTAGAGAAGTGAAGAAAAATAACAAGGAAAATCTATGAATTATTTTAAAAAAGACAAAAGTGAATTATCAAAAATGAGAAGAAAAATAAATTGAGAAAAGATATAGTAAGAAAAATAAAGTAAATAAATAGCAAGAAGATAGAGATAAAATAAGAAGGAATAATAAAAATAAATAAAAATTTAAGAAAAAGAAAAATTTCTAATTTTTATTAAAAATATTTTAAAAAATAACGATTTTCCTTTTTTGACTGGGAATTTTCCTTTTTTATCGAGCTTTTCCTTTTATGATTTTTCCTTTTATGATTGAAACTTTACCTTTTTAAATGGGAAACCTTGTATTATATATTTTTGATTAAAGTTTTACATATAATTACTAATTATCATTTACAAAAATCAAGCTAAAGATCCAAAGAAAATAACCGATATTAAAAGTAATGACCATTCTCTATTTATATTATATAATAATTTATATTTCGAAATATAAAATGTTATCATTATTTTAAAAGAAGGAAGGAAGGAAGGAAGGAAGAGGAGGAAATGGAAGCAAGAGGAGAATATAATTAGTACGAAAATTATTATATACAAATGTTACTTATGATCTTTTTTTAATATTAAATATTAAATGATAGCTATGGAATGCCTGCCAGGACCAATTTTTCAGTATCAAAAAATGATATCGATGAGCAAAGCATTGGTACAAAAGCAATTAGAAGGAATATGGAAGAGTTTTAGAGATAGTCTAAGTATGCAGGTCAAGATAATTAATACGGACGATAAAATTGGATTTAGAATATACGATTGTAATTATGATAACACAGGATTATATGCGATCAAAATTGGAAACATCAGTATATATCAAGTTCAAGTAATTTTTATATCAGGTATTTTTATCTTTTAAAAATACATATTTAGCAATGTTTCTGATAAGTTAGAAATTGAATCTAAAATAAATGTCGGACTAGCAATAATTAGGGCTCATAATTCTTTTCTATCGACCTAATTTTAGTTGATGGGCTTCACCTCCATACCCACTATTTTGTAGCTCGACCCTCATTTATCCGGTCTTTAGCCAAGTTCCTTTTAAAGGTTTTATTCCTATTATTTTTAGTATTCCGTATATATACCTTTATCAAAGAAATGTTCCAAAAAGATAGATCAAGCTTTATATTATAGCTATTGCTTTGAACAAGAGCTTGGCCGGGTTAAGGGACAAGGAGAAATTCGCCCTTCTAAAATTTGTCTTCCCTCTTAAATATCATTTTAAACTGAAAGATTTTTCACTGAACTTGCCCCCCTTACCCTCTGATGCCCTAAAAATGTATACAATATATCATTATAAATAAGAATTTGGAAGAAAAATTAGTAAAAGTTAATATCCTTTTAAATATACGTAAGACTCAAAATTTTTAGAAAAAAAAGTGAAAACCAATTAACTTTATAAAAATCTAACATAGCCAAAAGCCTACAATAAGTGGAAATAAAGACCTCCAAAAAAATTTATGGGGGGGGGGCACCTAACCTATATATAACTCACCATTATGGTATTTTGAATTTCACAATATGATTTTTCAATATTAATTAGATTCGGACAAGAGACTATGTGATTGAAACTATATGTGATTAAAGGAGCTATAAATGAATCAGACAAATATTCAGTATATTATTTAAGCTAATAAATCTCGCATAAACTTTGAACTTTGGCGTAAATAAATTTTTTCTTAGTTCAAATTAACAATTCTCTTTCACGAACATCTACAAAAATTCCCCTATATTTATATTGTCCCATACGTTCCTTCAAACTATTCTTTATCATTTTTAATTTACTAATCTTTCACAATTCGTGATAATATTAAAATATAGGCAAAAAAAAGTGATTTATTTACGCAGTTGTGTATATAGTTATAGCTTCGAATATTCTCATTTACACATATTTTAAAAACTTATTACAGTTTTTAAAAGAGTTCTTATTATTTTCTTGTGTTATTTAATTAATACTAAAAGACCTCCGCACTAATACAAATTATATCGACATTAATTTCCTACCTGACGAATTATTTCATTTATTATTTATAACTCTTTGGACAATAATATAATGAAAAATATCAAAACTTGACTTTCATTTAAATGTATTTTTTTTTTTAAAAAAAAAATGAAAATATAGCAATATCTAAATGATAATCTTCAAGGAATGCACTGATATTCTAAATGCTAAAAAAAAGAAATATAGTTAAAAATAACGAATATAAAGAGAAACATAAGAATAACTAATATAATAAAATAAATATACACTCTATTTTAATTCCTGATCGGCCCTTTTATCTTCTGTTCGAAACTATAAATTTTCTCAACGAGCCATTGGTATTATTGCCAGTCCGCCATTGCCCACAAGTGTTTCATTTCATCGTTTTAAAGATATGTGTAGACTCATTTATTAAATATCTTTTATTTTACATATTTGGTCTTTTTTTCATCAATATAAATCAACCGTAATAACCCTCCAGTTTATATGATTTATTATCTTTAAACGAAAAAACGATTGTTGAATTAAAGGCAGGCAGAAGTGGTATGGCAAGGATACATTCCACACAGTTATGAAAATCGAGAAATTACTCTAAAAAGTAATATAAAGGGCTCTTCAGCTAATATATCTCAATTTGGAACTGCAATATTAACATTTAACGTCGTCGAAATTGATATGGGAGGAGAATATGAAATAAGTGATGGCTACATGTGGGAAAAAATCATAATCATTGTCAAAAGTATTAAAAAAATACATGTATTATATGTTAAAAAATATACCTCAAAATTTAATTGAAAAATAAAATAATCTTTAATATAAACATTGGCCTAACAATGAGGGGGAAGGGGTATCCCATTCCTTCGCAATTTTGGACGTTTGTAAATATAATTTTGAGCTAAAAATTTACCATCTCCAACTTTTATAAAAATATAATTCCAAAATTCTTAGAAGAGTGGTCTAAAATATCTAATAAACATTATAGTGAAAGGAATCCCAATTCTCCCCATGTTTTTCTATTACAATATTTCTAAGTATAGCAGTTAGTTTAAAATCACCTGTAATATTATTTTTAAAAAAATTATATACAAGGAAAAATATCGAGGTATTGCCATGTAAGTCACTTAGAAAATTGTAATATGATAATAAAATTGACAATTTCTCAAAATACTAATAACCTGTGGATATACCATTTTGGGGAAGTTGTAAAGACAATATGGGAAAACGGAGAGAACGGCACATTCATCTATGTTTCGGTTCAAAAACGCTATCGTTCCCCTAAAGGCATACGGCTTGGAATCAATTTTGATTATTCAAATACTACGGTGCGATTAGTTCCATTGGTTGAAATATATAGATTCCCTCTTTTATTCATGCATTTATATAATCATTCGTATCTTATAAAATTTATTATTTTATTATTTATCTATGTTGCTTTTTTTAAAAAATGCATTCCTAGTGGTTATAAATATTGACCGGTAACTCGTAAATCACATTGAATAAAATCAGAGATGCACTGGTACTCACAGTATCCGATACTCCAAGGTGGTTATTAAGCCTTATTTAATTCAAAAAAATAACGTTATACCTATTAAATCGCTCCAAATTACAACTTATAGCTAAGAAATCTAAACCCTTAAACGCGCAAGAATAAAAAAAATACTGAATATTTTTAGTTCCCCCAGATTAAAAAAGGAAATTTTCCATAAAAATTTTTTAATAGTCGATCAAATATTAAACTGAAACGCTCAGTAAAATACATGAAACGATTGGAAATATCTTTTGTTAGTTCTATTGTTTTTAAGAATTTTTATTCAAGGTAAAAAATATTTTCTTTTCTTTTATAAATTTTATTAATATCGTCGCCTGAGAATTAGGTTATTCTTATACCGACTTTTTTGTCAAAAATGACTTTTCTTTTGCATAAATCGATTTTTTAATAATTAAACCTTTCTATTTACATTAAATAAATCCGAAATATTTTTAAATAATAAAATTAAACCCGATGCAAGTTAAAATACAGTGAATGGAGACCTTTTGAGATCAAGAATTTGACAGAATGCACATAAGTATAGTATGACCATAAATTATGATTTAGTCTCATAACGTAAAAACTCATCGTTTGTAAGGGATGACTTCAAGTAATTCATAACTGTTTCCAGAAGAAGTTGAGAAACAGTGAATGTTCCGTTGACTTCTCGATTTAAGACATGCGACTGAGATACCAACCAATGGCAATTCCTATTCTCTTTGTAATATAGGATATTTAAAGGTCGATAACCTGATGTAGTAGTTGAGTTGGTAGTAAACTTGCTGATGATTGGGTGACAAAATAAACGCAAAGATATGAAAGAACTGTGGGCTAGTTGAGTAGGTGGGCGTGTCTAATCAATCTGCCTTTTAGATAGAGTAGTCTGAACCATAATATTTATCGAATCAAAAATTTACCTCATGCTCGTGAAGTTGCAAAGATATGATATAAAAATACGTTACAATGGTAGGGATTTAAGAATCTTTTTAGTTATAAGGCTAAACAGAAAAAGGCATGGTATGCCGGGAGTTACAGTAGGAATTCATCTATGTAGGTAAAATATTTTGAAGTTTCTGCAAATAAAATTGGAAAAAGAGTCTTCATTGCCCTAAGGATGACTCACCCTAGATATCAGTACGGTTGATTCTATAAAAAACCTTTAACAATGCTGTTGGTGGGGGACGGCTATACTCACTCCAAATAAGATTTATTTCTTAGATATATACTACATTATTATTTTTTAGTATGGGCATTTGGTATCGTTGGTATATGCCGATAGCGTATTAGTATAGGTTGAGGAATTGGCTAAAAATATGGTGTCTGTGCATCTACTTTTATGTATTATTTGCGGATATATCCTCATTTTGCGTTCATTATTATCATGTTTATTTTGTAATTTGGTTTGATTTAATAATTATTTATTGTGTACTTTTTTTCTTACTCGTTTTGTTCCATCTTTCGCCATTTTTTTATCATTTATATTTTGTTCGTACCCATTACCTTTTTTTTTAAAAAAAAATTCGAAATAAGAATTGAAATTAGGACATCTGGGTGAAACAGTAAACATATCGACTTTAGTCGCAGATGGCAACAAAATGAAATCTCCGGTGTGGATTCACAAAAAAAAATGGAATAAATGAGGAAATTGAAGGCTATTGGGTCAATGATTTGGCAATGCTAAATGTAAATATCAGCAATCAATCTATTGGCATATACTCGCTGATAAATAAGCAACCAGAGGATAAATCATATCAATTGGCAAAATGTAAAATAATAATCATAAAATTTCTCAATACTCTTTTTCTTGATAATATTTGGCAGATTAAGACCTAACCGAATTAGACTCCTTTTTTTAAAGAAAATATACCTCATTGGGAATACTATAAAATATTTGAAATTTATAAAATTTTTGAAATTTATAAAATTTTTGAAATTTATAAAATTTTCTAAAAGTATATATATTTTTTAAAATTTTCTAGAAGTATATTTTGGGCATGTTTTTATTTAATAACTAAAATAACTTATTTATTTATTTTTGCTGCAATAAGTAAGGGGTAAATCGTATATTGTGTATTTTATATGAGAAAGATTTTGATATAGTATTGATTGCGAAACGATGATTCAACTATTTTATTATCTCTTTAGTATACATAACACTGTCAATACTTATTAAAATAATTGAACATAATATCATCTCATATTAAATTGATGCCTAATCATATATATATATATATCAATAATTTAATTTACTAAAAAAAATAACATTCTGATATTATTTAACAAAGATAAACATTTAAGTATAATATTACAAACATAAACAATTTTAATTAACGTTTCGAAAGTTTGTGAATTTAATTTTTTGATGTTTTAGACACAGCCTAAAAAATATTTAAAGTGACCAAATAAATTAAAAACTTATGACTATTGCAAATTAGCATTTATGATGTAATTTTTAAACTTTATTTCAATAATGCTTTCAATACTATAAGACGGCAACATTTTGTCTCTTTGTTCTATAATGTAGAATAAACA
Organism: Gordionus sp. m RMFG-2023; assembly: GCF_954871325.1. Taxonomy (NCBI): domain Eukaryota; kingdom Metazoa; phylum Nematomorpha; class Gordioida; order Chordodea; family Parachordodidae; genus Gordionus; species Gordionus sp. m RMFG-2023. Next base: position 85,506,117 of record NC_088775.1, read on the forward strand.
TCATACATTTATCAGAGCTATTCAAATCTAACTTTTTAAAAATACAAAAATAACATAATCAAATCTAAAGAGGGAATACATCAAAGATTCCCTAGGACCTGCCCTCTTTTGCACTGAAATTCAAAAAATAATTCTGAAAATCAAATCTAACACCAGCTAACCTTAAATTCCTTCAATGATGCTATCGTTGCTGGCAACCTTTTTACAAGTCAATCCCACCCATAATTGGGAAATTCTCATTTATTACAGGTCTTTCACTCAATCACCTTAAGTGTGAGATATTTATCTTAAATCTTACATCCAATCCATTAGACAATATCTACCGTGGTATCAACTGGAATGGGGTGGCGGGGGGGGGGGCTTTCGAAACATTTTATCCCTCAGCAATTTGTCTAAATTAAGCTATTATTTAATTATCTTCCTACACATCAATCCTTTTTTTAATTAAAATATTTAATATTCCCAAAATCCTTTACGCCCTGAGATCTACACCGATCTACAAATGCAGCGATTTGCTAGTTTTTCGTGAAACCCAAACCAAGAGTCTCCTCGAAAATATATTGAACACAATTTTCATACTCACCCTGGCTTAAAGCCATATTCCCTAGAAAGTCAAGCAACATCTGTATCCAATCTCTACAACAACTTTCTCATTTAGCCTTTATTTCAACCCCACTCAAGTTATCTCAATAATGTATCCACTTCTATAAATACTGAACTATTTCAGGCCCTTACCTTTTATGACAGCAACAGCTTGCACACATCTCGCCGTCCAGACTCCAGAATTTAAAAGGATTAAAATACTTTATGATTCTTTATATGTCATAACAGGTGCATCGAGGAAAACCCAAATAAATATTAAATAATTCTGGCTATGAATTGTTGGAAGCATACTCCAGTTCCAATCTCACACCCTCAAGACTGGGAAACATTTATGCATGTTCATACCTCTTCGCCTTAGCTGTAATGCGGTTGCACCCTCCATTTGCTTTGATTGTGGTCAGCCCATCGAATGCCTACTATTCCTTGCACTGCAAGTTCTCTCGCCGATGGCAACCCCGCCATAAATTCATTAACCATTCTCCTAGCTGCACCCACTCTAGAATCATTGGGCCTTCAAATGAAAATATCTTACGATATGATGGCATATCTCTTATCCTCTGGACGAAAGATCCCCCATTGACTTGGGACTACCCGTGTATGGATTTTAAAACGAAGACAAACCCTAATTTTCAACCATCGAAATGACGGAATTACTTCAAAAAAAAAATATGTTGGATCAGAAACACAGTATTCATAACATTAATTATCAAAATCTTGAACGTGTTTGGAAATTAGGACCTTAATTTTATCAAAAGTATAGAAAAAATGAGGCGACAGATTACAGGCAATCCCAACGAATGATTCTACCTTCTCAGAAGATTTCTTTAAATCTGCCTGTCGGACCAATTTTCTAAGCATTCACTCCTCTCTAGGGTGATCTGTACCACTAAAAATCTTTATCTAAAATTTATGTATATATATTATTTATTTTTTCATATAATTTTATATATTCTTATTTGCTTCCAATATATATTTTTGATATCGTTTATATTATAATTTTATTTTTTAAATTGAAACCGTTTTTTAAATAAAATTATTCAAATAAATAAATACAAAAAAAAAATCAGTAAAGAAAATTCAAAAAATTTGACTTAAATTATATTATAATTTTACAAATAAACGTCTAAAATTCATCTGCCGGAAATTAAATTTTCTTTTTTTATTATTAATATGCACTTAATATTTTTAGATCATATTTTATGAAATTCATATTTATATTTTGAAAAGTTATTATTAATTTTTGATGATTTGTTAACCTGAATAAACCTAATGCAAACACTTGTACATATGTTTTTATGTTTAATTTAATAGTCATTAGATTCAAAAAACAAATAAATTATGGCGATTCTCTAGTTTTTAAATGGCCAGCCGTATCCGATTTTTTAGCTCCTAATAACTATGACCCCATACTTCAAGTGAAATACCCAGATTCTGATTACAAATTAATAGATCTCACAATCAATGGTAATGATTTTATTTTCCGCACAAACAAACGTGTTCCTACCGGATTATATAGAGTAATGATCGATGAAGTCCTTATAGCCGAAATCAACTTAGAAGTGAAGGGTTTAAGTTAAAAAATAATTTATTTTAAATGATTTTCTTTATTTTTTCTCCCCTTGGTTACTTTAGGCGGAATTCTTATAATATTAATTAAATTCTTCCGAATTTCTAGAAAATGATTTGTTTCTCTTCTCTGGATTTGGAAGATTTATATTATTATTTCACTTTATTAAAATTTAGTACTGTTATATTTTTCAATTAGAATTTAGGGCCTACTCAGACTTGGCCCAAAAATAAAATAAAAATTTGGATAGTAAGAACTTTATCCAAATATTGTTAGTTTCTATACATACAGAAGATATCTTTAGTCATATAATTAAATATTTAAATTTACATAATTATTTTAGGTGACATTGTTAGTATAGAGACCCCTGACGATGAAAAAGATATTAAGCTTGATGTAGGCAAATTTATTATCAATACTTCCCTTGATACAGTTAAAGTTTACTATTTGAAAGATTATTCGCTATTTCAAGAGGTTGAAGCGAATATCGTTTTAAATGGCAACAAATTGACAGTAAGCCTTAAAAATTTACAGCAGGAAGCCGGGGTGTACGAGGTCAATATTCTTACACTAGGACCAATTTTCAGAATTCATTCTATTAACATAAGTATGAAATTTATGTATATAATATCAGAATTTACTAGGGGAGCTCGGGGAGCATGAAATCCCTAAAAGGCAAACGTTAAAATTAAAACTACTTGATAATATTAAATAAATAATATCTCATAGTTACCTTTATGTTTTACTATTATTACTTTTTTGGAAAACAAAGCTTGGGAAAGGATAAGCTAGACCTAGGGGAAAGATAAACTTTCTCACGAGGCGTATCTGAGCTGCAAAATATTGATTATTTCTAAATATGAAAATGATATATATATTATTGCAACTACTTTATTAATAAAAATGCCATAATTGAAAAGGATTATAAAAAATTAGTGAAATTTACTGACAATTTTTAAACAAATAAAGGATGTAATAAAATTGAAACAGGATACATGTGTCCAAAAAGAACATTTGGGACAAAGATTCAGAAATATGTTAGATACATTTATTAGATAATTGTATAATATAGTTTCATCTTCTTATTTGTCTTGATTTAGACAATTTATTTTATTTAATATTAACACTGAAACGCGAGGTTAAAGAAGCGAATCTCTATGTAACTACTTTAATATATTTTATTAATACAACAAATCATCTGAAAAATAAATATCATCTTCCAACGGTTTATTCAGAATTTGTCCTTATCACATGAACGAGAAAAGTCTGTCCATGGACGTTGGACCTATCCAGTAAGCTCCCAGTACGTCCTTAAAAAATTTGCCCTAAAAACGGTTCTTTGCAATGCGTTCCAATAGCCCATCCGTTCTAATTCCCAAAAAAGCCGAATTTTTTTATGTAACAATAATTGTAAATTTTACGGTTTATAAATGAAAAATTAAATCCTTTTTTTTATCATCTGTTATTTACAAGTTAATATTCTTGTAATTTCCTCAATATTTAAAAAGTTTTGATGGGTACAGAGACAAGGAGAAAATTATTGTTATTGATATTGATCTCGTATAATTAAAAAATGATTTTTTTTTCATTTTAGTTTTCACCTTTTCGGGTAGTAAGCTCCTTCAATATCTCTTTCTATTTTATATTATTCATACAATCTAATTTATTCAATTTATAGTTATATTAGCTTTCACTTTGTGGGTCTATTGAAGTTTTGGTCTTCCACTTTTTCGTTTCTATCATTTCAAAACTCATAACCTAATTTCCTATATAGTATTTAGGCCTTCTCATCGTATGTCCATATCTGTTCACATAGATGTCTGTTTTAATGGGTACTAGTGATCTGCATCGAGGTTAATTTTTCAAGCCCGGCCCGGCAGAAATTTTTTTTAAAATGTTTTGCCGGCCCGGCCTGAACCCGAAAATTTTTTAAAAAAATTAACCGGCCCGGCCCGAATTTATTTAAATATAGAAATTAATTTTTAAATTACTCAAAATAAAAGATATATGTTATTAGAGTTTAGTTTCAATAAATAAAATCAAAAATTTTTATTTTACATATAAAATTCAAAATAAAATTGATAAATTTAGATATATTTAAAAAAATTCCAAAGTACGACCCGACCCGGCCCAATTTTTAAAAAAAAAATTAGGCCCGGCCCGAACCCGATTATTTTAAATAGGATGGTTGGTTGTACTGTCCCATTGCTTTGTAAAGTGGAACTAAAAAATTTACAGCTTTCAATAGCCGATACTGGTCATTCATTTATGTCGATGTATGTTGTATATGTTTCATCTCCACTTAATGCCATAATTTTTAACACTTATTTGGAATCCAGTTGATCTGCCCTTTGTAATTTGGATCATTGTCGTGTAGTAATGTCTTGCATTATTCTCATACATTTTTAAGGTCCTTTTTGTGACGTAGTGACCACCAGATTTTTCTTGGTATTCTATCGTAAGCTTTCTCTAGATAGAAAATAACAATTTTGTTAATTTTGCTTCCTTCCCTGTTTATTTCACTCATATGTGTCTGATTGCATGAATTACGCAGTCGATGATCTTCCAGGCATGAAACCAAACGGAGTCTCCCCTAATTCAATTCCGTCTCAATTTTTTTTCATATTTTATCGTAGATTTTTAGATAGTGTGTGACTTTATGCCCCTGTAACTTTGACAATTATGTTGGTCTCCTTTATTTTTGAAGATAGGAACTTATCACTGCCTTTGAGGAATATGAAAATCGAAAAACAGATAAAAAAAAAACTAGAAGAAAATAAGAAATTGGACTTTAAAAGATATCTTACTATATAAAATAGTCAAATCATCAATGTTCAAAAATGGTGGCCTTTATTTCTGAAAATAAAATTAAAATCTACGTTTATTTTCTAAGTAAAAAGTATACTCATAAAAAAATTTTAAAAAGACTAAATATAACCCTCAAACTATCTGTTGTTAAAAGTTGTATTAAATTATCACATAAATTGAAAAAAGAATATTTAATTTTAATTATTGTAATAAATTAATCAATAAATATCTATACTTTAAAATATAATAAGTAACATATTTCCTATGTTATTTCTCGGATAATCTTTAAAAATATCTTAGATTAAAAGTTAGAAAATCATTTTTGCCTATCTCTATCTCAGGATCCCATATCTTCAAATTTTCTTTGTATTTAATTACTATTTTGTTTATGTAAAAGAGGTGATTCTTCCTAATATGAAAAATGTCAACTAAATTATTTGTCAAAATATAAATATAATATAAGAATATGAATTAACCCATTAATGGTCAGAATTTTTTCAGTCTATGAAAGTGCCTAATTAGTTCAAATATACTTTATTATAGTTTAACTAAAAAATCCTAAAAATATCGGCCCGCAAAAAAGCACCCCAAATAGAAAATCAGATTCGTAGCATATCTGTAACGGAAACCAACAACACTTAAGATAAACTGTATATATATGAAAAATTTAAATTATATCAAAAATTTCCAAAGTTACCAATATACAATTTCGGCATTTTTATATTTTATGTGATTTAAACAAATACCATGGTTGAGACCTGTGATATAACTTGCCTGGATAATGAAACTTTATACTATTTCCTTTTTCCATCAGTAATCATTGGTATATAATGCTCACAAGCATTTCCAGACGTTTCAGTTATTAAGGAAATGCCTAAAGATGGTACTAGTGCCCTGTTTTTATATATTAGAAAATATATATTAGTGGCATTGTTATCTCCCGATGAAATCTAATGATGACCTCTTATTATAAGAATTCAGGCGGGTACACAGGAATTTACTGTGGGGGGGGGGGGGGTAATTAAATTTTTTTAAGATAAAATTATTTATTTAAAAATATCAAGCATAAATTTATTAGGATTAATAACTATTTCTAATACGAAAAAATATACAACACAATTAAAAAATAAAATTGCACAAAAAATATTATTAAGAAGAATATTATATATTTAAAATGTAAAATCCAATCTTCGTTGGGATTGAGCTAATTTTTCAATTATCTTATCCGTGCTTATATTCGAAATAAATCTTTCAATCTACTTTCAGAAGTTGTAGTTCTTAGGTACGTTTTTATTCTTCTTAAAGAATATAACTAATGGGAAGAGTTGCTAATATATATACTATATAATAATTTTAATATATTGGGAAAATTAAAGATGTTTTGCAAAGCATCCATTAGTACTATATCAACCATAGTTAATCTTTTATACCATAGTTGGCATTCAGCTAATAAAGCATCATGAAATACTTTAACATCTTCATGATAAAAATCTGCTAAATATTTTATTTTTTTTCCATCACCATCTCAAAAAGGTTGGGAAGTGGTGGAACTAATATATGCAGATTGCTAAGTGCTGCCTCATGAATTAAAAACCGTTAATTAATTTGGATTATAAATTAATCTAAGAAAGGGATAAAGACATTTATTTTTTAATACTCTTATACTGGCCCTATATTAATGTTTGCACGATATGCCTTACTGCAAGTTGAGGGACAAATATTAAACTAGCATATTTGACTCAACAATAACATATGAAATATGATATTCTTCATCAACATAACCCCTAATTTCCTTGAGTTCTAATAAACGCTATTCTCATCGTCTCAATTAAGTCAATGTTATGTTTTTGAAAAGTAATACATAAAATAGTTGTATAATTAACTAATTTATTAATACATTTTAATGAGAAAAAAAAATTTGGTGTATTGAATCCAATAATGTGCTTGCTTCTGAAGAAATATCTGTTTCAGGCCATTAAATCGACTCTTCTAACACCATAAAAGCTGTTACTGATTGATAGCGAAGACTCCATCGTTGGACAAGCTTTTTTTTTCTTTCTCCCTGTTGGACAAGAAGGTTCAGAAATAATTCTGTTTAAAATATTTTGTCGCTTGGGGTATTCCATTAATGCTTTAAATTTTGCAATACCACGAAAATTACCTTCATCATCATTATTATTGAAATTCAAGCTTCCTGAATCCAAATGGCCCTGGCTTCAATAGTTAGTTTGATCTTACATCTATTTTCTTTTGCTATTTTAATCCTATTTTGGCAATATGTCATGAAATGGGAATCATATTTCCACTTTGAATTAATTTGAAGAAATAATAATTCACAGCGTGTGATGATTTGTTTTTGATAATTGTCAAAATTTCTCCAGCATCTTTGTACTTGCTGAATGAAATCTTATCAAGACTGTTAAGCTAACTAAATTTCGCATATCTTGGGCCAAACTAGACATATCTTGCAATAAGCTCCATTGTTTGGGATAGAGTATGCTAGCCATAACTATCTAGTAAAATACTGTTTTGATATTTTAACTTTCGATTAGCACATATAGTTTGTGGATATTGAAAAATGAGAGGTGGAATATAAATTTATTATTAAATAAAATGTTTAACATAGCTAATACTTTTTTAAGGAGTATATGTCTAAAGATCAAGGCTACTCTATGGAAATTATACTAATTTTCCAGACTAAGGTTGAATAAAAAAAATTGAGGAATCTTACGAGAGAATCTTAAAACATATAAAGAGGTGTCAGGGTTCTGAATTATGTTTATACAACGATCACCACTGGATTATTGTTCCCTCTAGCTACTAATATTTTACTATTCCATTCATAGATGATCATATTCGCCTCTTTCCATTTTCGTCATAATTTTGATTGTTTTAAGGAGATTCAAAATATTTTCCTTATAGTCTCAGGTATAGTTTAAAAGGCTAGTAAATCTACCTCAATGATATCAAAAAATTCTCTCTTGTTACTGGGATATCAAACCACAGTGAAATCTCATCCAGGCACAGGGAAGAAATTTTTTTTAAATTGAAATCCATTTTAAATTTATATATTTGTTGGAACTTTTTTACGAAGTAAATTATATAAGTCAACTATTTAATATGTATTCTAACACATAGAATAAAACCATGATTTAATGAGGGAAAGTTTTATAATATCAAATTCTTCACAATTGATTGAGAAGTAAAGATTAAATTTTATATGCATTTTATATGCATTTTATATTTAATTATTATGGTTTATTATATTAGTTTATTATTTAAATATTAAAAATATGCTTTTACACTCCTCCGCTCATAACATTGGCGTTCAGAGGCGCCTATCTTGTGTTAAAATTTTAGTTAAGAAATAAGTCATAAAGTTTATCTTTCATGACACGTCTTCATAAGATAAAAAGATCACACCAGAACGAATCCTATTCACTAATCACGATCTTATTCGCTCATTTCAGATAAGTCTGTTTTTTTTTTCATAAAAAGTAATATTTACGTGTGTAATGTGATATATGCCATTAGTCTTCATAACATAGCAATTTGCCAAATGCTACTTGCATTTTAATGAAATGCCATAAGGAATGCGCATTTTTATTATAACATTATACCCTTTTTTTAGTTCATTAAATCTTTTTCGAACACTTAATGACCTTTAGCAGATAGTATCAATTTTCAATATTACTCAAATCTCGCTAAGAGACCATGTTTTTGAAAAGAGTTGCACTCTGAAGAAACCAGTATGCCCATTTAAAGGAATCTATATTAAAGCAATCATACCTTCGCTTCCAATACTCTAAATATAAATCTTACCCGGTTTCACAAAACCACCTAGGTTTCAAAAAGAAAACTCTCGTTCCTGGATTCAAAACAATAAGATCGTATAGGTTGATTCTTTTTTCAATCAACATCTAGCCGCGGACGCTATTCAAAAACAAATTTATTTTTGTATATATAAGGATAATTTTAGTTCATCAAGCCGATTTTGAAAAACGGGTTACACAATATTTTATCCAGAAAAATATCCTAATGCCTCGAGATAAGTTTTGCTAATCGATATTCAAACCTTTGTTGCACCTATGAAAATCTTCAGACTTGCATAATATTCTTATGGATAAAATATTTATCTAGCCGTTTTTATCGAGTCGTTTAACAACATTATATAATTTACTTCCTTAAAAAAACATCAAATATCTATAAAGTTTTAAGCTATACGTCATTCACCTATTTTAGGCTTCAATTTAACATTTCTATTTTTATATAATAAAAATTAATACATCTTCTTATTGATGTTTAAACAAGAAATTGTTCAATTTATTTGAATCAGATAATTTACAATTAGTATTTATTGTTATTGAAATCCTAAACGAATCGTTTCATATATATATTTTTTTGTAACTATTCTTTTTCTAGCTTATTTTTGTTTGAAATTCTAAATTAGGAATATTGAGATATTATTTCATAAGATTTCTTTAATTATAAAATTCTCTGCTGTAACAGCCTTATTATGACAATTTTTTTTATTGATTTTAAACCTCAAAATATTTTTACTTTTATTTAAATTTAGTAAATGCATACTTGAAAGAAGGACAATATCATGAATTTTATCTAACATATCCAGTCAAGATTGATGGTAAAAATCTTAAAGTGGACCCAAGATATATATTAAAACCTAGAGAAGACACAACTAATATGATAATTATAGATTTCACTTTTACCTCTAAAATGAAAGGAATATACCAAACATCACTTGTAAATTATAAACGTACCATTTATTTGTACCACATGACAGGTATAATTATACAAATCTATTCAAATTTCCCTATTTTCTTTTTTTTCTATTCCTTTATTATTAACATCTATTCATCTCACCTAACAAAATTAGATCTTCGAGATAAATCTAGTGTTAAACCATCTAACTTTGACAAGCTCTAAACGGCTTAGCCAAGTTTTTATTCTAAAAAAATAATCTCTATCATTTTGGGGCTAAACATAGACGTATAAGTCAATTTTTTAAAGGATAATCTTGAATCCGACCACGCCAGATTTGAGTTGGTCAAAGTTAGGTTACTTAACATCACTAGATAAATCTTAAGGAATATTTGATAAATTCCAGAGATAAAATATCGATCTAATTATTTATTTTATACTTTATAAAAAAAAACTATTTAATTCCATCTATTACCCACATCAAAATCAAACTGATTTGCTTTATCCAATTCTCGATATCCGAAATATTATTTTAAATTCAATAATATTGAAATTTTAAAAATATCTCCTTCAAATCCAGAGTTTAAAAAAAAATCCTTTAAGATTTTTTACGCCCCAAAATTTTGGCAATTTCTTATTTTAAAGATCACAAAGTTTGGGAATTTTTTTGAAAGATTTTTTTTTAAAAAAAAGGAATAGAAATTTTAAGGTAAAATTGAATCAAAATGGCTGCTTGACAATTCTCGAAAGAAAATTTTCATTTAGAAAATACTAAGGAGATCATAAATCTTTGAAAATTTTTTTAATTATGAAAATGCATTTCAAATTCTGATCTATTTAAATAAATATATTAAAAAAATATGATATAGGAATAACGAGGAAATTAATTGTAGAAGATGGCAAAATATACAAATATACCTTTATATTTAGAAATGGCGAAGATGTTACGGAAAAAATAGAAGTTGAAACAGCACAGTTTGAAGACCCTGGATAAATATATCTATTATAATTTTGAATACCACAATTTAGAAATTACTGTTCACAGTAAGTCTTTAATTACAAAAAAAATATTTGCATTATATTTATAGTATATGTTAACAAACATTTTCCCACAATTATCATTTAAAACAAACTTTAAAATAGGATATGCAACCTTATATTCAAAAATGTCATAAATAATATTTAAAAGAGTATATAATTATATGAAGATATAAATCGGAATCTCATTAATTTTTTTAGTTCATTTTTTTAAATTTGTAGCATTGGTTATACTGAATAAACTTCCATGTTTAAAACTAAATGCCTGTTATATTAAAATTTATTTTCAGTCCCCTATCCTGGATTGCCCATTAGACATAGATCTTTTACTGATATAAAGAATAAAAAATAATGGATGATTTAGGGTTATAATTATTAATAATAATAATTATATATTAAAAAAAATTTAGGGTTATGAAATTGGGTTAAACGGATTTGATTGGAGAATATTATAACATGAAACATTTCTGATCACTTTATGTTTTATATATTTCGAACTAATCTAAGAAAATAAGAGATGACACTTTTTGAACCATGATTCTCATTGGTTGTTTAATCTGTTTACTTTATATAGATGATTTTTGATTGGTACTTCAAAATATACTTGAGATAAGACATAATGTGCTTAAATAGATTACTATCATTAAAATATTACTCACCAGATAAGTTTATATATTTTTATAATAAAATTTGCATTAAATAAATGTAATGACACAGAAAAATATAGGCAGTGACTTAGATATAATACATGTTTCACAATTGTTATAGATGTTAAAAATAATTATTTAATATTAATTAAAATGAATTAAAAATATTATAATAATAATAAAAATATAATATAAAATTAATTTAAATAAATTATGATATTAATTAAAATAATTTATAATAATCGAATGAAATTTTATAAAATATATCGCGATTTCTACTTTAACTTATTTCATTTTATCATTCAAATTTATATAAAATAATATTATTTAACTTGATATTTTTTTATATATAATAACAATGTAATTATTCATTTTAATTTAATATAATAGTTTTCTTAATCTTAGCTAGCCATCATGTGTTTTCTAACAACAATATAAATTTAAAGATGAATTTAAGGAAAAAATAAGAAATAGAGATAAAATCTATTGATGCTATTATAACATATGAAGAATTAAAATTATATTAAATGACATTTCACATTAAAGTGTAATAAATATGTTGCAAGATTTTTTTGTAATTATGTAATTGTTTATAATACTTTAATGAATATGTTTAAATTGTATAAAATTTCTATAAAAATTTATGTAAATTGTAAAAAATATTTCAATACCAACATATCATTAATTAGTACCTAATGTTTGGAATTGTTCTAAGATATTCTTGGATAACTGTAATAACTGATTTGATAAATATTCATTTCTATAATAATGAATGATCATAGATAGTTATTTAATAATTCAGTTCTCATAATTTCAAGGCAAGTTCGCATTCATTAAAAAAACAACGTGTTTTGAAGAATACTATATTAAGCGGTATTAGTTTTTTTTCGAAAAAACATAGTGTTTGGAAATGGCCTTAGTTGAAACACAAAGAAATTTTTATAATTTGTTCACTTATTAAAATAATATTATTTACTCTCTTAATATAATCAATGAGATATATATCTATTGTATCGGCCCTATTTACTTCTTGAAGTTATAAAAAAATGGTATTAGTTTAAATAATAAAATTTAAAATATGTCACAACTAATTCAATATGGGGCATGATTAGAAAAAAATCACAAAGCCAATAAAAAACCATCGAGTTCATTTTGATCAAAGAATGTAACTTTTCCCCGGACCTGATTTAGAAGACCATTTATAATAAATTGATTAATTTATGCTTGTTTCTGAATTCTAAAAATTAAATGTTAAAACTAAATTTTACAAGAGTTTATGTTTAAAAAAATTAGAAATTTTGTATAGATATTACGATCGCGACATCATGGATCCAAAGATTTTTCTGATAAAAGCAAATGGGATTTATGCCAGTAAAGCGCAGATAACTGTAAATAACGAAAATATGGAAAATGAAAATGATTTCAAAATCAAAAATGAAAATGGATATTTATTTTTAGAAATTAAATAAATCAATTATTAGAGAATATATATCCATTGAAATCAAATTTATTGGTTATCACAGGATTTTGACTGTTCATCTAGCTCCTATAGGTAAGTTAAAATTAATTTTTTTTTTATCCCGTTTGCAATATAATATATCTTGAATAAACTCGGTACACATTTTAATGTTAGTGCCAGGATAATCTTTATAAAATCGATATTCAGCGTTAAACAAAATAATTTGGAAGCAACCGGCCGGGGTTTATCCTAACTAATAGTGCAATTAAACGACCCTGTTTAGGTAGATTTTTAAAAACGGCATGATATGATCTTAGCCAAAATAGTATTATGTAAACCTATAGATTTTGAATAGGTAGCAGTGGTTTGGACCTCTATTTTACAAATTTCGAGGCTTACATAATATTATTTTGGCTAAAATCTTAATCGGACCATTTTATAATATCGACCAAAGGGCCTTTTAGCAAAACTACTATCTACTCGTCTCCATAGTTATTTTTAATCTCAACTCCCTTTAAGATATGTGGAGATGAATCCCTCGGCCGTTCCCACTCCTATTCATGTAGACACAAGATTAATAGGTTGATATTTTGACGATGTATAAAAAAAACTAACAAGTATAAATATATGGTTTTAGATACTGTTATTCTAGCAAGCAAACAGGGTTCAAATCTTTTCTTAGAACGAAAATGCAGAAGCTTAGAATGCAAATGGATCACCACCGCAAATATATTCACTCAAAATGGAGGTCTAATTAATAGTCTCCCTGTCCGGGCAAATGGTGGATTCGATGGTTTGATAGTTGTCAAGCAAAAGCAGAAAATATTCCAGGCCTGGTTCATCATTACCTTGGGTAAATTTTATTTTTGGTTCCTGCCAATTTATAAATGGGAACATTTTAAATTCGATGCTTATTGGTGGTTCATTCAAAAAATATTAATACTTAAAATATTTACTTTGGCCCATTCAATATAGTTTTTTTTAAATATGTTTTTTTTAATATTTTTTTTTGCATCAACTAAACATTCTGATTTAGTATTTATTTCTTTGAATAAAATTTACCGCATAGGTAATACTTCTCTTTTTTTACCTCATAGAAAACTAAATATTTAAGTTCAATCTTTAACTATCAGCACCTATTTTTACTTTAGGTGCTATCTCTTGTTTCACCCATTTAAAGTTAGCGGTAAGAACGTTTCCATACCAGGAATACGAGGAAAGGGAGGGGGGATCAAATTTAGACTAAAACGCCCTCATAATTTATTCCCATATTTAAAAATAAACATATTTATCTAGAGATTTTAACTCAATCAGGAAATACATTCATCTTGATCTTTTAAAATTTTTGGCATAGGAGAAGGTGTTTAATTTTAAGATTCATCTCTCTCTCTCGGAATTTCTTTTGTTTGCCATTAATCCATTCCACCATGTTAATTTTTTTTACAAATTATATTAAGTTGTGTTTGCAGTGGTCCGGTCCAATCCGGTGTCACGTCCGACGGGATGGTTCGGTCTGTCCGGTTGTCCGGTCTGACCGAAGACCAATTGAAAAAGAAAAAAGTTTGAATTACTTTTTAAATAATGTACATGAACACTTAAAACGATTATTTAATACCTAACACTTTATAATACTCATTCAATGTTTGCTTTTTCTATTCTTTTGCATTTGCATAAAGAATCAATATATATTTATATAATGATATTTAATTATTTTATTAATCAATATATTTATCCAATAAAATGTCCGTGAGGGAGAAAAGGGCCAGGGATAGGCTCACGGTGACTGGGATATCAGAGGAATCTGAGAAAGATGATATAAATTATTCAAAGCTATTTAACCAATATTTTGTGAGATTAGCAATGGGCTATCTGCCACAACAGTCTACATCAGTAAGATGAGAACATATCTTTTCTGGGGCTAGTGATAGATAAAATATCAAAGAAATGGAATAGAATGAATGCAAAGATGGTTCAATCTCTAATGAAATTTGAATCATGGATAAAGAAATGGAATTCATTTGATATTTGTAGATTATTAGAATATTTATATATAAATCAATTTTATTTTGTAACCAAATATCTATCACATATTATATATATCAAAAACTCACTAAATATGCAAATTGATTTATATTATATTCAATAAATTTGGCATTTAAAATTATTTGATGATACAAAATATTGATAATTTATCCCATTTCATTTTAAATAAATTTAAAACCAAACAAAACTTTTATAATATTTTTAGGACCGGACGGACCTTTCAGGACTGGAACGGTCCAACAGTTTGGTCTCATCCCTATCCTTTAGCGATCCAGTCTTATTTTAGAAAAAAATGTAACCGGAAGGGACGGGACCGCACCCTGCAAACCAATAAGAAATTGGCATTAAAAATATTTATCAAATTGGGAAGTATTTAAAACAAATGGGAAATATATAAATAATTCAGAAATTATAATTGAAAATTTTAAATGGAAAATTTTAGTCATGCTTCATAATTTATAAAGTTACGAAAATTTATTAAAAAAAAAATTATGATTCAAAATATAAATGAAATAAAAAAATATTTTCGTTTTTCAAAATTTAAAAAGGAAATATTCAAATATCTTTTTTTTAAACTTTATTCGTTCATTATTTAAGGGGGGGGGGGGTATCAATATGTTTTTCACTTTATACATTTTATCAATGAATTTCAAACAACGTCTAACATGAGCCTAAGCAAATATAGGTGATTTAATAAATCAATGCCTCTATCATAGTATAAGGAATAATAAATGGAGTTATCATGATAAGGAAAAATCATTCATCTTTTAATTTGGAGATTTTTTTTATTATAATTACATATTCAAAAATAACGCCAAAGCAATTTTAATTAAATGTTGCAAAACATTATTTTCTACTACTAATTCAGTTCAAGAAGCAAAAAATCCAAATAATCTTGGAAATCAGTAGTGCTGTTCCTATTTTGACGGGTTATATTTTCCAGGGGGACATTTTCAGCGCTGGGCTGTTAAAATTTTAATGAACCGGTTCGCTAAAATTTATGCTAATATGAGTTATTATTCAATTGCCTTGCGTCTTATGAAATTGAGCATTTGCGTTTTTCCGTGCCTTTTTGATTTAAAATGAAAGGTCAACGCATCCCTTATTTGATCGCAGGTTGTTTTAACTAAGTTATAAAAAAAAATAATTGGCTTTTGTAAATTATATTAGCCTTTTTATTTTATTAATTTCTAAATATTCCATTTTTAAGTTATTTTTTTTACATTTTATATAATAATAAATTTCAAGGATGCGAACCCGGCAAAATTTTTGCCTGGGTTCGGTTCGGGTTCGGTTTAAGGTTAAAATAATAGGTGAGTTCGGTTCGGGTTCGGTTTAAGGTTAAAATAATAAGTGAGTTCGGTTCGGGTTCGGTTCAGGAAAATATTTTAGAACCCGGGTTTGGTTCCGGGTTCAGCTTATGTTTAATAATTTTTGAATTGATAAAATAAATATTCTATATTTAAATCATAATTAAAAAACTAGACATAAATTAGATATAAAAAATAATTATTTTATTTTATTTATAAGCAAAATAAAGTTAAAAATACAAAGCATAGTCATGTATAGATTTAAAAAATTTTATTTAAGCGTATTTCTTTAAATTAACAATATCCAATATAATAAATTTTACTTTAACTTGTTCACTTTCATTTTCCTCTAATTAATAATCTTTGAATTTTAAAAATAAATGGCGTAAATGATTGTAATTGTTTAAACTTTATTAACAATCCTATAGAAATCTTTGAAAATAAATTTTAAAAAATTTAAAAATGGAGTAAATGAATTAAGTTGTTTAAAATTTATTAACACTTCACTTAATAGGAAATTTGAAAATATTATAAAATGTCAAGTAAATTATTAATATATATTAATTTAAACAATAATACACTCGGTTGAACACGGTTTCAAATAAAATTCCCGGGTTAGGTTCGGGGTTTTGAAAATTTTATAAACGGGGTTCAGGTTCGGTTCGGGGTCAGATTTTTTACCAAACCCCGGGTTTTCTTCTCCGGGTTCGGGTTCGGTTCGAACCCCTGTTAAATTTAATTTAGATAAACTCAAACCATTAGAGAAGGATTTTATTGTCCAACCCTTTATTCTCATCTGGGTAATAAAGTTTTATCGGCTTTCTTGCGAACTTAAAGGAACTGGTCGTAGGCCAACATGAAATATGAATGAAAATATTGAAAAAGCATACTAATTTTTCTTTTTTATAATTGTTCCCAAGGTAAATTTACACGATACCATTTGAAATGCAATATCTGCGTTTGAAACGCTTTGGAAGCACTGTCAAACACCCAAATTGTTTTTTTCTAAACTCTTTTTTTTTAAACTCGTTAAATATAAAATTAAATTTTTACCGTTATTTTCCAATAAAAAATGAATTTGCCAAGATTTCAATTTGTTTAATAATATAAATTATATTATAAAAAGTTTCCATAAATTCGCGTATTTGTAGGAAGTTAAATTTCAATTAAATTTACGATTTCCGCAAGTCTATTATCAATCATCCTTAATTTGAGGACGGCATCCCACTCAGATACGAAATTAAGAATTGTCAGAAAGTTCCAAATATGATCGCCAGATAGTCTATCCCTGGTTGTAATTTCACTCGGAAGTTGGTAGCCTCGCCCGTCTTCTGCATTGCTACAAATTGTATTTTCAATTTTCTTGGCCCTTTGAGTAGTTCTGTTGACTGGGATTTCTATTGATTATGAAGAAAAAAATTCAAAATAATCTCGAATATATTTAGCGTTATTTTCAAATTTTAATATATTTGGCAAACATTTACAATTTTTCTTCCCCTCCTTTCATGTTATTTTCAATTAGCGATCAATATGATGACCCTAATAACTAAGATAATAATTCAATAGAGAAATTGTATCTTGATTTTTACAAAATATAAATGCAAGTTAATTGTTTTAATTCCATGTTAATAAACTTTATGGAAGTTTATTTTGTGGAAATAAGTAAAAACTTCTCTCTAAAATTAAGCAAAGTGTAATTAAAATGGCCGCTAATCTTACTAGTCATCATATATTAATGGCCTATCTAGGCCTCAGTTCTTGTCCGCTGTTTATATTTATTACTTTTTAATATCAGATTTAATATATTTTTTCTATTAAACTTTGGGAAGCGGTTCATTTCTAATTATACAACCGGTTCGCAACGCATTTCAAAAATATAATAACCGATTCTGAGGTTGAAAACGGATCTAGTCAAGAGTGAGCTGGATATTTTGCTTCAAAGATTAAGAGGCTATAGGAGTCACTGCTTTAACTAAGCGATTAACTTGATTTCTCCTGTTAACCCAAGCGTAATAACATAAGTTTCCGCCCTTAATTTGAGCCAAGTCACAAGTCTTCGATAATGTCTAAGTGATGTGTAATTAATCGCCATCTGTTAGCTTTGGTTACTATAATCGGACCCTTGGCATACTAAGATTATAACAATAAATCTAAAAATTACATAATATGCTCCCTGAAAAACTTTGGCATATTTGTTTTGCTAATATCTATGTATTAAAGAATTTATTTTATATTTTATATTAGTGACGGAAGATCTAACGTTATTGACAAGCAATACAGCTATGATAAAAAATGCTAGCAGAATTCTAAGAGAAGACCAGTGTTATCTTAAGTCGTTAAGGATCAAATTGGGAGATACGGTGATAGGAGTTAAAGATGGTTACAACTGTAATACTAATACCCTAGAATTAGAATTACAAAATCTCTCTTTTGATTTAGGTAACAAATCTCACTTGTTGCCGCTATATGTTGAAAATGGCCATGTAATGAATATTCGTTTTATTTAAATATTAGCAACTCTTATACGGATCAAACAATTTCTTGATTCTATAATGTTTGTAATTAAATTAAAATTTATGGATTTAAGTTAAAATCATAACATTTATGGGGATCTATTACATGATATATTGTTTTAAAATAAATAAAAAATATTTCAAGTATTATTCGAAGCGTTAATATAAAGGCTACATTATTTGGTCAAGTTTTTAAGATACCGTAAAGTCTAATTTAGGCTCATGATCATTCTGAAAACGTTATAATTTGACTAAAATTTTTATTCCAAATCAAATTCCTATTAACTACTATTAGTTTTAATATATTGAGTAACTTTCTAATTTGGGAAAAAATCATGACGATTTAAAATTATAATTACAATAAATTATTTTTATAAAGACAAAAAAGAATGATTAAGGAGAAAAAAAATTGAGAAAAGATTAGGAAAAATAAAGAATAAAAATGACTTAGAGAGATTGCAAGGAAGTTAGAAATAAAATATTTTAAAAAAATAACGATTTTCCTTTTTGAATGAGAATTTTTCTTTTCTTTCCTTTTGGGAATTTTATTTATTAATTGACACTTTTCCTTTTTTGATTGACACTTTTCCTTTTTTGATTGACACTTTTCCTTTTTTGATTGACATTTTTTCTTTTTTGAATAGGAAACCCTGTAAGATAATGAGTATATATTTTTTTTATTAAGAAAGTTTTTTCAGATAACATGATTAAGATCGTAAAAGGGGAAAAACTATAATTTGGGGTAATATTACAAAATTTTCTAAATATTCCATATTTGTCAAAATTTTACTGGAACTGGATGGTCTGATGTCTAACAGTTTTTTTTAAAAAATGGCGTAATAATAAATATAATACTGAATTTCTAAATATATTAATGTAAGGATAAAAATTTGCGAAAAATGTTTAAATGAAGGAAAAGAATCCTATTAAAATGAGCAAACTCTAAACATAAGCATAAAGAGAGAATCATGGCGATGATATAATTTGCTTGTACAAACTGTGATAAATACTATGTAAAATATATTGTGGATGAATAAAAAAAAGATCGGTGCACACAGAAGCAATAATAAATCAAAATGTGCACACCAATAAAAATAAATTAGCAAAATAGCATATAAGCACTTGCACTGGTCAGTGACGTCACTAGCCTTTACAATCTCAGTGGGTAAAATCCTTTTTTCAAATATCTGAATTTTTTTTTGCTATTTTCTGAAAATGATCTTTTAGCCATTTAAAAAAAAATTATCAATATATCCAGGAAGCTCTTCAAATTATTCAGGAGGCTTGAGTCGCTCTGGACCCACCACTCTAGTATCACTACTACTTAGGGTTAAAAAATATTTTGTGATCTCTCAGTTTTAGATATACTAAGCTGCGATTTTTATATTTGAAAAATCAATTCTTGACCCGAAATGTGTTTCGGCATGAGTAAAGTACACTTACACATTACAGTCAAATCATGTAATCAGCCAATTCTGTAAATTCTGACTTATATCTTGGTCTATTTGCGTATTTCCCAGTATGTAAATTAAAAATGGTTTAAATGTTTTTAGTTCAAATTGTCTTCAAACATAGGATTAGAAAATTTTATTTGAGGGGAGGGGGGGCAGAATTATTAAAATGTAAAAGAACGCTTAAAAACAAATGATTGTGCTATTAATCAAAATCCTTTATTTTCGGAGATGTATTTCTAAGATACTACCCTTTGACTATTGGCTGATTATGCCATATATTTTATAATAATTTTTTCCAGTATTTTATTTATTGTTTAGGAAATTTTTAAAATGTGAGAGGTTTTAAAGCATTTTTTACCGTTTCAAAAGAAAAAAAAACTTTTTTGAGTGTATCCATAAATATATCTAGCTACGAGGCCTGACCACTTCCATAATTAACCCTAGCTTTGCAAATTATAAATTTAATTAATTTTCTTATATTTGAATATTATTTATATTTATTTAGTTATCTAATTATGAAATTATTTTAATTACTACATATCACATGAATAGGAGTTAATCCGAGATCAATTTAAGAATGCCATAGTAATTAGAATATAATTTGTCACACATTATAATTTAAAAATTAGGCATTTGTGTCAATATAACCAATATAAATTCTCTGCAAACTATTTTTTTTTTAAAATAAAATTAAATATTCCTATGTTCCTATTTTGTGGTTGTGAATAGAGATCATCATAATTTTTTTTAATTTCCTTTTAAATATTTAATTAGGAAAAGTAAATGATATGATTTCATTAAAAAATTTTACGAAAACGTTTAATCAAGTTACAAGGTAAATAGAAATTATAGATAAAGGTAAATAATTAATCCAGTATAATAAAATGTATCTTAACACTGGATAAATAGAAGCATCACAATGATGCCCAGGGCAGGTCTCAAAGGATAATTTAGGATGGTTACTCTCTCAACTTACAACATAGTAAGTATCTATTTTGCATGCAATTAATCATTTATTATTTTGATCAGGGATTCAACATTTAGATAGGGGGAAAGGGGGTCTAGAGAACACGAATTCCCATAGCATAGAACAATTTATTGCCATAAGACCTTTTTTAGAGACATAGCACTAGTATACCTTTTTTCTGGCCATTTGAACTGTAATGAACATAACTCGTTTACGATAACGTAAACAACTATTATCACAATATAGATAAACGTGGGAATAAATATGTATATTTATAAATATGAATCTACAGCTACTCGTACATTTTTTTTTGTATATTTAAAATAAAAAAAAATAGATAAGCGCTACATTTGCCTACAATTCTTATGGCTTATTTTATTATTATTTTTATGCCAGGTGCTAATATCCACTTTAATTCTTTAATATTATATTAGATACCATTTTTGGTAATTTTGCTATGGTATTTCTAGAAATCATTGAGAATATCACTATTATTTCGAAAAATTATAATTATTCTAGGTATAATGTAATAAAATAATGCATTGAAATATTTGCTAATCAAGATCGTTACCCTTGCTTTAGCAAAATTAGCAGACTTGGGAAAAATATTGTTAGATAACCACCATTATTGTTTATATGGGGAAAAAAATATCATTGATAGATATGCTCTTACATTACAAAAATATTAATACTAAATTGGTGATATTGGTTATAAATAACCATAGATCAAGAAATCTTATAAGAAATTCAGTAAATTAACATCGTTTAATGATTTTTTTTATAGTTAATAAATAATGTTTTTTTTTAAATAAAAATCAAATATACGCTAGTTTGCGAAATAAATATTATCAATTTTCTACTTTATTTTATTCTAATTGTTTAATATCATTAAATCAAATATAATCATTAATATATATTACTTCATTATTAATTAAGTATATCCATAATTTAATTTTAATGACTTGTTTATTTTTAAACAAGTAATAAAAATTTAATTATATCCAGTGTTGTTAAAATAGCGCGCTACTTTTTTCAGTAGCGGTAGCTTTAGCGGGTTACTTTTTTTTAGAAAATAGCAATAGCGCTACTTCGCTACTTTCAATTTTACATAATAAATACATTTAAAAATTATTAAAATATATTTTTTATTAAATCTAAAGATGATAATCCTTTTATTTAATTTAATTTTGAAATTTAAATTTATATTTAAAAATAAAAATTATAAATCTAGTTAGCATTATAAATCTAATTATTAAAAATGTGTGAGATTGTTGAAGATAGCGAAATTTCTTTGGAAAATGAGAAAAATATAGATTATCCTTTCCCAAAATTCAAAAAATAATTTAATCTTGAAGAAAAAATTACTACTGGATATCGGTTTCGATGCAGGATGTGTAAAATTTTATCCTCAAATCATACAAGAGGCCCTAATTTGAGAAAACATTTAAAGCTAATATATTAAACAAATTTAATATCAATGTGTAGGCTAATCCTTAATTTTTAAAATAAATTTAAATCAAAGACCAATCATTTTTTTATATATTCAATTTTATCTAAATTATTTAAATAAAAATAGTTATTTCAATCATTTTTATGTATTATCTCCTAAATATTTTTTATTCTAAGTATTACTGTTATAATTTTAGACTGTTCACACCTCAAATTATGAAGAGATTAAAAAATATCTTAAAAGTTTTGGGGTAATGGAAGGAGATACATCCACTTCCAAATCAAATTTAATTCAAATAAAATTAAGCAATTTGGATTCATCAACACCAGGTGTATCTCAAAAATTGGCTGACAAAGTCAATGAACTTTATAATATATACTGTTCAACCATTATCCTTGATGGATAATGGTTCTTTTATAAAGATGATAAACATTTTTTCTCCACGTACCAAGATATTTTGCCGGCAGACATTGATGGTAAGAATTTTGGATAGCTTTATAGAAAGAAAGAATCTTTAATATTAAATCTATCAGATGTCTCTTACATCTGTACAACATCAGATTGCTATGCGCACAATAGAAGGTAAAAATGTTTATTTTCTGATTTATAATATGATATTCATATTTTTAGAGCTTATTTAGGAGTGATCACACATTGGATTGATCCAAAAAAACTAAAACTGAATCTAAAGGGCAACTTGATAGGCTGATAACGTTAAAAAATGCCATGCCTAACCACGATACTAATACTATAGCAAGATCGAAACCGCTTCCTTCCATAGACGATTTTTTTAAATAAATAATAATATTATTGAACCTTTAGATGCTTTTTTAAATCTAAAAATACTCATTTTTGATAATTTTTTCATATAAAAAGTGTATTTATTAAATTTAATACTGCGTTGCGCTAGTGCTGAACAATTATTTAGTATGGCAAAGCTTATACTTTCTGATCGTCGCTCTAGACTGGGGATGACAGTACCGAAATGTTATTATTATTAAAGGGCAATAATAAATAAATTATATATATATATATATATGTAACAAATTATAGTCATGTTTTTGTTACCAATATATTTGTGGAAATTAAGCTGCGTAAAAAATATTTTTAAAAAAAATCAAAATAGCGTAAAAAGTAGCTAATAGCGCGCTACTTTTAAAAGTAGCGTTTAACAACACTGATTATATCATATAACAGGCAAGAATTTACAATAAAACTGTCAAATAATTGAAAAAGAAAAGTTATTTATAAATAAACAATTAATTTGAATATAAAATTTGTAAGAATAATTGAAATATTTAAATTGTATAGGTAATTGAAAGGTTTAAATTTTAAGAAAATTAAATGACAATTATTTGAAATAATTATTTATGGTATGTAAATTTTAGTAGAATAAATAGTGAGAGAGATCGAAAATGTAAAAATTAAGGAAAAATAAAAGTTTTATAATTTTTACGTTATATTTTGATTTATATTTATATTTATATTTTAGTTTTATTTATGTTATTTTAGAATGATTTTGATTAACTATATTATTTTGATAAATTAATTGGTGATCTTCAATTCTTGTTCATAATAATCACTTGTGCGTTCTAAATAATTTGAAGAAGATCGTTTTAAATATTTATAAATATCTACTATTTTTAAAATTCAAGGTGACTACAAAAATTTAGGGAAAGACAAAATATTATTTTCACACAATCTGCAATGAAAGATGGAATGCAAATCTTGGAATAAATAATTTTATCTTATTTTCTAGAAGGGTATTAGTGCAGAAAGTGATTTACATGTATGATGTTATAGAAGAGATACCAGAACCTAATTATTTATCTAACAAAATCAATGGATGGCATCTTTATCCAGTGTGTATATGTAAACTAGAAGGACCAAGAATCATTAAGAAGGCAGTGCTCATTGTCGAAAAATTATTTAGGCGTGTGTAACTCAAAGATTAATTTCAAATTATTTCAAATCATTAATTCATAAAAATTATTTATATGTTCATATATATTGAAAATAATAAAGGAAAATAAAATATCATATGTGTATACAATATACATTATAATCAGACAGAACAATTTGCATTTAATAAATTAAAATTTTCAAATAAGCAATAAAAATTAATCATTCAATTATTATACATGAATTATCTGCTATTCACTCATTTGATTTATTCATCATTGATTTATTTATGTTGCTAATATGGTCGTTTTTTATTTATTTTATACCTTAAAACTAATTTTTATTTTTTTTTGTTCATCAACCTAAACAGTTTCAATTTTTCAAATCTTAAACTAACTTTAATTTATTTTTATCATTTATTTTATAACACAACTGAAAACTACGTTTAAAATTTTTTATGCTCAAAAGATACATTTTGTTACTTTAAAATTTTATTATTGTTTTTATATTATTTAACTATTTTTATTTTAAATCAATTCAACTATTTTTGTTTTATAGATCAATTTAACTAACATGCTAACACATTAGGATAATATTATAACTTAATAGGATGACAGAATTTTTTGCATATAAAACAAAATTTTTACATTAAAGTATCGAAATTTTGAATAAATGTAATTATACTATATCTAAATGTTGGATAAGTTTGCTTCCGTTTATTGATTCTAAAAATGGTATTTAATTAATAAAATTATGATAAAGATATGAGTTAATGAATTTAACGAATAATAAAACTTTATATTCTTCCAACTTAACACGATTTCGGCAATTTAGCATTCTATTTACATAAATTGGAAAATTATCTTAACTAGCATGCTGGTCATAGTATTGGAAATAATAAGTAAAACATTAGTTAAATGTTATCAAAAGTTAGTTCTTTGAATTTCTAAAATTAAAATATATTTCTCAAAATTCCTCACTTATAGATCCGCAAACCTACTTAACCGACTTAACTTATTATTGGGACATTCTGTTTAGCCAGATTACCTTTAGATTTAAAGCGAAGGAAGATTGTTGTACATTTAGTAAGCAATGTTTAATTTTTAATCATATGGTATTTTTAAAGTTGTAAGAAAAACATTTTTAATAATTTATCATAATAATTATTCTTAATAATAATAATCGAATAATTATAGAACAAATTTATTCTACATAGAATATAGATTTTATTATATATTATTAACAACACAAAATTCTTTAATTATTTAATAAATAATTAAAATAGTTTTATAATTGTGAAAAGTCAGATAAGTAAGAAAACATTAATTTCCTTCCAACGCTTTGCAATTATCCGATTTTGACTCTGTTCATGGATTAAGGTTCGTTTCTAATTAAAAAACTAGTTTAAATAGATAATTTCGGTGAACTGGATCAAGCCTAACATTGTATGCAGAGGACGAATATCTAAAATTTTTAAATAATAATATAGTTCTATATTTACTATATTATTTAAAAATAATTTTAAAAATCTATAATAAAGCAAAAATATAATGTTTTTCAAATGAATAAATGATTGTGTTTATGTTTATTTAAAGAGTCCTTATTAACTTTATGAAGATTAATTATTTTTATCATTTTTAATTTCAAATAATCATCACATAATTTAAAAAATATGGGATTTTTTATAAGGAATATATGTATTAAAAATTATATGAATTAAATATTAAAAAACGGGAAGGGGGGAGCAGGGTAGAAAGATATATTGTAAATATTTTCTGGCTTAGAACCGAGGATGAAGATAAAATCATATCTGAATATCTCAAGAGATATTCTTTATCTAAAAGTATAATAAAAATTGGGATCTCTATTGATTGTTGTTAGTTAATTTCTTAACCTAAAGATTTTAAAAGAGGATATCCTTATAAAAAAAATTAGAGAAGTTAATGATATTAATATTTATTAACATACTAGTAGACTTTCGATATACCGTCAAGAATGGAGACCTGATTGATTTCTATTATTTTTAAAAAAATGCCGATCATAAAAGAACTCCAATTCTGTTTAAATGATTTCGATCATTTTTTACAGATAACCAAATTAACAACTACATGTGCATTTTGAATTTTTATTATTTTTTGCCTAGTAAATGTTCTTTTCTTTACATTCCTAAATCTAAAGTAATAATATAATATATCTTATCTAGTCATATAAATATTAATATTATGAGATAACTGAATTTTTAGCTCTTAATTTATAAAAAAAAAATCATAGTGTATAAAAATTATTATTTAGGTTGCTTAAGTTTATACAACATGATCATATATATATTTAAATATGATAAATTAATTATATTTAATGCTCAATTTTAAAAATAATTAGTTACTATATACTTTTTATATTGTGGCTACAAGGTTATATCTATTAATATTTCAGCCAAATTATAGATTTTTGATTGAAATATCAAATAAATTAAATTTTTTTCAAATAAATAATTCTTGCTTTAAGTTGTTCTTCTCATTACCATATTTAAAATCACAAATCTATGACTAGCTTGAATATCTTATATTTAAACTTGTTTCTTATATAAGTTTTAATGCTACTAAAATATATTTAATTAATTGTTAGAGAATAATATGATAAATACTTTAATTTTGCCTAAAGCCATTTTTGAATGAAAAGCTAGTCATATAAAATCTATTGGATATATATTTATAGAACATTAATATTTTTATATGATAAATCATTTATTGGTGTATCCAGGACTTTCCTAATGGTGGTTGAGACTTTTCCTAGATAAATTTTATTGGGAGGCCCTCAATCTCACTTTTTGCATCTATCTTACTTTTAAAAAATAATCTTGGTACACATTTTTTCAGAAAAAATTTTACTGCTAAAAATAGCTAAATAGAGTCTGAACCCAACCCTAGAATTCCCAGAACTACTTTAAATTTAAGAACTGAAACTTAAATACACTTTAAAATTTTTAGAAAAAAAATATAGATGAGACCACTTATTATGCATAATTTCTTATTTACTCATCTTTTGGAAGGGAAGGGTGGCAAGGATATAAATTTTTATTTTAAAATTATATTTATAAACTTTGCAAAATTTTTAATATATGGATTATTGATGCCAAATCACTCCATTTTATTTTAAAAATGACGAACTCAATATTTTAGGTAGAAAAATATTGCCAAAGTTTAGAGATTTCACTAATAGATGTCCAAACATTTCTGCCATTTATGAGCAAAATCTTCAGGCTTGCATAATATTTATCTGGAGATAATACTGAGTTAGCCATTATAAAAAAATTGGCTGAAAAGAAACAATTTTGCATCACTAATATGGGGACCTCTCTCCCTACTTATGGCCTATGAAATTATTGAATAGGACTTTCTTTTTAAAAGATAATGTACCAAAATAATTTAAAGAAATTGTTTTGTTAATATTTCATCTGAAACAATTTTTTTCATTTAGTTTCTTTAATTTCTTTTATCATAAATGATTCTTACAACCATTCTTTTTTATAATAGGAATGCATTTTTCTGCAATTTTTTGAAAAAAAAGACTTTATTATATTTAAAAGTTGTGCCAATATTAAAGGGTATTGGGTTCAATATTTTTCATTTTTTAAAAACAAATGGATCCAAAAAAAACTTCTATATTGTTATTTTTGGTTATTTTATTATTTATATATAATTAATTATATATCATTTTTTTTATTTTACTTCCCATTATTAATGAATTGAATAAAAGGAACTTAAAAAAATTTAATTGTATTATTTTTTAAAAAAAAGGATATTATTATTTGAAACAAGAAAAGGATTTTAAAAATATTTAAGAAGTCACATTCAACCATAAATTCCCCACCTTTTAAATGCCATGATTAATTTTTGGGAATAAAAAAAATAATATACTTAATTATTCAAGATAGATAATGCAATGAGAAACGGGATATTTATAACTGTTTCATTTTTTCCCATAGTTTATAGTTATTTATTTTTTTGTAGAAAATATTGGTTTTTTATGGCATAAATAAATTACGGAATCCGTTATCTCGAACAGCTAATTATTGATTCTTATAGCGAGATTAAGGAAAGAATTCTTTTAAAAAAATTTTTGAATATATTCTATATCATCTAGCGAAATTTTATTTCTGTTTTCTATTTATCATAGCGAATAGAAATACTTCTTTTACGATAAAATGTACAATTACAACAAAGTTGCACTTTTATTGATTATAATATTTATACATTTTATAGATAATTTTAATCCGATAAGATTATCCCCCCCCCCATATATAATCACAAAGAAAATGTTAGTTTAAAGTGAATATTATGGTAATAATTTACATTCGATCAATTTTATATCAACAAAAAAATTTATGATTTATAATATTAGGGAATAGTATAGTTATGCTCTATTCATATTCGGAAATGATTGGCGTTTGTATTTGAGCACTATACGGACCTGTCTAGAATTCTTTAAGGCTGTTTAAGTCGGAACCTTCATTTAAAATTGGACCTAGAAAAAATATCATTAACCCTTTTTAATGGTTTTATAAAAAAAAATACTCATTTCAAAATAAAAGATCAATTCTTATTTTTCTTTAACTTTTTTTCCGGATTAAATATTAGAACCTATTTCGAAAATAAGAGTTCGAATCAGCTTCTGGCAGGACCTGAAAACTCAGTTCGATATTTAAATTTGACTCCGATTTGTTTTAAATAAAATCGAATCTTTTTTTAAAAAATGATGACATTTAATTATACGCACAAGTTGAGCATTTGCGTTTTTTCGTACTCTTTTAAGAAAAAAAACATCTTCTTTGTTTAAATTGAAGTTTCCTTTTTATTAGTATCATCGATTCGAAATTTTGATTAAGACCTCATTTATAGTAAACGCGATTTGTTCAAGCGGTGCGGTATTTAACTCTAGGTTATTTACAAAATCAAGCCAATAGATAGGTATAATTTATAAATATGGAGCGAAACGATGAAAACATTTTGATGACATTTGAAAAACATATGTTGCGACGTATATTTCAAAAATTATTATCACTGTGAAGAATCAGATATGATTTCGATAGCTTTAAATACCGCATCTCTTGAACAAAACTCGTTTACTATAAATGCGGCGCAAGTTACAAAAAAGAATTAGTTTTTATGTGTTATATTATCGTCTGGCTTTTTATTTCATTTTCTAAATTTCCCATTTAAAAGACAATTTATTTTTTTTATATTTTATATAATATTAAATTAAATTTACATATAATTAACCAGACTATGAAGAGATTTTTATTCCCCCCCCCCCTATTATTCTTATCTGCGTAACAAGGCTTTGTTTGCTTTCTTGCGAAAAAAAACTGAGTCAAACTGGTCGTAGACTAGTTTGCGTTTTTTTAAAATGGTTTCTAACGCAAAGCGATAATTTGACCAATTTACACCATACTATAATGCTCAATTTATTCGCACAATAAAGCTCATAGAGTAATATTTCAGAGTATAAATTGAAACTCATATTTTATTTTACACCACATACTTTTAGATATTTTACCACTTAAAAATCTGTGCATTTTATGCTAGTTGCGACAACGAACTTGATATAGGAAGTAACTTAAATATATGTGCACTCGAGTGATATTGGATATCATTATTCAATAATATTTTTTTTATATAAGCGCCATTTTAGTTTTTTTATAATTGTATTTATATTTTTTTAAATGTTATACTTTATTTTTTGTTTTCGATGGGGGAGAAACAATTTACGTTGTATATTGGATATGGAAAACATGTCGATACATATCTGATCCTTTGCAAGAGGTTCCAGGAGGAATTATTAATCCATCGGTTGTATTGGGGCCTGTCATTGGATCTTGGCTCTTAGCCCTGTTGATATTCTCGATTGTTCTGCTGATAGATAAGACAAAAAACTAAATAATCGGAATTATCCTTTTCTTTTGTCAATTAATAATGGTTAGCGCCTTTATAATAATAATATATAATCATAATTTTATTGCGAAGAAAATTTGAGCACTCATTTTTAATGTTTTTTAATAGTTCTGCTTTATATATTACATAAATATTTTACACTTTCATTTTTTTTATTAATAGAATCGATTTTTTTAGATCCTTTAGAGTAATATGAATAATTTGTAAAAAAATTGTTACTTGTTTTTTCCTTAAAATGTTTTTATTTAAGAAAAACTTCCTTTTTTAAAAAATATATAAGTTTGAAAAACGATTAAGTTATGACGTCATTACATTAGAGCCCTGTAAGTAGGCCGAACTTAAAAAAATTATCGGGCCCAATTAATTTAAATTTTCATTGCCCTAGATGCCATGGATAAATTATAAACTAAAAAAACGTAATTTTTTAAAAAACCGAGATTTTTTTAAAACGTTATATATAAAAAAATTTTATTTGGTGAGTTTATTTTTGTCATACAACGAATTTATTAATTTTTATTTGAATATTATGCATATTTAACAGAGTTGTTAAAAGATACATTTAAGTGGATCTGATACAGATACATCGAGAATATCTAGATAATACAATTTTTATCATACTTATATTCAGGGTTCGCCGTTGTTCTCGAGCAGAAATTGATTATGAGAGCACCAAATACTTAAACAACATTTTAATAATTTGTTCAAATTCAATTCGAAAACCATATAAAAAATAATGATTAAAATATCAATAAATACCTCTATTTTTATCGTTCTTTTGAACAAATTCTCTTAAAAATGTACAATATAAAAAATAATTTACATTAAACTTATAATTTGGTAATTAAAAGTTAGCGAAATATCTATAAATTAAAAAATTCTAAATAAATTTGTTTGCTTAAAATAATTTTGTGCATTGGTATAGTTTTTAATAATTAATGGACATCATGGTCAAGCAAGGATTTATATATTCCTTTACATGATAAAATTATCTTCTACAATCTCGAACTGACATCTATAGATTTAAATGGGGAAAAAATAATAATTAATGAATGTTTATATATTTTTATTATAAATCTTAATATTTATTTAAATTATATGCTCATATGAGATAAAATTAATTTTGCATTCAAATATTTTTATTTTTAAGATAAAAAAGCGTTTAATTACAGATCTAAATGTATCTTAAAAAGTATCCAAAAACAGCAGATACCTCTTAAATAGAATATAGATACATATATAGATACGGCATTATGTATCTAGATACTTTAACAACTATATTTATAATGTCAAAATATATTTAGAAAATTAAATACAAAAATCTCTTCATAATTTATTGGGAGAATCTATTTTATTTAAAAGTTTCTTCTCTTTGGAAATAATTTTGCGAACTCCTCGTAATTCATGTCAGAATTCGGCTTCTAATAAATCGAATGAGAGCGAAGAACAATTTTTTCGCCAAGACTTACTTAATAATTAAACTAAAATGTTTCATCTAAGTGAATGGAGAATTGGAAATATTTGATTACATATTTTTTTTTCAAGTTTATTGCTTGATTATCTAAGAATTTCATCCTTTTTTATGAGATTAATTTGATAAATTTTCAGTTTTGACGAATTTGCTGCATATCGTTTAAATTTACATTTTTAAGTTTAAAGCTATCTACAATTCTTTCAAAATGTTCGAACTTGATTGTATAGTTTTCATTGTCATAAATTTACAATATTTATATTTATTTAATCATTAAAATCATATCTTTTTTCAATATATTTGATAATATTTCAAATAGTTCTGAGCTACTGCTTTATAAGCTTTGACTTTATCTAATACACTTGCATAACCCAGATTTTACAGTTGTACCGTAAAATCTACGCTCATATTTGTCCCAGAAAATAATTGATATTTCATTAAATATGAATGAAATTATAGCTGTTTTTTTTAAACTAAATTCATAAATAAACTAGAGATTTTAAGATTTATGACTAAGCTGGATTTTTATAGGGAATTTTTAATTTCTTAATTTCCACTGACATTTGGTCGCGTTTTTTCTCGGGATAGGTAGGTCTACCCATGGCCCGAAGAAATGTTTTTTCCTTGATTGAGTATCACTCACAATTATTAAACGAATACTAAAAATGTTTTTTCGTATAATATTTTGTTATAAAATAGATAAACAAACAACCATTAATATTATCCAAGTTATCGCAGAATATATAAATTTAATTTGTCACTGTAACTTTATAAGTATTGTCAATAAAAAATTTAATTGGCTACTTTGTTATCATTTTTGGGAGAAACTGTATATATTAAATCATTCAAAATTTTTAAAAAAGAATTGATTTTTTTAAATTATATTATCGTCTGCCTTTTTATATCATCAATTTCTAAAAGTGTTTGGTGCTATTTTAATTTGTTCAGTCGTTATTTCATCTAGCCAAGGGGCTTTATTATACACAGTTTAGTGATTGCTTTCCCAATTTCAACGGAGGCGGGATTGAGTGTTCTCTTATGTTCGTTTTGCAGACGGCTTTTCTTGAGTCGAAGACCCTCATATAGTAATCTAAATAAAGCTATTAGCTCGTCTTGATCCGAAATTTGTTTCCCGAGTACCAATGTAAATATCTTTTTAAGGAAGGAATGGTTAACTAATGAGGCAGTAGTTAAAATCAATCAGCTTAAAGAAGGAAACGTTTTAAACAAAGAATTATGGAAGGACATATAAAAATGTTTGAGGAGCGATAGAAGGATATACATTGCAAAAATAGCTTTTGAAATTGATAAGGATATGAAGGAAAATAGAATATATGATGCGTACAATAAACTAAAATATTTTTGCAAACCCTATAGTTTCAAAAACTCCCATCTCTAGTTTTAAAGAACGGGAATATTTCGGATCAAGACGAGCAAATAGCTTTATGGTTAGATTACTATATGAAGGTCTTCGACTCAAGAAAAGCCGTCTGCCAAATGAACATAAGAGAACTCTCCCGCCTCTGTCCGGTTTCTCCACTGATGAAATTGGGAAAGTTATCACTAAACTGCGTAATAATAAAGCCCCTGGGCTAGATGAAATAACGGCTGAACATATTAAAATAGCATCAAACACTATATCATACTATCTACTACCTCTTTTTAACAAAATCTGGGATAGTGGTGAAACTACCAAAGAAGGGTATATCTCTTTATTATGTAATTTCCCCAAGATATACCCAAAAAATTTCAAAGATTATCGCGCGATTGCTTTCACATCTACTGTGTCTAAAATATTCATGGTTCTGATAAAGAACAGAATATGTCATCTCTGCCAACCTTGCTTCCGAAATATATTTGTGCCTACAGACCAAAGAAAAATATGCTGGAATCAATTTTAGCACTAAAAATAATAATGCAAAAATGTTGGAAATATAAAATTCCCGCCCACTTCACTTTCGTTAATTTCAGCAGAGCTTTTGACAATGTAAATCATGATGCTTTATGGAAGACGCTGTTGGAATGCGGGATCGAATCAAATATAATTCACATTAAAAACTACATGAATCTTACCGGTTGTATCAAAATCAACAATAAGACATCCCCCCTTTCAAGATTAAGAAAGGTGTGAAACAAGGATGTGTACTACCTCTTCTGTTTAATATCATAATGTCTTAAATTATAAATGAAGTCTCGGGAGCCGCCAGTTTAATGGATCTGAGCTCAAACGCAAAGTTACATCTAGAAAATAGGATAATATCATATGCGGATGACATCGCTGTTGTGTCTGTAAGCATCAAAGAAACGGAAAATTTGTTATACCTTTTAGAAAATTTAAGTCTAAAAATGGGATTGAAAATAAATTTTAACAAAACAGTCATTCTTCCTTCCTCTAGTGCAGCCCAAAATCCAAATATTATAATTGGTGGTAATATTATTAAGGTAATAGATAAAATTAAATACTTAGGCATATTGATGGACAACAAGGGCTGCTGTAAAGAAGAAAATAAGAATACAAAAGGCGAAAGGGGCTTTTTACAAGTATATGAAAATATGGAAAACAAAGGAGATCTCTGTTTACATCAAACTTAGAACTTTTAAAATTATCCCCATATTGAATTTTTTTTGGGGGGGGGAGGGGGCTTATGGGAATTAATAAAGCAGAAAATAGGAGAGACTCCAATCCTTTAAATAAGTGTCTTAGAATCGTAAATGGCATTTTTTATCCGAAGGTTATAAATAATAATTTATGGAAAACATCTAAGCATACTCATACACATCACCGAAACGCCGCATTCAATTTTTGGCCCATATCATAAGAAATTTGGATCAAAATTTAGATGATGCCATTACATGGCTTTACACTTATAATAAGAAAGAATATACAAAATATAAATCTCTCTGGTACTATAAGACTATTAAAGATGTAATGGAGTTAAATCTAAATATGAAACAATTCATTAAATTAAATAGTTGCAAAAAGTCCATTAAAAGACTTTTCAGGATAAAGGAAAAATATTTCAAATGAAATATCACCTGTGATTAAAATTTCAATCGTCAACATCTTTTTTCAAATATGTGACGTTTCTAAATCAGGACAAATAGCAAATTGAATGGGTAGGTACTTTAATTCTTTTATAAACACTTTAAACTTAAAATCAGTCACAACCCATCCTTAAAGTAATTTACTTAAACTGCAGTTCTTGGGCATAGGCTCTTTTTTTGCCCCGCTCCTTTTGGTTTTTTAAGCCTATGGACGTCTGCGACATTTTTCGAAATGTTGAGCGTACAAGTACACGCGGCTTGCCCACAAAACATGTGGAGGGCTCCTCATATTTTTTTTAACTTATACCCAAATTAACTTTTGTTCCAATTAGATGGAAATGAGGAAAACCTGGCGTAGCTCTATTGTTACTCAACAGCAGAGGGTATATGCGCTATATATCACGTAAATATTCCATTTTAAAGGAATAGTTTTTTTTGTTACATTTTATATAATATTTAATTTAATTTACATATTAATTAAACAACTAGAAAACAATTTTTAGTACCCCCCCTCCTTATTTTTTTCAAGGGGTTTCTAAATACAAGTTTGAGTTTTACGATATCATTTGAGATGCATTATTTGCGTTTGAAGAGCGCAATTGTAAAATCGTCGCTTTTGAGTGTTAGAATGGACTATCTAACAACTCACCACCCTTAAACCGAGATTTAATTTCGTTATATCTAAGTTTGGGTTATTTTTAAAACTAAATTTTTCAATTCAGACCAGAAGCCTATTTGATGTAACCATTCTACGTAATTCGGTTATAGTCAGAGACGCCTCGACCGATGACTCACGGAATCGATCGTTATCGGTTTCGACGGACGGTTATAATTTTAACCGCCAAAACGATCATTCCTTCCAAACTATAAATGCTTTGTTTAGCTGCACCAAAATTATTTTTAAAAATAAGCCTTTAAAACTTTCTTACCAAAAATTTAATTAATCGTTATGATTAAATTTTTAGAATGTTCTATAAATATATATTTGATTACTTATTCGTTTGTAATTAGTAAACTCACATAAAAATAAAATTATTACAAGAATATTCTTAGAACCATGATAGTTATATTAGTTTACCAAATTTTCTGACCCCATTGAAGGCTAGCAAAAAATAGTTTTATTAAGGCTAAGTTCAAAATCTTTTAAAAAATTCGAATTATTTTGAAACCTTCAGAAGTTTTATAATTTTTTAATGAAAATTTCTAGAATTATATTTTTGGACACGTAATTTTATTTAAAAAAGTTTATATATTTTATTTTTATTCTATAAAGTTTTTAAAAAATATGCGATTCGTATTTTTTGATATTTTTGGACTATCCTTAAAAATAAATATTTTGTCATTAAATAAACATTCGTTCAATGAATTGTATATCATTTTTTTTGCATCATTTCGTTGGGTTATTGACAACTTAAACTAATTTGTTAAACAACGACTTATTTTCTAATACGTTTATTGATTCTGGATTCTGGATCGAATCATGTCATAACCTATGAGCCCCGTATTTGGGACTTTGCCAAACCTATATCTAACCTCGATCCGAAAATATTTCGGTTTATGAATTCGGATCCTCCTTGTCGGGAATTTTTGGTCATTTACGATTGATTTCTAAACAAATTTTAAAAAAATTTAGGTTGCTTACATGTTTTTTTTTGTTCATGTACTACTTGTCCTAGCATGATTTTTAAAATATTATTCGTCGAAAAATTTTTTTATCCATTTTTCGCATTTATTTAATTTGAAAAATTTTCGTATTATCCAAAATTTATCTCATTGTTCAAAATTTATCGTAGAGTATTAAAACTTATAAATATTTTAAATTATTTGTAATTATTTAACATGTATCTTTTTAACGGAACGTTTTATTATTTTTTACTTTATTTTCACATCTAAATTTTAATAATCTAATTTATATCAGTTTGAAAAATCTACCTTTAAAAAAGAAAGATTTTTGATCACCTTTATATATAATCTTTCAAGATAAAATCAAAAAATATTTTTTTTCAAAAATATTCAGAGATTTATTCATTTGAAGATTTATTTCATACTCTGACCTTAATTTTTGAAAATATTATTTAAAGAATTTAATTTTTGAAGAATATTCAACGAATCAAATCGGTTGTTTTTATTATTCGTACGAAAGCAAATAAGGAATTATTCGATTATGAATCGAATACTTCATCTTTATAGTAGGTATAATTTATATTATATTTAATTGTTGTGTAATCCAATCAATAATTTACCTTTCTTGGATTATTAAAAAAAACCCTTTATTTACATAGATGGAAATTTTTATTTTGACAAATCAATAAACTTTTATCTTTTCATCATAACTTGCACTCTAGTTTTAAAATAGATCAAAAAAAATCTAAAAAAAAAATAATTCTTAATATAATATTAATATATTAAAAGAAGTCGGTATTGAACTTATTTTTATATAAATTATTTAAAAATTGTAATATATATATATAACTATTTATTTTTAAAAGATAAAAACCTCCCAGGCTATTTTAAAAGTTTTTTCCAAAAAATAATGAAAAAATTATAATAATGATATCCAATTTCCGAAGAAGGCATCTATCCACATCCTTTAATAGATAATTTTACCTTCTTTTTATGGCCCAGATTTTTTTAAAAATATTTTATTTTTAACTTTTTAGCTAATAATAGCGATACGGCCCTGCCCGAGTATATTTTTTTAAAAAAATTTCAGGCCCGTTATATTTATAAAAATTAAAATTCGGCCCGGGCTTTGAACCGGGTCTGCAGGTCTCTGATATTTCATATTTTTTATTTTTAAAATTGGGAAAATCCCCTTAACCCTACCCATCCCATATTTGCTTATTTTATTTAGAAACTTACCTGGTAATAAAATTCCATTATTTATCTGGTTAAAATATTTTTTAAATAATAACTATTTGCTGCTTATTTTGGTGCGAAGGAAAAAAATGTACTTTATTTATATTTCAAAAAAATATTGAGGTAGAATTTTGTAATATGAAATGGGCCTGTATATATAGATATTATGTTATATTGAAAGCAGGATTTTGGTATTTTTTATTCTCACAATTATTGTTTGCTTCATACACAATTCATTAATAATAGAGGGTGGGAAAGCGATTATATTGATTTTTTGTGAAAACAGTTATCCTGTACTCCCCATCGACTATATGGCTTATCATGCAGAAGGGATAGATAAAAATTTTTTTATATAATGTTATCTTGTATCTGAGATACTCTTATTATATAAAAAATATTTTTTATTATGATACAATTTTTTTATATATAAAGAATCTGTATCTCTAAATTCTGTTTTTGGGGACCTGCCCAACATTGGTTATGCATTAGATTTAAATATTCTTTTATAACTTTGATATTTATTACATAATATTATTTTTAAAATGAACTGTAAATTATTTTTTAAATTTTTCCTTTTTTTAAAAATATTAATTTTATGACTATAAATTGATATTCAATCAGACAAAAGGGTAGAATAAGAAAGAAATATAACAGAAATATATTTTGTGCCACGGGTCGGAGCATATATTTTATTGATGATTTTGCCGCCGGCCTGTATGCAGGGTTGACGGCCCAGGAAAATAATTTGTTATAAAAAAGTGCCAGCTCGGTCACATATATTTTATCGAATTAGTTTCTTTGTCTTAGCGATAATCGGATTATCGGTTCTATTTTTCCGATCCAAAAAAATGAAGGTCATTTTCGATCGAGTTCTGAGAGAATATCTGCCCAAGTCCGAACTATCCTAAGGCTCTATTTACGGCAGTCATTTATAAGTTATTCGTGTTTCACTATTTGAATTTACGCGTAATGTCGTATTGTATATGGGAATGAAATCAATGGGGATTCCTCTTACTTTTGCCGAGGGCCATTTTAAATTAGAATATCAAACCCTGGTGCCTTTTAGAAATTTTTTTTGCTATGAATTTGTATAATTTTTGAACCTATAATAATAGATGGGTAGTTTAAAAGTTCCTGGGAAGATTGTCTTGCTGAATGAAAATATTCTAATATTATGCTGGAATATGTTTCCAGTCAAATCAGACTTAAAAAAAATTTTCAAATTATAATCGAGAGTTTCCGAATTATCCATAATACAAAAAATGTTGTTAAACAACTCGATTTAGCCAAATTTAAAAATTTAAAAAAAATATATTACACGAGTCAAAAGCTCATAGACCGCGGAAAAGTTTGGACACCTATTAGCGATATCTCAAGACTTAGGTAATACGTTTTTTTGCTGAAATATTTATTTCGTCGTCTTTAGAAATTAGCCATGTCGCATTTGACATTGACACTACTAAATACGACGCATACTATTATTCAAAAGGATTTTCATAGAAATATTTAACGATATTTTTATGATAAAAGATCCAGGGACCGAACTGTTAAATGATTTTTTCTGCTAAAATATCCTTAAACCGGTTCATGCCACATGATTCTACGCTTATAAAATATTATTATTATTATATTGCTGAAATTAAATTTATACCCGAAAAAGATTATTGTTAATCAATTTTGATTGATAATTGTAAGTCATAATTTTTATAAGCATTAGTATATTGCCATTTTATAACATTTTAAATATTTTTAAGCTTATAATGCCTTAGAGATAAATTGAATTCAATATATAAATTATTCAAAATTAGTATTATAAATGACACATGAAAATGTAATATTACTGATTATAACACAACTATGAAGGACCATGCATCACCTAGCATATCTTGAGTGTCGCATAAAAAAAGGCCACCCTCTTAGAACTCAATAAAATTAACAAAATATCACAATAAAATATAATATAATTCGAATGTAGGTTATGTATACAAAAGGGTTCGGACCGATATTTTTATTTTTCATGAACCGAACTTGAACCGTTATTTTTATCCGAACACGAGCCGAACCAATATTTGGTCTGATCACCGGAAATATCACAAAGTTTTGTTTAAAAATCAAATAAAAAAAATAATTAATTCATCATTTTTAAAACGGTAAAGCATTATGCCTTTTCTTTTTTAAAAAAATATTTCTTTATTTTAAATTAACACCAGATCCATTTTCCATATACCATCCGCGAAAATAATTAAAATGTGTTTTTTTTTGTTTTATACAAGAAATAACCTTGAAATCTAAAGGAATAATTTTTTTTAATCAAAATCGTTTTTTCATTAAAATTCACGTATATTAAAAATATTTATAAAATTGATAATCTAAACATCAAAGGTGCGCTTAGGTTAGCATCTACTTATGATTTACTTGCCGGTGCCTCACATGATATCTATATCAAACTTTGCGCCAAACATCATAACTACCATCAACCCTATATATCCTCTTCCATACTCGATTCATAGGAAGAGAAAAGCCCTTACATTCCATTAGTATTCCGCCCATGAACTGGATGGAATTAGTCCTGTAATTCGGCAGAACATTACCTTCCCATTAATATTACCCCAATTTTCAATGCAATCAAATTTTGGCCGGTGATATTCAGGATTTACGTCTCTCACTCTTTTTGGTGCACGACTCATTGCTTTGCAAAAACCCAATATTGATATCAGACCAATTGTTATAGGTTCTTCATTTAGGCACCTTGTTGCCTAAATGATTTCCTCTAGAATTAAGCATGATGCATCTCTCATCTTGAGTCTTTTTCATCTGGGCGTTGGAGTTGGCCGTGGTTGTGAGGCTGCGATACACTTAACTCATATAACAATCCTTCCAATGAAATCTTAATAAAGATCGACTTTGTCAATACCTTTAATACCCTCTATTGGAATTCTTCTATAAAATCCTCGAGCACTCTTTCCTGAATATAGAAAATTTTTCCATTCCAACTATCAATCTTCCACTTTACAATTCAATTCCTATAAATTCCTTCTAAAGAAAGGATTCAACGCTATTTTGTCTCGGAATCAACGATATTGATAAATGAGATCAATAAAGCGATCTATATAATATTAGAGATCAGCTCTTCTTTAGGGTTAATTCTGAATCAAAGCAAATCAGAATTCATCCAACTAAATAGTTCCGAAATTAACTCACACAATTTTAGAGTCATTAATCAAGATCTACAGAAACTCAACTGTTTGCACCTTTCTGGATTCAACCCTTGTGACTCTTATCAAATTGGGTTATATCCTTCTCCTTTCCTCTCATAAGTCATTTTTTCTGTTGAATTTTTTTTTAATACACCGCCCATTCTTTACGCTCTTAGGGCTTCTTCTGTTTTAAATATTCTGGTCCTTAGAATGTATATGAAACGGGAATCAAGGAACTTACTGGAAAGATACTAAATCTTAAGTTCGGAAAAATTTCTCGGGCTCAAGCTTCTCTACCAATAAAATTTGGCGGTTTTGGCATCAGATCTCCTTCTGATTTCACTTTAATAACTTTTATCTCAAGTTGTTAACAAAACCAATTGTTACCGCTCACTCTCCTATAGACGATTCGTCGTACACTTAGCTCGAAATCTTGTCGATAATCCTTTACCTGCCACGTGCAAACAAAAGGAATGGGGCATCCCAGTTGCCTGCTGCACCGAAACTACTTTCAAGCAATTAAGCTCACCAAAAATTTACTCTTGCCATTGTAATCCATCAATTGCTCAATTACCCAACCTTACCGTTGCTCTGGATTTAATGTTCCTGTTGACTCGAAGGGTCGACATAGTCTGAACTGCTGTCCATGCAAAGGGCGTATTACTAGACACAATCATTGTAA
This sequence comes from Gordionus sp. m RMFG-2023, assembly GCF_954871325.1. Taxonomy (NCBI): domain Eukaryota; kingdom Metazoa; phylum Nematomorpha; class Gordioida; order Chordodea; family Parachordodidae; genus Gordionus; species Gordionus sp. m RMFG-2023. The sequence continues at coordinate 85,547,799 of NC_088775.1, forward strand.
TGCCATTATTCAACTTGCCCTTATATCTACGTGGATTCCATCGATTCTAGAACCTAGTGGTATTTTTAGATCAGTTGAAAACGTCCAGATGGCATTACCCAAATTCTTGGATGAGAGGTCAATTTCTAGTTTGGGACTATTCTTGTATGGATCCCCTAGTTACTACAATTCTTATCACAAACATCTTTGACATCAAAGAGCTGTCCAAATTATATAAATATTCGGAAATATCCAATGAACACATTTTTATAACTATTCTCATCTAAATTAGCCACATAGCCATGTTTTAACCTTCTTCAAGGAAATCGGTTCTCTTATTCGTAAAATCACTGATGAACTTAGGTGAGGTTTTTACCCTAGGCAAAGACTCTCCATTGCCATTCATAAATCTACATCATTTTCATTGGAGTCCTCCTTCCTAAGGAGCTATCCTAACTTTTTTAAAATCCTTTTATATATTTTATTTTTTTTGTATATAATAATCCTTTTTACATATTTTGATTTTATGTTCCTATATATTAACATATGAGTATGAGATGGATTATTATTATAAAGTATATATATTAATATTTTTATAATATAATATATATTAATTATCATAATATGTATTGACAGACAAAATATGGCTATGCACGTTTTATATTGTAAACTTAATAATAATAATAAAAAAGAGTTTCTGGGAACAGGAACAAAAACAATTTTGTCTATCCTATTTAATATCCGCTTCCGGCGGAAAACTGTTCCCTTTCAGGTTTCGAAAAGTTTCTGGAAAAATTATTTTATTATATGTCGCATGGGGATTCGGAATCTCTTGATTCTAAATAATTTTTCTGAGGACCAATTTTAAATTTGAAAATTCTGATTTAACTGGAAATACATTTCTGCATGCGTTTGACCTACCCTGTAAATTGTAGACATTTTATGCCATGAACATTTGAGCATAAAAATCGATACTCTATACTAACTGGAAAACATGGTCTTTATATTTTAAGTATTCTTATTTTATCAGAACTTTATTTTAGTAACTAACATCAAATCAATCTTTACAAAAATTTATATATATCAGAGACCTGCAGGGCCGTATTTTAATTTTTTTAAATATGCCCGGACCGGGTCTGAATTTTTTTTTAAATACACGGGCAAACCAAATATTTTAAATCGCCATTATTAGCTATAAAAATTAAAAATAAATATATTTTAAAAAAATCCGGGTTCATATAAAACAAAAACGGTTAAAAAATATTTTAAATTTGATATTTAAAAATTTATTTAATCTTTAAATTGCATAAATAGAAATGCTAATAAATGAGTATAATAGTTCATCAAATTGATCGTTTGCGTTTTGGTCTTTAGAGTTGTTAAAGTATCTATATACAAGTATCGAGATCCTGTATCTAGATATAAAAATGTGGTATCTGTATCTTGATAGATTTTTTATTAAAATATCTGTATCTAGATATTATTTTAGAGGTATCTATCTGTTTCAGATACTTTTAAGATACATTTTGATATACTTTTATTTAACGCTTTTTATATTATAAACAAAAATATTTGAATGCAAAATTATTTTATTTCATATGAGCATATAATTTAAATATATATATTAAAAAATATTAAGACCACTATAATAAAAAATTATATTTAAAATATTAAAATATATAAAAAAATAGATATATAAATATTCATTAGATATTATGTCAGAGTTTATCAATAAATCCGACAAATTTTGATTTAATTTTCAATGGAATTAGTTAATTTTATTTTATTATACTAATTTTAAAAATTTATTTTAGATTAATATTAATAGTAACGAAGAGGAATAAGTAATCATTAATGGAGCATCGATAAGTTCAGACATTGTTTTTCCATTTTAAAATAATATCTCAAAATAAAAAACAAATCTTTGATAGTAGAATGTTTGCAATATCTACAAAAAAAATATAAAAATTTCAGTTAGCATTACCTCAACTTGCAACATTGTAAAACATTTATGGGTTAAGATACTAAATAAATGTTTAAAATTGTAATTTTTTAAGAGAAAAAATCAAACACTGTTAATGAAAAAAACAATTAATACAAAGATTAGTTGATGAATTATCAAGGTCTTCAACTGATTGCAAACAAATAACCTGCGAAAAAAAAACACTATTTTTTCAGTACCCCACAGCAGCAGATATGATTGTTAATGATTTAAATTTTGATACTCAACAAATTTTAAATAATTTTTTCGAAAATGAATGCCCAGATTTTAGTATTTTTAAAGAATATTCTGATAAAAAATTGTTATTCATAAAATATAACACCACAATCCCTTCAAGTGCCCTGAAAGGCATTTTAGTGTAGCGAAAAATGTCTTTATGGATTAATGAGGATGCCTTAATGACCAAAATTTGAAAATATTTTACTACTGAAATTTAATAATTATTTATAATCATTTAATCATATATTATATTATTATATTAAAATCTAAAAATCATTATTGATAAATGTGATATCTAGTCAATAAAGTTTTTAGTCATTTCATACATTTTCACAATAGAATCCTAATTTAGGTTTATGCAAAGCTTATATAAGAGTATTAATGAATTGTATCTGTATTTAGATACATTTTAAAACTTGTATCTGTATCAAGATAACATTTTGGACGATATATCTGTATCTGGATCTAGATAACTTTTTAGACTCTGTATCTGTATCTAGATCCATTTAAAAAGTATCTTTTAACAACTCTGATAGCGTCGATTTAAAATTTTAACTAAGGGCTAATTTACAGTAAACGCGTCATGTTCAAATGGTGCGTTATTTAAAATCAAGCCAATAAATAGGTATAATTTATAAATATGGACAATTATGACGATAACGCTATGATAAATTTGAAAAACATATGTTGCGATGCGATAATAAAAAAATATGCGATACGAAATACCGTTTACTATAAACGCGGCCTAAGTTATAAAAAAAAGAATAGATTATTTAAATTTTAATATCGTCTGCCATTTCATTTCATTAATTTCTAAATATTCCATTAAAAGATAAGTTTTTTTTTACATTTTATATCATATTTAATTTAATTTACATAACAATTAAACAACTAAGAAAGGATTTTTAGTGTTCATCCGCGTATTTTATCCTTATATGGGTAACTAGGTTTTGTCGGCTCTCTTGAGGAAAAAAAACAGAGTTCTTAAAAAATGGTAGATCAATGTGCAAAATGGATGAATATAAAAAAATAATGAAAAAGACTAACCAATTTGCTTAAATAAAATGGCTTCTAATACCAAGCGGTAACCAAATTTGCGCGATACCATTTAAAATGCTTTGTTTACGTTAGAAACGCTTAATTTATGCGCACTATGATCAGGATTTTGAACCGGTCCGGAAACCCTCGGGAACCGTTACAAATCTAGGAACTAAAACTCACCTAAGATTGTTAGGAACATATGTTAAAGGAACAATGGGATGGTTCAAAATAGGTTGGAACTAAGTGACGATTTTTTTATGATCAAAAATATCTAAATCAATCAACCGAGCAATTTTTGCAGAGGAGGCCACGGATCGGATCTATATGTTATATTTTCTCATGTCCTATTAAATGGTATTTGAATTAGAGGGCTGCAAATTACAAAATTTTTAGGCCCGGTTCAGTTAGATTTTAGCTTTTGCCCTACCAACCCAAATTTGAACCTTGCCCGACTCTTTTCCAAATTTTTATTAAGGTCTAACCCGAATATGCAGTTGAACACCAAAATAAATAACTATCTAGAATATTGGGGAGTGGTTAAATTAAAAACACTGAATTTTATAAATGATCACTTATATCAAATTCAGAATTCTTCAATAATTCAGCATTGTCATTTTTTGGCCCGGCCCAAATAAATTTTCTTTCGATTTTGCCGGGACGCTGCAGACCTTTGAATGATCTATTCTATAGCTTATTCTATTTAGTCAGAATCCAGAAGTTTGCAATGGGCGGGGGTTTAACCCGAACGCGCACCCACCCATAAAAATTACCTCTTACCCATTTATCTTAAAATTTTACTTAACCCGTCAGCCCGACCAATGTTTAAAAATTATTTGATTGACTTGGCTCTTTTTTCTACCTTAGAAATATAAAATATGCGATATTATGACAAAAACAATCTTTTTTAAATTAAATAATAACTTGTTATAAAAATGTTTTTGAGACCCACCCAATGTTTTATACTTTTAAACCGCTCATTACAGACTTCTATTGTTATATTTCTTAAGTACATTTTATATTACGTGTGTTACATAATCTCATAAATAATATAACGTGTTTACAATAACAACTTGATGGATAGATATATGAATTTCGATTTTATAATTGGAGAATTTTACGGAATTTGTTTACCACCGAAGCCATTTTATTTTCTAAAATTTCATGAGAAAAAATTATATTGATTCAGTAACGAATCATTGAAACTGGATAATTAATTACTACTAGTATTTATCTAATGCTAGTGCATCATTATTCATATTCGTAAAAAAACGAGCCGAATTATCTTTACATGTGTTGTTAAACGGCTCGATTTGAGCCGATTTTTAAAAACGGCTATCTCAGTATTTTAGCCAGAAAAATATTGCCTAAGCCTCTAGATTTCACTTATAGATGTCCAAACTTTTGTGCCACCTATGAGCAAAATTTTTAGGCTTGCGTAATGTTTTTCTGGATAAAATATTGAGTTGAGCCATTTAACAACACTAATTACGGTGTATATTTGAAGTACATGAACTTCTATCATTGTAAATAATTGTTATATTATTAACGATAAACACATGTTTGCCATAATTTTCTTTTTATATATAATTATAACATTACTGAAAGATAAAGTCACATTAATTATATTTTCAATTTCCTAGATTAGTAAAGAATAAAAGAAATTTTTTAAAAAATTTGAATTTTTCGCTCATAATTATTTTTTTTTAAAATCATTATTTACACTTCATCGTTTGCATATTTAAATTATTGGCTGAATCATATTATTTTATTTTTTTCAATCCAAGAATAAATAATTTTTCTTTTTTTAAAAAGCCCTTAATTCATTATTTTTCCTTCTTTTCAAAAAAATCTTATTTTTGCCATTTTAAAAAAAATAAAATAAAAAGTATATATCAACCAAGAACAAGAATTTGTGATCATTTGTCAATCTAGGCGCTCAAAATTCGACCGATATTCCTTTAATTTATTTATTTGTGATAACTAGCCATTTTCGACCGTAAAATTATAATTTAAAAAAATAATAAGAAGGTGCAATAACTGATTTATCGGGTTCAACAATAAAGCCTTTATTTAAAAAAAAAACTAATAATAATCTCCTTATTTATATACGAAAACGATGACAAGGCACAAAGTGAAATCAAAAGACGGAAAGTTATAACGAGGTGTCCATCATCGAGGGAATGTCTTCCTGTCTTACTTTCACCCTGGTACTCCTTCATTCTCTCAACAAATTCAAACTACTCATCTATTCCCTAGGCACCCTCCTCCTGTTCAATTATTATTTTGGATTCTTCGATTATTATAATCAGAAAAGTTTCGCCAAAGAGTTTGTATGGTGGCAGCCCGATTTTTCGGTCGAGTTAGCTGACCTGGACTCAAATTGTGGGGAAGAATCATCGGGCGACCCGGGCATCTATCTCATTTTTAAGGAAGGGGGGAACGACACTGACTATTTGACGCGTTATTCCTTTCCCAAATTTTATTCCGCGCCCACTAGCGATAGCTATAAGTACCCACCCCTCGATGATTCAAGCACCTCTCCCTTCATTCTAGCCAAACCCGTGATTATTAATTCGTTGAATACTACTTCCCTTTACTCGAACTCCACCAATCGAAACCTCGAAATTAAAAACGTATTCATTTCTCGAAATACCGGAGTATTATTAGAGAGTCACCATCGCGATTATAATAATAATGATAATAGTAACGAGGGTACCAAAAATCCCGCGATTTTTGAACTAACGCTTCTCGTCAAGAGTAGTCGAGACAACGTAGATCGTCGCAACGTTATTAGATCCACCTGGGGAAACCGGAGTGTTTTAACATTTCCGGGTGGAGATAAACTCGTTATTCGTTCCGTTTTTATACTCGGGCTCTATGAACGAGAACTAAACTCATACGGTGACAATGTCAGTATTAGCTCGGCCGGGAATCTCAACGTGACGACTAATCGTTCCAAGGTGTTCGGCTCTTATCCTTCGTCTCTTCCGTCAATTATGTCGTTCAAGCACATGGATTATTCGTCCTCCGACAAAACGGCTCCGATTACCGCGACAACTCAATCGTTGATCCAGGATGATCGAACGGACGATCTGATATTCGGGTATTTTTTGGACCATTATTACAATAACACGCTCAAAGTACTTCTGGGACTTAAATGGTATTTTTCTTCGCGGATATACGAGGGCGTTAAATTTTGGCCCGGTGTTAGGGAAAAATTGCGGTACCACCATAAACGCGGACTTGCCGATTGTAGAAATACTTATAAAAGAAGGTTTGATTGATATCAAAATATTGTTTATTCTATGGTAATTTATTATTTTCGATATAGATAAATTTTGGAAATGCCCCCTTTTTATGCAAAATAAATTCTACAAATATTTTTTATTTCGATCAAAACATTTTCTAAATTACAATCCTGCTATCCCGCATTTTAAGGACGGAATTAAGGAATTGGCTAATAAGAAAAATCAATTTAATTAAAATCGCGATATAAATCACCCTATTCTTATATTAGTCCAAATTTGAATTGATTTAAAATCAAAAATATTCAAGTGCACTTAGATAAAAAAAAATTATAATTTATTTGATTCATTTTGATTTCCTTTATTTCAATTTTTGACAAAATGTATTAAAATAATTGTTAAATCCTTATCTCGATATAATGAAAAATTATTTAATATTTCTAAATTTAAAAAAAAAAATTTATGTTTTTTTCTTTACGATAAAAAATAACTAATCATGTTGTCAATACATTCCAAAATTTGAATTAAATTTGAAATGCACTCCAAATGAGGCTTTCGCAAAAGCGTTCCTTTCTTTTTTACTTTGTGCCAATTTTATTAATTAAGTGAGTCAGATCTTTAGCTTGGAATTTTACCAAGATACATAAGAGATCGGCATTAAATATAAATTTGGCACCTTCGATAACATTGGCTGTTAAAAAAAACTTTTAACATATTTTGGAGTTAACACTAGATTTTCTTCGAAAAAAAAGTTTCTCCCTTTTTATTGGTTAAAATAATATCTATCGTAATATAATTTAAAAACCTTTAATAGAAATAAGGTTCTAAAAATTTTTTTATATTGGGGTTGCACTAGACAATTGCTGCAACATAATCAATATATTTTTTTAAATGACGTGGTTTTAACCGGTTTTATTTGAATCAGAAACTTTCAAACATGTAACCCAATATTTTAGCCAACAAATATTACGCAAACCTGGAGATTTTACTCATAGATGGTAGAAATGTTTGGACATCTATTAGCGAAATCTCGTATTTTGCCAACCCTAATCAATATGTACTGGAATTATGAACATGATTCCATATAATTTCATTGAATTCTAAGTATGCAAAATTTGTTTGAATCTTTAGAATTTAAATTTGTGTCGACACCAATAATTATAATTCATTTTGTGGGCATATGATTTATACTTTCTCTTAGCTTATTAGAAAAATATAAAATTATTACTCTGGTAATTTCACTCATAATTATTATTTTTCCAGATGTTTCATAATTTTAATTAATTGAATCAGTTTGAGTAGTGATTTTGTTTGACATTATTCTTTATTATTTTAGTTGCCATCTTTAATTATTTAATTGCTTAAAATTTAAGCGTTTTGTTCTATTTCAATTAATTGTAAAATGATGCAAATTATTCACGATTTTTATTGGGAATAATTTAAATACTATTTTTGTGAGTTGCTTTAAATGCTAACTAATCTCATACAATTTTCATATTGACAAGAGGGGGATGTAAAATGGCTAATGAAAAATTCTAGAAGACTTTATATTAAATGGATGTTTTTATCGTGTTGCCCTTAAATCTAGAATGTATATTATATGTTTTGTCTAAAATCTTGAAAATGCAAAAAAAAATATAGAAAATTTTTGGCCAAAATGAAAAAAAATTATATTGTTGATAAAAGCTCCCAGTTTCTGAGCAAAGATTGCAATTAGATAATTAAGCATCTTTAAAAATGTATAAATATTTATATATTTACAATCCTCATTATTAAACTTTATATATTTTTTTAAAGTAAATATTAAATATCGATATATATATATATCAGAGACCTGCAGAGGTACGATTTGCGCAGCCCGGCCTGGCTCGGATTTTTTTAAAATATTTTTTAATTTTTAAAGCTAATAATGGCTATTTACATTATTTGTTTTTAAAATATACATCGCAACCCGGGTATTTTTAAAAAAAATTTAGGCCCAGCCCGGGTATATTTAGGAAAATTGCAGGTTTCTTATATATCGTTTAATTGCAGGTTTCTTATATATCATTAAATTGCAAATTTAATGAGGATTCATTTAAATATATATTTATTAATCAATTATAAACTTTGCTCAGAAACTAAAAGTTTTTGTTAAATATTATTATTTTTTTGGATGACATTTTTTTTATTACGATCTTTAAAAAAAAAATTTTTTTCCGGTCATGGGTTACTTTATTTGAATATTTACTGATATAAATTGAAATTTTTATAAATTAATTAAAACAGATTAAAAGTTGAGGTTAGTGTTGTTAAACGGCTCGTTTTGAGCCGATTTTTAAAAACGGCTAACTCAATATTTTAGCCAGAAAAAATATTGCCTAAGCCTAGATATTTCGATAATATATATCCAGACTTTTGTTCCTTCTATGAGCAAAATCTTTAGGTTTGCATAATATTTTTTCTGGATGAAATAATGAGTTAGCCGTTGAATTATACAAAAGTATTGTGTATCCAGGGCGAATGATAAAAAACATGTTTCAAAGCCTAAAAAACGGAAAAAAAGCTTAAATATTATTTTAACAAAATTTTTTAAGACATAAGGATTGTAGTAATTGCTCCCTATTTAGTCCTTAAATATTATCTAATATTTAAAATAAATTCATAAAACCCGTGCGGCCATCTTAGTTTTCATATTTAAAAATTGTTATTAAACTAGTATTACTTCTTTTCAAAAGTAATTTTGGCACAATGGACTAAATATGCAAATCCTCAAAAAATATCTCCCGGTGCTTCCCCTTCCAATTTAATGAAATGTATGACTCCGGCCCAGAACCTATTAATAACCTTCCCTGAATTCGAACCCCAGATATTTATCGTTTTCTACTTTTTTTTAAATCAGGTTCTTCTTAGAACTATTTTTTAGTTAACAATTTATCTAATATTTTCCCCATTTTAATCCACACCTAATAATTTTTACCCATAAAAAAAGATCCAAACAAACCCCGCCTTTCATCGACTCTAACGCGCACAAGTTCGTCGTCCTCATCGACGACGATTATTACCTATCTCCTTCACACCTTTACAATTACATTCGCCACAACCTGACTAAGGATTCGAGATTTTTCAAGCCATCCTCCGCCTCAAGCGACGTTGGTCAGAATCAACAAGCTCGATCTCAATCCGTAAGTGGTTCCTTCCGTAACGTGTATTGCGGTCACGTATTCAACAGTAACACACCTCACAGGCTCAGATCTAGCAAGTGGTTCGTGGGGCTTGAAACGTATCCTTACGACATTTATCCTCCTTACGTTACGGGCGGTGCTATATTGGTTATTATATTTCATAAAAAAAATCCCTAAGTGTCGCAAAGATTGGCTATATTCGCTTTTCTCGCAGTTCTTCATCTTACTTGATTAATCCGTTATTACATGCTATAATTGAATGTTAACCTTCTTTTTTTAAAAATATTCACCAGTCAAACTGATGGATATCATTCAGTTGAATGAATAGCTAGCTGTTTTTCCCTCCATGAGTTTCCTTTTTTAGTTAGATGGCTTCTATAAAGTTTACCTCCCCAACTTTTATATTTCCTAACTTTTATCCCAATATTTATTCAATAGCAAAGATATGCGCCATTATCCTCACATTCTGAATTATAGCATGCAATAACCATTTATTTATTTTTTAAACCGCATACTTTTTAATACATTATGAATTATTTTTTGGGATATTATTCAATCGTTTGTTATATCATGTTATTTATTTAACTTAATTATCAAAAATAATTTATTCATTTTGTCTAGTTGTCCCATGATGTCGCGCGCTATTTTTACGAAATGGCTTCGATAACCAAGACGTTCGTTTTCGACGATATATATTTAGCAATTTTGGCGCTCAAATTAAAAGTAAAATTATAGATTTTTTTTATATCTAATTCCAGATATATTTAAGAAACCATCCCCATCCATAAGTTTATTCTCTATTTGTAAAATAAGTAAAAAATGCTTCAAATAGATAAAATGGTAATGTCTAAGTTTTTGCGAATTCGATGAATTTATTTAGACTTTTCTACCGATCAAATTGTTAGCCAATGGGTTTCGTTGTGCTTAAGATTTTTTTAAAAAGGTTATTGTTTAAGGTTCGAAATTAAAAAATTAATGTTCATTTTAATTCCAAAATAGATTCGAACCCGCCCCAGTCCTAAAATACCCTCGGTGGAAGTAGTTGTTTAAAATAATTTCTCTCCTGTTCGTACAATTTCCAACAATAAAACAGTTTCAAATTTTTAGAACCCAAACCTTGCCATATTAATATATATACTCTTCCTTTTTTATTCCTTTACAAGAAATGCCCTGTTCACAACCCTGATTTCGTTCTCTTCCCAACATATAATCCCGAAATCGATTTGAAGGACAAAATCGCTAGCCACGGTTACAGCGACCCCAAAGAGCTTTTGAAAATTTGGCGACTATTAAATCCTGTGCTTCCAATCAGCAACAAACAAATGTATAAAGTTAACCCCCTCACCTTTCCCTCATTCTCTAAAGAATCGAAATTATTTTAATTAACTTGATTTCTGATTAGGTAGAGGAAGGCCATCTCGGTTGTTTATTTATTATTCAAAAAATGTCATTTATTATATCCCGATATTTTGTATTCATAATACAAGCTGTAAATTTAACGAGAAAACGATTAAATATCGTTTTCTTATAAAAATTTATTGGACGATATTAGGTTGTAAACAAGATTGTTACTTGATTATTGTATTACAAATTCTTTGTTTTCGGTTTAGATTAGAGGTGTAACAAAACGCCTTCCCCCCTTCCATCAATTTTAAAAATATATATTAAAAAATATCATAATATATATATAACAATATTGAAATATCATGTTAACAATTTAAAACAAGACAACTATTTTTAAAAAGCTTATAAGAGGGGTGGGACCAAAAAAGGCTCCCAGCGAGATCCGTGGATTTGAGTTGATTGTAACATTTTAAAAGAGGATCTATGTTCACCATTAATTTGATAAAAAAAATTTACCTAAAATCTTAAAAAAATGGTAGACGGGCTAGGGTTCCATTGGTATAAATAAATATTGGGATAAAGTGAAAATCTGAAAAATCATGGTACTTTCTAATTATTGACCTTTTGGCCATAATGATCGGATCGATTGGATTAGAGTAAAATTGCGAGACACAGGTGAAATCCCAAAAAGGTGTTTCCCTCTAGGCCAAGGAATGCTTGTGAGCCTGAGTTTAGATAGGGCCAAAATAATTTGTTCGAGATTATAGTTAATAGCTCTATAGTGACTGAACCATCCTTTAAAATATAAACAGGTTAGACCATGTCGGCCCTTAGGTGGAGTCTCCTGTATCCTTAACATTTATCAGATAGACATAGGTCACAGCCTTGTCTGTATTCTATGGTCACCCTCAGCTCCTCATTGGACAGCAAAAGATCATGGCACTAGGGCATCTAAATAATCAAGAATATCTTTTTCATTGTTAGGAGTAACCGTTATTATGTATCACATCCGCAAAATAAGCATAGTTTCATCAAATCTCTATTACTTTCCAGGCATAGCTTTTGAATTTTTCTGTCTGATTATGGTATGATCCCCCCTAATTAAAAAATATATTAATACTGGTCTTAACAAGTCATAGCAGACTTAGATATATATACATATATTTGATCAAGGAATTCTCTTTCCTGACATTAGTGATAATTATTTCGAATATTTTTTCATACTTATTTTTTTTTTGGAGTCTACAATAATAAGCAACTGCGATAAAAATAGCGTTTATTGATATTCGAATGACCTATAATTGAAGAAAACCATGCTTAGCATTGTTACACGGATCGATTTTTAAAGACTAACCCAATATTTTAAGCAAGACTAGAGATTTTGCTCATAGATGGCAGAAAGGATGGGAATCTATTAACAAAATCTCAAGGTTTTCCTTTATACAAATTTGAAGAGGCTTAGAAAAATAGTCTGCATATCGTTTCTTCGTGTTATAAACGTATCTCATTGCTGCCATCAACATTATGAGCTTTTTCTAGTTTCTTATGATCTTGATTTTGGAGTATTGATAATATTGCTCAATATTTAAAAGATGAATACTTTGAACAGCGCCATCTTATCTTGTTTAAGCATTTTTTTATCGAGGATGAGTAACTTTCAAATACGACTTTTCCAGATACTTGAACTTATTAATAAAATATATATTTTTTCCTTATACATCTTATAAAGATTAATGCATCTCCATCCATTAAAATTATATTCCAAATAATATGCCTTTTTTATTTGATCTTGAAATTTGATATAAAAAAGCGGGATTTTCCCCGGGATTCCTGCTTACCACTTGAAGGATAGGTTATCTACCTTCTTCATGTAAACACTAGTAACATACTCTCAGACTTCTGGTGAACTGTCTGAGAACCTTTCGTTACGCCCCTGGTCTAGCCTGCAAATTAATTATATATATTTCATTTATAAATTAATTTATCATTTTTAATTTTCTTTTAAGCTATCCAACTACAGGAAAATGACAGCTTTCTCGGATGCTTGTGCTTCTAATATTGCCATTTTATATTATGAATTAATATAAATCTCTTTAAACAATCTCTAATATTATTATTCATATTATGTCACGTATAAGTATTTTATATATATATATTAAATTTACGAAAAACTGCCCTTATTTGTTATTTGTAAAATAAGCCTTTTTTCTTTATTTGAATCGCCAAAAAAAATTTATTTTATATTTCCACGTTCAAAATCTAATTTCAAATTGCCATTTATTTTTTATAAAAGCCATTTATTGTCAATTTAATACATTGTATTTCCATCTAATCATTACCCCATTCTGTAAAAAAAATTCCCCGCAAATTTTTTTTTAATGTTTATATTATCATTTTGAGTGATTGTATGAAGACATATGTCAATTTAATTACCAATATATAAAAGCCCATTTAAATGTTCCTTTTTTTTTATCAGAGCCCTACACCAAAAGTGTTTTGAAGGTGCGACCATAACTTATTTTTATCAGCCACTTCCGGCCTAACATTCGTGAAAGAAGTCTGAGTTTGTCTTACGCTTTTCCATGTTGGGCTTTTTTGTTGTAACCTTTATTAACTTTAATATTTTTTGATGAGTTAAAGCTTGAACCTCCAAAAAAAAATTTTCTAAAAATATTATTTATCAAAAAAAATATTAACTAGTCAATTTTTTTAAAAAATATATATTATTTTTATGCTTTGGCTCATCACTGTCATCCTTACTCCACCTTTACAGCTATCGCAAATTCTCGGGGAAGTATAAAAAATATGATTTAAATATAATCTTCATTCATTTTTGTATATTTCACCCCAAATTAGTGTTAACTGTGAAAGCAGGGTTACTCTTTACATATAAAATTCTTGTAGATTCCGTTTGCAAAAAAAAACAGATGATTCCTTTTTTTACAAAGTATTGTGATATATATATTTTATATATTAATGTAAAAATAATTAATTTCTTGCTTTAAAAAAAATAAAATTTGTATATTTTAAATATTGTTTAGTAATTACCCAAATTTTTTTTAAAAAAAAAAATTTCGACCTAATTCGTATTATTTAAGCTTTATTTCGACATTTGTTTTACATTATATAATATTTTTTTAAATGCAAAAAAAAACAAACCCAATTTATATTGTGATAAATAAAAGATTAAATTTGAAGTCGCAAATTTTACCTTTTTCCCCGAGAAATATGTGTTTAAAAAAATTGTATCGTGATTTTATAAGGGAATACATGTCTAGAAAATTGTTAATACTGTTGTTAAATGGCTCGATTTGGCCAATTAATTAAGATTTAAAATAATATTACGCAAGCCTCGAGATATAGAATTGGGATTTGCGTAATTTGGCTAAAATATTGTTTTAACTATTTTCTAATTTCTAGTGTATAGTTTTGGAATGATTAATCCTTCATGTAATTTTTTTATATTGGCTGATCTGATAATATTAAAACTGCAAATCATAACTTTTTTTAATTTTAAAGTGATAAATATTTTTTTAAATTTATAAATCACACAAGAGCAAAACATTTCAATGATTAAATCACATATAATATTGGTATCAAATGGAATTAAATATTTTGATATTCCCCAGTGTCTGCAGACCAAACACCATATGGTACGATTTTAAAGCTGGCCATAGGCATATTTAGCATTTTCTATAATAATAAATATTAACATTTTTAAAAAAATTTAATATAAAAATGCTTGATATAACATAAATAAGTTAGTACTATATGAACTTTAAGAAAGACTAAAACTAATATAAAAGGAATATTGTGAATTTCTCGATCATGGAGATAAATTTTTATTTCAACTATATTTTAAAGTGATTAGGATTTAGAATGTTCTAATTTTTAAGTCTATAAAATGGTATAATTAAATGCCTAAATAGATCATATTATTCGTGTATTTACTAGTATTTTTGATTGGTCAATGGTTAGTTTTTCGCCTTCCATACAAAGAGTAAAATCTTCTGTCAGAGCTATGGTATCTAACAAATAAATAAATGGCATGTTTTAAAAAATTATGCAAACAATTCTATTTAACGATTTGAACCAAAAAGGTTCCAATAACATCTCTTATAAAACTTACATTTTTTAAAAAATCCACTACCAGAGTACGGATCGGACACTGTATATTAATAAAAAATAGAGCGAAATACTTAATTAATTTATCCTGTCAATATTTGTACTTTATATCTATACCGTGTATAAATTGGAAAAACTTTAAAAACTCAATTATCTCATTTTTTTTTAAAAAAGGTGTAGTTTCACTCCTCTAAACACTTAGATTACGGTAAAGTTCTGATTCACTCGATTGTAAAGTTTATCAAAGGAAAGTTAGAACCTTATTATAATTACTAGAAAGAAGATTTATAATAGAATTTTATCTTGTTAAAATTATCGGCAATTTTAAAATGATACACTTCCAATTTAGGAATAATATTTTTATAAGTTTGAAATGCTATAAAAAAAATATAAATCATTAATATAAACTGCCTGGCGTAAAAGGTTAGAGCTCGTCAAAGCATAAGTTTCATGTTACATTTAAAAGGGTCAAAAAATTGTATAAATGGGCACACTAAAACTGTTGGGTTCTTCATGCAACTATTTTAAATTGAACATATGATCCAATTTTAGGCGATTATTAATTTTTGGCCTATGTATGTAGGGGAAATGTGCCATAAATGGCCATGGGTGAAGACTGGCCACCACCCTTTAACTTTTTATCTATTGGACCAATTTCTCTCAAAATGTGTATATCTATGATATGTACCTACCTAAGTTCATTTATTGAATAGAGCAATTCAATAAAAAAATATTTAAAATAAACTTAGTACCTCTTTCTGGAAATCACGTTATATATTTTTTTGTTTAGTGAAAAAATTACTAATTTAGATTACTGATATTTTATATTAAATATTATCCTTAGGCATTTAGATTTATTCACACAAAAAATTAGACTTTAAAAGCTTTATTTAATAGACATATAAAGGCGCTTAATAATAATAGAGAGGTGAGTATTGTCTCACCATATATTGATTGGCCACAATTTGTGCATTCACATATTCATATTGAAATGAAAAGTTTGTGCAAAACAACATATGATGAACTTTTAAATGATGAACAATCTTAAGAATGTTTAGCAAAAAGATAATTAAGATATTAATTTATAATATCATTAAATAGATGGTGATAAATTGAGATTTTAATGCTAATTAAATTAGTGTATAATTAATTTTTTATATAACTAAAAAATGTGGAAATATTAACATAGGTCTTTAACAAGTATTTCATATTGTATTATTTCATATTTATAATAAAATTCTTAAATAATATATTATGGTCAGTTAACACATACAACTTTCACATAATTTCATCTAGTTCATAAAGTATTATAGATAAAGCTTTGATTCAAATTTTATTTTAGATTAATATTTAGGTTACATATTGATATAAAATTTGTTTGGTTAAACATAAATTTTAATACCTTTTTTTCAAAAAAGCAAAAACATGGCCATTATTGACGCATTTCTTCTAATTAAAATTAATAAGATTTTCTGTTTTTTAGTCTAATAATATTATTCCAGGAGTAAAAATTCCATCGATTAGCAGATATAATTATCAACTTATGACGTAAACACAAATAAGAGTAAGCAAAAATCTTTTCAAAATGTCCGAACAAAAAAATATAGGATTAGTTTAAAACGCAAAGAAGCAAACCCGGACGACCTCTTAAATAGATTTATTTTTTTAAAACAAGGAGTAAATTAAAATACCTTTTTCCAAAATGACAGGCATACCATATTTTTTAAGGAATTTTTCGGAAGCGTGAGTTAAGCCTTTTAAAGGGCCCTTAGGTAATGTTATAGTTTTAGGGCTATCAACTTTGTATCGAGCAAAATTCGTGTGACCGAAACCTTTGAAGTATCTAAAATATTGATTATTACAATTTAAAAGGTAAACCCAAAAATCTAATATTTTTATTATTGTAACCTTCCTTCACACCTGATTTATAAATATATTGAGTTATATTTCATTGGCTGAGTAATCCATTTTTTTGTAAAATGGCTTTTTTTTAAAAAATGAATTCTTCAGAACTATTCATATATATCCACAATAAAAAAAATGTAAATATATTGAGAATAATCTTTTATGTGCATTATTATATTTAAAATATAAGAAATACTTAATTTTTAGCTCTTCTGAACAAAATAAAAAAAAATGGATATAAATAATACTCAGCTGAGGCCGACGATTTGTATCTCAGAAAAAAATGGTATATTTTGGATATGAAAAATTTACATGCTACTCCAGGATTATCGTAAATAGAAGGGGGGGGGGACTTTTGGCACCATAAACTTTCCTGGATAATTTTTAGGTTATCTTTGAAAGGCTAATATGCATTTCAATAAAATTATCATGGTGATGTGATCAGCAAGATATATCAATTGCATGTGAAAGGCTTTCTCAGTTAGACTTAACTAATTTGCTGTCAAAAAATGTCATTCCTTTTAAAGAATTAACAATAAAAGAAACTTTTTGATTTGAAAAATGGCTTGGCATTACAAATCAATTTGATTATTAGAATATTTTCTTTTAAAAATTAGAAGTGTGATAAATTCAAACAACTGTCAATATATTTTTGCATAAATTATTTTGTAATATTTAAAAAAATGAAGCATTTCATTTGAATAATATAAATCAAATACAAATAATAAATATAATTATTGGTATGAATTAGAGATCTGCAAATGGCAAAATTTACCAGCCTAACCCTGCTATTTCTGCCCAGTAAATTGTACCCAGCTTGACTTTTAATAAGGTAGCCCAGCCCAGTATTTTTAAATAGAAATATGTCCTATGAAAAAATAACTACTAATGATAAGGATTTTATTTTCAACATATTTTATTATAGCAGCATAGTGTTGTTAATTGGTTGGTTGTGTAAAACCCAGAGGGGTTTTGGTCTAAAAAATTAACTAATCCAGAGCATGAACCCCGAGCAGAGACCCAGGGTTCAGGCCCAGAGCAAAAAGTCAATTTATAGTTGTTTTTTGTTGAACTTAGGAAAGTATATATGTTCAATATATATATCTAAGACCTGCAGGCCCGGCCCTAAGTCAGGAATTTTAAAATATGGCCGGGCCTAAAAATTTTTTTTAAAAAATACCTGGGCCGTATTTTTTTAAAAAGTTTATACAACATGAATTATTATATTCGTCAATTAGATATGGTTATAATGATTATATATAGTTATGATTAATATAATAATGTTTGGTGAAAGTTAACACTAGCTAACACTCATAGTATCTATTACATAATATAATTATAGTTATCCTGCCATGGAATAAATACACAAAGGATTAAATACTTTATTATATAATATATGTTATATTTTTTATTAATTAAAATATCAGTTTTATTTTTTTTATAAACACAATGAATATAGTATATTCTCAAAATATTATTTACATAAATTTTTTATGGTATCAATTTATAATATACTAATCTGTTTAGAATAAAAAAAAATAAGCATGTAATATGTAGTGTTGTTAAATGGCTCATTTTGAAATGATTTTTAAAAAGGGCTAACTCAGTTTTTTATCCAGAAAAATATTATGCAAGCCTGAAAATTTTTCTTATAGAAGGAGCAATAGTCTAGACATATAGTATAGAAATTTCGAGGCTTATTCAATATTTTTCTGGCGAAAATATTGAGTTAGCCGTTTTTAAAAATCGGTTCAAAACGAGCCGTTTAACAACATTAGCGAATATACTTGCTTATTAAATGATAATACTTGCTGAAAACTATGATAAAATACGAAATAGATGAATTTTTTGTATATACCAAGTCGAATATAATTTTAAGGCCTAAAATTTTTAAACCCAAGCCGGGCTGGGCCGTAAAAAATTTTTGAAAAAAATATCCGGGCCAGGCCAAAACTTTTTAATCAGGGCCAGGTTGGGTCGGGTTATGCAAATGGTACCTATGCAGGTTATATAAATATATATATCTATCGAGAGCTAATCAAAAGATCTATTCATTAGGAGGAAAAGTGTATCCTCTCAATGAGCTAATAGGCTTGGGGGGTCAAGAATATTTTTATTAACACAAAATAATAATATTGGTATCAAATAAAAAGTATTTTAATTATATAGTGACTGTAATCATAATTATTATTCTAAGTGAACATTTAGGTTTTGAGGGGTCAGGAATATTTTTGACAACATAAAATATTGATATGATGGGTGTCAAATAAAAGTTGATTAAATTATATTTTGATTGTAATCATAATTATTATTTTAAGTGGGCGGATTTAGGTTTTGAGGGATGAAGAATTTTATCCACTCAAAATATTGATATGGGTTAGAGATCTGTTAGGCCCAGCCCGTATCCGGCCTGAACAGGCTTTGGTCTGGGCTCGGGCCTAATTCTATTTAAACTAATCGGGTTCAGGCCAGGCCGGCAAAACATTTTTAAAAAAATTTGGGGTTCGGGCCGGGCCTTGCTTGAAAAATTAGGCCGGATACAGATCTCTAATATGGGTTTCAAATAAAAGGTAATTTTAATATATTTATTTGTAAACTAAATTATAAGTGGATGGGTCTAGGTCTTTGGAGGCTAGAATTTTTTATCATCACAATTTATCAATATGGGTATTGATGTAGTTATTGAAAAATAATTTAATTTGGATTTCACAGCTATTCATGACATGACATGAAATATCTAAAAGCATGTAGAAATACTCAAATTACATTATGTCAGTAAATCTTGACACGTCATATAAGTATCATGGATTTAGACATATATCTATCTTATATCCTATTTTTATTTTATTAATATCTCTAATCTTATATTAAACTTTGTTTAAATCTAAAATAAATTTTTAAAAGAATATTCAAAAATAAATATATATTAAAGTCTTGAAATGCCAGCTCAACCCACCTTGCCATTAGACTAGGCTGGTGGTGAGATCATTATGAAAATATAAACCTAGCCTATTGCTCAAAAAATATTAATGTTTTCTTCCTATCTTTTGACAGATTGAATATCACAATTATAAAATAAATTTTAAAAAAAAAATAGGAGATGAGAATTATTTACTATTCATTTTTATATCCTATTTTGGGATTTATTGAATAAAATATAACATTATTAAATTTATCAAGGTTACTGCTTAAATATAAATTTTATCATTAAAATAGAGAAAATAAATATTTTGAGCTTGAGATTTCCTCCTTATAAGCTTCTTTTTAAAAATTTGTGTTATGGACAACAGGGAGTAACATAAAAACATTTGATAATGTGGTAGTACATCTCTAATTATTCAAATACAATGAATTATTATAAATTATATATTAATTAGCAAATGATAAAAACAAATTTTTAAAAACTTACTGAACAACATATTCTAGGGGTTTGTCTGTAAATAACATGCCACATTGCCCTTTTAAATTCTTTCCCACACTATGTAGACCATCTTTATATTCTGACTCTGGGCTTTTGCCCAGAGCAAAATATATCAATGAGTTTTTACTGAATAAAAATCTGTTTTTAAATATTAAAATAAAAAGCATGTCTAATAATAAAACTTAACTTGCTAGGTTTCCACTCTTCTCTCAAAGCTTTAAGTTGAGCATTTCTCAAATTTTTGAAATGTAATAAATATATAAATTGAAATTTGTCAACATATTCATGAATCTAAGCAAATCCTAAATTGTTAGATAAATTTAAATTATACTAACTTCGTGAATCAACTTCTGTTTAAACTCTAATCCTTTTTTCGTAACTTTCGTAAGTGAAACTTTAATAAAAAATATTACAGAAAATATATATAAATCATATTAAAACTTGGTTTGTCTCTTTTCGATTTCGGCATGTCTTTTTGATATGAATGAAGGACTCAAAAGTGCGCTCGACTTGTAGTTTTTTTAAAAACTCATCGTGATTTGATTGCTTATAATTACATGATTGAAATTTAATTCCAATTAAAAAATAGTGTAAGCATATTTAGGGTTAAAAATTATTGTACAATTTTCTTAAAAAATAATTTGCACTCTTAATTTATACTGCGATATTTTATTTTATTTCAGGTATTCATATATATTTAGAAAATTAATATTCATAATAAAATATCAGAATGAAAAAATTGTATGAGAAAAATTAAAGAAATAAAAGTCTATAAAATATGTAAATAAATGGATATGGAAATACATATTTCTGGGGATATGATTATCCTTATATATATGTTTTCCTTGAGGTTACCGGAAATATTATAGAGTTTTTTTTTCCTTGGTGCTTTTAGGAAAAATGTCTCATTAAAATAGTTAGCTGTTTACAATTATTTGTGAAAATTTTTAATATATTTATTAATTTGCGTGGTCTAATCAGCGTTTACATGTCAGGAATTTCACTGGACGCATACCACCCCTCAAAAACCTATTCCTACCCCCCCCCCCCAAAAAAAAAAATTTCCCATTCTCAATTACACCTTTTTAATTATACTGGTACTTTTTTTATAAATTTTGAAAAAATTTAAATTATTTTAGCACTACTACCAACTATCAAAATATTGTGAATATTTAAGGGTTATTTTTTAGATTATGAATTTAATTAAAAACCCCCTCATTTACAATGAATACATTATTATGGCATATTGATCGGTATGAATATGAGTATGCTGAGAATGTCTATTTTAATTACATTTAAAAGGATAGCAGAAAGTTTTATTTAGAAAATAATATCTATGATTGTTTGCAATATATAGATTTGTTGGATGACCATCAATATCATTGTATTATAATAGGACCATAATAAAAGTAATAATTTTTATATCAATATATTTTAACCTATTTCATCTAAAAATTTAATAAATAACCCCCCAATATATCCTACACCTTATAATGTGTTACTCCCTACCCCCTCCTTCAATAAATTATATGCAAACTGTTCCTACCTCCCCCCCCCCTCCTTTTATGTAGACTCTGGGTCTAATCACACCAAAATATAATTTACGAATATAATTGGGGAGGAATAATTGGATTTCCTTACTTTTGCTAATTTAGATTTCTTAGGGGGGGGGGATATAAAGTTATCCGACTTATGAGAAGTGCCAACATTTATTTAGCCTTAAATGCAATTCAACTGAAGAATGTTTGTATACCTTTTTCAAAATTCTAGTATAAATGGTAGAAATACTCATCAAAAATCTCATTATATTGGAGTAAATATACTCACTGCTGTGCGAAGACCTTTGATGGTTTTGCCTTTTAAAAAACTCAATTTAACTAA
Source organism: Gordionus sp. m RMFG-2023 (assembly GCF_954871325.1). NCBI lineage: Eukaryota > Metazoa > Nematomorpha > Gordioida > Chordodea > Parachordodidae > Gordionus > Gordionus sp. m RMFG-2023. Next base: position 85,570,125 of record NC_088775.1, read on the forward strand.
GCTTACAGCTTACTTAGTCATTTTTTAAACTTGAATTAAAAATAAATTTTTTTGGTTGTCCCCTAGACGATATCTTTCATAATTTTATTAAGTAATATATAGATTTAATTTTATTATTTAAAAATTAATAAGAGTATCTAAATTTTTATTAAATTAATACAATTTTAATTATAAGATTAGATTAATACATATAAGTTATATTTTCACTATGTCAGCTTGCAATCAAATTCTATGTTAAAAATAGAATATCAATAATATAACTCTCTAAATATAAATATTAATTTAGCATTAACAGCTGAAGCTTAATTGACTTTTATTATTTAAATTATAATATAACCCTTTAATAAATTTAATATTGTAATTATCCGAGTTCAAAATCACTAATCAACTATAATATTCATTTTAAATTTAATTACCAAGCCTCTTCCTAAAATTATTTTGAAGGTCCAAATAAGTATAAGAAATTTATTTATAAAAAGTAAGTAGACATATAGTTTAAAATTATATATTATATATAATTTGTGTTGTAAACGAACGCGTTCAAAAAGAACGCGTTCGTAAACGAAGTTCGTTTTTTTGAAAAAAGGTGATGAACGGCGTTTCTTTTTTTTTGACGAACTTTGAACGTGAACGCGTTCCTTTTCTTTGATGAACGCATTCAATTTTACGTTCGTTCAATTTTAAAAAACACTTTTCATTTTTATTTATTTGAAAAATTAATATTAATCCGCATTTTTTAACAAAAAAGTTTTATATTTTTATTTATTTGAAAAATTAATATTTAATCCAATTTTTTAACAAAAAAGTCTTATATATTTTTTAATAAGCTATTTTTACTTTTTCCTCTTTCATATTGCAATTAACCTACCATAACGTGCTACTGCTAGAGAAGATAAGATTAAAGTTTATTAATTTGAATATTTTATATTTTAATTTAATAGATTAGCATTTGCATGGATATAAATATTTCATCATCAGATTCTGAAAATCAAAATTCAATATTAGATGAATTAGGATTACCATGGCCCAAATATCAAAAATATTTCTTTTAAAATCAATTCCGAGATATCTTTTTTTTTGAAGAGGAAGAAGAGGGCAGATTGGAGGATGATAACATAGCTCAATTTTTTGAAACAATGGATAAAACATTAAATGTTTTTAATAAATTCCCCCTTTTAAAAGAATTGTTTATCAGGTATAACACCGCAATCCCTTCATCTGCCCCTGTTGAGCGAGTTTTTAGTATAGCTAACGCTGTATTAACTGCCAAGCGTTCATGCCTAACAGATGAAAATTTTGAAAAGCAATTATTAAAAATTAATAAGAAAAATTTTTTATAAATTTATTTTTTTATCGCTCTATTATATTTTATTTAAAATTATATTATCAAAATATAACTATTATTTTTTATCATGGCTAATATATTGTTTTGAAAAATATAAGGCATTTATTTATATTAAATTAAATTTAAAAAAAAATTTATCATAAAATTTTGAACGCGTTCCTTTTTTTGAATTTGAACGTGAACGTGAACGCGTTCGATTTTTGTCAATGAACGTTGAACGCGAACGCGTTCGATTTTTTTAAAAATGTTTACAGCACTATATATAATTGATTTTAAAATATTCGGTAAAATGCCACTTCATACGTATTTGACAGTTATAAATATATTACACTTAATATTTTAATAAATTTTATTAATAAATGTTTTGATAATTAATATAAGTAACAATTTGCATTCAATTTTTTAACGTAATCATTTATATAAATATTATTAAAAATATTACATCTTATTATTCATCTTACAATGGATGTAATAAATTAGAAATATTTTCTTCTTTTTTTTTAACTTATTTTTAGGAAAGCTATATTTTTCTTCTTTGAAAAACAGTTTTGAATTAAATTTTTATTACGAGTATATTTTTGATATTATTAAAACTACTATTATTTAAAGATATAATATACCTACTAGGGGTGATGCGACAATAATATATAAATCATATTTGCTTTCATCATATCACTCTGGTTATTATTTCATCGTTAATTTAACATTAAATACGGCAATTCGTAGTTTAGTCATTTTATTTTAACATTAACTACGGCCAGCGTCTACATGAGCGGAAGGGGTAGGAACAGTTTGCATCCTATTTTTTGAGGGAGTGGGGTAAGCTGTTTAATGGGGGTAGGATAAATTTTTTGTGGGGTTATCTATTAAATTTTGAGATGAAATAGGACAAAATTTATTGCTGTAAAAATTAATACTTTTCTTATAGTATTATTATAATACAATTCATCGACCAAATCTATATATTGCAAACAATCATACACATTGTTTTCCAAATAAACTATCCTTTAAATGTAATTTAAAAGGTTTAGATATTTCAGCAAGCTCATAATACCATAATAATTAATTCATTGTAAATAATGGAGGTTTTATTTAAATTTATTATCTAAAAAATAAATTCTTTATATTCACAAAATATCGATAGTTGGTAGTAGAGATAGATTAATTTAAGTTATCCTTTATAAATTCTTTGAAAAGAGTATCAATAAATAAATAGGTGAAAATAACGATAATATGGCACCTCCTCCAAAGACAGGGGGGGGGATTTTTTAGGGGGGTTGGCAAAGGTTTTTGAAGGGGGGGAGGTGCATCCAGTGAAAATCCTGTCATGTAGACGCTGACTACGGAAATTCGTAGTTAGTAATTTTATTTTAACATTAAATCCGACAATTCGTAGTTCAGTCATTTTAATTTAACATTAAATACGGCAATTCGTAGTTTAGTCACTTTATTTTAACATTAAATACGGCGATTCGTAGTTTAGTCATCCTATTTTACTCATTTAATCATAATTAAACATTATATACGGCAATTTGTAGTTTATTCATAGCAATTCGTAGTTTTTAGCAATTCGTATTTTGGTCATAGACGTTACAAAATGTTTCATTTCTAATATAGATCCTTGTCATGTAAATAACTCAAGGCTTCAATATATTTATATAATTTCTTTTAATTATTTTTAGTGTTTTTGTTTTATCAATTTATCTAACATAATAAATTCTGATATGAGTTAACATCGTCGGTGTCATGGTTATGACTGCAAATTAATCAGCATTTATTATTTGTTTGGCTATTTAATTTAAGATTATTACTATAGCTGCTGAGAGCATTTAGATGAGCAATAATGGTCAACTGTGTAGTCGTTTACATATCATTAAAAATGGAAGATAATCTTTTAAAAATATAATATCTCACAATAATTTTCTCGATTAGTTATCTAGCTTCAACTTATGTCATCTAAGAGGAAGCTCTAAACACCATATAGTTTTATGATTTGGATTGGTCGTTTATATTCTCTTCTTGAAGAATTGTCATTTTGGTTAGGCCTTAATTTTTCCTCAATGCTCCATTCTATAAAACTTTGTGTAAAATTGTAACAGAGAAGTAATATTAGTTTCATGACCTTTTGTCAATGTAAGTTGCTAAGAATTATATTGCCTTATGTGGTTTTAAAAACCATTATCAATTGAGGCATACTTATGAATTATTTAACCTTTTTTATCATTTGTAATTCTTTAGACCCAAAATTTTTTTATATCAGCGAAAATATTATAGATTTTGTATTAAAAAATAATATATTTGGAAATGTCTTTTATTGTTTTAATTATTTATATGCTAGTTTATTTTTTATGCATAATATGATAAATGACAAAATACAAAATTCGGAATAATTGATCCAAGTTATCAAATCTTAAAAATGTATTATATATTAATATAAAATCCTGCCAAAGGCCGGGCAAAAGCTGACCGAAGGCCCGCAAATTAGGAGAATAAAGGGGGCGAGCCCTCCATAAAATTTTTTTAGTTGAGCTCCTGAGATTGTAAAGGCTAGAGACGCCCCTGAATATATTTGTATAAATTATAGCTACAAATATACGTATTGAATAGTAGTTTGATTCAGGGTAGGAATTTTGGGGAATAATAAAAATTTAACTAATCATGTAAAATTTATTAGAACTAATCATCATATAAAATTTATTACAACTAATCTTATTTAAAAATATGGTAATTTCTAATACAAACAATAAAATATTGGAAAATTCAAAATATTAAGAGCGAAAATAATACGGATAGATAATATTACAACTATGTGAATACTATTCTATTGCAACATAGAAAACCAGAAGATAATACAGGAATTTCTAGAGATCTATGTGTTTGTTGACGCCAGAGCAAAATTATATAATTTTGAATATCACCGACAAACAGATCATCTCAATATTAATGTCAACTCAATTGAGGATTATTATAAAATAACCGTTTTTATTCGACTTCTGGATTTAATTTAAGGTCAAATCAATGTATAATTTGTAATTTATCAAATTGCCTTAAAATTAAACATTTTATAATGATTTAAAAAGTTAATCAAAATATCATCCATAAATGAAAGTTTAATCTTCTTTGCGATTGAGTTAATTTTTAATAATTTGTTCTGTGTTGTGGATTAGATTTCTATGAGTAATTCAATCAATTTTAAGATGTCTTAATTTTGATAGTAATGAAGAAAAAGTCCTCTCATGTGTGCTTGCACAAATTGATATCATTGCCAAAATATACAATAATTATAAAAATTTGGAAAACTTATGAAATATTCGAAATTCGCAATGCCTCCTACCGTATTTCTTGGAAGATTATCTACAAAAATGAATCTTTCTTAATTGGCCTTCAGTTACATTTCTCTCTTATGAATAAAATTCAACAAAATATTAAATTTTTCAATATCAAAATTTGATATATCCTCAGATCAGAGGGAGTTATAAGACATAGATTTGTAAATTGGATAGAGCCATATGATAAATCACAAATAGTATTTGAGTTAAATTAAATCCGAAAGTGGAATAAAGTTCACATTAATATTGAAACGAATAGTTTATCAGTGAAAGTTGAAACTTCTGAATCTGAAAATCCTATAATTTCGCTCTCACGTTAACAATCACATACCTGGTCGATATTACCTTTTGGTTTTCTAGTTGTAATATACCAATATTCACGATTCTCATAACTTTCGCTAAATCCATTTTTTTGTAAAAAATATTGTAGAAATTGTTACGTAATAAAGAATTTATAAATACCTTCCTAAAATAATCGGCAATTAAATTAAATCTAATAATGTACAATGTATCCGCTTCAGATGAAATATCTGTTTTAGGTCTGTTATTTCTTCAAGGGCATACAAAATAAGCCCTTCTAGATCCAAGAAATGTTGTAACAGCTTGATAACGAAGGCTCCATCTTGTCGTGCAGGCTTTTGCAGCTTCTTTTTTCATATAGCACAAAATGTTTCAGAAATAATTATATTCAGCAGATTCTGCCTATTTGGATATCTAAACATTCCATACACTTTAGAAATTTTAGCATATTTATTATTAAAAATAAATTAAATAGAAATATTTTAATTGGTAAACTTTTCTTTTATTCATCTTTAAGGTTTAAAAAATGTAAGTAAACTTAAAATTTTTCGTAATATAAAATATTAATATACAAGAAATAAATATTTAAATTAATTTTTACTTTTTAATGTAGTATTTAATATGAATTCTAAAATTTATTATTTGTGTCCCATTTGAATTACTCGAATAACTTGTTTTTTTTTTAAATTTTATAAAATAATTAATATGAAAATATATTAACAGATTATTTAAAAAGAAATTTATTGCCCATAGAATTTTGAAGAGAAAAATTATGATTATCTGATGATAAATAGGCGATCAAGTTATTAAGAGAAATAAAATTGCATATTAGTTTAAATTATAATGCCAAAACCAATTTTTAGGGCAAAGAATTTTTCTTATTGTTTCTTCTTCATAAAATCACATTACCTGATATATTGATAGATTATCAAAAATAACAAATGATTAAGCTTAAAAAAAACGTATCATAATTAATCCCAATTATTTGAATATTTGTTCAAATTATACCAATAATTAGAATTTTATAAAGCAAATTATTCGAATAATCTGTCAAATATTATTAGAATCGAATAATTATTTATTCGAATTCGAATAAAACTTACTATTCGTATTTTTTTTTAAATTGGCCTATTTCAGATCTTATAAATAAATTTTAAAAAATGGATTATTAATATTTAATATAAATAAATGCCAAAATAATATCTTTTTTAACCAGTTTGATTTAATATATTTTTATATATATAATCTAGAATTGATTGGTATGACTAATTACTGGATTTTAAATAGTTATGCTTCTAACGCCCTCTTATGGATATATATTTATTAAATTTTAAAGTTGCAAATAAACATTTGGTATTTATATATATTTCACCATGAAAGGAGACTAACTGGATTTTAAATAGTTATGTTTCTAACGCCCTCTTATGGATATATATTTATTAAATTTTAAAGTTGCAAATAAACATTTGGTATTTATATATATTTCACCATGAAAGGAGACTAACTGGATTTTAAATAGTTATGTTTCTAACGCCCTCTTATGGATATATATTTATTAAATTTTAAAGTTGCAAATAAACATTTGGTATTTATATATATTTCACCATGAAAGGAGACTAAGGATATGGCGCGAGGTGTGAGTCAGTAAAAATATATTTTATTAACTCTATTATCACTATCTTTTCCATTTTACACTTCATTTATATATATATTTTACAAATCGTGTCGTTGTTATTATTATCATTTTTAAAATTATTATCATTTCTAAAATTATTATCAGGTCTAAAATTATTATTTGGTCTAAAATAATTATTGTTGTCGTTTCTATTTTTATTGTAAAATTTTTTATCTTTATCGGACTTTTAATCATTATTTATATAACTTATATTATTATCCTCAGACTTATTACTAGAGTCCAGTTTCACCCCTAATTCAACCATCTGGTTTAATGTTAAGTCAAAGTTTTTAGAGAATTTATAAAAAGTCCGATAAAGATAAAAAAAATTTACAATAAAAATAGAAACGACAACAATAATTATTTTAGACCAAATAATAATTTTAGACCTGATAATAATTTTAGAAATGATAATAATTTTAGAAATGATAATAATTTTAGAAATGATAATAATTTTAGAAATGATAATAATTTTAGAAATGATAATAATTTTAGAAATAATTATGATAATAGAAATAGAAATGGGAATTACAATAATAATTTTAGATACAATTATGATAATATAATTCGATATATTACGATAATTATAACAATTATAACTACAACAACTATCGCTATAACAATAATAATCAATCGAATTATGATAGAAATAATATACATGGTATGATAATAATCAAAGAAAACAAATCCAATACGGTGACGGAAATCGTAACAATTACCAATCTTATTACAACAATTCAAATAATTATAGAGGTAATGATAATAATCAGAGAAAGCAAATACAATATAACAACAACTCAAATAATTATAGAGGTGGCGACAACAATAATAGAAAGCAAATACAATACAACAATGATTACAACATGAATATTGAAGAAATTATTGAAGAGAAAGTTGACTCTACTAAAAACAAAGATGATAATGATTTTAATGTCAGCAATTTATCTGGTGACATGCTTAATGACAAAGATAACGCATTTATGACTACTTTAAAAGTGAACGATATTGTTACTTGTATGCTAGTGGACACTGGATCCAAACATACTATTATACCTCATGGTTTGGCTAAAAAAACTTGGTATTAGAGATCTTAAGAAATCCGAGTTACAACTCACCGCTTATGACGGGAATTTAATCAAAATCATCGGCACTACTCAAGTTAAAGTGACTTATGATGGTATCTCAAAATGTTTGCAAGCGGTAGTCGTCGAATCAAGTAAAAATGCTTTATTGGGACGTACATGGATCAATGCTTTCAAAAATATTTTAAATAAATTTATAGCAAATGTTGACACTAATTACGAAGATGAAATAAAAAATTTAATTAAAGAGTGTGAATCCAAATTGACTAGTGGGCCAATCAACAAAGCAAGTGTCAAGTTACATTTAAGAAGAGATGCCCAACCTAAAATTATTCCGCCTAGACGTATTCCTTATTCAAAAATTGATCTTGTTAGCAATGAAAAAAAATGGATACATGATAAAATAATTGAGCCGGTGAATGATGTCCGATGGGCAAGTCCTGTTACCGCTGTCTACAAAGATGATGGGAGCATTAGACTTTGTGCTGATTTTAAGGACACTGTAAACCCAGCTCTAGAAGATTTTAGATACCCTCTACCGCGAATCAATGATTTAATTGTTAAACTTTCAGAAGGAAAGAAATTTACGAAGATTGACTTTAAAAATACTTTCTTACAGATACCAATTGATAAATGTTGCAGAAATATTTTAACCATATCTACGCACAAGGGATATTACCAATTTAGAGACTTCCTTTTGGGCTTAAGACCTCATCTGCAATTTTCAACAGATTATGGATCAAATTTTTGGTGATATGGATGACGTCATATTTTATATTGATGATTTACTTATAACCGGAAAAAACGATGAAGCCCACCTTAACAACATAAAAAAAGTGTTTGATAGAATATCATCGTTTGGGCTAATACCTAACTTTATAAAAGTGTGTTCTTTAAAAACAAAGTGAGGATCCTGGGTCATGATATTGACGCTAAGGGGATCCATGCTAATCACGACAAAATTGAAGCAATAATTATATGCCAGAACCAAAATCAGCTGCTGAATTATCAACATTTCTGGGAATGGCTGGCTACTATAGAAAATTTTTGAACAATTTTGCAGAAATTGCCGATCCTCTTTATATGATTGTCAACAAAGAAAAATGGGCTTGGAACCTTGAACACTCTAAGAGTTTTAATGATCTTAAGAAGTTGATTAGTCTTCCACCTGCTTTGACATATTTTAATCCTGAATTACCTATAGGGATAGCCACTGACGCATCAAAATGTGTTTAGGAGCTGTACTATTTCATATTGAAAAAGATGGTAAAGAAAAACCTATAGCTTTCGCGTCGAGAACTTTATTAAAATCTGAAATGAACTATACCAATATTGAGCGTGAGGCTCTCGCCATAATGTTCGCTATAAAGAGATTCCAGGAATATTTAATAGGCACAAAATTTACAATTATTACTGACCATAAACCTCTAGTTCACATCTTTACCAAGGGTCTTAAGTATAATAGCACCATGTCCTTAAGACTCCAGAAGTGGAATATTACTTTAGGAGGATATGATTTTAATATAAAATATAAAGCCGGTAAATATAATGTTGTTCCTGATTGTCTTTCAAGATTACCACAAGAATGTCATGATGAAACTATTGAAAATATAACCATAATAAATGAATATGAGGATTTACCTATTAATTTTAATCAAATTCGAGATGAAACTTTGAAAGATATGGAATTAAAACAAGTCATAAATGATATTAATAATAACAGGCCTATTATGAATAATATTTATAAAAACATTGAATTGGAATTAAGTATAATTAAGGATTGTCTTTACAAAAGCAACAAAATAATAATTCCGTCTTCTATGAGAAAAAATATACTTCAGTCATTACATGAAAGTCACTTGGGAGCAGGAAAAATCAAATCCTTAGCCAAAGATTACATGTGGTGGCCTGGTATAAATAATGACATAGTAATGGAAGTGAAAAGTTGTGATGATTGTAACATATATCACGATAATCCTATAAAGATACAAAAACCATGGGTTTCGGCAACCAAACCGTTTGAAAGGATACACATAGATTATGCGGGTCCGTTTTTCACAAAAAATTGGTTGATAATAGTCGATGCCTACAGCAAATTTCCAATTATTATTCCTGTTAAAAATATTACGACTGATGTTACTTTAAAAGAAATCTTTAAAACTATTTCGCTATATGGAATACCTGAAACTATAGTTACTGATAATGGCACTAACTTTAAGAGTAACGATTTTGAAAAATTTTGCAACAATTTTGGCATTAATCATGTGCTTACATCTGCTTATCACCAGCAATCCAATGGCCAGGTAGAACGCATGGTGAGAACTTTCAAAACACATATGAAGGAATATTAATATTGACGTAGATATCGCACTTAGCAAATTTTTATTTAATTACAGAAATACGCGTAATGATACTACAGGTGTTACACCTTCTCAAAGAATGTTTAATCGAGATATTAGAATTAAATGGGACTTATTAAAACCGATGGAGGAGAAGAATAAGATAAACGTTACTTTACCACGTAATAGAACATTTAACGTAGAAGATTTTGTTTGTTACAAAGTACAAGGTGATGATAAATGGTGCAAAGGTATAACCACACATAAATAAAGTGATATGATGTTCCAAATTAAAACTGAGAAAGGTATTTTGAGGAGACATTTAGATCAAATAAGAATTAGAAACTGTTTTAACACAATTATTAACTATGACTCTAAAGATTCTTTTAAGGAGGGAAGTGTGGACAAAAATATAAAAATCACTGATAATAACGATATAACACCTAGTTCTAGACCTGTACGAATTAAACAAAAACCTGTTTATTTAAAAGGCTACATAACTTAAAATATAAAATAAATATTAAATTGCATAAAATAAATTAAATATTAAAACGCTTACACTAAAACGCAAAAAAATCAAAACGCTGAAAATATTATATAAAAATCTAATTGATTTATCATTCTTCATTTATTCTTATATCCAATATGATGAACTATTATTTCTTATTATTCGCAACTTATTGATGATAATAACAATTTTGAACTAAGTACTACCAAGCAAGCTACGATTTATGGAGACAACTTACGATAAGGATATCAAGCTTGCGATTTAAACAAACCAACGTGCAAAATCGATTTAATCAAACCAACAATTGGGACAAGCCAACGTTATGATGATTTGTGAAACAACCTGATTACCAAAACGATAAACTACTTGGACAACAAACTCTCTATGACTTCTTAGATGTATTTATGGGAAGGCTTTCAGAAGAGGGAGAATGTTGCGTTGTTACATTCTAATTTTTTAACCTTTTTATTATTTTTTATAATCTAATTTTATAACTTTATTTTTTATATTGCGTAACCTTACTTTTTATATTTTGTAATATTTTACTTTTTATTTTTCGTTTTTTATTCTAATTTTGATTTGTAAAATATATATAAACGAATTGTAAAATGAAAAAGTTAGTGATAATAAAGTTAATAATAATAAAAATACATTTTTGTTTAATAGCACATGTACATGTTCCTTTGCAGTATTAAATAAAAATATATTTATATACTAGTTGATCTGATTTATATCCAACAAAAAATTGATTAAGGAATATAAATTTATCTATTTGTGATTATTTAATGTTGATTCTACAGGCATATTATAAAATATGATTTTCTTAATTTTTTTTACATATATATATAACAATTTTAAAAAATAGAAATCTCTTTAATTCAATTTAAATTTTTTTAAAAAATTTAATTTAGATCAACAATGTATTTTGGTGATTATGATAGTGATGAGCAAACAATAATGACTCAGAAAGATTGTAGAAGAATTTAATGGATAGATTCTAAAAATATCCCATATGGAAAGAAAGGGAATATGTGTCAGTAAATATTATGAACCCAACCTCCTATACTGCATCAAATTTCTGAAGAAGATAATTGATATTATATTTGAACATTCTTTAAATTTAAGTAAATATGAACTAGAGCAGTTTATGGATATATATAGCTTCCAAGATCAAGATTATATTGGTGAGCAAATACAAGGCAAGTTGCTAATGTAATGTGCCAGAAAATATGGTAACAAATAAAAGTTTCCCTCCACATCTTCAAGATTTTCGAAAAATTTTTAATAGAAATTCCCACGAAAAAATCGCTTTGTGTGAACAAGCAAATTATTACATACAAAGAAAATTGTTAGATGAAACAATACAATCCTCAAAAACTAAAAAAAAAAATAGGGATACAAAGCATTTCTATTATGCAGTGATGAATACCTGGTTTACAACTTCAAAATATATACGGGAAAAATAAACTAGTAAATGGATATGGGGCAAGCGAAAATGCGGTATTTCAACTATTGGTGAGTGTACTACTACATTTCAATTTTAAATTGTGTTTTGATAATTGGTTCTATGGTATAAAACTTCCAGTATTACTCACCCAAAGGATAGTATTGCTACAGTGAGAATATAATTTATAATTGCAAGTTTCTAATTGAAAAAGAATTCAAAAAGATGGGCCGTGGATCTTTTATCAAGAAGAAGTCAATAATAATATGGGAGGTGTCGATTTAATGGATTCATTGATTGCTTTATATCGAATTCACATAAGACCACATAAATGATATAACCGCATCGTGTTCTATATACTTGATAAGAATGCTCATAAATTCTTTGAAAATAATGGATGAGCTTTTGTAGCTTTAAAGTTACTAGTAAAAGAACAAATGCCATAGTAACCTTAAAATTTCAATAGCAGAGGTACTCTATAAGTACAATAAAAATATGAACTCTAACCTTAAATACGAGTGATTGCCAAATATAGATAAAAATGTCGCAAACGGACAAGTCTTATTCCTCAAAAAGAAATAAGACATGATTTAATAACTCATTGGAAATATAATACACCTGGATGCAAATTGATTACTAAAGTGATTTGTACCAAATGTTGTGTTTTCATTATTGTTTTATACTTCAAAAATCGATTGTTTTAAATTATTTCTTGAAAATTAATATAAATTTGTTTTATTATATTATTTATCAAATAATAAAATTTTATGTCCCTATTTTTTGTAAGTTAGAAATTTTAAAAAAATATATAATATAACTTTTTTACACGCATGGTAGTTAAAAAATAATTTCCCAATCTAAAAGCGCATTTGACCGAAGCTGAAGATAGGAATTGCCATACTATGCTTAACTTAGATAGATTTTATTTCGGATAATTTATTTAAAATATTCGATATTTATATTTCATCAAAAATAATAACGAGGAGCGGATACCTGGTCCTTAGCTTCTACAACTCTAATTTTATACCGATTTATTAAAATATGATACAAGTTTATTATTTTTTTATCATTTCACGTTTTTTGGAAGCTATCCGAATGAACATATGATGTCTTTATTGGGATTTCCAAGGGAATTCGGAACCTCTCAATTTTGGAATCAATTAATGAAAATTATGAATAGACCGGAAAGGGATAACATATAAAAATTTCAGCCACCCTAACTAACCTAAACTAAACTTAATTTGTCTTCCATTTTTGCATAGATTTTTTCTTATAAAATAAAACCATACACAAAATTTAATGGCAAAAATTTGTCTAAAATTTATTGGGTAGTTTACTCTACATATGCTAGAATACATTTCCGATCAAACTTATAAAAATTTAAAAATTGCTCTTAATAAATTAAATTAATATGAATTCCATAACCAATATACTATACATATTATATTGAAAAATTTGAGATCAACTATTGCAGACCTTTAGCTAAGTTACATTTTTGTTTTAAATAATAGATTTTATTTTTCACTTTCATTTTATATAAAAATGTTTTTTTCCTTAATAATTTTGAATTATATAGTCATAATTGTAAAAAATATTGACTTTTGACTATTTATTTTTCCAAATGATAGTTTATGGGGGGAGGGAGGGGGGTAAAGGGGGGGGGGGGGGGTGGGGGGTGGAAGGAGATTTGCTATTGTCCCCTCTGGCCACAACTATGATATTATTTTATTAAGTTTGATCTTTTTAAAATATCCTATTTACATAAAAATTTTAAATATAATATAATATAATATAATTTAAATAATTAAATTGTAAATCTTATATGATAATTTGTCATAAATATTTAATCACTATTTTTGAATTGATGAAATAAATGTAAGTCTTCCAGCAGCTCTTAATTTTTTACATCCTTCATTGTATTATAAATTAATATACTTACTTTATTTTTTATATTGATTATCCAAATTTTTTTTTAAAAAAAAACTATATTATATTGAATAAAATGCTTAACAACTAGCGTAGTTAAATGGTTCGATTTGAGCCTGGCTAAGACGATATTTCATCCAGAAGAATATTGCGTAAGCCAGCAGATTTTGATCACAGATGGCACAAAAGTTTGGACATCCGCGAAATCTTGAGAGTTAGGCAATATTTTCCTGCCTAAAATATTGAGTTGGCCATTTTTAAAAATCTGCTCAAATCGAGCCGTTTAACAACACTATTAACAAGGTTTGGGCAAAATTTTATTTTTCTAACGAATTTCTAAGAGTGGCAACCATTGCAATCTTACTGATAATCGTTTTTAAAACCCCAAGGAGGGTTAAGGAAAATAGGAAAAAATAGATCGGCAGGTTTGTGGGTTTGAAACTCTTCAATTGAAGACCTCTCTCTAACTCACACTAAAACAACGTTAATTTCATTTATAAAGATCTATTGATTTCTTCTACTTGATTTATACCAATTACTAATCTTATATTTTTTATAACTGGATTATAACGTTATAATTATAAAACATTATATCCTGTTAATATTCATTATTTGTATTCGTACCAAAAATAAAATTCATTATTCGTAAATGATATCTTTTTTTTAAAAAAAAAATTCAATTATTTTTAATATGTAAATATATAGTATAATATTCTTTATCTAATAATTTATCCAAAAAAATTAATTTATTTAAAAGTTATGAATAATTATTGATATTTTATATTTTTTTGATTCGTACTTTTTAAGATTTTAAAATATTAATTTAGAGTATAGTGTGGTAAAAAGGCTCGATTTGAAGCCGATTTTAAAAACGGCTGACTCAATATTGTATCCAGAAACAATATTAAGTTAGTCTGAAGTTTGGCTCATAGATGGCACAAAAGTCTAGACATCTATTAGAAAAATCTCGAGGCTACGGCAATATTTTTCTGGCTAAAATATTGACTTAGACGTTTTTAAAAATCGGCTCTAAACAAACCATTTTAATATCATTAGTTTAAAGTTAAGAAAGAAAAAAGAACAAATTTCACCCAAAAAATAAATTTGTAAATTTTAAAAAAATTCTTGTATCTCAGTAAGAAGAGATAATTATCTCAATGATTATCAAAATGCAACCATAAAATATTTTTAAAAAATATTCAATAACTTATTCTAATTATTCGAATAATTACGAATAATTTACTATTTGTATTTGTTACTATTCGATAGATGGGCCTTATAATATGATTAGTTTAGATGTTTTTTTTGTAAAAATATCGGCATAAACTTGATTTTTAATAAATAAAGTCAATTGTTTGTAATGAATACATTATAACACCTGTTAATACACGTTTATTATATTTTTTAACAAGAAAATAATATAATTCTCATTTTATATACTAATTATTGAGACTTGTTTTAACACGAGTAAATAATTGTTTTTAAATAGCGAAATATTATATAGATCTTACCTTCTTCCTAATATAAAAAAAATGGTGGGGGAATCATGTCAAAAACATTCTTTCTTTTAAAAAATAAAATATAAGTTTAGAAAGATTTAATTCAAAAAAGTGTATGACTAAAAAAATATTATATCTCCATATCAGAATCTTATAATTTATTCTAATATTCCTATATTTAAGGGGGAAAAAATGTTCTATACCATTTTCCCATTGTATATAAATATTTTTTTATTCAAAAAGCTTATTCCCCTCTATTACATTATAGGGTTTGAAAAAATCCTTTATTCGGGTTGATTTTTTAGCCAAAATAATATTATGTATTCGAGATTTGCCAATTAGAGGTCCAAACCTTTTTTCCATCTATGATCAAAATCTCCAAGCTTGCATAATATTATTCGGGCTAAATTTTGACCCGAATCGGGCTTCTTATCAACCCTAATCACATATTATATAGAACTTGATGATATTATTAATATAAAAGCTTTTATGATAAATGAGCAGAAATGTGGAACAAACAGGGAATGCAAAACATTTATGTCTATCAGTGATATTTTCTTGGTTACCTAGGCAATTTCCTCTTACATTGTATCTGCTGCTTATTATATAAAAGGCAGGCATTATAAAATCATGATATAGTATTATTATAATTATATTCAAAAAATTTGTTATCAATAAGGTTCCACATTACTATTAATTTTATATCTGTTACGAAATAATAAATTTTTAGTGAAAAAAATCATTTTATAATAATTTTTTCGCACAATTTTCAAATGCGCCCCATGGCTTCTGTTCCAGATTACTCCGACAATTTTTTCTTTGTAAAATTATGCGGCCACGGGTATTTAAATATTTTTTTCGTTAACATTGAATAGAGGAATCAACAACAGATTATTTTTTTCGTTAACATTGAATAGAGGAATCAACAACAGATTATTCTTTTGAGATAGATGATACTATGTCAATGTTATATATATATATATTATAAATTTTAGCTATATCTATTTCGATATGCCTCCGCTTATATGGAACTGGAACTCCAGATCTAGATATATATGAGTCAGCGTCAATGTGTTATTTTAGGCAATGTGTTATTTTTACAAATTTAAATCATTTTTTGAGCGTGTTTTTTAAAATTTAAAAATCGGATTTTACAGGAAAAATATGCCGTTAATTTTTGGAATACCTATCCTATAAATTTTCAGACAATTTTTCCATGAACTTTTAAACTTAATATAATTTATATTAAAATTTTCCATATATTTTTTATATAAATTATAAATGACTCTAAGGTTTGCAGCATTTATCTACAATTCATAAGATAGGTATTTCAAATATGGAACTCAGTAAAATCAGGTTTTTTAATTTTAAAAAACGCGCTAAAAAAAATGATTTAAAGTTGAAAAAATAACACATTGCCGGAAAAAAACACATTGACGCTAAATATTAATTATTTTAAATCTCTATATAATTTTTGCATTTTCCTTATACCTTATATTTTCACAATTAGTGTTGCTAAAAAGCCCGAAAGGTTTTAACCAAAAATAACATTACGTAAGTCTAAAGATTTTGCACACAGCTGACAGGAATGTTTGGACATCTATTTGCCAAATTTCGATGCTTACATAATATTATTTTAACTAAAATTGGGCCGTTTTGATAAATCGACCCCAATCGGACTTTTTTAACAACACTAATTTATAAATTTATATTTTAAATTATTTTCATATCTTTCACCTTTTCTTTTTTCTCTTTTCTTTTTTTTTAAAAAAAAAACTTTTAAACATTATTGATTTTATATTAATTTTAAGAAGCCACGTGAAATGTTACGAATAAAAAACGATCAAATTATCTTGTATATTCCACCTTATAAATCGTTTCTTTAATTATCTATATGTTTTATATTATATATATTATATATATATACATATATAATTGAATTTAAATCGATTATTAAACATTTTCTATTATTCTCATTATTTTTTTAAAAGGTAAAACATGATATTACCTACTCTTCCCCCTTACCCTCCCATTTCCCCATTTTTTTTCCTCCCTTCCTCACTATTTTTTATGTCCCTATTACGTTTAACCTGCGTAGGGTTAATATTATATAAATAATTTATTATTGATCTAAAACGACGCAATCGCAATTATTGTAATATTATGTATATATGTAATAATATTAATTTATATATTTTTATTTAAAATATATAATATGTACATTTTACTTATTTACATATATGTTTGTTTAGACAAACAATCGGGGGACGTGCAGGGGGAAATCTATATTCAAAAAATTTGTAAATTTTCGTAAATATCATTTTGAACTTTTTGTAAAAAAAAGTATTCCTCTACCCCTACCCCCACCAAATCCCATCTCATCCAAAGTAGCCAGCCCTAATTATTATTTTTTATCATGTAACCCGACTAGAAACCTACAACAAGAAGGATTTAAAATCCTTCAGTAAAATGGCTTCCTCTCTCCTGGTAAAAGGCAACAGTCGGAATCTATCGGTATTTACCGAAGCTAAACCCGAGGATAAAGGAGAACCGTGGTCCGGATAGGTCTTAATTTTTTCTAGCCCGAACCGGTCTTTTATTAATAATTAAATTTGCCTTACTATTCGATTCATATAATTTTTTTGCTAAATTTTTGCTTCATATATTACTTTTCTGGAGAAGTTACTTTAGTTTTGTGTTAATTTTTTTCAAATTTTAGTTCATTTCTATTTTACAAATACACTATGAAAACTAGGGTCAAAAAAAAAATTTACTTAGAGTGCCAATAAAAAACACAGGGATATGTGTTCACTGCAATATCAAATTTAATGAATCTATCAGCAACGGTAATTTATAATAATTTATATTAATTCCAAATAAAAAATATTATTAGATGCTTAAGCAGGACCATCTGATAAAATATCAAATTTTAAACTTTCATGGCGTAAATATATTAAAATCTAATCTACTCTTAATTTATACCGTCCAATCCACAAATTTACTTTTTTCAATACCACTACAAATACCAAGCTGAACATATGGATCAAATAATATTAAAATGGTTTATAATAGACAAAATGGAATTAGATCCACCACTATTGAGACCCCTTTTCTAATTCCCTAGTTGTTTTACAAACAAAGACATCAGCATTTATTTAAATTAAATATTTGTATATTATTTATTATATTATCAATATCTGGTCTGATATTGTTAACAGTAAACACTTTTATATTTAAATTAAGTTTAAAAAAAAGTAAATATATAAAAAGACCTGTCACCATAATCTAGTCTATATGTACCGATCCGGGCCGGACCAAAGACCGGATCGCGACCTTCGCTACTCCCCCTGGAAAACAAAATCCCGGTTAACTACCATGCTTTATTTAAATTGTATAAAATTATACACAATACACATATATAAATAAATAAAGCGTGTTTCCATTTTGAAAGCTTCTTATTATAGGAAAAGCCTAAAAAATCCAGCAAAGCAAATTAACTTTTTTTTTTATCATTTCTTGATAGAAAACTATCCTATTTTTGATACCTGTACTCACAGTTGGCGCGATTTTGCGGCGGATTAAGATAAAACCAGAGCTAAAATTGGAAAGTTTTTCCGCAGACCAAATATAACCTATCACTTTGCACAAAATATCAGAGATTTGCAGACCCTACCCTAAACCCAGCCCGGTACGGATAGACAGGCGGGGAGTTATATTAATTTTTTTAAAATATATCCAGGTCGGGTCGTATATTTTAAAACCAAATATTTAAAATCGTCATTATTAGCTAGAAAAATCAAAAATAAATACGATCCTAAAAATATAAAACCAGGGTCGGAAAAAATTTTTGAAAAATAATCCGGGCCGGGCTGAGCCGGGTCGGGCCCTTCAGATGGTACCTACGCAGGTCTCTGTAATTAAATATAAATTTTAACATAAAAAAAACACATTTAAAAACAAATAAAATATTATTTCTCAATTTTTTTTTTTTTGGGGGGGGGGGGGGAAATAAATTAAATAATACATTCTCTCTCTTTTTTTAAATTTAATCGATTTATATTTTAGTAATAAATAATATACCATCCAGCCCCCCTCCGCCATTTTTTTCCTCATTTTTTTTCTAATTCAAAAAAAAAAAAATTTTTTTTTAAAGTATTTTAAAAACTTTTTACGGAATATTATAAAATATTAAAATTTGATCTTCGAGTCAACTATTTTTGCTTTTCGCTTTTCATTTATTTCCTTTTATGCTTGTATTTGTATATATATTTGAAATTTTAAAATAAAATTATATAAAATCATTATAAAATTTTTAAAACCTTTTTTCGTTGTTTTTGAGAAAACCAAAGAAATATAGTAAGATATTATTAAAAATGGCGCGAATGAGAAAAAGTTCTGTCAAACTCCTGATAGCTATAGTATTCTATTTCTGTTTTCTTCTTCTGGGCGCTGCGATATTCCTGAGGATCGAGAGGCCCAAGGAAGAAAGAGCTCAACATGCTCTCAAAATGACTTATCAAGAATTTCTGGCGGAGCATAAACAGTGTGTTGCTGGTAAAGAAAAAAAAAATTATTTATATTATATTATAGTCAAATTGTATTTTTATTTTCTAAATTTAAAAACACTTAAGATTCTCATAAATCTTTTCTTATATCATAATACTTTTTTTTTAACCACTCTCGTTTATTGACTGGCCATTTTTAAGGTGTCCTAGTGGAAAAGGCATTTTAACGACAGTTTAAAATTTATCATTGGTTCAGTTATTTTAAATTACCATGTTTAAAATATTTAAATATTCCTTATTTTTATAATGAATATATTTTGTCTTTTTATAAAAAATATAAATATATATGTTGTGCTAATGGGTTCATTTATATTATAGTAATGGACACAATGAGGTATATATATATATATACTACTAGATTGGCGATTCATTCAACAAATGCATTAAAAAGTATCCCTAGAGTTGGCTATATATTATTGTTAAACGGCTCGTTTTGAGCCGCTTTTAAAAAAAGGGCTAACTCTATATTTAAGCCCAGAAAAAAATTGCTTAAGCATCCAGATTTCGCTAGTAGATGTCAAGACGTTTGTGCCATCTATGAGAAGATCTTCAGGCTTAATATTTTTCTGGATAAAATACTGAGTTGATCGTTTTTTTAAAAAATAGGCTCAAAATGAGCCGTTTAACAACACTATCGACGTGCTAACCACAAAATGGCGTACAGCTGGCTCCTATGTATGGAATGAATCAACAATCTAGTTGAACATATACATCATTGAGTGTGGATAACTAAAGAAATTTGAAACACTTTCAAGATACCTAAAAAAAGAGATTGATATTCTCTCTTTCTTTCGATTTATATCTTATTAATGACGCATTTTTTATGATAAAATTTACTTATACTAACGCCTTAATAGCGAAGTTTAAGAATCGGCTTCTAATCTAATTATATTTAAAAGTTTGCTTCATTAATCAAATCAAGTACCGATTTGTGAAAACCCGATCCGGTATTCGGTCCTCTGAACGGGACCTTTAATCTTCTTTATTCATGAGCAATAAAACTTTTTGATTTTGACAATGAGTTTAGTCCTTGGATTTAAGATATATATACTAAGCAACCGGGTTAATCTTTAAAAAAAAATTGATTTGAGATGAAACGCTCAGACTTAAAAAATAAAATAGAAAACGGTTGCTTTTACTTCGATTGTCTAATCGCTAGCTGTTTCCGATTCATAAGGCTCACCAAGCCTTCCAAATTTTTTACGGGGTTTTCGCCCCCTCCCCGTGTGCCACTGTGCTTCCTCTAGCGAAACTACTGCATCATTCTCGGAGTTGGAATTATCATAATGATCGGAATCATAAAATATAATTTGTTCAAAGAGGTTGAGCTTCGGAATGGTTCATCATAAGGCATTTTATGTAATTTTTCTAAACTTTCTATCTATTTCCTTAAGAGGCCGTTCTTATCTTAGCCTTTTTCTCGGCAACTTTACAATAAGAATGGAAAATTTTATCATATTTTTTCTTGAATCAGCTGACATTCGCTTTTCCCCAGTAACGTTAAAGAAAATCAGGAATTTACATTACTACCTTAGAAAAAAAAGTGCAACAAAATGTAAGTTAGGATGGCCTTAAACTAGGGTAGATCCTCCCCCCCCCTTAAAATAAGAGTTATTCCAACTAGTGATCTGCATCGGGCCTAATGTTTCAAGCCCGCCTCGAATATATTTAAATATATATAAAAATATAAATTATCGCTTTGTTTTTTTTGCAATCATTTTAAAATATATTCAATTTATTTGACAAAATGTAAATGATATCATATTTGAAAATTTAAACCCGACCCAACCCGACCCAACCCAACCCGGCCCGGCCCGAATTCTTTTTTTAAAAAAATAGGCCCGACCCAGACCGAGAAATTATTTTTAAAAATAGACCCGGGCCACCGTGATTTTGCAAACCTCTAATTCCAACTATTTCTATTGAATGTTCTGGTAAATGCAATTAACCTTATTTTCGAGATTATAAGTATATATTAATATAAGTGATAAATATTTTTGAAAAATTATATATTTTGGGAGATTTTTATTTTACTAGACCACACCTGAGCAATCAAAGGTTGTTTTTTTTTCTCTTCTCTTAACTGTAATGTTATAATATTATATAAATTTATAACGTTATAAAATAAATATTTTGCGGGGAAAAACTGCTTATTAAGTATGTATGCCAAGTTTTTAAAATATACCATTGGTTATGGTTAACATCATTACGAGAAAATAAAAATGGGTCTCTCCCCTCTACCCCCAACACATGTTTTACCCCCTATGCCTCCAAGAGCGTGTCTCATAGTTCTACCTTATTAAAACACATGAGAGCAAATTCCTCCTCCCTCACTCCAGATAAGGTAGTTTACCTTAATAAGGATTATACAAAAAAATTATTTATTTTGCTTGAGAATATTTTATTTAACATCTTATTGGTTATCATCTCCTATTCTTGATACCAATTCGCTTGGTACTTCCCAGCAAAATCCTTATTTTAAAAATGATCGTATAAATATTCTGTTATATTTCTCTCTATTCTTGATCCCATCCCCTCCCTATGAAATTTGAAAATTTCAAAGGAGCTATATCGTGGTTTTAAGTTTTTAAGAAAAATTCAGGGCTAATCTTCCTGTACACAATAATCCTCCAAAATTTATATTAAAATATTAAAACAAATTTATTATAGTTTATAGAAGTTAAATCATTATACCCTTTTTAAAAATAGCAAGATTGGTTCAACAGAAACCCAGCCCCAAGTTAAGGTCCTTTTTATTACCGCTAAATTTTTATTTGTTGAGACTAATTTTGATATTATGTTACCCCGGCGAAATCTAACATAAGTATGACTCACTCTATGATGTATATATCCTACTAAATTGGTGATTCATTAATTAAAAGTGCCCGTTCTTGGGAGTCAGCTGTAGCGCTATTTTGTGGTTTATATACTTAGATTAATTATCTTTATTTATCAATATATGAATGCATATTAATGTCAATGTAATCGACATACATGCCACAAAATGGCGCTACAGCTGACTCCTATATATTGACATTTTAAAATGCATCTAATCGCGAATTTAGTAGTATATATACATCGTTATGCTCACTAGATTCATATTTTTAACAGCGCGTAAAAAAAACGTGACGCGCTACCTAATTTCACCATTTTTCGGATCTCGAAAAAGCATCTATATGAACTAGAGTATAATTATCTATAAAAGTTTGTTTGTGAGAGGGGGGGGGTTAAATTTTTCTAAAATGAATTATCGACGATGTTCATAATTTTTGAGACCGCTATAAATTTTGACATGAGATAGAAATACATTTTAGGAAGATTATTTTAAATTTAAAAAAACCGCGATAAATAAAGGATTTAAAAGTTGGTAAATATCCGATCATATGTTTAAATCGTTTTCTTTTTGACATTTTTAATAATCTCAATTTGCCAAAAATCTATACCTGTATGTGAAGAATTCCTATAAATTTCAGATAATTTGAATCATGAACTTTTGAATCATTTTTAATGTATATACTGGGCAATAACGCGAATTGACGAAGATTTAAATCAATCAGTCAATATGCTAATTGAATTGGTTAGGTGATTTGATTTAACATATTGATTCTTCTTTCATTTAAACAAAAAAGGTAATTACTTCTAGTTCCGATGTAAGATTATTATGAAAAGACATTTTAAAAGAAGTAAAAAAAACACGCTTAAAATATTCACTTTTATTTGAGTAAATTTATATATATATTTTTTTGAAAACGCCTAGATTAAACAGCCCTTTAAGCCTTAATTCGTTATAATATAATAATGTTTCTCTAAAAAAATAAACCTGAAATGTGAATGGTTATATATATAATTTTAATCCAAAAAAAAAGATGATTATCGGGTTTTTGTGACAAGGAGAGGGCAATTAGTAATTTTTATTTTAAAATTTGGATCGGTCAAGCTCATACCTAAGATAAAATTAAAACTACGGAATTGGGCTCGGGCTTGATTCAGGTGATTTGTTAAATTACTATCATTTATTATCTCACTTGCCCCTAAGAAGAATCTGCCATTGAAGCTTTCCATTGTTAAAAAAACTGCCAAGGTCTGGTCTAGCATGCCCCATTACCGTTTCGACCAACCCAGTCTCGGACAGATTCGATGAGAAATAAATTACTCCCTTTTTCTCCAGCCTCAGATTAGTTTGGATAAATTGATCAACTAACAACTCAACTTACCTTTATAATAATATAATTTACAACTCCGCGCCAACACCGAATTGTGGCGCGAATCATTTCAAATTTATTTATTTTTTTGCTCAAATTAGAAACGACTCATTTTCTTAAATTTACAGTACATATTAATTATTTTATTTCACGTGGAAATTTTTTATCGATTTTTTTTATCCCTCCTCCCCCCTTCCCCTCCTGAAAAAAAAATAATTAATGTTTATAAAAGCTTTTGTCATTTTTATATAATGCAATGGAGAATACATTCGCCTAGAATATAAATATTATCTTATTAAATTAATTATTGATAAAAAATAATAATTCATTTTTACTGTCCCCTGCCTCCCTCATTTCCATAATTTAAATTAGAGACTTGAAGTTCGGAAATGGAATGGATCCATTACATGGTACGATTTTACTTTTAAAATCCGATCCGAGCCTTAAAAAATTAAGAACCTGGACCAGCCAGATTTTTTTTCTTTCTTTTTCAAATAAATCTAAATCATATCAATTAGCCAAAAAAAAATGACATAGAAGTTGATTGACATTCAATACGCCTTCTCATATTTCCAATCTTATTTTGAAGACCATTTATTTTAACAAAATCTGGTGGGCTTGAAAAATGAAAATTTTCTTTTAAGATAATATGTATTAGAGGCAATGACATATAATCATACCTAGACTGACGATGCATTCGTAATAATGCATTTGAAAGCGTCGTTGAATGCAGATCAGCTGGACCCGCCATTTTAATAACCCATATGGTAATTATTCTTATGCTAAAAACTACTATTTAATATTGATAACTTGCTCCCTTATTATTATTATCCTCGATGATCATGAATTCTTTAATAAAGTTTGCGTCAGACATAGGAATAAATTGGTCTCTCGCTTAAGATTTTAAATAATAATATGGGTAAATCAAAATGGCGCCCCCAGCTGTTTTCATTGATGTACACATTTAATGAATACATCGTCAACCTAGGTATTTTTATACGTCATCATGTAAAATATGTTATGTGCGAAAATTTCCATGTATTTTTCTCCTAAAGATGATAGTGTAAGCACCTCTTTATATATCTGATCTTAAATAATTTCTCGAATTATTAGACGACCGATTTTAGTTTTATCCTTAAATTAGATTCTAATACGTCATATATTGTATTAAAATATTATGTAGCTTCCATTTATTATCTTCTGTACTTATTTGTTGTTAAAAATGAAAATACTTATTATAATAATATTAAGTTATAAAAATACATAAGATGAGGTCAATAAAATAAAAGTATATATAAATATATATATCTAATCTACATATAAATTCGTTATAAAATTAAATTTGATATTTAAAAAAAAAATTTTAAGTTTCCGAGACCATAATAATCTGTTTGGTTTGGATTAGGAATAAAAAATATATTGGGGGGTGGGGGATATTTACAGAAAGTGATACAAATTGTATAAAGCCTTCTTTAAGGGTTTTTCTAGTGAAATTGCTAATTATTTTAACTTCAGAATTCTCTCTTTTTGTAGGAAGTTCTCCAAAGTTTTCAGGTTTTAGTACCTGTTCACTCCCCCCCCCCAATGATTCTACTGTTTCCAGGTTTTTTCAGGGTAGGGGTTCTTTCGGGGATATTATCATAATTTATGATAATTAGGGAGGGAAAAAAACGTAAAAAACAAGAGTTGTTTTTTTTTTCGTTTTTTTTAATGCTACACAATTATCAAAATTTTATTGCAAAATTTTTATTTTCACAATCATTTAAATACAATTTTAAAATACAATAAATTATTTAACAATACAAATAATAGACAATCAGGCGGCTTTCATGAATATTCTTTCATTGAAATAACTGGTAGATTGAATTTTGTGAACAAGATTGTATGCTCCTGATGTTGATGTTAGAAGTAAAATACCTTTTATGCTCGAGTATTTATCATTCCTACACAGTTTATATTATGATCCTTTAGTCTGTTGTTGTTACTTGAAGAAAAAAAAGAAGTGTTTTGAGCAAAATTTACATTAAAAAACCAATATTTCCCTTTTTTCTCCATACATAGCCAATAATATCACCATCCTCGGTTCTATGTTTTTAAACCCCCCCCCCCCCCCAACATTGTTTTTAAAATATTTTAGTTCATATAATTTTTATAATATGTTATGTTCCATATTAAATCAATTAAAAAAATCTCGATTATCAACCCGGCCACCTTCAATTTTTTTTAAAAAATTTGTATGTTGGTAGCACTATTGCTCTTTCTATTGGTAACACTCACATTGTTTTTTCCATTTTTTTTTTCTCTTTTTTTAAAATTTCGTTGTTTTTTTCGTGTTTTTTTTGTTAAATTTATTAATTTTGTTTTTTTTTCCGTTTTTTTTCCGTCTCTAATGATAATACTTAAATGATTTTGGTTTAAAATTGTTTTTTATTCTTTTTTTTTATATAGCTTCATCGTGTAATGCTTTTTAGTTTTATGCAACTTTATGGTTGGGGTACGTTTTGTCTATAGTCATTTCGCCTATATTTAGACATTTTGTCCAAAAGTGCCAAAATATGACATTTTTTTTACAATATGAATTATTTGTTGCTGTATAATTTGAGTGTTTCCTATTTATTTTTTGGCGCTATTTGTCACTTTTAGGCGAAACGGCGTTTTGCTAATTTTTGCTAGTATTTTTTAGTCATTTGCCGTCAAATTTTATAATTTACTATTATATGCTCATTTGCTATTAAATTTGGTCCTTTGTCGCTTTTTGACACTTTAGACTTAAAGCCATTTTGGTAATTTGCCAGTATTTTTGCTCCTTTACTATTCAATTTTATGATGCATTATCATATTTGCTCATTTATTACATAAATTTGACTTCTTGACATTAAATTTGGCCATTTGGCACTTTTAGACGCTTTTCGTCACTTTTTGGAGAACCGGTGCGCCAACTTTATACATTTCTTATATATTAGAAACATTCTCATATATATATTAGCGTCAATGTGTTTTTTTCCGGCAATGTGTTATTTTTCAACTTATCATTTTTTGAGCGTTTTTTTTAAATTTAAAAAATCTGATTTTACCGGAAGTGTATATTCCATCATGTTTTGGAATACCTACCCTAGATAAATTTCAGCCATTTTTGCCATGAACTTTAGAACTTTATAAAATTTATATTCGATTTTTCATAAATTTTTTTATATAAATTATAAATGACTCAAAGGCTAACAGCAAAATTATCTACAATTCATAAGATAGGTACTCCAAACATTATGGAATGTATTTCCGGTATAATCAGATTTTTAAATTTTGAAAAACGCGCTCAAAAAATGGTTTAAAGTTGTAAAAATAACACATTTTATTCAAAGATTATATTTATTTCGTTTTTTTTAAAAAAAATTAATTTAGGTAATTAATTTTTCAGGATGATTAAAAAATAATTTTCATTTTAATTATTTATTTTTTTTGTCTTTTTTTACAAGGATTAATTTATCAATTTTATTTTTTCAAAATTTGTTATTTTTATTTTTTTAAAAAAAATTAAATTACAACTGTAGAGGATGCGGAAGAAAAATTCAATTAATCTGAATACAATTTGTAGCAAAAAAAAAAATTTGTCACCCACCTTTGACTAAGCATTGTGTTATTTTCTTACCCAAAAAAACGATAATCAATCAGATATCTTTTTTTACAAATAGCTTGGAATATTTAAATTACTTCCAAAATAGACTTCCATTTTCTTTTGGAATTTCCTCTTTCCGGTTTTATATTTTTCGAGTTTTAATTAAGCGTATACTGAGTGACCTATTTTATATATTATTTTCTTCTCTTTTAAAACGAATCTATATTGAATCTTGAAATATTTCTAATTGGGATTGTGTAAATGTTTTCTAAGTGACTCCTAGGTCGTTTTTTGGATAATCACTAGAAAATAAATTATAAATTAATTAGCTTATGATGATTATATCTCTAACACATAATCTCTCAAACCCATATCCTTTTGTAAACTTCATTCCTGCTTACTTGTTTAACTCTTAAAAATATATTTCATCCTATCAAAAAAATTTCCCCGAGTTATGCAGATTCATTGAGTTGGGTTTATTATCAAGGCGGAAAGTACTAATTGAATGAAGGTATAAATATTAGATATTTAGAAACGGCTAACTTAATATTTTAGCCAGAAAAATATTGCCTAATCCTCGAGATTTCGCTAATAGATGTCCAAACCCTTGTTCCTTATACAAACAAAATCTTCAGGCTAGCGTAATAATACTTTGGATGTAATATTGAGTTAACCGTTTTTAAAATTCGGCTCAAACGAGCCATTTAACAACACTAATAGATATATATTTTTAAAACTTCTTACTAAAACAAAAGGGGAAGGTTAGTAGATATATACATTAATTTGTATATTTTTTATTTTTTAGTATTATATTAAAATAAATATAATTCGCTGCGTTGTCACTGATACGGTAAAAAATAAAAATATGAACGAGTTTAAAATTTTGCCTTTGCCGTGACAAGAAATATAATTCATTATATATTAAATATTAATAAAATCAATAAATATATTTTATTTTGATTTTTATAGTATGATAAATGGAGGATTACAATTACAATATGAAGTCTTTTTAGTGGATTTTTAAAATATGAAATTAATTTCTAGGCAAAGGCTATACTAGTGTTGTTAAACGGTTCGAAATTTAAAAAAACGGAATAACGCAAGATTTTAGCCAAAAAAATATTACGCAAGCCTGGAAATTTTACTTGTAGATGGTAAGAAAGGTCTGGATACTAATAACGAAATCGTTAGAGCTATGAGCTTTTACGGGTTTGAGTCGTTTGGGAAATCATTATTTCTTTTTTAAAAAAATGAAAAACTATAAATATAAAATTTATAATATAAATTGTAAAGGTTTTAATATATTATTAATATCTTATTACTTTTAAAATATGGAGATTAATTCTGAATTAATATACAACTAATAAGCAGACTGTAAAAAAAAATTAAATTTAACGTGCGAACATTTTAGAAATTTTTAGGAAAAATTAATTTTCACAAACGTTTCTTATTATGGGCTTCACTATCTTTTTAACATTATGCGCTCAAACGCTAAACTGGTATATGTATTTGTTATAATACAAAAATAAAATAATTTTAAAAATATTACTAGAGAGCGATAGATCAAACCCAAAAACCGAGTACGGGTCGAATGTATTATCCAAGCGCGTGCGCAGTGGAAGTAAGGGTAACCAATCCGCTCCAAAACCAAATAATTTATATAGCGAATCAAATATTTTTTTTTAAATGTTACTGATTCCTAGCTCTTATAGCATATATATATTCCAATTTACATTTATTTATCACATTCACGGCAGAAATAATCACATTACAAATTTATTTTATGAAGTTAATATCGATTTCAAATTTTCATTGGCGATATATTTATCTACCAATATAATATTTCCCATGAAATCATTTGAAACCTTTTTATTGTGAAAGTAAAGTAAAAATGATTCAAAAAAAATGCATCGATTTTATTGACATTGTAAGAATAGCTGAAAGCATTATATTCGAACTTAAGATAATCAGGGCGAATGTAGATGACGAATTTAAGAAATTATATGTCATTGTTGAGTCACAAGCAGAGCTCTATGATTTTAATATTTGTTTACTTCGATTTGCAGCAAGAGCCCATCGTTCCAATATTTTTATAGAGGTCATTTGAAGAATATTATAAAATAAATCTCTTATATCTCTCGTGGATACTTTTTATCACTTAAATGAATGAAAGGTTCTTGATTAATCAAATGACACTTACAAATCTGCAAATATTATTACCACAGCCCTTTAGAATCTAATTCTGATCTTGAAAAGAGAACAAAATTAAATATTTGGTAGATTTTTATAGTGCAGTAAAGTTTACCATGTGTCATTAGTAGCTGAATATGGTATAGTTAAATATGGTTGATATTGTTATAAAATGTTAAAAATGCTTCGCATATTATCATACACATTTTTAGACAATTTTTATATATTTTTGTTCTACCAACGAAATAGCATTTCCTTCTTTGCCAAGAATAAAAGCTTATCTGAAAATTAGTATTGTTAAATGGTTCTATTCGAGCTGACTCAATATTTTAGCCATAAAAATATTGCCTAAGCCTCTATGTTTTCTTAGTAAATATCCAAACTTTTGCTCGCTCTATGAGCAAAATTTTCAGGCTTTTTAAATATTTTTCTAGATAAAATATTGAGTTATCCGTTTTTTTTAAATGCTTAAATATAGTCGTTTAGCAACACTACTGAGAAGTACTGCCTCTAAGAATAGATTGAATGGGTGTTAGTTGATATAAATAGGGTGTGGTCCACTAAGCACTAGTAAAATCATTGAGAAATTAGCTTCAATCCCAGAGAAGATTAAATTTTACATTATAAATTTATTTTATGCTTCTTAATTATATTTTTCCCCGATTTTTTAGTAAAACAAATTTTTATTTAACTTCTTAAGAATATTTTTGTGCAACATTTATTTCCAACATTCATTTTTTTTAAAAATATAATTTAAATTTATATATCAAATTTTTAATTCTTTGAAAGAAAATTATATTTTTTTACAGGGGTAAGACAATTTTTTTATAAAATTTCAGGCATTGCCGGGTTTGAAGAATTAGGCCCGATACAGATCACTAACAAGTTATCGTTACGAGTAGTGACATATTTAATTGATTTCATATCTTTTATTAATTTAGCTATTAAGGTATATATATAGGATTGATAATAAAAACCGTTTTTTTTAAGTCAAAAAAAAAGTTTTTCTTTTTTTTTCACTTCTACAATCTTTTATTTGGTTGGAAATTTTTCATCATTACAATCATTATTAACTAGTTCATTTTGCTTAAATTAAATTAGCTTATTAATTTTTACAAAATTTTTGAGAGTAGTACTGTTAAAAAGCCCGAATTGGGTCGTTTTTTAAATACGGTCTCATTAAAATTTTAGCCAAATGAGTAAGCCTCTAGGCAAATACTTTATGCTATCTAGTGCAAAAATCTCTTCCATAATATTATTTTGGCTATAATCTTAATCGGGCCGTTTTCCCGAATCGGTCTTTTATAACAACACTATTTGAGAGTTTCAATATATTTTGTTAAAGATATTTATGCATTGTTTTTCTCCCATTTTTAAACGTTTAATAATCTTATTTTTTTTTGTTTTAATTGTTTTTTATTTACAATTTCTATATAAAATATTCCTAACTTATTTAGAATATAATTTTTATTTTTTGCTATAGCGTTATTCTTACTAATAATTATTTCGTTTGTTGCTAAAATATAATATTTATATAGTATACGATTACATGTCAATTTGTCCAAAATTCAAAAAAAAATTTTTTAAAAAAAAGAGATTTAAAACTAAATGATTGTTTTCTATGTCGCATTAAAAATTATATTATTTATATATTACATAATATATTTTTTTTTCAAGGTTATATAAAGGCATTTCTTCAACAATTTTTATTTTTTTTGTTAAAAAAAAATTAATGTGTATACTATTAAATGGATGAGAAATGAGATGACCTATCAAACTATACCAATAAAAGTAATTTTATAATATAATAAATATGGCATATTATATAAGTATATGTAAGCGACAATGTGCTTTTTTTAAAGTTAATGAGTTATTTTTTTTCAACAAAATAATGTATTAAATAGCATGCGTAGGTTTTGGGATTGTTAAGAAGCCTGAGGGTCGGTTTTTAAAACGAGACATGAATGAAGATTTGAACCAAAATAATATAATGATGGCACAAAGTTATGGGCCTCTATTTGTCAAATTGGCGAGAATATTAGACGGAGATCGGTTTATCAGGGGGGGGGGGGGTAGTAACCCTAATATATTCTCTGTAATTTAATACAATAAATTATATTAGTTTTTACATAGATTTCTTTTTTTTAAATATAAAACTATAAATGACATTTAAAGTTTTGACGGCAAAATTATCTGAAAGTCACAAGGTAAATAATCTAAACATGCTGCGAAATAAATTTCCAGAAAAATCAGTTAAAGACTTCAAAAAATGTTTTAAAGCTGGAAAAATAACGTTGTCGGGAAAAACAACATTGATGCCAAAATATTATACATGCGGGATTGAGCAGCTGCGATCTCTATCCCCTTTGCAGCCTAGCACCTACCCCCTGCAGCATATATTGTGAGAAATATTTCTTCCTCCTCCTTTGTTCATGACGCTGACCATCATATATATAATAATTATATGCTATCATTTTTATATGATTTTTAATGTTCAATTATTGAGGAAGAATTCAACATTGAGAGATAAATAAAAAAAATTTCCTTCTCAAAAATGAGCTAAATAAATAAATAAAATATAATTAACTATTAATGCACCCTTTTTCTGTGATTTGAATTTATGAAAATTATTGTTTCTTTTTCTTTTATCATGGATTGGCTCACATTATTTATCCTAAGTTGGTTAAGGGAGATTTTTTTTTTATATACTTTTCTTTCTTTCTTTCTTTCTTTCTTTCCTTTCTTTCCTTTCTTCAATTTTAATCGTAAAACAAACAAAAAACACGCCTTTTAGAGTTGGAGTTTATTTCATATCATTCTAGTTTCCATTTCATATGCGGATTTTTTTTTTATTTTCAATAAAAATTATCGATTTTCTCCTACCCCATTTTTGCCACTTTTCGTGCCCACTTTGGGCAATGCATAGACCTGCATTCACAGTTAGCGCGAATTTGCGGCGAAGTGTACAAAATATGATATAAATATCATAAATTTGGATTGTATTTTTGTATCACTAAACCACGAATTGGCGCTAAGTGAATTCATGGTGTGGTAAACCACGCGGTCCGCCCTGCCTTCTCATTTTACAATAACCGAGAAAATAGCCATACATATTAAGATGGCTTAAACTATAAAATAAATATTGCAGTTTACGCTATCGGTTAACGATAATCTTTAACCTAAATAAATCAAACAATTAATCGCGTTCGCTATAAATTGAGTTATATATAAAGTTACGATTTATTTATTTTCTATTATTATTAAAGCATATTCACTTTTTTTCTTTCCAAAGCTGTTTCTCTAATTTTTTAACGGCATATACTAAATGTTTAAACAGCTCATTATAAAGTAAAAATAAAATTTTTGAAATAAATTTGTTCAAATTCTGGAATATGGTATAAATTATATTTTCATAATGACAAAGCAAATATTAGGGAATATTTTATTTTTAAAAAAAACACACCATTTCGACTAAACAGGCAAGGCTTATAAACTTAACTTATTATTTTTCAGTGAGTTTTAATTAAGATATCCACCCTACATGTCGCGTATCTAGGGGCAAATGTGAGCTCACCACGTAATTACTCTAATTTCAATTATTTTGGTTACATTTTTCAAAAGGATATCCTAAGTGGTTTTAAATTAAGATAACCATCCGCCCCGGCGCATATCTAAGGGGCAAATGTGAGCTCCCAGCGTTTAACTAAACTCTAATTTTAATCATGGTCACATTTTCCAAAAAGGATATTATAAGTGGTAGTTTTAATTAAGATATCCACCCGCAATAGCTCGTATCTGAGCTTTAAAAATGAGCTACCCGCATCATATTAAATCCTAATTTTGAACATTTTGATTACAAGATAAAAAAAAATTTGGTTGATTTTAAAGATGCTTTTTTAGGTACCAAATAAAATATTAACGTTTTAATCTGGTGTATTCGAGGATTAAATACCCATCCTATAGACAAGGACACTTTTAGGAAGTTTTAAAATAGAATCCAGATGTTCATCCTCTCATATAATATATGACTCACCGAGGAAAGTTAAAAAGATGACTTCTTCTAATATCAAAAAATTATAGAATTTGCAACCAATTATAATTTTTTTTTTATTCCTAATTCTTTTTTTTTGTAACCCCTTTAATATAAATTCTTTTATATATATAGCATACGAGTTAGATGATTTCATAAAAACGATTAGCGACGCTGGAGACCGGGGCATAAAGGAATCCTTATACGACGAGGTCAAGTATCTGCCAAGTTGGGACTTCGGTCAGGCCATTTTCTTTGCCGCTACAACCCTGACCACCATAGGTAATTCTTGTTTGGTTAGTTATTGCATTTTTTTGCGAATGAGGGTTTGGGAGGTATGATAATGATCAGCTGTTTCGCTTAACTGATATATATATCGATAAAACTATAGCTTTTTAGGATTTTCGTATGTTCCATGCTGGCTTTTTAATTTGATCGGCCTATAGCATAAATTTGTACATTGTCTATAAATTGCTAAAAAAAAAATTACGAACATGTAAAGTTAGGTTCTTACCTCTCCTTTCTTTCTTTCTTTCTATTATTATTTTTTTTCTTCTTCCATTTGTTTTATTTTTCAAAGCTATTAAGCCCTTTTAAATTTTTCCCTGAAATTATCTCCCTTGGCCTTTCATTTTTTCATAGACATATACGTTAATTTAAGGTTCCATCTACAAGGAATTGTTGTCGAAGAGTTTATTTTATGTAAATTTTTATTACAGCTCATATCTATCATTATGCATATTTGCTGTTTTTAAAAAGGTTATGGGCACGTTTCAAAACTTTCTAATTGGGGTAAAGTGTTTTGCATCATATACGTACTGATAGGTATACCATACACCCTGATACTGTTGACAGCCATACTAGAGAGACTAGGACACGTGTCAAATAAGTTATTAAAAGTAAGTTTTTTTAAAAAATGTGATCATGTGATATATATTATAATTTACTAAGCGTCAAATCTTCCCCCATTTCACCTTAAAACCAGAAGTTTGAAATCTGAACGAAAAAATGTTTCTGGTTTCTATAAATTTTTTAGTTCCAAGTTCTATTTCCGGTTTCTAGATTTATCCCGATTCTAGAGTCCCATGTTTTGTTTCCGGTTTCAATTTCCAAACTTGGCTAAACCACTTTGGTTCGAGTTTAGGAGATACTTTAAAATGTATTTACATTCTTTGATGTTAGGAACAAACTAGACGTTACTATATCTTCTCTAGTTTTATATTAAAGATATTACATTGATTTTTGTTATATACAATCAGAATCACATAATATTATATTTTTTAAATAAAGTGAATTTATATACCTACCATAATAATGTGCGATATTTTTTAATATTATGATATTTAGAAAAATAACGTAACTTAAAATTTATAAATAAAGATGTAATTATTAATTATCATTAATTTAACTACTTTGATATAAAAATTTATACCTACATAAGATGTAATTATTAGATTATATTTTAATTAAAATATAATGAAAGGGAAATTATGATTTAAAGTTTGTATATGATAAGATGTGATTATTTAAATGAAATAATAGTGAATATCATTTAGTTAAACTACTTTGATATAGAATATATAACTTAAAAATTCATATTAAAAGGTGTAATATTAAATTGGGTTTTAATTAAAATATAATAATAGGGAAAATATAATTTAAAGTTTCTATTTAAGCTATATATAATTATTTAAAATGGAATAATATAATAGTGAATATCATTTATTTAAAATATTATGATAGTGAACTGAAAATATCATTTAATCTTTAATTAAAAACGGAGGTTATTTAAAATTTATTTTTGTAAAATTAATCATGTTATTTTTATATCCTGTCAAATTAGCTTGTGTTCTGAATTATTGTGTCCATCTATTCTCATACACTCTATATAGATCCAAGTAACCCCATTTTCTTCCTGTTTTTATTCTTTTTTTTTCCTTTTCCTATTCTATCTTTTGCCTAACCCTCCTCTTCTCTCTTCTCTCCTTGTTCTCCTTCTCTTTACCCCCCCCCCACCGATTAACTATCCTTCCCCATTATCTTGATGATGCGAGTATTTCAATATTGGAGTCGTTCTTGTGAATACTCAAATTATATTCTTCGAAGTCCCGCTTATTCCTTCAGAATTCTTTATGTTGAGTATTTCTTCAATCATTTACCGAATTACACTATCCTTCCTAAACTTAATTCGAGTATTCTACCCATTCGAATTCTCCTAAATAAAATAATTTATTTTTACAATTTGTCTCCTACGACCGCTATATTTATATTCACAAAACCCCAGACCCAACTCGAACAGGAATTTAACATTTTGCACTTTGCAATCGATCTTGCAAGAAACTTAACTTATTATTATCTACATCTTAATTAATTCTTCCTTATATAGTATTTTCCTATGCCCCCTTTCTATCCTTTTCCCAGCCCACAAGGCGTATTTCCTAATAAAAACACTCCCCAAATTCTCAAAACTTACGAGTTAAAAATAAAAATTAATAATAGAAAAAAATTGTCAATTTTTGTTAGTGACCTTTCATGGCTTCAAGACGCATTATCCACTTCCAATGGGGAGATCGGAATAAAGGATTTTGCCACTATATTTGCAAATGCAAAAAAAAGTTTAGAAAATGTAAACCTTCCCCTATTAAAACCCTCATCTCTAATATCAGACATTGTTGATGCAATCAAAATTTGTTTGAAAGTATTTTCGGAGTATACTATAATCATATCATATACTAGGCTAGGCGCCATAAAGTAGAACAAAGAATTTGGTTTATATTATTCAAATGAAGTTTTAGCTGAGATGATAGATTTTACTCAAATGTGCTACAATAAAGATCTGTTCAATTTATAGATAAATTTTTATGAAGGGGTCGATAGGCATAATGGCTGGCAGTAAGGAATTACTCTCTATATTCCTAGTAAAAAAATACCTAGAAAAAAACTAATAGGGTTATTAGAGAAAATCACTCTCAGGGAAAAAATAACTGTTTTCTTAATTCGCTATCAAAGAATTATCTATAGTTGAAAATCGTCAATAATGAAATATCCAATATCTATTAATTGTATTTAATTATCTCAAGAGGTAACAGTAGCATCAGCCAATTAGGTGAAAGGTTACCATTTTGCAAAATTTACTAAAGATAAAAAAAAATGAATCTCCAATTGATTCACAATTTGGATATTTCTAAATTTCAGATTCGAAAACTTGTATTACAAAAATGGTTTATATCTATAAAGATGAATATATGCTATTAGTAATAATTCACCCGTTACTTAAATTAGATTATTTCTGGATAAAATTACAGGGCAGCGAAGGTAGAAAGTTTAATTTATAGTTTAAGAAAATACTTGAGAAAGAAAAAAGCAGCATTCGATTCATTTAGAAAACAACACACATACCAGATAATTTTCTGATAAAGATAAAAAAAAAATTATTAGAATCTGAATTACTCTTTAATTTTTAATTAATTCCCCCAATTTAAAATTTTTATTTATTAATATAATAACAAACCCTCCCATCCAACGCGTTTCTTTTTTAAAGTAATGTTTGCATGCGACTAAACAGAGAAATCACAGTAAAAAGAAAACCCTTGTTTAAAATAGTGTATAAATATTTCTTTTGAGAAATTCAAATAAATTCTGAGAAAATCAAATATATCATTAAAGGAATCATATTTCAAAACATATAACCATACAACAACAAAGAATATATGAATTTAAAAAGATATATATTAACTTTGATATAAATGTTGATTTTTTTTACTGTTCTGTGGTTATATGCGATATATTATAATTATTTTTTCTTGTTATATAAAGAAAAACTTTAAAAATTATATTTTTGGAAAAATATATATTATTATTTCACTCTGCTGAAGAACTTAACCCTAAAGGGTGGGAGATATATCTTGATACTAATATACACTAGTATTAAGATATGATGGAGGATAAAAATTATATTAAAATCAAAGTGCTATTAAAGACTTTGGACCTTAAATTTTTAGCTGAAAATATTGTAGATGAAGCCACTAAAAATACAAGCTATTCGAGACGATTGCTAAAGATATTGCGGTGAATATTATGGACAATTTAGATAAATATTATTCTTAATTATTAGTTAATCTTTACAGCATATAAAAATAAATAAAAAATACAAAGGTTAATTAAACATAAAGCAGGTTTGTAATAAAAAATAATTATTTTTCAAAATTTAAATCAATTATTTATTTATTAATTTCTAAAAAAGTTAATTTACCATTTTAAAATTCATTATAAAATTGTCCGCTAGCTGGCGTTAAAATATGTTATAAAAAAATATTTGCTATTGTTAATTTTATTTTTATTCTTTTTATTTAGTAAAATTTAATTTTAATTTAGGATTATGACATATTATCATATCTTTCACCTACAATATCTATTTTAAACTATTTCCGTCAAAATAAAGGGAAATAATTTAAAATAACGATTATGAGGACAATATCATATTTCGAAACTATATTTTCATTAAAAACACCCAAATGTATTATCTATTTTATTTTATTTTTTTAATCCATCGTGTAGACAAAATAAGATTAAAAATATCAATTCTGAGGGAAAATGTTTATACTTTATTTGATTCATCTAATTTATTCAAGGAATAAAATTTAGACCCCCATCAAATGACAGAGCTGGACACCCTCATTGATACGAAGTGTTTTTTTTTGAAAAATAAATTTATATTGTAACTATTTTAAGTTTGGAACCTGGAGTTAAAATAAAAATTACTGTTCTGCTCCTGAATATTTTTAAATAGTTTCTCAGTTCTGACTCCAGTTCTTACATTTGACGCGGTTTAGTAAGATCGTCATTCAAATTGGGGGAGGGGGTTAACTAGAGTGTATAGAGAGCATTAGAATATAATAGGAAGGGGATAGGGAGGTTGATAAATGTAAAGAGAAGGAGGGTACGCTAATTTTGATATAGTCGTTAGTTTTGATTTGAATATCCTTTTCAATGTTTAGAACCAGTACAATTAACCCTTTTTTTAAAGGTTTTATGAGAACCTGAATACATTATAAAGTATCAGGAAATCCGGCTTAAACCCTCTGAAACAGGTCAAATTTAAAAACCTAAAACCTACTTTTCAGAATTTTAGGAATCCCCAAAACTGGAACAACTTTCTTCTTTTTTTCAAATATTCAGAATGGGAATTCATTTTTAGTCTAAGTTCCGATCTCTTGACTAAAACATTTTCATTCTTTTTTTTTGTTAATTTTAAGATATATAAAATTTCCATTTTAAGATATATAAAATTTCCATTTTTTGGGTAATACTTTATATATTTTTAAGAAAAAATTTGCACATAAATTTGGTTAAAAAAATATATAAAATGTATAGTTAATCTAAAGATATACAAACATGGTTACTTATTCGGATATTGAAGAAAAAAATTAGGGGTACATATAAATATAATCAGAATTGTTAAAATATCGATATAAAAGTGCTATATCTAGTTATTATAAAAAGTAACGGTCTCCAGATATATTTTAGAGGCATCTGTATTTATTTTTAGAAACATTCTGATAATATTGAAATATATTCATTTAATAATATGTCCGAGTTTATTTGCAAAAACAAACCAGGCAAATTTAATTTTACGCAATGAATGATGACAACATGGTAAATTTTATATTATAACATATTTAATTTATATTAATTTAAAAATAGGTATAGAAATGCCCCTTACTCTCAACCCTTCCCTCTAAAAATATAACTTAACAATCCTTTTCTAATAATTAAATAAATATAAACAATAAACATTTCCAACTAGAAATAGTCCAAGTTCCCATATAGTTTAAAAGTACAATTTATTCATACAAATCCCGCTTCATCCAATACAAATATAAATATCTAAAAATATGATCAATCCCGGCTTCATCCAATATAATGTCTTCTTCACTCCAAACCGCACACCAAGAAACTTCCATTGTTCTTTACCAAAAACCCATGTGATGATTTTGTTTCACTCCCATCCACAAGGAAACACTAATTCCCCTGTCAGAAAATAACTGACATTTGATATATTATATTAAATTTACTTCTTCTTTTTTTCAACAGCTACACCAATATATATATCATAATTTTTAGATCAATATTTCTAGACAATCTTTGGAAAGAAATCAAATTATTAGATTTACTGGGGCACCCCTTAGATGATATAAGTATTGATATAAATTATGACATTCATCAAATTTTGAATAATTTTTTTTAAAATTAGTGTCCGAATTTTAAAATATTTACTGATTAAATCAATATAAAGTTGATATTCAATAAATATAACAAAAACTCTGCTGTAAAGTGTTCAGGTAGTAAGATTAGTGTAGCCAAAAATGTCATTACAGAACTGGGGGGGGGGGGGGTGCTTTCATGATATATTGAGAATGTTTTATTATTAAAATTTAATAATTATTTATATAATCATTTAATTATATATTTAGTATACGAATTATTAAAATCTAACAATAATTATTTTAATTATATATTTGTATATAGACATGATATCAGCTTTAATAAATCTTTTAGTTCACTTAGTAGAATCCTAAATTTAGAATTATTAAAAATTGTATCTGTTTCTACATATATTTGTAAAAATATATCTCTAGCTTTTTAGACGATGTATCGGTGTCTCTATCTAGATCCATTTTTATATAATGTATCTAAATCTCTACCTAAAGATCCATTTGAAAAATATCTTTTAAGAACTTTGTTATAATAATGAAGATATCTGTCTTATTCGCAATGAAAACTGATCATTTTTATATGACGGATTATTTCTAAATTATATTTTTAATATTTTTAATTGTTGATATGGAAGAAATACTGAACTTTGAAGAACTAATTTTATCTGGAAAGAAATTATATTTTGATATAAAAAAAAATGTGGCTGTAGAACACCAATATTCAGCCGACAATATAAGTCGTAAATTTTTTTTCAGGGTTAACCACTTATCCGAGATTCTCATGTAAGAATTAGAAATTCTTTTCAATTTTAATTTACCTATAAGGAGCGCAGTGTTGTTAAACGACTCCATTTCAGCCGATTTTTAAAAACGGCTAATTCCCTATTTTAGACAAAAAAATATATTGCCTGAACCTCGAAATTTCGCTAATAGATGTCCAAACGTTTATGCCATCTATGACCAAGATCTTCTGGCTTGCTTTATATTTTTATGGATAAAATATTGCGTTGTTAGCCATTTTTAAAAATCGGCTCAAATCGAGCAGTTTAGAAACACTTAAAGGAGCGATTTTGATTTTTTTTTTTAAAGTTTGAAAAAAAAACAACTTATTTTTACCAAATATACATTTCGGCACATGTCACATCTTTTACCCAATGAATTTCGGACCGTCATCATAAAATTTTATATATATAATTTTTTTTTATTTATATGAAAAATGGTTATATAAGTTGAGAATAATTCAAGCGCTTACCCTGTGTTCACAGTTAGTGTTGTTAAAACCTCGATTTCTAAAAACGGTTAACCCATTATTTTGGCCAAAAAATATTATTCAAACCCCTCATGATTTTGTTAATAGATGTGCAAACCTTTCTACCTTCTATAAACAAAATCTCCAGGCTTGCGTAGTAGTTTTTGGATAAAATATTTGGATTTGTCATTTTTATAAAATCGAGCCGTTTAGCAACACTATTCACAGTTAGCGCAAAATTCACGGCGAAGTATATAAAATATCATATAAATCTAATAATTTTACATTCCTTTATGTACTGTGAAAGCAGGGGTTACGAGGGTAAAGAGTGACTGAAATTCATAGGCTGGCTAACTAATTACACAATCTCTGGGTTACATTTTCGGGTAAAATAAGAATAATAAAAATCTTTATCATAAATGATTAGGAATTAAGGAATTCCGAATTCCTCGCAAGAATGCAGAAATGTTTACATTTCGGTTTAAGTTAAAAAATTTGATGTTCATGATCATCTTTCATTTCTTTTTCTTTTAAAAAAAATCAATTTTAGTGGGTAAATAACAGGTATGGGAATCGTTATACCCCTTTCAAGATTAGGTTGATTCACTTGGGGTCGATGGTATTCTTGCTAGTATTGTTTTTCTTCGTTATTCCTTCCCTCGTCTTTGCTGCCATTGAACCATTCTGGAATTTCTTGGGTAATATATTTTAGATTCGATATCTTTACCACCTGTTGTTATTAAACGGCTCGACTTGGCGAAGTTTAAATTAAGATTTTTTTAGCAATAAAATAAATATTAGGCAGGTCTCAAGATTTCGCGCTAATAGATGTTTTAAACCTTTATGCCAAACTATTAGTATAATTCTCTCCAGTTTTCGGCTAGAATCTTAAGTTAGCCAATCGAGCCGTTTAAACAAACACTTACATTCTTTTTCGTTTTTCTATCGTTGTAACCCCACCCCAACTTAATAATTGTTCGTCAAATATTAATAATCGCTTTTTATTTTTAAGATTCCTTTTACTACTGTTTCATATCATTCACTACGATTGGTTATGGAGATTACGTTCCTGGGGAAGCTAGGGGACAAAAACTTAGAGCCATATATAAAATTGCAGTGACAAGTAACTTATTTTTATAGATATATTTATATTAAACCACATAGCCGAGGCCGACGGCTCAACCTAAAGAAGAACATCAAGTTTAGGCCATAATTAAAAGTGTTCAGACATAGGAGTCAGCTGTATCATCATTTTGAGCTTGGCGCTTCGACTAATTGCATTTATTTATTATTATTACATGAATGCACACTAATATATTTAATCGACGTGCAAACTACAAAATGGCATTAGAGCTGACTCCTTGTGTACACTTTTAAAGTCTAATGATTGAATTGCCAATCTTGTAGTGTATATATCATTGGGTTACGCCAAGTTAGCTCAGCCGATTTCCCAAAACTTATAATACATTTTCCTGGTTGGTGTATATATACACTAATTTGGAAAGGTTGAACATTAAAAATATCATTTTTTATAAATATAGTATATAATATATATCAATGATTATGGACTACCTATTAGTG
The DNA here is from genome assembly GCF_954871325.1 of Gordionus sp. m RMFG-2023. Classification (NCBI taxonomy): domain Eukaryota; kingdom Metazoa; phylum Nematomorpha; class Gordioida; order Chordodea; family Parachordodidae; genus Gordionus; species Gordionus sp. m RMFG-2023. Next base: position 85,613,217 of record NC_088775.1, read on the forward strand.
TTGGTGAACGACTTGTTTTGAGCCGATTTAAAAAAAAAGGCTATATATTTTATCCATAAAATATTATGCAATTCCTCAAGTTTTTGTTCATAGATTAGCATAAAAGGTTTGAACATCTATTAACAAAATCTAGAGACTTAGGGGATATTTTTCTGGCTAAAATATTGAGTTCACCGTTTTTAAAAATCGGTTTAAATCGAGTTATTTAACAACACTACTGCCCTTAGACTAAATAAGTATATAATTTTCAAGGTAAATGACATGTAAATGTGCAGACCATATTTCAGCCAAAAAAAACATATATAATCTAAGCCTTAAAATATGATCAAGATGGTCAGATCTTTCAAAATCTTTAGTGTCCATTTATTGGCTAAAATCTTAATTCGCCCTTTTAAAAAATTGGCTAATTCGAGGTTTTAGACAACGCCAATATTCCGATATTTACTATTATATATTTAATTTAGTCTTCTTATTGGTGGGTTTGTTATTTATGGCATTGCTCTTAACTATTGCCTACGAGATACCCCAGCTAAATCTGAGTCACATGTTGATGGAGGGCTCGGATGACGATTCGAGTGAGAGATCCACTTTAAATCCAAATTCCATGAATGAAACAGAGCCCAAATATGTAAGACACGTGGACGAAGTTGAAAGCCCAACCAATCAATCTCCTTTTAAGGACGATATAAGACAACTCCATCCTTAGACTATAAAAAACAAAATAATTATTTCATATTTTCATTGCCCCAAATCCTAATATTTTTGTGGTTTTTTTTTAACTAACATTACTTTGAAATATTTTATTTAAAATTAATAATTTTCAAAAAAAAAAATTAAAAAATTTTTTTTTAAGTGAGGTTATAACTGTAATCGCTTAAAAAAAATTTCTATACCTGTTTATATTTTTAATTTGTAATATTTTTCATTTCTTCTCTCAAGTGTAATTACTTTTTTTGTATGAAAATTTTTTTAAAATTAATATTATTTTTTTGAAAAAAAAAGTTTTAAAAGTAGAACAAACGGAGCCCTCTTTATGAAATTTGAAATTTCTAAAATTTAACTGAAATTCCTAAAATAATCTTTATCAAATTTATATCATTATATAATTATAAATTGTTTAGTATATTACTAGTTTAATAAGTTTTATATAAATTAGTTCTCAATAACATTTATTTTTAAATATCATTCTTCAATTTTAATTATATTTAAAAAACGTATATAAAAATTAATTTATCATCAATCAATATTTTATGTTTTTACAAAACCATTATAATTTATTTTATTTATAAATATATATAATACATATTTAATTTATAAAATAGATTTATTTAATTTATTAAAAATTGAATTGAATTGAAATTGGGAAATTGGGAAATTGATTGGGGGTGGGGGGGATATTCATCGTCTAATTTAGAAAAGTTATATGTAGTGTTGTTAAAAAGCCCTATTAAAATTATTAACCAAAATAACATTATATAAAACCCAAAGATTTTACGCATAGCTGGCAGAAATGCTTGGAACATCTATTTGCCAAATCTCGATGCCTTTACATAATATTAGTTTAGCTAAAATCTTAATCGGGTCGTTTTGAAACATTAGTTATATGTTTATAATCGAATTTTTTTTTAGAAATATATCTGTACTAGTAATATTTTTTTATTAAATATATGCAATATAATGGGGCGAAAAATAAAATACACTTTGAAGCCCTAATAATATAAGGTTCAAGAAAAAATTGACTCTATTATAGTGGTTATTCCAAGTAACCTTTAAAAAAAAATGCGATTTTCGGCGCGATCCCCTTCGATTTTTTTAAAAATTTGATAAGCAAAGGAAGGTTAATATAACTAAGAAATAGCCAAAATTTTTGTATACTTAACATTTATATTTTTGAAAATATTAGGGCTCAAAAATGGTAAAAATGACTATGTGCCTTCATTCAACTAAACATATCTTAAAAATTACATAATTGTAAATAACAAATTTAATATCAAAATTACGTACGAGATAGAAAAATTTTGTCATTTTACGAAATTCCAGCTTGTTAAACAGCTAGCCCAATATTTTAGCCAAAAATTGTTATGCAATGCCTCGAAATTTCGTTAATAGATGCCCAAAACTTTCTGTCATCTATGAACAAAATCTCCAAGCTTTCATGATATTTTTGGCTAAAATATTGGGCTCATCGTTTTTAAAAATCGAGCCGTTTAACAACACTTATTTCCAGCCTTTAAAATATTTTGAAAATAATATCAACTATCAATTTTTACTAAAAATTAGTAGAACATTACTAAACTACTCTTTTATATTTATATAAAAAAAAATTTGCCTGGGACACCGTCACAGCTTCATCCTTAAAATTGATAATAATGAAAATGATTAGAAAAGTGTATACATATTTTCCCAAAAGGGGGTTTCCTTTGTATAAGATTACATATCAGTAAGTTTTTTTTAACATATTTGACATAATTTAAAGGATTGATCATCTTGTAAAGCGAGAATAACAATCAAGGTAGGTTTTAAAATCAAAAAGAAATTCGGCCATTCCATATCATAATAGATCATGATTAGACCTTCCTCTTTTAAAAAAAAAATTTCTGAAATTTTAAATCGGTAAAAACATGTGAAATCCATTCATTTTAGCTCGCTAGCACCATCTGGATCTCGAGATATTGGGTCTCAAAGGAGCGAACAATGACGATTTTCGAGCCATTGGGATTTTTAAATTTCTTACATCTCAACAAATATTTAAGGTAAAAATAAATACATCATTTTGTAAAAAATCTCTCGGAAGAAAATAATTTGGCGCCAATTCTAGTCTTTTACTTCTGGTTAAAGTTTCTAGGTGTGTATTTAAGGAATTAGGAGATGGCTTTCAAAGAATGTTTTTTGCCATATTTTCAACTTTATAAAATATTTTGAATCTCTATTGAATGTACCAATTATACTGAGGAGCGTGGGGGAAGATGCCCTTTAGACATCTTAATGTAATATCAAGCTTCCAATAATAAATCTTTTTTTTTTTAATTTTTTATTTTTATCATTTCTATTTATTAATGATAAAGAAATACAGATAATCAAATTCATTCCATTAAAATATATTTGAAACAAAATATAGTTAGAGATATAAATAATTATATATATTTAAGCATATTTAAAAGATGAATAGTTTCAATTCTCTCATCTTTATGAAAAGTATATTTTCATTCCGGAAGCAGTTGAACAACTCACCACATCTAAAATTTGTGCTTTTATGTATCAACAATTTGTCACTCAGGAAGGAATATTTATAAAAATTTGAGGGTCCTTGAGGATGCAAAAATCTAACTAACACCTCCTTTTCGATTCTTTTCTTCCAAAAAAACCATTCACTATTTGTCATAGATTCATGTTATGTATCCATTTTTAATTCAAATAATGGATTCGCATAAACATTCGAGTTAAAATGTTGTTTTTATTTTATTTGAGATTTGTTGATTTTAAAAATAATAAATAAAATGCGCTTTACTTTCAACCCTTTACTCTCAAAAATAAAAAATTATTATTTAGCTTATGACTCAGTAACCGTTCATCCCATTGTCCGGTTTAAAGATCACTTAGAATCTATTAACGTCCTACACAAATAAGTTTCGATAATTGATTCTCAAGTCGTTCCACCAGCTTCAAAATGTCACACTTTCCTTATTTTACTTATAACTCACTAAGCTTTGATTCCGTCGGTATCTGGTTTGAAGATCAATTAAAAGTCTAAGATATTGGCAGGGATTTGATTCTCAAGATGTGCCGCCAAGCCAACTTCACGGACCTGATATTATTACGTAACCTACATGATTAAAAATTATCAAGTGTCTTGTAATAAATCACTAAAGTTTGAATGGTAACTTGCGCTTTATTCCAGGGAAATCCTTGTACTTCATCTTAAACCATAAAAGCATAATATTCAGAAAAATGTGCCTGAACGATATATTATCCCTCATTTAAATTCATTTTGATAGAATTCACACCTTAAAATAGTTTTGAGAACAATTTAAAATTTTTACAGCCGTCAGGTATATACAAGATTCTGATTGATTAAACTAATTTTACTAATATTGATTAAATATGCGTTATATGGGCTTATATTTGATAATAAAATATAAATTGTGTAATAAATTGAATTTCTATTATTGATTGAAGATCTCGTTAATTATTATTTTCATACAAGATAAATAATCCTTTAAATTATATAAAATAGGTAAAAGCGATTAAAAAGTAAATATTTAACTTTATACAAAGACATCCCTTTTGGAAAAATATTAATACACTGTTTTTAATCATTTTTATTAATTTTAAGAAGCTGGTCAGGTCGATATTTTTTTGTAAATATGGAAGAGGCTTTTAGTAATTTGATAAAAATTGAAGGTGATATTAATTCCGAAAAATCGCTTTAATTCTTATATATTAAATAAAATATCATAATAAAAAAAATCTAGATATAAATTTGGTATAAAAAATTAATTTTTTATTATAATTATATGCAAAATATATTTCAATTCATGAATCAATTTTAAAAATTTTTATAGACATATTAGCATAATATCTTCTGTTACAATTCCTTATATGAATTGTAATCAAATTGTCGAAGGCTCGTGGGAGAGACTTAATGAATTTAATGGAACCTAGTATTAATAAAAAAGAATATATATAAAAATTAAATAATTCGGTAAAATCTTACGAAACCAAATTTCGAAATTTATACCACAAAAATAAGTTTCTTGAATTATAAAACCATACACTGACTTTTATTTTTAAATTTTTTCATTTATATACATTTCTTTAATATGCAAAAAAAATTACAAGTATATTAAAAATACATAAAAAATAATCAAAATTACAAGTATTCATAAAAAATAATTAAAATTACAAGTCTATTCAAGTTCATAAAAAAAAAATTCCTAGACTGCATATTCAAATTAATACTTAACAATCGTCGATCACATATTCACAAAGCGAATATAACACCTCCACTCTTAAGACTAACCTTCCACTGCATCTTTCATTGGTTCCCCATTCTCCTGCACCGAAAACGCTGTATTGTTACTTGAGGTCTCTATTGCTATTGGACAGAACCTCAACTTGTGCATTTCTGAATCTGCGAGCAACGGAATCGCAGACAGTTTCTTTACCCAATATAGTTCATTTCTTCGTTCGAATCGTTGTCTCTTGGGTACTTCCTGCAGGAGTTTCCCATATCTCTGTTGCGATTCCGTTCTCGCAGATTCCATACATCTTTTAGATTCTACTGATCCATCCACCTCTCTAATTTCCATCTTTATAATCTTATTTCCTAAGCGAAAGTATGACGCCATCTACAAAAATTACTATAAAAATATATATACATATTCCATAATCTTCTAATGATCTACAATACATAGTATTCTATCCACATGATAATTCTCTTAACCGTTTTAACCCTTATAAATTATGATTCTCATAATTAGGTCTATCATCAATTTTATTTCATCAAGAATTATGATTCTCCTAATTATGTTTATCATCAATTTATCTCTTTATAAATTATGATTCTCATCATTATGTCTATCATCAATATGTCTTTCATCAATATGATCCTCATAATTATGAGAATAATGTCTATCATCAGTTTCATTCTATCTAAAAATATGATTCTCATAATTATGTCTATCATCAATTATTTCTTCTAATTATATCCAATATCTCTTTCTTGCCCTAAGCTTCTAAGTCTTACTTGTTTCAGGTGTCTAGTAAAGGTTCCTTCTTGCCCTTCAATTTCTACTTCTACTTTTTTTCTTCCTATATTCTTACTTACTATACCCTTCCCCCATTTAACTCCTTCAAACACAATCCATACTAAACTTCCAACTTTAAATTTCTCCTCATATGTATTATCCCTTTGCTTTATCGTTTATTTCAAAAAATCTAATTCAGTTCTTGTTTATCTACCTAAAAACTTCTCTGCTGGTGAATTTCCTTTGCCAGTCTTAGTATTGTTATATGCTAATAATAACAACCACCATTTTCCCTCTCCATATTTTTCTTTTTTAACCAGCTTTTAACAATAATAACCATTCTCTCGGCTTACCCATTACTTCTCGAGTAATGTGGTGGCGATACTAAATGCTTAATATTCCACCTATCACAAAATTGGTTAAAAACTCTACCTTTAAACGCTGGGCCTCCATCTGATACCAAAGTTTCCATTAATCCATATTTACCTGCAAAATCTTTTATTTTAGTCAACGCTATTTTTGTCGTTAAACCTGAAATATTTTGACAATATATCCATTTCGATACAGCATCTACCATGATAAAATATTTTCTTTTTTCATCTTCTAAAATATCTACATGTATTCTTTTACCTGGAATGTCAGTTTCTGGCTATTTATCTGCTTTATTCTTTGCTGGTACATTAGCCCACATGTTACAAGTCTCACAGCTTCTAGCTAATTCTTCAATTTCACTATTCATCTTGGGCCACCAAATATATTCTCTTGCTTTATTCTTCATTCTTTCTATGTATTGATGTCCTGTATGTAATACGGCTAATGTATCTTTTCTTACTTACTCGGTATCACTAATCGATATCCGCTCAATAAACAATTGTCTTAATTCTTTCCTTATATTCTTAAAAGCTTTGTCTTCACTTTTCTATTCTGCCTCTCCTTTCAAACAAGTTCTAAATCTTATTAATTCTTCATCTTTTATGGATATCTCCTCTACTCTTTCGAACGTTATCGGTTCTTCTCTTGTATCTATTTTCAAACTCTTATAACTTTACTATTTAATTCTTCTTCCTCTTCTATATATTCTAAACTATTGATTACTGGATGTCTGAAATGTTTTTATTAAACAATCTCGATAATATATCTGGTAAACAATTTTATTTACCCGCTCTGAATTTTATCTCAAAATCGAAATTATTAACTTAAATTATCCATTTCTGTAATCTTGGTAAAATCATAAGTTCTTTATTTTCTTTCTTAAATAAATCTACCAACTGCTTATGATCCGTATATAATACAAACCTTCTTCCAATCAGATATTCTTTGCACTTCGCTAGATTTCACAGCCAGAACCTCTCTCTCGATCGTGGAGTAATTTTTCTCAGTGCTAGTAAACCGTCTCGATAAAAATAAAATCGGTTTCTCTACATTATCGGTCATCTGTTATAAAACTCCTCCTACACCTTCATTAGATGCATCAACCGCTAATATAATATCTAATTTCTCATTAAAACAATTTGAAATCGGTTTCTCTACCATCTTTATTTTCAATTTTTCGAAACTTTTCTCCTCTGCTTCTCCCCATTCAACCCTTTTATTTTTCTTTAATAAATCATACAACGGTGAGGCAATTTCTGCAAAATTTTGAACGAACCGATGATAATAATTCGTTGCTCGTAACAACGCCTGTACTTCAGTTTTATTATTTGGGGCTCTCATATTCATTATCTTATCTATATTCTTTGCAATTGGCGTAATTTCATTTTCCTTTATAATATGTCCTAAATACTTTATTCTTCTTGTTCCAAAAACGCTCTTATTCATATTAGCTTTTAAACCATTTTCTAATATAATATCTAACACTTTAATTAACCTAGTATTGTGTTCTTCTTCTCCTTTAACCGTGCATCCTTTGCTCAAAATGTCATCCTGACCCCTAAAAACGTAGATGCCGATTCTATAAATATTCAATTGATTAACAAAATTCCGGGGGATTTAATTACATACATAAGTGCTGATGAAAAGATAACCGAGGATGAAGCGACGTTTTATCCCACTGAATTTTTAAACTCTTTAAGTATATCAGGATTACCACCTCACAAACTTTTACTCAAAGTCGGGGTACCTATAATATTAATGCGTAACTTAAATTCTGCTTCTGGTTTGAATAATGAGACTAAATTGATTATAACTTTTTTGCTACCAAATATAATTGAGGCGGAATTTGTTTCTGGTAGTTTTCTCAGTACTAAAGTTCTCATTCCTAGAATAAGTTTAATTCCTACAGATTCTGGCTTCCCATTTTCCTTTAAGCGCCGCCAATTTCCCGTGAGACCTGCTTTTGTCATGACAATTAATGAAGCTCGGGACAAACGTTGAACAAAGTTGGTATCTATTTACCTCATCCTGTTTTTTCACATGGACAGCTATATGGATATGTCTCGAGTTTGTTCTCCTCATAAAATATTTTAACCAATGATAAAACAAGAACTACGACCAATGTGGTATATCGTGAGGTTATATCTGATTAATCCCGGTTTATACGAATAAGAGTGAACATTACTTAGTATTTTATAATTTAAACAATTTTATATTATTTATGCATCCTTTTGTCGGGCCGCACAATATGCCCTTTTATCTCTGATTATTTCGTCTAACTGAAAATTATACAAAGTACATTTTTAAAATTTAACTATATAACAATTTTTAAGGATCCTACTTTTTTAAAAGCTTACCATTTTGTCGGATCCACCATTGCTCTATTATCCCTGCTGATTATTTTGTATAACGCACAAGAAAATATTAATAGTACATATTTTTTATTATAAATAATTTTTTATATGATTTTATATCTATTCCAAAAAATCGAATATTTTTTTATAATTTAAATAAATTTATATTATTTTAAGCATTCCACGTATTTTTAAGACTATCCATTATCTCTGATGAAAATTTTGAAAATTATAAAAAATACCTTATAAAGAATAATTATTGAGTAAGGTTAAAATATTATAATGCATGAACCAAATAACGAAAAAGATAAAATTATAAGTATTATCTTAGCAATAATATACTATACATAAATAATAATAATAATATAATTTACTATTTTATAATTTACCATAAAAATATCCGCTAGCTGGCGTTAAAATATGTTATATTATAAATTGCTATTTTTAATTCTTTTTATTTAGTAATTCTTTTCACAAATTCAATATTAAAGGGTTATGACAATTATCACATCTTTCGCCTACAATATTTATTTTAAACATTTTACACTTTCCTTATTCTACTTATAGCTCGCTAAGCCTTGTTTCTGCCAGTGTCTGGGTTGAAGATCAAAGACTTTAAATATTAGCATAAGTTTCGGGATTTGATCCTCAAGTTGTTCCACCACTTCGCGGACGTGATATTATTAGGTAACCTAAACGATTTGAATTATTAAGTGTCTTAAACTAAATCACTAAAGTACGAATGGTAACTTGCTCTTTGTACCAGTGAAACCCGTAAACCATAATGTGGAAAAATCTGAACGATATATTATCCTTCATCTAAATCCATTTTAATAGAATTCATGCATTAAAATAGTTTTTGAAATATAAACAATTTAATTTACAGGTGCGAAAATTGTTATTTTTAGATACTTTATCTCAGGAATCAGGTGTATATGAAATATACAAGATTCTGACTATAAACTTGATTAAATACTTATTTTATTAAAATATGTTATATGAGCACAAATATTTTATAATAAATTGAATTTCTTTTATTGATTTAAACCTCGTTGATTGTTACTTCCATAAAAAATAAATAATCCTTTAAATTATATAGAATATTAAAAACGATTAAAAACTAAATAAATAATTTTATACAATTTATACACTTTTTTAAATCATTTTTTTTATCAATTTTACCGATTTTCTTTATAATTAAAAGCATACTAAGCGTATTATTATAATTAAATAAAAACCCATTTCACATTTTTTTTTCTAAAAAAAATCATTGACACTACGTTGTGCTTAATGTAATAATTTTTAAAATATTTATATAAATTTCTTGTACCTTTGAATTTTGGTGAACCAGAATTACCTGGTATAAGAATCCTAGATTCACATGCCTATTTCTTAATCCTATTTTTTTTAACAATTCTTAATTTCTTAATACTATCATTTTATTAAATTTTAAATACCAAAAGAAAAAAAATTTTATTCCTAAATTGCAAAATTTATTTCCATAATTTCTAAAAATTTCTAATAATTTTACATAAAAATTATAATAATGATATTCATAGGAAAAAAAATCTCTTTATAAAAATAATAATTCTACTATTATTTTTTGTCTTATTATTTAATTTTCGACCACATCAACTATATGCAATATTGTGTTGATTGACCCCGCCTTACAAATATCTATTTAAAAATTATGCAAGACTATGATGGTATTAATTCCAAAAAATCGTTTTTAATTCTTATATATTAAAATAAAATATCATAATAAAAAAAACTAGACATGAATTTGGTATAAAAAGTAAATTATTTTATTTATAGGCAAAATATATTTAAAAAAATACAGATTTTTAAACGTATTAGCATATAATATCTTCCAAGAGTTGTTCTGTCATCCTAGATTTTCGCGGTTGAAAGAATGAATTTCAAATGTGAAAAAGATCTTTCAACGCTAGCCTATATTAAATATAATTATTATGTAAATTCATTTGGGTTGCAGGAACAGTAAATAAGATTTTGGACAAAATATATAAATCCAGGGTGCTGCGTTGCAGCTTAGCAGACTCCCAAAAAATGCAAAATATTTTCCTTCTTATCCAATCTTTTAAAATCGCCAAATCCAGTAATTATCACTCCAATATTTTTCTCTACAATCGTTCGTCCTCTTTTAACTATTTTCTCCTGTCTTTCTTTTAAGTGGTAATTTCTCTAAATCAACTTGTTTAATAACTTCACCCCAGCTATTATCATCAGATAAAATGATCGTGGATATGGTTCTAATCCGACTCTATAAATTAACAAGATGTTTTACCATCATCACTAAATAATATCTATAATATTGAAGGATTTATACCATTTATATTTAAATAAATTGAAAAATATTTAAAAAAATCTTATTTACATTATCAATATTTGTATTTACGATTATACGTATATTAATATATGATTATAAAAATACACTGAATCCGATTAAACCCGCGTTCAAAAAATTCCGTGTTAGGTTTGGGTTTTTAGAAATTTCCTCAGAAAAAGGAATCAAGTTCGGTTCGGGTTCGAAACCCTGCACGATAGTATAATTCATTATATATTGATGATGTAATATCAAAATAGGCAAATATTCATTGGTTAGTTATTATAAAAATCGTAAAAAACCCCTATTAATAGGATATTAATAATGATAAAATTTATAGGTATAATAATCTATTCGAGGATATCATAAATGTTATAAACAGTTGTTTTTCTTATAGTACATACATACCTGCGGAAATAATATGAAACATAATAATAATGTAAACCAGGTCAAAAAAGCTAATTTTCCCAATTAAATTGCAAATAAATAAAATCATAATTTATTCTAGGTTTTACAAGAATTATAGTTAGAATTTTATTTTTAAAAATTAATTATTTATCGATGCCTCCTAATCTTGATCATGGGATTATTTAAAGGATCCAACATAGGATTATGCAAAAGATCATTTTTCTCTTGTTCGTATTCGAGAATTTGTTCCTCTTCTAAAATATTAAAAAGAGGGATTGGGGGGTGGGGGAGGGGGTGGGGATTAAAAAGAATATTAAATTTGCTGATAAAAATAGATATGAATGTAAAGAGGATGGGATGGTCCTGATAGAAATGAGAATTGATGTGTTGGGCAAATCTATGAATACATGATCATTATTAAAAATAAGTTAAAAGTAATCAGATTGAGAAAGTAATTCTGAACAGAATCTAGATAAATAAAAGAATAGAGTTCATTATATAATTTTTTTTTATTTTAGCAGAGATGACCGACCTAAAAAGGGTCAAGGAAGTGGTCTGTCTCGTTTCACTCCAATAAAATAATAAAAATCCTTTTAGGTAATTTGGCAATAGCCGGTTTAAAATTTAATCATATATAACAAACATCCTTAATCCAATTATGATCTAATATCCACTTTCTAAATTTGTTTCCTTCTTTCTTCCTAACTTTCTGATTTATAGTAAATTTTATTTAGCAATCAATCTTCTCTATTCAATGTATAATTTATATTCTTTCCTATTCATTTTATCTTTTTCATCTTCTATCTCTTAAAACAATTCTGCGCTTAATAATAAAATATACCTAAATTTTCGACTAAATCACTCGAGTATGGACCGTACCTTGACGTGCGATGGAAGAAAACCACGAAAAATAAGAATGCCAAAACGAGCGATAATATCAAGAGCATAAATTGAGAAGTGCCCAGCCGCCTTCTATAGCTTGGATAATTGCCACTTTTACGAATAAATAAAGTAATATAATTTGTTTGAGAATTGACGAGTTATGGGTATATATTATTTATTTTCCTGCTTTTCGCGTATTAAAATTCATTGCTACTTACGAAGCGTTTATAAGCAAGTTAATTATAATATAACTGCAAACCAAATTCTACAATGTTAGTAAAGATAACGCGTCGATCTAAGATAATTTCCTAAGACAAATGGGTTAGATTTTAAGTTAGCGCGATATATTTTATTCTTTTTCTCTAGCCTTTTTACATTTTGATTGCCAGACTTAGCGAAAAGTCGCCGAAGAATTCAGCCTTTACTATGTAAATGATTAAAAGAACTAATGAAATTTTTTTACGTGTTAAAAGTCAACTTCCTGAAGAACAATTTGAGTTTTCGGGCCACTGCCCCTTCTGTCAATTTATCATTCTTGATCTCCATCCTGCTATTCCCCTGGTGATAATAATTGTCCACGAAAGTCGATTCGTCGCGGTTAGTGTGCCTGGCATTTTGATGCTGTCGCGTGACTGTGGGGTTAAATTGCCCGGGAGAAACAAATTCGGATTTTAGCATTGATGATGGTGTAGTCAAACGGTCCGAGTCATTGCTAGTTTTGTTTTTGTTGGCATAGACACTGGGGTTAACGCGCGGATCTTTATCTAAATTTTCGAAGTGATAGCGATAAGATGGGTCATTAAACAAAATAATAGATATATACGACTCTACAATATTGGAGTGCTGACAAAAGTAAACTAATGATAACTATGTGCCAAAAGTATTTCAGTGATTTTATATGAAAGGAATATCGTTTAGGCTGCTAATAGGATCCGCTCCAGTACAATTTAAAAGCTGATCGATTTTAAGAATCTGTTTTAGAGATCAATTTTCTTTACTAAAATGAATAATTCCTATATTATTATCATGAATTAAAGATTAAAAAATTTATATCATAGACAGTAAAAAGCGATCAGCTGTTAAAGAGTGCCAGATAGGGTCCCACTATGAATTCAGCCTTATTCATTTTTTGAAAAACTTCTTTCGAAATTATCATAAAAATGTAAAATATTGAAAATAAATAGAACATAAGATTATAATATTTGAGTTATATGCTACATCATCTTTTTAATATTAAATAATTACATAGAATAATTTACATAATTCAAGTTAGTCAAATATAAGCAATTAATTATTATAGCAGACATAAAGTCAGTTAAATTAAAGTTTAGACCTAATAAAGGATTGCAGTAAAATAGCCGAGATATTCAATTTTTAAATATGACATATCCTTAAGAACTATATCACAGAGACCTGCAGGCCCAGCCCTAAGCCTGGCTTGGATAAATTATATTAAAAATATACCCAAACCAGGCCATATATTTAAAACCGAAAAATTTTTTTTAAATAAAATTCAGGCCCGATCAAAAATTTATTTTTAAAAAAAATCCGGGCCAGCCTTTGCAAATGGTACCTCTGCAGGTCTCTCACATATATTACAAATTTTTATAAAAAAATAACAGATAATTTTTGTATATTTTATTATATACCAAAGTTGACAGAATGATTAAGGGCTGGCAAGGAATCGTTTTGCTTAGGGGAAAAATCTGGAGAAATCTGTTAAAAATTGTTAATTTAACTATTTTTAAAATCAAATTAATGCTATGCAATCAAACGAATATGTGATTTTTTTGTGGAAATATCAGCAATGACTTTAAAAAAATATATAATTAAATCCTAAATAATTAACCCCCCCCCCCCGCCACCCTTTCACCTGAAGAAATGTCAGGATTTTTAGAGAGGATTTGAGATTGCTGAGACTTGGAATCAAGGCAGGACAATAAATATAGGAGTATGAATGAGTGTTAAGAGGATTCTCACCATCCTTAAATGGATGAATGCAGAATAAAGAATTGATAACTATTTTATATAGCTTTTTAAATCTAAGCCATTTAAAAAAAAATATATATTACTTTATTTTATGCTTATCTATCAAAGGTTTCATTTAATAAATTTAACTACACTTATATTAATTATATTCCTCACCAATGTCAAATCAAAGGGAAATTTTGTGTCTTTGAATGAATTAGCAAAATGATTTCTTAAATTCTCGGCCAATGGGGATTTAACGTTATTCGAAAAAAATATGCACTCCTTGCATGTTGGGCAGGTATAACCATTTGGAGCAGTTGTGTTGGGTAATGTAGAATAATGTTGATCCAAGCAGTCAGCATGGAATATGTCTAAATCATGGTTTAATTGTATAATTTAAACAAATTTATATAAAATGATAATAAACATTCTTTTTAATTAACAATAAACACTTTGCCCAGTCTTTTTTTCATGAAATCCTATCATATAGACTTTTATAATAAAAATGTTAATTAAGATCCTAACAAATATGACATTTATTCAAAATTAATAAAAATATTGAAGTTAACAAAATTACAGTTTCTATCATTTAAACATATTTTATTACAAAAATGTCATTGATATCTTGCTATATTTAAATTAAAAAATATTAAAATCATAACAAAAAAAATGTGAAAATATTCAAATGTGTTTTGTTTTATCTCTTATAATATTGGGAACAAAATTGAATAAATTGTATATTTATTTTAAACCTAAGCATAGGAATCGTATTGTTGGTTTATCAATTAGCATATGATGGCATAAAGAGCATGTTGCATCATAATCACTATCCTGCAGCCATTGTAAATATGATTGAACCACACACTTATAACAATCAATAAAATAAATTTTATTTTAAAATATATAGAATATACATCATATATAAATCTAAATTTAAATTTTAATAAAAATCATAAATTAAATAATTAGTATATTTTTATTTTAAATAAAAGTATCAGTTTAAAAAACCACATTTTAAGTGGTTTTCTGAATTAATAACTATTTAACATAACTACTTGTGAATGATCCGAAACCAAGCAATGTTCACAAACATTGACTCTATGCTCAAAACAAAATAAGGTCGAAACTTTTCTTCTATGGCATTTACATAAACCCATAAAGTATGTTATTATATTTTATTTTTTTTTAGTAAAATATGGATAGAAGTTTAGCATAAAACCTGCTGTTCGCAATGTTGGCGAAAAATAAAATTATAATATTATTGGACAAGAAGAAAAACGTTCAATTTGTGAATGGCTTTATTAGAAAGTATTAATCCAGAATAATTTATTATAATCGAATTGAGTGATTGTATTAAAATATAAGAAAAGAAAGTGATTATTTTATTGTGTATATTTTAACCAAATCTCAATATATATATATATCGTAATATATAATTTATGGTAAAATAAATTGTGGCTAAAGGCTTCGTATATAAAAATACAATAATATATTATTAAGTGTAACTGACATTTTAAATATAAGTAATAAAATAATAGCGTACAAAAACGCACATGCAACATGCACTCCCTCCAAAAAAAAAAATATAAAAAAAAAATTAAAGTCTTGAAAACACAACATGGTACAAAAAAATGGGGAAGGAAAGAACTCGTTTAGCATGCGAGAGGTAATTTATTTTTAAGAATGAAAATATATGTATAAAGGGGAATTGGCACCATAGTTGTACATGTTAGGTTTTAATGTAATTACCCTTACAAAAGGTATAAATTACACTATCGATAGGTACAATTCACACTATAGGTGGCCAATAAACAATAAATATATTTGGAATAAAAATTGATATAATGAAGAAAATTATTTAAAATTGGCACCATAGTTGTACATGATAGGTTTTAATGTAATTACCCTTACAAAAGGTATAAATTACACTATCGATAGGTACAATTCACACTATAGGTGGCCAATAAACAATAAATATATTTGGAATAAAAATTGATATAATGAAGAAAATTATTTAAAATTGGCACCATAGTTGTACATGATAGTTTTTTATGTAATTATCCTTACAAAAGGTATAAATTACAATATCGATAGGTACAATTCACACTATAGGTGGCCAATAAACAATAAAAATATTTGGAATAAAATTAATATAATGAAGAAAATTATTTAATCAAAAAAAAAACAATCATGAAAATATTTGATAAAATTTGGGGATGGTGATAAAAAATATAAGAAAAGCGTATTATCATAGAAAACAATTCTAATTAAAGAAACATTATGATCTAAATTAACAATTTTGATCTTAGAAAATCTGAATTTCCAATGACATTACTGATCCTCTCAGTGACAATACCCCCACGTCATAATTGATTGAAGCTCACTTTAACAAAAACGGAGTTGTGTAAAGTTAATTCTCAAAATTTTATTCTTTTAAAATTAAGGTCGTAAATCAAAGTCATTGTCATTAAAAAAAATGTTTTATTATTTTTTTTTTATATCAACCGATTCCTAATCGAAGCGATAACGGATTATTAAAAGTTAAAAAATTCACTCTATCTCCTATCTCATTATTTATAATAGTGTTTACATCAACGTTGAATTTGATTATGT
This sequence comes from Gordionus sp. m RMFG-2023, assembly GCF_954871325.1. Taxonomy (NCBI): domain Eukaryota; kingdom Metazoa; phylum Nematomorpha; class Gordioida; order Chordodea; family Parachordodidae; genus Gordionus; species Gordionus sp. m RMFG-2023. The sequence continues at coordinate 85,629,908 of NC_088775.1, forward strand.
CAAATTCTTTAATCCAGTCTTGACCACATAGAGGTGGTCCCTCCCCATCCAATACATAAAAATTTAAATATTTAACTGTATTCAAATATTTAACCTTAATATTCGAGACCTGACCAACGACTGTGATAGGAGAACCCTCATAAGAGAATAATTTTATAGAACAATTTTCCAACTCAATTTCTTCAAAATTCTCCAATTTTTCAAAATCTTTAATGGGCAAGGATGTCACTGGAGAACCCGTATCTATCAAAAAGAAAAATTAAGATTATTAAGTTGCATATTAATCATAAAATCATTAATAAAATTTATCTTATTCCTTGGCCTTAAATTATATGGCGTTTGTATAATTTCTTGTTTTTTTAAATTGTTGTTGTTGTTGTTGTTATCGTTGTAGTTGTTGTTTTTGTTGTTGTAGGTCCTACCATTATGCTTGTTTTCATTCCATGACGTATAGAATTGTGCACCATATCTGTCATCTATTCTCCATGTATCTTTTTCAATGAAGGACTTTTTATTATTAAACTCCAATGATTGACATTTGACAATAATCTCCTCAATTATAATCAAGTCTGTCGTGTTCTCTTCTACCAATCTTGTTTTCAATCTCTCATTGTGACAATTAATAATGAATTGAACTGCTATCAATTCTGAATTAAGGCCAGATCCGCACACTTTCAGCCTATCCAGATATTCTCTGGATGACTCTAATCTATCTGGTTTAGTACTAAAAACTTCCATTATACGTGTAATTTTGTTCTTTTCAACCTTTTTTTGAATTAAATCCTTTATTTGTTCATAAGATAAATTATCAATCGAATCCATTATACTCACCGCCAAATCTTTATTAATTGTCTCGAACAGTTTATACTTCTTAGTAGGTTCATCAGTTATGTTTTCGGCAATAAATTTTAGGTCACGGGTTTTGAGTAAGACTTTTATGTTATTATTACTATCCTCCACCATATTGGACAAGAAGAAAAAGGTTCAATTTGTGAATGGCTTTATTAGAAAGTATTTTTCCAGAATAATTTATTAGAATCGAATTTGAGTGATTGTATTAAAATATAAGAAAAGAAAGTAATTATTTTATTATGTATATTTTAACCAAATCTCAATATATATATATCGTAATATATAATTTATGGTAAAATAAATTGTGGCTAAAGGCTTCGTATATAAAAATACAATAATATATTATTAAGTGTAACTGACATTTTAAATATAAGTAATAAAATAATAGCGTACAAAAACGCACATGCAACAAATATCATTGGCTCAAATATCGTTAAGCTGCATTCATGATGTTATTAAAGATACTAACGTTATTAAAATTTTAAAATATACTGAAAATTTGGCCTAATAAAACGTATTGAGTTAAATTATTTAAATTTAAGGCCCCCATCCAGTGTCATACATATAAAGGCTGGGGGGCTTCGCCCCTCAAACTCCCCTTTAACAGGGCTTCGGACCTATTGCCCAGCATTTGGCGGGGTTTATCTTAAAAATCATATTTGTTTTTCTTAAAATATAAAAGTCCTAATTTGTGATCATTTTAATTAGTGTTGTTAAGCGGCTCGATTTGAGCTAATTTTTATAAAAAGCTAACTCAATATTTTGGCCAAAAAAATAATGCCCAAGCCTAGAGATTTCATGAATAATGTCTAAACAAGTATTTTTTGAACGTAAGATCCAATTTTTTTGCTCTAGGGGAACCATATCTTCGATAATATATAATAAAGATATTTTTTAAATGCTATAATAATATTTTATTATAATTTAGTAGATTATTCTCAATGACTTTATAATAATACTATCCAGAATAATTTAAATACTAATATAATATCCTTCCATAAACATCAAAACCAGAAAAATATAAATATTCATGGTATTTATTGGATATAAAATCACTTTTGAGTCTTTTGAACGTATAATCTAAAAAAATTATTTTGCTCTAGGGGAGGTCCACACCCGACCCAATCATTTTTATTTAATTCCGTATCAGGTCAATTCAGCGAAACTTATATCGCGAAACACTTTTTCGCTAAACTTTTATCGTGTCGTTTATCGCTAATGTAGTTTATCGCGAAGGAATTTTCTAGCGAAGACAATATCGCGAACTTATTATCGCGAATTTATTTCCGTGAAACCTTAACCGCGAATACTTTATAGCGAATACATTCTAGCGAAACTTTGATCGCGAACTCGTTATAGCGAATTTATTTTCGCGAAACTTTAACCGCGAACTTTATAGCGAATACATTTTGGCGAAACTTTGATGAATCTATTTCCGCGAAACCTAAACCGCGAAAACTTTAGAGCGAATACATTTTAGCGAAACTTTGATCGCGAACTCGTTATAGCGAAACTTTAATCGCGAACCATTTATAGCGAATTTTCCCGCGAATGTATTTGCGCGAAATTATTATAGCGAGCGCATGACAGCGAAAATTGCAAATTCATTTTAAGTGAAATTAATATATTCAATATCAATTTACCAACCGAAGTTTCTTAAATCATAAAGCGAATGTTTTAAGAATATTTTATTACGTTTTGTTTTTAACAAGCATGTAACCTCTATATGATGTGATAGAAAATATATTAGTCTTTCTGGTCTCACTCACTCATGATTGTAAGTATGGAATGGACATTTTGGGTTAAGTTTTTACCAGAAAAATTTAACCCCCCCCCCCCCCCGCATAAAATTTTAAAGTGTGTTTATGTCATTTAAAGTAAATGAAATACAATATAGATAAAAAAATAATATTGAAAGCTAAGAATTTTTTATTGATTTTCTCAGATCATTTTTAAAAATTATAGAAGATTTTACTGAGATAATGCACATCGATATAACTTTCTGATATAATAATAACTAATTCATTTGAATATTTTGATCTATCCTTTTTCTTCTTTTCGCATTTTAATAAATAGAAATAACCGCAAAGTTATTGATTAATCAAAAAAAAAAATTCAAAATATTCTATTAGATTACATAAATTTGTAATATTTATGAAGAATAAATTATAGAAATAAATCATTAGATCTTTTTTGCTGATTTCACAAGTCTAACTAAAACAATATAAAAATTAAAAAACATAAAATAGTTTTCATCATTTTTTAAAATAATACCAGTTCAATTTAAATCACAGCGTTTTTATGAAAACACCGCTAATCGCTTCTACTCAATTTGTAAGCACATTTACTCATTTTTTCTAATAAAATGGAATTAAAAAAAATCAGAATTTTTTGAAAATAAATAGAAAATGTTCCAAATCAAGAAAATAAAGATATTCCAATATCGGGAAACCAGGGCAAAATGGAGTGTTTATTTATTTACTCTTAGATATTTTACCACGACAAGGGTGAAGGGGGGGGGGAGTGGTTTATTAAAAACATTTTCTAAATTTTGAGAAGAGTATATAAATGAAAGATTGGCTATATTTTAATTATAGATTAAATAGGTGTCTTATTCAATTTTCTCATTTTGTAAATTGCAAAAATTTTTAGGCCCGGTCATACCTCCCATATTCTAAGAGTGAGGTGGGATTTTTAATGACTAAAAGGATAAAAATTGTAATTTTTTTAAAATTATAATTTATAAATTTAAATTTGAATATTATCCTTATTTATAAAGTCAAAATATATATAAATTAGATCCAAATCTACATATTTATCGGAAGGAATTTATTTTATTTAAAAGTTTATTATATATAAAAATAAATTTTAACTCTTAGCAATTCATGTCAAAATTCTGCTTTACCATTAATTCGGCCTCTAATAAATTAAATGAGACCGAAAAAGGATTTTTTCGCCTAATCATATTCATTAAACTTATCTCTGAGCCAGCATTTGAATGTAGAATTTAAAATAAATCTTTACATATTTTTTAGGCTTATGTTTACATTTTTATTTAATTCTTTCAAAATATTCTAACTTGATCGTATTATTCAAAATCAACGGTTTAAGCTATTTATATCTATAATCACCATAATAGTTTGATAATTCTGAGTAATTTCTTTATATGCTTCAACTTGTGTATCAGAATAAAGGAATAGACAAAATTTATATATTTTAATATCAGCGCCGTTAAATTTGGCGGCTGAATAGTTCTACGAACTAGTTGTAAATTATATCAATATTTCTTGCTTTATTAGTACCAATTGAGTATTTAAACGAGTATATAGTAGCTCGTAAAAGGAAAAAACTTAAGTAACAAAATTTTGGCAAATCTATGATTTAAGCGACTGAAATAATTTCCGAATATTTTATTGTTACGTATTAATTATAATTTAATTCGTTTAATAGACAGTATAAAGAAAACGTTTATTACCAAAATAAGAAAAATTGCCTAATTTGGCATTATTGATAGAATGGAATATAGCTGGTTTGCGCTAATATTTATTAATTCTTCAGTCATTTTTTACACACAAAAAGGTAACTGTACTATAAGAGAAATAAAATCTATATCACCCATTAAAGCGTAAAATCAAGCAAATTTCTGGAAGCATTTAATTTGGAACTTAAATCAATAATTGAAATTTATTACATTGATTCTTCAATTCGTTTGGTAGATAGTTTTTAACGATAAAATAAGATAAAATTGCCACGATTGGCTACATGCGAAAACAAACAAATATTTTTGGGTGAGCTCATACCATATGAAATGTCAGATTAGTACTTACTATTCCATCAATCAGTTTTTCTTCAATAAACAAAAACTAGTTTTAATAAGAGAAATAGACAATAGCACACCTTTAAGTATGTATGAACCAAAAGTTATTAGAATTTAAAAAATTTGAATCAAATTTAGATTGAACAAAGAATCTAAAGAAAGCAATTATAATAAAAAAATTAAATGAAATATCTTAAAAAAATATTACATCATTATTTATAAAATCAACTTTTTTCCTATTTCAAAATATGAGGATTTAAAGATAAAAGGCTAACTCGATATTTTAACCAAAAGAAAATAAAGCTTAGAAACTTTTCCGACAGATGACATAACTTGGGCAACTTTGGGAAATGTTATATCAAAATGAGATGGATTGGTTATGGTAAAATTTAAAACAATTAGGATAGCTAATTATTTTCATCAAGCGAATAGGTTGAGCTATTGTTTAATAAAAATAAATTAGATTATTTTTAATGCCTAAAAAAAATAAAAATAATTTTAAAAAATATAACCAAAAAAAATGATGTATTTTAATTTTAGTTTTATTTTTATTATACATGACATGCATGACATGAAGCCACCCAAGCTCAATTACATTGTTATCAAATCAAATGAGAATATAGTATATTAAAAAAAGGGTTAGGGTACCTTTTCAGGGGCAATTATTTTTGTTATTTTTTAATATTATTTTTTGATTTTTTTATGCGATTTTTTTTATGTAATTTTTTTATGAAAACTATTGTTTTTATGTTATTTTTTTATGATTGGTTCATTTTCTTATTGGTTAATTTTTTATTTAAGATATTTTTAAATTAATATATCTTTTTTTATTTAAGATATTTTAAAATAATTTTTTTATAGATATTTTCGAAAATATAGATTATTAAATCGTTTTGATGTTTTTATTCATTTTATTAATGATTGTAGATTATTAAATCGTTTTGATGTTTTTATTCATTTTATTAATGATTTTATAAATTTTAATAGTATATTTCAATTTAATGAATAAATTATTTCGATTGTTATGCTTAAATTTTATTTATTTTTGGAATCTTCCTTTAATTATAGTGTTATCACTAAAAAAAATTAAATTCTTTATACAAATTTTAGAAAAAATTATTCATATTAAGTTTGTATAGAAGGAATCATATTAAGTTTGTATAGAAGGAATCATGTTAAGTTTATATAGAAGGAATCATATTAAGTTTGTATAGAAGAAATCATATTAAGTTTGTATAGAAGGAATCATATTAAGTTTGTACAGAGGGAATGTATAGAAAGAATCAACCAAATAAATTTTAAATAGCGAAGTTTCATCTATCAAAAATTTAACCCCAAACCTACCCGCATTGTACATAATCTAATAATTTTACCCCTTACCCCTAGCCTTCCCCCTTTGCCCCCATTCACTTCCTTTAAATAATTGTACGAATTTTAAATTTTAGAAAAAATTATTTTAAAATATCTTAAATAAAAAAAGATATATTAATTTAAAAATATCTTAAATAAAAAATTAACCAATAAGAAAATGAACCAATCATAAAAAAATAACATAAAAACAATAGCTTTCATAAAAAAATTACATAAAAAAAATCGCATAAAAAAATAACAAAAAATCGCATAAAAAAATAACAAAAAATAACATTAAAAAATAACAAAAATAATAACAAAAATAATAAAAAAAATAATAACAAAAATAATTGCCCCTGAAAAGGTACCCTAACCAAAAAAAGTAAACCAAATGCCAATATATAAATAATAATAATCTTAAGGAATTTTAGAGCTATAATATAACAAAATTAATTCAACCAATTTTTTTCCAAATTTTTATAGCAAGGTCAATATCGTAACTTGAATTGCGAACTCATTGGAGGAGCATCATTGAAATTAGAGGGGGGATAGTTAGTTATGAAATAATTATCATTATTTGAATAAAATTGGAACGGGATGAATGGTATTTTCTTTTTTTAATTATTTATATTTGGTAGGAGGTTAAAAGTTTTGAGAGGGTTGATATCATTTATAGATATGTATACAAGCCCCTGATTATATTCTCCGCAGTTCTTTTCTTAAGTTATAATTGGAAATAGTATAGCAAGTATTATCTTATATTTAGATCCCTTTAGGTCATATTTTTTTATATCTAATTTACATATTGAATAAATATCCTTACAAAATAAATTTCATTATAAAAAGTTATTTAAAAAATGATTTTTTTATTTATTGAATTTGTGAAGGAAAAAGTAAAGCATTGCCATATCATATCGTCTAAACCAATAGTTTGTTTGTTAAATATATAACTGAAGTGTAAAATTTTAAAAGAATCACTGATTTGGACAAAGACTGGTTAAAAATAACCATGGAAAAAAAACATCGGACAAAAACAACCCAATATAAAAAAAATTACATGCTTTAATAAATAAAAGGAAATGTAATCCTCGTTTTAAACTTTGCCCTTTAGTGTAATACTTGAGTATTATTTTATAATAATGTTGCTCATCAAAAATGATCATATTTGTAAGGGAAAACAACTATATGACTCAAGGGCTAGGAATATGAATTTTAAAATAATTTTATAATGCATGACGAAAGGTAGTTATTTTTGAAATATTAATCGTGGGATTGATGTGGTAGAGAAAGACTGCATCACATATAAAAGAATTTGTAAATACTCTCAAGCTAAATTTTATACCAAAGTAGACCTTCCTATATTTTTGTCACAAAAAAATAATGCAAATATAAAAAATTTGGGACTATTATATAAAAACAAACAAAATTTTTATTATAAGAATTTAAAAAATTAAACATTCAATGTTGTGTTAATAGCGATTCCTTTAAGATGATCTAATCTTGATCGATTTTCGAAGTCAGAAACAATTGTTACTATTCTCGCATGTAGATTTCGATATTTTTTTCTGAGGGTGTTTCACCAGAATTATATTGAGCAATTTTTAACTCTGTCAACCCCTGTTGTTTTTTTAAGCCTAGAATATAAATTATATAGTTTATTAGTAAATCTTTATACTTTTTAAATCATTTTAAAATAATAGATATATAGATAACTTGATATTAATTTCCACATGTTTGGATGGTGACTTGTTAGGAGGGAACTGAAGCATCTATGCCTTCAACCGCGTTTTTTCGCTTCCCCATTTAGAGTTGATTGGTAACAATTCCATAGTTCAATATTAAACAAAGCAGATAGTCTGCCTTTTCCAAACATTTTACCAATGTAAGCTTTTCCAAAAGTTTCAATTAGAGGCTGAAGTAACAATTGATTATTAGAATAAAATTCAGAGTTTTTTAGTAATTCAAATGTTCAACTACATTTAAAAGTGGCACAAATGACAAGCAAACCATCATTCTAAGTTGTATATTATATTCCACATCTGTTTTATATTTCTGCGATATTTCTGCGATATTTCTGGATATTTTTGAATGTTTCGCCTAAAGGATTGGCCAAAATAGAAATAGCAACATTTGTGTTGCGAACTGGGAAACACTTCATTGAAAGCTTTTACACTGGCCATTTCAAAATCCGTCATAAATTTTTTTGGAGTTGATTTTAAGTTGTCAATAATAGTAAATATTCTTTTATATGTTTCATAATCCTTTCTATTGATCAATATATATATGAGAGGTAAAACATTATTATTTTTAATCCCATGAATTGTATAAATTTGCGTAAATAAAGGTGGCGACGATTTAAATTTATCATCAGAAAACCAATGTTCGCATGAAGCTAAGAAGTCCAAATTATTTTCTTGTTCCAAATATGATAACACGGGCAGGAACCTAGCACACATGATAAATAAATAAGCAATTATAATAAAGTGTTTCTTATCGGGCAGCTTATCGCAATAAAAATGAAAGATTTAGTAATATTTGTTCAAAAAATTTATAGAAAATCTTACCGGACCATCATCATGAAGTATGAAATCCTCATACTTATCTGCAATATTCATGCGGGATAACCAGCTCATTAAGGCTGCTAGGATTCGGAGGTGCAAAGTTTGAACTCCGCGTTCGTTGAATTATTTCATAAGATTCGGTGATGGTAGTGCCATTGATATAGAATCACTTAATTGAGATACGTGTTTCGCCACAATAAAGTTTGGAGTTTCCATAATTAAAAAAAAGGTATTGCCGAAATTTAAAAAAAAAAATTTTCTCCTCTGGCTGGTGCCTCCTTTGGTTATAAATTATAAATATTTGGCCATTCTTTCCTCTTTATTTCGGAGTCTTATAAAAATACGTTATCAAGCAAAAATAAGGAGATCTTAACCTTTAAAAATTATTTGTTCCGCCTGGATAAAGTAGTCTTAGATACTAATTATTATGAATGCATTAATCAAGATATATTTAAATGTCCCGTACGACTTACGAAAAAAAATGGTAAGATAAAAGATAATAAAGAAATACACAATCATTCAGAAAATCCTTCTTCCTATTTGCAACTGATAACTATGGGCCATTTTTCTCTCCCAAAATGAATCAAATAACAAGAATTAACTGCTTTTACATAATTTTATGGGCAACAAATTTGCTCAATTTCTTTTTTATTTCTGACTCCTTCTCCCCCGCTTATATAAACATTGCCTCCATGAGAGAATTTAGAGAGAGAAAATATTAAAATATAATTAAAATACATTTTAAATTTTGAATAATCTATTTGTTCTTTTCTATCAAATGTTTTTCAGCATACTTCCATTTCTGAATAGTGACAATTATTACCAGAGTTGTGATTCCGTTAGGGTTCGGTTTAGATTTGGTTCAATGTAAAATAATTAAGTGATCGATTAGGGTCAGGGTTCTGATGGGTTCTGTATAGTGGAATATTTTTTGCCTGAGTTTGGTTCCAAGATTAGCTTGGGTTTAGGAATATTTTGTTTATAGGAAAAAATTTATATATTCAAATTACAATGTATAAAAAATAAAAATTTCAATATATAGGCAAAATATATTAATAATACAAAGCTTAATCATGTATCAATTTAAAATTTATTATTTAGACTCTACCATCATATCTTCCAAGAATTGTTTGCTCATCCTCGATCTTTGAGGTGAAAGAATGAATTTTAAATATGATAAAAATCTTTCAACGCTAACCTATATTAAATATATTTACTTAAAAATATGATAAATTACCTTGGATTGCAGGAATAGCAAATAAGATTTTGGACATATAAATCCAGGGTGCTACAGCTTAGCATACTCTTAAAAGTGTAAAATATTTATATTCTTGTCTCATCTTTTAAAACCGTCGAATCCAATAATTATCGTTCCAATACTTTTCCCTACATCTTTTTGAGTATTTTCCGTTCTTTAAGTTGTATCAATATATCTGAATCATCTTGCTCAATAAATTTATCTGAACTATTTATATGATAATATGGCGTGGATGTGGTTTTTATCCGACACTTTAAATTAACAAGATGCCTTTTCGAACAAATCTTATCGTCATCACTAAAATATCTGTAATATTTAAGGATTTATAACGTTTATATTTAAATAAATTGGAAATATTAAAAAAATATAATTTAATTTTTATAAAAGAATGATGGTTAAAACTGATGGAGTGTTTTCATATGAGGCCATCTCTGTAGGGAAATTAAATAGTTCCAGAAATTCTAGATATATTTCTATATAATTCTAATATAATTTTCTTAATTGGTATTTTGTAAATGATTGGTATATGTTCTCAAATAGGGTTTGAGCAATATTGTCCTTTCAAACATTTGGTATGTTGAATTATAACGTGTTTGTATATCCAAAATTGGGTGAGGAAATTTTATGGTTAAAATTTTTTTCGAGTTTATTAAATCTAGATAAGAAATTTTTAAAATTTTCTGATTTTTTTAAAGTTTTATAAGGGTTCTAAGGCAGCCATAACAGCCAAATTAAATTAAAATATAAATGCTAAATGATAACTTGCATTGTCTAATGTAATACAAAAAAATCAATTTTAAATTTTACTTTTAATACAGAATTAAAAATATTATAAATATTAATAGAATTATGTGCTGATTTCAAAGGGATGAAATCTAATAAATGATTTAATTTAAAATCATTATCAATATAATAAATTGTTATGCCCATAAAGTTTATATTATTTGGAGAACCATATGTCCATTGTTAAGGAAAATTTAGATGTAATATTAGATATTTATAGACCTGTGCGCCGGCCGGCCGCCGACCTTTTTGGTTAAGCCAAAAACGCCGCCGAAATTTCTTTCTACCTTTTTATTCTAATAATTGGTCAACATCACTCTTGTAATTTTTTAATGTCAATCAGGATTTTGATGAATTTTTATTTTCTACTATTTTAAAATCTTAATTATATTGACGTCATTATAGAATTCAATCAATCAAAAATCTAATTCCAAAAGTTACCATAATTTTACATATTTTTAAAATGGATGCATCTACTTTAATAATTTAAATAATTTTGTATCCTAACTCGATAATAAAAAATCCATAATCTGGAAATTTTTTGAAAAAGAATTAGAGAAATTATTACTGCTCTAAGATATAATACTGCAGAGGTTGAATTTGAATTCGAGGAATATCAAAGAAAAAGAATTAGAGAAATTATTACTGCTCTAAGATATAATACTGCAGAGGTTGAATTTGAATTCGAGGAATATCAAAGAAAATGCCTAAGTACAATAGATTTAACATCAGACATATTAGATCTTGACAGCATTGATCCATACCTGGATACTCGGTTTCAAATTGGCAAGTCCAATGATAATAATAACAATAATTCCACGCATATGAAAACCTTAAAATTAAATATCCCAACACGTTGGCATAGTATAATAATTATGCTAGAAAGCATATCTGGATTAAATAAGAATTTAATTAATAATGTTTTGAAAAGAATTGGGAAGCACTTTCTCAAATTATGAATCTGATCTGGTAGAAGAACTATTAGCATTTCTTTCAAAATTTAAAGCAACTGTCGAATTTCTTTCAGTACTAAAAGGGCCTACTTTAAACTTGGCGTTACATTTTAGAAGTGAAATTGAACCACATTTAATAGTAAATGATAGTGATAGATCTGAAATTATTTCACTTAAGGAAAATATGCTAAAAAAACTTGCGTTACGATTTCCGGATTGTAATCTGCAAGTAATATTATATAAATATATTCTTTTATTTTTTATTTAAAATTATGTATTGGCTTCTCTTTTAGATCCAAGATTTTAAAAATTGACAATTGTGTCAAAGTATTTAATAGAGCAAAATTGCTCAGCTTCAGAATTTATAATAAAACATCTTTAACTTATAGAGAATGATGATAATCAGGTAGTAAATATAGCTAGATGAATTACTAAATTCAAGTTGTTTGACAAAATTGGCAAATAAACATTCAACAAATATAAATTATGATTCCAAGTTAGGTGACTTAGAACAAGAATGCCACAGTTTTCTTGGAAAACGACATTCACAAGATATGGACGTTCTAAATTTTTGGAGAGAAAAGAAGCGTGAACTTCCCAATCTTTCCAAGCTGACAAAAAAATTTTTTGCATTCCGGCGACTAGCACACCTAGTGAAAGAGTATTATCTACCGCTGGATTGACGATAAATTCAAGGAGATCATCATTATGTCCCAAAAATTTTAATAAAATAATTTTTATACATGATAATTAAATTACGAAATCGATTTTGGATATAATAAGTTTTCTATCAAATGAATATTAAAAAATATGCCGAGATATCTGTAGAGGTGTATATTTATTTGTTTTTTTTTTAATTAATAAGCAATTAAAAAATTTCATCTTATAAAAATTTATATATGCGCGGATTTACGCCGATTTTATTGACGGCGGCTAAAAATCAGCGCGCCGCCGGCCGTCGATTAGATTTTTTAAAAATTGCGCAGGCGGCCGATATTTCATCGGCGCACAGATCTAGATATTTATATAATTTATTAAAAATGATTTTATTGTGTTAATTATTTTACTGACAATTTTATTTTTTGTTCACATTTCCTATATAATATTGAGTGGATGGATTTAAGATATGTCCATAACTCGGAGGTTCCAAAATTGGGAAGATATTTTTTTTTGCATTTATTACAAATAGCCTTCTTTTGGTTATCGCAACTCGTATAAAATTTCTAGATCTTTGCTGTATTTCATCATTTATTAGATATTGATGATTGTTCTTATTATTAATATCTCAGCATTATCTATATTAACTAAAACTATTTGATCTTCATTAATTATTATTTCCTAAATGAATAGATAAAAGTTGATATCATGTAAAAAATTTACCTTCATTTGCATAATACACCAAAATTAATATCAAAGTTCAGAAAAGTTAGCATTTGCACTAAAGAAATATCGAATGTAATAAGTTTAGGCAATTTAAAGAAAGAAAGTTAAAAAAAAATACAACTATATAATCATCCATGATAAAACTAAATAATTATTTGTATTTATCTATTTTTAATATTGGTATTGGGATTGATATTGGTTAATATTGTATTTAAACAATATATCAAACCATTAACCAATACCAATATCTTAATTGGTTTATATTGGTATTGGTAGTGTAAAACAATAATATATTAGTATTAGTCCCACCCCTACTTCCTTGTCGACCTGATTTATATGCATGATTTTTAAATTTTATTATAAATAATTATAATATACATGTATTTGACAAAAAGAATGTGGTATCTAATTCTAATATCTTACCCTCATAACATATTTAAAAGACAGTTAAATAACCCTATTCAGTATATTCGATTTTCTAATAAAATATATGAATAAAATATTTTACTAAATTCTTCCTTTAATTTGGAATATTTTTCTTCAAATTTAAAATGGGTCTTATTCAAAAATGAACATTATTTGGAAAATATGTAAAAAAATCTCATGTTCAAAAACAACAACAATCAGCTCGAAAAACGAAAAATATCTCAGACCAGAAAAAATAGGAATAGAAATTTTATTATTATAGAGTTAACAAGACTAAACATCCCCAACTTTATCAAAAAGATATTGGTGGATGGTAACCCTGACACTAAGTATAAATATGAGCAGTCTAACTACAAAAGCTTTATACATCATAATATAGCTAAAAGAACCATAATTCATTCAGTTAATATGCACGATCATCTAATAATAACAGAATTTAAAATAATAATGAATGATTATATAAGATTATAGCCATTTTTTTGATAATAATATTTTTTATTTCCCACCATTGTTTTCCTTGACAAACAAAAGGAAGGAAATTATATTAATAAATAATTTAATGCCACAAGGAAAATTATATTCTTTAAAATAAACTCTAAAATTTTATAAGAAAACTATTTTAAAAAAAATGAATATATTAGTTTAAATGGGTGGGTGCTATTTATTTAAAAATTGTGGGATAATTTTAAAAAAAACTGGGTGCTAATCTATTTTTCAAATTTGATGCTAATTTTAAAAAAAGAGGGTGCTTTAGTCCAACGCACCCCTAGCGGCGCCCCTAATTCTGAATGATAAAGATTTTAAAAAAAGAATTAGCTCATATTATTTAAAGAGATTTTTTGAAATTTTAGAATTGAGGAAGCTACCGAATAAATGTCAAAGATATTTTTTTTTTATTTTTAAAGTAAAGTTAGTTATTATTAATTGGGAAAATTTTGTTTACGTCCTTTGTTCATATTTCTGTATGATAATTTTGGCGTTTTTCAATCACGAGACTTATTTATTTTTCAATTATATTTCGGAAATATTGATTAATACAAATAAGATTGGACATTATTTGATATCTTCTTTTTATCAGCTTCCTAATTTAATAGAATGCAATTATAAAAAATATGAATAAAACTGGACATACAATACTTATTATCCTATGTTTATACCCCAATTATTTTTTATATTATGAACAGGGTTGTATTTGGTCTGATGACTGAGATTGATGAAACTAATGTCATACAACAAGGTGATTAACTAAATGAAGAAATATTCCATTCAATGTCTATATATTGAAAATAACGGAGGTTAAACTTTTTACGATTTATATGTACTCCCCCCCCCCCCATATTTTTTATCTTCACGGGAGTCGATCATCTAAAATATATAATAAGTAAATGGCTCTTAATGCTAAGTTTCGTATTGTATGAATTATTAAATATTCAAAGAGTGGTTTATAATAATTTGTGGTTTTGGTTCCTTAAACTATAAGAAATTAGTGAAAACTGTTAAAGAATATAATAAAATGTTTTCAAAATAATTTGAATAACATATTAATTATGTAAATCTACTTTTATAAAAGAAATCTGATTAAAAGGGAGTAAAGAGGAATACACTAAACAAAAGAAGTTGATAGTTAAAAAAGAATTGGGAGAGGAGGGGGTAGGGGGGGATAAACGAAAGTGATAATAACTTCACATCAACGACGACGAGATATTTTTTTTACATTCTGGAGCAAATAAGGAGCAATAAATGCTAGAGATATCTATAAAAATAATAATGTAGGGATGGATAAAAATTAAAAAAAACATTATAAGTTATGAATAGCTAGGGAATAAAAAGAGCATTTCAATAGGAATCCTAGATGAAATAGTTTAAGGATAAAGAACAAAAGCTAAAATGAAATGAGAAAAAGTAGCATTGAAGAATTAAGATTACAAGGAGATAATGAATACAATTGTTGGGATACAGCACAGAATAAAATGAGAAAAAATTATATAAACTCCAACAACAAAAATAGAAATATGCAAGATTACAGCAAATTTTAAGGTAAAACGCTAGATTTCCTTAAAATATTTTCACTCCAAATCCCTATAAAATTCTAGCCAATTTCTGGATTATGTATACGCTGTCAAAGTCTTAAAATATTAAGAACGAAAATTTAATCGAGTAGGAAATAAAGAGAAATGAGTTAGTATCATTCATAGGAATAAACTTCTGATTTATACTTACAGTATAAATAAATTTAAAGAGAAACCAAAATCTTTTTTAAAATTATTTGTATAACTTATCCTTGAAATTCCCAGACCCTCAATCATTTCTATGCTCCATAAGGATGTAAAGTAATGAATTTTTTGAATATGTTTGATATAGGCCTTAAAAATATAAATTGAATCCTATATATACTTATTAATTATGTAATGAATTACAAAAAAAGAGTTTATTAACTCTTGCATTCACTCCTCCTTTTGTCACAGCTATGTTCATTAACTAGTGTTGTTAAAAAGCCCGATTCAGGTCGACTTTTCAAAACTGCCCGATTAAGATTTTAGCTAAAATGATATTATGTAAGCATCAAGATTTGACAAATAGATGTCCAACATTTCTGTAAGCTATGAGTAAAATATTTGGGCTTACATAATGTTATTTTGGCTATAATCTTAATCGGGCCGTTTTTTAAAATCGACCCGAATTGGGCTTTTTAACAGCACTATCATCAACAGCGTTTGAGCAAGAGAGATGACAAACCAAGATTTACCCCCTATTCTCCAAAAAATTTTTCCTCCATACCAGCCTGAAAGATATATAGAAACAAATTCCCACCCCTGGTCGATGACTTACTTTTCAATTATAGGAACATTTATACACTATAATGGGGGGAGGTTATGATTTCAAATATTGACTGTTTAAATAAAGAGAAAACCTTTTATTGTTTAGAGGAGTTTGAATATTAACCTATATAACTTAAATTTGAAAAAAAAACTATTGAAACCTGAAGGACTTGGAATGTTCAATGTAGTTCCTGCATTTGGGTAATAAGTTAAGGAATAATTCCTACGAAATGGAAGAGAAACAGATGTTAATAGTTGTAGAAAATTGCATAATATATGGGACAAAAGAAGTGGAATTTATTTAGCTATAATAAAGATTAAAACTGACTTTAAATAGATTATTAATAAATTATTTGGTTATGCGGATAAACTATGTAGGTAGTAAGAGAGATCCAAATTAAAATTGGGGCATCGGGTGTAAAAATATATCAAGGTAAAGATTATTAAGAAATAAATATAATGACAAAAATAAAATAAAATAGTTTTTATAAATATTAAAATAATTTTAAAGACTATCTTATACTTAAGCTATTATATTACTCTTATCAGATAAATATATTTATCTTATTATAGTGTATTTTTTTAATAAAACTATGATTATACCATTATATATATATAATACTACGAATAATTTAATGATAAACTTTAAAATTTATAGGTGAAAATTTATAATAATTTTAGTTAGTTCTATAAAAAAAGTTATAAATAATTAATAATTATCATTTTTTAATTTTATAAATTTCTAAAAATAGAAATTAATATAAATATATATTATAATAATACATATTAATATAAATTTTTATAATATTTAAAATAAATTTGAAATCTAAGAAAAAAATCTAACCAACCAATCACAAATCAATAATTTATCGTTTTACCAAGGCAACCTTTGACGTCATTGCCTCTTTTTCCTATTCATAAATATTTATTTTTTACATTATTCATTTAAATTCATTAAAAATAACAACAATATAAATCAATATTTCACTGAGACTAGCTATTGAAACCCATTTTAATCCTAATATCCATTATCTAAGAAACTAAGTAAGTGTAATTTAATTTTAAAATTCACTCATTTTTAAATTCTATTATAAATATTTTAACATTAATCAAATGTGTTCATTTTTTTAATGTGTTTGTTTATATTAATTTTGAGATGGCACATTTATTATTTTTTTTTATCATTACATAAATTCTTAAAATATTTTATCAATTTTGTTTATTGTGAGAGAACGAAAGTTATTAGTCATCGGCCATTTTCTTCCGCCTGATTTCCGTTTATCATATTATTGCATAATCTTGTACTATTTTCTATATTTATTTGAATTGAACTATTTTCTTACTACATCGATATTTAAATCATTTTAATTTACATGTTTTTTTTATTTTGATGAAAATCGATTAAATATTATTTGTCATATCATTTCACAATCTTATTCGAGGATTTCTTTCGTTTAAAATAAAGGTAAACAAATAAAAAAAAATTCTTAGTTAAAACTTAAGGTGAGAGTTAAGAGCAAATTATTTTTATAAATTTGGCATGGATGCTATTCATATTAAAATAAATTCTAGATATTTTATACCAAAAAAATATGCTTCATTTGATTAGATTTATAGAATTTTTTTTTTACAGATTTTCATTCTTTGATTACAACTAAATATGGCTACCCCTGGCACTGATAATAAGGAGGAGTTGGTTCAAAAGGCCAAATTAGCTGAACAGGCTGAACGATATGATGATATGGCTGCTGCTATGAAGCAAGTGACAGAAACTGGTGCAGAGTTGAGTAATGAGGTTATTTTCCCCATATTTATTATGCTTTTATAGCCATTTAATCTTATGATCTAACTATCATGAATATAGCAAAATTTTAATTATGGGTGCTTTGAATTTGTATACTTAATCAAAATATATATATCATAAATAAAAATACTAACTGTGAAACCAAATTTTTAGCCTGAGTACTTTATAAATATTGAAATTTCTTTGTTAAGGCATACATAAAAATTTTCAAAACTTTAAAATTTGTAAAATTTTACAAAAGGAAAGAAACCTATTATCTGTTGCTTACAAAAATGTTGTTGGAGCCAGAAGAAGTAGCTGGAGAGTAATAAGCAGTATAGAACAAAAAGCAGAGAACAGTGAAAGCAAACAAACCATGTCCAAGGAATACAGGGAGAAGGTTGAAAAAGAGCTCAGGGATATTTGCTATGATGTATTGGTGAGTTTCAAATTTTTCATTACAATATAAGTTATTTCATATTGTACAATATTTAATAATACTTCAAAATAACCTAATCATTTCTCATTTTATATAAATTTTAAAAAAATCATATTACCTAGGGTTTACTGGACAAATATCTTATACCAAAAGCAAGCACTCCAGAGAGTAAAGTTTTCTATTTGAAGATGAAGGGTGATTATTATAGATACCTAGCTGAAGTCGCAACAGGAGAACAAAGAGATAGTAAATTTACATTTTTAAAAAATATAATATATACGTTTGTATTATAAATTTGTTTCAACTAGCTATAGTAAAAAATTCCCAAGAAGCTTACACAGAAGCATTTGATATTAGTAAAGAGAAGATGCAACCTACTCACCCTATAAGACTGGGACTGGCTCTCAACTTTTCGGTGTTTTATTATGAAATTCTGAATTCACCAGACAAGGCTTGTCATTTGGCCAAACAGGTAAATTTTATTGCAACATCTCTTAATATAATTTATAAGCTCTTGATATAGACATTCATTTTTTATAAAAAATCAATATTTTAGGCATTTGATGATGCTATTGCAGAGCTTGATACATTGAATGAAGATTCTTATAAAGACAGCACACTCATTATGCAACTCTTACGTGATAACTTAACTGTAAATCAATCTAAATATTTGACATTTAAGGCTTGCTTATATAAAAAAATTAGTAGTAAATTACCTAAACTATAGGTAGGATAGAATGAGAAATCTAAGGTTATTTTGTAAAAATTAGCACAAATGTTTATTTTATTTGTAAAAAAATTTCAAAAATGCTTAATCAAGTTAGGAAATTGGCTATAAAAATTTTTGGCTCTATTTTTTATTTTAAAAAATCTAAAATTAGCTCTGGACATCTGATACTGGAGATGCGGAAGAAGAAAATCAAGAACCAACCTAATCTTTTGTGCATGTTGTCTAATTGAATTTTTTTTACAAATATCTCATTTTATATATATATCTTTTTTTCTCTCATCCTTCACTTAACTATCTAATGCGACATGAATAAAATATCCATTCATTCATATAATTATTAATTAATTTATCATTGGTTGTATGTAAACTTATAAATATAAATTTTTTTGCATGCCACAAAAAAATTTTAAGATATAATTTTAGCCAAAAAATTATGAACATAAAAAGGCTTCTTATCCTGATTATTTATTTAGTCCCTTTTGTATTTATAATATCTAGTATAAATATTTAACATTTTTTTTGGTATGTGATAAATATAGCAAAAGTGTTGGCCATAAATAACCCATTCTATTTTACTACATAGATATTACAATATTATAATTGATCAATTTCTTTTTATCACACATTAATAAGAAAGGTTTAACTTATCAACATGGTTTTTATAATTTTTTTTATTATAACTAGTAATCCAGGCAATGAAAATAAAACTATTCTAACTTTTTTTTTAAAAAAAATCATTTTGTTGAGTGTTATTTAATTTTTATTCACATCTTTATTGAATATTTTCTTTCTTTATTTTAGAAATGTATCTAAAACTAAATTTGATATTAACCTGAAAAATTATTATAAAATATAAATAGTTGTATATTTTTAAAAAAATAAATATTTTTAAAAAATTATAAATTTTTTCAACAAATTTTATTTTGTATTTTTTATTAATTTTTTTTTGCTTTTTACATATATACATATAAATAACAAATACAATAATAACTACAAATGTCAGCTGGCTATCTCTTTGATTATATAATCTTGTTAAATTTTATGAATTGTTTTGGCATTTTGAATGTCCTTTTTGGAAATGGTTGATTAAGTATATCTGTTTGCCAGTATTTATGGCAGATAAATTTTAATAAGATAAGATTTATGTACTGTACATTAGAGTACAATTCCTGCCTGAATGAGTTTTGGGCCAGGTCTGTTTTTAAAAAATGATTTAGATTTTGACTGTTGGGCCTAATATTTTTTAAAAAATGATTTAGATTTTGACTGTTGGGCCTAATATTTTTTAAAAATTTTGGACTTAAATATGATATTGACATTTTGTCAAATAAATTGATATATTTATAATAAATTTGACCAGGTCGGGATTGACTGGGTTGGACAAATGTTTTAAAAAAAATCTGGGCTGGGTTTGTAAAGTTAGGCCCTATGCAGATCACTACTCATCCTTATTTATCGAAATACTTAGATGGAATATATAAAAACGATTATAATTTTAAGATCTTGCAATATTTTTTTTGTCTATTAGTAAAAAGATCTGTAATGATTCCCAATTTCTTTATATATCAATATCACTTTAAATTCATTTAACGTTTTTTGTTGTAAGACAAATTTGAGCTTTAAAAGTCAAGCTTTGGGAAATACAAAATGTTTTATTCTAAAAATCGATATTTTTTTTAAAAAAAATAATCAAAATTTTTTTATTTATACAAATCAATAATCTTATTTATTTGAAAATGTGTAACAATTTCTTAAAATAAATAACTGAATTGTTTTCTGACTAGTGAAATTATAGATTTAAAATATATTGATTTTTGAAAGAAAAAAATTATTTAGATTTAATAGTAACAGTATATTAAATAATTGTTATAAAACATGATGAACTTAACAGTTTTTGGGCATTTGAACTAGAGATTAGGGGATATAGCCGGGTATTAAATTGCTGCTTAGGTAAAAAAAAAATTGGTACTTACCAGAGACCTTTAAGGGCTCGCCCACATTTGACTCGATTTGAGCCGATTTTTAAAAATGGCGAATTCATTATTTTATCCAAGTAAAGATTACACAATCCTGAAGAATTTGCTCATAGACGATACAAAGGTTTGGACATTCTCGAAGATTTGGCAATATTTTTCTGGCTAAAATATAAAGTTAGCCTTTTAAAAGTCGGATCAAACTGAGCCATTTAGCTACGTACGCTACACAATATTATTTATACATAACCATATTCTACCGTTGGTGGTAAAATTTTTTTCTCCAAAACATTTTTTCTAACAATTGCAAACAAAATGATGGTCAATATAGGTCTGCATTGGGCGGATTTTTAGCCCGCCCAAATTTTTGGCAGGCGTGGTCGGGTTTTTTTAATATTGAGTGGGTTAATTTTTAATATTTTTCAGGCGAAAGAACAGAAAGACTTCAATTTATTAGAAATAATAGTTTTATTTAATGATATTAAATACGTTTAATTATAAATATATTAAAATAAAGCCAAACCAGCCATTAAAATAATTTTTAATCATTAAGCGGGCGTGTTAAACAAAATTTATAGATAGTTTGAGCGTACGACGGGTAAATTTTTTTTTAAAAATAAATGGGCTTGCAGGCGGATTAGGAAAAATATAAAACAACTAAGGACGGCATTTTGACTAAGAACCCGCCCATTGCAAACCTATAATGGTCAACAAATATTATATAATTAAATAAAATATTTTAGCATAATTATATAAAATAATTTGATGTGCTTAAAAAAATTTTTGAAACTTGTTCACTGCAAACCAGATAAGGACTGCTACATCCACTAATTTAAGCATATTTAAATTAAATTCATCAATTTTTATTTATATCGTTTCCTGATTATTATGGTTCTATAGGAAACCTGATATTTAGCTCATTTTTTTTAGAAAATATAGACATAATTACACTATTGGAAATCCATTTTTTTGCAATTTCATTATAGCACTAGCCTTTTTTGAAAACTGCTAAAAAAATGGCGATGAAACCTTCTATGTATCAATTTTATTTAAACAAGAGAGATAGGAAGGCTTTAGGTTCTATTTCCATGGGTAAAATATAAATAGCTATAAAAAAAATATATAAACTACAAAACCTTAAATGTCTATAAATGTTTTTAGATGTATTTACCGCGCAAAAACGTTAGAACCTGAAGAAATCAACCCATATCTTTTTTGCCAAAAATCTGTTTTTTGAAATTTTATTTTCTCAATACTCTGAATTCACAGTTAGTGCTGATTTTATTGCGAAGAATACAGATATCTATATTTATAAGTGAATACTTGCTAACTATGAATTCGGGGTTATTTTTTATGCTGTCTCTAACTACAATAATTAGTCAATTATTACTCTAATTGCATTATTCATTATCAGAAGATATAATATGATGTATACCAATAATATGCAATTTTATTTCAGGCTCTGTTTCTCTATATTTTACAGAGACCCACATGGACACCTATTGACGATCCTGCCAAACCCTTATTTGATAAAAAAAAAAAACTTTATTATACAACCTGGCCTGGAATTATTAAAATTTCGTTACAAATACTTTTGGATGTATTTTATAAATTATTTTAAAAGGAAAATTAACAGGCCCAATTTTGCCAGGTCGAACTTTTCTAGGCGTATTTGCTCTCATGTAGATGCCGCGTGAAGTTTAGTCACCTCATGCATACTTACGTTTTTTTTCATCGCTTCTCACAAATGTGAATAGCTTTAAAAAGATAAAGCGTTGTTTGGGGATACAAGATTATGTTCAACACGCCCTAAATCCATCTAAATAAAAGTTTTGTGTCTTACTTAAAAAAATATTATAAAATTATTTTTGACTTTTAATTAGGGGATTAAAACAAGGAGAAGGTAATTAAAATAATAATTTTTTTTGATAAATTCTAAGAAAGAACGACTGACTGAGAAGCTCTAAAGATGTGATTGGAACGATAACCTGAAAACTGCAAATGAATGAGAACAAAATGAAAATTACAAATTGATATGAATGATTATTATTATTACAATTTAATCTAAAATTAATAATAAAAAAATAAGATTTAATCTATATTATTTATTATTTTTTTTATATATAATGCATGATAAATGGTAATGGCAAATCATGGTATATAAAGGGAGATATAGTACTTATGGCAAAAGATCATTGTGCTCAAAATGTTAAAATTAAAAATAGAAAAGGGCATATGGAAATGATCTGACCTTGTCCGAAATTTCAAAATATTCAGTTTGCTCCCAAATTTTTTGAAAGAGGGTGGGGTAGGGAGTAGGCATATAGGTGTGGAAGGGGGGGTTAGAGATAGGTATCGAATGGGGGTTAAATTTATGGGGGGTACCAATTACATTTTTGGTAAAATTAGTTTATTAAAGATTAAAATTAATTAACAGATTTCAATAATCGTCATTTCTTAAATCGTGTCGGATCTGATCTCACTATGAATCCATCCTAAGTTTTAACTTATATAAACGAAACTATGCATCATATTCCATAATAATCACTTTCCCTTTTAATTTTCCTCAGCTAATCGGGTCCAAAAATATTAGGTAACCCCGAGAGGACCCCATCCACAAATTTTGTCAAGGCTCTTTATTACATTCTTAATGTTATTAGCTAAACACTCCCTTTGATGAATTAATTATTGACTTAACCTTAGCTCTTAGAAACACGATGTTAAAACCCGAATATTCTCTAAGATGGTATATTAAATTCATCTAAGTTCAAGAAACGATCAAGACTCATAGAATCAAATATGGAAGACTCAATGGACGATCATAAATGAATCTAAAGCCATGACTATGATAAAATTGATATAACTATATTGAAAATAATCGGAATTATAACTCATTTCTAAAATGGGCCTCTCAGTACAACTTTGAAATATCAATTTTAAATGGTGAGAAAGAGAATATTTCAAATTAACAAGATAATAACAATACTTAAACTGCTTCTTACCTTCCTCCACAATTGTAGTCATTAAACAAAATTCAAATTACTATGATTTTTTGCACATGATTAACCATTTTTCTAACAAAAGCTACTACAAAAAAAAGACGATATTCACACAAATGTGACATCATCAGCATGGCATAAGCGGAACTATTAAATGAGTATCTTAGTCAAGATTCTCTGAACTAGAGGTCTGCAATGGGCGAGTTTTAGCCCACAAGCCAATCCCGTTCAATATTTTTTTTAAAAATTCAACCCGTCCGGCCAATCCACCCATAGTTTTTGAAAAATATATACATTCTTTACCCGCCCGCCCATTAGTCTAAAATTTTTTACCGGCCGGCCAATTATTTATCTAAAATGTTTAACTCACGCCACCCATATAAAATTCAAATAAGCTCATTCTTTCAATTTTTTTAAGCATCTAATAAAAAATGATTTAGTATACGAGATACATCTTTAAAACAATATTCAATTTAAATTACCGATAAGGAATTTATTTGATATAATAAAATATTTATGTATTAACATAAAATTAATAATTATTGAAACTAAAACCTTGCAACAATGTTAAATAATAGAATGTTTAGTTGAAATGAAAAACTTTAATCAGTTAAGGTTTATAAATCACGATACAGTGTTCGTTTGTAAAAATAAAGAGTGTCTTATTCAATGACCGATTCACTTGGGCCTAAACTGCGGGGTGAGAGTTGGGAGGGGGGGGGTCAGGAACCACCTCAGAATTTGTCCTCCCCAACAACGAACCTTTTTTTATACCACTATATTTGGAAATGAATTTATAAAAATAATAAATATTATTCTAATCAATTACTCTAATCGTTAAATACTAACTAACGTTAAATATAAATTCCTAATTATTACTAATTAATTGATATTCTAATCTTCATATTAGCCAATTTTATTTTAAAATAGTCAAAAAAATGACTTAAAATATGTAATTTCTTATCAAAATACGCGATAAAACGACAACTCCCCCCCCTCTCCTGATAAATAAAATGGTTACAGATTTGATAGTCCCACACTTACAATTTGCAATAACGTGATATTGTTTCTTAATTGAAAGGATATTTCAAAAGTAAACTATCCGACATAAATAATAAAAACAAAAAAACTGATCACATATTTTTTCTTCAGCGAAAGATAAATTCGGTGTGTTATGAAAGAATCTTAAGAAATTTGATGTAACACCTAGAATACAGGGGATCCAATAGAAATAGAGAATGTAAATAGGCCCAAGAGAAATGGAAAATGAGGATATTTTTGGATCATTTTAAAAAGAAAGTTTAGATAATATAATAATTCTCAAAAAAAATCATATTCTTACTTTTTTAACGATATAGATTATAAGTGGTAGGCCTATTCAAAAATAATTCGAATATTCGATTCGATTCGAATAATTCGAATCTAATCGAATAATTACGAATACGAATAATAAATTATTTGTTTTATCTGAATACGAATAATCATTTATTCGATTCGAAAAAACGAATTATTCGAATAAAACGAATTATTCGTAATATTTAATAAATTGTTTAATAAATCTAACATTTGTCATTTCTATTTGTTGACCTGCCAATCGGACAGGTGATGTGTTTGTGTTTATAAAAATTCTAGCACAAATTTAAAAATTTCTGAAGTGAAAATTTAAATTTTTATTTGCCACATTTTTTGAATCTCACGAAAAGTTTATTTTTTGAATCTCATAATAAATTATATTAAAAATTACACAAACCAGAGGTACATAAAAATATATTACATTTCTACAATAATTATTGTTAGCTAGCATAATTATGTTAGAGGAGATTGCTTCTGATGAAATTATGCTTGATGTTGAAGATGAGAAAATTTCCTCACAAAAGAGAGCAATCATATGGGATCAATATCAAATCCTTAAAGATAGTGAAAAGGCTGCTTGCAATCATTGCAAGAGTATTATAAAATGTAAAGGCAAAACAACATCTCCTCTTATTAATCATTATAATAGGTTTCATTCACACCTTAGTAAAAAAAATAATAAAATTGACATTTTTTTAAAGTCTACACCAAATTCTTCAAAAAAAATTAATTTTAAGGATAATTTATTAAAATTATTTATAAATCATAATATTCCTTTTATTTATTTTATTAAAAAAATTAATTCGAATTATTCGAATCGAATACAAATAGTAGATTTTATTATTCGAATCGAATACAAATAGTAGATTTTATTATTCGTACGAATTCAAATAGTAAATTATTCGATTCGTTAATATGATTAACGCACTATTCGATTCGAATTCGTTTTTGAATAGGCCTAAAAGTGGTAATACAAAATTGTAATATTAGCCATAAACGATTTAGGATTCGAAAAAAATCCCCTTTAGGTTTATGTTCTTATCTCCTGCTAAGCCGATCGCGAAATTTTTTGCACCGTAAATTGGCTTATTTCTCATTCTAATATTCTTTGCAACTTGGTTATAAATCTTTTAATGAGCTGTATTTTATATACCAATTAAAGATATTAGCTTTTTTCAAAACCACAATAGCACTACAATTGAAAATTTTTTCCTAGATAGTTAATTTGATTGTAAAAAAATTATGTTATGTAAATAATTAAAATTTTTCTTTAATTTTCTTTATATTGAAATAATTTGAAAAATTGGTAACTCACTGAATCACGGAGAAATTTTAAACATTATTATTTTTTTTATTTATACTTCGTCTGGTAGGATGAAGTCGTTATTTTAATTTTAATAATTTAGCTATAACTTGTATAATTTGGTATTTCAATAAAATTATAATAACTGAAAACAATATTATATTTATATAGATTAATATTAAATTATATTTAATTTTATGGGTCATTCAATTTCAACGATTTCAAACCTAACGATGCCCAAATTAAACAAGTGCTTACCTTTTAAATCTAATAAATAAACTATATTTCTTTTTTGAAATAAAAAAATTATTTATTCCAATAAATTGATTAATTATTTAGTATTTGATTAAAAGTCCTAACTTAGTAGTAGTGTTGTTATATCGCATAACTTTAGCCAATTCCAATAAAACTTAGCAATGTTTTAACCTAAAAAAATAGACTAACTTTAAGTTCAACCTGAACATAGATATTGGTAAGAATTCTTTAGGATAAAAATTTGACAGATCCATTTTGGAATTAGTCAAAGCTAGGTGATTTAACATCACTACTTAGTAGTTTCGTAGTACACGTCTTGTTTTTTTATTGTAAAATTAAAGTTTTTATGAAAATTTTCACAAATTTTTTTAAAATTTTTAAATATACTCCTTTTTTATTGTAAAATTAATGAATTATGATAAAAAATTTGCACCAAAATCCAAGACGATCTAATCTAAGATTAAGCCAATTGAAGGGGAAAAAATATGCATTTCTTAAAACTCTTGAGTAACGAAACTTTGAATTTATATAGCATCAAAAAATTTCAACCAATTGATCTTATATTTATTATAATATTTAAAAAAAAATAATGTTAGAAATTTCCCCGTTATTCAGTGAGTTACCGAAAAATTTAATTAATGTTTATTTTATACGCAAATATTAGGTATTAAACAAATTTGAAAATATTTATTTTCTGCGCAAATATTAGGTAATAAACAATTTTAAAATTATTTGACATTGGATTTATTATAAAAAAATATCAAAATAAATATTTATGCTATTTATTTTTTTTAAACTAGCTGATAAATTTCAAAAATTACATAGATCATTATCATTGCTCCTCTCCTTATTTAAAAGATGACCTTTGTATGTCCTCGTTGTTAATTGGGTCTTCGAGTTAGCCAAAACCCTATACCTTTACATACATGGATCACCTGATAAAAGATGTCCACATTCCCTCAAAAATGTCAAAATCCTTTAACCATTCCTGATAAAAAAATTAATTCAACCTAATAACACACACACAAGCAGAGTAATTGACAACTTCTCAAATATATTCCTAGCCTGGAGGAAGTGTCCCACCATAAAACACCTCTGCAGAACACACCAAATTTAAAATCTAACTCTTTCATGATGCAAACAACCACGTTATAACATAAAATTATGGGGTAATCTACTAACTTTTTCCCTACAAACCCCTTACCCCTACCAAATCAAATAACAATTCCCTATTTGATCACATTAAGCACAATTTGGAAAATTTTGATTCCTTCTTCATGATTGATTACGTATCTAAGAGTAATAATTGATAATGACGATAACAATCTACCTCATCGATGCAATTAAAACATCAATAAATGAAGGTGAATTAAATTAGGGCTCTCATATTAAACATCCAATGAAAATAAATTAGATTTCACCAAATGCTGACACTTTATTGCCGCTTCGTAATCTTCACCCTCCTGCCTCTTATACATCCTCACCTATTTTTACCACCGATGCACATAATTACTATATACAATAATAAAATTATTCGGACCATAAATTCCTTACAAATTCCCTGCACACATGAGTTAATGAAAGTAATACACCAGATGACCAGCATGTGTGCAAAAACTTTCTCAAAAATGTGTACTGAATGATAAATCTGCCATTCCAAAATAAGCCATTATAATTTTACACTTCTTCTATCCTTACCTGTGTTAAAAGTGTTCTACATGTATAATTTACTTTATTTTCCCTAATTTTATTTTATTATCATTTTTTTTTCTATTGGATTTCGTGATTAAGCATCTGCATTAGTATTGTTATCACCTTACTTATACCTTATAGCATAGTCCAGTGGCGTAGCTACGGGGGTGGTTTTCGGGTTCGGACCCCTCCCAGAGCAAAAATTTTTTTTAGATTATAAGTTCAAAAGACTTATAAATGACTTTATATCAAATAATCATTAATATTTATATTTTTCTGGTTTTGATTTTATGGAAGGATATTATATTACTATTGAAATTATTCTGGATAGTATTATTATAAAGTCATTGATAATAATCTGTTAAATTATAAAAACATATTATTGATGCATTTAAAAAAATTTTTATTATATATTATTGAAGATATGTTAATGATTTGTAAGATAAATCCTGCCGAAGTCCTTGCAAAAGGGTTATGGACCCCCTCTAAGGAAAATTCTTAGCTGCGCCACTGGCATAGTCATACATCTATAATTTAGATAGTAATCGTACTTATCGTTATTTTGTTAATATGTTTTAAGTTTATTTTATTTCCATATTTTTATTAGTGGTTTATAATTTGTCCTATATTGTAAATTTTCATCCATACAAGTAAATTATAAAATTTTACTACATCGTTTATTAAAACTTTTGACTTTTTTGTCTATTGTAAAAAAATAGTACTTCAAAGGCATCTTCTAATTTTTTTTTAAGGAATTCGATAACGGTAATTAATTATCCATTATAACACTTTTGTATAAGATTACTGCTTCAAAACCTTGGTTAGATGCGTCTATTTGCAATATCAACTCGCGGTTTGGGTAGTGTTGTTAAACGGCTCGTTTTGAGTCTATTTTTAAAAACGGCTAACTGAATATTTTAGCCAGAAAAATATTGCCTAATCGAGATTTCGATAATATATGTCTAGACCTTTGCTCCTTCAATAAGCAGAATCTTCAGACTTAGGTAATATTTTTTTCTAAATAAAATATTGAGCTAGCCGTGTTTTGAAATCGACTTAAAACGAGCCTTTTAACAACACTTAGATTTGGATTATATATATGTAGTATTTTATTCTTTAACTATTGTATTTTCTTTTCAAATTTTTGAATCTTTATAATCCAACAATCATTTTATATTTTTTTAACTATTTTATCTTATTTGGATATAATCTCATGTATATTATGAATAGTGAATGGTAATTTAATACACCTAGAAATGATTTCTTATCGGGTATCTTTATAATATTTTTTGTTGTTGTAACTAAACTCTTAAAATGATTTCTTATCATTTTGGATATCTTTATAATATTTTTGTTGTTGTTGTAACTAAACTCTTAACCTTGCGATTTCTCATTTAAAGGACCTATTTTATATTTTCTAAATTCTCTGCATCATAATATCGTTTCGAATAAATTGCAAATTATAAAATACTTTACAACATTTTTTCTAGTAATTCTTTCGTTCTTTCCTTCGTTAGAATATGATTGGTGCTCCATACCAAATAATAATTGTAAATATAGCGGTATTGTTCATTCGATGATATAGTGAATAATATGCATTTACAAATATTCTCGCTTTCTAAATCTAGTGTTGTATAATTGTTGAGATTATTTTCAGATGTAATATAATGTATGATTTTACAAAATTAAATTGTATTTATCGTAATAAACTACAAGAAAAATATTGTATAGTAATAATAATATATAAAATATTTGTAAGAAATAAAGTGTTATATGTTAACTTCCTCTTGAACTTTAATTTTGCTTTAAAATGTTAAATTATTAAATTGAAAATAGGTTTGTCTTGTAATAACTAGAAAAAAATTAACCAAAATTTTATTACACCATTAGTTAGAGTCTCATAATATTCTTTCTTCTTAGATTTAATAGAGACTACTTAAATTAAATGATAAAAATGTATGATTTTAGTATTCATTGTCCATAGCCTAATACTAGTTTAACCCTTCTTGATTCCGATGAAATAATTAGATTAATTTAATTTTTTAGAATATCTTAACAGATTGACAATATAAGACCAGGTAATCTGTTGTCAAACCTCAAAATCTTATATACCTTTTTTGTAAAATTTTTAAAATGTATGCGAATCCAATTGAATTTATTAAACCTTGATTTTATTCATTTGACTAAACTTTTACTGGTTCGAACCAGTTAAAAAAGGTTTTTTTATATAAAACCTACAAAAATCTTTTAAAAATGACAAATATTTATATAACAACAATCTCCCCCCTCCCGTTAATTATTTCTCTATATATCTATACCGTATTTAATATATAATCTTTGTTTAATTTAAATAAGTAATTTGTATAATAAATAAATTCTAATATATGGTTATATCGGTTAATATCGGAATATCTCCATTTCATTTAAGAGTTAAATAAAAATTCCTTTTTTCATCAGTTTAATTGATTTCACAATGCGAAGTAAATGCTTAATTCCCATACTCGGCGTATTTTTGTTGGCGTCTTTGCGCTATTTATCGACCCGTTATCAAAACTGGTATACGATGGATATCAAAGTGAACTATTTAAATTCTCGATTTTATCATTCAATCAAATTTATGTCTGACTTTAGAGATTGGAAGAAGATGTGGCTTGGATATATTTATTCTGATCCATATAAAGACTCACAAAATATTGGCGATGAAATTAACGATAATGACATAGAAAATGAGATGGATCAATTTCAGTTCTTAGACGAAAATTCTAACACATCGATTTACCGCAGGTTCCAACTGCTAAATATTCCTAGGGCATTTTTTATCCACAACCCTTCCGAAATTTGTTTCGACATGATAAAATGGTCATCAGTGATGAACTACCTTCAATGAATACTTATCAACCTGTTATTAGTGAAAACAACACTGAAAAAGAGGTAAATCCTTTAGACAATTTAATGGAATTCCAAAGGAAGCTTTATTGCCATGTATGGAAAAATATGCCAACTAATCGCGAATACGGGCACAAAAACTTTATTGATAAGAAAGAATATGAAGCAGAGCACTACGCCAAATTTTGCAGTGGGTGTGGTTATTTAATGAGTCCTCTGTTAGCTGGAGTTCTTTACAATCAGTCTCTAGAGTGCCTTGCTAAACCATTACCTAACGAAGACGTCTTCTGGACCGGTATCATAGCCGAAAAAGTCAAAGGGATTGATCATAAGACTTGGAATGCTTATTATAAATGGACAGAGAGGGATTGGGGGGAAATGCCTTACATCTTCTGTTCTTACTTAAACATGAAACACCTTAAAAAACTTTATTTTCGCAATTCTTATCTATGAAAAGTAGCAAATTATTTTTTTGTTCAAACTTAGTAAAAATTTTTCATACGTTAAATATAAATATTACCCTATATAATATTAGCCATGAAAAATATTAAATAAAAAAGGATGGATTATATTTTTTTTTTATTATTGTGCAATTCATATATGAAGAACAAATTTATTCTGATATTTCATATTTGGATGGCGCATCTAAAAATAATTCATTTGCTTTATCATTATATTGTTCTATCTCAATTTTTTTAAAAAAAACACAGGGGAGTAACTTCAGGAAGGGGAATCCAATTTTCATTAATAATCGGGAGGGAGTGGATCTTAATACGATTCATTATTAACTTGCAGTTAATTTCATAGAAAAAGAACCTA
Organism: Gordionus sp. m RMFG-2023; assembly: GCF_954871325.1. Lineage (NCBI taxonomy): Eukaryota > Metazoa > Nematomorpha > Gordioida > Chordodea > Parachordodidae > Gordionus > Gordionus sp. m RMFG-2023. The sequence continues at coordinate 85,662,342 of NC_088775.1, forward strand.
ACTACTATAGGCCTTATACCATTATCAGTCTTCGATAAGGCAATGAGATGCCCCACCCGTCTAAGGAAGATCCGAGCTATATCAACTGGGAGCGCCATTTAGCAATTTTATTATAAACAAGGTTAAATTGTTTATGAAGGGACCAAAATTAGAATTATTAAGAGGAAGTACTGTTAAAAAATAACAGGGTCGATAACCACAGAGGCCTCTGGCTGAACTCCTAAGAACTTATTAACTGCTAAATGGAAGAGGAGAAATCAAAGTGGGTAGGAAGAGACATTATGGGGAACACTGATAAAAAACTTTTTTTAAAATCCTATTTAAATATAGCCGAGTCGGGTGATGGGTTCTGAATAAAAATTTTGAAAGTGCTTGGCGGTCTTACAAATTGCTCCTTAAATGCCAAGGTCTAATTGGTAGATGTTTAGAATTTTAATAACTCAGATAAAATGGATTAACATTATAAATAAATATATGGATTATTTGCACTTTTTTTTACGAAATCAGTTCCTTATAAAATTTTAAAAGTCCGTTCCTATAACTGGATTTGTCCCAATCCCAATTCCAAACTCTTAATTTAATTTTCTATGAATGGGGTGTCCATTTCAAGTCGCAAAATAAATCCCTTCATCAAACTTATAATTGATTTGTTTTTTTCTTTTTGAGTTAAGTAATTTTATTATTTTGTATAAAAAACAATTTTACAAAAATTTGTTTTTTTAAAAAAATATATAGTGGTTTTTTTTTATAAGAGGTTAAATTTATATTTTTTACTAAAAAATAGCAGCTGATTGAATAGGAGATTTCCTGGGATCTGAGCTGGCAAAAATTTTATTCTGGAATTTTATGAGAGGCAGGACACTATTGAGGCCTTCCACTTTCAAAAATTTGTGATTTTTCTTCTCTAAGCCTCGTAAGATGAGATTCGGGAAATTTTCTTTTTAAATATGTTTATATGATGGATAAAATTAGATTAAATATACTGGGAATGTCAATCTCTCAATTTTAAATCATTTAGTGAGAGCCTTACAATTAATATAATCCGATTTTTACAGAAAATTAATTATTGGATGATATGGTAGATTAACTTATGCTGAAACGCAATTTCCTTGAAAATCGAATTCGAAAAAATATCACTAGGTAATAAATGATCATAATTTGAGAGATTCAGAATTCTCCATCGAATCCCTAATCCCTATCAATGATATTATAACAATGACTAGACTGAGAATTCATTTGTATAAATGTGAATCAATATAAATCAATTAAAATATCACGAAAACTTGTTTCATTTTCAAATTACAAAATAATAAAACGGGAAACTGGTCGGTCCCCAGCTGATTTGTATTTAACGACGTAGGATATCATTTTAACGAATTAATAGTCAATCCAGGTAAGTATAATATAGCATTGAGTCCCAATATGACGATGAAAATGTTTGATAATGGAACTTATTGATATAAAATTATAATCGAACCGGGTTGGCCCTGACCATTCAAAACAATTTTCGAGTTATACAACCTGAAAAATATATAGGGAACCTCGATTTTAGGCACGAGCCCGGCTTGGTCTGGTTCGAACCAATAGTATTTCAGGCCCGAATCAAACTTATTTTAGGGACAGGCTGATTTCGTGGTGACTTTCTAGGACTCTTGTTTTGAATCTCTAATGTGAGAGTGTAAAAAGAATTTTCAAGCGATAAAAAAATATCTTGGGACATGATTAAAGATTAAAATGAATTTAGGTGTTCTTGCCTATTTTACTAGAGAGCTGCTGAATAATATCAGATCTTTAGAACTCTTTAAAAAAACCGGTTTAGGAAAAACTAATATTTTTAAAACAATCATAATTGTCTGCATTAATTTATAAGCCAGTGTTTGTTTTTAACTTTACAAGGTTATCGATAATACAGATAACTCTAATTTACTTTTTGCTTCTTTAAGAAAAGAAATATCATTTTTTTTTTCAAAGTTAGCGTCATAAAAAAAAGAGTAGCTTCACCTTCTACTTCAATAATGTCTGTTTGAGGATTAAAGTAGAGCCTGGGTCTGGCCATGGCAGTTTCCAGGGTATCGCCGAAGGCTAGAACGTACATGAGCACCTGGGTCACTCCGCTGATTATTCTAGTTCCATTAGAACCACCCAAAGCAATTTTGTAGCCACAATCGGCAAGCCTATCGTAAGCTATGGTGGGAACCATAGAGGTATGAGGTCTTTTGCCAGGAGCGGGGTAATTGAACTGAGAGTTTTAAATTTTTTAAAATATTTAAAAGGTATTAAATATGCTGACTATGTTATGAAGTAGACCTGAAAAATAAAAATTAGTTATAAAATACGTTTTTGTTTGACTGACTCTTGATAATGTAAGAATGCAGTTTTACAAAATTTGAAATGTTATATATGTGTAAAAAAATAATAATAATTTAATAGGCACCTCTGCAAAATAAAGGACTGATAATATATCCGCCAAGAGCGATTCTTAAGCTTAATAATAGTGTTGTTAAACGGATCGATTTGAGCCTATTTTTAAAAATAATTAATTCAATTTTTTTTTTATACTTAAATATTATACAAATCTGAAGATTTTGCTCATTGTTAGTTGTTCAAATATTTGGATATCTATCAGTTCAGATCTCGAGTTTTCAGCAACTATTTTTCTGGCTAAAATATTGAATTGAGCATATATCGGCTCAAATTTTAATAGAAGGATAACTGTGAACGGAATACATTAAAAAAAACATTTGTGGCAATCCGAATCAATCCAAAATATTTAAATATTTTTAAAAAAATTGAGAATGTTCATGAAAATTATTTTATTTTTTTTTCAAATGCTTTTCAAAGATCTTATCTTAGACCCTGATAATGCCTTGAATCGAAGAGAAGTAATTAAATAAAGAAGAAGGTCAGGAGTTATTTGTTCTCTATAAATTTTAAAAGGGAGATGGCTGGTTGAGCTTATACAAAAGTAGGAATAATATTTCAGGAAATTTTTTAAGAGATATGTTGCCTGCACCTTATTGCGTTCTCATACAGACAATGCACAAGAGAGTATTGCCAATAAGTTTTTTTTTAAATATAAGGCAATATTGTAAAATGTATATAATGATGTTGGAATATTTTTTTGAAAAAAATAATAATGAAAATATAAATAATTCATATTTACTGAATTTATATCCTTAGTAAAACCATCCAAATGATCGTTCAGTAGAATTCCATCATGAGATATCACTTTAGAGCCGAATGAATTGTTGATGGATCTTTCATTTCATATAAATACATTAAAATTGAAAAAAAGAATTATTATATTAAATTCTTTTATATATATTTAAATTCTAAAATGATATTACAAAATTCTAAAGAAATCATTATTTTTAAATTTTTATAAATAATACTTACCACTTTGTTATGTCGCATAACTTTAGCAAATTCCAATAAAAATTAGTCAAGCTTTTAACCTAAAAAAATGGACGAAACCCTATAAGTCGAACCTAAACTTAGATATCGGAACGAATTTTTTGGGATAAAAACTTGACAGATCTATTTTGGAATTAGTCATAGGTGATTTAACAACACTATTTATCAAAGCTTACTCTTTATACAATTTTTTTTCTTTTAAAATGCAACATATTAATTTTTAAAAATGTAAAAAAAGGAAAAATTAAAGTTAAAAATTATTTATTTTTAATATATGTATATTTTATTATACGTGGTGACCGATACGATAAGGTCATTCTTATCGATTGCGGAAGCGTGCGCAGTGCCATTGCTACCATACACTTCTTGGCTATATTTGTTGTTGGAACGCTCGTTAGATACCTTGTTAGCCAATAAATCTAGATTACTGCTTTCAAACATGCTCTGTACCATATATAGAATCTTGTTGTCATCTGTGTTAGAATTTGTAGAGACATCGTTATCCGAATACGGAGAATATTCAGGACCGGGATCTCCCACGTAGTTACTGTAGACCGAGGCCAATTTGAAGGATTCTATAACCCAATGATAAAACATGGTTAACTGATCTAAACTCAGATTTGGAGCGTTTTCAAAGAAAGGATGAATCGGGAAATGCCTCAGATCCGTTTCCGAGTAATAAGGATATTGGGTACAAGTGTCAATAAATGAAGAAGTCGAATTATTATCATGCTTTGTGGGAATCCTTACCAATATATTGTTCCCATTTTTAAGATCTATTACTATCTGCCTTCTTGATCTGTCTGCTGTGTTTACAAATTGGAATAAAAAAATAAGCATAGATTTAAATAACGATTGTAACCTAAGAGAAGATACCCAAATTAACATCCCCCTTCCTTGTGCCAATTTATTACTAAAAAATTATTTAATTTAATCATGTATATAATATTGACCTTTAGGGTTAGAATTTGTTGATCTAGGGTCATCGCAAGTCCTATTATCCCCGCAGTTCATACTCATCACCCAGGAAGATTTATCCTCAGCCCTGTCACAAGGAATAGTGCACGACAACGTGTTATCGTAAAATTGAGCCAAGAATGGTGTAATTTGGCTAGCTTTTTAAAATATTATTATTTTTTGCATAAATATTCGAATTAATATATAATTAATAAAATTATTATATATTCATTTATACTCTCTGATTATAAAAATATTTTACTTTTAATTAACTTCAAAAACTGCTTAGCCGGTGATTTAAGTCTGAGATTCAAATATATAATGTCAATCAATTTTATTTAGGTTAAAAGATTGACCTATAGGAGAGAAAGTTGTCTTTTATTATCAAAAATTTCTTATTTTTTCTTAATAAAGCTCATTTTCCTTCCCTTTTTTCACCCTTAGAAAAAAAGAGTTAAGCAAGGTGTTTAAAAGAATTTGAATACCGTTGACCATATCGAAGGCTCCAAATCTCTCTAAAAGTTTGAATATTAATCCCAAGATAGGGCCAGAAGCCGGAGGCGGACAAGACAAGATGGTGTACCTTCCTTTTAGGAAGGAAGTTTCGAAGGCGTTCCTCATTTTCGGTTGGTAATCTCGCAAATCCTGTAACGTCATTGCGCCTCCATTTGCGTTAACCTAAGTTATTTCCGGTTAAGGGGAGGGGATATAATTATTAGAATTTAAAAATATATTAATCGTCCTATTTATTAAGTATTGTCAAAACCTTACCCTTTTTATAAAACGGTCAAAAAATCTTAGCCAATTTTTATTTTTTAAATCTTGATCTGGAGATTTGGTGAAAAGGGGACCCAAATATTTGTGCCATCTGTATTGCGAAAATCTCGCGGGGTTAGTTTAGTAATTTTTTTAGCTAGAATTTCGAATTCAGTCATGTTTTAAAAACGTGCCTAAAATCTGGTTGTTGGCAATATTAGTCTAATCCTGAACCTTGCAGCACTCTTATTTTATAAAACCTTCATAAATTGATCAAATAAAGTATAGAGAGATGCTCATTTTAATTATTTTTGTTATTAGGGCAAGATAGAGAGATGATTAAATTTTACAAACAGCTTCGACGATGTGTTCCGCTATACTTCCTTCGTAAATAGCTGCTGGACCTTCGTTAGCGATTCTTCTCAGAACTTTGGCCAACGCTAAATTCTTGATAAGGCTCCTGACTTCAAGATATTGGACGGTTCGGTTGGTCGAATTGCTAAAGTCAGTAGCATTCGAGATTTTGGATAAATATAGGGAAGCTATTTGAGGAAAATCCCTTTCCAATTGGCTAGGGGATTCGAATTCCTTTACCAAGGCACGGTCTATTATTTTTAAGAAAAGGGCAAAATGTCAAGTAAATAATATTCTAAAGTAATTTTTTTTTCGTTAAATATGTGAATAATTATATGATAATAATGGAAATTAGATTTGTTAATCGGTTGTACAACCTATCCGTGAATCCTAGAATTAAGTTCTTAGGTATAATAAAATACACTTTTAACCAGGAGCTATAATCGTTTTTCTGTTATAACTACCACTGAGATCGATAAATTGGAGATAAAAAAAGTCACCCTTAAGATGATTCGTCTGTTAACCATTATGAAAAATTAATATGATTCGATTACATGTCGCTTTCGTAATTGGAAACCCATTTTCCGCCAGTTTCATTGCTGGTTCCACATTATCCTTCCAAGTTAATCTAGTTAACATAAATATAAAACATTTTTAATACCTTAAATTAATATATAAATTTCATTAAAATAAGTGTCATTTTATAAAAACTATAAATAGCTTTAATTTATGTTATCAGCTGTTTAGTGGGGATTCTAAGTTTAGTGAGATTCTATTTATCATATATTAATTTGGTAAGAATAAAGGATAATGAAATGATTGACACATACTTTCCGTACAGTTCGTGGGCTTTGAAAAGCCCTTTTACTTCTCCCGGAACGCCTATGATAGAACCCTTATATATATTTATTTTTGTTGGAAAAAAATAATCAAAATAATAATAACTTTAGTATACTATAAAAACACCCAATCAGTGTTATCTAGTGGTCACGTGACCTGTCATATAATTTTCGGGAAAAAGGTAAGGAACGATATATTAAAAATAAAAATAATTTTAAATTATTTGAATTATCGTTTAAAAGAATTAAAGAATAAAAGGAAAAATGATTAGAAAAGAAAAAATGAAAATGAAGAGAAGAGAAGAGAAGAGAAGAGAAGAGAAGAAGAAGAAGAGAAGAGAAGAGAAGAGAAGAAGAGAAGAGAAGAGAAGAAGAAGAAGAAGAAGAGAGAGAGAAGAGAAGAGAAGAGAGAAGAGAAGAGAAGAAGAAGAGAAGAGAGAGAGAAGAGAAGAGAAGAGAAGAGAGAGAAGAGAAGAGAAGAGAAGAGAAGAGAAGAAGAAGAGAAGAAGAAGAAGAGAAGAGAAGAGAAGAGAAGAGAAGAAGAAGAAGAAGAGAAGAAGAAGAGAAGAGAAGAAGAAGAGAAGAGAAGAGAAGAGAAGAGAAGAGAAGAGAAGAAGAAGAAGAAGAGAAGAGAAGAGAAGAGAAGAGAAGAGAAGACCTAATAAAAAATAAATAGGAGGTTATAATTTCTAATTTTCTTACTATATTAGCCCATGGATCCACCGCGTTCATAGGCATAGTTTCTCTGAAGTCTATAACTTGAGAGACATTGGATTTAGAATCTAACACGATCATCATTCCTCCCCTGGTCACCAGAAATTTACATACAATTATTTAACATATATATATAGTATATACTTAAATTTATGGTAATCATTTTTTTTTTAAATCTTAAGTTCATTATAACACTTCATTAGAGTCATTTTATATCTAACCCATCAATAAATTAATTCAGTAACGAATTCTAATAAGATATTTTTGCAAAACCCTGGTTCAGGCTCCGTTATGAATTTTAAAGCAAAAATATTTAATAGGTTTCTCAGGCTCGAACTCAAGTGTGAAGTCAAAATTTTAGGGTAAACATATTTTATATTCTTTTTTTTCTTACAGTCATTACTAGTGTTGTTAAACGGCTAACTCAGTATTTCATCCAGAAGAATATTACGCAAGCCTGAAGATTTAGCTCATAGAAGGAACAAAGGTCCTAGACATGTATTATCGAAATAATCTCAAGGCTTAGGCAATATTTTTCTGGCTAAAATATTGAGAGTTAGCCGTTGTTTAACAACCAGTAGTCATGACTATGTAACCTAGTGTTCAATCTAATTTCTGATTCCGCTAATTTCTACCCTAACAACAAATATTCCGTAGATTCTTACCCATCATATTCAGAGTTTAAAATACTAATGTAAATTAAAAATCACTATTTTTTTATTGAGAATGCTCAAAAAGCATTTTTGATCAAATTTTACTTTAATTTCCAAATTTTCAGTTTATAAGTAAATCCTTTGTAATTCCTTACTTTAAAAATCCTTCATGATGAATTCCAAATTTCTGAGCTTCTTTAAAATAAATTTCAATTTTTATGATGATTATTCATAATTCAAAATAAATCTTCAAAAAGTTTATTAAGGTTTTCTTCTTTTGTTCAAGCTCTGATCACAATGTGCTTCGTAAAAAGAAAAAATTAATTTTCCCACTTTTTGCTTCCTTCCTTCCTTCCTTTTTAGTCATAATTTTTTACTTTAAGATAAAATAAAAGCTATTTTTTAAAAAAAAATTTTTTAATTTTATTAAGAGAGGTGTTGTGGTCTTTAACTATGATATGTAATTTTATTTTTAGCGAATAAATAGCTGTATCATTGGGCTATAAAACAAAAAAACCAGGGCTTTCTAACTGTGATGCAAAATAACTCCATTTGAACTGATTTTTAAAACCGGCTAACTCAATATTTTAGCCAAAAATTTTGCCCAAGCCTGTAGATTCCGCTAACAGATTTTCCAAACCTTTGTGCCAACTATGATAAAAAATCAGGGTTGCTGTAATATTTTCTTTTGGATAACATAGTTAGTCAGCTGTTTTTAAAGAAATCGCATCAAATTGAGCGAATTAGTAACGCTACTGTGGGCGCCATTAGGCAAGATGAAAAATATAAAATTCAACATACACAATACAAATTGGGCACACTTAAAATGTACATTTCCTAGCACAAATTGAACATGTTTATTCCGGACATTTTGAAACGATCTGTCCAGTCATCGCGTTTTTTTTAAATTATGGTAATAACTTTTTCCACCCATTACTCAATTCCAAATTTTTTATATTTTTGTTTTTTAGAATAGAATAATTTTTTTTTCCTCTGCAATTAAATGCTCTTTAATTAACCATTTTACTCCGTGACATTTAACCCTACGATGGTAGTGAATTCACCTAAATGGCTATAAAACCCTCTCTAGATATGCTAAAAATATCGGATGTCCTAGACATTGGGCAATACGGTTTTTTTCTCGAGGAAAAAAAAATTATAAGAAAAGTTGTTAAAAATGGGCTAAAAAATATTTTGTTCAATAATTTTTTATGAATAAGGAGCTCCCGTTACTAAATGAACATATGATAGATAGTTATGTATAGATGTGGATCTTTTGACCAAATATGTAACAACCTAACCTTAAAGATTTTTAAATTTATAGCCGTTTGCCTTTTTAACCCCACCTGCCGGATAGCCCCGGTATCCTTTTACCCCTTTTAATATAAGAAATAATGTGTTATGTGTTTTATTAAAGCATTAGATAGCGTTGTGATTTTACCCATAATAATACATAACCAAAAAAAATTTAATGTTATCTAATGACGTCTATAACTTAGTCGGTTCAGTACGCGTTAATTCTGGGTTCGAAAATCCAGCAAATATCATGTTTTTTTCAGGAGCCAACTAAGTGCTTCCGTCCTTGGGGGATCATATTAGATTTAGTAGGTAGGATTTGATCACGTGATTCTGTTAATATATATACCATTTTATTGTATTTCGGTCATCATTACCCTTAATATATACCGTATTTTTAATAATTGGAAGTTCGGTTTGAACTACCCTGTAATGGATTTGATTTTAATCGTTTTAAAAATATTTTAAAATAGCCACCGGATCTAATTTTAAAAATAATCAATGGCATCTTCCCATTAAAAAAATTTTGGTCTTTTATATTAATAAGTAATATATTATTAAATTGTCCAATATTTATTTCTTCAGTGAAATGCAAAAAGAAGAAATACAAACCCTCCAATGCCAGAATGTGCCCCATTGACAACTCCTTTACAAAATATGGTTGCTACTATGGCGTCTATCGAGCTTCCCCCCTTTTTCATCTGCTGGACTCCTATATCCGAACATAGTTTGACGTCGGATGTCACCGCTCCGTGATTGGGGGTTAAATCTTTCCATGTTCCAGTCTATTTGTTAATAATGTATATATATTGTTATATCTATAAAATATTTAGAAAAATTAGCTTACAAAAATTGGATCAAATGGAATTCATTGTTATACTATTGAATTTATAAAAAAAAAATTTAAATAAGATGATTTTAATTTATGAAGCTTGCACATTCAAATTTCGCGTTTTTATTTATGACCCGAAATGGCGCTACTATTAAGTAAATTGAGGCTAAATATTTATGCTTAGAGTTTAGAGGCAACCGAGAGCTGCATTCACTGCCTGACCATAAAATAATCTTTTTGGTTGGAAATTTATTGTAAACATGAAAATTTGCTAGTGTTGTTAAACGGTTCGATTTGAGCCGATTTTTAAAAACGGTTAACTTAATATTTTAAGCCAGGAAAAATGATGGCCTAAGCCCCGAGATATCGCTAATAGATGTCCAAAAATTGTGTCATCTATGAGTCAAAATCTTTATGGCTTGCGTAATATTTTTCCCAATAAAACGTTGAGTTAGCCGTTTTCAAAAAATCGGCTCAAATCGAACCGTTTAACAACTCTGTAAATTTGCAATAAAATTTAGAAAAAAGCAAAACAATTTTTCCTTAAAAGTGTTTGCAAATAAATTTTTGTCCTTTTTAATATATACATTTAATTGAATCTATATAATTTATTTTTCCTATATATTTTTTTAAACAAATTCAATTATACTCGAGAATCATAATGGTTCAGGGTGATAGAGAGTGTTAAGACTAAAAATACGGCAGATCGACACACCAATAGAAGGTATCTTATCATTTTCAGATATTTGCGGCGCGTAAAATATTTTTTTCTAGATAAATCTATGTATATTTATATATATATATATAATTATATATTTTTCTAATTTTTAAGGTTAAATTTTAGAAAAATCATTAGTTTTTTAAAAGGAAAATATATATGTTAGTGTCAACGTGTTTTTTTCGGATATGTCTTATTTTTCACAATTTTAAATCATTTTTTGAGCGCGAATGGTATTCCATCATGTTTGCAATACTTACCCTATAAAATTTCAGATTTTTGCCATGTGAACTTTAGTAATTTAATAGAATTTATATTAGATTTTTCCAAAAATTTTGTTTTTTAGAGTATAAATTATAAATGTCTCAAAATGTTATCGGTGAAATTTGTCTAAAATTCATAGGGTACTTCTCTTCTCTTCTCTTCTCTTCTCTTCTCTTCTCTTCTCTTCTCTTCTCTTAAATTATTTCGAGAATTAATATGATAATTATAACCTTAAAACTCAAAGGAGTGAAATAATAATGGAGTCGTAATATAATTATACTGTATAATATTTTATTTTATTAAATTAAATTTAGAATCATAGGAAAAACTATTTCAAACTTTTTCATTTTTATTTACAAAAAAAAGAAAAGAGAATAGAAACTTGGCCCCATATGGCTAGGGATCTGATGATCCCTGGATATGAGATTTGTTTTTTCTTTCCATAATGATATATATATATATTTATCAAAGTTGATAACTACTAAAAGAGTTTTTTTTTCTCTCTCTTAAAATATCGTTTAGTCATAATTTACAGGAAATATATATATACCAGAAACCTAAAAAAAATTTTTTTTTAAATAACCGGGCCGGGCCTAAAAATTTTTTTAAATGCCCGAGCTGGATCAAAAAAATTTTTAAATAACCGAACCGGGCCTAAAATATTTTTTTTTTAAAAAAATACCCAGGCCGGTTAGAAATTTTAAAACCAAATATTTTAAATCGTCATTATTATCTATAAAAATTGAAAATAAATGAAATATATTTTTTTAAAAAAATCCGCGTCGAGCCTAAAATATAAAACCCGAGTCGGGTCGGACCAAATATTTTTCTTAGTATCCGGGACGGGCCGTTGCAAATGTTTCCTTAGCAGGTCTCTGATATATACTGTATGTTAACCATTAAAAAATCCGGTTTAAAGATTGAATTCTTATATCTAAAAAAGTAGACATATCAGTTTCTTTAAAAACTAACTTTTAATCATTTTTAACACAACCGTAAAAAGAGAATTATTTTGATTTCAGAGATAATTTACAGTAAACGCGTTATGTTGAAGTGATGGATTATTTAACGCAGCGTTATTCAAAAAACAAAAACAAGCTAAAAAAAAAAATAGGTATGATTTATAAATATGGAGTGTTATGATGATAATGCTACTACGATAAATTTGAAAAAGATTGTGTTGCCGATTATAGTAATAAAGCAAAATTAAATATTTTATGATTGGTTGAAGAATGGCTAGCCACTAATGTTCGCCGCGGATATATTTTTGCATGATCCGAACCCTATATTATTATTCAATTTTCAATATATTAATTGTAAATAATAAAAAAAAATAAAGAATTTTTCAATAATTATCAAAAAAAAAATACTATTTACTTTCCATATCTCCCATAGTATTTTGTTCAACGCAAAGAATTTATGAATAAATAAGGAACGCTGCAAAAATTAAAAACGACTGTAAATCCCCAGAATGGAATATGAATTTGTCAGAAAACGCGAAATTGTTTTTTTTTGCAAAAATTTTCCATATAATTCAAGTCAAAATTAATGTTGTTAAAAAGCCGAATTTTAACGGCTACAACCTCGAGGTAGGTGCCAAAAATTTGGCTTAAACCTCGAGGTTGGAACCGAAAATTTGATTTAAACCTCGAGGTCGGAGCTGAAAATTTTGGCTTCAACCTCGAGGTCGGAGCCAAAAATTTGGCTTAGACTTAGAGGTCGGAGCTGAAAATTTTGGCTTAACCCTCGAGGTCGGAGCTGAAAATTTGGCTCAAGCTCAAGCCGGCTCAAGAGTTGGCTCGAGTCTAATTTTGAGCCAAAATTTTTTTATTTATATATTTTAAAAGAATATAATAAAATTAAATTCGTTATTTTAGTAAAATAACTTTTTTTTATAATATTTTATTATCAACAAAAAAACATATGATTTGATTTAATATTTTTTATTTATATGAAATGAAATTTATATTATATTATGAAAATGATATGATGTTTTTTAATTAAAAAAAATGATTACAATAACATTAAGTGATTTTCAAAATATTTATGAAAATAATTTTTGATTGAATTTTATATCTCTTAAATTTTATTATAAATAAACAATCTTTTAGGTGAAATCTTTAATTTATTTTTATCATTTTTATAAAATTATCTAATTTTTAAGGTGTGAGGTAGTTTTTTCTAAATAATTTATATTAAACTTTTTATGTTATTTTATACGATCGTTTTAGGGTTAATATTTTAATGTGATAGATGTCATGTTCATTTTTTTAACATTTTTGAAATTTTTTATCATAAGAGTGTAATATATTATAAAGATGATTATAATTTAAATGAAGATGTTCTTTGGAAATATGATAATTATATCGGTATTTTTAAACGTATTTAATTTTTTTGACACTAAGTGACAAAAATAAGTATTGCAAACATGTTTAATTAAAAATTTAGTGAAGATGTACACTAGATAAGTGACAATTATCATTATCGTTATTTTTAAAATTTTTTGAATTTTTTTGATGTAAATGGGTAAAAATTAATATTTCTAACATGTTTAATTAAAACTTTAGTGAAGATGTACCCTAGATAAGTGACAATTGTCATAAGTTATTTTTAAAGTTTTTTGAATTTTTTTGACGTAAATGGACAAAAATAAATATTTCTAACATGTTTAAAACTTTAGTGAAGATGTACCCTAGATAAGTGACAATTGTCATAATAGTTATTTTTAAAATTTTTGAATTTTTTTGACGTAAATGGGCAAAAATAAATATTGCAAACATGTTAAATTAAAATTTCATGAGGATGTACCTAAGATAAGTGACAATTATCATTATAGTTTTTTTAAGGTATTTTGAATTTTTTTGACGTAAATGGGCAAAAATAAATATTTCTAGCATATTTAATTAAAACTTTAGTGAAGATGTAACCTAGATAAGTGACAATTGTCATAATAGTTATTTTTAAAATTTTTGAATTTTTTTTAAATAAATGGACAAAAATAAATATTTCTAACATATTTAATTAAAACCTCAGTGAAGTTGTATTCTAGATATGTGACATTCCGTGCTTTATATATTCAGTACCAGCCCGGTATTTTTAAATTGTTGTTATAAGTTCTAACCACCATCTAATCGTTTTAGTTGATTATCTATATTTCTCTATTAGTTTACATTTTATTGTAAAGATCACTTTATCATTTTTAAAAACATTTGATAGGTTAATTTATACTTTAATAAGAATTAAAAAAATAGAAAATATAGAGTAAAATTTAATCAGATTAACACTATCAGAGGGAATATTCTTATTCAAATAAAATATATAATTTTAAATAAAATTTTCAAAATTACATCTGAATAATTCACATTACTATAGAATTTGTTTATTCACTGTATTGGATTTATGTAAATTTCTATCTTCAATCAACAAGGATTTAACCTTATAATATATTCTGTCCCTTGTGGGAAAATCCTTTAGTTGAGCCACATCAGGGGTTTCATAACTCTTAGGTAGCTTACGTGCTTATTTTTAAGTACAAATATAAATATATTTTAAAATTCTTCCTTGGATAATTTTATGAATAATATTTTAATTTTTAAAATAACTTTTATATTTTAAGAAAATATTAAAAGCACAAAAGCATCGAAGATTAACTTTTCTTTAGTGCCATTTCATCTATTTCTTTAATATATTTTACATAATAATTGAATCAGGTAAAGAATGCATGTTTATAAATTATAAATATAATACGAAAGTAGCAGGTATATTACCTCAATCCATACATTATTAGTTTGTCACATAATAATAGGAGGCGCTAATGTGAATTATTCAGATGTAAATATGAAAATTTTATTTAAAATTATATATTTTATTTGAATAAGAGTATCACCTCTGATAGTATTAATCTAATTAAACTATATATTTTCTATTTTTTTTGTTCTTATTAAAGTATAAATTAACCTATCAAATGTTTTTAAAAATGATAAAGTGATCTTTACAATAAAATGTAAACTAATAAGATAATCATCTAAAACGATTGGAAGATGGTGGTTAGAACTTAAAACAACAATTTAAAAATACCGGGCCGGTACTGAATATATAAAGTACGGAATGTCACTTATCTAGAATACAACATCACTGAGGTTTTAATTAAATATGTTAGAAATATTTATTTTTGTTCATTTATTTTAAAAACATTCAAAAAATTTTAAAAATAACTATTATGACAATTGTCACTTATCTTGGTTACATTTTCACTAAAGTTTTAATTAAACATGTTAGAAATATTTATTTTTGCCCATTTACGTCAAAAAAAAAACCTTAAAAAGAACGATAATGATGATTGTCATTTATCTTAGGTACATCCTCATGAAATTTTAATTTAACATGTTTGCAATATTTATTTTTGCCCATTTACGTTAAAAAAATTCAAAAAATTTTAAAAATAACGATAATGATAATAGGGTACATCTTAACTAAATTTTTAATAAAACATGTTTACAATAAGTATTTTTGTCACAATGTGTCAAAAAAATTAAATACGTTTAAAAATACCGATATAATTATCATATTTCCAAAGAACATCTTCATTTAAATTATAATCATCTTTATAAATATATTACACTCTTATGACAAAAAATTTCAAAAATGTTAAAAAAAATGAACATGACATCTATCACATTAAAATATTAACCTTAAAACGATCGTATAAAATAACATAAAAAAGTTTAATATAAATATTTAAATTATTTAGAAAAAACTACCTCATTTAACAGCCTTAAAAAATTAAAATGATAAAAATAAATTAAAGATTTCACCGAAAAGATTGTTCATTTATAATAAAATTCAATAGATTTAAAATTTAATCAAAAATTATTTTCATAAATATTTTGAAAATCACTTAGTGTTATTGTAATCATTTTTTATTATTAAAAAACATCATATCATTTTCATAATCTATATATATATGGTGAATTCCATATCAAATCAACAAAAAAAGTCGATTTTCAACCCGACCCCCTTCAATTTTTCTTAAATTTTGTATATTGGTAGTATATACTATAACTAAGAAAAAAAAGAAATTTTACCTTCCAACACTGTTTACCCGCTAAGATATGGCCGTTTAAAGCGATTTTTGACAAAATGCACTTCATTTATTTTCAAATATCTTGAGAAATAATTAACAATTTAAGTTTTATATTGTAGCTTAATAAAAGTTTTTTAAAATTACATAAAAATAAATATGATGGACATTTTATTAATATAGAAAACCGGAAATGGCCATAGAAAAAAATAGGTATTTTTTTCAAATTTTTTTTTCCGTAGATAGATATCACACCGCTTTATATTTGTACAAAATCCTAGACTGGAATGAACATGGGTTTAGGAGTTATCACTCATTATATGGCTAAAATTGAACAGATTTAACATTAATATCATCATATTTTAATTTAATGAATAGTTATGAAATAATGTTAATTTAAAAATTATGTCTAAATGATAGGCCCTACTTTTTTTTATCTTTATAAAAAAAATTTAAGAGGTGACTGGGATAATGAGCTATTTAAAACTTTAGTTAAATTTTATCTCGAAATTAAAATTACTTGACAAAATAATTTTAAATATTTTATTTAGCATAAAATAATCTACCAAAATTGAAATTCAACAATAAATTTTCCCCATATAATTCAAAATTAAAAGAAATTCTTAATATATTATTTGACGAGAATTCTATAGATAATAAAACATTCAAACAATGGATAGCAGTTGATCGAACTACCCTCGAAACATTGTCAAAATCCGCTGACGAATTTGTAGATTATTTAATTGAATAATTAAACAATTTAATTCCACATTTGTTTATGGTTTCACGATAATCATTAATTCGAAACTTTTTAAAATTCAATTTAAATGTTGGCGAATTCTTAGTTATTGCAGACTTTTTAGAAAACTATGCATTTGTGGTGCAGAACCATTCACAAGGATGTAATCAGACCAATAATCAAGCCACTATCAACTCTTTTATAATTTATTACCGTAAGAACAACATAATAAAACATGTAAATTTAATGGTTATATCAGATTGTTTAAAGCACAACGCATGTGCATTTTATTTATTTTAAAAATTAATCGTATTCTTGAAGGAAATATTTAATAGAGTGGCTAAAATTTATTATTTTTCTGATGGAGCAAACCAATATTAAAATAAAGATTTCATTAATCTCTACAATCATGAAAATGATTTTGGGATAAAGGCTGAGTGACATTTTTTGAAACCGCACAAGGTAAAGTAAAAGTCCATGCGACTTGGGGGCCGTTACTAAACGGTTAGCAGCTCGAGCAAGCTTGCAACGTCCATATGAACATCACATATTGACAACAATAGATTTATTTAACTATGCAAGAAATATTATCTATGGGGTAAATTATATATTTGTGAGAAATAATGAATATATGAACATAGAAAGTCATCTTGAAAGCAGGTTTTTGAGAACAAAGAGAATTTCTGGAACACAAAGTTCCAAGCTTTTATTCCCCTAGACGAAAACAAAAGTCATAATTTATTAAAATTCTTGGATGATTATAATATATGTTATATTTTAATTATAAATTTTTGATTGTATTATATGTAATGCAATTTGAGGCAAATAAAGTTATAAATATGTTTAGAATTATTTTGTCAAGTAACTTCGAGACAAAATTTAACTAAAGTGTTAAACAAAGCTCATTATTCCAGCCACTTCTCAAAAATTTTGATAAAGATTAAAAAAAGTAAAGACCTGTTATTAAGACATAATTTTTAAATTAACATTATTTCATAACTATTCATTAAATTAAAATATGATGATATTAATGTTAAATATGTTCAATTTTAGCCATATAAAGAGTGATAACTCCTAAACCCCCCATGTTCATCCCAGTCTAGGATTTTGAACAAATATAAAGAAGTGTGATATCTATCCAAGGAAAAAAAAATTTGAAAAAAAATACCTATTTTTTCTATGGCCATTTCCGGTTTTACACATCCGGTTTTCGATATTAATAAAATGTCCATCATATTTATTTTTATGTCATTTTAAAGAACTTTTATTAAGCTACAAAATAAAATTTAAATTATTTTTTTAACATGATTATTTCTCGAGATATTTGAAAATAAATGTGGTGCATTTTGTAAAAAATATACCATATTTCCGCGCTTTAAACGGTCATATCTTAGCGGGTAAACAGTGTTGGAAGGTAAAATTCCATTTTTTTTAGTTATAGCATATACTACCAGTATACAAAATTTAAGAAAAATTGAAGGGGGTCGGGTTGAAACCTTGGTTGATTTGATAAATTCACCTATATATAATCACCGTAATCAAGAAATGAACGTTTTCGTATATCCTTAATGTTAATTTTTATTTTTCTCATCAACTTTCCTATCTTCTTAATGTTAATTTTTATTTTTCCTATCAACTTTCCTATCTTCTTAATGTTAAATAAAGATGGAGACTATATCTCTCTAATGTTAAATTTTAAGAAAATTTTTTGTATATAACGGGATTCGAACCCATGACTTAACGTCTAAAAGGCAAGCGTTCTTCCCACTCAGCCACCTTCTATATTAAATTTTGTAATATAATCTTTCTTATATATGTTATTATTTTGCTGTTATTTTTTATTTTTATTGGCTTATTAATCTTTATTTTTATTGGCTTATTAAGGTCTTATTTAATTGATTTAAAATTATTTTCTTTCTATTTCTTTGGTTTAAATTTATTTTCTTTGGTTTAAATTTATTTTCTTTGTTTTATTAATTAAGTAATCAACCATTTTTAATTAATGATTTTTATAATTTTACTTGATAAAGTAAGAAATAATTTTTAATTTAATAATATTCATTCTTACCATATTATTAGATTTTGAATTTGTTCAAATTCTTTATTACCAAGTGAAATCCAACTACCTTTTATATTAAAACGTCGTCAATTTCCTAATTCAGTGTCAACCCTTCGATCATGTAATATATTACTTGTTTTATACCATGGAAAACTTAATGTCGGTTTAAGCAAATGTACCTCTCAAAAAATACTAAAGTATGATTGTGCCTACAAAATATGCTCAAATAATTAACGTAAGTAATTATTAAAATATCAATTCAAAAAATAAAAATATGTTTTATTTAGCCAATTAAAAAATAAATAATATGATTTACTACTTTATTATTAACACTCACAAATCATAATTAATTTAATTTAACTTATAAACATTAATTGATTTTAAATTTAATAATATTCATTCTTACTATATTATTAGATTTTTAATTTCTTCAAATTCAAATATTTCATCCTAATGTTTTCTCCTAAAATATGGAGGAAAATTCTATTAAATAAATTATAATATTAAAATTTATTTATATAATAATTTTACATGACAGAGTAAGACATATTATTAGATTTTTAATTTCAAACATTAATTGATTTTAAATTTAATAATTCTAAATATGGAGGCAAATTTCATAAATAAATTTGACTTAATACTTTCTTATTAACACTCACAAATCATAATTAATTAATTTAACTTATAAACATTAATTGATTTTAAATTTAATAATAGTTAATAATATAGTAGTAAGTTAAATTTATTTAATAAAATTTCCTGCCATATTTCAGGAAAAAATAGTAAGATGAATCAAATATTTGAATTTGAAGAATTTAAAAATCTAATAATATGGTGAGAATGAATATTATTATATTTAAAATCAATTAATGTTTATAAGTTAAATTAAACTAATTATGATTTGTGAGTGTTAATAATAAAGTAGTAATACAATTATTTTATTTTTTTAATATCTATTAATTCTCATTTTAAAATGTGGTCTATAAAATAATCGTCAGGAAAAAAAATAAGATTTGTAAAAAATAATTGACAGATTAAGAAAAAAAAAGTAAATAAATACAAGATTACAGACATATATTAATGAGGATAGACAGATGCCAAATTAGCGAAAATATGAAATAATAAGGAGCTAGGAATGAATGAATCATTACAAATAATACGGTTATTATTAACGATTTTTAATAAATACAAGATTACAGACATATATAAATGAGGATAGACAGATGCCAAATTAGGCAAAAATGTGAAATGATGAAGCTAGGAATGAATGAATCATTACAAATAATACGGTGATTATTAACGATTTTTAAGAAAAATGGAAACTAGAAATTCTTTCAAATCAAAAAAATTTTATTTATTAATTATTTTTTATAAAAACTTTTATTATTTAAGGAAGGTGATCGTAAATTGCGTAATATATATAAATTACGTCATAAAAAAAAATCTAAAAATAACAAACCTCAATTAGTTTCACTACCTACACCTCAAAATGCAAATTTAAATCAATCTTTTCCCACTTATTCATCAAATAAAACTGCTTTGGTTAGTACAAACACTACTCATAGGCAAAAGTCGAAAAAAAATTCTAAAATTCCTTTAACAACGACGCATAATAATATCATTAATTCCAGCCAAACAAAAGTTTACCTATTTATTAAATTGTATAGAATAATAAAATTATTTAAAGAAACTTATTCATGAAATGCGTAATCAAATAAAATCCAAATATATCAAAACTAGATTAGTTTCATTACCTACCACTCAAACTACTGATTCATATTTGCTCACTGATTTATCAAATAAAGATGCTATGATGTGTGCATGCGCTGCCCGTTTTAGGCAAAAGTATAAAACAACCTTCCCCAACACTTATTTCTAAAATTCCTTTACGACGCATAAAAATATATACAATTCCAGCCAAACAAAAGTTTACCTATTTATTAAATTGTATAAAATAATTAAAATTATTTTAAGGAACCATTCATTCATATTATTAAAGTTTATAAATCTTTTTAAAACTATTCATGACAAATAAAACAAAATTAATAAAGAAAACATATATAATGAGATAACATTAATTAAACAAAAAAAAATTAGGTTAATAAATTTCTAAATTATCTTACTCAAAGAGAAAGTGCTAAAAGATATATTTAAAAGAACTGTTCACAATATTCATAAATCCAAGGGAGACATTATCTAACGCCTTGCAAATAAAACTTATTATACCAAATAAACTAACAAAGATAACATCTTATTCTATTTCATATTATTTTATATTTTAATTAGTGTTATTAAACTACTCGTTTTGAGCCGATTTTTAAAAAGGGCCAACTAAATATTACATTCAGAAAAATATTACACGAGTCTGAAGATTTTGCTCATAGGGAACGAAGGTCTACACATATATTATCGAAATATCGAGGCTTAGGTAATATTTTTCTGGCTAAAATATTGAGTTAGCCTTTTTTAAAAATCCAAAACTAGCCATTTAACAAACACTAATTTTAATTGTTATTCTCTATACAACCATTTTATAATAATTTTATTGATTTTTATTTTGTATAAGTTAACGGCAACGTGTTTTCCGACGACTTTTTATCATTTTCAAAATTGATAATTGTTTAATTATTGCGATGTCGAATCTTTTCATTTGTTATCTTAATGTTGATTGAATTATATTTGTATAATGAATTATAAAAGAATGAATAAAAATGTAAATTATTTACAACGTGACTCTTATTTTAAAAATATAACAATATCTAAATGATAATTCTCAAGAAATGTATTAAGGGAAATATATTTAAAAAATTTTTAATATAAAAAATATATGATAAGATAAGACATAAGTGTTGTAAAACGGCTCGTTTTGAGACGATTTTTAAAAATCTTCCCCATAAGCCTCGAGATTCCGCTAATAGATGTTCTAGATATTTGTACTGTCTATGAGCAAAATCTTCAGGCTTGCATAATATTATTCTGGATACATATTGAGTTAGCCGTTTTTAAAATTCGGCTCAAATCGAGATGTTTAACAACACTAGTCATGACCTATATATCATAAAAAAAAATTTATCACTTGATTAGTCTTTTTTCCCCCATTTTATTCTGATTCAAAAGTAGACACTTTCCTGCGTCCTCTTGAGCAAAAGGTCCATTTAATCTTATTATCAATTCAACCCTGATCCCATTTTTCAAGAAACAAATTAGTTAAAAATTAAATGTTCTCTATTTTTAAAAAAATTTAAATGATTTTAAAAAATTTTTTGTTGCATTTTTCTTCGTTATTGACACGTTGGTCTTTAACATGTAATATCTTGGCCGAGATGTACCTCAAAACGCTATATGTAAAATTGGATGCGTCGCTCTATAAAGAAGAACCCCTAGCCTCGCTTATTTATGTTATTTTACACAACATCCTGCATGCTTTTATAGAAACAAGATTTAGATAGGAATTAATAAATTTGATAATTTATTAATTTTGCGGGTTTTTTTTAAAAAATATAAAATTTTGATCTTCTTTCCCTATAAGGTAAATCTTGCCACGAGTCTTTAAAGCGGCATTGAACAAGTTATAATGATAAATTAAATAGTTAAAAAACCATCTATGTGAATTGAATAAGTAATTTATGTAAGAAAGATAATCAACTTATCATCTGTGCGGGTTATAAATAAAAAATGTTTTAAAAGATTTTCTATAATATTATTGGTTAAAATCCTTAAGATCCCAATGAGAGAGAGAGATGCAGAGGGGCAGGGTTATATTATATCAATAAAATTTAGTCGTTGTTTAAGCGATTACCAAACTACCCAAAGTGTAAATATCATTATATTCAATTTTTTAATTTTATTTTAAGCAGTAGGGGAGACTGGGTTAGGCAAACCCCGGGGCTTGGCAAACCACTTAATCTCATTTAAAATTAAATACACCAGAAGGTTAAAATTTTATCATATTATAGTTTTCATTAGTATACATCTATTGACAAAATATATTTTGAAATAATTATTTAAGAAATAAAATTTTGATGAAATTTTTAAAAGATATCTACATGACAGAATTTTAATTTTTATTAAAATATATAATCATTTAAATGTAAATTAGATTTTATTGCTAAGTTTAAACATCTATAATTTGGGTAAGTTTTATGAGTATTTATCAAATCTAGATATTATTTCAATCATGATTTGTCAATTTAGAGCTAGCGGGGTTCGCTAAACCATACACGTCAATTATGGCAGTTAGTAATGAAAAAAATCAAAATCTTGAAAAGGCAATTTCATAGCTTTTTATGATTGGTATTTAGGATGCTAAGAAATCTTAATCTCTCCTTAAAATTCAAATTTTTTTATGTCAAAAATTTTATTAAATTATCCAAAATTAAGTTTCAATTTTTATATATAATTAGCTTCAATTTATAAGTATTATGATATTTTGAACAATAAAACAATAAAATTATTCTATACATATCATTATTAATAAATAAAAATGCATTTCAATTTATTATGGCTTAAAAAAACTAATGGTTTAGGAAGCCAAGTGGTTTGCCTCACCCCGCTATTGGGGCTTGTTAAACAAAATTTTCACTTTTACAAAAAATAAAATTTAAAATAAATAAGTATATTCTTAAGATTTTTATAAGGCACCTTTATAGAGTATAGTTTTAGGTATCCAATCATATATTATTTTTTATATTTATAAAACTACAATATCTATAGCCAATTTTGTAAAAATTGGTTCGACTAACCTCAGTCTCCCCTACGTTCCACAAGGAAAATAAGATAATCATTTCAAGGTTTAAAATATTATTTTGGCGACAAAAATGAATGTATTACATGTTCAAGCTTCTTGACTTGTTATAATAAAACCAATATTTTAAAAGAATTTTTTTTTTAAATTATGTAAAATATTTATTTTTAGTTCAGAAATTTTAAGGTTCCCCTCAAGACTTTAAAAAAAGTAAAAGTTTTTCCCAAAGATTTTTAGATTTTTTTTAAAATAAAGATTTTGTCAAGATTTTTAATCCATTTTTACCTTAAAATTCCAAAATTTTCAGAAGTAAATCTTTAGTTGATTTCTATGCCCAATAAATCATTTCACAATGAGATCACAAATTTTTTGATTTTTTAAAATAAATGATCTTTATAAAAAATCTACAATTTTGTGTTCTTCAAAGATTTTTTTTTACTCTCCAAACTCTGGTTTCCTCGGGTAAGTATATAACTTATTTTTTTGGTAATAAAATAGTTTATCTGCCAAAAAAAAATAAAAACAAATATAATTGAAAAAGTTGTAAAAATTGGAACTGTTTTTCTTAATGTCTTTTTTTAAAAAAAAAATAAACCCAATATAATTTAAAATTAAGGCAGTCCCATTATATTTTAAGTGTAATTTTATTGCAAAATTTAAAAATGATTAAGTTCAATTCAAACTTTCCAAAAAATAAAAAAATCGTCATGGGGATTTTATAACATAATCTTTGATGATGTTAATGTATTGAATGTAGCACATGTCTTCAAATACGTTACGCCGATACAGGGTTGAAAGCGAGTTTCCATGGCAATAATTTAAAATATTGTAAGGATTATGACAATCTTGAATATTTTTATCTATGTCGCGTAATTTTATTTCGTATGTATTATCCTCCAAATCTAGTTCTTCGTGTTGTGAAAAATCACAATTTAGAGTCCTAATGTTTCGAGAATTATTTAATTCCTCCTTTTCCAAGATTTTTCCACCTCTTGCATTTTCGTCTACATTTTTACTTGTCATTATTTCACTTTGATTCCCACTCTTCTTTGTAGATTCCACAACATCTTTGGCTGAAACGCATAAAAATAATTTTATTTTGCTTAAGACGCCATTCAAAAGATTTTGCCATTTCAAAATCCTTTCCTCAACTTGTTCCAAAGATTGTGAGGCACAATCTAAGGGTAAACTACCAGCAACTGAGCTACATTTTTTCTTATTATTTTTCTTATTCCCTAATTTAATTATGCACCTTCCCATCGGGTGGTCCGTTAATTCGATGTCAGCATTATCTCCATGAGATAATTGAGAAATATTTTGGACCATGGCTCGATTTTCGTCATTATTTTCGGGTAAAGTTGTACAAAGGTTAACAGCTATTTCGGATAGGATGGATTCTATTTTTGAATAAGAGTCAAAGATTTGATCTGCCCAGATTTTAAAAGAATCTTCCATAACAGATACGTTCAAATTTAAACCCTGCGTTTTATGTCTCAGTACCTTTATTTCCTCCCTCAGCTTTAGTATCACGGTTTCATGTTCTTTTTGGATGTAATGGAGATCATCATTACCATATCTAACGTCAAAGGCCTCATTGGTTTTATCTAAATCATCGGTAATTTTGACGAATTGACTCTTTTCCATTATATCCTCTTGTAAATTAAACACATTCCTATCTCCTGATATATATGGATATGATTGAGCCTTTTTAATGTTCATAAAGTTAGAACTTTCCCTTGAACTCGTCATATGAGTCCTTTCCGAATGATAAACTACCGGAGTAAGAGGATCAATAGATTCCTCGATTAATCCAGATAGTTTCATTGCCTCCTCCGGAAATTCTTTGAAATACTGCATTTCCAGCCATGATACGTTTGAATTTAGCACGTGACCCATAAATTTTAATTTATTTTACTACAATTCAATTTAAAATAAAAAGAAAATTATTTTTTTAAAAACCATTTAATTACATAATTTTTACATTGTATATGATTAATTTAATTTTAACGAAATTATAAAATTATACAATCAACGTATGCGAACGATTGTATTATATCATTTATTTTTTAAAGTTATGATAGTTAATATAGAAAGCGAAATTTGAGTTAAAATATAATTAATTAATATAAGAAAAGTTTGCAAAGCTATTTTCCTAAGCATTAGTTCTAAATGCAAAATAGAGAATATTTTGTATACTTTGCCGCTAATTCGCGCTAAGTGTTAATGAGATCCGACTCGACACGACTTAACAGCTGATCGATTTGAAAAAAAATATCTGTTTATGAGATCAGTTTATTTTTTTATTAATACAATTCTATTTATTCATGATGTTAAATCTTAGGATTATTGATTTTAATATTAAAAAAAAATTTGTCCTCATTAAAAGATTTTTTAAAATCGCTAAGCCGTTAAATCGCTATCCTGCATTCCCAGATAGCGCGATCACTGCAAAGTATACAAAAATACAGCATAGAATTCACGCTTAATATGAATGCAGGGTACGTGACCTAAAAAGAGAAAACAATCGTTACAAATATACAATACCATTATAAAATCTACCATCATTAAATATTTTCTTTGCTAAATTCCGTGATAAATTTTACCGAAGGAAATGAGTGAGGCTAAGGCCATATCAGAGTAGATCTCTACTTTATACGCCAGTTATTTCTTTGTTAAACTTGTCTTTTTTTAACCTTCTCTCGGGGTTTGTTTGCCTACTTATTATTTTTCTGTTATTCTTACATCTTTTCTAAGGTTGCTATAAATAGGCTTACCAGGGTGATTTTCACTGGACTCAAGCCCCCATTAAAATCCTATGCCTACCCCCTAAAAAAAATTTGCCACCTTCGGCAGGATGTTTTACCATTATTAATTACCCCCTTTTAATTATACTGGTACTCCTTTCATAAATATTAAAAAGAATAACTTAAATTATTGCAGTTCTACTACCAACTGTCAATATTGTGAATATAAAAGAGTTATTTTTAGATCATGAATTCAATTGAAAACCCCCTCATTTACAATGAATGCATTATTATAGCATATTGTTTGGCATGAATATGAGCTTACTGAGAATGTCTAACCCTTTTAAATTACATTTAAAAGGATCGCAATTTTATTTGAAAAATAATGTCTATGATTGTTTGCAATATATAGATTTGGTCGATAATCAGCAAAATTTTTACAGCATTATATTTTGTCCAATTTTAGCTAATTTTGATAAAATTTAATAGATAACCCCCCAATAAATTTATCCGACCCCCTTAAAGGTGGCTAACCCCCCCCCCGTTATGAAGGCGCGGAGGCTGCCATTATTATATGCCACTAAATATACATGTGCTCGAATAGTATTCGAAGCTGTAAATCATTCTAAGATATAATAAATAGCTAATACCGTTACTGTGGAGGGTTCTGCCAAATATATTCCGGTTATTAAACGCGGCGGCCGATATACAACTTTCTTTTAGACCTTCTTATTTATGGGCCAAAACAATACAATATACCATTAACCGTAAATATGAGGTTAGCCCATAATTCCATAACGTCTTATACCCTTTTATTTGACGCCTACTCTGTCGAAGGCAATGAAAATATCTATGGTAATCTTTATATACAATAAAGATCCCTACCCAATTTTCTTATTATTTGTAAATATACACACCGCCAGTATCGTATTTTACATTGGTTATTAGATTCATTAATTTATTTTGTTGAAAATTGCTCATCAATGTAGATAAAAAAAACAAATAAAAATTACACCCAACTTGAGGGCAATTTAATATTTTGTCGCCTGAGAATTAGACAATGCTAATAAAAAAAAACCATTTACCAATAACGAGAAATTAAATACCCACATTTCCAATGGTTGTTTGCTTTATACAGGATAGCATTGTTGTTTTTATCTTTTTTACAGTAAAACCTGTCTAATTTGGGTGCCAATAGAGACCTATTTTTTTTTAACCAAGACAGTTGTCCAAATTTTAGTGTTTTAATCTTGATATGGCAAAAATAATATAAACTCAGACCTCAAACCTTTCTGCCAGCTATGAGTAGTGTCGTTAATCGGCTCATTTTGAGCCGATTTTTTAAAAACGGCTAACTCAGTATTTTGGCCAGAAAAATAGCCTAAGCCTCAAAATTTCGCTAATAGATGTCTAAACCTTTGTTCCTTATAGAAACAATATCTTCAGGCTTGCGTAATATATATTCTGGATGAAATATTGAATTAGCCTATTTTACTGCTCAAAACGAGCCGTTTAACAACACGAGCTATAAGCATATTTAGCTAAAATATTAGGTTACCTGTTTTTAAAAAATCGAGTGGTTTAACAATACTATAGAATTATATTTTTCTTAATACTTATAACCTTTAAAAAAAAAAGAAGAAACCTATACTGTAATATTCGTCTAATTTGAGCACTTAATAGTTCAGGCAACTCTCTGATTTGATCAAAATTTTAAGGTCCTAATCAAATTCCCTAACAACTACTATTAGAAAGTAAAAAAAATATTTATAAATTTGGATAACTCTATAGGTTGGAAATTAAACAGGTTTTGTTGTGTATATATGTTAGCAACAATGTGTTAATTTTTCGAGCGCGTTTTTTTTTAAATTTAAAAATCTGATTTAACCGAAAATGTATTCCATCATGTTTGGAATACCTATCACGTGAATTTCAGGAAATTTTGCCTTTAGGTTTTGTTGTATATATATATTATTATTTTTGCCGATCCGCATTATACAATTCCTCTTCCTAAGTCAAGAGAGAAAATAAATTACAATGTTAGGTACATATTCTCATTATTATATTTTTTAATTACTTCCTTTTTCTAAATTTCCTACCTATACATTTTCACGTCCTATAAATTAAAGCATTTAACGCAATAAAAATATTTTGGCTATTTTCATTTACAATGCATTTTAAAACTTATCCTAAATTTTTTTTTTACCTATGTATAACCACGATCTAAACAAATTTGTTTTTCTATCTCTCTAAATATTTCCCATAATTTCTTTGCTCAGGGCGTTTATTTTTGGGAATTATTAGGGATTGTAAATTGTCTTAAAAATATTAATATTATACACCATTAGAATAAAAGACAGAAGAAAGAAAGAAAGAAAGAAAGACAGAAAGAAATAGAAGTCATATATAAGTAATAGAACTTAACATGAGAAAGAGAATAATATTAAATACTATCCTTCTAGTCATAACTCTACTCCATGCCTTCATAGGATGGCTTATACCTATTCCCATCTCTGTGATACAGGTGATTAGCGTAAACCTCCGCCGTTATAAACAAAATACTCAATTCTAGTAATAAAAAAATACTAAATAAACACATAGTTCATAATCTCAGTTGAATCATATTACTGAAACATATGAAATATGTGTCAAGTGACAACCAAAATATTGACATTTGGGAGGTGAAAGGCAATGTCACTTTAATAGTATATTTCTCACATACACTTTATATAACTCAAGAGATTTAAATATTGATTAATGTGGTCAATTAAAATAAGTTGGAAAACTTGCCATCATCATTTCCATATTGTTCCTTACCTTTAAAAATAATCCAACCGAACCTTTTAAAAGTCCTCCACTCTATTACCACCTATGGTCTATCTATTGAAAAGATGTTAAAAATTAACCTTGATTGTGTAAATAAGGCTCAAATATCTTAAATCAGGGCTGGAATATAAAAAATATATATAATTTGTGGTTCTATTTATCAAGGATCAAATTCACTTCTTATGTAACTAAAATAATCCAGAGGGGGGTTATTATCAAGATTCAAGTCTGGCCTACCCTTACTAATTTTTAGGAATATTTCATTCTTTTGCGCAGAATTATGTAAGTCCGCAACGAGTCATTATCTATCAAATAGGTAATGGCGAATCTTCATCGCTTAAACAGAAAATATATACAAATAACCAATAATTACTCAGACCTACACATGCTCTTCAGAAAAAAATATTGGTAAATAAAATGCCTCATACCAATCATAAACCCATTTCTTCTTTACTTGGTTATATTTTTATAGTTCTCACTTTCACCAAACCGCAAAGGGCCGAAAAACGTCCCCACCTCCTCTTGCAGCGGAAGGAGCCCTCCCCATTACTTTCATTTTCACCTCTCACGGCTGAAGGCCGGATCATTTGTGGCGCGAGGTTAAGTTCGAAAAATCTGGGTTTGAAGGACTTCTATTAATACATGAATATAATACCCCTACCCTGTGAAATTTCAGACTCTTTCGCCCATGAATTGTTTATGATGGTCCGATTCAAGGAAATTGACTTTACAACAGCTGATTTATTTAAATTCCTACTCGTCTATTTATAACATATGACTAATCAGATTTGACAAATTATCAATAAAAAATGATTTATAATATCTAACCCTACCCAATATTTCTCAAATCATCAATTAACCCAAAAAACCACATTGCTTTAATCTTTAATCGTACTCCTTACTTCAAATAACCTGTTTAATTATAATTATAATTCATCCAAATTGCACTACATTTTAATTTTCATGCATTTTTTTAAAAAAATAATTATTTATATTTAAAAAATCTACATATCAAAAATTAATATTAATTAAAATTAATTCAAAAACTCGCAGAAAATTTGTCGGAAAATGGCAGGGTATGTATATGCTCCATGCATGCCGGAATACGACCGACTGCAAAATCAGGACATTTCAAAAAATTAAAAGGACCCTCCTATATTTAATTTTAAAAATTTACTTTAAAAAAGTATCTGAAACCTTACCCCTCATTATTCACAACGTAAATTCGCGGCGAAATATACAAAATGCTCTTTCCCGCTAACTCGCGCTAACTATGAATAAGGCCTTACAACATTATAAATATATATAGCTACAATTGGATTTAAATGTCCACACAATCATTAGATGTGAAAAACATTAGCCCATCAATTTTATTATATGCTCGAAGTATTTTTTTTGAAAATTTTTAAATATATTCTTTTTGAAATAAGTTAAAATAATTATAATATCCTAAAACAAGACTATATGCCTATTGGTAGATCACGTTTATTCATTTAACTGCATCAACCAATTACACAAATATTTAGTTTCCTCCATTCCTATAGCTTCGGATGCCGACAAGACCCTCTCTAAAGTCAGAACATCGGAAATCTCGAGATCCGATGTGTAAATGAAACGGATGAGAATGCTAAATATGTCAGCTTTAATATTCGTATCAGCTGGTATTTCGTAAAACCTTGCGCAGGGCGTTGATTTAATGATGGTTTCAAAATAATTGCTTTTTTTATAAAAGAAAAATGATTTTTTTTAAAAATTTTAAAGATAAATTTGGAATAAAACCTGTGAACTTTGAGCAGAAGTGTATGAGCTGGAAAAACTTTTCCATCTACCTTTATCATGATATCGGGATTACGAATTTTGCCATTGTCCCAGAGATATCTCATGTAATCGTCTATCATATTTATCCAAAAAGTTTTAATTTAGGATAATAAACCAGATCAAAATTAATATAAATGATGTCATTTATCTAGAACTTACAATTGTGTAATTGTGTAAAAATAACACGTTTGTTTATGAATCAACAAAATAACGTCAGATTATGATTATGAAATCAAAAAGTTCTTTCAATGGCGTAGAGTTAGCAGGAATTGCGCTGCCTGAAGGTTCGGCTTTAAAATAACCCGACTAAAAATATCTAGAGGTCCAGAAGACAAATGTAAAATTCTTGGACCAGTTTTGGAGGAGAATATTTCGAAAATTTTGGGTAATTTTTGAAATTGTAATTTTTTAAATTTTTTTAGTGACAATTTTTTATATTTGGCTCCCATAAATAAGATATATAAAATAGTGTAATAAGAATCCATGCAAACTATCACTTTTTAATACATTTTAAATAAAATAAAAAAATAATTACCAAAAATAAATGCCTCGAGGAAAATGTGTAAAATATTGTGATATGGATTAAATATATTTTTTGTAAGTTTTCATTTTAAAAAATATTTGAACATTCTGAAAAATTTTGAATTTTTATACTTTGCTACCCGAAATATTTTATGGAAAATAATCCCGACCTATTTGCGAGCATTGAAGGGTGATAATGAATTTTCCAAGATTTCGTTTTGAATGTGATCTCCAAAATTTTCTCAAATTTGGGTACATTAAAAAATAATTTTCAGATGATAAAAAAAAAGAAAAATTAGATATAGTTAGATATTATATAATCGGCGGCGCAACTCCACTCTCCCCTATTTTTACAAAATATTTAGATGAAGGAAGGGTGGGAGAGGGGGTAAGTGATTAACCACCACCCCCCACCTCACCCTTTCCTTCCTCATAGAAAATATGATAGGCAGCTTTATATTTTTTTCAAAATTTGATTTTATAACATTTCTATAAAATCACCTCACAAATAAATGAATGAATGGTTCTTGATTAATCTAGCATCGGGCAGAACTAATAAATCTGCAAATATTATTAACCGCAAAATTCTTCCAAATCTCACTCAAATATTGTTAGAGAAAAAAAAAATATTTGGCAGATTTTTATTATGAGGATTGTTAAAGTTATCCCATGATGAATTATTAGCTGAATACAAGCTATGGTATAAAATGTTAAGTATGGGTTGG
The DNA here is from genome assembly GCF_954871325.1 of Gordionus sp. m RMFG-2023. Taxonomy (NCBI): domain Eukaryota; kingdom Metazoa; phylum Nematomorpha; class Gordioida; order Chordodea; family Parachordodidae; genus Gordionus; species Gordionus sp. m RMFG-2023. The sequence continues at coordinate 85,694,396 of NC_088775.1, forward strand.
CAATTTTTCAAAAAAAAAGCTATAGATGTTTCACATAATTTCAAACACATTTTAGACCCTATCTTCAATGTAAAGTAATTATACATTTTCTTACCACCAATGAAAAAATATTTTCTTCTTTAATGAGAACCAGTGAATCTAGCATCGGACAGCACTTATAAATGTGCAAATATTATTAACCGCAAAATTCTTCCAAATCTCACCCAAATATTGTTAGAGAAAAAAAAATATATGCCAGATTTTTATTATGAGGATTGTTAAAGTTATCCCATGATGAATTATTAGCTGAATACAAGCTATGGTATAAAATGTTAAGTATGGGTTGGCAATTTTTCAAAAAAAAAATGCTATAGATGTTTCACATAATTTCAAACACATTTTAGACCCTATCTAAATGTAAAGTAATTATCAAACATTTTCCTACCACCAATGAAAAAATATGGTCTTCTTTAATGAGAACCAGTGTTGTAACATGATTCGATATCTATAGGACCCCAGGCATGCTAAAATTGATATTACATAAAAACAGTTATAATTATTATGATATAGAATTTTCAGTATCTTGGAAGTGCAACAAAAAGTGCCAGATGCCCTACCTTTTGAAAGAATCTATTTTGCAATATATTAGGCAAATAACAAAATGGGAATCATACACTCAAGGGGAAGGCATAGTATGTGTCATAGAAGTCTGGATAAGAAAACTAAATATTTTTTGCTAAATATGGAAATTTTATTTAATGTTTGGATCATATTTTTAGTTTATATGATAAATGCTTTATCATGTCTCAATTAACATATATTGAGCCATATTTTTTTTATATTTGAGTATTAGTGTAAATCTTGTTTTATATTGAAGAATAAAGATCAAAATAATGAATTATAATGATGATATGATAGATAAATTATTTTTTTAACTTAATATTTGAAATTTTTTAGAAAAGTTATAATTATCCTCGTCATATTTAATCTAAGCATAATAAATAAAAATTTTATAAAATGTAAGATTAGTTCTATCTTATATCCAAATGTTAAAACGAATTAATGAATATAAATGCGGATATATACATTAGAAATTGGGATCTATTGCACCCCCACCAGAGCACTTACTTCATTTTTTCCACCAGAGTTTTGAAGAATTAAAAACTAGAAATATATTTCTTAAGCCTCGAGATTTCGTTAATAGATGTCGAAATCTTTATGCCATTCGAGTAATATTTTTCTGTATAATATATTGAGTTAGCTATTTTAAAAAATCCGAGCCATTTAGCAACAAAGGTAAAGTACTAACTCTGAAAATAGATTAAATTGGTGTTAGTAGCTCTTCTAATATTTATAGGGATTTGATTGAAATAGATTATAAATTTTATAATAATATGATTTTTAATTATATTTTTTCCCCATTTTTTGATTTGCCATATTTTTTTCATGAATATTTTGTAAATAAGAATATTTTTGTGCATTAATCTATATTTCCAACATTTTTTTAAAAAAAATATAATTTAAATTTCTATATCAAATTTTTAAAAGCTTAAAAAAATTCACACTTTTTTGAGACATTTATTTAATGATTCCCTACACCTATTTAGTGTTGTTTAACGGCTCGATTTGAGCCCATTCCTAAAAACGGCTAACTCAATATTTTATCGGGGAAAATATAACGCCAAAGATTTTTCCTATAAATGGCACAAAGGTCTAGACATCTAGCGAAATCTCGCGGCTTGGGCCTATCTTACTAACTATAAAAATTCGGCTCAAAACCAGCCCTATAACTACACTACGCTTATTAATATACATTTAATATTTTATGATCAATTTATAATTTGAATTTCCTTATTAGAAATTGTCAATATTTTATAGTCACTAGTCTTAATAAATTTATGGAACCTAAGATATTCTTTAATGACTCCTAGAATTCTTTCTTTCCTTTTTTAACCCCCCTCCCCTCCTATTCCAATAGCAAATTCCTGCGTACTCGCCCTCGATAGACGTTTAACCTTTTTCTATTTTCCAAGTGGGCGTATTTAGAAACTGTATATTACCTTTTTCATGTTTTACGCTACCTCAAATATATCAACCGCTACAATTGATGATAGCTGTTCTTTTTATGTATATTACGGAATTCAATTTAATGCTGTATAATGCAGTTTCAAAATACCTGAAAAATCAAATTTTCTTGCTCTAAGCCCCCCCCCCCATTCTCATCACTTTCCTAAGGCCCGCTTACGAATAATTTTTCAAATCTATGCACCCCCCATTTTTTTAACGAGGGTCTTAGAGTTATTAAATTTTAGCATTATCTTATATTGTAAATAACCAACACCATCAATACGAAATTTCATTAAAAATGACGCGTTTTAGATTAGAAATTAAAACTATCCTTTTCTCTGCCCGTGTAATCTTAAGGAGGCAAAATTTAGAAATCGATTATATCTATTGCAACGCAGCTATCTGAGGCGGGCGAGGGCTAATCTAAGTACACTATTCTCCGCAGCCATAAGATTGTTAGATTTTACGAATTTTAACGAAATCAGAAAAATATATTTTTTTAGAATTCTACTCACAAATTAACACCTGTTTCGTGACCTAATAAGTGGCGGATCTGGCATGTCACGTGGCAAATGATAAATGCATATTAGACTTTTGTGATATCAGTATATTCGATTGCATCAATGGTTGAAAGTTTGACTGAGGCTTACCCTTTTAAAAATGCTGCATCATCATCGCTTGCCTTTGAAAAACCCTATCCACTCCTTATAATTTAAAAGAAAAAATTCAAAATTAATTTTAAATTTTGTTATTTCTTCTAACAATTATAGCTTGAGGTTACATGTTTTTTATAAAGTCGCGCTCTTATAAAGCGGGTTATTATTTATAGTCATGAATATTCTAAAACTTCGATGATTAATTTATTTAAAACTCATAATTCCAAAACACATTTGTGTGGCAAGGCAGTAACTTTTTACGGTTTCCGCCATTCTCCTTTGTAAAGAACATTTATAACTTGAGAATAATAAGTATAAAATGGGAAAAAAATAAACAAAATGAAGAAACTAATGATTTCGACATTATTTTAAACTTGTTTATTTTTTTACATAGTAATTTATAATTTATTAAACATAAACCACCAAGATAAAATGAATTAGTTTGTATAATTAAATTTATTAGATAATTTATACAAGGTTAATTTAATTTAATTTAATTTAGTTTATAAATTATTCAGGATCAAATATATTTGACAATATATATCATCACTCCACCTTAAACTTAACATAACCTCTAGCTTAACATACCCTTAACCAAGTAAAAGGTGTATATATATTAGGGGAGACCGGGGTAAAACGATTAGGCATTTTGCATATTTACCATAAAAATTTTAAACAAGAGTCAAACACAACAAATTATAGATCAATGTGTAGCCCCATCTCTCTTCTACAAGATAAAAAAAAGTGTAGCCCTCTACCTATAATATTTTAGGAGCTATGATTAGTTATGTAAAACTACTCATTTTCGCCATTTTACCCTGGGTACAGGGTAAAATGGATAAGCACTAGGGTAAAGTGGTTAAAATAATATTTGACACATATTTATTGTTTTATTTAACAAATATTACAAATTTAACATTTATTTATGATTTTTATTTAAAAACTAATCGATACAATAAGGACATGTAAAATAATTATCATAATTAGCACATTTAGAATGTGCCCATTCAAGGCACATTGTACATTTTAGCCATTCATCGCCCTCGCGACTATTTTTATAGTTTTTATTACAAATAACACATAAACAATTATTTTTTGATATCTTTTTTTTTCTCTGAATTAATAATTTTTTTTTATAAGGTGTAGATGATGTTAATATTTCTGAATTCTTTTTTTTAGATATTTTATCCGATGAAATATTGAATAATTTTGGAATAGGTATTATAGATGAAGGATTGAATACTTTATTATAATTTTTTGAGCATGATGGTAACATATCATGATAAGGTTCATCAATATCATCTGGAACATTTTCGTTCAATAATATAGATAAATCACTATCATTATTTTGAGTCACTGTAAGATTTTGAGTCACTCTAATATTTTCATCATTATTTTCAAATTCAATATTTGAGTTAGCATTTGAATTATTACAGCAGATATAATCTTGTTCTGTAAATATATTTGGGTTTAAAGGAAATATGCCACATGCTAAGAACCATTTAATATATTATTTGATGTCACTGCCCTTGGTATTTCATTTTTTAACACTCCTGGAATATCATAAATCTGAAATTGTTGCCCCACATGATTTTTAGATTGAGCATTATTAAAATTATGAAATACAATATAATTTCAATTGAGCATTTTTATTATTAAAGTTACCAAATTAATAATATTTAGATTGAGCATTATTAAAATTATGAAATACAATATAATTTCAATTGAGCATTTTTATTAAATTTACCAAATTAATATTGATATTTAGATTGAGAATTATTAAATTTATGAAATACAATATAATTTCAATTGAGCATTTTTATTAAAGTTACCAAATTAAAATTGATATTTAAATTGAGTTATTAAAATTATGAAATACAATATAATACAAACAATATAATTTAATTACTTGTTTAGGCGTTAATCCCATAAATGACCTACTTGCTTCTAATATGTAGTCACACAATCTAGATTCTTCTTCATTTGTAAATATTTGTTTATGATGATCTGAACTTTTAATACCAATTTTACATCTCCTTCTCAACGTTGTATAAGGTATGTTAAATTTTTTAGCAGACAAATTTAATGAAGTATTATTCGTTATTTTATATTTTATGGCTTCATTTATTATATTTACATCTCTGTATATGGTTTTTCTTCTTTTATAATTTCTCATTATTTGATTGATACAATAAAAATTATAATAAATGAATTAATGAAAAATTAATGTGAATAATTTTATATTTTAACCGTTTTACCCATAACAGCTTTACCCCTAGGTGACATATATTATAAATATCGTTATTGCGTAACTTCTAATATAGCTAAAGATGTCAGATAAATTTTATTTTATAGCTAATACATTAAGGAACATGTGTGCCAAATTTTGAATCCTGAGGATATGTAAATTTTACTAAAAGCAAAATATACTAGAGAAGGATTTTTATATTTTTTTGGTAAAAAACAGTTTTTTGACAAAATATATAAAACCAGGTAAGTTTTTTAAAAGATGAACATAGGTAAGAAATTAGATATAAAAATACATCTTCACACCAAATTTAAGGTCTTTATACTCAATGGTTAAAAAGTTATTCGCGTTAACATTGTTACCCCGTCAATCGCTTTACCCCGGTCTCCCCTATATATATTACAATGCATTTTTAAATACTAAAAATAATTTATATTATTCAATTTTGAATATATTTTATAACAGTGATTTTACACTTTTACCATAATTAAAGGTTTAAGCGTAAGATTATTGATAAGCTTTAAAGTCCATTTTATTTTGTTTATATTTGTTGTACGTAGTCGATTTACAGTAATAATACAAATATATTATGCTAAATGAACTATATAAACCAAATAATTTTAAAAATAAATTTTCGTTTAATTCTAGAGTTTAATATTAGTAAATTTTGCTAATGCTAATTCATCGTAATTTTTTTTTAGTTATTAATTTTCTATAGTATATATTTATATATTAGATATTATAATGAGGATTATATGAATTTTTATTAAAATTAATCTTCAAAAAAAACACATGGATATTTAAAAGTGTGATTCATTTATCCATAATTTCTAGGAGTGGTATTATCTCTATCCATAGGACTATCAGTATTATATCTTCCACCAGCATAATTTTGGTTATTGGGCATCATTTGGTCTTGGTTATTGGGCATCATTTGTTGGTTCCCACTGGGATAGTTAGCCATTTGCCTCTTTTTAATTATTTTGATTTGCCTTTTTTTCCTATAGTTTTCTAGGAATGCCGCTGCGTCAATCACGTTAGCATCCCCCTTGTCGAATGCTTCGACATCTTGGCCACCAAATCCTTGAATTGACATCCTAGATTGAAGAATTCCTAATAAGACAAAGCTGATTGCTAACTACAATTTTTATTATATTAAAAAAGAAAATAAAATTAATAACGAAAAACAATTTTTTAAAAAAAACTTTCTCATTGTTTTGTATTATATAACAAGAATCAATGGTGTATTTTAACTAAAACATGTATTTGTTCCCTTACCAAATTTTTCCTCTAAAAGGGTTAGGTTTTAACAAAAAAAAATCAGTTAGGGAATTTAAGAAAATATATTGAGTGGAATATGGAACATTTACGGATTCGAAGTTTCTCAATTTTGAACCATTCACTTGGGAACGATTTTTAAAATTTAGGGGAATAATCGGATTTTAATCGGAAAAATATATTCATTTAAACATTATGCGGAGGGGTATTACCCCCACACTGCGAATTTCAGAGATTTTTGCCGATAAATTTTATATTAATTTTTTTTATATAGATTTATTTCATATAAATAGGGGGAAAAAATATAATGAAAATCTTACTGCAAATTTGTCTAAAATTCACGATATAGGTATAGTAGTGTTGTTAAAAAGTATGTTTCGGGTCGATTTGTAAAAACCCGATTACGATTATGTGGAGTCACGAGACTTAAATAAATAGATGTCCAAAACTTTCTGCCCCTTCCACGAGGAAAAGATGTAAGGGCTTACATAATATTATTCTTAGCTAAAATCTTAATCGATTCGTTTTTAAAAACTGTCCTAATGGGATAAACCTAAGGATATAGGTCACTTCTCCATGTGCTTATAAATTGATTTCTGATCCAAAATCCAATAGTTTTAAATTTTATAAATCGCCATTACTAAAACGGTTTAAGTTAGAGGGGGATTCCAAATTCACTTGAATTCTATATCCCACTGCTACATATATAAAAATAAGATATATAATAATTAGTCTTGTCTTGAGGGAAAAGAGAATTGCGTGGCAAATTATAAAAATAAATATTTTACGAAAATAGAATAACGTTTAGAGGTTGGTACGTTTTTTTTTCCTTTTTCCGGACAAAATGTTTTATTTTTTGATTTAAATCATTCATTGAGAAGGTGGTTTTTTTTTAAAATGTGAGAAATATAATTTTTACCGGAAGTATATTCCATGGTAGAGAAATAAACCCATTCATTTTGCCATGATTTTTTTGTGACATTTTTAAATTAGATTAATATTTTTTCGTAGTTTAAGAAATGTTTGACAATTTAATAGGATATAAAAATATTTTCCGATAAAATCCGATTTTTCATATTTTAAAAGTGACTAAAATAAATTTATCTAAAGTTGAACAAAATGATTTCATTTGGTCCCTAAAAAAAATGTTTTAAAAAATTTAAATATTTGCTTCTCCATTCTAACCCATTAGATTTAAAAAAATAAGGTTCAAAATTTTTAAATTTGGATTATCCTTCATCAATGCACCAAATAATACCTCAAGACTGTCTAAATAAAGCAATGGGGAGAATATGTCATTCACTAATTGGATAATAGGGCAATATTTATGTCGTCCTAAAAGATCGAATATGGGAAATTATATCATTACATTATTGAAGCCAAAATGTTACCCAAAAAATGCAATTTTTTTTATATCAATAAAATTATTGTTTTCATAGAATCTATGGCAAAGATGACTTCTTTAAAAAAAAATTATTTAATATTCGATTTTTGGTTGAAGGGATCTGGCCTTTGATCCACCAAATAAGATTGATATTATTATTTTATATAAATTTGAATAAATATTTTTTATATAATTTATATATAATATAATGAGCATTTTTTTTTACCGATAATATAATAGAAGATTTAGACATTTTTTTTTCCTTTCCCAATTTTATTATAATTTTTTTTTGATATAAAATTTTAATAATAAATTTTCAATTCATGGTATGAATATAAAATTCTAAAAAAAAAAATTTTTTGCCGATTTAACATACCCTCAAGCCAAGTGAATTGTATTTTTCCCGCAATTTTCATATTTCTCCCTCAAAATATCGTTAATTCATAATCAGATGATCAATTTGAGATATTTTTAACATATGATATATCATTCTTAGTAAGCAATGCCATTAAGGATTTTCTCCTTTTATTTATTCAGACAAATTTCTTTTTATTCTTTCTAATCATTTCTTTATTAAAAGAGGATGCATATGTTTTAAAAAAAAATGGAAGTGAAATGGCTAGAGGCTAGATCCATAGGCTAATACTAGTGGTGGAAACAGAACTTGCATGTATTTAATTAAACCGAATCAGTTGATTTTATAAATTAGACATTCCTGCAAGACCAGTTTCCTAACCAATATATATGTAGATAAACTTTAATAACATTCCGGAAATCGTGGACCATGGTATAATTCGATATGGGTTATAACCGTCATAATTTTTGGATCATTATTCCCTTATGAATCATTATATGGGATTCTTAAAACTGTTTTTTTTATTGTAATCTGTCTCACCCTATGTCCATTATTTTTTATTTTGGGAGGGTATAATTAAATTTAAAGGTTAATTGATTTTTAATTATAAAATATATTCGTAAATCTAGTAAATAAAATTATTTAAATAGATAATTTATAAATAAACGAATCTTTTACAATTATATTGAATACCCGTTATCTTAACTTAGGACCATTTAATGGGGAAATTTACTTTTCCTTGGGGGGGGGGGCATGGGAGATGGGGGGTGAATTAAATATCTTCGCCTGAGAATTATTTTATTCTATATCCACTTTTTGTCGAAAAATGACTTTTTTTTAACTATTCTATTTACATATAAAAAATCAAAAAAATATAAAATAAGTTAAATTAGGTTAAAATATCCTATTGAAGACAATAGAAAATTAATTTTTAAAATTGCTCTCCTGTAAAATTACAGAAAGTGGAGATAGAATAATCTAATTCCAGGCGGCGATATATATAATTTCCCTTTTTCTTAAATCAATCAAATCACATATTTATTTTTAAAAAAATTTATTTTGTAAACAATAATTTTTTTTTTCAAATTTATTCAAAAATCGTTACTATTTTGGCCCTGGCCGTCAATCATAATCTTTTTATACAACGGTTAGGGTCCCTAAATAAATAATTATACAAAGGGGTCAATAAATAATGAACCTATTCTTATGGTAAATAAATGCATAGTAAAAAGGTAGAATTTTGCTCTTAGAAAATTCTTATTAGCATATTGTTATGACTTGTCATAGTTAAATAAGATTTTGTAAGGAATTTACATGTATAACGTGAGTAGTATCATTTTGATTTTGTAGGTTATACATTAAAATTATGTCATTATTAAACTTGAATGTTATTATATTAGGTAAATTGTCGATTTATTGTTAATCGATCAGGAAGAAACTTTTTATCTTTGATTGTATAAATTTAAAGTTTTGTTAGATTTTTAGGTTTTTGTATATTTTTACTTATTTTTTTATTGTTTTAATTTATGATTTTTACAATTATTATAATTGGATTTCGTTACAGGCATTTAAAGAGATACATTGGACAAACATCTATCCTAGAATTTCCAATTGAGAAAATAATAAGTTGTAACTTCTCCATTCTATCTACACGATGGTTGACAAATGATCCTTTGAGAATTATAATCTTTTCACGAAATATAGATTGCAAATGTGAGGCAATGTATAAATTATAGAAAATAAAATCCAGATACAGATATTTTTATATTACCGAATGATAGAAATCGATATATTTTTTTCAATGAATCATTTTTGGGTAGATCACGATTCTTTAATCGCTAACATTATTATCATATTAGACTTTAGTATATCAAATTAGCTACTAAGGCCTGATGCAACTAAAAAAATAAATAAAAATAGTCAAAATAGAGTGAGGTTAGGCTATGGGCTTTTTTGTCTATCATTTTTAACAAAATTATGAACAAAATTATATCTGACACAATAATTAAGAAATAATCAATCAATACTATAAAATGATCTCTTATACTGATGACCCATTACCTATTGCATAAACAGAAATGGCAACTATTCATAATCTAATTAAAAACCCTAAATTCATACATCTAAAAACTTGGTTAAAGTAAAAACTACAACAAATCAATCATAATACGGCCATCGAGGGCACACTTAGATAATCTCACAATAGACTCAAAATGTAATTAAAACTATTTGCGAGCTCCCAAATATCTAGGAGTAACATAGATAATAAAGGAAATACAAGTGGCTCATTCCGATATCGGAAGTCCATTAATATTTATGAACTTAAAAAATTATTTACTCATAAACTAGTTCGTTTTTCTATAGCGTTACGTAATATATATAGATAAATAATCAAAGCTGGGCTTAATGTTGCGTAAAGCTGAGCTACTTTACCGATGCCTATTGAATAATTAATTTTAGCCTATTTTTCCTCAGTCAAATTAGCGCTTAACCGATTACGCTGCTTTACAAATAATGTTGAAATGCCCTCCTTTATTTCTTTAAGAAGTAGTTAATTCCTTTTAGAGATCTACAATCCGGAACCGGCCCAAATGGGTTTCGGTCCTGGCCTATTTTTTTAAAAAGAAATCGGGTCCAGGCTGGGTCGGGCCTTATATTTTTTTTAAAAATTTGGGCCGGGTCCTTAGATTTTTTTAAAAAATATATTTAAATTTATCAATTTTATATTCAATTTTTTATGTAAAATAAAAATATTTATTTTTATTTATAGAAACTAAACGCCATATAACAAATATCTTTTATTTTGAGTAGTTATAAAAATTAATTTCTATATTTAAGTAAATTCGGGCCGGGCCAGCATATCTTTTTTAAAAAAATTGGGCTGGGTCGGGTTTGAAAAATTAGGCCCGATGTAGTTCACTAATTCCTTTGGTAATTCTCTCATCTAATCTTTTATTTTTTAGGGGTATCTCGTTAGCGCATAAAATGTGACTAAAGTGTTGTAGTTATTTTTTAAATTTTTTTTTGATGAAATGATTTATTGTAACAGATGTATATTAATTTCGAAAGAGCGGATTGGTTAATTTTATTACGTTTAAAAAAATAGAATTTTTCTTTCTTCATAATTCATTTTTAACAACGACCATGCCTCTCCCTCCAATGGTAAATATTTCCGCATATGACTATCTTACATAGGCATAAGTTAATCGACTTTATTTTATTAAAGAGGGCCTCATCTCTGGTCACACTATTTTAATAGTACTTTTAGTGAATTAATTTTTTAAATATTTTAACGAATATAAATATAATCTCATCTAGATCTTAGTGAGAACCTATAAGTTCTTTAAAACCACCTTTTGACTTCATTTAAGCCTGGTGTTTAATTAGATAGTGTTTATTAAAAAATTTAAAATAGTCAACTAATATAATTTAATTCTAATAGGCGACATAAGCACAAATTTATACTCCTTCTCGCGCCAATTTAACTAACACATCACGATATCCGCCTTTGACTTCAACCGTAAAGTTCTGTAGATTAAGATGTTGGAATTTACAGAATGTGGACTTTACACTTAGTGATACATTTAGAGATGATCAAATATACTATTTATCAAAAAATAACATGTAGGGGAGACCAGGGCTAGTCAGCGCAAATTTTCTCAAAATCATCATAGCTCCGAAAATAATGATCATATAAGATCTTACAAAATACCTAAACATCTACCTAAATATATACAGTTATATTTTTTAAATATTTAATAATTATTTATCTAGAAAGGTTTTAGTAAAAGTCATTTTTTGAACTAAAAATTTAAATAGCGAAATATTATAAATTATTTTCATCCCCAATTATGGATATTATAGAATTCTATTTTAGAATTAAATTTCAATTTTTAATCTTTACTGGTTTTAAAATAAAATCCTTTGAACCGACAAGCCCCTTGCGCCGACTAGCCCTGGTCTCCCCTACTTTGATACTCGAATTCAAAACGAAAACAAGTAGGTAACATAACGCATGCATTAAGCAATACCTTTTTCAACTCTAAAGTTATTGAGCAAAGAAAAAGGCAAATAAATATATTAATAAATAACTTTATTTTTTTAAAAAAATAACATATTTAGACTAACTTCACACTCCGCAACAGACTGGTTGTTGTCCTTTAAATGCACCCATGGTTTTTTTTTAAAAAAAACCTTTTCTTTTTTAGTAAAAATTTAACTTAAACTTATAAAATAAATAAGGAGCTGAAAGTCGTTTAAAGTCATTTATGAGCAGGATATCTTTTCTTTATTTAGCTAAAAATATGTGAATAAAGGAATAATAATTATTTCCAGAGTCTCTACACGAAGCATAGTAACTGTCTTAATATTTCATTGGGGTGGGAGGTGGAAGTTAAGATTCTAATATTATATGAGTAGTAAATATATTTTGGGATAGGGTATAACTAGTGTTGTTAAAAGGCTAAATTTGAGGCGATTTTTAAAACGGCTACCTCGATATTTTATCCAGAAAAATATTAGAAAAATGTGATAATCCTTTTATTATATAAAAGATATTATAATAATATTAGATATATTTACAATAAAGTAATGAAGGTAAATTATATATCATTTCTCATTCTCATCTGTGACGCTATTTGAAAATAGTTAAAATCTATGAATTTAAAAAAATAATTTTGAAAATATGCTAAACTAAAATCTTAAAAAATATATTTCTAAGATAGATAGATCTCTATTTAACATAACATTCTTAAAAAATTTCTAACTAAACTGCAATGGTTGCATACTAATGAGGAGTCAGTATTTTAGAGATGTTCAGAAATAGAAGTTTTGTTTTATCCTTCATTTGATTTTTATAATTTTTTGATTGTTGAAACGTAAAAACTGTAATATCATAACAAATTTTCAAACGATAAAAATCATTATCTCTGATATTTAGTATCTTAACAATCATTTTACTATATAATTGTTCAGATTAATTTTTTTTTTAAAACAGATCACTTTGTAATACAATATCTTAAGGGTATAAAAAACAATCATCACCTTAGACATAAAATGGTAAAGAAAATAAATACATTTTATCTCATGATGAATTTTACAATTAATAGACCAAGAAAAAATCATTCAAGGAAGTGGGTATATAGAGCTCATTCGGGGAAAATAATAGGCTATTTCGGAAATTATAAGCAGTTAAAGTAAATTTTATAAATATATATAATTTATTTTATTATAGCTATCATGTTTGCGAAAAATATAAATTACGTAAAAATATTTAAGAATGAGGTAATTGTTGTAGAAATGAATATTGTGTGATCCAGGAGATGGAAAGTAAACTTTTTTATCCTAGTTATTTTTAAAATATAATTGCTTAGTTACCTTTGATTATTAATTTGGCTTTTAAAAAACTGATGCCTATACTAGAACTTTTGGAGGATTGCTTAGATTTATAAAACTAAGTTTCAATAGCTTTGATGTGGGTTATTATTTTAGGTCTTTAGCAGTTTGTTACTTTATGAAGAATTTTTGTTGATATTGTTTAAGTTGTTTAACAGTATGCTACGAGGCTCTTAGTTATTAACTTTGATTTTCTTAACTTTTTGCTGCACATTGATGGAATGGTATATTTTGCCATTTGAAATGATAAACTAAATTCTCCAGATTATGGATCATTTATTCCTATCCTAACTATGGTACTTGGATTTGAGTTGCGTATAGTAGAGCCATTGATTTTGAGTGGTTAAGCTTTGAGTTGCCTAGCTTTGTGAGGCTAAGTTTTGAAAAGTTAAGTCATGGGTTTATTAAGGGTTAGTTAGAAATGCGCTATTATGAATTTAGATGTTTCATTATACTGCTAAGATATGAGTAGTTTAACAGTATGCCGTTTCGATTAGAGTTATTAGCCTCTCATGTTGTAGCTGCAGATAAAGTTTAGAAATTTTAATTGTTAATACCTCACGACTTTAGATTACTTGTCTATTCATATCAGTATATGGTATATATCTTTAAGTATCGTATTGTAAGGTCTTTGGGTTTGAGTAGTTAAGCTTTGTCGGGGTTAAGCTTTGACAGGGTCCATAGTATGCTGTCTCTCCTGGAGTTATTAGTCTCTTAGCTTGTAGCTGCAGAGAAATGTGGTGAAAAGTTTAGGCATTTGAATTGCTTAACTTCGATCCTCACGCCTTTGAGTTACTAGTCTATTAATGTCAGGCTATGGTACACGGCTTTGAGTAGCGTATTGTTAGGCCCTTGAATTTGGGTGGTTAAACTTTGACGGGGTTAACAGTATGCTGTCTCGGCTGGAGTTATTAGCCTCATAGATAGCTTCTGCAGAGAAATGCGGTGGAAAGTTAAGACATTTGAGTTGCTTAACGTCGATCCTCACAACTTTGCATTACTTATCTATTCATGTAAGGCTATGGTACATGGCTTTGAGTAGCGTATTGGAAAGCCCCTGGCTAGCCAAGCTTCAGGAATAGAGGGTATGCTTCTTGGCTTTGAGTCCAGCCTTGAGTTGCTGGTCCTTTAGGTGCAAGGTAATCAGGTAAGTTTTTGGCATTTTTGATGCTTAGCATAGATCCTCATGACGGGTTATTTCATATCAGGCTCCGGTACTGTTTTGAGTTGCGCATAGTGAAGACCTTGACTTTGAGTAATTAAGCTTTGAGGGCCTAACCTTGTGAAACTATGATTTGAACAATTTTTCTAGATTTTTTTCTGATATATTGTTTTGCGTTGCCTAATCTGTGTGATTTGTTATCATTAATCTTTCTATGTTATAGTTTTATATTGAAACTGTTTAATATACTTTGTTAATTTTCTCTTAATATTTGTTGCTTAACTAAACATGTTTCAAGATTTGATGTTCGCGGTTGTTGTGTTGTTACATAAGCTTTGTTATTTTGCAATACTTCTAGGCATTTGGCTTGTTTGGCTCTGTGTTAGCTTTAAGTTTCTCATTTAGCTCCTCAGTCATTAAATAGTAGGATATGGCATTTGAGTTGATTAACTTCGAACTACATGATTTTGGTTACTTGTTTATGTCTATCTTGGCTTTGATAATTAGCTCTGAGTTGCCTATAAAGAATTCTTTTCTTTGAGTAGTTAAGCTCTGAGTTGCTATGTGGGAAGCTAAGTTTTGTGTATCTTTGATATGGGCTAATATTTTGCTTAGCATTTTAAATATTTTCAAAGAATTTATAGCTTTGAACTTTGAGTTACTAATTTTTTTTAGACTGTTTAAGAGATTTATTGACATGGGTTTATTTCTTAAGTTGCTTAGCCAAACATACTTTTAGCTTTTATATTGCAGTTGTATCTTACTTTCGTCGTTTTTTTGCATACTTCTAGGAATTTTAGCTTAGCTTGGCTTTTATAGCCTGTCGCTGCTCATTCATGGGTTGGTTTATTTTGGTATTTGAGTTGATTGACCTTGAACCTCTTAGTTTTGGATACACCTGTTTATTCATAACTTTGCTCTAATTAGTACTAAGTTACTTGTAAAAGAATTATTTTTTTGAGGCGGTTAAGTTTTGAGTTGCTTGGATTTGTGAGGCTGTTATATGTAGCACATGCTTAACATTAGTTTTGTAACTTTGAATTGCTTTAGCTTTTACGTGAGTTAATATTTTGGGTTGCTTAGCATTTTGTTGTTTGCTAATAATTCTTTTTGCTATGCTATGCTATGCTGTAGAGCTTTGAGCGCTGAGTTAACTAAGCTAAATTTCAAATAGTACCATCATGGGCTTATTTTTTGAGTTAATTGTTATTTTGCTACTTTTCTAAGATTTACTCCATTATATATTATACTGCCTGACTTTGGAGTTTGACAATATGCGTCGTATCTGGTATTATTTACTTTAAGCTGTTCAGTAATGGAAGAATGGGTTCTAGCATTTAAAATTCTAAACCTTAATCCTCAGAGATTATGCACTTTTCTATTTCTTTATTTGGTCTACCTTAACCTCTAAGTTAAAGCTAAGTTATTTTTGAATTTAATAATGAAACTAAATTAAAACCATTTATGAGAATGATTTCTACTTTAAAGCCAAATTTTTATTTAATTAAAAAAAATTTTTTATATATATATTTTTTTTGAATTCTTCTTTCATATCTTTCTTTCTCTCCTCTATTTCTTTCTTTTTTTATTCGTTCTTTCTTCTCATTCTATGCTCCTCTAAAATCCATCTCCCACCTTCACGCGGTGGGGAGTGAACAGCATAGCTGACCAACGGGGGCTCTGGTATTTATTAAATGTAAATATTTAATGGTATATTCATAAGATGCAAATTTCCATGGAAAAAGTTCGGAATAATTATTTTTTAAATATTTGTCATTTCAGAAATCCGAACAATGACAGAAAAAAAAACTGAGATGTTATTACTTAATCGAAGCATCTTTTCCGAGTTATATTAAAATTTATAATTATTATGGATAGTTATCCAATCCCGACTAGTGTTGTTAAAAGGTCCGATTTGGGTCGATTTTTCAAAACGGCCCGATTATGATTTTAGCTAAAATATATTATGTAAGGATGGAGATTCGGCAGAGAGATGCCCAAGCATTTCTAACAGCTATGTGCAAAATCTTTAGGCATACGTAACGTTATTTTGGTTAAAATCTTAATCGGACAAGCTTTTTCATTTTACCCAGTACACTATAAGAATAAAAATTTCCTAAAATATAATTATAATTTATTATGTTAAATTAATTTTTTTTTTTTAAAAAAAAAATTAAAATGTTTTTATTAAATTTTCAATTCAAAACTTTTAAAAAAAATATACAAAAAGTTATTTAGTAAAAAAAAAAAAAAATAAAGAATAAATATATATTTAAAAAAATGTATATTAAAAATTGTATTAACTAAAATATTAAAAAACAGGGAGGGGTAATTAAAAGGATATGTTGTTAGGCTTTCATCCGAGGATGGAGATAAAATGAGATCTACATATCTAGAGAGATATTCTTTTTCTTAGTTTTAAATTTTCTTTAGGATCTCCAGTGATTGTTAGCTTTACCTAAAGTTTTAAAAATATATCGCCTAAGTTCCCTGTTTTTTATAGGTGATATTTGATGTTTGAATTATACGGCAATCGCAATGAATTGTGCGTTTACAAACGGATCTATATAGATATAATCCCATACCAAAATGAAATTTTCAACCAAGGCCTATATAATCGGCTCTTTATTTGTAATAAATATCAAATTACAGCATATTATTATTTAATTTTTCAACAAATTTCTGACTTATTCCATTGGGCATTATATCTCTACTTGCAAGATAATATTAAGCTATTTTTTATAAAAAAATGATATTTTACAATCTTACCCTATAATTCTTTAATTAAAATATGAATTATTTTTATTTGGTTAAATAGTGATTTAAATCAAAAAAAATCGATTTAAAAAAATAATAATAATAATCATGATTTTTGCTAACACTACTTAAAAAATAAACTTTAGTCCATTGATTTTCTATAAACACAATTGATTGAATCAAATTATGGTTCAACTAGATTTCGAATATGGGATTTTTAAAATAAATTGCAAACACCGAAATTTTAATGCCTCTCCATATTTAGATGCAAAGGCCTAAACCAATTGATATTTTTTTAAAATAATTTTGGTCTACTTTGTTGTAGACGTTTTTTTTCTAGTAATTCAATATCAAATCTAGAAGCCTTAGGGAAATAAATGATAAGATAATCACATATCATTTTAAAAGATAAAAATGATTTCACTGGGATTATATACCATTGTATAAAATATTTAATAATATGAAACAGTTTTGATATCAAATTTTTTTTTATTGCATTAATATTTCCCAATTATCAATGACATATAATAATACCTAGACTGACGATTCATTCATTAAAATGCATTTTTAAGCGTCGTTAAAAGCAAATCAGCTGGACCCGCCATTTTGGTAACCTTTATAATAATTATTTTCATGTTAAAAACTAATATTAAATTGATAACTTACTTTCTTATTATCTCGATGATCAGGCAATTCTTTAATAAAGTTTGCATCAGATATAATATAAAATTAGGCTCTCGTTTAAAATTTTAATATTTATTACAGTAACCAAGATGGCGTCTCTAGCTAATTTGTATTGATGTACACTTTTAATGAATGAATCGTTAGTCTAGGTATTATTATATGTCATTGCCAATTATAATAATAATAATAATACCATAAACAAAATTATAAAAATTTTATTTAAAATAGAATGTTTGTAGAATCTTTAAAAATGGCGATTATATCAGGTTAGTGTTGTTAAACATCTCGTTTTGAGCTGATTCTTAAAAACGGCTAATTTAATATTTTAGCCAGCAAAAAAATATTGCCTAAGCCTTGATATTTCGCTCATAGATATCCAAGCCTTTGTTCCTTCTAAAAACAAAATCTTCAGGCTTTGCGTAATATTATTCTAGATAAATATTGCGTTAACCATTTTTAAAAATGGGCTCAAAACGAGTCGTTTAACAACACTAATTATATCTGGCATCGAAATACCTTATGATATTCCATTTTTAAGGAAGTAAATAAAAAATGTTCATCAATTTATTTAGATATGAAATGTCAATTTGTTGAATTTAATTTTGATCAAGGCCAAATAGGCTTAGATTGATAGATAATTTTTAAAAAAATTATTTATATTATAAAAAAAGAATATTTTTAATAGTTTTTAATATATTTTAGATATTTTTTTATAGAAGTTTTTATTGGCCTAATAAATTGCTTTAATAAAATTTATAAGCGAATCTTTTTTATATAGTAATCATAGTTATGATATACTTCATTAAAAACCTTATGTGAACATATTAAGGTAAAATGAATATAAATAAATAAAGTGTTTTGCTAAATTATTTTTAAATTTTTTAACACAACGTCCAAAAATATAAGGTTTCACATTATGTCAATTTTTTAAATTATCTTATTGAAATATCTGTATCTTGATACATTTTTTAAATATTTTCATCAAATATCTATATCTTTTATCTTATTTAACTTTTAGAAAATTTATCTTGTACTTGCATCATTGTTCTGTATCTTAAATACTTATATTTATAGTGTATTTTTATCTGTAAATTTTTTTTAACACCCCTTCTAATGTATATACTTTAAGGAATCGTCTGTTTAGGTAAATATTAATGTAATTGGTTCAATGAGTTATATATATATGTATATCAAATCTTAACAGCTGTTTATTTTAAAAAAAATTGTTCATTTGTCGTAATAGTCTCCATATGATACACGCAATAGTTGCGAAATGTGGTTTTTAGTAAAAAATTATGTTCAAACTTGAATCATATCTTACTCCTTGGTTATTTTCTTACCTAAATAATTATATTAAAAATCTGAAGCCAGAAGATGTAAAGTTCTCATTATTGGGTGGCCAAGTTAGGCTGAGTAATTTGGACCTAAAATTAGATGCTTTACAGAGAGTAAATATTTTAATAATTAAATTGAATTAGTATTTAATGTATTTTTATATGAATATCAATATTGCTAATTTTTTACCATAATTTAACAATTATAGCTTTTTATATTAGTTGAAATTAGCTTATGAATATATTTATTATTAAACCTTTTTTTACAATTAGGAAATAAATTTCCCCATAAAACTATTAAATGGGCATGTTCATGAATTGACTGTTAGCATACCCTATACATCATTATCAACTGACTCAATCATAATCAGTCTAAATCTCTTAGAGTTTACCTTTAAAATTTCAGATTCAATAGAACCCCAAATTGTAAATGAAGCACTGAATTCAGCTGGCATGAATAATTTTGACAACCCTGATAAAATAAGCAATAATATTTTTAAACAAGAAGAAATCAAAAATTTATTTGATTCATTTCAAAAATTAGTTTTGGAGCACAACAAAGACAATGCACAGTTAAATATTTTTACCAATACTCCTCTTTTATCATCCTCAGATAATCCAAATAAGCCTTCACCCAACTTTAATACTCCCACTGTAATCAAGAATAAGGGCTTACATTCTAACAATCTCATATTAGATAGTTTAAGGGACAATGATTTCATTGATAATTTTCAAAATCAACAGTCTCCACCTTACGATAATGTTTCACAAACCATAGATGAAAATTATCCTAATAATTTTATGAACAATCTTAATGTAAAACCAACCAAAAGTTGGTGGTCAAATATCTTGGGCAATGTTAAATATTATTTTAACAATATCGTAATTAAATACGTGGAATCTAGTGATGACTATGGCAGTGAAGAGCTTAAACAACATAGTTCCGATCTTAGCTCTGATGATAAATTAGTGTACAAATTGGTTTTCACTTCTCACATAAAGAGAGCAGAATATGGCAATTTTGCTTTGACAACTTCTCTCCACGAGGGATTTGATTTTAGTTTTCCTAAGTCAAATTTTTATTCCTCGGTGGAACACATTGCAGGCAGTTTTTTCTCATCAATTGAAACTAGTGATAATGAAACAAGTCCTTGTGCAACATTGCGCCGTGACAAAATATTGCAAATTCATGATCTTTCGCTGAGCTTGGATTGTATTCTTACAAAGAACACTGATAAGATTCCCTATAAAGTGGGTAAAGACATAAAGGTGCCTGGCTTTGGAGGAGCTGATTTCTATGATGTGTTTAAAATGGGTATATACTTATTAAATTGTTTCAGTATTTATGTATATTCCTTTTTTTTCTTATCACAATAACCCTCTGAAAAATCAAGAAATTTTAAATGTTAACTTGTTACAGAATCCTCTATTAATGGTAAGAGAAAGGCTGGATGTAATAAATTTATTTAGTGTTTTACAAAGTTAATTTAATAAACAAATTTACAAATTTTTTGATAATTTATTTATTTAATTTTTCAAATCTATTAATTTTATATAAATAAATACTCGTATTAATGATTGTCCCTTTATTCAAAAGTGTTTGTTTTGTTCTCTTTTTATAATAATTTATGGTTTAATCCCCATATCCAATTTTGGCGAACTTTTAGTCCAATGTTGTTTTAGTTTCTGAAGTTTATGTCCTTAGATATTTGTATTAATCAGATAACACCAATTATATCTTATCTATGGTTTTGTTTATAATAAATGTCCAATGAAGGATAAGGTGCGATAAAAGGTGGGAGATACAAAATTAAGATCTGAAATCGTGAGATCTGGTACCCCTGTTTCTACATATTGTCATCCTTTTGTTACCTCATACAGTTATATTGTTTGAATGAGGAGATGGGTCCAGGGGGAGTAGATTCCCACATCAATGATCTTAGACAGGGACCATTTGGAGATTGCATTATTGGCTTAGGGAAGATAGTTAGAGAAGTTGTGTGTTATTTATAAATTAAATTTGATTTTTATGTAAAAAAAAATCATCATTGTCAGGTCTTAACAATTTCCATCATCCCATTGTACGAAAGTGCGACGTAACACTTTTCTTTTGCTACAAGGACGTCCTATCCTACGATAAAGTTTCCGTTAGACCCTCTCTAACCACTTACGTGGGCATCAAGGATCTGGATATATCGCTTTCGGATCACCAAATACCCTTGGTGATTAGACTCATAGAACTTTGCACAGCCGTCATCAAAGGGGATCTAGACGAAATAGCGGGAGACGACTCGGATGATCAGCTTAGCATTAACTCGAAAGGTTTTTGTTCCTCCCCCCTCCTCTTCCAGCAAGAGATATATAAATTTTTTTGGAATATGTCCAGCTTTTTGGCATTTATTAATTTTTTTGTAAATAATTGTGAAATGCCTCTATAAAAATCCCGCCAATTTTTAGAGAGATTATATTAGATTTTTCCGTTTTCTTAAATTATTTTTTACAGATCACTCTTATGCTGCATATAATCAATCCAATATTAGCGGCGGCGGTAATTGGATGGACTGGGCCTCTTTCATTTTCCTCGAGGACCAAAATGAAGCATCTTTAGAGGGCGCGACCGACGAAATTGCCAACAACGAGGCTAGATTGATGCAGCAGTTTAATCGTCAAAACCAAGAGCAAGTTAAACAGATAGCCCTCAATGTTTCCAACGTTAAGAGGGATCATAAAGTGTTATTCACCGTCGATAACTTGACGCTTACGCTCAAAGCCTTTAGCGTGCAAAATGTAGCCACTGAAAGGTATTTTTTTTCAAAATATAGTTTCTATTTATTAAATATATACGCCTTGATCAATAATTTTTCTTTTTTTACTGGGGAAAAACACCCGATAGGGGGTATATTCCTTTTGGATTCTATATTTAGCCCAAAATTAATAATATGCTAATTTACGATATTAATTTTGAAAATAATGAATTATAACCGAACCCGTTTCTAGTCTTTATAATAATTATCCTCCCGGGTTCGGTATCGGATATCCGTTTAATAGCGTTTTTCCAGGTTTACCAGGGTAATTCAAATCAACAATAATAAATAAAAAAATTAATCAACAGGATTCAATATTTATTTATCTAGTGATGATTATACAAAAATTGGATTCAATTTTATATGAATAATATTCGTAGACGGAAAGTAAATAAATTTTTTTTATTTATTATTCGATCAAATTATTTCGTAAATATTCAAAATTATTAATAAATATTTGAATATTTGAAATGATTTTTTAATTTAACATGTTCCTTGCGGAACTTTTTATTTATCTTAACGTTTTTTTTCCATATTTATAAATCTTTTTTAAAAAATTTGAATAATCCATTTTTTTAAAAATATTATAAGGAATTTATTTTTCGAATCGAATATTCGGCGAATCTCGAATAATATTTTTATTTATTCGAACAAATGCGAATTTTTAATTATTCGATTCGAAAATATGAATCGAATGCGAATAGGTAGTGTTGTTAAACTAGCTAACTTTAGTCAACTATAAAATAGTGTAGCCATGTTTTTATTCAAAAATATTAGAATCAATCTTCAAGTTGAGACTTAACTTAGAGACTTAATTCTACTTTTTAGTCTAAAAGCTCGACTAAGTCATGATAGAGATGGTGAAAGTTAGGTAATTTAACAACACTACGAATAGGGCAAATATTAGTTTCAATTCGTATTTTCATAGTTTTTTTTGTATGATGTGTCGCAAAGTTACTTTTGTGTTTATTCATTTTCGCGTTGAATTTTTAAAAAGCGAAATTGATTATATAAAATCCATTTTTAAAAAATCGAATACTATCCGGCGGATATCGGATTAGTATCCGTACGCTGTGCCTTTCTGAAATAAACACGTTAGCTTCTAATTTATATTTTTTTAAAAAAGGATCCGGCGATCTTATTAAATTCGCCCGGGTTCGAATATGGAAACCGATTTTAGAATCGCCTCATTATCACGAATAGTAAATTTTTTCGCCCTTTTTTTAATACAAAATCGGCAAAAAATTTTCGTTTTAGGTAAAGGGGAAGAAATAATAATCTTGGAATGAGGCTATTCCCCCCCCCTCCCCTCCGTAGTTATAGCCCTGGCTTTAAATGCTTGGGTATTTATTAGCTTTGTTGTATAAATCAATTCGCTTCTTACCTTACCTTTCTCGCTTAAGAGATAGTCTTGGCGTTCGATTTTTTTCCGATTCTTGAATTCCTACCATTACGTTCCTCTCCGTTTAATTACGGTTTTTAGGTTTACCTGGGTAAGCCAATTTTCTCTGATTCCCTTTCTCCATTTTTTTTTGTTGTCTCACTATTTGTGAGATACATTTTCCTCATATCGACTGTTCTCACTTTTATCCATCCTGTGTCATTCTCGAGCCCTGGATTCCCCTTACTTCCATCAACGTGCATTCTCTTTACCCGCTCGACATGCCCCACCCACTTCAGTATATTTCCTCTCATCACCACTCCAAGATCTTCTTCCACTTCTTTCTCGCAATTCCTTACTTGATTTTTTTTCTCTCTTTTGTATCTAGCCCACACATCCATCTAACCATTCTCATCTCCAGTTCTTTCCATTCGTCATAACATAAGAGTAACCTTGTAAATTATATATATATATATATATAACATAATTTTAGGATTTGTCAATGTTTCCATTTTTCTAATAAAAATTTTAAATAAATGTATAATTAGCAAACCTAATCCTGTAAAGATCAAGTGCGTCCCTTACCTAACGGCCAAAGCTAACAATATGGTGGTCCGTTTCGAAAACTTGCGCCCCCTAATGTCAGATAAAATATCTCCGTATCAACGTATTCCTATGGGTAATCGGGGTATCAGCCTCGTAACCAGTTTATCGAACGCTCACTTTGGTTTAATCGAAGATAACAATCAATCGATAATTTTCAAAACAATGTCCAACGATGTTGAAGGTTGTTAGATCTTCCGATTTATTTTTTAAGTTGAGGATACTATTAAAGCGAGAATTGATGACGTGAAAAATCATTTAACAATGTGATCCAAATGACGTCATATGGGGATAAGGTATTGGGCGAATGATCTCCATCCCTGCTTGTCAATTTTACTTTTTTCAAAAAATATATCTTTATTTAAATTTTTTTATGTTAAATTTTAATTTGGGTTTTTTTTAAATCATTTTTAAAAAAAATTAAACCTTCCCTCCTCTCTTGTTCCCCATACATTTATTATTGGTTGGTGTAAGTCATTGATGTAAATAGACTAATAGATTGGCTATTCTTTTATTAAAAGTGTCCACATTTAGGA
Organism: Gordionus sp. m RMFG-2023; assembly: GCF_954871325.1. NCBI lineage: Eukaryota > Metazoa > Nematomorpha > Gordioida > Chordodea > Parachordodidae > Gordionus > Gordionus sp. m RMFG-2023. The sequence continues at coordinate 85,719,018 of NC_088775.1, forward strand.
ATCGGCTATAAGTGCCATTTTGTGGTTTGCACGTCTATTAATTGTCTTTATTTAATAAGAATGAACATTAATGTCATTTAATCGGCAAGCAAACCACAAAATGGCGCTACCGCTGACTCCTATGTGTGGATACATTTAATAAATGAATAGTCAATCTAGTAGTATATATACATCATTGTTGTAGTTGTGCCACTGATGTCTTCATAATGCTCATCCAGTTTTTCCCAATATACCATAACAGTTTGAAAAAAATTACGCGAAAATTTTTTTTTATGCATGAAAATTATAAAATATTTACATATAAAAGATTTTATCATTTTTAGGTAAAAAAATTTGATCAAAAATCTTTCTTCTTTTAAAAAAAAGATTTTTGCTCATTTTGAGTAGTGTATATATTTACTACTAGATTGACAATTCATTAATTAAAAGTGTTCATATATTCAGCTGTAGCACCATTTTATGGTTTGCACTTCGACTAATCTTCTTTATTTATTATAATATTGATGCACGTAAATGTCATGTAAGCGACATGCAAGCCACAAAAGGACGCTGCAACTGACTCCTATGTATGGACACTTTAAAATGCATTTAAATGAATGAATCGCCCATCTAGTACTATATATACATCAGAGACCTGTTGGCCCGGCCAGGCTAATATACCTAGGCCGGGCCGTATAATTTAAAACAGAACATTTTAAATCGCAATTATTAGCTATAAAAATTTTAAAAAAAATAAATATATATTTTTTTAAAATTCGGGCTGGATCTAAAAAGATAAAATCCGGGCCATATGGTTACCACATCCTCTTAATCATATCAGGAGGCATAGCAATTTTTTTTTAAAAAGAGATCACAAATAACAGAACATGGTTAGACTGAACCTTCATCTTATTTATTTATTTTTATTTTTAAAAATTAATAAATTACAATATAAATTCGTGCTTCAAATATAAATAATATATAACTTGGGTTGGTAAATTAGAATGCTTAAATATATATTTAAATTTTAATATTAGGATCATCTGGGTATTAAGCTAATTTTAATATTTTGTAAAGTGGTCTCCGATTTAAATTATTCACGCCTGAAATGGGTTAATCGACAATAAATTATAATCGTCTTAAGGAAGACAGAGTAATGTATATTTTTTTAATTAACTTTTACTGTGCTATTTCTCTTTTTAGTTCAAAACAGTGCCACTTTCCCGACTGGCGAATTGATTGAGTTCTGTAAAAGGGACTGGCATCCCATCGAAATAGCTGATGAATTCGATAGAAATGTATCTTTTCGTTTTACTTATCGATCGTTTGATAGGGAGTTCAATGGAGATTCTCATATGGACAAAGATGGCGGCGATGGAGCGGACATGAGTTCATTTTATTTTTTAATAGGGGTTCTTATCAATTATAATTGAAGAAAGTTACATTTTAATTGATATTTTAGAAACATTTTTCATTCGGGCCTCGTGGGGCAATTTTTTACGTCGTGTCTTATATCCAGACCGCGTATTCACGTTTGTTATATCCATACTCGATTTCTACTTTCATAGCTTTTCCATTTTAAATTTTAAAGAAGAAAGAAAGAAAGAAAGAAAGAAAGAAAGAAAGAAAGAAAGAAAGAAAGAAAGAAAGAAAGAAAGAAAGAAAGAAAGAAAGAAAGAAATAATGGAATAAAGAAGATAGGGAAGAGAAAAATAAGTTAGAATGCAATTATAATTTAATCATTTGTTTTGTACACTTGTATAGATGGTTATCTTTCCTTAACATGTTAGATTTTATCGTCTGCATTTCTCAACTAAAAATTGGCCAGTAAGATAAATTTTGAAAAGATATTTTAGCCATAGCATTCATTATTACAAGTTGATTATGTCTGGCATACTTCGATTATCAACCACCCGCAAATTCAACGCTTCTTTATTTTTTTTAATATTTATTTAGCCGAGACCACCTCTTACGATTTTTCATTTCCGATCCCTTTAACGATAACCTTCGCACCTCAATTTCAACGGCTCATTTTTCGCGCTTATTCCAATTATCTGGCCCTAAATAGCCGACCTCCCTTTTTCCCTCCATATTCGTTACCGGTTGTGCCTCTACCTCAGCTCAAGAATCTAAAGCTGAAATTCGATTTAAAACGAGCCGATATAACACTTAACACATATGACTTCGGTGCCGGTTTATATAAGAATGGTTACAATGATAGCGAAGGTAAAATAGATCCTGATGATCCTACGAAGAAAGGTATTGCGGAAGTATTCGAAAAAGGGATTCGTTCATCAAATCATGTTAATGATACTTATTGCGATTCTCATGGGTGTGATCTAAAGATACTGTTGATCGGATATCAGCTGACCCGGGAAACAACGAGTGTCACGAATGTGGCTCATTTTTTTGAAACAACATGGAGTATGTTGAGTGATGACGTTGTTCTCGAAATCGGAACCATGATTAGCGGAAACTTAATGGCGTTTAGGCTAAAGGATTTAAAATCGGATTGGATAAATTGTAAATTACACTTATACGGTAATGCGAATCACGACGCTTCATCAAGTGCGGAGCGTAAAAGTAATATTTATTTGGCAACGTATGAAAGCCAAAAGGTCCATTGTATTCTTACAGAATTTGGGATGGATTATTTGATGCGTAATGATTCCAACGAGTGCAGAGGTAATGCTTATAAGATGACGTCAATGATAGTTATATATATAATTATAATTCATTTTAGAATGTAAAGTTCTACACGTTTGTAGCCTTGAATCACCCTGTCAATCATTTTCAAAAACTTCGGAAGTCGGTGTAACGGGTTCGAAATCTTTAGAACTTAAATACGAGAAATTTTTTGACCAAAATGGTTAGTTTATTTTAGTTCGAAATCTTTAGAACTTAAATACGAGAAATTTTTTGACCAAAAGGGTTAGTTTATTTTAGTTAGATATTTTAAAAAGGAAAAGGGATATCATTATTATTCATTTTAAAGATGAGAGCAAAATGTTTCTTTTTGATTGTATTTTTTAACGAAATTCATGTTATATATTATTGGTAATGTTATTAAACGGCTCAATTTGAGCCGATTTTTAAAAACAGCTAACTCAATATTTTATCCAGAAAAATATTATGCAAGCCTAAATATTTTGCTCATAGATGGAATATAGGATTGAACATCTATTGGCAAGATCTCGATGCTTTAGGCAATATTTTCCTGGCTATAATTTTGTGTTAGCCGTTTTCAAAAATCGACTTAAAACGAGCCGTTTAACAACACTAATTATTGGTATTCACTTTAATAGAGAGAAAGAAAGAAGAAAAAAAAGAAAGGAAAGGAAAGGAAAAAAGAATATAAATAATTTCTAATTATCCTTAATTATTTACTCATATAAATGGCATAATTTGAAGTGGAAAAAAAAATATAACTTTTAAGAATCGTTAAATTGCGAAATAGCGAATATCGTTGTTCTTTGGAATACTCAGTATCTATCCGATATTTTCAAACAATTCATAAACACGCAACCTTTTTTATGGCTACTAAAAAGTATATAACGGGGGAAAAAATCAAATATAAAATCGTAATTTCATTGAATAAAATAAATGAATGAAAAAATTGTTATTTTTTTTTATTTTTTCATAAATCATCATCATTATAGATTGGCGTCTGGGCAATCGAAATCCTAAGCCAAAAATGGAAACGCGTTTATTAGATCACTTCTTGGACGTTGAATTTAAAGTTGGATTTTTTTTAAACCCTCTGACTTCAAGTCGGATAAATTTTTATCTTTTTTGCTGAAACAAATTAGATAATAGTCTCTTAGCCTCTCCCTTACCCCTATTCCATGTACTGATAGAATGTAACAGATACATCATCACTGCTCTAGCAAGTCCTATGTTGTCACTTGTCAGTTTAATATTTCACTGAAAGACAATTCCGCATCTAATAGCTAATTTGTTTCTGTGATTATAATAAATTTTCCCCTAACTTGGCTAGAACCTGAGACCCCCCCTGATTATAAGGTGGCCATCTTTCCGGCGGACTTGATCCAGTTATTTATTTTTGAAAAAAAGTGAAGATTAAGCTTTCACGTGATCAAATAAAATTATGACAAATATGATTATCCAGACTAACATAATTTTTTTTAATAATAATTATTAAAAAATAAAATCATTAAGATTGGTTATTTTTATTCTAAAAAAATAATTCTAAGACCTGTGGGTACGGTCTAACTCGAAAAATCAATTTTTTGAAGGCCCAGTTACGCAGGCTCCAAAAAATTATATGCACAACCATATTCTTTCTTTCATTCATTCATATTAAATATATACCATATGTATTTAAGCTTCGTCTTGGTTGCGTTATGTTTACTTTAGCTTTGCCCGTCGCCGATCAATATATCGTTTTATCTCTATCGAAGCTATCCCTGTTGAATAATTATTTAGGTATTTAGTTAATGTTTCCCTTATTTATAAAAGCACATAATTTAAATACATTTTTCTGTTTTAAAGATAAATGGTTAATTAAAACGCCTAACTCTTACTTTATTACTTAGGATTTAATGCAATTGGCTTTAAAAATAAAAAATAGAGACCTTAGATTAATATAATATATATGGTAATTCCATGTCAAATCAACCAAAAAAGGTCGATTTTCAACACGATCCCCTCAGAATTTTTTTTAAATTTTGTATATTGGTAGTATATACTATAACTAAGAAGAAAAAAAATGAAATTTAACCTCCTTACACCATTCACTCGCTAAGATATGGATGTTTAAAGAGAGGAAAAATGGTACATTTTTTAACAAAATGCACTTCATTAATTTTCAAATATCTCAAGAATAAATTAAGTTAGAGCAATATAAAGAAATCTGATAGAAACCCGATTAACACCAAAAACCGTAAGTACAAAACCGAAAATGGCCATAGAAAAAAAACACATATTTTTTTCAAAATTTTTTTTTGTAGACGTATACCAGTCTGCTTATATTTATATAAAATTATAGACTTGGCTAAACTTGGGTCTAGGAGTTATAACCCTTTATATGGCAAAATTTAACATAAATATCATTTAAATTTAATGATGAAAGCCCTAACTTTATTATTTTAAAAAAAAATAATTTAAGAGGTGGGGGGGGGGGGGATATGGTTTACTTAACATACTGTTTAAGTTTTCTCTTAAAATTTCGTGGCAAAATAATTTCTATAATTACAACTTGCAATACAATCAAAATTTTATATCATATAAAAATTTTGAAATATATCATATATTAATTCATCCAAAGAATTTGAATAAATTTTCACTTTGATTTTATTTTCTTCTTGGGGAATAAAAGTATAAAATTTTATGTTCTAGAAATACTTTCAAAAACCTGTTTTTAAGATGATTTTTCATAATTAGATATTCATCATAATTTATATCTCTGATATTATTCTTGCGTAATATAAATTCTTTGTTGTCAACATATGATCATATGAACGTTGCAAGCTCGGTCGAGCTGCTAACCGTTTAGTAACGCTCCCGAAAATATCGCAGGAACTTTTACCAGGTGTGGTTGCAAATAAATGCCACTCTGCCTTTATCCCAAAATCATTTTCATGATTGTAGAGGTTAATAAAGTTTTTTTTTATTGGGTAGCTGCCAGTTTTGTTAAAGTAGCGCAAAACCTTGGTTGATTTGATATGGAAATCACCATATGTGTTTAAAAAATATATATAACTAGTCTAATTTGGGCTCTTGATAATTCGGGAAACTTTTTAATTTGACAAAATGTTTGTGTCACAAATCAAATTCCTATTTACTTAGCCTTGATATATTTGGCAACTATTTAAGTTTGATTAAAAAAAATCTTGCTATCAGCGGTGTCCAAATTAGACAGGTTTACTGCATATTTATTTTTTTGTACAATTAACAAGACTTGGCTCTAAGCGAAATTGCCACCAATTTCGCAATAGATGTCGTCAACTTAATGTTATTTTTTTGACTTAACCTTCCAAAAGATTTTTAATCTTTCAAAGGATTTTTTTTTATAAAAAAAATTACCTAAAAACAGTAAACAAACATGATTGATATTTTAACGACTATATACTAAAATATTCTGATAATACTTAACTATATTATTTGTATAACTATAATTAAACCAAAAATAAACATTAATTATATAATTTGCATAATTTGCATATAAGATAAATAATCCTTAATATTGATTAAATATAAAGATAGGAAGGAAAGAAATAAACAACGAGTTAGGCAAAATTATTATTTTTTAGATAAATATAATTCCCCAAAAAATATCGGTATCTTTCATCAAGGAAGAAGGGACAAAGATAAGATAGAAGATCATTTCGAAAATGAAATATCATAGATACATTTATAAGTATCTTATTTGAAATGTCAAGATACAAACTGCAAGATAATCATAGGTACAAATATTCGCGGTGCTGCCTGACTCTGACTAGAGGCAAAGATATTTTGGCTCCACCCTTAAAATATTTAGCGACTGTAAATTAAATTTTAAAATAACTTTATTCTCTTTTATATTCTTCGTAATAATTGTCAGTTTCGGGTCTCAAATACCTCGCAAATTTATCCTTTACAATCAAATGTGTATGCCAATCATCTATAATTCCGGAAAGCCAGATCGAGACCGAAAATGATGGGTTGCTATTACCTTGTGTATTTAAAGCCACTCTTACATGCGACCGCGATGCACTAAATATTTCCTGCGTGTTTGATCGACATTTAGAAATGAACATCTATTTAGATAAGGTATATTTGAAAATATATTTTGTTCGGGGAAGTAGGGGGCGGGTGAGGGGGGGGGGGGGGGGTAACAGATGTTCAAACCTTTTGTGCAATCTTTGAGCAAAATTTTAGGGCTTGCGTAAGATATTCCTGGGCAAAATATTAAGTTGGCCGTTTTTAAAAATTGGCTCAAATCGAGCCGTTTAGCAACTACTTATAGATCCCAACTATGGCAACTTTTTTTAATTATAAAAATGGTTATTAGTAAAGTTAACTCATCTCAAAATTTACAAATTTATCCATTATAATGAAAGAATATATATTATTGAGGTAGTAGAGACCTGCAAAAGACAAAATGACCCGACAGGTATGAAATAATGTTTGACCCAACTCACTGGTTGGGTTTCCCAAACCTCTAATACTTATTATCAATTTCCAATAAGCAGGACACAAATTCCTCCCGGAATGAAGAAATGGAACAAACGCCTTCAAAATCTTTTTCTTCTACATTCATCCGTTTTTTGTTTCACTGAAGAAGGGGAACATAACTTTGCCTCTAATATCTAATAGTTTATTTTTAGGAAAAGAAAAAATCGCCTTGAGTTTTGTTTTTGCCTAGCTCCCGCCTCTACTCATAATAAATTTAACCTTTAAGATATTGCGCCAATAAGGGAGGGGGGATAGCAAATTTTTATTCGCTCTTCATGTTTGGTACATGGATGATGGTATAATCTTAAGCTCATCCAATGAGATCAATAAAGCGATCGATATAATTTTAGAGATCGGCTATTCTTTAGGATTAATTCTCAATCAAAGCCAATCAAAATTCACTCAACTAAACAGTTCCAGAAATTAACTCCCACAATTGTAAAGTCATTAATCATGATTAACTAATTCACTTAGGATCACCGGTTGGAGGTAACTCAGCTGTTTGTACCTTTCTGGATTCAACACTTGAGACTCTTATCAAATTGGGTGATATCCTGATCCTCCTTTCCTCTCATAAGGCGTTTTTTCTCTTGAAAACCTTTTTTAATATACCGCGCATTTTTTTACGCTCTAAGGACTACTCCTGTTTTTAAATATTCTGGTCCATATAACGGGAATCAACAAACTTACCAAAGAGATCCTAAATTTTAAGTTTGGAAAAATTGCTTGGGTTCATAAAATGGGGCATTTTTTTATTGGATGAAATATCTCAGGGGACATTTTTTTAATTGGATGAAATGTATTTAAGGTTAAACAATGTAAGGGATTATAGGTTAGAGAGATATCAAGTCGGTTTAATTGATGGTTTGAGGGATAAGAGTTGTTGGGGTTAATATATATTATAAATGGTTTTTTAATAAAATTCAACCATATTCTTATTAATAATTTGTTAAATATGACAGATGTGATTTAGATTTTTATGGTTAAAAAATTATATTAAAAAGTGTTAATTTTAATAATAATCCTAAATAAAAAAAATTAAAATAAAGATTCACTCTATGTATTGGGCGGTTGATATGTTTCGTGATTTTTGTCTAAATTTTAAATCGGCGTTACACCGTTCATTACCTGGGGACAAAACTAATTACGTCACTAATGATACAAAATTAGGTAAATTAATTAATTACTGTATTGATATTTTATTGATTGATAATATTATCTTTAAGGTTGTGACCTTAGCACCTAAATATCAAAAATATAATTTATTAAATTTATTAACTTTAACGAAAAAAGAGAAATAAGCTATTTTTTTATGTACAAATAAAATAGTGGTCTAAATTATTTTTTCGAATTTACGAAAATTTAGTAATTTTTTAAAATTAGATAAATTAATCATATTTAATTTTAGCATAGAGTTTATAGTTGTGAAATTTTTACGGAAAAGTAAAGAAGTAAGTGATATTAATTTATATTTTTCAAATTATAATAAGAAATGGGCAGTTAAGTTATATTAATCAAAATGGAAAGTATAAAATAATTTAGTAGGAGGAATTATAAATTTCAAAATTTACAAAACTTTTTAAAAAATTTTAATGAAAGATTTTGGTCATGTTTCACCGATTTTATAAAGTTACTAAAATTTTATTTTGATTTTTAAATATATTTAGGTCACAGCCTAAATAAAGATATAAAAAATTCGTCTAGTTTAACTTAATTTTTTTTTAAAATATAGATTTTTTAGGACAATCAAAACCAGATGTATTTAACTGGGAGCTCAACATTCCCGGGTTCACTCTAAATCTGAAAACTCGCGTATTTGATCGCATTGATGCGTCGATACTGCACGGAACAGCCGTTTTCGTTCGCGTTAACCATTATCGATCAATTGATATGAAAGTCGGAGATTTTTGGATTCATTATTCGAGCTCTTGCAACGAAAAAGAGTATACAAATAAAGTTTTATGATGCATGCCAAAGTTGAAAGAACGAAAGAAATTAAACTTTAAGATATCACCTTATAAGATAAATTCATCAAGTTAAATTATTTCAGTATTTTATCATTCATTTCGTTTTATATATCAGACGTGCGAACCATACTTTAGCATCTTCGGTGAATAGTTCTAAAGATAAGAATCGCAATCTGTTGGAATTGTCTATTATCAAGCGCGTCAAGACCTTGGGCAAACCTCTACAGAAACGTGATACATCCACGTATTACGAATTAATAATCAAGACGCGCAAATTGCTATCCGTGAACATCTGTTTACCGATGCTATTTAGGCAATTGCGGTGTGTTGCAGCTAACAAGATGGCGAATCCTCGCGAATTTCGTCTTGTCAAACGGAACGTCGTAATCGATAACAATCCGAATCTTCTCCACTTTTGGGGCCACGAGTTGTTGGTAGAAAAAATCGATATGGAGACAGGTTTCGCTTTAAATTTATCTGTGCACCACAATTTGCAAGAACCCGATGTTTTCTCGAATAAAACTGTCCATGAAAATATTTCTAGCGACGTACCTATCGGAATCGACCTCGAAATATCTTCATTGAAAGTGGCTTCCCGGCTGATTGATAAATTCGCTTACAATAGTAACGGGGATATTGATCTCGAAATGACGGTCAAGGATATCCGTGTCTCCGCATTTTACCATTCCAATTCTCGTTTTAATAGACTGGAATCCTCATCGTCACTCGTGCTAAGTTTGAATGTTCTAAGACTTAATCTTACATCGATCACCCGTTACTCAAAATACCCCAAAGATACGGAATATTTGGAATACTTCTTAAGCGCTGTTTGCGGTCATACTGAATTTTTAAGCGATAACGTGGATATCAAACGCGGCGACTCCCGGTCCATTGATAATGCCAATCTTAATCCATCCACGTTCTTGGTAATCTTGGATGGGCAGACGCGTGCTTTATTGGAATGTTACACTCTCCTCGTGGATATTTCGAGAGCTTTATCTGATTGTTTGTCGGATAACGGCGATGAAACGCGATTCATAGAACAAAATACCCTTTTTAATTGTGTGCCGTTCGAGGTTTATCTTATAGGTATCAGGCCGGACATCAGCGAAAAGGTAATTTAAAATCAGTGTGTTTTGATTTAACTTTTTTAAGTTTTTAGTTATTATAGTTATGGAAAAGATTAAATAAAATCAAGTTAAGTTGATATTTTATATTTATTGATGAGATACTGATAAACCTCAACGTGATGTTATTATCGCCAATAATTACTAAGCCTTGTGTGTTAATATTATTATTATTTATTTATTTATTTCATTGGTTATCTTTAATAGAAAAAAATGTTTTTATATCTCATTAATACTAAATAGATAAATTGTGATTTTAAATAATGCAGTGCAGATGTATTAGTTAGGAATTTATTTTGATATATATATATTAGAGACTTGCAGAGGTACAATTCACGGCCCGGTCCGGATTTTTTAAAAATATATTATATTTATTTTTGATTTTCATCGCTAATAATGGCTATTTCAAATATTTGGGCACGGCCCGGATATTTTTTTAAAAAAATTTTCAAGCCTGCCTAGCCCGTGTATTCTGGCCGGACCTGCAGGTCTCTGATATAATATATATATATAGAGTAAAAATAATGCGATTTTTAACAATTATGTTCACTTTCATAAATAATTTATTTGGGGAGTTCTCATTTTTTAACGATATGTTTTTTGATAATAAATATAAAATAAGGGCATCAAAATTAAAGTGCCTAATAATTATAACAGTTCGTCGTCTGAGAATTAGGTTATTTATTCTATATCTACTTTTTGTCAAAAAATGATTTTTTACATAAGGTTGTGTCCTAAATCAATTTTTTTTTATAATTTTACTATTTTCATTTGCATTAAAAAATACAAAATATTTATAAAATATTGAAAACAATATAAACTTCATTTTTTTTTAAATTGCTCTTTCTATAAAATTACAAAAATATGAAGATAGAATATTCTAATTCTTAGGCGGCGAGTTGTTTTCTTCTATAAAATAGGTCGATTCAGAGTGGGCGCTATTATCAGACACACAGCTGATTTAGTTTATAAAAAATTTTAACGAGTGTGGCCGTTCGATTTTTCTAAAAAACATTTCGTTAAGAGGATTTTATAAACACGATAATCTGTTATTGCACATCAGCTAGGAATGTAGCCTTAATCGCGATTTCTCCATGTCACCCGCACTTTATTAATATTTATTAAAACTAGACTAAGCCCAGACCAAAACTAATCTACAAGGTATTCGTTCCAAATTTTTATTTGCAACTACCAGTACCGGCAACGTCACTTGATAATACTCAAGCATCCTTCCATCTAGACATCGAAAACTTAAACCTTAATTCTTCCAAGAAATTTACTCGGATCACGTGTGAACGTTTGACCTTGGTGTTGAACACCATTCCTTTGCTAAATTGTCAGGTGAGAGGAGACTCCCGCATTTCCATGAACCCAAAAGGGGACCACTCTGACGTTTTTTCTTCACCTTTCGCCTTAAGTTTCGATTACCGAATATCAACGGATTCCGCTCATCATTTAACCGCGCAAATCAACTCTCCACTCAAAATAAATATCGACTCGTTTGCCTTAGACACCATATCGAACTGCGCAATCTCACTGATCCCTCAATTGTACCCTTTGTCGAACTTTTACGAAATGCAATCGTCAAACGATCAATTTAATGTCACGACCCTTCCCAATAAACTCGATGTATCGGTTGAAAGAATAGATTTGGTGTTCTCCTTTTCAAAGCGCGACTACGCTCCCGCGAAAACAATTCCCAAATCCATAAATTCGGGGTTCGATTTCGTATCCGTAACGCTATTCCATATGCGATTTTCCGGCAATAGGATCGAACCCGCGGCGTTAAAAAGTATTGGGCGTCATTTACAATATGAATGTAATATTATCGTCACCTGATTATTATAAATACCGATTTCACTTCGATTTTCTGAATAATTTTTTTGAATTTATTTGACATAATTTCTTGCTATATGTATACATATATCGAAGATCCCTTTTCTCGTTAGAGGTATTGATGTCCTTAAATTATTTATAAAATTATTATAAATTTTTTTTTAGTTTTTAGCTCGCTAAACATATCCACGTTACGCGTCGCTCTCTTAAAGATCTCGACCTCAATGTCCTGTCCTACGTTGCAACAACAGTCAACGCCCCTTAGAAATTTGAAACTTTTCGCCCTGGTATCCAATTTAAGCTGTCAAAGGATGAGACCTCAGGATATTCCTATCTTTTTCGCTGATCGCGATCCTCTATCACTTGAAACTACGGATGATGATTCCGCCAAATTCCTCGACAATACTCATCATTATAACGTTGATAAAATAAATTTTATCTACGATGACTCAGTAGGAACCGGGAAAAGTAAATTAAATTACAAGCCAAAGCACGTTAGCAGAGTAATATTAAATCCACCGCAAAATGTGATCCGAGGAAATGACGGAATGGAAGAAGGTTGTAGAGCGAAGATTAGGTTATCCGTTGGAAGAGCCGACTTTAAATTTGGCCAGGAACATTACGCTGTATTGAAAGGATTACACAAAGTTTTGACCAAGGCCTTGAAACAAGTAATTTATTATTAGAGTAGAGACCCATATGTTAAGGGTCCGGGGCTTGTTCGAAAAGTTCAATCATCTATCCAGCCTTCGGATGGACCGAAATCGGACTTAACTGAGCAGGGTATCAATGCATATCTCTCTTTGTACGACTAGTATAACTTTTTTTAAACGGGATAGTCATTTGCGACCAAAAATATAATTTTGAGAGATGTAAATAGATAAATTGCCTTAAGATCATACAATATTTGCTTATTATTAGTTAATTTAAATCAATTTGCCATGATTACTTTTCTAATTGAATGATTTGAATTTCAAGGAAAAGGTTAATCTTTTATTTCAGAAAAGAATTAGATAAATAATAAATGATTAAAATTACTATAAGAAAAAAAAAATACCGCGAGTAAATCATAATTAGTGATCGATTCCATCTCGATTATTAAAATAAATTAATGGGAAGAATATTATATTGTTATTTGTTATAGTGGCAAACTCTTGTGGCAAAACTTAAATCGAATTCAAGCTATGGTGAAATTCATAATTTGTTGGATCGGGGCAAAGAGAACGCCATTCCAACCCAAGTCCCAAAAAACATTTTGGCGGATTTATTCCAATTTAAGGATGATCTAAGGGACGAAAAGAATGGTTTCAGCTATATTACCAAAGGTTACATTATTTTTTTACAAAAAAAATGGTCATCCAACACACTCAATGACATATAATAATACCTCTTCGATGAAAAACAGCTAGGGCCGCCATTTTGGTTACCCATATTATTATTAAAAATTTTGGACTAGAGGCCAATGTATTCCTATGTCTGATGCAAACTTTATTAAAGAATTGCCCTATCATCGAGATAATTAGGAGGCAAGATATCAATTTAATATTAGTTTTTAAAATTAGATTAATTACTAAGGGTTACCAAAATGGCGGGTCCAGCTGATTTTCATTCAACGACGCTTTCATATGCATTATTATAAATGCATCGTTAGTCTAGGTATTATTATATGTCATGGAACACACTATAAAAAGAAAGAGAGACAAAAAAATTTTTGATAAAAACTATTGAAAACATTCAGTTAGTTATTTAATGGTAAAACTACCTTATTAAAGAACAGGTGTTTTTTTGATATCCTTTTTTTTTGTCCGAAATTTTTATATCTCCTGCTGTCATGCGAATACTCTACCGCATTAAGGAGCTAGATGGCTTTTATAGATAAATGAAGAGGTAATAAAGGAGGAATAAATAATGATGCCCTGAAGAAAGAAAGAAAGATAATAATGTCAATCAAAATCTGAAAAATTTTCATAAAATTGTATCAATTTTTTTAAAAATATGAATAGAAGCTCAAAAGAAGGAATCAAGTGAATGCGATCTCGATAAGTCATATGATACCACCAATTATGCGGTCGACGAAAGGATGTTGACTCCTAAAGTTTTAGAAATCGTCTTCGATGAAGATTTAAAAGGTTTCGCGGAAAATGGAGGCGCTAGGGTAGAGGCAATATCTAGCATGTGCTGGAGGTATCCAGAACCGAGATATTTGTCTATGGTATATACCAATTTTAAAAAATAATATTTTTTTTTTGAAGTTGAATTTTATGAAACCCTGAAGGAGGTTGAAATTTAAGCCCCGAATTCGGGTGAATAAGAATTCAAGGGTAAAGCCCAATCAGGATTTAATTTTCTTTTCTTTCTTTCTTGCAAAATAAATGGTTGTTTTCGAGTAGAATTTGTGACCTTAGTTCGATATAATCCTTTGAGGAATCACTTTAAACTTCGGTCTGGGTTCGAGGAAGAATCGGCAAGCTTCTTGAAGTTAACTCATTTCCTTTCGTGCTACTGTAGTTAAGATATGTAGCAGACCGGATGCGAAAGCCATTTAGGGAGAGGGGGGGGGGGGGGGTTAAGTAATATAAAATTAAAAATAGGTTTTGATGACATTTTTTTAATAAAAGTTGGTTGTAGTGTAGCAAACTGCTATTTCCAAAATGGTGAGTCTTATAACATTAACTGTTCCAGGCCGGGAATGTCCTCTAGAGTAATAAATAAAAATAATCAAAATATTTAAGGGATTAGAGAATTATAAGAAAAAATGGTTTGCTCAAATTGTGTAAAATTCGAATATGAGTTCAATAGGAAGGGGGGTGGGTGAATTTATTGCTATAAGGTCTTTTGTTCTACATCATTCAAAATCATATATTTATAATCATCATATGTATAAATTTTGCTCTAATCTTAATTAAAATCAGGTTCGAATAAATCCTCTACCGTTTTGCATGGAATATTTTGACGTTCCGTCCCTCGAAAAACTGACATCTTCTAGTCAGTCAAAAATGGCTGCCACTCAAATCGATACGGGAGACAGAAATTTGGCAATCACCTTGAAAATAGAATACTTTGCCTCCGGAATCCCTAAATTACCCGGGAAGAATAGTGATAGTAGTGGTGAGGGAAATTATATAACGTGGGTCGAATTCGATATAACGGATTCGCTTATCAACAACCATCAATACCCCCAAGCAAAAGCTCACAACGCCAAAGATAATCACTGCTTTCTAACCACGCATCATCATCAACGCGTTACCGACAATATTGATTTCGGCCATTCTGCTCCAGTCATTTTGTATTGTGGCCAGCTCATAGATCTCAACAATGGTTCTTGCGAATCGCACCTCATTAACGCTGAGATTTGGAAGGCATCTGTTAAAATTATCTCTTTACACGCAACGTTTAGCGAGCCTGATTTCAAACCAAAATTCACGCGTTATTCCCTTTCCCCCTTGGCACTGGCTGGTAGTTTTACCCTGGATTCCGTTTACCCGCTCACGCTAAATACATCTCGCGAATACCTAAACGTAAATGAAAATTGTAGCGATTGGAGCGAAATGGATTTTACAGTGGAAAGATTAAACCTCAGCCTCGCGGATCACAGTTTAAACCCCAAGCGTTGGTCCAATAAATATCTAGGGTTTGAACGAGGCGAACGTTTTTTGAAAGGTAGCCATTTATTTTTAATTATAAAAGATCTTATATTATCTCATAAAAATATTGGATTAGAATAAAAAGAAAGAGTTATAGAATTTCTTGAAAAATTTGTGTATTATAGATATAGGCCTTGCTGAACAGATTGACGTTTTAGAAATTCAATGCAAAAATACTACCCTTAAACACGGCTTTGTTTCCCGTGACATAAGTATCGATTTAATTGACGTTTTCATTCGATCCTTCGACAATACCCACAAGGTAATTTTGAATAATTAAATCGATGATTACTTCTCCATAAATATTCAAAGAAGAAGAAGAAGAGTTTATATTTTAATATACAATTTATAGTTCAATTCTCAACATATATTTAATTCGAGCTGTCAGTTAAATATGAATTAGAAATCGGTCTGAATCAGCGCATGAAGATTTTTTTGACCCCAGCTCGTAAATTTTAACTCCGGACCGAACCAAAAATATTTTAAGTTGCCACCCCCCACCTCCCCTCCCCCCGACTCGAAAAACATTTTAAAATTTCGGGGATATATTTTTTGCCGTTTCCAAATTTTTTCATGAATTATAAAAATTTAACTATTTATTTATTTTAAATTCTATATAAAAGCTTCCGATCTTCGAATCCAAAGGCTTCGCGCTTAATTACTCTTCTGACTCCTCGGGGTTCGGTCGCGATGATATCGCCGTTTCTACTAACGTAATGAATTCTTCGTCTGGTTCCCTTAAAAAGAATCAATCCCAACAGAACACACCTCACGAACCTTCGGTCAGGTTTATCCTATCTCCTCAGGCTTTTCACTCACTCATGAGGTACTGGGAAGCTTGGAAGATTTGGCGGGACACCTCATATGGCTCTTTGGATATCACGTTATATGCCGTATTGAAAAATAAATTCATTAATAGGAATGAGCTAGTTACAATGAATGATATGTATAGACTACTAGATTGGCGATTTATGTATTAAATGCTTTTAATAATATACATAGGAGTCAGCTGTAGCGTCATTTTACGGTTTTACACGTCGATTAAATGACATTACTGTGTTATGATGATAAGAAAATTAGGCGAAAGGCGCAGACCACAAAGTCACCATGACTGATTAACTTTTAATTAATAAATCACCAATCATTGGCAAGCGTCAATAAAAAATTTGCGACAAAAACAACAAAATATTCATAGATTATATTTAAGATAATTGTGAATAAATAAAAATTTGAAATAAAATATTAGTAGATTTTATTTTCCATATAGATTGCAAGTTGTAAAAAAAAAAGAAATTTAACAGAAAATTTTGTTGGTTTTTTCCCAGAAAAAACGGATTTTTTTAACACTTACAAATATCGAAAACTTTCCACGAATAAATTTTTCCAATTTGACGCGCTGAAACGCTTTTCTCTTCCGCGAAGACGCCGCTACCTATTATCTCTCGATTAAATTTTTATGTTTTGTAAAAATAATCTTTCCATTTAACCATAAATAAGAAATAATAATCTTATTTTAAGACAAATAATAATGTTGAAAAACACACAGTTTTGTGTTTGAAGTGTAATAACGGATATACTTCATTTTATTAGATAGGATAACTGTACAGTAAAGTAGTGATAATGTTTGTTACCGAGAATTCTATTTGATAATAACATATAACTGGTGATTATTCGAGCACTAAAAATAAAAGAAAGAGAAGCGAAAGAGAAAGGAACGAAATAAAAACTTGTTCAAATAATTTAGGATAAGACGAGTAGTGTTGTTAAACGGCTCGATTTGAGCCTATTTTTAAAAAGGGTTAACTCAATATTTTAACCTGAATAATTATTGTCTAAGCCTCGAGATTTCGTTAATAGATGTTCAAACCTTTGTGCCACCTATGAGCAAAATCTTAAGGCTTGCGTAATAATTTTCCTAATAAAATATTGAGTTATCCGTTTTTAAAAATCGGCTCAAAAGGAATCATTTAACAACAATAAAGACGAGTAATATCGCCATTTTATTTTATTTTTAAAATCATTATTGGCAGGACCAAGCGAAATTGGTATCTATCATTCCTTACTCTCTTATCATTACGAACTTTTCTTCCTTGACCTTATGGATCAAATCTCCCGATGCTTCACTGGTAGGCTCCGACAAAAATCTTCGCGCCAATGGATCTCCATGCTTATATGCCGCCAACGCCACAACAACCAAGATAAAAAAATTAAGAGCCTATACATCGATCTCATACGCGTACATATTTATAAGTTCTCTCTTTTTTTAGTATTGTTTTAATCAGAAACCTAGGCTCTCTCCCCCTCCCCACCCACCGACCGTTACCGAAAAGAAATATTTTAAGGTCGGTTCCCGGGCCGGGTTTCTAGCCAAATATTAAACTCTTCTTCTTCACTAACAAAATATATGGGAAAAATTATTTATTCTTATAACTGTTTCAGATGTCACGAAAAGAGTGATTTGCTAATAAGCCACGATCGAACCCTCTGGGTCCGCGCCAATTTGATCATTAGAAATGTGCGTGCCACAACAAATAATAATGGTACACGGGGAAATACGAAATCCAGTGATAGTTCTTCGGATGAAGCCTTCATTCAAAACGATTCCCATTTTATCTTTCGAACCAAATTCTTAACCGAGAATCTAACGCAGGTAAGGTATACTATAATAAAATTGCAAATGGAGTCATTATTTTTTTTTTTTAAATACCATTGTTAGAGGTCATTTTAGCTATCTTTTCCCCTTTGCGACTACTTTTCCGCAGCGTTAAAAAAAGAGAATAATTTACATACGCTGGAAAATTACTATTACAAAAGAGTGATATCATGGCTTCTCATCTAAAATTTTATACCGAATTATATATTTTTTTAAAAAAAAGTATTTGTAATAATATAAATACGTCGTTTTATCTAGTTAAGCTGCCTCCTATCTCGTTTTGATTTATATTCATAAAATCAGCTTGGACACCTTTTTTGGGGCGTTTTTTATATACGATAATTTATGACATATGATAGTGGCAAAAGATACCCTGTGTATAACGTTCTGTTTGGACAGCTATTCAGAATTCAAGGAAGGAAAAAGATTAAGAATAAAATATTTCAGTGACTTCCTTGAGTTTAAAAAGTGCATGTTGGGGGGGGGGGGTTACTTTGACACAAATGAAACGCTTTCGTTAAAAAAACGTAATTAAGTTAAAATGGACGACACAAAAAAAATAAATTACAATGAATAAAATGCTTATACCTACGCGTTTTAACAATTTTTAGATTATGATATTCTCGAATACAACGATCGCTAATTTCACGCCCTTCAAATTCGAGCTCTACTTTTCGGCTACGGCCGAGAACGTCACTTGCCGCGAGAATTCGGACAACAAACTGGAGAACTCTGTGATTTGTTACCCTAATGGCGTAGTTTCTACCCTCGTGAAAGATGTTATGGTCACGAAAAATTACGTTAATATATTCGCGAACGATTCGAAGGGTAATCGCGAATTAGTGGAAAATGTACATTTAACGGGTTTGTTCCTTTTAATATTTTAAAATAAATAAATAAATAATTAAAACATTATGCTTGTAAATTAATTTGCCAATCAATTTATAAGTGTAGTAATAAATTAATTAGGCTAGAATCGGTTTTTTTTAAAAATCTTCCGATGTCTTGATTTCGGTTTTTTAAGGTTCCGGATAGAGGTCTACAATGGGTGGACTTATAGCCCGCCCCACCCACAAAGAATTTTAAACAATGGGCAGGTGAGAGCGGAGACTCTTATTTATTAACAAATCATATTTATTATTTCATATTTTCTAAGTCTAAAGTAAAAGAAATACATTAAGATAAAATAAAAATAATTTTTAGAACGTTGTGCGCGGATGAATGGGCTGGGTGGGGCGGCTAATTATTAAAAAAACTGGGCTGGCTTTCCGGTTATAACCCATCCATTGCCTTACCTCTAGTTCTGATCTTTGATTTGCATATTTTTTTAGAAAAAATATCCGAACAACTTTTCCCAGTTTTTTTTGGTTAAAAAAAAAATTTATATATAAAATTCGGAAAAATTTTGTAAAAATTGAAATAACTTGAAAAAAAGATGCGAATTTTAGAAACGGGAAAATGACGCGAATTTTACATTTGACCACTCACGGGGCTATTTCTCGTCACGTGTCATTAACTATCTTATCCCATTATAACGTGAATTCGAAATACCATTTGCACCTTTTAACGTTCGGACCGCCTTTCCTTATAGATTTTCCGCTTCGTAATTTTATCACTAGTGCTCTGAACACGCACAAAAGCGGGGGAGACGACCGATCTACTCCTTATGACGCTAGTCAAACTACCGCCGACTGCCATAATTTTAGCGATAAAATTTATATCCGGCCAGCCATAGAATATTTAAACGAGAGCTCAAAGGTATTATCGGGTATTAATTCTTTTTTTCAAGAGAGAGACTGAGAAACATTTCAATCATAAATATAAATTTTATGAGTTAAAAATTTTTAAGAAAAAGAACGAAAACGGTAATAAATAAAGAAAGAAGGAACTCCCCAAAAATGAAAGGAACACGATCCTATTTAAAAAAAATTAATGAATAATGTGAATAAAGGATAAAGCGCCTAATTCCACCCATGATTTGGCCAAAGAAGAGAACGATACCCGGGAATGTGGTTGGGAGGAAGTAGGTTGGCCGGATTCTTTTCCATTAATACCGGTTTATTCGATCGACCCAGAGAAAATCACGAATAGTCAGTGTGGGAAGAAAAATAATCTTGGAACGTCTTCACCCCATACCTTAGAGATTTCTCTAAGGTTTTTATATTATTATTATTATACAGTAACAACAAAAAGAAACACCTTTTTACAAAGTAATAAGATTAGCTTATTCTTTAAAAAAAACTAATCTTAAAATAGTTCGAAAGTTATATATTCAAAGTTTGAAAATTAAAATATGTGATTTTATCTTGAGAGACTTTTTATATATGAAAATCACAATATTTACTTTTTAAAAAAAATTTCAAGGATTTTCGCGTAAAAATATTTGATTCATCTAAAGCGTGCGGAAAAACGCGACGCAATCGAATACGATGTGCTATATTATACCGCAACTTCCTATCTATTTTTTATTTTAAAAAAAAGTATTCCCAACGGTAACTCCTTATTTTCTCTGCCCTCGCACATATTCTGCGATACTCACTTTGATCCTGACGATCTTATTGTCGATAACGAACGAAATGACAAAACGATCGACGCCGACCCTATATTCCGAAATTCGCGTTTCGCTACGCAATTTATAATAGTTTTGAATGGGGGGATCTTGGGCCTTTTTCCGGTTTCGCTATCGGGAAAAGACAAATTTCTGCCCATCGATGCTTATAATTCCGATGCCTTCTTTCCAGAACGATGCCAGGAGTACCTGGAGTGGGTGACTCCTCACGATTTGATCGCACGATCAGGGTTTGTCTTATTTTGCACATTTATTCATTTTCAAAGTAAATACGTTTTATTTTATTTTTTTAAAGTAACTTTTAAGAACTATCAAATTTCTTAATAGGTTAGTTTAAGAGTTATAACCCGCCACTTTGAATTTAAGTTATTGACAATTGTTATAGATAGTAATTTTTCAAAATATTTTATTTATAATCATTTAATAAATAAAATATAAAAACGGAAATAGAAATGGACCTACAAGTTTTCGCCAAAAAAACCAGCATAATTATATTTTAAGATGATAATTCTTTGGGTTCTGGATGTGATAGCTCTGATTTAAATTATTTTATATATATATATTATTTAATACGTTTTTACCTACGATAAAAGAGATTTGGCTCGAAGCTACCCCCTGTACACATCCCCGTCGTCTCTTTCCATGATTTCAGAACCCTATCAATGTTCGATGAGCCATTCCCTCTATTTCGATAAAATCCAAAGCTTCGACGAGAGAATTGGCAAAAAGGAAGCCAGCAGCGAAATACTGATCAAAGATATCCTTCGTAACGATTCGAGAAGCGGAAATAACAACGAAACATCTAAGGAAAGTTCGTATAGCAACAATGGCGTAAACCCTTTTTCCTTGAATTCTGGAATGGAACGCGCTAAAAGCATGTTGGAAAATGATCACAAGTTGATTTTGAAAGCCAACGTGAAAAGCGATTATTCTCTTCCTTTCCCCCTCCTTTATTTACGTTTGAGTCCGGATACCTTGATGATTAACGATACCGACACCGATTTGTTCGTTCTTTCCGCTTATTCTGGATCGATGCGGAAGCTTCCCGCGAAACGGTGCTTATCGATTGTCGTCGACGGGGAAACCGAAACCGGAATGGTATACTAACCAAAACACAAAAAAATTTTGAATCCATTTTGCTTAAATATCGAATATTATTTATATTTTTGAAAGGACGCGATTATTACTATAAAAAATGTCAGATTGTACCCATCCGCAGTAAAATTTATTTTTTGAAATCCGATCTGCCCGGATTTTTTTTTATTTGGGTTCCGGGCTTGTAAGACCTTGATCTTAATAATCTTCCGTAGTTACCTATAACCTTATAACTTATCGCCCGCATATATAGGATTGTGCTTTCTTCAAAATCGGATATAGGGACTCCCACACCGATCCATCAGCTGATCACATCTACTTTTCTGGTTCCCTGATGCTTTGTTTAAATGATAACGAGGAAGAGGAGTCGGAGATTGGAGGCAAAATAACTTTGGGCGGGTCCGAAAATGTGAAGGGGGTTTTGAGGAACAACGGATTTACTCACCTCGAAATTCTTTTGAACGGGGATAAGGTATACGCGGTTATTTCAAAGCTTTTTTAAAAAATATATATAGGAAGAAAGAATGAAAGAAAAAAAGAGAAGAGAATAGAGGAGAAGAGAAGAGAAGAGAAGAGAAGAGAAGAGAAGAGAAGAGGAAGAGAAGAGAAGAGAAGAGAAGAGAAGAGAGAAGAGAAGAGATAGGATTTTATCAAATCATTAATTAATATAAAAGGTATATCATTTAACGCTTGTTTCGACTCGATTATCCCGCGGTACTCGTTTAATATCTTTAAAATGTAAATACCGCTTCAACTTAACGCTCGGTGTTCCCCTCTTTCGTAATCCTGATTTACCCCGAAAATGCTCGAATTCACCGTCGGCGAATACTATCGACAATCACGATGATTTTAGGGATAACCTAACCAGCGATTTATTGGGATTGCAATGCGCTCTGATTAAACCCCACCTAATTACGCAAAACGCTTTCCAGTTATTGGACAACACTAAAATAGAGGCCGTTTCTTACGTAGCTTTAACCACACATCAGGGGGATAAAGTTATAAAACATTTTTATAGTTGAATTATATGTTAGTTTTGGGGGGAAATTAGAGATTATGTATTTACATTTATTAATATCCGTATACTAACCACATACTACAACAGAATATTTTCTAATCATTTACTTATCTAAATATTATAAAAAATACTAAATACTTATGCCTTATTTAACAATTGTATAAACCTCTATTTAAAAAAAAATACATATATAGAATCTTAAATATCCCAACGCTACTGCCCAGTTAGGAATAATCGACTCGATAGATAACGGTCTAAATTCAACCGACTCCAGCCACGGATTTATTAACTGCGTAGATTTGTTGATAAAACTCACGAAATTCTTGGATAATGAAGGAAACGGCGTAAACCATTTAGCACCCATATTTATGGGCAGAGCGATAGCTGTGAGAATATTCGATTTAACCAAATCCTACAATCTGGATGAACCGTTTTGTATCGATGACGATGTACCTCGCGTGGTTAGAAAAAGGGTGAGCTTTCCTATACCTATTTCATCTAAACCTTCCGACGATCTAAGTGATACCTCTGACGGCTCAATAGAGCGCATTTTAGGTGAGCTAAATGATGACGATTTAGCGGGACATGGTTTATGTATTATCTCTACTGACATACCTCCTCTCAACTCCCATCTTGTTCATTCTAAAAAAAATTCTTCAAAGTCGCGACTTTTTAAGGGTGCGGTTCAATATTTTACGCTCGTTAGGGATCCTCTGATTCCTTACACAATTTTTAACCAAAACAACTGGGGTTTGATGGTGTTTCATAGCCTGAATTTAGATGTTAACCCTTTCAGGCAGGGTAAAAAAAATAAATAATATATATTATACTAACTTTTAGCAATACTAAAGTATATATGTAAGATATTATAATTTGGTATAGAGATCTGCAAAAGTAGGCCCGGCCCATATTTTTTAAGAAAATTCGGGCCTGGCCTGGTCGGGCCTTAAAATTTTTTAAAATATATCTAAATTTATCAATTTTATGTTGAATTTTTTATGTAAAATAAAAATATGTGATTTTATTTATAGAAAGTAGACGCCATATAACATATATCGTTTATTTTGAGTAATTTGTAAGAATTAATTTCTATATTTAAATAAATTCGGGCCGGGTCTGGCCGGCAAAAATTTTTTAAAAAAACTTGGGTTTGGGCCGAGTCGGGCCGGTAAAATTTTAAAAAATAAATTTCGGGCCGGACCGGGCAAAACTTTATAAAAAAAATTTTGGGCCTAGCCGGGCTTGAAAAATTAGGCCCGATGCAGATCACTAATGGTATAATAAATGGATTAATATTTTGTAAACATTCACATTCCCTACCAACATTGTTTTATTATTATATTATACAAAACAAATTATTGTTCTTTGTTTGGAAATAAAAAACAAAGCATCGAACTTAAACAAGTTACTTTTCAACCTTTTCACTAGTCTTGATTCATTCGAAACGAATAAACCCAAGAGAGGAGAGATGGCTTATGAGATTTTTCACGTGACTCCTTTTTCTTATTTGAGCTACGAACCCCTATCTTCTCATCTCTCCTCCTTGACCCAACAAAATGAGGCTACGTTGCTACGCGATACTCGACACTTTTTTTGGTTCGGTTTTCAGCAAGTGCGACAACACAAAAACGAGGCAACTATTAACGATACTGGTAAATGGAGCTGGACATCAGGTTTTTCAATCGCGATTAATGAATTATTCGTATTCAAAAGTTCCGAACCGAATAATGTAATCTTATTATTCGAGGAAAATTAGAATAAAATGAAGAAATAGACATGGAAATAATGTTTTAAGAAAATAATAAAAAGTTTAACACATAATATATTAAATACTTATATAGGATTATATGAATGAAACGATCTGAAGTTTCCATTTCACTCACCTGATTGTCAATCTTTAGGGATGGCGATCCCCTTTTCGTACCTTTGATATCGTCTTCAATCCGTTCTCTTAGGCGACATGTCTACCTATAGTCCTGTCTCCCATTCTAACGTCGTAAGCTGTTTCGTGCCCTGTAATCTATCCTGATACGGATTTCTTGATAAAATAACTAACTCGTATCATGTCTTTCCTATCATGATAATATACTCTGATCTCCAACTCTTCTTTTTGAATTATATCTTAATAATCTACTTCCGATGCTTCATAGTTTTCTACCAAAAATTATCTCTGTTGGTGATTTGTAGTACGATGTATTTTATATTGTGTCATTAAGATCTGCTGAATTAATGTAAAGAAAGAAATGCGGAAACAGCCATATCGTATGATAGGCAAATGGAAAACAAGATGATACGTAGACATGCCACTCAACTTAGATAATGGAATGAAGATGATATCAGAGGACTCCTTAAGTGACTGACTTTCTCTCTAATCCAAAGTTACTATATAAACATTTTTGACCTATTTATGAACTTAGTAGCTTATGATCAACATATTTTTTATCTTAGCTAGAAAATGCTTTAGTTATTATTTTTTAAATAATCTAAGTTTCCCTCATGAAACATTTTACGATCAAACTTAAAATTAACTAAGGTCGCATATGCGTATAATAAAATATCAATTTTTTTTAAACGAAGATCCATTGATCCTATCACCCGCTAGACGCGAAACATTACCTGTTCCGAAAACATTCGACCTTTTGCACTTATCACCTCGTTCTATCGGTTCCGTTGCCGTCAACTTAGACTTTTCTTTTCCATGTTCCCGCCTTTACGTATCATACATCTCTCCCAACGTTGAGCCTCCTTTTCCTAATTTATCCAAAGAGTTAGGAACTAAATTTTCCGATTCACGCCCTTCCTACAGTGTTTCATTTAAAGCGAACTCTCTCGAGTTGTGTTTGGTAGAGCAACAACCTCCCATCAGATTAAATACTATTGGTACTTATTCCCCTTATTGTTATTACAATTTGAGAGAAGTTCTGGTGCTACGTGTCGGAAATCTTAGCAGTTTATATGATGTCGACCGTTCCCATCGAAGAGGAAAAATAAATCTGTCGGGTCTTATAGTTCAAAATGGCCTACTATGCGGTAAACTGCTAGTCAACAGCATCACCTGCCTGAACCTGTGCGCGACGATGATTGATCCAGATAGCAAACCGGTTTTAATGGATAAATTATTCGAGACCGACGATAAGGGAATGAGTCATAGCTCAAATATTAACGGCTTCGAGTTTCCCGTTATTTTGAAAAGCGTCCCTAGGCAATATAACTTAACCGACCGACGTGGCAAAGATGGGGAGACGAATATGATTCACGCGAATGATATTGAAAACGACTTTGATGTCTCCTTGGAGTGCAGCTTTTGCCGCTACGATTACTTCTTTCCTACTCGAAGGTCAGAAGATGGCGATACCATTAAAAATGTCGATAACATCACTTCTAACGTAACGGCCTTCGAATTCGTGACCATAAATGTTCCAGGCGTACTGAGCATAGCCTGGGAAGATAAATTTTGGCTAACTTTCACAAACTCCTACCTCTCGCAATACGATCGATTTCCTCTTGAACATCAAGTGTTCCATTTTCGCCTTCCAACGAACGATCAAACTGGAAAAACAACGGATTGTTCCAGGAATCTTTTGAATTTCGAAAATGATCTATCTGATTATCCATCCAAAATACCCGCCAATTATTCCCGTGGTGATCACCCTGACTTTGATAAATTATATAACCATTCTTTTAAGCGTAATTTATTTGACCCAACTTCTTACTCCATCATCTCACGCTTTGAAGTGTCTCGTCTATACCTGGAGCTGACGCTCCGCCTTCACTTGGGCGGGTTGTATTTATCTTCCTCGAGAGATGCCCCTTTCTCTTTAACCAAATTTGTTTACGGAAGCGTCGGTGGGAAAGATGTGGGGGAGTGCGCGCGTGATGTTTTAAAACAGATCGCAAAACGCTACGCTCGAGATTTATACGGAAATGCAGGTATTTTTAATTATGGCATATTTTTATAATGAAAGAAAGAAATCTGAAAAGTCGTTTTATATACGATTTAAGATATGAATTAGATATCGGTCAGAACTTACCACTAGATTTTCGGATAAGTTTTTTCGGCAAAACTAATTTTGTATAAGTTGTTATCCTGTCCCGTCATATATTTTTTTTATCAAGTTAAAAGATATAATTTTGCCGAATTCTTACGCTTTAAAAAATAATTTACGAAATTCTAACCAGACCCGTAAAAGTATTTTGCGCAAGTGGTCCGTTTCGAAAAAATATTTTGTCCAATTTGCCCACGTACTTTCGGGTAGCTCATTTCACATCTCTATAGTGAATTATTTTATTTTCTTTTATAGCATGGATAATAGGTTCATTGGATTTGATAGGAAGTCCAGCTTTCTTGGTAACCTCTTTAAAGGACGCTTTTAGTCGCGAATTCAACCAGCCCAAAAACCAAAATCAAGTTTCGTTATTGACGGATAACGTTCCTACTAAAATAATCAGGGCTTTAACAACGTGTAACAAAATTCTTCGAAATGATGCATAACATTTGTTTACTTAAATCCAACAATACAAGATAATATTTTTGATAGGAGCATTTATACCCCGTCCAGTTTTTATATCTTACATGGATTTTTTTAAATATATTTTTTAATAAAAACTAATTTAATTAATAACTTTATTTTTAAATCGAAAAATTTCATTTTTTTCTTTTTCTAATTTTTTTTAAAAAAATGCCTTTGGTAAAGCCCTACTTGTTTCCATGGTCAATTTTTGCCAAAGCTTAAGCCGTAACCTCGACATCATATCCTTCGATTCGGATCACATTGAATACCAAACCCAAAGGAGGCTCAATAGGAGAATGTCAGAATGCATTTTGACCCCTAATCATCTCTCTTCTCATACGCCAAATTTCCAGAATTCCTCCAAATATTCCAGGCATCTTACGAATCTAGACCCGGAAGGCTTTTCTAATTTGGGCACCACGTCGGTGGGAAAAGCTAAGAGGGATTTAATCCACGGGTTTACTGGGCTGGGGTTCAGCATAATAGGTTTATTTATTTAAAGAAAAAAAGAAAGGGAAAAAAGAAAGAAAAAAAATTGAATGGAAAATAAACTTATTTTGATTAATTAATCTAAATGGCAAATATTTTTTAATTTAAATATCTGAACTGCATCCATCTTAAACGTTTATCCATCCAATAAAAGCGGCCTTGGCGGGTATAATTGACGTTCCGTTCAAGGAACTCCAATCCATTTTAAAAACAAACTCTTTAACAAATTATGCGCAATCTACACTCGATTTATCATCAAGTCCCGCCACGTATACTGATCCGTACTTGATTCATCAACACATTATTGGCAATAACAACCGCACTATAACCCCAATCGCTAAATCTTTAGTAACCGGAGTTGGTAAGGGTCTGATAGGGGCGATCATAAAGCCATTGGGTGGATTTTCGGAATTTCTCGCTTCCTCCGCGCAAAGTTTATATATAATAAATTCCGGAATAATTTTAAATAATGGGAATGGAGTGGGCAATGGAGAGGAAGGTTAAAAACAAGCTCCTATGATCATAATTAATATATTTTTTTCATATCATTTATACTCTCCTAAAGGTATACTAAGTTTGATAGGGGGTGATACTTTGGAAACTCTCTTGAGAAATCCTATCATTTATATGATCGAATGTGATGTCGAGAATAACCTTGATATCGCACAACACTGGTTGGAAATGTAAGAATGATTTTTTTTAAATATATATTTGATTCTTTTCTTTTGGAGTAATCTCTTGCAAGAAAGAAAAAAAACGATTAAGAAATAACGGCATATATCTCTATATTTTAACAGCAATGGTTGCCAATTAGATCCAGAAAAATGCCAGCTAGTCAGCGATTTCTTATATTCGGACCAAGATCCACCGGCATTCGGTGCCCAGAGCAACTCCAATCACGGATCCCAAAATCTCATTGGCTACTACTTCGTTCTTCTTACTTTACCCTCAGCCTTCTCCTCGTCACATTCGAGTTGTCATCATCAGTTCCCTAAAAAATCTGGTAGATTTGAGACGTCCGGAAATTTTTACCTTTTTAAATTGCCCCAACCCGGTATCCTACCATTCAAAGTGTTTCATTTGTACGAGCTCAAATCCGAGTGTTTAGATGAACCGGGTTCGATAGTTTCTATATCCGCCTTCGACGAGAACGCTTTTTTGAAAGATCTCAATAGTTATGAAGATGGAGATCAACGAGATTCTATCTTGGTAAAAAAAAATTCTTCTCCTTTTTTAGGAATAAATGAAGTAAGGAGTGTAACTAGATATAATTTAACTACAAGCAAGAAAGGGGAAAGTATGAATTTAGAAAGTATAACAAGAAAATTTATAAAATGAATCTAATTCACTTCACGAACCATAAATGATGCATTTTTTTAAAAAAAAAATTTATATTATTCAAGCGTACTCTAAAATACGATGCTTCGTCGGTATGGTTGAAAAACTATTTAAGAAACGCGCCAAATGCTTCAACTTATTACGGGCCCATGTGCAGCCTCAAATTTAAGAATCCCGTTTTAGCTGCATATTGGAATAACATTTTCAACGAAGCTATAAGCCAATGTTTAGAACCTTGACAAACCTTGAACAAATTGCATAGCTTTTTTTTGAAACGAATATATTACTCCTTTTTTTCACGAGTCACAGCACAACGCGTATTTATACTCAATGATAAAAAAAATTTAATATATTTTAATGATCACAAATCCTTATACATAATAATGATTTTATTATGGGCAATATATTTATATTATTATTCACCAACATGGCAAAACGATAACTGACAATGAATTTTTGGATAAACGAGGTTTACCTTCGTATATTATTTATCCTCCCAACTTAAACTGATCAAAATTTTGAACCCTTCCAAAATAATGGATGATTTGCTCAAAGAGGTTGAACTTTTTAAGAGTTTAATTCGAGGAAACCAAGGGAAACAAAACATTTATATTTAGAAAAAATTTTATCTTTTATGTGCACATATATATTTTTTTATATAATATTTATTTTAAAAAAAGAATGTAATTAATAATTATCTCTGCAATACCCTATTTTGTCATATAATAAAAAAGATAATTATTTAACTACTATAACGATTACTACATTACATAAATAGTTAACGTATAGCATTGGCTGGCTATATAAAACATTTAAGTAAACATTCGGGGTTACGGGAAGGGGATATTTTCACTTTTGGAGGTCAAATCCATGTGTTATTACAGATATGGGAGAATCTAAATTTAATAAAAAGGTTAAATCAGGTTTAAAATAATTGCCATTCTATGGCTGGCAATCACTTGAATTTTTTTTATAAAATAAATGATGATAGTTTAACTCAAGGGATGTTTAGCTGAAGGAAATTTTTTTAACTGGATGTAATTTTATTTAAAGCCAGTATCTGAAAATAAACAGTTGGAATAAAGATCAGAGATATGGGTTAGGATTAATTTTAAAAATGATTTTTAATAAAAATTAATCTCTCTTAGTTATAACTTGTCAAATCTGTGATTATAAATAGACGAATAAAAATTTTTAATAAATCAGCTGTTGCAACGGTATTTTTTTTTGTTGTACCTTAATTCTTAAAAATTACTAAAAAACTTATGTAGTAAAGCTTTAGTAAATTTAGGGCAATCATGCCTTAACCCGTTTTTATCGAACTTATTAAAAAAATTTCTTAATCGTATTTTTTTTAAATATTTTTAGTATTAGTGCTCTAGAAAATAATTGTACCTTTATAGGAACACCAAAACATGTTACAATTACACAGGATTGAAAAAAAATTCAAACAATATTAAATAAAATGTTAATTATATAATTTTTTTTAACTATTAAAAGCAAGTTTCACGTGGATTCACAGAGGTCTACAATGGGCGGGTTTTTAGACGGCTCATATTTTGAGCGAGTGTGGTCAGGTGCATTTGGTGAGGCAGATGGGTTAGAAAAAATTTTAAGTAATGAGCAGGTTTGGGGCAAATTTTTAATATTTTGCAGGTGAAAACATAGCTGACTTCAAATTTATTAAAAATGATAGTCTTATTTGGCATATTATATGTTTAATGAAAAATACATTAAAATGAATAAAGAGGCATACCAGTCATTAAAATAATTTTTAAACATTAAGCGGGTTAAACAAATTTATAGTGGATGGGTGAATATTTTTAAAATAACTATTAAGTGGGTTCAAGCTATAAACGGGTGGGCGGGTTAAAAAATTTAA
This sequence comes from Gordionus sp. m RMFG-2023, assembly GCF_954871325.1. Taxonomy (NCBI): domain Eukaryota; kingdom Metazoa; phylum Nematomorpha; class Gordioida; order Chordodea; family Parachordodidae; genus Gordionus; species Gordionus sp. m RMFG-2023. The sequence goes on from NC_088775.1 coordinate 85,750,302, forward strand.
AAGAATGATTGGGCGGCCTTTTTGGCTAAAAACTCACTCATTGCGGACCTCTAATTTGCACCATATCTTTTTGCATTCCTTTCATATGTATTTTTTTGCATAATGCACAACAAATTGGCTTTCTGATATAATATTACAATGAAATAATCTATCATATTGCATTCTCTGTACTAAACTCATATATTAGAGATTTTGCCACCCCCCCCCCTTCTGAATGCTTTTTACAAAATAAAATATTAAACTTCAATTTATGTGCTTTTAATCCAAGGTCTTCACTAGCCTTTAGAATATCAGAGGGCTCAAAAAAAATATTAAAAAATTATTTTCAAAAGTACCTTTTAGTTAACATTTTGGGCATTAAAAAATTTTCAAATTTTTTAGGGGGCTCTAGGCCCTGTGCCTCCTATTGACACTACTACTTCACACGAATAATCATCATTATACAAATCAAAATAGTAAATTCCATTATTTATTATTTGTACTGGATAAGATAAATTTAGTTGCTTCTGAAGAAAGAGAATATTGTGGAATTAAATTATTTACATTCAGTTTATATATATTAATTTAGCCTTTTTATTTTTAGATGATTTTATGTTTTACCAAGACTTTCACCATATAATTCATGCTCCATGGTTGCCTGAGATTATAATAACTGCCTATCACTAAGATTATGATTTGCATCATTAGTAGGCTCAAAGTAAACTGTCACTGTTTGATAATCACGATTACTTAATTAAATAGCCCAATTAAGATTTTAGCCAATATTATGCAACCCTCAAGATTTGGCAAATAGAGGTCCAAACCTTTTTCATAAACATGAATAAAAGGTTAGTATATTATATTAATTTAATTATTCAAAAAGATAATAGTTAGCATAATTTTCCCCAATTCTTATGAATTATTTTATAAAATTTTGTGTAGTAATGATTTAGATATTCATTAAAGAAATCAATATGCCCTCTTGTAATTAAAATATTATCATTATTTGTTGTATATTACCATTGAACTTTAAGTTATAATCTAAATAAAAGTACATATATAGTTTCAGCCCATTTTGCAAGAATAAGAGTTAAATAAATTATATGATCATATAACCTTAAAGAATAAATACTGTTTTATAGATAGGCAAAATACTATTCTTATACAGAAGTGCCAAAATATAAGATAAAATTGACATCAAGTTTTTAATTTTACAGTATTTAAACATGACCATCCAAAAATATATATTAATTTAAATTATTGTTGACAAATTTTTAACTCAATTATTCTTCAATCTTCATTTTAAAATGTCCTTGAGGGGGTACGCTTCGAAATACACCAGCTTCTCTCATTCTAATGTAATCCCTATCTGGATTATAATTTCTAATTATATAAATATTATATGTTAAAATAGAATAATAAACTCATAAAATGCAGAATATTCCAATTTTGCTTTGTGGCCAGTGTAATACCAATATACGCAACCTGACACTCCGGATAAAACGAGTCCAATAGAAACCATAGCTTTGTAATATGAAGCGGCCAACCCCTTCAATTTTAGAGGCTTTGCAATCCTACCTAATGTTGACATTAATAGATGAAATTATGTTTATATTATTACAAATAAAAAAAAATTTTTGTCTAGTACTAAACCCTGTATATAAAGAATAATACTAACAACCTTATATCGAATGATTAAAAAATAACAAGATAAAAAAATAATAATCCATTATTTAAAATACATAGATAAACTTTGTTATTTTGCATCAATAAAAACATTAAAAACCAATATGAATTTGTATAAAAATTAAATAAAATATTAAAAACGAAATATATTTAATTTACACTAATGAAAGAAAATATAGAGGGAAGATATACATATGAAATTAACTTTTAGAATTTTTATTTAGGGCCTTTGGTTTAAGTGAAGTAGCTTAAGAGGGTTTATTGCAAAAGCTTATAGAACGCACTAGAACTAGAATTTTTGGAAATAGAGCCAAGGTTAACTATCATAGAATATAAATATTATTTCGATAGATATTTGATTGTTTCTTGAGTTTATTATAGGCCCATAACATGGTTTCAGCTGATAGGTCAAAAGTGTATCTGGGGGAGGGGGTGGCAATATATTTTATTTTAGTTGTTTTTATTCTATAACAAGCTATTAGAAACTAATTTTGAGGTTAAATCTTGGGGACTTAAATTTTTCTGCCCTTCCCAGACAGAACAGAATAATCTATTTAAAGGTATATAACTAGTAACCCAGACAACTTAAATATTAAGCAAATAGCAAAAAATAGATTTACACGGCACTTTAATTTCATATTTTTTATATTAAAAAATGGGTAATTCATATATCAAAACAATAACATATTTCATTTTTTCTAATTAGTTAAAATCTTTCAAAATTTCATATAAATAAAAATAAAAAATTTTAATTCAAATATTTAATTTGCTAGACCTAGCGTAATTTATCTTTGACCGGAAAAATAAATGAAGTTATATCCCTTTTTTATAATTTTTCAGGAGACATTTAAAATAATATATATTCCTTATATTTTAGTATAGGAGAACACGTCGTAATTCAAACAAATAATTATTCTATATTATATTTTCAATTTTATTAGATAAGGAAGAATACAAAACTAACTGATTAATTTTATCAGAAAAAAATACATTTTGCAAAAAAATTTGATATAGAACACTATAATACTCTCATTTGGACATGAGCTCATCGTGTTGAAATAAATAGAGTACTTTTTTCCAGAGTTGTACATTTGCTCAATGAAGATCGTAAAATTTGAAGATCTTTTATTTTTTAAAAATTTTGTGTAACGATCTTCAAAGATCTTCATGATATTTATTTTTTTACCCCTTTATTAAAAGCCCAGATGTTTTTCAATTTTATTAATATAATATTTCTTTTATGTTTTATACCTCTCCTCCTGCCTTGATGAAAATTGAAAAACATCTGGGCTTTTAATAAAGGGGTAAAAAAATAAATATCATGAAGATTTTTGAAGATCGTTGATCGCAGCGATCTTCAAAGATCTACTTTGAAGATCGTTACACAAAATTTTTAAAAAATAAAAGATCTTCAAATTTTACGATCTTCAAAGATCTTGCTCAAATTTTTGAGCTAGATCTCGCTCAAAAATCTTCAAAGAAGATCTTTTGTACAACTCTGCTTTTTTCGTTGTTTTTCTTTTCAATGTAAATTACTAGTATTTTTTTTAGCATTAATTTAAATTTAAGGTACAAGAAGGGTAATCTTTTCTATTCTTCACAATTTTAATTTAAACTTATATTGATATAAATTCTAGCATGGCTTAATATTTTATTTTAAATATTAGATAGACAAATATTAAAAAATTTTATAAAATGGTATAACAATGAAAATGCCGAGACTAATACAGATCATTTATTTTAATTAATATAATTAGATTATTATAATCATTAAATAAATTTCAATGACATAATAATCATCATCTTATATTTTTTCTAAATTTTGATTGTAGCAGGAGCTTCGCTAGCTTTTATAATCTCAGGGAGCCCAACTAAAAAAAGTTATATCGGGGAGGGGGGCAAAGCCCCCATACCCCTTAATTTGTGGGTCTTCGGCCCGCTTTTGCCCGGCCCGGGTTTTATATTAATATATTATTTTTAAAATTTGCTCACTTTGAACAATTATTCTGAATTTCATATTTTGTCATTTATTATATTATGCATACAAGATAAACTAGCATATAAATAATTAAAACAATACAAGACATTTCTAAAAATAATATTTTTTATACAAAATCTATTTATTATAGAATAAAATATTTTCGATTGCTGATATAAAAAAAATTGCGTCTAAAGAATTACAAGTGATAAAAAAGGTTAATTAGTTTATACATATGCTTCAATTGATAATGGTTTTTAAAACCCACATAATATAATATAATTCTTAGCAACTTACATTGTCGTGAAACTAACATAACTCTCTGTTACCATTTTGTACAACGTTTTATAGAATGAACTAATAAGAAAAAAATTTATAGACCTAACCAAATCAACAATTCTTGAAGAAAAGATTATAAGCGACCTATCCAAATCATAAAACTATATGGTGGTTAGAGCTTCCTCTTAAATGATATGATGGAAGCTAGATAAGTAATCGAGAAAATTATTGTGAGATATTAAATTTCTAAAAGATTATTTTACATTTTTAATAATATATAAAAGACTGTTGACCATTGTTGATTATCTAAAATATGCAATAATATGTCAGCAGCTGTAGTAATAATCTTAACTTACATTACCACATAAATAATAGATGTTAGTTATGCAGTCATAGCCATGTCACTCTCAATGTTAACTATATCAGAATTTATTATTTTAGATAAAAAAATAAAACAAAAACACTAAAATTTTTTAGAAGAAATTATGTAAATATATTGAAGCCTTAAGTTATTTACATGGCAAGGATGGAAACATTTTAACCAGAGTGATATGATGAAATCAATTAAGATTTTATATATTATTGTAGCACCACCTAGAGTTGGTATTGGTATATTATATCTTAAAATAATAGTAGTTAGTAATAATACAAAAATATACTAGTATTAAAAATTTAACTCGAAACTGTAAATAAGAAAAAAATAGCTTTCCCAAAAACACGTAAAAAAAGAGAAGAAAAGATATATAATTTATTACATCCATTGTGGATAAAAATAAGATGTTTAATTTCTAATATTTTTAAATATAAATAGATGGCGTTAAAAAATTTATTGCAAATTCTAACTTATATTTATTATCAAAAGCATTTATTAGTAAAATTTATTAATATATTAGATGTAATATATTATATAACTGTCAAATACATCTGCAAAAGTGGCATTTTTTCTAATATTTTATAATCAATTATATATAATAGGGGATTATAAAATATATGTCTACTTTTTTATAAAGAAATCTCCTATACTTATTTGGACCTTGTAAATATGATTAGTAAGAGGCATGGTAATTAATTTTACAAATGCATAATATAGTTGATTAGTGATTTTGAACTCGGCTATAACAGTATTATTTGTTAATTTTAAATTAATAAATGATTATATTTATTTGGCTAGTAGGGTCATATAATAATTTAAATAAAAGTCAATTAAGCTTCAACTGTTAATGCTAAATTAATATTTAGTCAGTGATATTGATATTCTATTTTTAACACAGAATTTGATTGCAAGCTGACATAGTGAAAATATAATTTATATGTATTAATCTAATCTAATAATTAAAATAGTATTCATTTAATAAATTTAGATAGTCTTATTATTTTTAAAAAATAAAATTAAATCTATATATTACGTAATAGAATTATAAAAGAAATCGTTCTGGGGGCAATCAAAACAATTTATTTTAAGTTAAAGTGGATATTAAGGAGCCAATAAAAAAATCTTGCTTCAGGGATCTATTCAAATTTTTCGGGCTCGAGCCCCTGCGCGCCTCTCCCTAGTGATACCACTGGATTGTAGCTAGCATTTATATTAAAACAGTAAGGCTTCGTCAAACCTAAATATAGAATAGCTACAGAAAAATTGAAATATCAGTACATCGACATTTCTTATCAATACAATTTTTACCAGTCATTATGACCACTTTTGGTCCTTGCAGTCCAAGTCACTAAATCAAATTTCCATTGCTTTATTACTCATTCTCCCTTAATTTTTGTTCAATTGTACTATAATGTCACTTAATTTGTTATTACATATGCATGTTTTATTATATATATTAAATTTGTCAAAGTTATTGCATTTTGTGGAAAAATTTTACCTTTCCTTATAGTTTCCTAAAAAAAAAATTTTATACACTTTCATATAATATTTTGCATTGTTTATTTATTTTTTAATATAATATAAAAGTGTTCTTTTGAAAGTGACTGATTTGTATATAATTTAAGGAAGAAGACTGCTAAAATAACTTAATTCACACTATCGTTAAAATATTTTATATTTTATGACATTTATTTAACTTTTATTCTAACAACATTTTGATTATAAAAGTAAATTGACTAGTTTCTTTGATTCCTCATATAATGGATGAAATTATATTAAAATAAAAATAGAAGATAAGTAAAATGTTTTTAGTACATTTTCATACTTCATAATTTTAATTTAGGCTTATATTTTCTTGTTATATATTAGGTATACAAAGATTGAGATTTCCTCTGTATACATTTTGATATGTTCTTTTAAGAAGTTGGGAAACTTTATATATATTATATAAAACCAGGGACCCGAAGTGAACCGTAACGAACCGTTAAACCATTATAAACCGTTATAAATATCTGAACCTTAACTGTAACCGAACCGATATAATTATTTTTTGAAGGAGTAAAAAGATTTTATATTTTAGAAATTGAAATAATTTGAATACAGAATTATATACACTTGCTCTTATAGTACTGGCGGTTCCCGCAACACAAGTTTCTGTAGAAAAGGCCTTTTCGGGACTAAAATTTGTGTTATCCTCATGAATCCATTTATATTAGAAAATATATTACTTATGCGTTCAAATAATATATTTAAAGATGAGTTATTTTGAATCTTATATATTTTTTTATAAATAACTCATAAATGTTTATAATAAAAATAAATTAGACGATGGGTTTCTTCAATAAAAAAATTTTTTTTTAACCGTAATGAACCATTATAAACCTTTACAATTTGCTGAACCGAACTGAACCTTTATAAATTTTTTCTTAAGAACCGTAACCAAAACGTAAACATTATAATATTTTACATACTGAACCGTAAAACTGAACTGTAAAACTGAACCGTTATAAATAACGGTTCGGGTCCCTGTATAAAACCAATATAGATATTTGGATTAAGTTATCAAATTGGATTAATAACTAAAGAATCCAAGTTCTTTAGCAACTTGACTCAAATTTAATATCTTGCATTAAAATTAAAATAATCACAACTTAATTTGCAATAAATGAAGTAACTTTTTTTGAATTAAATTTTATAAGATTTATAAAATAAATTTATTCAATTATATAAAATGTATAAAAAATATATAATGTATAAAGATAAACTATAAAAATACCAAAAATATTATTAAAAAAAATAGTCATGTAAATAATATATATTAGCGTTAATGATTTTTTCCGGCAATATGTTATTTTTTCAACTTTAAATCATTTTTTGAGCGCGTTTTTTTTAAATTTAAAATCTGATTTTACCGGAAATGTATTTCATCATGTTTGGAATACCTACCCTATAAATTTCAGACAATTTTGTCATGAACTTTTAAACTTAATAAAATTTATATTAGATTTTCCATAAATATTTATATTTATAATAAATGACTCAAAGATTAACAGCAAAATTGTCTGCAATTCCTAAAATAGATATTCCAAACATGATGGAATGTATTTAAGGTAAAATCAAATTTTTAAATTTTAAAAACAGCGCCCAAAAAATGATTTAAGGTTGAAAAATTAACCCATTGCTGGAATAAACACATGGATATTTACATTTATAAAAGATTAGCCAATATTATATTTGTGTTTTACATTTTTTTCTTCTACCCAAACATGTAGGTTGGACATGGATCTTTGATCCCTTTCGATATTACTTTTTTTTTATTTAAAAAAATAATGCTCAAATTAAGTAAGAATTTATGATAAAATAGTTTTGTTTCTTAAATTAAAATGGCTTTATTGTATATATCCTTAGATAAATCTTCAGCACCCTCTAATGTCATTAATTCGATTTCAGTAATTTTATCATTATTGGATAATATTACAATTTCATGAAAGCTATTTGATATTTTATTGTAATTATTATTATTTTCAAAAAAATTAGGAAGCTTAAAATAATTATTAATATTTTTCAAGGGTAAATAAAATGAAGCATTAGGGCAACATTCGTCTAAAGCTAAAAGGGTAAGGCTATATCTGTATTCTGTATAAGGTGCATTTACAAAATTTCTTTGAATTTTATTGATACATGAATAAAAATATTTAACAAATATATTACCAACATATTAATCCAATGCTGGCATAGTCATTTCAACCCTTTGTACAATCTAAATGTTCTTAGAATCTCCTCCTGCATTTTATTTTGACAACAATATTGTAACTCACTATTAGACTTTTCAGTTGTTTTTTTTTCTGGGAACTCAATTATAAAATTGTATTTTTAATTATATTGTTTTTTTTAAAAAATTTTTATAGTGTCTTATAGTATTTTAATTTGATCTTGTATTGGAGATAAACCAAATAAATCTATATTACTAAAATAAAAATGTAATTTTATAAAAATAGGAATAAATTATTTAATTTTGTGTCACCACTCTCAAGATTACATTATAAATGCATGATATTACCTTTGTTCAAATGTATATAAATATATATATATCTGGCAAAATTATTTTGAATCGTAAATCTTTTTTAAACTTATTAATATATAACCTGACGAAAAAAGTGCTCATATTTCTCAACACGATAAGCATTTGTCCAAATGCATAATACTCAGCCTACGATATATTTTTTTTTATAATCCTTATAAAATACTGTCCAGTAGAAGCCTGCATAGGCTTGGTTGGTCTGACAACTCATTCCCTGCAGAATATCGTTCAATGAGAATTAGTTTATTCTATAACTACATTTTGTCAAAATAAACATTTTACATAAATTTTTATCAATTTACTATTCTATCTACATATAAAAAAATAAGAAAAAATTTATAACATAAATTATATTATAACCAATACAAAGCTATGCAATCATATTGAAAATTATAACTTAATTTATAAAATTGCTCAATTACAAAAAGTGTACATTGAATAATCTAATTCTCAAGCGACGATATATAACAAAAAAGGAACTATGGTCTGGGGAAATTTCATAATATTGGGATGAACCTCTTATAAAGAAAAATTCTTCCTCAGGAATCAACCCGAATCTTTAAACCGGAAAACCATATTTTTTTATAAAACCCGCTAAAAATGTTTGTGAACCAGTTTAAACCTTTAAATCCAATATATTAATAATTTACGTGGAGTATTATAATTGCTACATCCATATGAAAGGTTAGAATACAGTTATGAAAGACTATCATGGTGCAAATCTTTCTTCACGTTAAAAGAAATCATCTTTTAGAACTCCCTAAAAATAACAAAATATTACAACTAAAGCCAAAAGAAATTAAGAAGATGTGTTTAAGCCAACAGACTCTTGAAGGATAATTTAGAGAACAAACATGGTAAGAAGCAAAATCTATTAGGAAGATCAGAGAATATAAGAAATATTTTATTTAATTTATCTAAGGAATCACTCCTAAATAAAGAAATTAATATCTTAGACTATTGGCACAATTAGAGCAATTGATCTAGAGATCTGCAACAGTATTCCCAGCCCGTACCCAGCCCGACCGGACTTCGAGCAGGGTCCGGGTTTATTTTAAAAAAAAATCAGGTTCGGGCTGGGTCGGGCCTATGTTTTTTAAGAAAATTCGGGCCGAGTTGGGTCGGGCCTTAGAAGTTTTTTTAAATATATCTAGTTTATGAATTTTATGTTGAATTTTTTATGTAAAACATATATATTTTATTTTATTTATAGAAACTAGACGCCATATAACATATATCGTTTGTTTTGAGTTATTTATAAAAATTAATTTCTATATATTAATGTGATGTTAATATTAAAATAAGGTCATTTAAAATGAAATTTGAAAAAATCCTGTACATAATTATAATGTAAGTATGAAGATAAAAGAGTTTAACCCGGGTTTTAGATGTTCAAACTAAACCGATATCATCATTTTTTACGAACCAAACCCTGAATCCGGAATCATTATTTCTATCTGAACATGAAGCAAACCGTATTCGCTTCGGTTTGGATCCCTGCTTCTTCCATCTCCCAAGGAATAAACAGAATATGTCATTAGAAGCAATATTTTTTAGAGAAATGAGTGCAAGTTAATTAATTTTTTTAAAATAACGATTTTAATTCTTGTAAAACCCAAAATTAATTTTATAAAAATCAAAGCCAAAGGGCTTCAAAAAGTGGATAACTTATAGGTGTAAGGTGATGAAAATAGGGATTATTTAAATTTCCCCCATTCTAACAAAAAAAAAGTCTTCGGTAATGACAATAAGTAATCACATCTTATTATAACCAAAAAATTATATATATTCATTTATGACAGCGAGCTTGGCCGACCCCAAATATTTAATTTTTCGATGTGTCTGTGCCAAGGATCAGGTCATAAAATTGACTATAATTTTAAAAATCGAATCCACGTCGAGTGAAATATCCGGTCCGGGATAAAATGAAAACCGGTCAGACTCGAAAAATGAGAGAAAAAAATAAAAGCTTGACAGCGCCTAGAAATTCTATCTCTTCAGGTCATTGAATTGGTTTATTTTTATAAAAAACATCACACCACTCACTCGCTATGTGCATCATAATTTAAAATTTTTTTGTTTTTTTTTTAAATAATAGGTTAATGATCTGTCATTCACTAACAGTTGAGACATTATCTCAAACAAACAAACAAAAAAAAAGACAAAAGGTCGAACCAAAATATTAATGTTGAATAAATTATTCAGAAAATTTTTATCTTATAAGAAAATAATAGTTAATATATAAAAAAAAATATACACTGTCCCATTTTATTTGGATAGAATTTTTAATAAAACCATAATTTTATGTAAATTAATAATCTATGTAATTCGTAAGTTATTATAATAAATTAAGTAAAAAATATTTTATAATATATATATAGAGAAATAATTTATTTTTGGTTAAAATTTATTCTTCTATTATTTACTCATTTTTTTTATATTACTTACAACCATATAATTTTAAACCTTTCGAAATATTTTAGTAAAAATAATGTATCATTCAATAAGCATAGTAACAGATTAGGCAAAAGTGTGTCCAACATTCCCGAAACTAGTATGAGCAGATCTATAATTATTGTAATTTATCTTTTAAGTCGAAGAAGCGCTTTTTTAAAATCTAAATAAAAATTTGCAGAGCCCTCCCTCCTCGTCAATCAGGGTGTAGCCAAGGGGGAATCCGGATGGGGGTGGGGGGGGGGGCAGCCTCCTCCCCTCCCCAAACAAAATTTTTAGAAAAATATTATTTATGTAATTTATATAAATTAATATACAAGTTAAGAAAACCTGGGCGTAATTATTCGTTATATTTTTTATAGAGAAATCCATAGAAATTTAATAGGAATGATTAATTTATAATGTCTTTCTGCTGAAAGCATTACAAATTGAATTTTAAAGCAACTTAATGAATTAAAAATTAATTCATCGAATATAATGAGCCAGGCATATAATGTGCAAACGTCATGTCTGGCCAAAAAGGAGGATAACCCTGCTTCTAAAAAATTAATAAAAAAGTTCTTTATGTACAATGCTACAACTACAAGTTGCATCTTGTGTTTCAAAATTGGTATAATAATAATATTATCATTTCTAATTTTTTAATTTATCTAATGCATTGTATAATTTTAGGCATTATAGCTTATCCTGTAAATATACAGGCCATAATCTTAAGAGACTTTTAGGGCAGAGGTAAACAAGTCATTTAGAAACATCTCGTATCATTCATAAGAATTTTAAGGCTATTGATAAAGTATTATTTTACCTTTCTAATATAATTCTTAACTAGAGGTTTCCACTTATGATTCAATAGTAGCCTCTGGTCTTTTGGTTCAATGCTTTAATATAAATTACATTTTATTCGCAATTTTAATTTATGAGGTATTAATAACAATAGATCCACTAAATAAGTATCTACAGTCAGTAGGTACTAATATAGTAGATGCTAAAAATATTGATTCCACAATTAATATATAAAAAATATAAAAGAAGTGATAATTCTTTTTGATTTGATAAGAATTATGGCTAAGAAACTTATATCAAAATTTAATTACATCCCTCAAAAATTATCAAGGGTACGTAAAACGCTTACAAATCTTCAAGATTTTTTAGTCGATACCAAATTTCAATTTGATTGTGAAAGGACTTCAATCAGAGTTCTTTAAAAAGAATTATTATAAAATCTTTGTAGCTTGTATTTTAGATAGATTTACACAAGATGATTATTCTTCTATCATGTTTTAATGCCCCCCCCCTTGACCCTGATTAATTTAACAGATAATATGTCCTCAATAGAATCATTATTAAACTTAAATATGGAAAAGTTACATCATGAAACATGAAATGAAGAATAACTTATATTTTATTGAATTATATTTTTTTTAAATATAGTTATATTCAATAAATTTTTAATATAATAATCTCTATAAAATTTCTACATTTTGAAATTTGTTTTATTGTATTTTATCATTAAAATAAATAAGGGATGTTATTTATAATACTATAGTATTTTAACAATAAATAAAATCTATAATGAAATTCTCGAAAATTTAATTAAAATAATTATTTTTAACACTCAATAAGATATATTGAGTGATCATAAAAAATGGAAGGTTTGGGGGAAATTTTTTTCTTCTTTCTACACTGGATGGATTAATTTACAATTTATTAAATAATGATAAAATTTTTAGAATAATGTTTCCAGCCGCTTATTAATCATAAATTTGGCCAAAATTCTGTTACTAATATTCTTTCATTTATGCTGGCTACTATAGTGTAGTGTTGTTAAACCGCTCGTTTTGAGCCGATTTTTAAAAATGGCTAACTCAATATTTTAGCCAGAAAAGTATTGCCTAAGCCTTGGGATTTCGCTAATAGATGTTCAAACCTTGTTCCTTCTACAAACAAAATCTTCAGGCATGCTTAATATTATTCAGGATAAAATAATAAGTTAGTAGTTTTTAAAAATCGGCTCAAAAAGAGGCGTTTAACAACACTAATAGTGATTTGACACTAATAAAGCATATAATATAAGCGAAATTTAAACCCCTCCCCCATGGTTAAATCCTAGCTACGCCACTTCATAGGACTCAGCTGTAATGCCATTTTGTGGTTTGCGTCGATTATGTGCTTTCATATAATAATAAATAAAGACGACAGCTGACTCCTATGTCTTTAGGTAAAAAAAAATCTACAGTTTAGAAAATAAATTAAACAGGAGTTTTCGAGCCATTTTTCTGAACAGAATTTTTTATTCCCAATTAAGAAATTAAGAACAAAAAATAAGACGAGTTAAAATGAAGCCACAGGCCTTTCTTATAAAATTTTTTGAAACGTGACATTCGTATGATGCCTACAGTAAAATATTATTAACAACTTAAGGCTTACAAGGAATGCAAAACGGCATAATTTAATTTCCCTATTTACATGTACTAATTGAAATTTCCATTTTTTGCTAATTTTAATTTGATTTTCTTAATTATTTTTTTTTTGCTATAGATTTGAACTTATCTTGCTTTGGTAAATTGAGATGTTTAAAGGGCCGCCGAATATATTTCGCAGGCTGCCACAAACATTATAATAGCATGAGTAAATTAGCAAAACTATTGAATTATAGTTTTTGAATTTTCAACATATATTTTACTATAAAATGGTATTTTAAAAAAAAAAAATTTTAAATAAATTTAAGGAAAAAATAAAAATTTATATCATCTTTATATAAGAATTATTTAAATATATTTAACTAAACATCTTTTAGTTTATACCCAAAATAAATTTTGAAAAATGGCTTTTATATTTTATTTTACTATAGTTTAATTATCGCTAGGTGACACTTCTATCGCTTTAAAAAATGTTTTAAATAATTAAACAATTATATTTTTAACCAGATAAAAATTTTAATTACTTAAGTGTTACAAAACTCTTGGTAGTATCTTGAAATTGATACAGAAAATTTTTAACTTTAAAAAAAATTAACATCTTGGTTTTGGACCTTGGTTAAAAATTTTGGTGTTGTAGAACAGTTTTTGAAAAACTTTTGGTAGTAGTTTAAAATGGATCATGTCAACTTGCTTTACTCCATGAGGAATAAATTGAATTTTTCTAACTTGCTTTACTCCATGAGGAATAAATTGAATTTTTCTAAATCGGTTTTGGACCGGTAGAATGAGGTTTCGCCTGAATATCCGGTGGGGTCAATTTTTGGGGAAGTATTTATAATCCCGAAATCGATAGTACTTATAATAAAATAAAACAAAGTCTTAGTGTTTGACCAATGATGTATAGTATATAATTATTACTAAATTGGCTATTCATTAATTAATTGTGTACATACTTAGGAATCAGCTGTGGGGCCATTTTGTCACTTGCACGTCCATCTTATTTATTATTATATAAATACTTGAGTGTTGTACAACGTGCAAACCACAAAATGTCTTTACAGGTGACTCCTATATATGGACACTTTTAAGTGCATTTAATTGAATCAGCAATATAATGGTATTATATATACATAACTGTGTCCAACATAACCTGTTGGATTAGAAATAAATTTAACTAAGCCAACGAGCTCAAATATAGAAATAGGCCAACGCTTTAATAAAATTATTTCAATATGGTCTATCTAGGACCTAAACTCTGAGAGACTTAGTAAACAATGATTGCCAATATGAAGAGATATTTTTCTCACTCCCTTCCTCTACACTTATCCTGATACAAATGGTATTCCTAACCGAATAGGTTGATCAGAGTTTTCTAAGCAACTATAAATATTTCTATGTGTAATTCAAAATGGTGCGAAATGAGAGGACACATTAATACTAACTGTCTATGAGATCCGTGTCCTTGACAAGTGTACCGCTATTTATAAAATGCTATCTACTTTTAAATCAGTGATTACAATATAAGATATTGAAATTCCTGGTTCTTGAACCTCATAGGATTTTTTAGACTGGTTGGGTTCTAGCTACTCAGAGTTCAGAGATCCAAAGAAGTAGAACGTTATCGATTTCTAAGAACTACGATGGCCAGTAACAGGTACGACCTACAAGAAAATGTATAACATCCATTTTTTTTAAAATTCCCAAGGAATGTGATAGGGTAAAATTATACTTTCTCATAATACTTTCTATATTGTTATCTGGTCTCTAGGATCTGCCTATTTATTTTACATTTAGAAACTTATAATATTTGATATCAAGACCCTCTAGCATGAGGAGAGTACGAATACATTGCGTCTGACATCTCAAGAGGAGTCCCCCAGGAGTGTACCCTATTAGTCACCATTCATAGTCAGTATCCATTTTACATTTTTGTCATCGGAGTAGGGCACCAATGTCACTGGTTTTATAGGAGTTTAGGTTTCTTACTGATAATGAGAAAAAAATACCTCCTCTCCTTGAATTTTAATGTTCCGAAAAATGAGACGTCATAAATTTTATTAATATTATTATTATTACATTCGGCTATATACGTTTATAACTTATAATGTAATTTTTTTTCATATAATAAATCGCTATTTCCGATTGGCATAAATTTTTCTTTATATAAGAAAAACCTTATACATCAATTACTAATATATTCAGGATATACACTGATATATTTATAGATCCTCTATAAAAATATTATAATAATACTCCAACTTCCTTTTTTTTACTCAATAATTACTATGTTTTTTTATTAAATCGATTTCCGAAATTCTGAGTTCACGTGATGGTGATGTTTTGGCTAAAATTAGAAAAAAAATGGTAAATTTTTCGTTTTTCATTTATTACATTAAATATAAAAAATAGAGATGTATTTTTTTTTAAAATTTATATTACTCTGTAATAATATTATTTATTTTTTTTCAGAGGCTTCCCTGAACCGGGATGATATGGGCCAATCTTCGATTTCAATTTTTCCGTGGCTTATCTATGGGCTGGTTAAAAATTTTGAATGCTTTTTTTATGAATTTATCTTTTCATTCCATAATTTAGGCGGTGTCAAAAACATCAAAAAAAAATTAAATTCACAAACTTTAGAAACTTTATGAAAATAAACAAATATGTTATTTTAAATATATAAAAAATGAAACCATCTCCAAACTTAATTCTAGAAAATTCTATAAATTTCATTGATTTTTTTTAGAATGGTTTTGGGCAGAGCCTTATATTAAATAAAAAATATTCAAAGACTGCCGACAGAACGTGTTTCAGTGATTACAAAGTTTAGGTCCCCACGATCTTCAAAGTGCTAAATATTGACATATATGGAAACCATTCATGTGGAATTACTCAGCTGTTGCCAGTTCTATTTTAAATTGAAATATATTGATCTTTTTATTTAAAACAAGAGAACCTCAAAAAAAGTCCAATAAATTATTCAAGAATTTCCCTTCATATTTTCATTTAACCTTGTATCTAATTTTTATGGGGTATTATGAGCCCCACATAGGGTTTGAGACCTATTGGGGTAACTTAAAATATTTGATTAATTACTCAAAATTAGACTCTTTACATTTAAAAACTAATAAATTCGGATTGAAATATTACAAGCAATACGAAGAAACTTTCCATAACGCATTTCCTGTTCCTAGCTAAAGGCTATCCTAAATTCATATACGTACACATAAGTATAATGTAATTTATCTGTAACTCCTTCTTTATAATAGGTATTATAGGTATACTTGTATATATTTATTGCATTTGTCTATTAATCAAAAGTGTCATGGGAAGCGGGGCATAGATGAGCTCAAGCCCCTATAAATTTCCATTTGCTTTTCTTTCGCAAATTGTAGATAAAATTACTCCTATTTTTGGCTAATTTTAGATAAAGTTTTGTCGAAAACTAGGAACTTTTTAAAAATTTGTTTAAAATAATATTATACCCAAGGTTTCGAACCGAATCGCCAAACCGGAACGGACCATAATTTTCTGAATAGTAATAACCGTTATGATGGAAATAAAAAAAAAAGCCAACCGAATTGTTATAAATAAAACCGTTATGAACAGGTTTAACCCGGTTCATAACGGTTTTTTAAAAATAACGAATTTTAAATTAATAACGTAAATTTGAAATTTTTGTCCTTGGAGGCAATTTAAATCCGTAATGTCTTCTCGAATTGAAATTTATTATACACAATTAAATCGCCATTATCTTCATATCAACAACACCAAGTTTATTGTTTTTACTTTTATATACTCAATTTTATAGAGATTAGGCAAATTACTAGTTAATTAGATAAGAAATAATCTTCATGGTTAAATTAAATAAGGAATTATATAAAATATAAATTAAAAAGATTTTTCTCTAAGATTAATATATCTGTGGTTTATAAAGAAAAATTTTAAAAATCGAATTTTATAAAAACTGGAACGAACCGAAAAGAACCGTTATAAATTCTAAACGGAACCGAACCGAAGAGAACCGATAACCAAATCGCTATTCTAACGGTTCGAAGCCCTGATATTACCTAAGGCCTCAAGATTTGGACAAAAAAACCTTTCTTCCATCTATATGCGAAATCTCGAAGTTTCGATAAAAAGAATTTTGGAGAAAATCTTGATTTTTACGGCTTATTCAACACAACTAATTTAAGGTTTTGGGTAGGGTAACACTAGAAATAATTCCTTTTTCTTGACTCATTTTAGATGGGAGTTTTTTTTTTGTACTAATTTTGAAGAAATTTTTTCTTTCTTTCTTTCTTTCTTTCTTTCTTTCTTTCTTTCTTTCTTTCTTTCTTTCTTTCTTTCTTTCTTTCTTTCTTTCTTTCTTTCTTTCTTTCTTTCTTTCTTTCTTTCTTTCTTTCTTTCTTTCTTTCTTTCTTTCTTTCTTTCTTTCTTTCTTTCTTTCTTTCTTTCTTTCTTTCTTTCTTTCTTACTTTCTTTCTTTCTTTCTGGTGAAAGGCTAGCGAACACTACTACTATTTTCTAATATTAATATAATCATCAAATAAATTTTATATATTATTTTCAGTTTGATAATGAATCCTATTTGGGGGTTATAACTATATTTTTTAGTTGTTTTAGTCGTTTTTAGTTACCCAACTGCAGTTTTTTCTTTTTATAAAAAATATAATTCAACTTTGAATGAAACATGATTAAATTAATTCACACCTCATACCTAGAGAAATTTCTTCATCAAGCGCTTCCCCAATTGCTCTACTATGGTTACTAGGAAATCAGTATATTTATAACTATCACGATCATGATTTCTTGTCGAGCTTACATACCCACGTCACTCAAACTCATAGAGGATTAAATTGATTAGGAGAGTATACAACTTCCAAATAATTCATTCTTCCTTTCAGCTGTAGAGTCGGACTTCGTGTTCATTCAGAAAGAAAATTTAAACTTATATAATCCAAACTGAAAAGTACGAGATCTATACAATTTCTAAGGATCAACTTAAAAAAAAAAATTTTAAATGTTTTTAATTTTTGAATTATGCAAATATTTTATGGACATATAACCGAAAAATATATTTAAAAAAAGACGAATATATTATACCATATAGATAGAGATACGATACAGACAAAATGACACCCAATTACTCACAGAGATAGGCCAAAATAAAATAAGATGGCAGCCAGAATGTGACCATCACGACACCACAATATTTATTGTTTACATTACAAAAAAATTTTTTTATATTTGAATTCTTAGATGTCAAATTATTTGATCGGTGGAAAGATTTTTTTTTTGTCACAGTTCTTTTCCTTATTTAAATATTCTTTTGATGTTTTGCGTCGATTTCTTGTTAATAAGAATAAAATTAAAAAGGTGTCATTTTATAAACAAATCAATCATTTATCACTTAACCCCCCCCCCCCCAGTTTTCACCTTTTATACGATTGATTAATTTCCTTTCTTTCTTTCTTTTCTTTTCTTTTCTTTTCTTTTCATTTCTCTTCTGTTCTCTTCTCTTCTTTCCAAATTTTTATATTATATATATCAATTGCCAAAAAAAAAACCAAACTCTTCCTTAACTATAAATGCTTATACAATATTAAATTAATTTTTAATTGCGCAAATAAATTATATTAAAAATTTCGTTATATAAAATATATTATAATAAAGTGATGAGTTAGAATTAAATTATGATGATGACAGTTTTATTTGATATGTGATATAATTATTCTACTTATTAAAAAAAATAAAAAAGGCAAGAAATACACAAAAAATAAAAACACATTAAACAAATTCATAGTATTAAGAAGGTGAAAAATAAAATTTATGCTAATTACAAAATATTAATATATTTGTAGATATAGTATTAATATAATAAAAAAAAAATTCTGTCCATCTAACACCTTTTATGCCCTGCGTGTAATTTTATAATACAATTCGTGTATGTTCATTATATTATATTATATATATTATCTTTTTAAAAATTCCATCTGAACCAGTCTATTAAATTTGTTGCAACGGTCGGGGTTTTTTAGGCCTGGCTCTTGTGTATTCCTAATAAGTTTTCGATTATTATTAACCGAACTCGTATCGCCAAATTCTTTAACCGATGAAACCGAAAATAAAACGGAATTCGAAAACCGTGTAGAAATTGGAACCGAAAGGTCTGACAAAAACTAATCTTTATTTTTAAGACAAAAAGATATGGATATAATACAAAAAGTAATTGAAAGTAGGATTAAAGACATTTTGATTTATATATATATAAGCAATTTATTCATTTTATTTTAATTTATTTTTCTATTTTTTAGTTTCATTTTATTCTTTTTTCTTTATGACCGCAAATTAATTAAAAACGTCTCTTTTAATTTTAATTCCTTTTTTCTGTAAATTTTTGAATAACTCGTTAAATATGATTTATATTTTATATTTTATTTTTTTCCAACTCAGGAATATATAAATAATATAATTTTACTTTATTATTAATAAATCTTTATATTAAAACTATTAATTTTTTTTTTAAACAATAAATAATATGTGAAACTGAATGTATATTTAGACTCAGTGGCGTATCGCTAGCTCTTGTCATTTTTAGGTGCCTTGTTAAAGTATCTATAAAAAATATTTATATAGGGGTGCGCTCGTAATAAACCTTTACCCGCTTCCTTGAGATCCGCCAGGAATGAAATATCATTTCTAAGGGAAAACCCCGAAGCTTGAGGTGATAGTTTTCGACTAAATACCATTTAACAGTTATTTTGAAATTTGCTAACACGGCTAAGGATGCAAAGATTGCCCCAAGTGAGTACTCGAAATATAAAACTTCCAAACCGCGCAACAATTATATACAGAGACCAACCGTCAATTTCCTTTCAATTCTAATGTTTGGCCCTCTTATAATTTGAGGCTATTTATTTCTAAACTTTCACTACTGGGCAGTGTCTTCGAGACTGGTCCGGTTTACCATTGCGGGAGGGATCACATTTAATATTAAGTATAGGGGAGACTGGGGTTAGGTAAACCCCGGGGCTTGGCAAACCGAATCTCATTTTAAAATTAAATACACCCGAAGGTTAAAATTTTAGCCTAATATAGTTTTCATTAGTATACATCTATGGACAAAATATAAAAATTAATAATTACTCAAAATTTTATTTCAAAAGATTTTTACATGACAGAATTTTAATTTTTATTAAAATATATGGTCATTAATATGTTAATTAAATTTTATTACAAAGTTTAAACATTCTTCTATAATTTGGGTAAGTTTTATGAGTATTTATCAAATCTATATATTATTTCAATCATGATTTGTCAATTTAGAGCTAGCGGGGTTTGCTAAACCATACACGTCAATTATAGCAATTAATAATGAAAAAAATTTCAAAATCTTGAAAAGGCAATTTCATGGCTGTTTATGATTGGTATTTAGGATTTATGCTAAGAAATCTTAATCTCTCCTTTAAATTCATATTTTTTATGTCCTAAATGTTTATTAAATTAGCCAAAGTTAAGTTTCAATTTTTATATATAATTAGCTTCAATTTATAAGTATTATGATATTTTGAACAATAAAACAATAAAATTATTCTATACATATCATTATTAATAAATAAAAATGCATTTCAATTTATTATGGCTTAAAAAAACTAATGGTTTAGGAAGCCACTTGAAGTGGTTTGCCTCACCCCGCTATTGGAGCTTGTTGAACAAAATTTTCACTTTTACAAAAAATAAAATTTAAAAAAAATAAGTATATTCTTAAGATTTTTTATAAGGCACCTTTATAGAGTATAGTTTTAGGTATCCAATCATATATTATTTTTTATATTATCTATAAAACAACAAGAGCTATAGCCAATTTTTAAAAAATTGGTTCGAATAACCCCAGTCTCCCCTACTTTAAAAATAAACAAAGGTTTTCAAAAAAATGGAGCTACAGTGTAACCTCGATAAGGACTGACAGTGGCTCTCTTAAGTTTAAAGAGTGTTTGAGCTACTAGACTCTCATAACGACCCTACTGACTTAACCCAGTTAGGGGTTTTAAATGGCCATCGAATTTAATGCTGTCCCAGGGCACTGAAAAGTCTTAGCACACTTATGGTTTTGCTCAACATAGAAAAATTAGAAAGAGGCAAATGTATAGAATACAGAGGTGTAACAGACATGTCCCACAACCCCCACATCACCGTGAGGCCCAAACCAGAATATTATAGGTCAAGTTAATATTTTCGCCTTACGCTTGAGAGACAGAATAGGGTAAATTAGCCCTAAAAAGGTCAATAATAATGAGATGGCCACATTTGGAGGTTACCCCTACTACATATTTTTTTAATATTTTTTTTTGGAAAAATTTTAGCATTGTATTATATTATCGATTTTTCTTGTGGAAAAACTTATTAACTAACTTTTATATTTTTTTTTAAAAAACAAAAAATTGTGCCTTTTTGCATTATATTTATAAATAGTCCTGCCTTACAATCTATATATTTTTTTTTGTTTAAACTATCATGGCTTAAAATATTATATTTATTTATGTTTTTTTTTGTGGACTTGCATGTTTGTTTTGTGTTTTTTTTTGTTTTTTTTTATTTTTTAAAAACACACATTTTAAAAAATGTTTTTGTTTTGAAAAAAGAATAGAAATTTGTCCTTGCCTAAATTGGGGTTTTTTTCTGATTTAGTCCGTGATAAAATTTTGTTCCTTTTTGTTCATGTTTTGCTTTGATATAGAACTGCGTTACGCAGATATTTGCCCCATTCCGAAGGGTGTTGTCAAACGGTTCGATTTGAGTCTATTTTTAAAAACGGCTAACTCAATATGTTAGCCAGAAAAATATTGCCTAAACTTCGAGATTTCGCTAATTGATGTCTAGACTTTTGTGCCATTTATGAGCTAAATCTTCAGGCTTGCGTAATATTATTCTGGATAAAATATTGAATTATCCGTTTTTAAAAATCGGCTCAAATCGAGCCCTTTAACAACACTATTCCGAAGCCACTGGTTAAATCGGTATAAGTATAATAAGTATTAAATTTGAAATTAAGAAAATATTCTATATAAGTGTTAACAAAAATTTTAATTTTAGAAAATAAGATACAATTATTTACATATTAATTTAAAGCAGTATATAAATATCGCCCGTAAAGTATGCATGATTCGAAATTTCTCAATTTTTCTAAAGAAATTTAAGTAGCGCAATTTCTATTATTCTATAAGAATATGATTTAAATCTGAAAAATTATTCCTTCACGTATGAAATACCCACACTATAAATTTCGGACAAATTTTGTTGTAAATTTTTGAATTACTCACATCTTATTTTATATAGATCTTAGGTATATAAAATCGATTACACGAAATTTGATGGAAAAAAATTAACGCAAAATTTATAGGATAGTTAATCTGCATAATGCTGGAATACATCTCCGGTTAAAATCAGATTTTCCGAATTTAAAAATAGCCTTCCATGAATGATATAAAATTTTATTCCAAATTTCCATGGATTCTATATGCCAATACGTCGTACATATTTAACCTTTTTTATTCGCAATCTAATTAGCGCATTACCCTGCATTCACAGTTAGCACACATTCGCGGCGGATATTATAAAAATACAGCGTTTTTTTATATAATTCGACGAGAAATCGCGCTAACTATTAATCAGGGGTTAAGAGGACACTAGGTATTTTTGTTTGCGATTTTTAAAAAAATATCAACATTTTTATTTGATTCTCTGAGATCCTGGTGATTAGATTATCAGATATCCTTAGTTCCGATCATGATGATAGTTTGAGGTTGTGGTTCAGGGGCAATAAAAGTAAAAGCAGCTGCGTTCTTGCTACTCTAGTGTTCGGTGTCCTTTAGTTTTTATCCTTGCACTAATTTCATTAAATGTGTTAGTTTCCGCAAAATAAGATTAAACATCATAATGTTACCAAATTGACCTTAATCACCCCATAAGTATCCACTTTTAATAAGTGCAGTTTTTTTTTCTAAATATAATTTTTTTTTAAAAAAAAAACCTGAAATTAACGAAAATTCGTGAAATTTTTAGCACCTGATAAATTATTCATGGAATAAAAAAAATAAAAAAATTTAAATATATCAATAATTTAGTGTATTTTATAAAAAATTAATTTTATTTTTCGTTTTTGCATAAATTATTTTAAAAGAAAAATTTCAAAAATTGACCAAAAAAATATATATATATCTGTCAAAATTTTTTTTTTTTAAATATATAATTTTTTATTAGAATTTCGCTAATATTTTTTTTTTGCTATCTTCTTTTTATTTCCCATTCTACCTTCAATTAAAAAGCCATGTGTTTTAGGTTTGATAATTATTTTGTATTTTTTTTGTTTCCATGAAATTTATAACCAGATATTAAATAATTATCATAAAAATACTTTAATCTCCAAAACTAAAATTTTTGTCATCTAAAAATCAGATTATTTTTAAAATAAGCTTTTATTATTTTTACAAAAAAAAATATCAAAACAAACATAAGAAAAATTTTAAGACTTTTTTTTAGTATATTATAATATCTAGATATAGAATAACTATCTCGAATGGGGGGTGGGGGGAAACAATTTAGTCATTCAAATTCTGGTGCTGACGGGGGGGGGGTCATTATTTGACGAAAGGGTTTTCTTTCTTACTTACTTTCTTTCTTTCTTTCTTTCTTTCTTTCTTTCTTTCTTTCTTTCTTTCTTTCTTTCTTTCTTTCTTTCTTTCTTTCTTTCTTGGGCCTAGGAGACTCAATAGAATTGTATCAAGGAAGTGGCAATAAAGAGAATAACATTTTGGTGCTGCTAGCTTTTAGCATTAAGTTATTCTTTAAAAATACAGCATGTCGTTGATGACGGTGTGGGGGGACGGTGGAGGTAGCGATATATAAATTTGGTATAAACTATATCATTGGCAAATTCAAATATTTAAATTCGAGTAATTTAGGCAAGGCCTATAAATAATAAGCAAAGAGGGTTCCCATACGTATTTTTTATGGGGATACAAAAATATATTACCATAAAAAAATATATTTTTTTGTTTTATAACTGCAAAAACATTTACTGCTCCATGTTAATGATATCACAAAGGTTATAACTATTTAATTTGCAGTTTTATTTATTTTTGTTTTTATCATATAAATCAAATATTCAATTCTTCCATAGAAATTAATTATTTCTCATTTGATATCGTTTATAAATTTTGATATGCCCGCATGATCCTGCATATGTGCGCTTACGGTGGTAACGCTTCGACCCCTCCTCCCCCCTTCCCTTTTTTTTACCTCTACGGAGTCGCCAGTGATATCCATTTAAAGGACTATATCTTCTAGAATATACATAAAATACAAAGAAAGCATCGTTGTTAGTGAAACTTGCTAGTAGTATACAAAAAAAAAT
The DNA here is from genome assembly GCF_954871325.1 of Gordionus sp. m RMFG-2023. Lineage (NCBI taxonomy): Eukaryota > Metazoa > Nematomorpha > Gordioida > Chordodea > Parachordodidae > Gordionus > Gordionus sp. m RMFG-2023. The sequence goes on from NC_088775.1 coordinate 85,774,968, forward strand.
TGTTACGAAATATTAAACAGGACTCTTGGCTCATTATAAAGAAAATTTTGTTATTATCATAAGGTTTACTGCAACAAACTATATAAATTTTCCGCTGATAATCATTGTGTTGTTCTATATCCCTTTTTTTAAAGAATTTTTTGGAGATCTTTTAAATAGGATATCACAATTATGATAATGCAAATGACGGATTATTTTTAAAATTACATTTTAATATTTTTATTGTTGATATGTAGAATACGGTATACTTAGTGTTATTAAGTCTCGATTTTTTAAAACGCCTAACCAATATTGTTAGCGAGCCTATAGATTTTTATCATAGATGGCAGAAAGCTTTGGACATCTATTAATGAAATCTCGAGGCTTGCGTTATATCAAGGCGTTTAACAATACTTGGGTTTTAATTTAATCGTCAATATGTTTCATTAAATCATCACAACACTGTATTATTGTAAATTTTAATAATATTTTATTAATCCTTAAGCATTATAAATTTATCACATTTTTTTTTAGATATTAAATAATATAAAATTCAAGAAATAAATAAAATAATTGTTGTGTAATCAATATGATTTTTTTAAAAAATATGTTTTTTTTTTAAATAAAAAAAAATACTTCATGTTTCACTTTCATATATTTCAAAACATTTCCATATTTATTATTTGAAAATAAAATTTGCAAAAAAATTGTTAATATAACATATTTATATTTCTTATCAATTTTTTTTAAGTTAAATAATTTTATTTACAAACGAATTGGAAATTTTTAAATTAAATCTGCACAAAACTGTAGTTCACAAAATTGTATGTGCAACTACATTCGATAGCTTTTATCCAAAGAATGTGTCTAAATGTAAAAATATATTAGTGTAAATATCACAAAAATTGGTTTATATAATATTACAAAATAAATTAAATATTTTATAAATGCGAAAAATCGAATAAATGCGAAAATTAAATTTTTAGTTACAACGCCTCATTCCTTCTGAGTGCGTGCTTTTTAAGGCATATTAGTCAAAATCTGATATTTGAAGAAAAAAAATGGTAGTTGCTATTTTGAAAAGAATTAAGAACAAAAATTAATCAATCAGCTGGAAAATCTGAATATATATTTTTAAGACTGTTAAAAAGATAGAAAAATAAATTAATAGGGGTCATAATTGTTATCCCAGTCTAAATTCATAAAAGTGATAAGTGAGAAATTTTTCTATACTAATTTATATGAAGAGTTTGATTTAGATCCAAAACTAATCATCGTTGTTTGCCCATTCCATAGATACAAAATACATTGTTCATATTAAAACCCCTAATATTTTAGATCGAGATCAGGAAAATCTGACAATACAAATAAAATTTCCCTTAAAAGATTCGGCTACCAGGAAGATAAGGAGAAATGACCAGTTTCTTGGCCTTCAAATTAGTGGGTTTTAAATGCTTGTCCAACCAAAGCTTGAGCCTTTTCCCTAGTTCTATAAAAACCTAAGAAATAAATATGGGGAACCTGGAAAACTAGAATGAATTGCGTATCTCCATATATCTTGATGTATAATATAATATATAGATATTAGATAAAATGAAGAAAAAATTAAGATAAAATTAAGATAAAATAGTTTCCAAGCTAAAGAAGATCAGGTCAAAATCGCTAACCTTCTTAACTCAAGGATCTTTCCTAATGAATAGGTGAACAAATGAATAATGATCCTCCGTTTATGTTATACTACAACTAACGAGCTTTATTTATAAATCTTTACTATATCAATTACGAAAGTAACGACAAGCGAAAAGACATTATTAATAAGTAATCAGATATCAATTAACATTTATCATAACAGGTAGAGTTCCATATTAAACAAACGCTGATCTTATTATGGGCTCTAACAAAAACAAAAAAATACATCTGCAATTTTATTTACATCGAAAGTAAAATAATATCTCAACAGCGGTATATCTATATTTCGTAAATTACCCTTAAACTTTTCCTTTTTTAATCAAGAATTTCCGGGATTTGCCAATTTTGTTCGAGATCATGGATCACCCCTGGTCATTTTATTCATTCAAGGGTCGTTGGAAGATTGATGGTTTCCGTTAGAATATATATAGTGGTCCACCTAAGGCTTTTTGGTTGCATAAATTTGAGAGGGTTTGTTCGGTAGTGTAATATGGGATATTGAGGTAGGTTAGGAAATGTTCTCAGTTTTTTTATTTAATTTAAGGAACTCTTAATGTTTGAACAAACCTTTTAACATTTTCTATAATTCATTACTTGTAGAAAGTTTAGTGAGGTTATCTTATGATTAGTAAAATATTCCCTATACACTTTTGAACTATGGTCCATCATCGATAATTAATTTTTTATGTTGTTTACTAAATCTAAATACGAGAATGTATTTCGAGTGAGCGTGATGTGCGAATAAGTGGATAATGAGGCTAACCCTTAAAGCCATCGTGAGTACGGGCCAATTGTAAACCATCTTTTGTTTTAGGAAGGGGCAAGCTTAGTTTCTGACGCATGGGACATATTTTGAACATCACAAAACTCTGCCAGATCTTGGTTAAGCCACAATACAGAGGCTCATGCCACCTCAGCTTAATTGGTAGGGTATTACTAACTCAATTCCCATAACCGTAGTGTAGTATTCTGCATGAAAGAAAAGGGTACCTAAAATGTATTTAATGTCTCAAGGATTTTGGCTAGATATAATACCGAAAAATTCTGACGGGGTAAGGCTATGTCTTCACAGGCAATTATAAATTCGCAAATTCGAGCAAATTTTCGCAAAATTTGAGTACAATATAAACAATTTATTTTTTAAGGCAAATAAATTTATTGCCTTTTTGGCGAATTCGTAATTTTAAGCAAACATTTTTAGTTTAAAAAAAAATTATATGAAGAGTAAATCGCTGTTATAACATCTAAGGCATGATAGGTAACAATTATGTTATGTCTTGATCCAGAGTTAATAAGAAAAATTGAATTAGACACCATTTCGAGCTCTAATAAATCGCGCGAATAAAAATCGCGAAAAATATAGATTCTTAAAGAAGATTAGATATTCATTTATAGTTTTGAGTAAATTTAAACCGAGCCTGATAATTTATACTACTTACTGCTAAACATTTTCAACAACATATATTAATATATATACATATATAATAGGAAAGGGGTGATCCTTACGTTTATAAGAAGCACATTTGTAGACATCGGGTCGAGTTTTGATTTAAGTTGTGTTTTACTGATTCATTTTTAAACCCATGGGCTTTGGCTGGGTTTATATATATTTTTTTTATACATTAATTCTGGGCTAGGTCCTGGACTAAGTTATTAAACTGCCGACTGGGCTAAATTATATTTTTTACTATAAGTTTAAAAATATTTGAGTTGGATTCTAAATTTTGTTAGATATTATTTTGTTTCTCGAACACATAAATATATTATAATAAGTTAATGAAGAAAAACTATTAACTTTGAAAAAATTTTTTAAAAGCATTTAAAAATTAAAATACATCTCGACCAAAATTATATTGTTAATGTTTTGTTTTATTAATTAGTTTTACACTGCTCAATCATTGGTGATAATATAAATTATAAATTTTACATATATTTCATAATTGAAACTCTAACAAGTATTTACAAGTTCTGCAATTAAACTGGATCAACGTTAGTGTTGTTAAACGGCTCGTTTTGAACCGATTTTTAAAAACGGCTAACTCAATATTACATCTAGAATAATATTACACAAGCCGATTTTGTTTGTAGAAGGTACAAAGATTTGGACATCTATTAGCGAAATCTCGAGGCTTAGGCAATATTTTTCTGGCAAAAATAGTTCGGCTCAAAATGAGCCGTTTAACAACACTAATCAACGTTATTATATAATATTTGTAAAATCATTAAATCAACTTATTTCTTTTCAACTATAAGTCAATTGTCATCTTCCATCTGTACGATATTTTGGTAAGGCGATAGTTTAATAAGTATTGATTTATTTTTTTGGTATTTATTGAATTTTAAATCATTATTTGAAGCGAGTTATTTTAAATTTTAAAATTTTATTTTGACGGAAAATGCATTCCAATAAAGTGTATAATACCCACCCTTTCAATTTTAAGACAATTTTATAATATACTTTAGAAAAAATTTGAATTTACATTAAAAATATGGAAAAATTATGGAAAAAAAAATTAATAAGGTTTCTTCAAAAGTTGGTTATTAAATTGTCTGAATACCACGCACGTCTGTAAACCTATTAAACTATCGCCTTAACCTATGTTTTTATATGTGGTATTTTTCAAATAAAATCATTGTAAATTTTTTTAAATTTTGTGTTCAAATAACTCAAATATTTGAATTTCTTTATTGCCCCTCCAAAATTTTTGTCTTCCCCCCCCCCTTAAAATGAGTTCAGCTACAATCCAGTTACTGCAACAACCGTTTTATATAAATCGATTGTGTTTTTTGAAATTTACTATATTATTTACAGATTTAATTTTGTTAGACAACTCTTAAAATACAAAGATATATATTGTAAATTTTTTTTTCTTCAAATAGTATTTATCAAAATATTTTGCTTTGAAAAATCCAATGACAAGTAATAATATACCTAGACTGACGATGCATTCATAATAACGAATTTGAAAGCTTCCTTGAATGCAAATCAGCTGGACCCTTTATTTTGGTAACCAATATAGTAATTATTCTCATGTTAAAAACTAATATTAAATCGATAACATGATTCCTTATTATCTCGATGATCAAGAAATTCTTCAATAAATTTTGCGTCAGGCTTAGGAATAAATTGGCCTCTCGTTTAAAATTTTTAATAATGATATGGACAATCAAAATGGCGTCCCCAGCTGTTTTCATTGTTGTACACTTTTAATGAATGCGTCGTAATACTAGGTATTATTATATGTCATTGGAAAATCAGAGATATGTACCATTTGCCCGCCCCAAGTCGCGCCAGAGTTTTGTAGATATCTAGGACATCATTTTGCTGAATTCTAAGCTGAAAATAAAATTTTCGAAATTCTGCATTGGTCCAAAACAATATTTTATCCAAGTTACCTAGCCCAGCTCAAAGATCTTTTTTGCTAGACCCGTCGACGGTTGCGGATCTAGATCTATATGCATTATGCATCAAATGATTTCATAATATTTTTAGTTATTGGTTAGTTTTAACTGTCACTCGCTAGACATTCACATAACATTACACGTACAATACATTTAAATATATTAATCATGGATATCACTGAAGTACAGCGTTTGTACCATATAATAATAACACACTTTAATAATGGCAGTTGACACAATCCCTTTTAAAAAAAAAGTACTTATTGATTGAAGTCGCATTAAATATATTTTTTTCTAGTACCAAAAAAAGAATGATTAAAGAATGATTAAAGAATGGAAGGAATTTGCAATATAATTTTTAGTCTAAATTTAATTTTTAAAAAAAAATTAATTATTGTTATTTACAATTTTGGTAGAGTTTAGGGTGAGTATGACTATAAATTTTCTGAAGTCATAAAAATAATTTTGAATAAACACATTTTCAAAATAAAACGTAAAAATGTATATAAAATATTATCCAAGTCAAGATTTAATTACGCACAAAAGTTTCTCAGGATTTTGATTTGATTAGAGTTTTATTCTTCTTTTGGACTTCCTGATGTGAGAATAACTAAATTAATTTAATGTTGATTTATTAAATTTTTTGTATTTAATAACTTTCAAGGTTCATTTCATTGCCAAATATTAGATGATTAGTATCTGCCAAAATTTGACAAGCATAGTATCCATTGGATTTGATTGACTCTATCTGAGCATTTACCATTACGTCAAAAGGGGGCTTATGTCGGCATCTTCACGGTGTGTAACGTAATTAATCCTCTTTTTACTTTATGTATTTTAAACTCAAAAAAGATAATTTTTCAATACCTTTGGTGAATCCTTGAATTTTGAATAGATTTTTAACAGGAATATCAAAGTACTGGAACAGTTTTTTAAAACTTACAATATATATCAGAGACCTGCAGAGGTACAATTTGCATGGCCCTGCCCGGCTATTTCAAAAAAAAATTTCAGGCTCGGCCCACATTTTTTAAAATATACGGCTCGGCCCGCCGGGCCTGGTCTCTAATATCGTCCAATATTTGTTAAATATTGAATACACATCATGTGTCAAATGAATATTTAATTATTATATATAAATTTAAAATATTAATTCTTTATTGTATAAATATGGTAATATAAGAATAATTTGTTATCATTTTTGAGTAATATGCATTTTAAAATTTGTTTTCAAATGTTTCCCTCGAGGATATATATATGCAAATCAAAAGTCTCAAAGCTATTTTACAAAAAAAAACAATTTTACATAATATGTATTGTATATTGCAAGAGTGAGGAAAAAAAAATAGAAAACAAAAGCAAGACAATTTTAGCTTGTAAAAAAAAAAATTTATTTTAAACTTAATTTAGAAAAACTATATTTTTTTGAAAAAAGTTATTGATTGATTCCTCTTTAAATCTTTATTATCAGGCTACCGGAAATTGTTTTCCAAAAAAATTATGCGCTGGCCCAACTGAACAGCTCGTTTTGATCCTCTCTTTAAAACGGCTAATTAATATATTGCTCTCGCCTCGATATTCCGCTAATAGGTATCTATATCTTTGTGCCATCAATGAGAAAAATCTTTAGGCTCGCTTTAATATTTTTTCAGATAAAGTAGCAATATCGGTAGCGCGCTAATTCTCATAAGTAGCGTCGTTTAACAACCCTGAATTTTTGGCATGGCGTTGCCACCATTTGCCTTTGTTATAATACATCATCAAATAGCAATGTAACGGGAGCAAAGTTTTTAAATCATTTTTTTTTATCAAAAGTATTTAGATACATATGTATTAAACTCTTATCGAGGGACATTTAAGATTTAAATTTGCCGGAGGCGCAGGAAGCTAAAATTGGGAAAAAAATTTACACGTTCAAATTTTTATGCTCATGCTTGCTGACCCACGCATTTAGGAGTTAACGACGTCATTGGCGTTATTTTACAATAATTGATCGATTGTTGAGCGATGGAATTTTTTTTTAAAAATATATATTTTTTTAATATTTTGGATTTTTTTCTTAAAATCAGGAAATGAAAAAATTAGTAAACCAATAAAATACCTTTCCTTGATAAACACGTAAAAAGAAAGGTATCTAAAAATAATTATGATGTTAGGAAAATATTACTCGAGATGCATTCCAGTGTGTTTGGAAATATCAATCCTATGACTTTCAGATAGTGTTGTTAAACGGCTCGTTTTTAGCCGATTTTTAAAAACGGCTAACTCAATATTTTGGCCAGAAAAATATTACCTAAACCTCGAGATTTCGATATTATATGTATAGACCTTTGTTCCTTCTATGAGTAAAATCTTCAGGCTTGCGTAATATTGTTCTGGGTGAAGTATTGAGTTAGCCGTTTTAAAAAATCGGCTCGAAACGAGCCGTTTAACAACACTAATTTCAGATATTAAAATTTTTATACAAAATAATATTATGTAAAAGCCTGGAGATTTTACTTATAGAAGGGCAGAATTGGACCTCTATTTTCTAAATCTTGAGGCTTACATAAAATCATTTTGGCTAAAATACCCGAATCGGGCTTTTGAACGATCCTACTTTCAGACTTTTTTTGCCGTTAACATTAGAATCATCTAAAATTTATAAAAAAAAAATCTTTGGACATTTTCTATATTTTCAAAGTTTATGGCAAAATTTTCCAAAAATCATGTAGATTTCGCACACATGTTGGAATATATTTCCAGTTAATTAATTTTAAAAAACGGGCGCGAAATATATTTTTAAAAAACACGTTTACCGAAGAAAACCATATGAAACGGTGCCTTTATCTAAAATTTGTATAAGGTGGTCCAGTACATAAATCAGGGAAGGGGGGCCATGTCTTTCATTAACCATGCTAGCTCAACCCCCTCCCACCTACATTGCTAAAATATTTAATGAAATTTAGGTATTAAGAATAATACACCATCATATAATAAGTGTAAAGTGGATTAGTCATTGCGATTTGATTTAATTGAACCTACGGCTATCCCAAGCCTAAAAAAATACAATGCAATTAATCTTGGTATCGTATTATTTTTTTATCCGGACCGGACCATAATGGACCGGCTTACATTTGCACATAAAATTGAAGTCCGGGCTGGGCGTGAAATTTCAACCTTTATAGAGTATTTTTAATAATTTCCTTCTTACTAGGTTTTCTAAAAAAAGGACCATTTTGACAAAATTTGGTCGTTGTTTAGCAAATGATTTGACGTGCATTGTCACTAGCCATAAACAAAAGTGCTAAATGAATGAATGAATTAAAATTTAGACTTAAAGTAAGTTTTTTTTTAAATAAAAAATGTATTTTAATCTATTTTACCAATATTTAACAATTTTTGAAGAAAATAAATATCAATCAAACCCCTTTTAAGAAATATTTTTAGCCATAAATGAAGGTTAAAAATAGAGCACTTTATAAAATTATATATAAAAATAAATTCAAAAAAAATTTTTTTTAGTAATTTTTTATATATCTTAATATGTTTTTTCCGGTATTGTGTTATTTTTTTCAACTTTAAATCATTTTTTGAGCCCGTTTTTTTAAATTTAAAAACTTGATTTTACCGGAAATGGATTCTATCATGTTTGGAATACCTACCCCATAAATTTCAGACAATTTTTTCATGAATTTTTAAACTTAACATAATTGATATTAGATTTTTCATATATTTTTTATACAAATTATAAATGACACAAAGATTAATAGCAAAATTGTCTACAATTCATAAGATAGATATGTTAAACATGATAGAACAATTTCAGGCAAAATCCGATTTTTTAAATTTAAAAAAACGTGCTCAAAAAAATGATTTAAAGTTGTAAAAATAACACATTAACGCCAACATATATAGAATTATCAGCGTTTCACTACGATAACCAGGAGTGTCTGCAAAAAAAAGGTACCATCTATTTCAATCAACTTGATATAATTGCTAATTTAAAATGTTTTAGTTGTGGATAAAAATTTAGCGTAACGGAAGATAGAACTGGGCAGAACCCGCCTGGCTGTTCGCTAAATTTTGGTTCATGGACATTACCATTAGTTTTATTTCCTTTTTTAGGTATTAGGCAAATTAGGGTTTCTTAAATTCATTTTCGCCCCGGGCCGCTAAAAATTTTGGCGAAGTCCAGCGTATACTTATCTCTTTAGCTGAAAGTCCTGGGTCATTATTCTTACAATATTTTGCTTTTAGTTATATTTGGTATCAATTTTTTTTTTAAATTTATTTCGAAATATTATAATTTCGCCATAACTGGAAATGAAGTTCAACTAACTTATAGGATTCACTGCATCATGATCATATCAAGGGGGATTTAAGCGATGCAATTATTTACATTTATCTTCCGGATTAGCTTGATAGTACGGTTTTTGACTCTAGATTGATGTCGCACCGTAACTATTAAGTTTTGCTATATTTTTATCTAATCAATTCCTTGAATTCAACTCTGAACTGTTGAAGTAAATGCTTGGTGTCATATTTTGACACTTGGGGAAAGGTGTGGCAAAAGTTAGGATTGACATAATTAGTTTTAAATCAAAAAGTCATAAATCAGGGTCAAAAAAAATTTTAAATTAAATATTCCTTTTTTTTTATTATTATTTAAATATTATTTTAAAATTTTTTTTTGAAATTTTATTATATATAAATATTTAAAATAGAAAAAAGAAACGTAAAAAGAAACGCAAAAAGAGCCTTAAAAATGAAGGGGGAAAAAGAAATTAAGGCAGAATGATTTATGAGATACCATCTGCGAAAAAAACAGAATATTATTAGTAAATAAAGGAAAAATATTACTAAAAAAAATATTAGTATTTTATTTAAAAATTAAAAAAAATCTCTGTTTTAAATAATATAGTATTTTTTTTGTAGTTTTATTTTTTTTTTATAGGCTAAGGAATTTTGTTAAAGAAGGGTTTGTTTTAAAAATTAAAAAAATAAATTATAAATTTTTTTGACCCTATAAACGTTATTTTTTGAAAATTTAAAATATTTAAAATTTTAGAAAAAAAAAAGAGTCTCATTTGGAGCTATCTCAAAATGGCGGCATATGAAAAGATTTGTTTAAAACAGCTAACTCTTTAGCCAGGAGAATATTGCCAAAGGCCTCGAGATTTCGCTAATAAATATTTAGATCGGTTGTGTCATCTATGAGCCAAAATCTTCGGGCTTGCGCAAATTTTTCTCGGAACAAAATATTGAGTTAGCCGTTTATTCAGAATGATATCATGCAAGCCTCACAGATTTTGCTCATAGGTGGCACAAAGGTTTGACATTTTAAAAATTGGCTCAAAACTAGCCGTCTAACGACGCTTAATTTCAAGAATATTTTTTATATCTACTTGCAAAATATGATATATGAAAGAGGTGAAGTAGGGTTGCTAAAAAGCCCAGTCGATTTCTAAAGACGACTTTATTGAGATTTTTGATAATTTATGTAAGCTTCAAGATCTTGGCAGATAGAACCTTCCTGCCAATCTATGAGCAAAATTTCCAGGCCTACATAATATTATTTGACTAAGAAATCGGGTCATTTTTTTAAAGATAGACTCGAATATGGCGGTTTAACAAAGGTGAGTCTGGTATATTATAATAATTAATATTGCATAATAGTTGTAATAATATTCTAACTTTAACACTAGAGTAATTAAAAACGCCCGCTTTTAGAATTTACAAAATAATATTATGGAAGGCCGTAGATTTTGCTCATAGATAGTCAGAAGTGTTTGGACCTCTATTTGCAGAATATCTTGGATTACCTAATAAAATTTTGACTAAAATCTTAATCGGGTTGATTTATAACAACCCAATACCACCGCTTAAATATTTCCATCCACATAAACTACAACCGCTAATTTTATTTAATAAAAAATAAATAATTAATATATCTACAAATGAAGTTAAATTTTTAAATTTGGTCTTGTTTTTAGTAGTTATTTTTTTGAGATAAAAGGAAATCACGCGATATCTTCACGTGATATATGATATCAGGTGACTTATGTACGAATGAATATAAATTTGAGTCGAATTTTTACAAACTACCCGATTAATATTTTATCCAATATAATATTATGCAAGCATGGAGATTTTGCTCATCGATGGGCATAAAGGTTTGGACCTATATTTGCCATCTCGAGGCTTGCATAATATTTTGGCTAAAATCTTAATGGAACCGTTTTTAAAAATCGACCCAATTCGGGCCCAAGAACACCATTTAAGGGGTATAACCGAATAAGTAAAAAAAACATAATATGCAATACCTCAACATTTTAAATAGCTGAAATGTCAACTAGTGTTGTTAAACTCCTCATTTTGAGCCGATTTTTAAAAACGGCTAACTCAATATTTTATTAGGAAAAATATTATGCAAGTCTTAAAATTTTGCTCTTAGGTGGCACAAAGGTTTGAACATCTATTAACGAAATCTCGAGGCTTAGACAATATATTTCTGGCTAAAATAAGTTAGCCATTTTTAAAAATCGCCTCAAATCGAGGCGTTTAATAATACTACCCGTTAATATGAAGTTATCATTTTTTTTTTCAACTTTCAGACCAAAATATCCTACAATCTCCTAATACAGTTACTTGTTCCATCAGAACTCCAAATATATTTTTCATTTATTGCACTCCATCCCCAAAATACGAGTATTGTTTGCGCATTAGCATGCGTAAGCCACCTCAATTTTGTCAGAAGAAGTGTTGTTAAACGGCTCGATTTTTGAAAACGGCTTACCGAATATTTTAATTGGGTTAGCCGTTTTTAAAAATCGGTTTAGCAACACTATATCCGAATGTGACTACAGATACTCTCTTGCATTGTAAATATCAGTTGTCTAGGTATTTGATCTAACTATGTTATAACCGATCCCATGAGATGCCTTTATAATTTATCTATTTAACTCGCCATACGCTAAATGTAAGTGAAGACATTACTAGTGACGTAAACCTATCCAGGGGCCATGTCTCAAAAATCTTTAGGCCCTTTTCCTTCCCAAGCTAGTGGCCGACATTTGATTTATATTTACAGATTCTATCGCATTCTACAAATTTGTTTCTTCAAAGATTGCCTCGCACTTTCGATAATCTATTAAATTAAACGAAAATGACTTGATCATCACTACCCCGCAGAAATACTAGTACCTTTTATCTATTATAAGACTGATATATACTTAGATATTCGTAATATGTCGGCCTGATATTTGGGATGTAATAAGGTAGGTAGCATTGTGAGCAGTTTTGATATTTTTTTATTATTTATTTCAAACATATATTTTTCCCATTTTCTTTTCCCGTTAGAGAAAATATTGGATTAGGTTATAAAACGCTTGAATATAGGTGTGTCATAGTATACATTTTTAATATTGTTATACTGCTTGATTTAGCATATAATAAATTATGATTTTAGCCAAAATAATGCTACGCAAGCCTCAATATCTACTAAATATAACGTGCAAACCTTTCTACTATCTATGAGCAAAATTTTCAGTTTACGTAATATTTTTTTTGGCGTTCTTAAAAATTGAGTCCGTTAACAACAATAATACATTTATCACTTAAATAATGTAGTTAGTTGGTAGTTTTAATTAAGATTAATTAAAACTAATAAGTTAATAAGATATGATCACTTATTTATTTTGCGCGGATGTATTGCGAAGAGATTTCTTCAATGAGGTATGCTTTTTAGAGCTCCCTTGCGAATTTGTATTTGTAGCCTTTGAGCCAATCCTTAATTAATTTAAATGATTATAGTGTCTTTATTTCTAGAGCGTGATTACAGGGCCTTCTGTTCCGAGGAATATAGCAAAAGATCTTTATTAAATTTGGAAGGTGATAAATAGCTTTGATGACACAATCGTCATTCGAATGAAATTGAAGAGGGGGGATATTCTGTTCAATTGGTGGGGGGGGGGGGTTAAAATTGTCATTGTCTTTAATTAGATAATACGAAAGTGAGTAGTTGATAAAAATAATTTATGTTAATTAAAAGGACCTTCAAAGCTTTACTTAAAAGCGGATCCTTAACCCCCTTCACCCAGTTCTCTCAGACAATAAAGCAAAATCCCATATGGAGGCTATACTATATATAATATTTTTTGGAATTGTATGTGCATCCGCCAATTATCAGACAAATTTCCTTTTGCGTATACTCAGCATAAATGAATAAACCATGAGGGTGAAATATAAAATTTTAGTAATGTATCGTTCTAACTAATATTGACATAAAAATTAAATTTCGGATTAGAAAGATGGGGGATTAGGATGAATCTAAATATTACAGTAGAAAATAATCTTAAAATAATATATTTTTTAAAATAAAACCATTTTTTTTCCACCCACGTGCTTAACCAATAGGGGAAAGGGGGAAATTACTCCTTTTTCCTGTTCTCGTAAATACCTTTATAAACTAATAAAAATTTTCCCCCATACACCCCTCTCTCCCCAAAAAATGTATACTCATTATAAGGAAGTATTTGAAAGAAAAATTAGTAAAGTTAATTTTTATAAAATTCTAATATATCCAAAGGCCTACAATAAGTGGACCTAAAGATCTCCATTAGAATTTATGGGTGTAAAATTTATCTAATAGTACTCAGGCTACCCCCCCCCCCCTCAAAAGAAAATCTCCTGGATACGCCATTGCACTCATCCCTCGTTTTTGAAGTGATGCATCGAAAACTATTATAAAATCAAATTCTTTCACGAAGAAAATGCTTACTACCCCCTCCGCATTAGAGGACCCTGTACATGAGAAATTATATTCTTGTTATTTTCTTTTGATGGCCCAATCATTGTAAAGAAAATTTAACGCATAAATTTATCATTATTTTAAATGCAATTAGTTTCACATTTCTAAAATAGTTTATCAGTATAGAAGACCCAACGCGACCCCCCCCCCCCCCCACATAAATAAATTAATAATTTTGTTCAGATTTTCCTTTTTAATTAACACCCATACTATATTTTTTTGGAGGATTTAAACAAAAAAAACAAATAAAATTAAAATAAAAGTAATAAATAATTAAATTTTAAACATTGATTTATATATAAAGTCATATAATCTTTTTGCATATACAATATAAGACGTATTTACAAATTAACAAAGGTGTAAAAGTTAAAAGAAAACTTTTTTATATAGTTTAAAGAAATTTCAAATTGTTGAGAAAAAAAAAAGATATAATAATAATTTAATAGGATAAAAAAATATAATATTATTTCGTTTCTTATTACTTACTATATTATACATATTATTAATTTTTAATGTCTACCCGCTAAGAAACATCAAATATTAAAAAAATTTCTTTTTTTTTGAATACATAATGAAATGAGATAGGGTTAGATAATTTTCTTATCGTGACAATATGTCGTCAATGATAATATATTTTATATATTTGTTATTATAGATTACATTTAAGTGATTGTTAACTACAATGGTTTTTCATATAAAAATTATTTTGTTCAAAGGAAATATGTAATTCGAAAAAAAAAGAAAAGAGAAAGAAGATAAATTATAAAATTATTGTTATAATGATCAAAATAATCATCAGATCCATTCATTTAAATGTTCAACTTTTACAGGTCTTTTAAAATTACAAATTGCATATTATAAGTAATCTTGTTAATCTGATATTTAAAAATTTTAATTTTTAACTATATATATTTGTAAATGTAAATTGTATATATAGTGCAGTAAATGTAACGTGGTCGTTAAGTCATTATGTACTTGATTTTTATACTTAAAAAAAACATGTTTGTTTTTTTGGGGGTAAGGGGGTGGGGAGGGATGAAAAGATTAGAATCTACATTATAATAATAAATACTTTTTATATATTATATTTATTTTTTTAGTAAATAAAAGTTAAAAAGGTAAGTTAATAGTCAGAAGGCGACAAAATTATTTTATAATTACAAAAATAAATCTGTATAATTATAAAAATTAAATTATTATAAATATTGAAAAAATATATATAATATATTGTAAAAGCAAAAATGATTTATAATGGTAGATAAATTTATATATATATAATATACCTTTTAAAAAAAAAATTACGTAAAAATTGCTTAAAATTATTGGTGTTATTAAAATACCTTAATTCCTTTTTTTTTTAAATTAGAAATTATATTACTTTATATTTATAATGAAATTGTTGAGAAAACGCAGATAGGAACAATTATCTTCTTTCTACTTTACTATATTTGCTTTAAAAAATTATTTATTTAGTATGGTTGTGGTTATTAGAGAGAAAAAAATTAAAATTATGATGATATTGCTAAAAGTTATCGATTAAAAAAAAAAGCAGAAAACATTAAAATACCATTATCAAGTTTTTAATTAGAAATTTAGAAAAAGTGTAAAATAGGTTTTATTTGAACTTTTCTAAGATTAATTTCGGTGTTTATTGTAATCGATTCGAGAGACTTTTATCGGTATCTTCAAAACAATTTTTGAGTCATATCCTTTTATTTGACATATAGTTTATAAATTTTCTTAAAGGCAGAATTTATATTGTTTTTAGGCTAAAAGGGTTATAAAAAATATTTGTAAATTTGTTAAAATATTATTATTATTATAATAATTACGATAAAAATATTATAAAAAATATCATAGAATAGCTTTTTATTTAAGAATTATCAGAGATGAAAAAAATACATAAATGAAAAATCACAGTGATGGATTCAATAAGTGATTGGTCGATTTAGACAAATAAGTTTATGTGATGTTTTTCAAAATATTTCAAGATGAGGTTAGCAATAATAAGTTAGTAGAGTTAAACGTGTCCAAATCCAATAAGCGTTAATTTTTAAAAATAACGTATTTTATTTTTTAAAAATAAATTTTAAAACTATTGATTCCCTTTTTATCTGCTATAAATGAATTGTAATAAAATCACCATCTTATAAATTTCAAGAGACGAATCATTTTAAAAATGAACTCTTTAATGAAAATACTAATATTAATTACTAGTTCAAGGTACTACTTTTCAACAATTTTAATATAAAAATCAAAATTAAGCAAAAAAAATGTATATCATATAATAACTATCCTCCCCCCTTCAATATGACTAAAATGGCAATAACGTCATCTATACCTACAATCCAATTGAAATGAAGATCTTGCGTCATGACCCCAACCCTCGGCCGGAGTATAAGTTCTAGGAAGAGTGGAATTTTTGCAATTATCGACAATAATTTCCCGGGCAAAACCATCCCCTTTAAAGCGTTTGAAGCAATTGTGCCTAAAATTTGTATTTAAAAAAATCATATTTTTTTAAGGCGGGCAACTCCAAAGTTTTAGATGGCTTGAGAAATTATGCACCCTCTTCCTTACGATGCTATTGGATTATTAAACTAGTAAAAAAATATAGGTATCGAAACCTGTCCTATTATTGCTCAAATTCGACAAGTTAGTATTTTATATTTATTGATTTATTATGAATTTTTTTAAAAAATTGAAATTATTATTTTCTTCCCAAACCAAAAATCAATAAATTTTCAGGATAGCTTTCGATACATTATATATTATAGTAAATAAAATATTTTCTATAAATCATCATTCATATTTTTTGACATTGATTGACATGTCATCTTTTGAAAAAAAATAAATTATTTAAATAAAATATTATATTTTAAGCAGAACAAACTTATAAAACAATTTTACCACCTCTTTAAAACAAAAACAAAATTTATATAAAAAAAAATAGAAATTAAAAATTACATAAAATTTTAAAATTTATTCATATTTTTTTATAAGAAATCGCTAAAGGCTTAAAAAGTGCAATTTTCATCAATCAAAAACTTTATTTTTTAAAAAAAAATAAATTCTATAAATATTTATTCTTATACTAATATTCTGGAAAAAAAGGGAAATATTTAGAGGGGTTCTACGTTTCCTCGCTAATGGATACTAAAAAATAATTTTTAACTTTTTATATAAATCCACGGGGTGTGAAAGGGAAACGGTCTTATTTTGATAAGGTTCAAAATAAATGACTCCCAAATCCCACCAAACCAATTTGGTAATTTTGAATAAGATTATAATTCAAAAATATGAGAAGCGAATGAATGGTTAAAATGGCCAATCATACTTATGACTTTTTATTTTTAAAATTCGCCCAACAACGAATCTATCCATAAATAGATGTCATTACTTTTCCTCAAATAGGTGCTAGTCATTCATAATAGACACAAGGTGGTCCTATAGCTAGCCTTTTAGTCCTCAAAGTTATAAGAGGTGTTCGGAATTTTTTTTTCTTTAATCTGCTTGTATTAAAAATATATTAGATTTTTATGCAACGCTAAAATATATCAAAGACCTGCATGACAGGGTACACGGGCCGGATTTCAATTCTGCTTTGGAAAGAGTTTAGAAAAAAAGCGAGTTATGACGGCCTCGAAAATCGTTATAGTTTGCGTATTTTTAATATAATGCACACAAATTGTGAGTTAAAAAAAACGCAACACACATCTTGTTCAAATTGAGATTGCCTTTTTAATATTATCGTAGATTCAAAATTATAAATATGTTCTAAAAAAAAGGATTTGTCTTTGAAAATATATTATCGTCTTTGCTCTTTTTTCTTTTTCTAAATATTCCTTTTTAGAATATAAGTTATACAAGTAATGAAAAGACAAACCTATGTTTTTTTAAAATGGTAGCCAACGCCAAACGGTAATCTTACCAATTTACACGAGGCCATTTGAAATTCATTTACTCTTGCAATGCAGTGTTTGAAACGCTCAATTTTGTGTGCACTATTATTTTATGTCTGAATAATTTAAAAATTAGTTAACACAAACACAATGGCATAAACTTGTTATAAGATAAAAAAAAATAGAAAAGAATTATATAATGAAAAAAAAAACAATGCATATAAAAAAAAATGATAGGATAACGATATCTTTCTTTCATTTTCAAAATTTTTTTGAAGAAAACATTTTGTTTTTTTTTGTTTGTTACTAAATTTTATGAATTTAATAAGAAATTATAATTTTTGCAAATTTTTTTAAAAAATATTATAATTTTTAAATCTTTGCCGCTTTTTACCAAAATTATATTTACATAATTCGTCAAAAACATAAAAGTCAAAAATAAAAATTATACTTTTCTTATTTATTTATTAATAAAAATATACTATTATTAAAAAATATTATACAAAATATAATTATTATTTTATAAATATTATTTTCAATCAATCAAAATTTTTAAAAAATAATCATAAATATCTTAATCATTTAATTTTAGTATTTTTTTTGACCGATCAAAAATGGCGGCTTTGAATAATTGTCTCATAATAATTTTATTTATTATTAATATGATGATTTGTAAATGATTATTACTTCATGGCGCATAGGGTAATAAAAAAAAAGAAAATAAAATTATAACTACCAATAAAAAAAATTTTTTTTTTTTTAAAAAATAAAATTTATTGTTTTATTATTAACTTTTAAACATTAAAATTTTTATTTACTTAAAAATATTTTTTAACGACTTTTACAAAATTAAAAATTTTAAACATTTTGTTTTTTGTATATCTTTGATATTTTTGAATTTTTTTAAAATAAATCTATAAAAAAAAAATTAAATCATATGTTTTTTTTGATAAGAATCCCCCATTATAAAATGATTGATATAATAATTTTAAATGTATATTTAAAAGTGATAATTTAGTAATTTGTTTTAAAAAAAAGAGAAGATAAACGAAAAAATAATTAATTTTTAAAAGAAAAGTAAAAAAAAATGAAATATAAATATATGACTTATAAATTTTGATAGAGTGTCTTTTTATCGCATTAATGAATGTTTAAAATGATAAAATTCTTTGTTTGGTAGACACGTTTAAATATTTATTTATTTTTAATTTTTTTTTAAAAATATTTTATAATTTATTTTTTTTTATTTCTAATTTTATCAAATTAAATATAAATATTTATTTCTAATTTTTTTTTTGATGTTTCATACCGTTTTGATAATTAAATAAAGATAAATGAATAATTAATTATATTAAAATTTTTTGTTTTGTTAAATGCCGTTAAATATTTGATTAATCTAAATATCATTATTAAAAAAAAAAGAAGTTATTTATGATTATAATATATCAAATATAAATCAAAATTATTATAATTTTATTTTTGTTTCTTTTTTTTAAAAAAAAAGTTTGAACAAAATGTTAAAACGGTTGAGATGGCAATTCCTCACCGACACCATCATCGCGGCCCGTCACCTATTGATTCGGGCCACGTAAATCGCGACCCGCTATTCATCAACGATAACGATAAATTATCTCCCCATACATTCTCTAATAATCCCATTTCCTCTTCCGCCAGCGGGTTACTCGTGGAAAAATACGAACATGTCGGTATTGGTAACAATATTAACAAGAAATCCCAAATCGCGCATCAAATACCAGGTTTGTATGATCCAGAATCGTTTCCCGCTATCGAAAAAAAAATCGCGACTTTTCATCCCCACCCCCAATTATCATCCGATAGAACGGGAAGTAATATTAACAGGGTAAACAATGATTCATTTAAGAACAATCCATCCAACCAAATATTAATTTCTAAACAAGGTGATAATAGCCTCGTACTATGTTCAACAAATAGTGATTCGACTTACAATAATAGTTATTCCAATTATAAGCTGGCTCCCAATTCGGGATCCCGGATAGTAGCCACCATAATGCCTCACATAGAAATCGAAAATAAGGTATCCCCTTCTCTTATGAAAGGCGTAGACACCGTCATAAACCACGTCGTATCCCCCAAAGCTCCTAATTCTTCTATATCTCACCATAATTCGTCGTCAGGAAATCTCAATAACAATACCTTATATCACCTAGAAACTAACAAACACGATAACGACATCGACCTAAATTCATGTAGTTCTCAACAATTTCGATATAATAACCATAACAATAATTCTTATTATTTACCGGAAACGGGAAATTCTGCCCACGCAACTGGAGGAACTCCAGTTTCTAGGCACCTTAATCATTCGTCTCTTCATCAGGACGTTTACAAATCGGAGAAGGATATTATATATTCGTAAACTATTTTTTGTTTTGTGTAATATATTCATTATTCAGTCTTGCGAAGTCGACTGCTCACGTTACATGGCAATGGGCAGAGGCGTAACGCCAAAAATATTTAAAATATTGTGGCCAAACCCCTTATCCAAAACAACAATCATTATAGGGCTCCTACCCATAATTTGGTGTCCTAAAATCTAAAAATTTGACTTGCACCCTGCCGTGTCCTGAAGGGTATCCTGTCATACCCCTGTCTTTGTAAAAATTTTATAAACCTAAGACCTGGTTCCATATAGCTGTGTAAAGTGGAAATTATAAGTAAATATTTAAAGGTTGATTTTATTTTCATATTATCGACCATGAGTAGCAGAAAATTTTCCAACAAGTTTATAAGTACGTCAGTTTTTTTTGAGCACACTCTTTACCTCACTTCAACTTCCAGCTGCAAAAAATTATAAACTTTGTTATGCAACCATTGGCCAATTTGCATAATTAGCCTTTTTACCCTATGCCCTCCTCTAATATTGTCATAAACCTATTAAAGCCCCCCTCCCCAACTCTGTTTATGCAGTGTAAGCGAAATCAGGAGATCCAATATAAATAAAGGATATTAGAAGATTGTACAAATAATTCTTCACATATAAATATTTTTCTTCTGCTTTTCGAGTAATAATATTTTTTAAACATATCCATTTTTATGACTTGAATTATTAAAAAAATATTATTCAATATTATCCATTTTAAAATCATTTGTCAATATTTCCCGTTAATTTGCGTAGATTTGTATAAATCATTTTCTCATTCTGGAACGTTCGAACGAAGGGATAAAATTTATGAACATTTAAATATCCTATAAATAAATATATATACTTTAATAAATTAACAACAATCATCCTATTAACCAGATCTTCTTTTTGTTATCAAAAGCAACTAACAATTTTAAATGATGCTCATATTATAATTTTTCAATTTAAAAAGATTTTTGGAATGAGATAAAAAAAAAGATGAAAAATTATGAGATGAAAATTATATTTTACTTAACATCTGTGCTTGTGTGTGCCATTAACCATCGACTTTTTTTGCTCTTTAAGTTTGCAAAAATTATATATTTTATACTTAATATAAAAATGTGTATTTTCCTTGTGTTCTTGTTTTGGTACAATGTTGTTTTAAAAAAAAAAAATTACAACCATCTTTGAAACAAAAAATATGAAAAACATTGCTTTTAACTTCATAATCTTGAATTCCTTTTTTTATATTGTGAGATTGGCAAAAACTTATAATAATTTTTCTGTGAATTATAAAATTGTTAAACAAAACTTTCTTTATCCTTAGGTCAATCATAAATTGGTAATAAGACCCCCCCCCCCCACCTCATCCACCAATCTTTTACAAAATCTTCAATATATTTACGTCACCATCCATCACTGAGCCCTATATATACAAGAAATTAACAATATTCGATATTCTGCATAATCTTGTCTACCTTTAAATTCATAGTGGCGCGATCGCGATTTAGTCGCGATAAATACAAAATAATCGCATTTTTAGTTAACGATCGCGCGCGACTTGAGTCGTAAAATCTAATCGTCACGATTTTTTGAAAATACAAATCATTTTGTGTTTATCGCGTTAGGAAATAAACAAATTTAACATCATTTTTTTTTCTTTAAAAAATGATTATTTTCAATTGTGTATAAATTACGTATTTGCAAATTATTTCTGAACTTTAAAAAATAAAATTATGAAAATTAAAAATTACCAAAAAAAAAATAATAATATTAAATTATAAACATGTAACAGGTCCCAAAATAAATGAAACGCCCAATTTTTTATATTTATTTACTTAAGACTATCGCGCATGCGTCGCCTGCCCCTGGTTCTTTTCTCCCATTTTTTTGTTTAAAACACTGCTACAATTCAATATGAGCATTTTCCTCTTAATAAATTTAATTCCCTAGAAACCATTTTGTGAAAATCTTGTGGTTTAGTTAAGGAGTAAAAAAGATAATCTTAATTTATCAAACAAAATTGGGGAGGATGGGATACCAAATAAATTTTATTGAAGGTCTTTTAGTATAGTAGGATAATGACTAAAATTGGCTCAATCTATAGGCGCGTGTCGGATAAAACTACTTATTTCCTCACACAGTTAGTGCGAATTAGCGGCGAGGTATGTAAAAATATCTCCCAATTCGTGCTAACTGAGTGAGGAGGTAAGGTGTTTTAATATTAATATTAGTGTCTTTTAAAATGGTCTTGCACATTTTTTTGTGTTTTAATATTAATATTAGTGTCTTTTAAAATGGTCTTGCACATTTTTTTGTCCGGTTAAAAAATTGACTTAAACGGCTAAATTCAACTATAGTCTATGTATTTTTACTAATTATGCGAGTCTAGAGATTTTGCTCATAGCTGGCAGAAATGGCTTGGATAACTATTTTTTGAGTTTAGTCATTTTTAAAAATCGAGCCGTTTAATAACATTAAATTTATGATATATTTACTAGAACAGACAAATTTGCGATGGGGGAGGGCGTTTACGCGCCTAACTCGCGTTTACAGTTAACGTGAATTCGCGTCGAAGTATACAAAAATTAATGTAAAATTATTATATTTATATGTTATTTTAGCTAACCGTGAACGCCTAGTAAAAAAGTATCTTTAATTTTTTTTTTAAACGCAACAAATGAAGTGATCTAGAAAGGTTTTCTAAATCCAAAAATCATAGACAATTATTCAAAAAAAACGGCTGCTTCAATATTTTAGCCAGAGAAATATTGCATAAGCCTCGAGATTTGGCTAATAGATTTCCAAACATTTGTGCCATCTATGAGTAAAGTCATCAGGTATGCGAAATATTTTTCAGGCTAAAATATCCAGTTTAACCTTTTTTAAAAAAGGCTCAATACAACCTATTTAACAACACTATTTCTTCCTCCCCACCCCCCCCCAAATCATTAGATTTTTATCTACAAAGAATGTGATCTTTTTAATGTTAAATTTTTTTTCCACGAGTCTTGGAAAAATGATGAATTATTTTATATATCTAAAACCATAAAAATCTATTTATTTATTTTTTTCAAAAAGATGTCATTTTTTTTTCTTTTAAAAACCTATTTCCTTTTTTAATTTTTGGTTTATAATAAATATTTTTTATGATGATAGTGAAAGAAAATGATTTTTTTTTTGACTTAATTAATTTTGACACATATTTAATGTTATGTTTCGCTTTTATTTTAAAAGATTTATTTATTTTTTTTTACTTAGTTATTTATTATATTTTACCAACCATTATAAATTAAAAAATTTATAATAAAAATTAGTCGGTCTTCATGTGTTTTTTTTAATTGCAAATATTAAATCGATAAATATAAGTCCGCTAGCGCTTTGATTTTTTTTTTGAGGTTTCCAGAACATTTAGGTTTACCATATAAAACAAATATATATGAGAAAACAGAATGGCGGGCCATCCTAATATTCAACGAAGCTAAAAATATTTTGATGAAATGATCGTCAGTTTGAAGTTTTTTTTCTCAGAAAGTCATTATAAGTACGCGCTCCTGATGACTATTTAAATTCAAACGATATGAAAGATTGGACAATTTTTTTTAAAAAAATGATATTGTTTGAGACACATTTAATATATTTGCAGCCAATCACCGACACGGACAAAAGAACCAAAAGTACATAGGGCTTAAAGGGTGCGGTATTTGTTTTTGATTGCCCATATGCGTGGCAAGCGAGGAATAAAAAAAATATAATGTTAAAGAACAATACAAAGTAGACATGGACATCAGACACTATGGGGGTTAAAGATTATTCCCCCCTACCTCTAATCAGAAATATGTACGATAAGATCTTTTAAACAAACCCTTCTCTAATTAAACAATAAATTTCAAAACCAGGAAATCCACCCTCCTTAATCAATGAAAAAAAAATAGAATTACATGTTTTCCTGATTCTGTGGGATATTTATATAAATACACCTTAAACCAGCGGCGTCGATTACGAAGCTGAGAAAGGTGATAATATGACACAAGATCATCGTTGAAATTCGAGGGAATTTAAAAAAATAATATGGCAAAGGAATTAGACAACCAATCGTAGATCCATCTAATAATAGTAATATTGTTTAAATTCGTTCAATTCCTCGAAATTTTTAAATGGTTCTGGTTCCTATAAATTTTAATTAACAATTCTAGTTCGGTTTCGGATATTCCATTTCCGGTTCTAAACTAACGGATACTCATAAATTAGGGATATAAGAACGAGCATTAATTGACATTGTGTAAAAAAAATTAGATACAGACATTATGAATATGATGGTCCCAAAAATTCGTACAAAAATTTTTTAACGAGCTGTGTTCTAAAGCCGGAAAATTTACGTAAGAAATTCTAACAGGTCAGATCGGGCCTTGCAGATCTTTGATAGAGTAAACCTATAAATTTCGGAGCAATCATATCACTAATTTTGGTGTGGCTCAAGAGTTTCCTATAAATTTGTCGGAAATTTTCAAGAATATTGGTTTAGATGATAGAATAAATTTCAGCAAAAAACAAGTTCTTCCAATATGTTTAGAAAAAAAAACGCATGCCGTAAATAATGAGGTTTTATAAATTGCTAATTACCCTGAGCTATGACTTATCTTTGGATTAGTATTATAATGTTCTATCTCCATTTTTAAAAGTTTTTCAGGAGTATATTTTCAAAAAATAAATTATTGCAGATCACCACAATGTAATGATGCAAATGAAGGATTGAAAGAATTCATTTAATCTTAAAAATCTGCATTTTAAAACAAAAAAAACTAATATCATTTTAGCGTCGCCATTATTCTTTAAAATTGAAATATGATTTTTTTATCGGATTAACATGTATATAGAGTCTATCCCTGGAAATTTAGGGCAATTTTTGCCATAAACCTTTAAAGCTACTCATCTTATTGGGAAGATAAAGAATAATCTCTCAATTTTATATTCATTTACTTAGGGTACAATTTAGATTAGAAAAATCTGATTTGACCGGAAATGTATTCCGACAATGGAGAAGTATTTTTTTTTATTATCAACTTTTAATAATAATTTTTCTAAAAAAATACATAAAAATTGACTAAAAAATTTATAGTATTCGATACTTGCTAGAAATGCACCTCCAGCCGAATCAGATTTTTTTAAAATTCAATAATGGCGCTCAGTCAACCGAATCCCGATCTATTTCCATATATCCCAATCAATGATGTATATATATACACTACTAGATTGGCGACTGGTTAATTAAAATGGTGTCCATACATAGGAGTCAGTTTTAGCGTCATCTTGTCGATTGCGCTACGACTAGCTGTCTTTCTTTATTATTATATGAATTGACATTAATGCATTTAATCGTGCAAACTAAAATGGCTGTACAGCTGACTCCTATATAATGGACACTTTAAAATGCATTTAATGAATGAATATCCAATCTATTAGCATGTATATATATACATCATTGATGCCATAAGTTATATATTCAATATTTCCCTTATAAATTAATAAGAAAAAATTCGTGGCTAAATTGCCTAAAATCTACGAGCAAAAATAAATAAATAAAATGCACATACTTGAAACGATTTCCATTTTATAAAATTCGCTTGAAAAAAAAACTCTTGGTCAATAGAAAGTAAACTTGAATATTCCTACCATTTTCAATATTATTAATTTATCTTATCCTCCTTCCTTTTCTTAATATCCCGATTAGTGTTGTTAAAACGGTCCGATTTTTTTTAATAAAAACGATTATCCCAATATTTTAGCCCCAAAAATATTGCGCAAACCATGGAGATATTGATCATAGATGCCACTAAGTGTTTGGGACATGTATCAACGACATTTTCGAGGCTTTGGCGAAAAATCTTAATATAAACTCTAATCCCAAGTTAGGTTCAAAACGGATTATTCGTTCGGGTACTAATAGTTAATGATTTGATTAGGGTTCGTTTTTGAATAGACCTTAATTCCCCCTCCCCTCAATCATCACCTTATTCAAACTCATAAAAGATACATTTTTATATTAACAAAATTTAATGTTATTTATTATAATTACTATATAAAAATGAGTTGAAAGATGATATTTTAAATACACACAACAATACAAGTATCATTTCCTTTTTTTTAAACACCATCTTGTAATATTTTAGGATGATTTGTTCTTTAATATGATATGTATATGTACTATAAAAAAAATGTAAATTTGTAAAATAATAATACTCCTATATTTTTACAAATTTGAGGATCGAATTTCATGCTAGACGTTATGCCAACTCATTTTCCCGCGCATTTAAAGAAAAATTAATTATTTTATTTTACAGTTGGAATTTTAAATAAATGTTTTTAGTGAGAATGCCTGGCAAAAATACCCCGATCTATTTGATTAATTAATTTATTTTAGAAATTTCTAGGGGTATTTGAGTCCGGGGTATTATGAATTCTAATTACCATTATTTCGAGTTATAGAGTCAAAATGTCATCTTATATAAATAAACAAATCATATTTGAAATGCGTTATGCATTTTAAATACTGGTACTTCTTATGCATTATGCATTTTAATAACTCATCTTTTTGTACATTTTTCTTTCTAACCAATATTTTTTTTATCTTTCCATTAAATACATGTTATTCAAGTTATTATCGGAGGTATGTAATAGAGGTCTGGAATGAGCAAGTTAATACCGTAAAAAATTTACGCCAGCTTATTAGTTTAAAAATTATTTGATTCGTTGGATTGGCTCTTCTTTATTCAATTTTTTATATTATTTTAATATACCTTTTATAAATATGATTGCAATTTTGTAGTAAAGAATATATTTTTAAATAAATAAAACGTTCTCCTTTTCCATCTTGACCCTAAAATACTTCAAATTCATCCTTCCCCACTCCCATTTTATAATTTTTTGCGTCATTCCTCCAAGTGTAAATGGAGGGGTGCACCCATATGTTGCATATTTCTAGATTTTAAAAGAAAAAGTTGAAAATAAGGATTATACAGAAACTTTAACAATTTTCGTCCCTCCCCACTGCTTGCTTAATAGCGCAGGAAATTTATATATATATATATATATAATTATACAGTTAAATTTGTATAGTCAGAATTCTTATATATTTAATAAAGCTAAGAAAGGAACGTCGTTGCTATTTCTCTACTGCGATCTCTAAAGCTTATATTTGAATATAAAAAAAAATGGCTATAATATTGGATCCAGGTGACGTAATAGGGTATCAATCCACTTCTCATGATCAGTAAACCTATCAAAGATCTGTGAGATCTTTTCGGCACGACCCTGTTTATTTATTTTTTAAAAAAATAATAACTTATTATTTTTGCCCCGCATAATCCCGCTTAAAAAATTTTTTTTGTGTGAAGACTCATGGCTATTAGGGGTCTGGGTTAAAAATATAGGTAAATCAAATAAGGGCGTGCTTAGGCAATAAGTGGACGGTACTCGAGGAGGTTAATTTTATCAGACGATTTTGTTAGAAAATTAGACTTGCAGAGGCTAAATCCTTTAAGCAGACTCGGATTTTTATTTATAGACCCGCCCGGATTTCGGTTTATAAACCCCCGGCTCTTATTTTAGAAATATAACTGAGTTACGGCAAAATGAGACGTTTGCCAAAAGCATTGAGTTGCCAATTAATTTATTTACGCGCTTTCTTTATTGAGGCTTTATATTTTCAACAACCCCACCCGCCCCCACGGAGCTGCGATGATAATTTCTCAGCTAAAAAACTAGATTTAGCCTGCTAAAACGACTATAAAAAAATTGAGGGTGCTGATTATTATATTAAACTAATTCAAAAACGAATATGGATCGAATAACTAATTATTCGTATTCGATTTTTTTGAATCGAATCAAATAATTTACTATTCGTATAATTACGAGTTCGTTCTCACGAATCGAATACGAAAAATTCGTTATTCCTATTAATTAGTGCTGTTAAACGGCTCGATTTCTTAAGCCAAAAAAAAAATTACGCACCCTTCGAGATTTCATTATAGTAGATGTCCAAACCTTTCTTCTGCCATCTATGTGCAAAATCTCCAGGCCTTACCTAATTTTTTTCTTTTGGCTAAAATATTGAACTAGCCCCCCATTTTTTTTTATTAGAGCCGTTTTAACAAAACTATTAAGAATTTTAATTTTTGCCAGAAAGAATAAAAACTTTAGAGATAGCTAGCTTTAAAAAAAAACGTTTTGCAAAAAAGTTATCTTCATATAATAATCTTTATTTTTTTATCCTAATTGAAATTTAATTGATTTTTAACAATTTTCATTTTTTTAATATTTTTTCAAAGATAATTATATAAAAATAAAGGATGATTTTTAAAGATAAAGATCCCAATATTATATAAGTGTGCGACATTATTTAAATTTTTGAGCCAGAATTATAATTTTTTTGGCATTTTAATTTGTATTAATTTAATTATATTTATCGAAATTATAAAAATAAATAAATTTCAATCCCAAACAATTTTCAATCTAGGAAAATAATTCCCCTTAAAAAAAATCCCCGTTTTTTTAAGATATTAAAAATTACAAAATTAATAAAATGGAGAAAAAAATTCCCAAAAATCTTCAAATAATATATTTAAAAATTTTGAGATAAATCAATTTCGGAGAATTATTATTGGGAATTTTTTTTCCCGGGGAATTATTTTCCGCTTACCAATTTTGGCCTGGAAAAAAAATATAGAAAATCTATTTATTATATAATACCATATATATATATGCCAACATCAATAAATTGGAAACACACTCCGGACAGAAATAACAGTTTTAATTAATATAACTTTCAAATGATTTACACTCTGCATTCACAGTTAGCGCGAATTCGCAGCGAATTATACAAAATACGCGACGGAGAATACAAAAAATACAGCAGCGTATTTTATATTGATACGTCGCTAATTTACGCTAACTATGAATGGTGGGGTTAGCCAAAAAAATCAAAAATAAAAGAAAAAAAATTTATGAGGGCCAAAGTATTTAAAATATAATTACTGCTTTATCAGTCAAAATTCATAGTTAATCATTTTTAACTGAGTTAAAATATCAAAAAATTCACACCGGGTTCACAAGCATTTATAAAGGTTCAGCTTTGGTTTAGTGAAATAACCGGTTTAACGGTTCGGTTTTGAATCCCTGGTATTTTGGTTTCAATTATAATCTTTATTTGTTGGGGAAAGGGAGGTTATTCATGTTCACCGTTCGAATTAAAGAAAAGTCTTAATTTGTATTATAAAATTATATTATTATAGTACGACCTAATTAAGCGCTTGCGTTTCGTTTTGCAAAACGCGAACAATGCATTTAAATGGTATCGTGCGATATAATGATAATTTGTAAACATTAACAAAAAACGCAAACTGGTTTGCTTTTCATCCTTCTTTCAATAATGTTCAATTAGATCGAACTAATATTACATATTGATTACATCTTAAAAAATGTATCAATAATTATTAGCCACGTACATCTACATATAACATCTTATTAAATAGTAATAAAATATCTTGATATATATTATAATAATTTATGCAAAAAATCAAATTCCCATGATGATTAATTTATTTTTAAAATTACATCCATTTTTAAAAAAATTATAAATAGATAAGAAAAAAAACTCTTAGTAATTTTAATCCAATATATTTTTTGCTGAATGAAACGATAGACTGAAAATCAAGTTAAAAAACTATATAAAATCATATAAGATAGGGAGGGTGGGGAGTGTAGGCAAAAAGAGGCTCTCATTGAGATCCGAGGAAATTAAGATACAGAACACGGCGATTTGAGTAGAGGATCCATGATCACCATTAATTTGGGAATTGTTTTTTTTAAAATTAAGATCTTTAAAATATATGATAGCCCGAGGAAGGCTTAGGGTCCCGTTGGTAGAAATAACTATTAGAATGAAATAAAAATCTGAGAAATTATCCAAATCTTTCTACCCCTTCATTATGTAAAATCTTTAGGCTTGCATGATAGTTTTGGCTAAGATATCTTTTCCTCCCATCCAGAATAAATTATGAAATATCAAAAATATGAAAGCGGTGGCATTGTTTGATATTAATAATAAAATAAGGTATTGGTTTTCTTTTTTGGTGCTAAAAAAATGTGAAAAGTCGGTTTTTAACTCAAAAAATAGCAACTTTTAACAAAATTTTGACATATACACTTAAGATTAGGAAACTAAAAAATATTAGTTTAAATTTCTAACGTTAACGTGAATAACTGAAACGATATAAATATTATTATTACTATAAAACATCTTAAGGGGATATTTTTATTTATATAAAATTTTTTTAAATATTTTTTACTAATTATTTTATACTAATTTTTTGCCTTTCAGCTGTTTTTTTTTGTTACTTAGAAAATAGAAAATATTTTAAAAATTCTTGTATTTTAATAAGTATTTATTTTTCTCATTTTTATAAAAATATTCAAAAAAGTTATGAAAAACCGTTTAATTAGAAAATTAATATTTTTTTGCTTATATTTATAGAATTGGATACCTTTGAAAAATTTATTATTTTATTTTTTTTAAAAAACATTTAGTTAGCGACCTTTCGAAAAAAAAGCAAATCAGTTTGCGTTTTTGTTGATGTTTAAAAATTGTGATCAATTTGCATGATGCCAATTTGAAATAAATTGTTTGCGTTTTGCATAACGAAATAGCCAACGCCCAACGAGATCGCACTATAACTAATGACACCTAAAGTGAATCACTGGCAAATTCCTAGACAAATAGGCCCGGATAAAAGTACTCCTGACAATAAAGACACTTCACAAAAATGTCCCAATTTTATAAAAAATATTCCCATATATTTTTTTAAGAAAAATCGAATAATTTTAAAATTCTTTATGAAATTATGTGTTAAATTTTTAAAATTTATTAATTTTATATCTTAAAAAACAAAAGTTTATTCCGGCGTTGCAGGTCTTGTGAGAATGCCGGGAATTTTAGTGGACGATGTTCTGGCCCCAACTTTTCATTTTTTAAAAAAATATAAATAATACCATCCTAACTTGTTTGATTTATTGAGTTTTGGAGTCTATATAAATAAGTTATCTTATTTGTAATAAATATATAAAATGCCAATTTATGTTGATAAATCCCCCAGGAAAAAAACAGTTCGATAAAATTTATTAACTAGTCTGTCCGGTGTTCCAATCTTGGAACAGCTTAATTTTTTTTTTGAATAGAACCAGTACTAAACAAAAATACGGCGAACTTTTTTTAAATTTTCCTTCTACTGTTGTTAAACGGCTTATTTTGAGTCGATTTTAAAAACGGCTAACTCAATATTTTGTTAAGAAAATTATTATACAAGCCTTAAGATTTTGCTCATAGGTGGCACAAAGGTTTAAACATCTATTAACGAAATCTCTAGGTTTAGACAATATCTTTCTGGCTAAAATATTTAGTTAGTCGTTTTTAAAAATATGCTCGAGCCGTTTACCAATACTATTTTCTTCGATTTAGGGCTCTTTCTCACCCCAGACCTCCAAAAACTCTTAGCCATGATTCTAGCACACTTATCAATTATCATATTGCTTTTTTTTGTTTGAAGTAAAATATTTTTAAAAAAATATATTTTTAACGAATTTGTCCCTTTATTTTTATTTTTTGAAACAGTAACAAACAAGAATATCAAAAAATAAAAAAGCTAATAAATATATTATATAAAAACTTATATTATATATATAAAAATAAAATTCATTAATAATTGATTACAATACAATTGACGATTTCGATATTTATACAATCCAAATTTTCAAATATAATATATAAAATTTTTTTTTGGCCGGATTTTAATTATTTATATTACATTTTTTTTGTTTCGCACCAAAAAACACATTTTTTTGGGAAGGAAAAAAAAATTATTTCATTATTACTTTATTATTATTATTATTATTACTTTTAATATTTTTTTTAGATATAGACTCGAATATTATTTATTATATAAACGATTTTTTTTCCCTCTAAATATTAAAAAAAAAATGTTTAGAAAATTAAATATCGATTTTTATATATATATTCTCATGTTTGTTATGTTTTAAGTTTTTATGTCACAGATAGACAGAATTTTTTGGACGTAGTGTTGACAAATCGCGTCATTAAAGTCAAAATGGTGCCTTCATGGCGAAGTCGTTTTGTTTTTTTAGTTTAAATATATATACTCGACCTTGAAGATCAACCCCGAAAATCAGATGGCACCCTCTAGGTCGTAATTAGTGTTTTAGCCAAAAATAATACGGGAAGCCTGGAGATTTCGTTATTAGATGCCACCTTCTGATCTCCAGGTAGCTTAATATTTTGTGGCTAAAATATTGATCCAGCTCTTTAAAAACACTAGGCGTAACTTATTTTGGTACCGTTCGCGCCTTGGTTCCAGCTGCGTTTTCCCAGAACGCCCGAAAGAAAGGAAAATATTTATATTTTTTATCGAACGCGTAATTTTGTTGAAATGCATCGTTCCAATACCACCGAGGGCCCAGTCACTCCAATGGCTTTCAAATTTGTTTCTAAATGGCCTTTGAAAGAAAAAAGTCCCCCAATACTATTGGCTCCCTCAAATGACACTTCCTGGTTATGAGGATGAACCTAAGTAGAAAACGTTATACGCCATAAGGCGCCTAAGGATCGTGGGGCTCGCGCCCCATTGAAATATTCTTACAAAATAGATAATATTGTTTTTTAATGCGGATCGGCAGATATATTAACATTAGACTTTCAGAGATACAATTATTTATAACCGGCCCGGATTTTCAAAAAATGATTATTTTATGGACCGGTCCGGATTTTAAAATTCGTAAATGATATAATTTTTAAAAGCCTATTCCGAGTGTATTTTTAAAAAAATATTTTTTTGGCCCGGCTTTTTAATTTGGTAGCATACGCGTGTCTATGTTATATTATTTCCTCGTCCATTTTTATATTTATTTCCTGAAAAATTAAAGGTGGCCGGTTTATTTAAATTAAACAGATTCAACCGCGAAAAATATGATGGTTGAATTTTGAATATTATTATTAAAAAACTGTATTTTTCCTATTATATAAATTTTCATTTACCAATATTTTGTTAAAATTTTTTCATTATGTCTAGTCGCTCATTTTAAGAAAATATTTATAAAATTAAAATTTTGGGGGTTTCATAAATTTCAAAAAACAAATTTTTTTTGTAATTTATAATAAAAACGAGAAAATGTTTATACATTATGAAAATCCTTGAAACATTTAGTATGAATATGAAGTGTTTGAAATGTTTGGCACATATATTTTGAGTTAATATGGCAATATCTGCATCTACGTCTTTTTCCATCTATAATTTTGGATAAATAATTTCCAGATGAATCAGTAGGGTTTTCGTTCTGTAATGCAAACTGGCTTGCGTGCCCTGTACTTAAATTTTTTTCAATTTTTATTGGCGTTCAAAGGAAGTAGTAACTTTTTACCTAATTGCAAGCAATCTCTTCTTTTCATCTCGTTTCATGAATTTCCAACCACGAATTTGTCAAAGCTACATCGATAAAATTGGTGAATATTGGCCACTGCCCCTTTTTTTCCTCTTCTTATTCTATAGTAGATATGGGATTATCACACAGATCAACTCCACCCATGTGTTTGTTATAAGCAGTAATCATATTTGGTTGAGGAATTTTTATTTTAGAATATTTTCTTGGAATACCTCGTCACCACCGTATTATAATTCCAACGAACTATAAATATTTCGTTTAATTTTTCGAACCTATAATCATAATATCCTTTCTTTTTTTGTTACAGCATTTATAGATTCAACTGGGCAATGCTCCATTATATTATCCCAGTTCCATGTAAAATATCACATTTGTTTTAAGTATGACGAAAGTTTAATTGAGGTATAGAAATTCCTACTTACAACTCCCTCTAAGTTCAGCATAGAAATTTTTATACAATAATTTATTCAAATTTCAAGATAACATTACGATTCCTATCTTTAATTTTGTTTATCCCAATACGACCAAATCAAAGTTAGAAATTTTTTAAAAAAATTTTGATTTCTAAAAGATTTTTTATGCACGAAAATCACCAGTGTTGTTAAACGGGTTGATTTTTGAACCGATTTTTAAAACGGCTAACTATATTTTACCCTACCCAGAAAAATTGTCTGAATATTTTTCTCATAGATGGCACAAAGGTTTGAACACCTATCATTTGAAATCTGGAGGCTTATAGGTAATATTTTTCTGGCTAAAATATTGAGTTAGCCATTTTAAAAAAAATCTGCATTCTCGAGTTGTTTAACAGCAAAATTACACGAAGATTTACTTTATAAAATATTTAAGAATTTTTTAGGTAAAATTTGATCAAAAAATCTCTTCTTTAAATAAAATGAAGATTTTTTGAAGATACAAATGTCAACGGGTAAATCTTAAAAAGTATATCAGCTTTGAACACTCGTATTAATTTGCCGATCCACCCCATCCTATTCCGGAAATATCGGATACTTAAGGTGTGGACAGCGGAGTGGGATGCCTCTTGTCCTCAATTTATAAAAAAAGCCTCTTAGGAATGCTGTTCCTACCACAGGACGTTGAACCGACTTTTGATCACTTTTCCGGGAATCGAAAAAAAAAATGTTTTGTGCTCATTAAAAACCAAAAAAATAAGCATTAAAAAACCAATTTTTTTTTGGCTTCAAAATCTATCAGTATTCTAACTTGAATAATAATATATTAATATTAAAAAACATTAATAAAATAAAAAGTGGGAAGAAAAAAGTGGAAAGTGAATTATTTATTGTTTTTTTTATAACTGAAATGAAAATCATTTGTTTTTTTTGAAAGTTGATTAATTTATTAAATAATATTTATCAAACGTTTTTTTCTCTCTTCTTTTTCAATTTCAAAATGGTGGAAATTTCCTGTGGGGGAAGAAATAGAAAATTATCCACTTTCCTCAATATATATATATATATATGTCGATCTCTTATTTTTTCCAGTCAGATTTTGATCCCTAAAGATTTATTTTTAAAGAACACTTAAACAATTTAAGTTTTTTTTTAAAAAAAAATCGTTAAAAATATAAGTAAATATCATCAATATTCCCAAGAGTTGCTCCCAATTCTTGGAACAATGATGATATTTCCTCCATTTATAGCAATTTTTTTTTAAAAAACTCAATTTAAAATGCGGAAGTTTACTTCTCTGACATCTACTATTGTTTTTGCTCCATTTAGAACCTATGCCAAAATTCCACTTTTTTTTGGAAAATCATTTTTTTCTGTTAACGTGGCATTTTTTTAAAAAAAATTTAACCGGTTTAGAAAACCTGCTTAGTTTTTATTTCCTAGTATGACTCAGCCCATTTCAATTGCCGGACTGCCGCGTAGTCAGTTCGAACCAGTTCCTGAAAAATCTAAAATGAATTCTGGTTGTTACCAGTTCTAAATTCTTGCTTGCTACGCGTTAGAAAACCAAACGGGATTGATTAATTTTTTTTTCATATGTCCAAGACAATAAGGAGGCAACGCGACGGCCATTGTTTTTTGGGGCCAATATAGAGATTTGGTCCACGTGATAATTTTTTTTAGGTTATCCGGTTCTATCTATTTATTACCTTTAAAACTTAAAAAATATATTTATAAAGGATACCATTAATATAAACCTGTACATTATATCGAAGTCTGCTGTCGTCAACGTCATTATTGGCTATAGTAGCCGCCATTTTGTGAAACTATTTTTCAATGGTCGACTCCAATTATGAATGAATCGTCTGATCAGATTCAGTATTCTCTCTTAAATCTTTGTTACCAAATTTTTCGTCCCAACCCGACCGTAAAATATTTATTTTGTTCTCATTCAATTCGAATACCGTATAATAAAATAATTTTAAAAAAATGTTAAATGCCCTTATATTTATCGTTCTTTCGAACAAATTTTCAAAACGAGCATTTATTTTTTTAAAAAAATTTTTTACATTTAGCTTATAACTTATTCTTTAAAAAGTTACCAGAATATCTATAAAACTATTTTTAAAATAAATATCAGTCATATTGTTTCTAATAATTAACGGGCGTCATGGCTAAGCAAGGATTTATATATACCTCTAAATGATAAAAATATCCTTCACAATCCTGAATAATATCTATAGATTTAAATCGGGGAAAAAAATTTGAAAATATTTATATATGTGTATATTAGTAATAATATTTTTTTTAATATACGTTTATTTAAAATTAACTTCTCATAATCGAAATAAAAGGAATTTTTACATTCAAATATTTTTATTCTTAATATAAGAAAGTGTTAAATAAAGTGTATCAAATTGTATCTTTAAAAGTATCGAATAACAGATACAGGTGCCTTTTATCTAGATGATATCACATTTTGTATCTAGATCCAGATACTTTAATCGAAAAATACATTAAATTAAAAAAATAATATATTTATTAATACTCGTAAAAAATAAAATTAATTTTATTATCATATAATTATGATGACTTATAATTGATGTATATTATGTATGTATTAACAATTTTTTATTATTATTCTCTAATGGAATTTTTATTTTTACATTAATGTATTAATGTAATGAGAATGAGATAATTCCTATATTTATTACTTACTCATATTATATTATTTAATATAATATATATTTAAAAAAAATTAACATTACATTTTTGTAAAGGATTGTATTTATATAACAAACTCTTAATACATTTTCCCGCTTTAAGAGTGGTTATTAACCTCCCGTTATAAGCGTGCAGAGTTGTTAAACGCTATTTTTAAAAGTAGCGCGCTACCGTAATAGCTATTTGTCAAAAAAAGTAGCGCGCTACCGCTTTCGCTATTTGTCAAAAAAAGTAGCGCGCTATTAGCTACTTTTTTTCAAAAGTAGCTTTAGCTACTTTTAAGCTACTTTTTATAAAAAAAAATTTAGAAACAAATGAAACAAATTTTTTTTTTCTTATAATGTAAATGTATAATAAATAATATATAAAAATCAACATTTATAAATATAAAAATATAGTTAGTTTAGATTATAAAAAAATAAGTAATATAAATAAATATTTATTTTATTTTGTTGCATTTTAATAATAATATCATTTCAATATTATCATCTCCAAGTCAGCGACGATCAGAAAGTATAAGCTTTGCTTTACTAAATAATCTCTCGACACTAGCACTTGAGGGCAAGGGGGTATTAAATTTTATATATAAATTTTTAATATATGAAAAATTATCAAAAATATTCATTTCAATATTTTTTGATTGGAAAAAAATATCAATTGGATTTTAAAATATATTTGTATAATTAAAAATGTTTGAAAAATATATAATAATACTTTTAAAAAAAAGAACGGAGATGGTGTGACGCAGGGAAACAAAAATAAAAAAGGGACGTAAGCGTTGTCTATGATAGCTCTTTGGCTAGAAGGCTACCATAGAAACTGATATAATTAGCTTTGTGAATCGCTATGGATAATCGTTGACGAAGAAAAAAACCCTCTCGGGGTTCTTTTGAGAGTTTGCTGATTTGTGATCCTAATTTTTTGAAAAATGCTAAGGCGAGTTTGCCGAAGGTGCCAAGAGTGGTTGATATGATTGGGATGAAGCAATGATCGTTTATTATTTCTGTGTATTTAGAAATTTTAAGTTGTTCCTTCTGGTCAAGGATGTTGATGGCGTGGTTGGATGGGGCCAAGGGGTCAATACAGGAATAGTCCCATACCAAAAGTTGGCCTCTCCTCCATGGGATTTGAGAGATCCCATCAGGACGTTTACCGTCAGATCTAAAAAGACCCTGTGGTTCTAACGTGGAAGGAATTTGGGCGGATTTCAGAGCATGTTGGATGATTGTATTACATTGCTTGTGTCTGATGAATCGTCCATTGCAGGAGCGACAATGTAAACTATGTATACCCTTCGAGTCAACTGAGGAGTTGCACCCTGAGCAGATGTGGGGGTGAGTGATGGAACAATTTAGACGAATGCCGATGGCATGGGTAAATTCATTGTTGGATAGTTGAAGCTGAAGATTGGTAGATGGGATGGCCTCAAGAAACTCATGTCCCGTATCATCTTTAATTTCAAAAAACAGATCTTCTTTTTAAAGTCCTAGGGTCTAACCAATGGCCTGTGATTCCCAAATAAGCTCTAAAAATATTTAATCAGATCAATTTATAAATATAAATAAGTTTTTACCTTCTGTTATGTGTCCAACTATCTGCTATGGTACATACATAAGATATATCTGATAACTCTACTATTAGAGCATCTTTCATCACTTTGAAGTTGTCGGCTATTTTATTCATAAGTGTCTGGCGACATAAACTGTTGTGCCAGGGGATAAAGTTTTAATCATCAGAGTAAATGATGGATTATCAACTAAAGACACTGGCTGAACTGTGTCAATAATAAAATCAACAATAACTTTATCAGCCAATTTTTGTGAAATATTGGCATGTTTATTATTGGTTAATTTGGTGTGGATAGTATTTGTCTTTTTGAATGAAGATTCTCCTATACCAAAATTTTTTATATGTTTCTCTATTTCCTTATAGCAATTGGCGTGAACAGCCTAATAAAATAAATATTATTATAATGTAAAAATAACAATTTACCTTTAGGTGTTTCTTCAGGTTATAGCTACTCGATTGATTTGATGATATATTTTTTTTACATTTTAAGCACATGAATTTGAATCCAGATTTTGTTTTAATATTTATTTTAAAAAATTTTTCAAATTTAGGGAATGGAAAAACGTTATTAGAGCTATTAAGTACATTTTCTTCCATTGAATCTTCCATATCTGAATCACTTTCAAGGATTTGGATATCCATGGATGATGCCATTTTAGATTATTAACACAGATTGAAAATATAAATTAAAAATTGAAAACATATTTAAATTTCAAAATTAAATAATAAATTATAATTAATTATGATATTATATTTAAATTTTTATGTTTATACTTACATTCATTATATTTTTAAAAGTAGCGAAGTAGCGCGCTACTTAGCTACTTTTAAAAAAAGTAGCGCGCTAAAAAATTAAATAATTTAAAAAAAGTAGCGGCTATTAGCTATAGCTACCAAAAAAGATAGCGCGCTACTTTAACAACTCTGTAAGCGTGGTTGTTAAACCCGATTCGTAATGTTTTAATATAAAATATAGAGATATATTTCTAGTTGTTGTTTGAATTTGACTAGTTTTCATCTTTTAGGAACAGCTATTTACTTTTGATATGTTGTATCTGTATCTTATCAAGATACATTTTTTAAATAATATTTTTCGTATTTAATTTTATTAAATATCCTGGTCCGAGTTTAGTTTTATTTAACATAATAGATTATTAATGTGGTCGATGAGGAAATCAGCACAACATCATTTTTGATTGAACTGGTTCAAACACGGCGATTAGTAAATGAGCTTTTCAAAGTTTTCCAAATGATACTAATTGTAGAAAAGAAGACTATAATATAATATATTTTTATTATCCCCTAAGAGTAGATTAAGGATATAAATTTCAACACCCATAAAATTTTGACTGATTATTTTAAGAATGAGTTTGATTATTTATTTTTTGAAAAAACTATATTTAAAGATTATCCT
Organism: Gordionus sp. m RMFG-2023; assembly: GCF_954871325.1. Taxonomy (NCBI): domain Eukaryota; kingdom Metazoa; phylum Nematomorpha; class Gordioida; order Chordodea; family Parachordodidae; genus Gordionus; species Gordionus sp. m RMFG-2023. Next base: position 85,814,743 of record NC_088775.1, read on the forward strand.
AATATTAAGGCATAATTCATAAGGTTACGTACCATTATCGTACCATCCAACGCACCATTTGAAGGGGCGTTTTTTTAGAACGGCTAGAATTGGGGTATAATTGAGATGTCCTTGGATAGAAAATATAAAATGTGAGAATGTTTTATTTGATAAAAGCCTTCCAATAATACTAATTTACCATTTAAATTATATTTTTTATATACAAACCGAATAAATAGTTTGGTTAAATTCTCTGAGTTTTAAAAATAGATTTTCAATTTTGGCATTATGCATACTTTACATGATTATAATAAAAAAGGTTTCTTAAACGTATTTTGAAAATCTCTATCCTGATACTTTTTAGGCCACGTATTGGTGTCTAGAGATACATCTGAAAAGTATCTTATAATAACTCTGCTTATAAGTGGTAACTAAGCATTTTTTCGGGAAATGTAACCTATGTATTGAATGTAAGATATAGGTAGACCTGTGCGCCGGCCGGCCTTAAGAACGGCGGCGCATGGACGGCGCAGAAATTTCTTTCTACCTTTTTATTCTAATAATTGGTCAACATCACTCTTGTAATTTTTTATAGTCAGTCAGGATTTTAATGAATTTTTATTTTCTACTATTTTAAAATCCTAATTATATTGACGTCATTATAGAATTCAATCAATCAAAAATCTAAAATTCCAAAAGTTACCATAATTTTACATATTTTTAAAATGGATGCATCTACTTTAATAATTCTATAAATAATTTTAGTATCCTAACTCTGGATAATAAAAAATTTATAGTCTGGAAATTTTTTGCAAAAGAATTAGAGTAATTATTACTGCTCTAAGATATAAAACTGCAGAGGTTGAATTTGAATTCGAGGAATATCAAAGAAAATGCCTAAGTTCAATAGATTTAACATCAAACATGTTAGATCATGACAGCATTGATCCATACCCGGATATCAGTTTTCAAATTGGCAATTCCAATGATAATAATAACAATAATTCCACGAATATGAAAACCTTAAAATTAAATATCCCAACACGTTGGCATAGTATATTAATTATGCTAGAAAGCATATCTAGATTAAATAAGAGTTTAATTAATAAGGTTTTGAAAAAAATTGGGAAGCACTTTCTCAAATTATCAAATTATAAATCTGATCTAGTAGAAGAACTATTAGCATTTCTTTCAAAATTTAAAAAAACTGTCGAATTTCTTTCAGTACAAAAAATGACCTACTTTAAATTTGGCGTTACTTTTTAGAAGTGAAATTGAAACACATTTAATAGTAATTGATAGTGACAGTTCATCACATAAGGAAAATATGCTAAAGGTTTGTAATCTGCAAGTAATATTATATAAGTATATTCTTTTATTTTTTATTTAAATTTATCTAGGTATTGGCTTCTCTTTTAGATCCAAGATTTTAAAAATTGATAATTGTGTCAAAGTATTTAATAGAGCAATATTGCTCATCTTCAGAATTTATAATAAAACATCTTAAACTTATAGAGAATGATGATAATCAGGAAGTAAATATAACTAATGAGGATGAATTATTAAATTCAAGTTATTTGACAAAATTGGCAAATAAACAATCAACAAATATAAATTATGATTCCAAGTTAGGTGACTTAGAACAAGATTGTCACAATTTTCTTGTAAAACGACATTCATAAGATATGGACGTTCTAAATTTTTGGAGAGAAAAGAAGAGTGAACTTCCCAATTTTTCCAGGCTCGCCAAAAAAATTCTTTGCATTCCGGCGACTAGCACACCTAGTAAAAGAGTTTTCTCTACCGCAGGATTGACGTTAAATTTTAAGAGATCATCATTATGTCCCAGAAATTTAAATAAAATAATTTTCATACATGATAATTATAAAATTACGAAAATTTTGGATATAATAAGTTTTCTATTAAATGAATATTAAATAAAATGTCGAGATATCTGTAGAATAGTGTATATTTATTTATTTTTTTAAAAAAATTAATAAGCAATTAAAAAAATTTATTTTATAAAAATTTATATATACGCCGATTTTATTAACGGCAACTAAAAATTGGCGCGCCGCCGGCCGTCGATTAGATTTTTTAAAAATTGCGCCGGCCGCCGATATTTTGTCGGCGCACAGGTCTAGATATAAGTAATTTTTAAAGGTATTAGATTCATACTTTTTAATGATATAACTTGTAATTGTATAACTATATAAGTTATTTTCTGTGTCCGGCCATGGTTTTTTTAAAAAAAAAAACGCACGATCAAGGTTTATTTTCACTCTTTTTTTAACATTAATTTCTTTCCCTCGCTTTCTCCATGATTGAACAATATTATCTAATCAAATCTTCGGTCGGTTAAAAACTTGTTTTCGCTGGTTTTGGAAATCGGCTGTACGGTTAAGTGATTTTTTTTTAATCTGACACAAATAAGATTCGCTATTTTTTTTTTTTTAAATATTGATTTTTTAATTTATTATTTCTTGACTTTATAAAAGGTATCTTCTTTGCTTGATATACTGGACTTCTCGATATACAATATTTAATATAATAATTAAATTATATCATATAAGAAATGAAATAGATTTGTATTAGTAAATTAAATAAAATGAATTAATTTACCAAAAAAGAATGCTATAAAAATTTCTCACCATTTTTTTTTTACCAATTTACCAATTATTTTAATGTGTCTTCTTTAACCTTCGAGAGTGCGGTTTATTATAGCTGCTATTCCGTGGAAATTTAAAAATCATTATTAGTTTTTTTTAAAAAAATTTTGTGATTTCGTTCTTTGAAAAATTTTCCTTTTGTATGTATGAAAATTACAAAAAAAATATATTTATTTATAAAAAGATTTTTGCTCTTTTTTTATGCCAAACCACTGGTTACTATAGTTAAGTAATGGCTAGATTTAGGCTAATTCAGCTTAATCTTCAGGGGCCTGTCGCAGAAAATCTGCTAATATTATGACGCGTTTTAATTTATATTAGTTTCTTCCAAATTTGAATTTCTATTTTTTTAAGAAAAAACCCCGAGGCCAAAGTTATATTTTGTCGGCATAAACTTGAGTTTAAAACGGCTAATTTTTAAGATACTGATAAATCTTTAGATATTTTGACTAGGACTTTTTCAGAAGCCTTTCTGCTAACTATACTATTATATATATATTTTGCAAATTTTTTTACGTATTATTGTTTAGAATGTTTTTAATATTGTAAAACGCTCTTTTTTAAAAAAAAACAGCTCTTTGGTCGTGTACTAGTTTATTCTATTCGCTAAATAGTCGTTTGAGTCTAAAGTCTAAACAGCATTTTTTTTAAAAGACGCTATTTAGATTTACCTATCTAACGTATCTTTGTGACTCCCTATTTATTTAATGCACGCACACACACACACACTTAAAAAACAAAACTAAAAAAATGAGGTGTCCTAATTCAAAATCTGTTTAACCCTGATTTAAACGGGGATAAGTTTTTAAAAAAAAACAAGGCGCACCAAGAAACAATCCTTGCCTTTTATACATATTACATTTTATAAAAAATTTATGTGTATAAATAAATGATATCAAGGTTAACAGAGTTATGCAAATATTTGAATGAATGAGATTAGTAAGTTTGAGTCCTATTCTTAATTTTTATCCTTAATTCTGAATAAAGCATTCTATTTCAGAAAAGTAGGTAAGGATACACTTTTCTATATAACGGTTCTAAGAAAATATTTACTAAAAGTCTCAATTGTTAATAGATGTTCAAAACTTTGTGCCACCTATGACCAAAATCTTCAGGCTTGTGAAATATTATTATGGATAAAATATTGAGTTAGCTGTTTTTAAAAATCCGCTCAAATCGAGCCGTTTAACAACTCAAATATATAGACTTTGGCGTAAAATAATTAAATTGTTAATACTCCTTATAAGCGCTACTTTTTTTAAAAAAAACGCATTATCAGACAGCTATTAAAATTCGAAGAAAGGCTATGTGATCGACCTTCAATAAGTGATATCAATACAACCCTAATCACAATTAGTTGATAATGCTCATTTAAGTCCAAAATCTTTTTTAAAAATTTCCAAAAGTTTTTAAATTTTAATGATATCACATGTTAAATTTTTTTGAAATTTCAAAAATTTTCTAGAATTATACTTTGGACATGTTTTATATTAAAATATGCTTATATATTTTATTCTCTATAAAGTTTGCGAATCTCGTAATATTTTCGATATTCTAGTTTTAGCCTAAATTTTTTTTATATCTGATTCTGGCTTTACACACATTTTATAAATTAAATTTTAAATATATTTTTTTCATTTATTATTTAATCAATTTGAAAAAAAAATTAATACCATTTCTTTATCAATTTTTCTGACATTAACATTAGTAGTATGCAATGACATATAATAATACCTCGACTGATGATGCATTCATAATAATGCATTTTAAAGGGTCTTTGAATGCAAATCAGCTGGGTCTGCTTTGACAATCCATATAGTAATTATTCTCATGTTAAAAACTACGATAAAATTGATAACTTGCTTCCTCATCTCGATGATCAGGCAATTCTAGAGTTTGCATCGGATATAGGAATAAAATGGCCTCTCGTTTAAAATTTTTAATAATGATATGGGTAATCAAAATGGTATCATCAACTGTTTTCATTGATGTACACTTATAATGAATGCATAGTCAGTCTAGGTATTATTATATGTCATTGGTAGTATGATAATGGTGCTCAAAGATAATCAATTTTATATGAACATTTAACCATATTTTATTTGTTCATATACCTACAAGAATAATGGTATTAAACGGCTATCCCAATATTGTAATAAAATAAAATATTAACGCAAAGCCTGAATATTTTGCTCATGCAGAAAGGTTTGGACATCCATTATTAAGGAAATTTCAAGGCTTGCCTAATTTTATTTTGGCTATCTTAATTTAAAATTTGCTAAATCGAGCCGTATAACAACACTACTACGGATGGAGATCAATTTTTTTAGACCCAACCCGGATTTTCATAATAATCCGATTTTGAGCGACCCGGATTTATTTTCGAGTCCCGCCCGAGTTTCTAAGTTGATTTTACTATAATTTTTTGCTGTAATTTGTGAATGGTTTTCGAAGAGAAATCGCAAATCTGAATAGCGAACGAAATGTTAAATTAGATCCATCACCTAATTTTTAAATGGTTAATTTGATTTGTAATTTCAATTTATTTATAAATAAAAGACATTTTTGGCCCGGTCATGGTTTTTTATTTTTTATACCTGCCCCGGCCCGTATTCCTAAAATTATACCATGTGACGGTCGAAGCGGTTTAGGGAAAAATAGTTCGGGCCACACTGGACTCCAATTTTATAGATGAATTTTCGGGCCTGTCCGGACTCCCATCAAACGCTAAAATGGCTCGATTTAAGCCGATTTAAAAAAAACAGTTCACTCAATATCTTGGCGATTGAGTTAACCATTTATTAAAAATGGCCTTAAATCGAGCCGTTTTAAATGAGGGCTCACAAATGGTAGAGATAAAAAAACATAGATTTTTGTTTTTTTTGTTACCAAAAAAAACATTCTTATACAATTTTTAATTATTTTCCCCTCTTCATTGTCATTTGTAATTTTTGAAACTCGAGAAACTTGAATGTATAAAACCTTTTCTTTGCATTAACTTCCACTTCGATAACTAAACTACCATAGTAAGTAGCAACTAATTTTTTATTTTATTTTTTTTTATACATTTCAAACTCTACACAATGCTTTGATTTATTATTCAAGTTTTTTTTCTCATAGATTTTCGTAAATAGTCAATTGTTACAAAAAAAATAGAAGTTATTTTAAATAAACTTTGAGAATTAACTAATTATTATGGAATCGTAATATTTACAAAGATTATTATAATTATTTATTTTTTTTATTTACGATTCAACTGGACAATTGAATAAAATTTAAAAAAAAATTAAAACAAATTTTATACTTTTTTTTTGTATGCAAAACCTGGCCCGAATATTTAAAAATAAATTTATAACCGGCCGGGTCTGGCAAATGATTTAGCGGACCGGACCCATCCGAGTGCCTGACAATTTATACATAAAAAATTAGACAGGGCCTCGCAAATCTCGTGGCAAGCCCGGGCATTAAAATTTTGACATATATTTTTGAATTTCAAGTCTTATATTTCTATTTTTAGTTATTTGGAAATGAATTATAATCATGCTTATTTCTTTGTATTTCAAGAGCTGTCTAACTTTTAAAACATTTAAATCTATTAAATAAATATTGTAAATTCATAAAAAAAAATATTAGACAAGTTATTTAGTTCCAATTATATATATTCAATTACAGATATTAAATACAATTGATTTATAAAACGGTTGTTTTTAGTAGCGGTGTTAAACGGCTCGATTTGAGCTAATTTCTAAGAACGGCTAACTTGATATTTTAGCCAGAAAAATATTACGCAAGTCCTAAAGATTTAGCTCATAGATGGCACAAAGGTTTGGACATCTATTAGCGGGAAATCAAGGATTAGACCATATTATGACTAAAATATTGAATTAGCCGTTTTTAAAAATTGGCTCAGTTCTAGTCGTTTGACACCACTATTTTTAGTAAGAAATTGATAGGCATAGAAGAGAAGATATTAAGCATCTTACATTGGGGGAATATTAGACATAGATATTAAAAATGTGATTGCCGGAAATTCATTCAAAAATATATAACGGGTCATGTTTAACCAGCCAAGACAACTTCTGTAATTCGGATCATATGCTATTTTTATGAAAAAATGAACTCCTAGAGGATAGAAAAGCAAAAATGTGGAACATATGATAAAATCTTTTACTATGTGAACAAATCTCGGTCCACGGGTAGGACCAGACAAACTCCCGTAATTTTTTTTACGTGCCGGGATACCATTATGGGACATTTAAAAACTAAAGATACCTCTTGTTATGACATCTACAATTTAAATTACAAATTATCTAAAAAATTAATCCAGATTTAAAAAAAAATATAAAAATTCCTTCGGGCCGGATTTGAACCAGCGACCTATGGATGACTATTTTTAAAATCTACAGTCCACCGCTCTACCAACTGAGCTACCGAAGGATATAATGCAAATGCTTTATTATTTTATTTTATATAATATAAAAAAAAATAAAATTTGCATGATTGATATATAAATTTTTTGGTAAAAATGTATATTCTCTATATAATATTTACATAGTGAGTGATGAGATTTATGGTATTTTTTATTAATATTTCAAAAATATGTCACAACACATCAAATTTGTAAAATTTAGATTGCTACGTCATTCATCTACATTGAATTTAAAGCGAGTAGCAATGGACGTCTATGAGGTTTCGTTTATAGTAACCGCTAGTGACATCGCTCTTCGTCGCGATGCGCAAAATATAAAATTTAATTAATTAAAATAGGAAACATTTATTGTGATATTGAGAGTGATACGATTAAAACGGCTTGCCGTTATAAATCAGCTCTGACATCGTTTTGAGATTCATCGCGGTTATTCTAATCCAGACAGACATTATCAAGAGCTCCGCACATACATGTCAAATATCGAATCGATCTGACGGAGACTGGTCGTTCCGGATTTTGATTTTAAAATTTTCATTCAATCCGTTCTTGTTAAATTTTAAATGCGTCTCTTTTTCCTAAAATTTTTTTATATAAAAATAAAAATAATCTTTTCAAGTACTAACTAAGGTTTAAATAATTTATCTGTTTTCCTTATTTCGATAAAAGATGGCATAGCAATCCCCAAGGATTGTAAATAATTATTTAGGCCTCTTTCGCCAAAAGATGGCAAAGAAATCCCTGATTTAAGCAATTATTAAAGCCATTTTCATCAAAAGATGACCAAGCAATCCCCGAGGTTTGTAGGGTAATTATTTAAGCCTATATCGCCAAAAGGGTGGCATAGGTGAATATTATTCTTTTTGAAAAATAAACAGATGGAATTGGAAAAGATATTTATTTTGGGAACATGCACGATCTAAAAAAATATGACTGACATGTAGGATTTAACACTTTAACGCTATTTATCTACCCGATGCGAAAAATAATTTTATTCGACCCTTTAAAAAACGCCAATTTATTTAAGTTTTTAAGAAAAAACAAAATCATAAAATAACGAACTATGTTCGCCATTTTTAAAATGAGAGTTGCGAATAAGTAGCGTAAAAGAATATGAATTAGTAATTTTATGCAATATAATATTTGATATTAAGCATCATTCATTCATTTAGCAACATTGGTACCCTTAAGAAGCCTTTCCTCGTTTTGTGACATTAAGCAAAGATTCACTTTTTGATCCACAAAGAATATAATTTTGCGGCAAAGTGCTGCCGTCCTGGCTGCCACTATCTCCAGTTAGCATGGACCTATTACAATAGGATGCAATCAATTTTTTATTTGGCATCAATATCTTATTGATTCCACCTTAAAAAAAATAAATTAAACTAGACCACGAGGTGCTTTATTCTTCAATCACTATTTATAACAATTATTTTTCATGTTTTTTCTTCTTCGTGGAATGAAAGATCGTTTCTTTTCTCCCTGTCCACTTAAAGTTAAATAAAAAGCTTGGGGAAATGGGAAGGGCAAATAGATGAGGTTTTTTTTATTCCATACAAAATAAAATATGGAATTATAGATATCATATGATGAGATGAGATAATCATTATAATATTTTCCATATTTTTTGTTTTGTTATATACATTATAATTAAAAATGTGTGCCTCTTTTTTTTTAAATCACAGATGATTGATTGATTGATGGATACTTTAATTTTTTCACATATTATATTATTTTTTTCTTTTCATGATGTCTTTTTGATTGATTGATTGATTGATTTGAGTTACACACCATAAAAAAGGAATGTTATGTAAAAAAAAAGAGAATAAATGAATATTATTGACACGGTTTTGTTTTACCATCTTCCTTTTCTCATTTAAAAAAAATAAAATTAATTTTTTATCGATTTTCCTTTCTATTTTTTTTATTAATAATCGAATCGCGCGCATAATTTATTGGATAAGATGTCGTCTTAGCTAACTTATTTTATATTTTATTAAACGCCGCTTTTTTCCCAACCTAATAATGTTTTTTGACGTCCACGAGGAAAAAACGATTTTTTTAAAATTATATCAGCTGATTTTTTTAAAAAAAAGAAGTGAAATATGATCATAATTTCAGAAATTCTCTTGTGTCTAAAGGGGGAAAAAGTTGGGGGAGAGAGGGGATGAGCTTGCTGAGAAAGCATCTTAGCTAATGATCAGTGAGATAGACACGTGTCTTCCTAAATCGTCGGTACCGAGCACGGTTTTTATGACAACGTAATTTGGTCTAAAACCGATAGAGCCAACAATTGGTGTTAACATGTTAAGAGAAAACGAATATATTCGGTCGGGCTCGGATCGCGCACACTTAGACTGGTTTTGACGGTTTGTTATGAGGAAATATAATCAAAAATTTTATATGATTATTGAATGAATGACTAAAAAAGAATTTTTTTTCAAATTGTTCTATATTTTAAAAGGCATCCTTTGTACCCTCTATTAGCGCTCATTTTCGAAAAATGCGAACTAGCCACGTGTACACCCAGGGACACTGTCTCAGCCAATAACAACGTAAGCGACATTTGTTCGTCCGAATCTTTCGCCGAAGATATCGCTATTTTTGCCAAACAAGTTAAATGAATCATTTTTATATTATTTTATAAATCCTTATATTATTAATCCTATCAAGGTAAAATAGGTTTGCCTATAAAAAGGTCTCTAGAGTATATACAATTAGGCATTTACGCTAGGGTTACCAGATCCTACGACTTTTATCCCTATATCACATTTTCTCACCATCATTCTTTTATTGTTTTATTCCTCACTCTTTTGTCTTTTCTCAAGATTTTAACAGATAAATATCACTTGTCTCTTATGATAATCATATTTATCTATTAGAATGCTAGAGGGTGAGGAGGGTGGTTCAAAGTTCTACATGATTCTGAATTAGAGCCACACAAGTTGGCCGAGCCCGATTGGCCTTATAAAACATTCATATATCAGCTGTTGTTCTTATTGGATATCTTCTAATATATTAAGGGAGCAGTGTTAGAATGGAATATATTGTAAACTAATCTTCACCATTACCTTAAAAAAGCGAAAGGAAGAAAAAACTGTTATTTGGTTTTTTTGAGGAAATATTGATAAAAATATAACATATCAATTTCCCAAGATAAGAATTTAAAAAATGATTTTTTTAAGGAAGATATGTCCTGATGAATCGGATGATCTTTTTCATAAATATTAAAACCTTGTTTATAAAAGCCCCTATGGAATGGGGGGCTCATTGCATCAAAAGTAGTGCTAATAGTTGCTGTAAACGCAGTGCTATTAGCTGCAACAGCCGTAGCAAACAGTGCTAATAGTTGCTGCAAGAGCAATGATAAAAACATTGCTGATAAATGATTTTGTTTACACAATAAAAGTTGCAAAACAATTATACTATCTATTAAAAGAATTGTTTTTTAAAAAAAATAGAAATTATAATTTATATTAATAAAATGATCATAATATATATCAGAGTCCTGTAGAGGTACCAATTGGGTCTATAAGTGGATTCCGACCCAGTTCCTAGTTTTATAACGGACCGCACCTTAAGAGGTAAGATCAGGGCTCTCTCTTATACTGAAGCCTTTACATTCTAGAAAGCACCCAACTTTTGGTTAGCTCTAAAATAGGGTACATATAAGTATTTATCTTAAAAAAACACAATTTCATCTAAATCTTCAAGTTAATGCGCATGGATTTTTTTAAGGCTAATAACTTTTAAAACCTTATCAGAGTTGGTCAAGTAAAATGCGATTAATAACACTGACGGCTCTGGTGCCCAAAAATTTGAATTTGCGGGGCTCTATTCTCAAATTGAAGGCACTTTAATATTTGCTTACTAAATCTCACGCCATCTTTGACCATCTGTTTATTTATCAGTGATGTTTATTAAATTTATATTTTTAACTTTTTTACAAAAACAAAAAATATAGCTTCAATCTGAAAAAACATTTTACGTGACAAATTCCGAAATCGATTCTTTGGTAAATAAAAAATTTTAAATTTATAAGATGTTTCTTAAGTTCCGGCCAAAAAAAACAAGGTTTAATGTTCCATTTAGGGAACGTTCTTGAAATGTATTTTGATCTTCAGTGCTTAGAAATCATCTTTTTATCAATATAATAATATCATTAAGTAAGGATTGCATTAAATTATTATTATAATTAAAAAAACTGGTATGCCAATTGCTATTAATTAAATGGTCATCATCGAAACTAATATCATCTCATACCAATTTTCTTTGAAATTTTAGTAGGAATCTCCCATTCACTCTCATAACCTAAGTGAACGTAGAAAGCAGTGTTGTTAGACAGCTCGATAAAGCTCATTAACAAAAATCGGCTAAATTAAGATTTTAGCCAAGATATTGTTACCTAAATCTCGAAATTTCTCCAATAGATATCCGAACCTTTCTGCCATTCGTTAAACATAATTTACGATTAGCTAAAATTTTTAGTTGACTCGTTTTTAAAAATTGGCGAAATTGAGTCCTTTAACCACACTAGGTAGAAAGATTATCCAATCTTGAGTTTAACCCAAGCAGATATAATTACTATAAACACGATAAAGACAATACCACTATTAGAGGAGTGTTCTAGCTAGCATTTTTATTTGTTCAATTTCTTAAAGACAATTAGATGGAGTTTTAAAATTTTGATCAGATTTCATCCATTTAAATTTTTTTTTATCAGCTGCGCTGGAAAAAGCTTCTATTATATTCGACTATTAGAGGATTGTTCGAGCTAACTTTTTTTGTTGTTGAGTTTCTTAAGACATAGAAGGAGTTTCAAAATTTTGATCAGATTTCATCCATTTCAATTTTTTTTATCAGCTGATATTATTTCCTCTCACTCACCGTTTAAAAAAATCAGCTGTGGAAAAAGCTTCCGATTATATTATATATTATTCGACCGGAATGATCTGGAAATGATTGTTCCGTTCATATAACTTACTAAAAGTTCCATTCTAGTGAAGTCCTTGACATTTCTTTAGGATGTGTCCAAAATTGCAAAAATTTAAATTAGCAAACTTTCGAAACTTTAATGACTTAAAGCTTTTTCTGATGTAAAAATAAAAACATGTCCCAAATAAATTTATAGAAAATTATAACTTCTGCCTTTTATAAAGAGATTTTGGACACAACCTTTAAAATAAAAATTAAAAATTTATTTTGTTAAATTTTAATATAACGTTTAGATGATCCAAGCTATTCAAGTGATGAGGTTTCATCTCCTAGAATTAGAAAAAGTAAAATAAATATATAAATTTTTTTTGATTAAAATATTATTAAAGAAAGAAAAGTTTAAGAAAAAAAATGAATATTTTTTAAAATATTTAATTTAAAAAAAAGAATAAAGAAAAAAAATTAATCAATCATTTTTAGTTTATAACGAACGGGGAAATATTTATTTTTATTTGCAATTTTTATTTGAAAAAGTCTATTGTTCTTTTCTTGTAATTTTTATCAACGTAAAATACGTATTTTAAAAAAAATATATAATTTTAACCTTTGAAACCTTTTTGAAAAAATTCTGATTTTTCTGGTGGAGAAAATTTGGATCTAAGTTTTATAAAAAAAATTGAGCCATCCACAAGGATAAAAGAAGGTATCCATTTTTTAAAGATTCTACTAGGTTTTAAAACTACAGAGAGGCGCGCACGTGCTTTAAAATTATTTAAGATAATCGTGATATATTTGACTTTTTGAAATCATATCTATAAATAAATATTATTACCTCCCCCCCCCCTCCTCCATTGCAAACACTGAAGGTTCACGAATTGTGCGATAATTTTTGCCAGAGGTACATAAATTGTTTGAAGGGCAAAATGCCGATCGATTTAGTCATAGAGGACAACGGAACCGCTAGTGCCAACCCGCCATCTTTCCCTTCGCCGGGCGCCGCGTCTCAATCGCAACCGGTTAATATTATGGACTCATCTTCCTCTTACCCACCCACTTCGACCGTTACCCATGATAACGGTTCGGTTAAAACCGCCAAACCTAACCTGACCGGGCATAACAATAAAAAATCACTTAGTCAACAAAACAATTTTTTGTCAACCACAAATTCTTGCGAAGTTATTTTTATTTTTTTAATATAAAATTTATATATTTTTTTTGGTAGATACTAGATAGAGTATTTTTTATTTACCAACCTAAAAGATAACTCTTAGATATTGAAAGTTTTTAAATAATAATCGAATAAATATTTAGAAACTTGAAAACATGCAGGACAGTAGCAATAGCAACGGTCCCTTAACTTATGGCGACCCTTCCGATCATACTTCCTCGCCTCCTCAGCTACATCAATACGTGACGCCAAGCGGAGGGGCCAAAAAGAAAAAGATTAGTGGTAACAACCGTAGCAATGTAACGAGGAACACCGGAAACACGCCCGTGGAGGATATCTCTAACGATTACCACTCCAATCATCACGAAGTCGCCAATAAATTCAATGATAACGAAATCAATCACCCTCCACAAAACGACGATACGAATAATAGTAGCGTTAGCGAGAACAATTTTTATCCCGCTCTACCTCCAAACGGCTACAATTACGATCCTTATTATTACCATCACCCCACGCATCACCCAGCTGCCGTGGCTTATTTCGACTACGCCGCCCACAATCTTAACCCGATGTCCAACAATTTCCCTCATTCTACCATCGCCCACGATAATGACCCCATCAGATCATCTAATACCATCAATCATAACCATAATTCGGGCGCCTCACCACCCACGTCTAATCACGTCCCTTCCTCATTTTACAACGTTCCCAATCTAGGCAATTTCAATAACTTGAATAACTATGGTGCGGCGGCCGCGGCTGCTGCCAACCATGTTATGATGTTAGCCGGCTATCCGCCTGTTCACCCTCCTCTTCCTACCCACCCGAGACTGGATATTAACGAAAATATCGACAATGTAAACGACAAAAATAATTCATTTATGCTTAAAGAACAACAAAATGAACGAGAAATCGAGGAAACGGCCCTGGGAGATATCGTCAACAAAAATCGGGCTTATTACGATTACTACGCCAGCTCCCAAAATTACCTGCACGGCAAAATGGTGGGTTTGAACAACCTTAGTAATCTCAACCGCGCGAATATCAACAACATGTACGAGATGAGTCACGATACCGGAAACGAGACAGAAAAATCGGGTGATAATTTGACCAATTTTAGTAGCCATCATGCCAACGACTTGGTGGTTGGCAATGATTTTGACTCTTACGCCAACGTCATGGCTGACAATTCGAATCGCCACCCCATGATGTTCGGCATGGGGCACCCGGCCATGTTTAACCCTTATTTCGGAGCCCCGCATCCCCAACACCCTCATCCCGCTTACCATCACCTCAACCCACACGCCGCCCTTCTCAACCATCATAATTCAATGGTCGGTGGGTTCGGCGCCGCCAATTACAACAATGGAAATATGGGTGGAAATAATGGAGGGAACAACAGCAGCGGGAGCAGTAACTTGGGAGCCAATTTCAACCTCAACGATAATTCGTCAGATCAGGGTATTCTATTTTATTAGACTTTTTCGCCTTTTAAATTTTTTTTTAAAACCAATTATTATACTACAATCTTTATTTTTAAAATAATATTTATACTTTTTCGATTCTTTTCTAATCCTAGCATATTTATTAAAAAAAAACTATAAGGGTCGGGCCAAGCAAAAATATTTTGAAATTTCTTAACTGCCCAAAACGGGCGGAGCTTTGCAGACTTTGGCTTTATATACCTACTTTGTGAAATTCCATCCTTTTATTCTCATATTTTTTTTTGAATGATAAATAATTGGACTTTTTAAATTTCATTCATTCAACATGTCTATCAGAACATTGTGAATAATCCGGAAATTTGATATAAATCAGAGACCTGCAGGCCCGCCCCTAAGCCCGACCGGGTCGTGCCATATTTTAATTTTTTTAAATTTACCCTGGCCGGTCCTGAATTTTTTTAAAAAAAAATATCCGGGGACCTTATATTTTAAAACTTTATATTTGAAATCGCCATTATTAGCTGTCAAAATCAAAAATAAATAAAATATAATTTAAAAAAATCCGGGCCGGGCCTGAAAATTTTTTATGAAAAATAACCCGGGCCGAAAAAATTTTAAAAAAAAATCCAGGCCGGCCGTACAAATGGTACTTCTGCAGGTCTCTGATATAAATAGATCTCCTGATTTCCAATTCTCCTTATTCCCAAATAACCGATATTATATAACATTTTCTTCCCATTTATCCTATATTTCTAACTTAAACCGATTTGAGAAACATTTTTTTTTCAAAGCCATATTTTCAAAATGACACATTTATTTTTGCTCATTTGAGCTTATCGCATTTAACCGATTTCATTTAAACGGGGTTTTAACTTTTTTTACAATAGAAATTATGAGTAGTTCAAAAGTTCTCGGGCAAAATTGTTCGAACTTTGCGGGGTAGGTGGTATTAATAACATAAGTTTTAGTTGTTAATAAATTTGCTTAACCGCTCTGAAATATTATGCTCTTGTACTATTTAATATCTATATATATATCATAAATTCAAATTTTATTATTTATATTTGTAAAGACCACATACATCCACTAATAAAATTTCTGATTTTCACATTTGATTATTATATATATTACAAGGAGATCATATGGAAAACAGTTTGGGATCGGAATGCGGCGATGACGAAGACGACGACGATAGGTTAGCTGGAAACGAGGGGTCCGGAGGTGGAATGTTAGGCAACAAAAAGAGGTCTAAAAAACGTGGAATATTTCCCAAAGTGGCCACTAACATAATGAGAGCATGGCTTTTCCAACATTTGAGCGTAAAAAAAAGAGATTATTTATTTGTATATTATATTTCTTTCATTCCTTATTCCGCCTTTATAATTTTTTTAAATATTTTATAAAATACATATTCAATAGCACCCATATCCATCCGAGGAACAAAAAAAGCAATTAGCTCAAGATACCGGTTTAACCATTTTGCAAGTCAATAATTGGTTAGCAATTTTTTCATTTTTGAAATTATACAATCTTTTATAATCCATGTATAATATCTAGACGCGTACGCAAATTTGGTCGGGGGGGGGGGATAATAAAATTTTTTAAGAAATATTAATGTTAATTAAAAATACTAAGCATAAATTTATTAGGACTAATAACTTTTCTAATACATAATTTTAAAACAAAAAAATTATATAAATAAACCGGCATTGAAAAACTATAAAATAAATGTGAATTATAAAATATAAAGTGAATATAACCACTATATGAATCACTTAAATGACCCAAAATTGAAATTTGAATTTTTTGAGCCTTTAAAATATATAAAGTATAAAAAATCTAAATGTTGGAAATATAAATTAATACACAAAAAGTTTCTTAGGAATAATTGTATTTTGTATGTTTTGAGCTAATTTTTCAATTGTCCATCCTTGCTTGGCGTTAAATGCCTATGAATATTCAAAAGATCCAAATCATTCAATCTACTTTCAGAAGTCATATTTCATAGGTATGTTTTTCAGAGACTTGCAGGCCCGGCTCCCGAGCCGGACCGTATTTTAATTTTTTTAATACCCGGGTCGGGGAAGAAATTTTTTTTAAAAAACACCCGGGCTGGGTATATTTTAAAACCAAATATTTGAAATCGCGCCATTATTAGGTTAATGAAGCTTACTACCAAGTGAATGTATGGAAATATTCTAAATACCAACCTAATTTGCTAAATACCGACCAAAATTTATTAAAATGTAATAAGACCCTTATTATATAATATATTATAATGGAAACACGTGGTCGAGTCCGGCCTCCTATATATCATCCCCCCAAGGATGGAACCACCAAGTTAGAATAAGAAAAAAAACATAATCATTACGGGATTCGAACCTGTAACCATGGGATCAGTAAGCGAAGCTCTTGCCGACTAGGCCATAGATGTTTTCCAAAAATCACGATTTTCCAAATATATATTATAAATATATTTGGTAGTGCCTATCCAAAGGAAAAATAAACAAAATTCAAATTTGATAGGTAGTACCTTAAGGTAGTAAGCATCATTAACCCCATTATTAGCTATAAAAATCAAAAATAAATATAATTTATTTTAAAAAAATTCGGGCCTGAAAATTTTTTTAAAAAAACCCGGCCGAAAAATTTGTAAAAAAAAATCTGAGTCGTGTCCTGCAAATGGTACCTCTGCATAGCTCTGTTATTCTTCTTAAAAAAGAGAATGTTCTCTCATTAGTTTACTAATGGGAAGAGTTGCTAATATATATATATAACCATTTTAATACATTTGGAATATAATCTAAAATGTGTTTGAAATAATGCAAAGCATCCATAGCATTTTTTGGGACTATATCAACCATAGTTAATCTTTTAATCATAGTTATTTAGCTAATATGACATCATAAAATATTTTAACATCATCATGGTAAAAATCTAACAAGTATTTTTTTTTTCTATCAACTTCTGAAAATGGTTGGAATGGCTAATATGGAAGTAATATCTGCGGATTTGTAACTGCTGCATGATGAATTAAAAACGATTCATTTATTTGGGCTATAAATGTATCTAAGAGAGGGGACATTTGTTTTATAATATTCTTCTACTGATCCTTTATTAAAGTTTTGACAATGAGCTTGCTTGCTGCAAGTTGAGGGTGACAAATATTAAACACCTCAACAATAACATATAAAATATGAAATTCTTCATCAACATTAGCTCTAATTTCCTTGAGTTCTAATAAAATGATCTCCGCTATTCTCATCTTCTTAATCAAGTCAATATCATGTTTTTGAAAAGTATTACCTAAAATAGTTGTATAATTAAATAATACATTCATTTTAATGAGGAAAAAAATTTGGGAATAAGTATTGAATCCAATAATTTTCTTGCTTCTGAGGAAATATTTCTTTCAAACCATTATGATATTTCATTAATAGCATTAATAATCGGCTCTTCTAACTCCATAAATTCTGTTACTGCTTGATGGCGGAGACTCGATCTAGTTGGGCAAGCTTGAAATTCCTTCTCCCTGCTGGACAAGGAGTTTCAGAGATAATTATTATTTGACTAAAAAATTAGATAAATAATATGCCACTAAAATTTGAAAATGATATGTAAATTACGCAAAGGAAAACTTGAAATCCAAATTAATTGATAAAATAACTTAGTAGATGAATGTGATAAATAAATGTAATTAAATATATATACGAGATAGGAATAAATATTAACAAATATAAATTAATATTAACAATAAAATTTTTGAAAAAACGCGCCTGATAATATCACTACATACATGCAGACTTATCACATTCTTTTCTTTCGAGAACCACGATTATACCCTAGCCCTTGCCCATATGTATATTTTTTTTACTAAGATGCTTTTTTGGAACAAAATTATAGAGTTTTCGCCAATATCTAATATTATGTTAATTATGCTGGCGGCTTTGGTTCAAATGTGAAATGTTTTTATTTAAACCAAAAATATATAAATAACCTTTTATATGACTTCTTTTTTTTTTACCGAGTTTGAACCTAACATGTTTTGAATGTCTGGGAGTGGATAAAATCGGGAATATTTTATATTTTAACCAAAAAGGGCCTTAAAATACAGTCTTGTAGCTTGAATATATTTGTGTATAATATTTATTGTTTGAAAGAGATTGTTTTTTTGGACATATTTTATCGATGTTTTGGAGAAATATATATAATCGCAAAAACGATTCGTATTCGATTTATTGAAACGAATTTTATCATTCGTACGAATACGGATAGTAAATTATTTGATTTGTTTAAAGGAATCGAATACCATTAATTCGGAACATATGATAACAATTTAATCTCATTTATAAAATATCAAAAAATAGGTTTATAAACGCGAGACGAAGGATAGTTCAACCTATGATAGATCAATCAAATAGAGCAGGTTCATTTTTTTTATATAAAACTTTTAAACAAAATTTAAAAATTTTTTAAACATTCCCCCCCCTTCCCCTTCATATAATAGGACCCGCGCCGTATAGTCCAGAGAGTGCTAACACCGCCGCTTATTACAATTCAGATACAACCTTAAATCCTTCTATAATGCCTTCCCCCGGAAATATAATGCATATGAGACATGGTGAGTTTAAAAAAAATATATACACATTAATTAGCGGCATAGTCGTGTGTATTCCGCTAAAGCTTTTTTTAGATAGTCAGTTATCGCGAAATGTCAATTTACGTGATTAAAATCCGCCAGTGTATTACCGCTAAAACATTTTAGCTGGTGGCATTACCGCGATTTCTTGTTTTTGAACGCTCAGTTTACCATCCTTGATTCAGACCGAAAACTTACCCCAAACATGGCATTGCGAAAATTTTGCTAAGGATCGGGGGAGGGGGTGCACTATTAAGTGAGATTTTCCCCTTTTACATATTATTGGAGGTTTTTATCACTTATTATAAGACCTTTTGCTATTTTACATTTTTTTTATATTAAAACGCTTTTTTTCCTGAAATTTTTCAATCAGTCATTACTTTAAAAAAGAAATTTTATATTGTTGTTAGCGTCAATGTGTTTTTCCCGGCAATGTGTTATTTTTCAACTTTAAATCAATTTTTGAGCGCGTTTTTTTAAATTTAAAAATCTGATTTTGCCGGAAATATAATCCCATCATGCTTGGAATACATACCTACCCTATAAATTTCATACAATTTTTCCATGAACTTTAGAGCTTAATAAAATTTACATTAAATCTTCCATAAATTTTTTGTATAAATTATAAATGACTTAAAGGTTAACAGTATATTTGGAGGGGGGGGGGTCTAGGGTATGTTGTGGTTCATATTAGTTTAAAATAATATTTACAAGAACAGGCAAATTCGATATACCAATGACTCCATATAAACTTATAAAGAAATAAAAAAAATAATTTTTTTTTAACTATTAAAACACAAGGTTAGGCTTTGGCTTAAGTTAATATATATATATGTTAATAAGTTGTATTCCACATTCAAATCAACTGAAGATTCATCCCCGACTCCCCTTCAATTTTTTTTAAAATTTCTTATGATGGTAAATATATATACTAACTAGTAAAAATATAAAATTTTAATTCCCTTAGCTTACTTCCTGGAATTTGGAAACGCCAAAATTACATAATATACACTATTTAATTTTAAGTAGCTCATAATAGCCCTTTAATAATATATAAAATATATTATATTGAAAATAAGTCTATCTATTACCAAAAACCTGAAATAGCTCTAAAAAAGAAAACTGTTATTTTATTTTAGATAGACATTATGTGCAAGATCATAGACTGTTACAAACATTGGTCCAAGAATTTTAGCACCTTGAGTATTGGTCGTATGGCTAAAATCGTATCTAAATATCATTTATATTTAAAATATGTTATGTAGTATTTTTTTTTCAATTTTTTAAAATAAAAAAGAAAACATAAAATTTAAACATGTAAAAAAAGATGAATAATGTTTGGATATATCTGGGTTGGGCCTAATATTTTTTGAAAAGATGCAGACCGGGTCGGGCTTAAAATTTTTTCTTTCATCCGAATAAATGCATGAAATTTTTGTGTTCAGGGAATTCGTTTGGCTGTTAAATATCTTTTTTCGATTGAGGTTTCTATGCCTAAATATTCAACGTTGCTGACGAATATATAATTGTAATCCCCGGGATATTAATTTTTCGCATAATTACATAAATCTATATGATTATCATAAGAACCTTACAGACTTGCTCTAGCAGCTATCCTTTTAGTGATGCCCCCCCCCCCCCAAACTATCGAAATGAGTTGCAAAAAGATGCCATTCTGCCTTGATCCCATAATCATTCTCATGGTTGTAGAGGTGTATAAAGTTGTAAGAATCACAGATTTTTTTAAAAATTGATTGATATGCTAGAATTTTCTATCATACACGGAAATAACCTTGTGATTTATCGAAAGTGGTTACAGCACATTACTGGAAATTGAAATTGCTTTTTTTCTGCTCTTTTTTAGACATTTAAATTATTATGATGAGAAATAAAAGATGTTTGTTAATTTTATAAAATTATGACAGTTAATAAGCAATAAATTTGGATAATGAAAACGTGATTTAATTATTTCGTAGGAAAATGGTTATTAAAAATTTATCAATAATAATGCCGACTGTTGCTGTTGGAAATAATTTTCAGTATGACTTTTATGTCAAATATATTTATTTTGTTTTAATAGTTTTTAAGAAGATTAAATTTTGAGAGATTTATCTTGACAAATATGAGATAATTTTGATTATAACGAACCGAAATTTTCAAGATAATATTTACTATTGGAAATATAATCTTTAACAATCGCCAAAAATTTAATTATCCTACAATAAAAAATTCACAGAGTTGCCAGTTTAAAATTTCAAATTGAAAACGTTTTTTTTAGCGGTGCGAAGTTCCATTTTTAGGTCGGGTGAAGAGATTATTGGGCGTTGACTTACTTTTTATTATCATAGTTGCTACTTTTTTAGTGCTTCCAAATTTAGGCGTTTTGCGTTTTAATAAAGTTGTAGTACAATTTCGTAAACAAAAATGCAAAAATAGTCCAAGTTTTTTAGGATTTCATTTTAAATTTAATTTTGCATATTGACCACTTTAAAAAAAAGTAAATTACTATATATTAATATTGGCTATAATAATCGGATTTAAGCCATACAACTTATATTTAAAGTGCAATTACTCTTGGCCCAAAATTCGTCCCAGTCTAGGATTTTGTACAAAATATTAGGGAATATAATGTCTACATGTAAAAATAAACTGGGAAAAAAGAAGGTTTCCTTTTTATAGCCATTTTGAGTTCTATATAATCGCAAATATATAAATATAATTTGCAATAGTAAATGCATTTGTTATAATGTGGTAATACTAAATACCATTAACGAAAAAGGCTATACTACAAAAACACATTTTCGCTAAAAAATATATAAGATACAACTATTAATCACATGATAAAACAATTCTAAATATTCAATTGAAACCTATTTTTTTTGAGAGTATTATGGGTTTAATATAAGGGTATAGTTATGACGTCACTACGAAGAGGCAAAGTTTGCGCCGCTTGAACATACTTGAATCTGTTTAAAAAATTGCTATAAGACGCCAATGCAATATTATAATTAGGTTTTATTATATGATAATGTATCGTCAATAAATTTATCACAAATTTTGTTGTTGTTTTACCTATAAGATTCGTTATCGTCCGATATAAACACCGGCTCTGCTGACAATACTTTACCCATGTTACACAACGCCGCCTCCTTACCTTCCTCCCCCTCTCTTCATCTTAATCTCAACCACATCCATGGTAACAATAACCCTGAGGAAGAATCCTTGACCAATGCCTTTAACCCAATTCCCCCGCACCGCGTTATGATGCACCACGACCCGGTTGCAATGGCGGCAGCTGCCGCCATGTCTATGTCTTACCATCACCATCATCCCATAGTTAATCCTTATCATCATAATCCCTACCACCCCTATCATCAATACGTACCACCCATGCCCACAAATAATCATTACAATCCCGATAATAATACCCATCAAGCTTTCGGCGATAATAATGGTATTAACCAGCTACATTACCCAGCCGCCGATCCTCCTACCTTATAAATTTCTGAATTTTCGACAAGAAAAAATCACGCATTCATTGCACAGTTACGCAGTTTGCAGTATGGCTATCTTTCCTCACGAACTTAAATCACAAAACGAGCTATTACTAATCTATTACCAACCCTATAGGCAAGTCCCGGCTGGCTATATCTCAATTTTTTTATATCATGAAATATATATAAGTGCAATGGGGCTATAAAGAGAATTGGCGCCTTTTTATTACTTTTAAAACACATTTGTTGCCCGCGGGTATTCATGTAATTTTAATTGACATAGTTGTTGATATCTCTTTAAAAAAATTCTTTATTTGTGAAATATGTCAAGCACTTGATATATTTCGAAAAACATTTTTTAAAACTAAAAATCATATGTTATTCTTTTAATTCAAGATAACAAAAAATTTACACAGAATCTCTTACGCGTTATATGTAAAAAAATATTATACACCATTTATAATTTTGAGATTTTACTTTGTATATTATTATAAATATCGCTATAAAAATATCATAAATTTAATTTATTTTAAACATTTTTAAAAATTATTATTTGTAAATCGTGTTTTTCATTTTAATTGTAATTTTTTTTTAAATTTTATTTTTTCTGTGAGTGCTATATCGTTATACCATTTATTTTTTTAAAAAAAATTATGATTATTAACTTCTTAGCAAAATTTTTATTACTCTAATTTACCTATAGTTTATATTATTATATATATTTTTCATAAAATTGTCTTTTAAATTCACTCATAAATATTTTTTAAAAAAAGGAAAAATTTAATACTATATATAATATAATAATAATATTATTATTAATATTTCATATTATGTTTACCATTTCGTAAATATTCTTTTATTAATTATAAATATAATTAAATTTGGAAAAAAAAACTTTGTGTTCACTGAAATTGAGTATTCTATAATATCAAATTATGACATAAATGTAAGCTACGCTCAAGTTGAAATTCAGACGTTTAACAAAATTTTGAATTTTAAAATCCCATCACGTCCTTTATTAGAAACACATGGTCCTTTAACACGGGGATGGCACGAATCAATTGTGTGATAAAGCTTAGAGGGGGTCTATTAGCTTGTATCGATTATTAATCGAACCATTTTATATTTCAGTAAGGGAGGTTGTGCCGTTAGCCTAGGGGGTCTAGAGGGCTGCAGAAAAAATGACTTTTTTCAAAAAAACCCATCTTTTCCGGTAATCTAATTTATAACATAGCGACTTAAAAACTTCTCTTCATCTAATTCATAACAAAGTGACATAAAAACTATCTTCTCATTGTCTACTTTATAGCATAGTGACTTAAAAAGCTGCCCTCTCGTTGTCTAATTTATAACATAGTGACTTAAAACAACTGTTCTCTTTTCATTATATATTATATTGTGATAGGGCATTATTTAAAAAGGTCACTACAATTAATTTAAGCTATACAAATTAATCAGTTGGTAAGGCATAATGGGACCTTTTAAAAATTTATTAAAATAGCCTAATTTTAAAGATTTCCATTTTAAACATAAAATTATATTAAAAAATCGGGGACGGGCTGTAAGATGATCTGAAACAAAAATATCCGAAACCGGTTTTGAAAAATAATTTTTTTTTCAAATATGGACAGGACCCTAAAATTTACAAGGTTGATAAATAATTACTATAATAGAAACACTGCCTTAACATGTGATGAGATATGAATAAAATTAAAAAAAAATTCTATAAGATAATCTTTTTCTGTAATAATATAATTTTGTAAAATATGTCTTACTGTTGATAAATTTCAAATGTTTTCTAGCACAAGCAACCTTATACACTAAATATTTTATCTAAAATCCGATATATTTCCTAAACTACATATGCCAAAAATTTATGTATCCTTCGAATTTAATGATTATAATTATATTTCCCAATTTTAGATTTTTACCACGGAGGTGGGGAGGAGATATGACACAAGATCATTACTTACTTTGAAAGGCGAAAGGCATGATGCGACATGAAGAATGTTTTGAAGTGATATATTGCACGATAATAATATTGATAAAGATCTATATACCATGAAAACAACTAAATACATACGATAAGTTCATTGAATCAAATCAAAAATGATTAAAAAATACAAAAGAATGTTGCTTATATAATAAAATTAGTGCTGTAAACGTTACTAAAAAAAATAAACTAGTTACATATGAAAAAAGGAACGCGCGTTACATTCAAAAAAGTAAGTGGGTTATTTACTCGTTACTTATAAAATAAAATATTATATACAAAAAGATATTTATTTTTTTCCTACAATATATGTTATATATAACAAGATAAGATCATTTTATAAAAATTTTTTTCATATATTTATAATTATAATATATAAAATTATACAAAAATAATATATTATATATAAGATAACATTGTAACAATTTTATTTTTAGCAACAATTGATTTTCAAAATTTTGATCAGACAAACAAGAGCGCTTAGTTCTCAACACAGATTTCGCCGTGCTAAACACACTTTCAATTGGTGCAGAGGATCTGAGAGTTGTATATTTAATATATAAAAATCTTAATTCGGGGTATTTATTTAAAATATTTAGAGAATTATATTTATTTTGAAAAAAGTTTAATAAATCATTTTCACAAGGATCTTCATTCATTTCCTCATCAAAAAAATTTAAATATTCTAATATGTGCGTTCGATAAAGGAATTACTTTTGCGCTTTCTTTATTATGATCTTTTCTCAAACTGGATATAAGTTCAAGCATTCTTCCATTGTTTATCTCTTATTTTATCCAGAGACAATCCAATTAAAATAACGGGTGAATATTTGCGGATAGTATATGTTCATCTTTATAGATGTGTTTGAATTTATTGAAAATAAATGATAATCAAAATATAAATTGTAAGCAATATTTGAACTGTATACCTTTTATCTATGCCTTCCAGGATTGAATTAGTAAGCGGCTTACAAAACTTGTAATTATTTAGTCATTTTTTTAAGTTTTAATATTATAATAGTTATAGTAGGAGTGAGATATCCCAAATGCATTCTTCGCTCTCTAAAATTGAAAGAGCCTTAGCAATCGGTTTCATTACCCATAAAATCATATATATGTACATATCATATTTCTTAATTAACGCTAATAGTTGGCTACAATTTTTTGATAATATTAATAAATGCAGTTCTTTCTACAATTGAATATGTAATTCTTCAATTTGCCTTCAATTTTTTTTATTACAATTCAAATGTTCATTAATCTCTTTCATTTTTGAGGAATGTAGAGTCTATAATTTTTTTATTAAAATATTATTAATTCCTGATTTTTTATTAAAAATAACTTATCTTTTTCAGAATTTTCATTTAAAAAGAAATCAGGAAAAATATCTAGGTTTAATTCTCTAAAACAATATCGTTTCATAGATTTATTCCATATATATATTTATTTAAAAATACATGTTTTTTTAAACAAAGTTTTTTAGAATCACTATTTTATTCTTTAAATAAATTTATGAAGTTAAACCAAAAGCTATAATAAAACAAGTAATAGTAGATATTGTTTAAACCCATTAATATAATATTTTGAACCAATACCAATATTTTGTTAATCTTGGGTTTTTAATGTTGTTTCCTAACCCAATACATTTAATTGCTTTTATTTTAATTTATGATTAAGCTTTTCAAAATATTATGTTATTATTAACATTTATTTTGAATTTTGACTGAATATTAATTAGATTAACATTAGATTGAAATTTTAACAACGAGAATTTTAAATAAAAATGAAAGAATGGTGGTTGATATGAATTAAAACTCGGCTTCAATTGTCGCAGTTATTCAAATTTAAAATAAAATTCTGAAAATAATAATTTTTTTAATAAATGTCTATCATTTGTGATATTTTTTAAAAATATTTTTATAAGAGATTTTTTATTCATTTTGTATTTTCTGATTGGGAAAAAGAAATTAATTTTATTGATTGATTATTTTGTATTTATACGGGTACCATTTGGTTTTATACAATAAAATATGTTTTTCCTTTTCTAATTTTTTATAAGAAAAAATTTAAAGTATCGGGTAACGTTTTGCGTTACCGTTACTTAAAAAGAAGAAACTCGAAACCGTTACTCATTACCTCTAGAAAAAACATAATATATGTATAATTGTTTTTGGAATGTCATAAACAACATAAAAACTTGTATAATTCTTTTCTGAATGTCATTAGCATAAAAACTTGTATAATTGTTTTTTGAATATCATTTTAAAAAAAAAAGTTTTAAAAATGCAAGAAAATAAATTAAAATGACATATTAGTTGATTTCTTTTTATTGTATATTTTATTTTATAAGGTAGAATGAGTGTAGGATGTTATAAATTGAATATGAAATAAATGTGAAAATCATATGTGTTTTTTTAACAACTAGCTTTCACTGGTCACATATTTATTTTAACAAAAGGTTTACATAGATTTTAAAATAAACTCCAAAATTAAAACATTTAATAAATGACTGATCCAATTTTTACGATTCCTGTCCACAATAATGCTGGTTTTAGGGATATATCAAATCAAAATATATATTTGAATCTTATAAAATTGTTAATCTTAAGATCTTATAAATTTCGAAAATAATATACAATATTATTAATAATCTTTTTTTTTATTAATCACATTTCTTTAAGTACCAGCTGATATAGTAAAACAGATAAATAAACTATTACTAACATTTTTAGTTGCTTACATCCATCTTATTAAAATGTTACTTTTGAAAATCATTCCCAGTAAATTGTAAAATGCTGTATCATAATTCATAAGTAATTATTATTATGGAAAACCACATTTCAAATAATGATATATTCAAAAATGGTAATCATGACAAAGGCATTGTTAAAGAAGGTTTTCTATGGAAAAGGGGTTTTATATAATTTTTTTGAAATGATTTAAATTTATTATTATATAGGAGAGCACATAAAGAATTGGAGACTACGATATTTTTTTCTCTTAGAAGATTGCAGTTTAATTGGATTTAAAAATAGGCCTACTCATAATTTAAATGACCCTTTAAACAATTTCACTGTTAAAGGTAGCAAAACTTAAATATAATATTATATTTTAAAAATTAAGGTTGCCAAATTATGACATCCGATAAACCAAAACCTAACGTTTTTATTATAAGAGGATTACTCATGACATCAATAATTGAAAGAACATTTAGCACACAATCTCCTGAAGACAGGTTTTATAATTAATTTGTAATTTTTGAACTAAAATGATTGAATTTATTAAATGCCATTAGCTTTTAAAAACTTAAAATAATAATTAGAAACCAATCATTGGAATATAAAAAATAATTTACATATAAAATAATATATATCTACATTCGATTATAAATTCTTTTCATTATTAAATGGTTTTCTTCCAGTTTATCTAAATTAGGCAATTTTCCCTCTGTCACCCTTCTTCCTGTGACCTTGATCTCATTACTTTAGTGCATCTCTTTATAAAGCCCTGAAATTTGAACTTAGGCCAAAAAATTAAAAAATATTTTCATGAACCAGACTTAGGCCGATGTTATTTATAGTTTTATCAAAATAAAATTATAATTATAATTTATCTATGATAAGAAAAAAGCAAAACACTTGATTATTGTTTCATTCATCTTCTTAAAGATATGTTTATATTTTTATTACAATTTTGGATCATGACTTGGGCCTATAAATTTTAAAATATTTTGAGCTGGGCTCAGGCTTAAACATTTATATAAGTTGGCTTGTGCCTAAAAAATGGAATTGCTGGTCTCTATCTCTTCACCCATTCATCTTTTGTTCAGCATTCCCACACCATCTCAGTCTATTTTTTCTTATTTATTTTATTTAAAAAATCCTATCCCAAGTATTAGATCTGGACCATGTAAGAGTTGGAAGGGGATATTTTTTACTATGATGATGATTTAATCTTTCATTTTAATTTTTTTTGACATGTTTACTAATATTTTTATTTATCTTTTTCATTACAAAAGAATATCAAATAAATAAATTTTTTAAAAAATATTAATTAGACACCTTATTATACTGCCCAGCCCATATTTTTAAAAAAACTTCTTTGGCCTGGCCTGAGTACTTTTAATTTTTAGATTGGCTTGGATTTTTTAAATTTTTTTAAAAATTCATTTTAGTCCAGGCCTGAAGTTTTAAAAATATTCTGTTACTTGTGATTATTTATTTTTTTGCTTGTATTTTGTAGAAAGAAAAAAAGAAAGAAAGGAAAATATAAACAGAAAATTAAATTATTATTTTGCAAAATTCTAAAATCAGCCTGATGCCCTGATTCACCCCAGGTTTATAATTTTATTTTTTCAAGCATGGCTTGGAGTTTTTAACTATTTAAAACTGGCACCAGGTGAGGCTGTAATTACCAAACAGGTCTGCAAGTTTGCTGTTATATATTTAATTATCAATCATTATCTTTGACCTCTTCAATTTAAATTGTGATGCTATTCATTAGCATCATAAATTTTTTTCTTATCATAAAAATTATTTTATTTTTATCTTATGCTATCATCTCTAACTCATTTTTTGAAATTCCTAATAAAAGTTGTGCATAATCCAAGAATGTTAAAATATTTGTACTGGCCATGCTGGAAGCTTCACAATTATTTTTTAAAGATGATTTATGACTTTTATTACTCCTTCCCTTTATAATAAATTTCTACAGGCAGGGCTGAACAATCTCATAAAATTATTGGATGGGCCAGGTAGAAAATATTTTACATACCCTCCCTCAATCTGCCTTTATCTCGAATTTTCTACATTCATTCTGGTTGTGTCCAAAATATCAAAAAAAAAATTGATTCGCAAACTTTTTAAACTTTTCTAGAAAATTTCAAAAATTTAAATTTACGATGTCATTAAAAAAAAACTTTTGAAAGTTTTAAAACTTTTAGAATTTTTTAAAAATGATTTTTTGAGACATAACCTTACAGACCTACCTAGACCTACTCACCAAAACGTTAGTAATTTAATTTTTCATTTTTCCAACATTTGATTTTAGCAAACTCATTTTTTTGACTGTTTTCTGGGTTTGATTTAAAAAATATAATAAAAATTTTGTTTTTGAATTATGATTTTAACCAAAATATTATATATAAATTTATTTTGATAATTCAACAAACAACCATTACTAGATAAAAAATTTTTTTTAAAAAAATATATAATTGATAATAAATAATTTATGACTACTCATTCGAAAATATTTGTGCCTGGCAGAAAGAGAAGAAATGAATGAAAGATCGTAATCCTCATCTAAAATGATATCAAAAATTCTGATTTTTAATATTTAATAATGCCTTCCTTGGAATGGATTGGCGTAAAGTTGCCATTATTGAGAACAAAACATGCAATTACTCGAGAGCTAAGATTGATCGATGGTTTGATTGACTCCTGCTCTCCACGAACTAAATTGAGCAAATGTTTTTTTTTAATATCATCATAATACATATTAATTTATTATTTTCCTTCCCCTAATGGTAATAATCAAATTTCAAAAAAAAAGAAAGAAATAACCTTGAAAATAAAAAAAATTGCATAACAACACTTTAATCGAATCAATATTTTCGCTGCATTTTTTTTAAACAAAACAACAAATTATTTAAAAAGTGGCTTATTAGTTGCGATGACGTTGGAGATACCCTTTGTATGCGCAACGCCTCATTCATATAAATTATGATTGATCGACATATTTGACAAAATATCCTATTTTAATTATTACCATTTATACCTCGTCTTTAGCTCGGCTAAATTAGTTCCGAATTTCGTTTTAAAGTTATTTAGCTCAAAATGGCATCAAATACTAAAATTGATAACTAATTTAATTATCGCGGACTTAATTTCGGAATATTCGTTTTAAAATGCTCAGACTTGCGAATAAACTAGTTCGCTAATTTCATAACTAACTTGCGCTGCATTTATAGTAAACGCGTTATCTTCAAGCATTGCGTTTATTACAGCTGATTCACAATAATCATTTTTTTTAAACGAATTGGCTATTATTTTTATAATAGTATCGCTTATTTTTTTTATCAACGCATCGCAACATGTGTTTTTTAAATTTTTTCATAGGGTTATCATCGTAACGCTCCATATTTATAAATTTATACCTATTTATTGGCTTTTTTTTTGTAAAAAAACACACCGCTTGAACATAACGCGTTCTTAGTCGTGTTAGGTATAGGACGAGGAAACAAAGTATCCTTCTCTGAAAAAAAGAAGCCTAATCCTTAATAAATGAAATATATAAATGACAAGCAATGCTCAACTATCCGACGAATAAACCGTGTCGGACCGGATTTTTTGCTCCGACCATTTTTTAAAATACATTTTCAAGTCCGGACTGGGTTTGAGTTTTTTGATAAAGCAAGACCCGAAATTATTGAAGAATATTATTTCGGGGCCAGTGGATCTACAGGTCTCCGCAAAAATATAGGGGGGTTACCATATCAGCTGGCTTAACTCTGCCAAAAGTATTTAAACCAATTAAAAGCAATTTTTTTTTATCGAGGCGCATGAATGACCAAAAATAGAAAATTAAAAAAAAATAAAATAATACCCGACATTTTTAAATTTGAAGTCGATAAACTTTAAAAAAAAAACTGGGTATTTTTAAGTCCAAAAAAAAAATTATTTTAATATTTTAAAAATTATAAAATAAACGCTTTAATTTTAAAATGCACAATTTTCGGTGAATCATTTTTTAAAAAGAAAAAGAAAAGGGGGTAAATGAATTTTTCGATTATTTTATATATTTTTTTTTGCGCGGGGGACGGGGGAGGGGCAATGACATATAATAATACCTAGATTGACGATGCATTCATAATAATGCATTTGAAAGCGACGTTGAATGCAAATCAGCTGGACCCGCCATTTTGGTAACCCATATAGTAAAAATATTCTATTAAATTGATAACTTGCTTCCTTATTATCTCGATGATCGGGCAATTCTTTGATAATTTATTCTTGTCAGACATAAGAATAAAATTGGCCTCTCGTTAAAAATTTTTAATAATTATATATCAAAATGGCCTCCCCAGCTGTTTTCATTGATGTACACTTTTAATAAATGCATCGTCTGTCATTGGGGAGGGGATACCAAGTTTTTTGTTCTTTTTTTCCTTTACCTAAATACAACAAAATCTATTAAATTTAATTTTTGTAAAATGTAGAAGTTAATCTGGTGTTTTTAGCAAATTTTTAAATTATTCATGGCGCGATAAAAAAAGTATTGAATGATCTCATATGTCGTAATATTATATTCTAGTACGTGTATAGCGCCGAGTTGTTAAATATTACTTTTCAAATGTATCTAGATACAGATACATTGAAAGGATACATGGCCATAAATTACCTAAATACCGATACAATTATTTGAAATGATTTTAAGACACCATTCCGATACTTTTAAAATGTCAAAATTTTATTTTAAAAAACTCAAATTTAAATTCATTACTGTTGCATTCCCCGAAATAAAGAAAGAAAGAAAAAAATCACATTTTTAGCCATTTTGAAATGTCTTTCAACTTGCGCCACGCTGGTAGGTCGTACAGTTTATAACGCGTTCTATAATAAATCATCGAAATTTTTTGAAAAAACCCGGGTCGATAAAGAATGACTCTAAATTTGCTAAACATAAACCCCTTCGATATATAATCGTAAATAATTCATTTTTTTAATAATTATAATATATCCACAGGGAATCTTGGATAGAAGCTATTAACAACGTGTCCAATAAACTCGGGGCCGAAGAAACAGAGGCTTACATGAAAAATCCTTCACCCAAACCCAGGAAGAAAATGGTTTTAAAAATAATATTTTCCATAATATGTATCATATAAAACTTCGTGGAGGCATATGATTTGATATTTGACAAACCCCTCCGCCCCCACTTCCCCATCCGCCTTTCCATCTAAAGTTTTCTGTTTCACTACGCGGTTAACAATTTATTTAACACATTCGGCATGGCTTATAAAACCGATACCCAATATTTTTAAAAAGAACTTTAATATAAAATCCCCGCCAAAGCAAATATTGGCTATAATTTATCATTAAATTCATTTTCCCCTCCATTTTCATTAACTCTACCAATGCAAATATTTGAACCACCACACCGAGTTTGGGAGACATAAAATCACTTCTCCAGTTCAACTTACGTCTTCATGCCAAACTTTTTTCGAAAGCGAAGCGTCCATTTTGTTCATACCTATCTGACTGAAAAGACACGTCAAATCGCTAGCAAAACAGCTGATCAATCGTAAACAAGCTATTTTATTTTTTTTGATAAAGGAAAATGGTTTACTGGATTTATCTTTAAATTCAGAATCACGAATTTCTAAAGGTTTTTTTTAAACGAGAACTAAATTTCCTCTATTTGAAAATTAAAACCGTTTTTCTGCTTTTTTATGCCCTAGACTGATTTAAGTTTCGTATGTTTTGTACATGCACCAAAACAGATAGAAAATATATGTTAAAAATACACTTTTGGATTCTCTGAATCATTTTGAAATTTTACGTAAATTATATGTTAATGGAAACGCAAAGAACCTGAACAAATAAATTGACCCTTTTCGCGCTATGGCAGAAATCGGCCATTTTTTCCATTTAATTCGCTATTTAATTCGCGATTTAAAATCGATTAAAAATAATTAAAAATTTCAATTAAACAATTATGAGCTAAGATTGTGAAATATAGTATTTTTTTTCTTCAAAATTTCGGTTTAATATTATCTCTCAAGTAAAGGACTAATGCTCAAGGGAATGAGTCAGGAATTTGTTTGAAAAATTAAATAATTGTTTGTAATTTGATATATTTTTTTTATAATAAAGTGCCGATCGATGCAGCTAATATGACAAAAAATGAGGGATGATTTGGAAAGAAATATTGAAAATTATATAATAACCTATGAATCGACTTTTTGAGCCGATTTTTTAAAACGGCTAATTTAATATTTTCGCCAGAAAAATATTGCCCAAGCCTTGAGATGTCGATAATATATATCTAGACCTTTGTTCCTTATATTAGCAAAATCTTTAGGCTTGCGTAATATCTTTCTGGATGAAATATCGAGTAAGCCGTTTTTAAAAATCGGCTCAAAACGAGCCGTTTAACAACATTAGGTGTAGTGCTCATTTATTAAAATCTACTATCAATAGATTTGGAAAATAAAAGGTCTCCGGGAACAAATAGTTAGTGTGGTGGCAAAGTATTTCAAGAAATAATCAGTTTGTTTCGAACTGAAACGAGATGGAGGGCGATCTCTTGTGTTTATTTTTTAAATTAGTTTCGTAGAATATTAAATTATTTTTCACTATTGTGATTAGGATTTTTCTACTATGTCAAAAAATTGGAATAGAAAATAAACCTTTTTCTCTAACAAGTAGTGATTACTAGGGCAATTTGGTTATTTAATTTAGATTTTGTTTGTATAAATCCTTAACTTTAACTATTTCAAGTTTTGATTTATATCATTGATTTAAAAAATCGGAGTGATTTAAATCGGACACCCTATCATAAATAGACTTATACGCCTTACGTTACCACCCAATCCGTATCGGTAAATTTTACCATGCATATACTATAGGTCGGCCCGATCAGAATCCAGAAAAAAAATTCTGGGATCCGTGGGCAAGACAACTTGCGCAAATTATTTTCCGGGCTCCAAATAATTTGTGGGCCGGGCCTTGGGTTACCACACTGTGGTATCAAAAATATGTCCAATATATATTTTCATTTTACTGTAAGAAAGAAGGTAAAAAGGAAATAAAGAAATGAAAGAAAGAGAGAAATAATTTTTTATAAAAAAATCGGAGATTGCTATATTTTGTAAATAGATGAAAATAATTTAAATCAGTTAAGGATTCAAAAATTATTGAAGTGTTAAAAGAGCTAAAGGGCAAAAAACAATTTAAATTTTTATTTCTATTAATGAAAGCTAAAGCGTTATTCGAAACATGCAGAGTTTGAAATGCTCTTTCAATAAAATACAGAGATCTGCAGCCGGGCCTGGCCGTATTTTAATTTATTTAAATATAACCATGCCGGGCCGAATATTTTATATCGCTCGGGCCAGGTCGAGCCAAAACCCGGGCCTAAATTTAAAAAAAAATTAAGGCAGGGCTGGGACGTGAAAATGGTACCTCTGCGAGTCTCTGATAAAATCCTCAAAGTTTTATGACTACTGAAAAAAAAAATTTATTTCGAGAATGTTCGAACAGGATGCTTTGATTAAATCTTACCTAATATTCCTAATCTTTTCTGTAAAAAACAATCTATTTTTGTGCTTAAAAATATTTTCACGATTTGAAATCACAAATTGATTTTTTGTAAATTTTTTTTTCTTCGAAGCCTGGAAACTAGTACTAATAGTTTTCAGAACTTCCCCAAGAATAGCGAATGTAGGGTTGTTTAAAAAGCCCCGATTTGGGTTTATTTTTTACAAATGACTTGATTAAGATTTTATTAACTAAAATAATATTATGTTGTAGCAGAAACGACCTCTAAACTTAATTAGTAATAATGAAATTGTTTATATATCTTAAAAGAAATTCATTCCGGATTTTTTAACTATTTATATTCTAAATGTGGAGGGGGGGGGGTGATAGTTTGACTAGAGCCGCGTAACTAACAACAACGAAGAAGGAGAATAGATGAAAAAGGAAAGATAGAAAGAAAAATATGATTTGCCAATATATTTTTATAAATAAGATTTAAAAAAAAAGAATGGCTGACATTTTAAAAAAAAATGTGCCAATCTTTTCCATTTAGCGTGATTTAGCAACCCTGGCCGGACAAAAATATTCCGCGTTAAAAAAATAAGAAATATATTCCTAACCTTATCCCCCCCCCCACCCCTTAACTATTTTTGGGGTGAACGGAGATCTGTCCTTGGGGGTATTCAAACCTAAATTGAAATTATTTTTAAGTATGTGACTCCGGCTTGCGAATTTTTTTAAAATATAGACACTTGACTTGTAGATGTGAGTGACAGCAACTAGATTTGATTTATGTTTAAAACATAATCAAACGATAATTTAACAGTCCTTGATAACCAAATTGGAAATAATATTTTTTAGTATGTGACTCCGGTTTTGATTTTATTTTTATTTTATAAACACTTGGCTTGTTGATGTTAGTGGCTAAATAGATTTGATTTATGTTTAAAACATAATCGAAAATTCGAAATATAACTTAACCTGAAAACTCAATAATTTTTGTTTCATTATTATTATTATTATTATAATTATTATTATTAGAAATTCATTTAAAAAAGAAACGTAATTTATTTGTGATGTAATAAAAACTTATTATTTCATTTATTAATTAAAAATTGTCACCTCACCTCATCTTATCTCTTAATTCTATATTAAAATGTTCCTTTTTTAAAAAAAAATTAAATAATCACTTAATGTTCTTTTTTCAAGTTAATTATTTTTTTATCGATTTTTATACATAATTATAATCATTAAAAATTAATTTATTTATATATTTTCGCTTTTCCTATCCTCGATAATTGTATTTTTTTTGTAATAATTAGTGAAGCGCGTGAAAAAAAAAATGACGAGGCCAGTTCGATTCCGGGCCGGGTTGCCCTGTCTCGGCCTGGACCCGGGTTAAAAATTTTTTGAATTTTTCTTTAAAGCATGAAAAAGGCAATATTATGTCGATTTCTTTAATAAAAAATTATTAATGGCCCGGCAATTTATCTTAGAATTTTTTGATGGTCCTGGCCTTTTAAAAATAATTAGGAACCCCTGGCTTAGAAACCTTCTTAAAAATTTCCAAGAGCCGCCAATCATCTAATTCGACTAACTATATTAAGATTTCTTCGGGGTGGGGGGGGGTTATCAGAAATGCAGATGTTTGACATGGTGAAACATTATAATAAATTATACAAAATTTAGGCTAACAATTTACTATAGTGAACTCTTATTTATTATAATTTTATAGTGGTGTTTGGATTCTATCCATTTTAAGCCGATTTTGAGCCAATTCCAAAACGGCTGTATCGGCTCGTAATACTCATGGTTTCAGTGATGGAGAATTTTTAGACGCCTGCGCACTATTTTCCACTTAAAATTACAATCGATGTAAATTCTATCTACCCCCCCCCCCTCCCCCCTTTTTCATTTCTTGTTTATAAATTTATTTTTTATAAAATATATAAAAAATAAATAAATTCCCCATCTAATTATGATAAATACATTTTTTTTTAAATGACATTAAAATGCTATTTAAAATAATTTTGCATTTATTATAGATTTATACGAGGATATTCCCCTCCATATTTTATGTCACTTTTTAGTAAAATGATAAAATTTTGGATACATAAAAAGTTTTTTTTAAATAAAAGTTTACGATTGATTTATTTATTATTTTAAAAAAAATTGCGCATATTTATGACAGGATTTGATGGATTTCCAATTCCTGCAAACCTTGGGTCAGGGCACTTTCGGGAAAGTTATATTGTCCAAGGAAAAGACGACGGGCAAATTGTACGCTCTCAAAATTTTGGATAAGAAGCAAATCATTTCGAAAGTTTAATTAAATTCATTCATTTTAGGCACGCGCTCAAACCGAACCGTTAAACCGGTATTATCCATTATTTACCGAACTTGATAATCCTGAACCGAACCTCTAAAATGTCTTATATTTTAACTCGATTTTAAAGATGATTAATTATTTTTAATTGATAAATAGTCATTTTTAATTTTTAATATATTTCTGTAATCGTTATTTGACGAATTAGCTATCCATAAAATTTATTCTTCCTCCTTATAGAACGTAATTTGACAGAAGAGAAGCATGAAAATATTTTAATTGTTACGGCATAATATTATTTTTATTATGAAACATAATTCTGTTACTCTTGTATACGAAAAGGTTTAAACCGAACGAATATTTTTTAGTTTTTGCTAACCTAAACCATCAACCAATATTGTTATCTGAACCTAAACCGAACCTATATTCTTTGCGATTTAGAACCCTGCTACGTCGTGGTATAAAATTGCGGCAAGGAAATAGATATCTGGCCCGAAATAGTAATCAATCTAAAACGAGGGCGGCCCTATTTAGTTTTAGCTAAAAATAGGTCAGGGACCGGTTCAATCCGACTTCAGGCGGATTTTACGGGTTGTTGCAGGGCTTTAGATCTTATATAATCCTGGACATCGCTCAAAGATGGTAGGAGGAGTCGTCTAATATTTATGGCATGTGTTATTGAGATTTCCTATGAGATAATTGATGTTCCGACGTTTTAATCGACGAACACCTTTATATTTTGAGCATATTCGCCACGATACATGTACTTATCAAACAGCATTTATATGCACGCTTAGGGTCTAATATGGCTCTTAATTTTTTTGTAAATCATTTTAACTTATAAATACATTTTTTTAATAATAAAAATATCATAGGACGAAGTTGCTCACACCTTGACCGAAAACCAAGTCTTACAACAAAGCAATCATCCCTTTTTAACTGTAAATAAGATGCCAATCATTACTTTGACAGCTTAGATCTGACAAATTATCTTGAATAATTTATGCTTTTTTTTAAAAAAAATATAAGATTGTTAAGTATCATTATTTTTTTGACGTTACTCGAACATAGTCCGGTAAGGGAATTTATATCAATTTTTATTAACTCAGTCATTATATATACCCACAAAAATATGAATCGAATAATAATCTTATTCGTCGAATCGAATGAATATTAAAACCATTTATTATTGCTCGATGTCTCCATGGCATCGCGATTTCATTTGGCCAAAGTTATAAGATAGCTACTATTTTCGCGTATCCTCTACTAGCCAAAATCTGGGATTGTTTTACATTTTTAAATTTAACACGATTTTTTAAAATAGCAACTCAAATATTCCTTTCAAACACCGGACAAACTTTGTTTCGTTTTGGAGTGCGCCATAGGAGGTGAACTCTACACCCATTTATCCCACGACAGAACGTTTACGGAAGAGAGAAGTCGATTTTATGGTGCCGAAATAACGACCGCCATAGGTTACTTACACGAACACGATATCGTTTATCGAGACTTGAAGGTAAAAGCAATCGCCATTTTTTTGTGTGCTCTTGCCAGATTTATAAAAAAACCTAAAATGTAGCTCAAAAAGGTTTAAGGAAGAGAAAAGGGGGGGGGGGCATGGCAATATTTTACAAAAGAATTTAGAAAAAAATGGCTGTAATATTTTAGAAGATATTTTTCCATGTTTTATACGTTCACATTATTTTATTTGAAAAAAAATTTGTCACAAAAAAGCTTGAAAATTTATTGTTGGATAAAGAAGGTCATATTAAAATCGCCGATTTTGGATTGTGCAAGCAGGACATAAGCTATGGCGATAAAACTAGGACATTCTGCGGAACTCCCGAATACTTAGCGCCCGAGGTAAATAGGATAAGATCATATGTCATTTTAAATATGCGCAGTTAAATATCATATACACATCGATTTAAAGCATCATATAAACTTCCTTCTCGTATCACGAGATATAGAGAGTATACTCCAAAAACAAATAGAAAATCGAAGAATAAATATCATTCTTATACGATTCTTTTGAACCAATCGAATAATTTGCTATTTAATCTATCAAATCCCATTCCCAATCTTCATTATTTCATCAGCTATGAATCCATTAAAATCTCTCGCCAGGGTTTTTTGTCTTGTGTCGAATTTTAGTCCTGTGATAAGCTCACCATAATAGATGAGCTAGTAATAGTGGTCGGCCTAAGAAAATTTTCTTCTCGAGTTTTTTTGGCCTGAACCGTAATTATTTTACCCGACCCGGCCGTTAATTTTTGTAAGTTATCCGACCCGGTCCTCGGTAAATTATTATGTAGGAAAAGGACATAAATTTGCCTAATTACCAACATCAATAACATTTTCGAAACTTTGACTCGGCGGCCTGTCGAAATCTTTTTATTGGGCCGGGCTTCGCCAACTTCTAGTTAATACTTTATAGCTAAAATCTCACACAAAATTGTCTAGGGAAAAAACATAATTTAAGATAGATCGATATTTTTTTTTGATAATCGAAATGTAATATCATCCTTTATCGCACGTAACCCCTCATAGCAGACCCTACTAAAAAAATTTTTTGCCTCAAACCTGACTAGCCTCTAATTTCTAATATCTTGGCTCCCAGGTAAACTGTTGTCTTAACCCCCTTTCCAACTGTAACTTCCTGACTACGTGCCTGGTCATCGCAATCATGATCAGTGTTCTTATATGTAATATATAATATAAATTGGGATC
Organism: Gordionus sp. m RMFG-2023; assembly: GCF_954871325.1. NCBI lineage: Eukaryota > Metazoa > Nematomorpha > Gordioida > Chordodea > Parachordodidae > Gordionus > Gordionus sp. m RMFG-2023. The sequence goes on from NC_088775.1 coordinate 85,854,806, forward strand.
GTTCTTAAATCTTAACTCGAAATTTTTAATTTATGGGAATTTTGGCTTTATGCTTTCATCTTTCTGCGTTAATAGGTGGAATAAGATCGCTTAATTGAAACAAGAAAATTACTCAAAGTCAATAATTTCAAAGATATTATATCATATCTTCTGTAGCTTTTTATCCATTTAGTTAAACTGTAAAAAGAAAAAAAAAGATGGTTATATAATAAGGGTTATCCAACTTTTATATAAAACCAAAGAGATCCTTTTAAGAGTATGATTTTATATTATTTTATAAGGGTTAGTATAAATGTGTTAAATTGGCTTAAAGAATGAAATTTACATTTATACCTATAATCAATGAGTAATATATATTTTTTTAAAAGATGGATGTTGTGCCAATTTCAGATCATTTAATAAAATATAATAAATTCTTATAAACAGTTCTCTATATTTTAAAATTTATGAATTATTACAAAAAAAAAACACAAGCTTATAGAGGACGAGTATTACGGCCGTGCCGTAGATTGGTGGTCTCTAGGCGTGGTGATGTACGAAATGCTTTGCGGTCGGTTACCATTCCATCACCGCGATCACGAAAGGCTGTTTCAGATGATCGTAAGCCATCCGGTTAGGCTCCCAACGTCAACCCTTTCCGTTCCCGCTCGTTCTTTACTCTCTGGTTTGTTAGTCAAGGATCCGGAGAGGAGGTCTAGTCAAAATATTTTTCTTCTTCCTTTTTATTTGTTATTACAAACGATCCTCCGGGATTTACGGCTACTCGGTATACTCAGTAGCGGATAGATTCTATTCGGGATTTCAATTAAATATCTGGATCAATCAACGTTTAGCATTCTATTAGATTTTCACTCTTTCTGTTTCCATTATTTTTCCCTATCAAACCGTCCTTTACCATCGGGGCTAATAAGGAAGGGGGGGGGTGGAGGGGTAAGTTGCCAGCCTCCTTCTTGAATCCGCAAATTTATGCGCGATTTACTTAAAACGCTAAAATTATATCTAGACCTTCATAGATGGACTGCCAGAAATGACAAAGAGTTTTAACAAAGTCTGCGGGGTAACCATTCTTTGAGGAGGAGGGTTACGCCAATATTCAGAATATTTACCCGCTAAAGCTAAAATCTAGGTGTATATCTTATCATACTCAACGGAATTTTTTTTACTTGTTTCCTCTTTCCTTTATTTTTTTAAAAAAAATATTTTACTTTACGATTTTTGTGAGAATTTACTGACTTTTTAATTATTTATTTTCTCAAAAGATTTTGTTTATGCCAATTCTCTTATGAAATACCAAAATAATATTGGAGACGGACGGGACTAATCTAATAGAGGGCTCTCTATTGATTGTCAGATTTAATTGCCCATTACGCATAGAAAAAAATTCTATCGAGAAATTGTCATATTGCTACCATTTTACTTATTTCATAGAGAAATTTTTGATAAAAACCTCATTTATATATAATATATATATATCTTTAAATTTTTTTTAGCATGCTTTTTTGATTGGATTTTTTTTGTATAATAAAACCTAATATTATATTAAAGACCAATAAAATTAATTTATTTATCACGATGTTATTTATACACCACATCTTCTAATTAACTAAAACTATATTGCAAAAAACACCTGTTTTTTTAATCGTCCATTAATATTATATTACTTTATTTAATTTTAATAAATGCTAATTTTTGAAAATTATTTCATTTTCACATTATATTAATGCTTAATGCTGTAAAAGATGACTAGAAAACAATTAAAACTTTTCTAATCTTCCCAATTTAAATGTCTGTGAATTATGATTGACATTTGGTTTAAATACATAATTTAAATAACTCACGAGAAAATGTTATTAATGTGACATGCATTCATTATATTAAATTTCATCAGTTTTTTTTCTGAAATTGATTAAAAACTATTATTAAATTAGAAAAATTGAATTGACTAAAAAAAAATATTTTATAATTAAATTATATCAATCAAAAATTAATATTTGTCCGATATAAGTTTATTTTATATCTTTTTATAAATGTTAACACGATATTTTGGAAATGAAATCCAAAATCTTTCGACTTTATGAGCAAAATCTCTCTAGGCTTTCTTAATATCATTTTGGTTAAATTCTTACTAGTCATTTTTAAAAATCCACCCTTATCGCACTTTTTAACAACACTAGCTGTTAAGGCCTTGGGATTTAATGTGTAAGGTAGAAAAAGATGAGGTTAAAAATAGATTATCCGATGGAAACTCTTAAGGGTTAGGAATCCAGGCTGTAAGAAGGAAACCAAATATAGATTGAACTATGAATACTACTAAAAAAACGACTTCTAAAAAATTGAATCATTTACCAATCCTATTTTGTCTATATCGGGTTACGATTAAATTCATTATCTCTTATTTTTAAATCTTTGGTAATTGGCACCATAGAAAAAAAAATGGTCTAAATATAATGATTTGCTTTTTTAAAAAAAAATATTTATCGCTTATAATTTATAATGTGGTTTTTTTATTAACTGATATTAAACTTCTTCTCCGTTTAATGGCGATTTCCATGCTTATCCAGGATGGCCAGTTTTTCCTCTTATTTTGCTTTTCCATTTTTGACGGTCATGAGCATCAATACTTGTAAGATTTATTTTTCTGATTTTAAACGATTATACTATTTAATTAAAGATTGGGCGGTGGACCTGACGATGCCAAAGAGATTATGAGGCAAGCCTTTTTCGAGTCCATCAACTGGGAAGATTTAGTTGCCAAAAAGGTTAATTATTTTTTGATTTATATTTTTTATAAAGTTCTGTAAATCTTTTGATAGATTGGATAGATGATCTCAGCAACCCCGTATTGCCTGAGGAAGCACCTAACCCCACTTCTTTTTTTTACATTTATAAAATTTAGATAACCCCTCCTTTCAAGCCCTACCTAACGAGCGATACCGACACGCGTAATTTTGACACAAAATTTACTCGCTTACCAGTCACCATAACACCCCCTAATACCCCTCGTAGCGCGTCATCTAACTCGAAGAGCATGAATTCTTCGAATAGGTTCGACTTTTCCAATCAAACTAACAGTAATTTATATTTATTTAATTGTCTTCCTTTTCCCAACCAAATCATTTTTTAAAATCAACGAGAAAAATTTATTCTCAAAACTTTGAACAGCTTGTGGCTACCTTACGGAGACTTTATCATAATATTAATTATATAATTTGTATTATAATTTTTTTGAATAAATTAATGACAGAAATTATTTAAGTTTAAGCTATAAAGGTCAGCCAGGGCCAGTTTAGGCGACTTCACAATCCGAAAAATCTTCCGTAAACAGCTGCATTTACATCAAGAACAAGACCAATTTGACCGACAAAATAGTTCCATTTGATTTCTAAACTATCTGAATGCAGCTGATCACTTTTTTGAAAGTTTTTTTGTGGAGCGATCTGGACCTGTCCGGTTGACAGCCACTAGTCATTAAGGCATTCCCTATTCTCATGAAGCTTTAAGAACCTCCCTATATCCTATTATTAAAATTTTTGTAAATCAAAGTTAATTCGCCCTTTCAACAACCGTTAAATATGGCAAATCAAAATTTTCCTTTGCTGCAGCAACACCAAAACAATCAGTTACACTTTTCCCATTTTACCCTCGCCGGTTCCACTCTCTCGTCCATCAACGAAGACCCTGATAACGAACAACCTCATTTCACCAAATTTTCATATCAGGATGTAAGCGCCTTGGGAAGTTCTCATTCGTGCGAAAATATGGAACGGATTATGGACAGCTGAACCAAGAAAAAAGTTTTGTTTCAAGTTTTAAATGGTCTTATTTTTTATTTAGCAATTACTTAATAATACCTAGGACTGAATATTTATTCATTTTAAATATGTATCCATACAAATCAGGTGACACCATTTTGGTCTTCCTATTATAAGAAATTGTACATTTAACCTGCATTGCATGAACTATGTTAGAATGAAAAATTTTTTGCCAAACTAGATTTTTTTCTTTCTCTCGATACTATTGCTAATCTCTTGGCTCACTTTTTTTAAAAAAAATTCTAAATTTCTTAAAAGATGAACGGTATATGCGTATTATACACATGCAATTAAGGATAAAAATTTCAATATATATAATTTTATTTTAATACAACAAATATTAAATGTTTAAACATTTTAATTTTTATGAAAATCTATTAAACAATTATTCTTGTGTCTAAAACATAAATATACACCACATTTTTTTGCAAGATACTTTTGTTGTAAATAAGCATCCTGGCATTTTACATCTAACCTTCTTATCATTATATTTGGATCAATGAGCCGTTAGGTTTTTCCTAACCTCTTCATATGGTAAAGATTGGGCCGGTCCTTTTTTACATTTTTCCCGATAATCAGTTTGAATTGATTTTGTTTTTATATAATCTATTATAAATATCTAGATTTCAGTGAGACATATGAATCAGAAGAAGAAGAGAATATCAATAATGAAAAAGAAATGTTAGGAGAAAAATTGTTTAACAAATTTACCATTAATTATTCCAAAGTGGAGAGAATAAATTTCAAAGGTTGATAAATATAAAAAAACCTATGGATTATTATAATATATATCTCAATGAAATATTATCTCTTATTGTTTGTGATTCAAATTTATATGCCACTCAATGTTACCTCAATAGTCCAGAGATGAATTAGAGAAATTTATAGGAATCATTTTTTATATGTCTATCAAACTTCCACGTCTTTACTGAGCCACTAATACAAGACAAGCCAAGGTAGCAAATGTTATGACTCTCAATCGCTAGGAACAAATCATTCATTATAGATGGCCATGACCCACTTCATAAAATTAGACAGCTATTAACTTAACCAATAATGTACTTAAATCTTTATCTATGGGCGAAAATATTTGCGTGGCTGAGCTAATGATTTCTTACAAAGGGATCTGTTGGGAAGTTGATATCTGGAAGTCGATTACCTCTGATCGTGGCCTCGCAAAATAATCCTCTTTGAGCGAGTACGACATCCAAATTTGGGGAACAAAATCAGTTATAAAAAAATAATTTATGATTAATTTGTTGCGGTATTTAAGATTTTAAACGGAGCACAGCATTGCCACTTGCTCCAACATCAGGGAATCCTTTCGCTGGTAGTATTTTCCCAGAATATATTTTGAAATTGTGCAGGAGGCTATCATCTCCGCATAGTAAAAAGAGTTTATAGCCCCATTTTTTGAGCTTTTGAGGGTCCTTTGTAAGGAATAATTTGCTCATCCACGCAAATATTCGCCTAGTAGTTAATGATTTAAGTACATTATGTTAGGGTTAATAGCGGTCTAATTTATGAAGTGGATCATGGCCTTCAATTCCAAATGGAATCAATTTGTCATTATCATTAATATAAATGAATGATTTGTTCCCAGCGATTGAGTCATAACATCTGCCATCTTGGCTTGTTTTAATGACCCAGTAAAGACCTGCTCTTGGAAGTTTGAATTGACATATAAAAAATGATGCCTGGATAAATTCAAAGGTTTATTGGGGTTATATTGAGTGGCTTACAAATTTGACTCATAAATAATAAGAGGTAATATTTCATTTCCACTGGTTTTTTTTAGCTTTATCAACCTTTGGAATTTCTCCTTTCCACTTTAGAATAATTAACCGTAAATTTGTTAAACAATTTTTCCAAACCATTTTTCTCCTAACGGTTTCCTTTTCATTATTGATATTCTCTTCTTCTTTTGATTTATCTGTCTCATTGAAATCTAGATATTTATAAAATTATATAAGAGCATAAATTTTAAATTTATCTAAATCATTATTTTGTGTTGATAAAAACTCCTCATCAGACCTTTCACTTAAATTTAAATCATCACTATCGTTAGGTATGTTAGCACAATTCATAATTCTAAAAATATAAAACTCAAATAAAATACTTTGAACATTAATTTGTTTGATTATCTTTAAATTAAATATGGGGCAAACAGCCACTAAAATGATATGCCAAGCGGTCAGTTTGATTTACTTTTTAAAGGTATTGGATAAATAATTAAATGGTCTACGCTCATACACGGTTAGTCTGAAATCTCATTAATCTATACATTCTTTCTGGTTTTAAGTGAAAAATAGAGTTTAGGGGGGTTTTTTTAGATAAAATTTTTAATTTCACCTTGAAAGATTTTTTATGCATGAAAATTACAAAAGATTTACGTTTTAGAAAGATTTTGCCATTTTTTAGGCAAAATTTTATTAAAAATCTGTTCTTTCACAAAAAAATAGATAGATTTTTTGAAATGGTTGGAAAACGTTTTTTTTCTTCTGAAAAATAATTAAATTTTTTTTAAAAAAAAACATATTTTTTAAAAGGTTTTAATGGGAGGAGTAAAAGAAAATCATGTCCACAATTTCCGTTGAATTTATTTTTGTCAAAAGAGATGGAAAAACGATAAATTATTATTTAATATTTTTATAAATTTTTTGCATACACATAAAAATTAAAAAATAATTTAATTCGCAATATAAACAAAAGTTCCCGAGTCATATCTAGGTGGGTAAGGGGAATTATATTTGGTGTCAAATAACCTGTTTAAAATTTATAATGGCGCGAACTCAACGTTTATTATTATATATATTTTTTAAATTGAATTATTCTATTATATATTTTTGGATTTCATATTTTTAAAGTGTTTAATAGTAGAATGGGGATAAATTGGACCCGGTTAAGGATAAGATTTGGATGAAAAGTTGAAAGATTTAATAATAGTTCCAAATTAAGATATTTACATCATTATATTTATATATTATCTAAGAGATTATGAATTGTGATAAACTAGTACTATTTATTTATAACATTATAAAACCCTGAATTTTAATATAAGCATTAACCACAACAAAGATATCATTCTTCATATTTATATATATTCTATATTATAATGTAGTTTATACAGTGGCTTAATACACATTTGTTTTTGAATTGTTTCATTTATTATATTATACATATTTATAAAATATTAATGGGAGGGAAAAAAATGTACATTATAAAATATATATATTAGTTATTAATAAAATGTTCTTTTTAAAAAAATATATTTTGTTCGAGTGCGAAGATTCTTCCCAGGAAAATACCATGTCATTTCTTGTCTAAAATTGTCAACAATATGCCTCTTGATATTTCTTTAGCTAAAAAAATAATTAAAGCTTTTATAGCATTTTAAATTTATATGAATATCATTTTATATAAATACTAAATGTATTTCACCAACAACAATATCATTTATGGAAGTCCAGGAAAAATATACATATATCATATGGCCGGTAATCAGTGTTGGTAAAATACATAAAAACTTCTCTTGAAAAATAACGATCACTGCTTTTCGAAAAATATTAATAAAATAAAATGGCCCCCAAATTCTAGAGCGGTCCGGAGACCTTTTAGACCGAGCCCAGGTTTAGAAATGAAATCAATTTTCTATCCCCAACCTGAATCATTTAATTTGATTATTTTAAGGTTCGGGTATTTTTTTTAAAAAAAATATTTGGTCATTTCTAAATAATTTGTGGTTGTATTTTGTAAAAGGTTTTGAAAGGAAATTGAAAATATGGGAAGCCAGCTGATTAAATTTACTTTTACTGGCCCGGGTTTTTCATACTATTTTACAACCCAAGGTGCTACGTGTCCCTTAAAAATACGTTTTGAATTTTATTACTAAATAATCGAGTTTTTGACGATCAGATAATGGTACGACATGCTTATATGGAGTGCTCTCTAAACGAATTAATATTATTTATCTCGCACGCGTTTTCGACTACAAGTATTTTAGATCATTAGCTATAGTTGATTAAAATTATGAATCAAGTTTCAACTAAAATATAGGTACTTAAAAAATTTTAATTGTTTTTTTTTCTTTCTAATCTTTGTTACTTAATAGTTAGAAAAAGTAACCCGATACTTTAACAAATTCTGACCGTTTTATCATGTGTAATACGTTAAAACGTCTCTTTCTTTCTATTTTTTATATTAAAATACATACTCGTAAAGTTCTAATTTATTGGCAAAAATTTTAAATACCATTTAAAAAAAAGAAGATTAAATTAAGCATACTGGATCTGAGTCAAATAAAAATCGAAAAAAATGGCGGCATATTACTATTTTTTCTAAATATAATATTAAACAGCCCTGCACAATAAATTTAAAATTATTTATCAGCTGATCTGAGAATATATTTATTTTTTGAACAAGGCTCCAATCTCGGACCCGGTTTGATCAGTCTGCGCAAAGCTCTAATATTTTAAAGTAACAATAATGGTATATATATATTTTATTATATTTTTTTACATTCCTCGAGGCCTAATTTAAATGTGATATGTTGAATTTCTTTGATTTTTTTATTGAGATCATTTTGCGACATATTTCCTAATTCTATATAAAAAAAAATGTATATATTTTATATTATTATAAAAATCCAGAATTTTGAAACTGCCCAAAAATTTTGAGTTAAAAAAAATATATTTGAAGGTTTCACAGAATTAAATATCTTTTTTTTGTTAAAAGATCAAAAAAAATTGTGATTTCATCGGGAAAGATTACTTTTTATGCATAAAAATTACAAAATTTTTTCTACTTAAAAACGATTTTGTAATAAAGAAAAAAAGGTTCTGAAATATCAAGTAAAATTTGATTATAAAAACCCAGTTCGACGCCGCATTTACAGTTAACGCGAAACAAAAATACATCATATTTTGAAAACTTAGCCGCGAATTTGTGTTAACTGAATAGCTGGGTGACCCCTCATTCAAAGTTAGGGCGAATTCCTGGCGGAGAATACTAATATACAGCGTATTTTATAAAAGTCACAGCGAATTCGGGCTAACTATGAATGATTGGTGAGCCATTTTCTCAAAAAAAAAACATTTGTAGTATTTGTTTAAGGTTACTTTTGAAAATTATTTACTTGACTACTTAGATTGACAGTTACTTTGTACTAGAGTCTATACTTTTCTGGATCTAATAGATAATTATAAGGCAACCGTCAATCAACAATATTGCACATTGTTAGTTGGTCGGAATTAAATAATAATAACAATAAATTATATGATTATTATGGTATGTAAAAAAAAATATAATTTTTTTGATAATAAAAAGTTCATATTATTATTATTATTAAATTACAATTGTAAAAATTCTTAAAATTATTGGATAAAATTTGTTGAATTTTTCTTATGCGAGAAGCATTATTTTTTTGATTATATTGAAAAAATCATAATAAAAGATATTAGATTTAAAGTGAAAATTTTTAAGTATTAAACGAAAACTTGAGTGAGATAAAAAGACTATATAAGATACTTACTGATCCATATTTTTTTTATAGCTGATCTCGACTAAAAACTTTAGCGACTAACATTAATCGATAAGTCATTTTCGTGGATTTGCGTAAAAATTTTTCTCCTTTTATATATTTTTAATTTTAGGTGGATTTATTAATAAAATAAATAATTTTTAGTCTTAGTTGACTAATTTAGTGGCTAGTTTTTAGTCGAATTTTTCGATTATAACTATTAGTTAGTCGATTAACAATACTAAACTGAATGAAAAAAGGAGGACATTTCAAGGAAACCCGAAAAGTCGTTGAAGGATAACATACAATTTCTTGATTATTTTTGAAGATAATTGTCATAAAATCTTTTAGAAGACCTCAAGATAATTTAAATTTTATTTGTGATACAGGTCCGACGAGGTTTGAATCTGACCAAGTCTGAGACTGGCCAACCTGAGTGATCAGACTTGGTCTATGCATGATTCTACTTTATACATGATAATAAATTAAAAAAAATTTTAAATTGTATATGATCCAAATTATATGCTAGTATTTGAATTGTAGAATTTTTTTTTTAAAATAAAATAAAATAAGGTAAATTATTTTTTCAAAATTGGAATAGCTGGGGACACTATTTGCCTTATTTAGCAAAAATTACTATGTATTTTATTTAATAAAACAATTCAATTTGTGGTATCTTGTGAATGAGATATATAAATTAATAAATCTTGTATAAATGTCACATTTTTTCATACTTTCTTTCATTGTATATAATTTATGGTACCAAGAACTTATCTTTGGGGTGTGTATGGGGGTTAAAATTTCAGATTAATTAAGGACATCATTTTTGCTTCACATATGGCTGAATTTTCTCTGCAAGTGTGCTATCACTTCATTAGAGAAAAATACATAATAAATTTGTTCTTCATGTAGCCTGCCTATATAGAATATGTAACTTGCCAAAACAAACAAATTAAGAATTGCCAATGAGTGCAAAACACATTTCCTTATGTGTTTAACATAACCTTCATGGTTTATTCTATTTACAAAACATATGGTTGGTCAATATTAAGCTAACTAAATATAGCTAAAATCAGATTGGTCTCTTATAAAGCTATATTTGTACAGTTCTAAACAATAAATATTAATTGGTCATAAAATTTGGACTTGATTATTTATTTAACTAAATATTATTTTCAAAATTAGTTGTGAATCTAATAGACATGTTGTTGTCTCCCCCAATAAGTTACTAAAGCAATTACAGTAGCATTTCCTGCACTAACTTTTTTTTCTTGAAGTGCAACATTTTTTCCCCAAATTAAGATGACGAAGGGTATTTTTCTTGTTATAATAACATCATATTTAGATGATGCTGGTAATAATACTTATAAGAAAGTAATTTTCACAATTTATCCATACAGACTTCTCAGGTTATTTCTACTGAGTCATCACCATAATATCAATCAATCAAAATGATTTATTTATAGAGCCTATGAGAAAGAAATAATGCCAATTAGAATTGATTATCAAAAACTGGGGATTAATACCCAATTTAATCAAAATTTGATATTGGAATAAATTAAAAAAAATAAAGTATATGTGATTATATTTTGAGATAGACCAAAATTTTTAACAAAGATAATATAGTTATGATTCTTTTTAGTCAAAAAGTAGATATTTATTTAGTATTGTTAGTGCTCAATATATGACAACTTTTTAAAAAGAGTTAACTCAAAATTTTTGTCTAGCCTTGTCACTAATAGATGTCTTATACCATTGGCATTTATTAACAAAATTTATAATTTTACCAAAAAGTTTTAAACAAATTATACTTAAGGTAAAAAATAATTGCTAAACCTTGTATCATTTTAAAATCATCCATGTCCATTTCTTTTAATAGATTTGGAATATCATTTGCACTTTTGTCGTCGGATTCCTATAAATTTAGATTAATGTTTAAATTATTAAATATAATTAAAAAATTTGTTTAAACCAAAAATAATGTTATAATAATAATATATTTTGAAATTAAAATAAAGATCATTTTCACAGAATTTAATTAAAATGATATAAAAATACCAATTCCTATGAATTTCAAAGAATAAATTTATGTACTTGTAGATTCAAAAAATCAGACAATCCAGGAACTAAAGAGAATTGTTATTAAATAAACAGTGATCATTTTACCTGGATCAATTTGTATAGGAGATGTTCTAGTCAAATTTTCTAGAGTATGTAATGATAGTTGTGAAATACCTTTTAAATAATGACATACACAACAAAATATAAATTTAGATATAATTGTTATATTTTAATAGTTATTTGTGGAATGCCTTACACATAAAATTATGTAAATGATTCAAACCTTTTTCATTTTCCATGTTCCCCATTTCGTAAATTTTCTTTACCATATGTTTTAACAAATGGCTTTTAGTTAAAAGCAGGGCTGAACCAGAACCCTTCGAATTATCAATATTTTACTGAACCCAAACCTAAAACCCGAAGCCTTTTTTAAAATTAAGGTTGCAGGGTTCGATAGTAAATATCAAATTTTGACTTACTTTAAAATATATATTAAAAATAAAAAAAATATGTTTAATAAATATGTGCAGAAGCCAAAATTACGTGATAAAAGCGTTTTCGCCCTCTAGTTGTGGATACAACAGAGCTACGCTAGGTTTTCCTCAAAAATCCATCAAACTGGATAGTTAATTAAGGGGAGAAAAATGAGGAGCCCTTCACACGTTTGTGGGCAAGCCGCACGTACTTGTACGCGCAACAGTCCGAGAACTGTTACTTAAACGTCTATAGGCTAATAGACAAAAAGAAATGGGCAAAACAAAAGCCTATACCCAAGAACTGCAAAAATAATTTAATTACTTTAAGGGTGGGTGGTGGCTAATTTTAAGTTTAACATCTTTAATGATAGCCTTGATAGTTACTATCAATAATTGAGAATGTGTTCATATCAATTGAAATTAGAAATGAAGGTAAAAAGAAAAGGTAATTTATATTTATCACATTTTTGAATTATAATTTTGTGAGTAAGGAAAGGCTCTATGATATTCTTGCCTGGACGGTAGGCACAGATGTATTTCGTGAAAAGATTGTGTGATGTTTGTAGAATTTGTGTCTTAGGTAAGACCATAAAGACCTTAAACGCAATAGAGGTGAGAGCTATACCCCTTTATTCTCGAAAGTTGATGGGATTTGGGATCTTTGGAAAATTGCACATCGTTGATAGGTTCCAATCTTTAGGAGTTATCCCAGAAGACCATACCTTATTAAAAATAATGAGCAGAAAACGTGGTATCGCGTCTGATGCAGCTTTCAGTTGTTCCCCCGTTATATTGTCCGGTCCAGGAGCTTTGTGATTTTTCAGTTTCTTTAGGGCAGCAGATATCTCAGCCAGTGTAAAATGGGAGGCAGATTGAAAGGTAATATATTTTTCCGGAAAAACTATCGTGGGTTTTCTAGATTCAAAGACATTCATATAATAATCAGTCCATAGGGACATTTGATCATCCTGATCATATATAACTTTGTTGTTTTCTAACCGTATCGACGGTACTCTCTAAAAAAAAATTTGATTTGCAGAAATTATTGAGTTTGTTAAATAGTCTACCCCCTCTCATATCTTCATCAACCTCAAAGGCTTTCCTAGCTACAAAGATTCTTCTATCACTCCTTAAGGACCTCTGGATGGTTTTCCATAGTTCTCTATCAAAGTAATTTGTGCAGCGAAGCTCCTAAATCATCATTGAAGTTGTTATTGATATCCATTCATTCCTAATCGAAGCATTGTTATTTGTTAAGGCCTGCTCACTTCCTGAATATCTTCTTTAAACATTAACCAGCATTCTTCAACCATTTTAGATAGGGCTTGTCCTCAAATCTAATGACCTTTTCACACAAATTATGGTTAAACCTATCTCTAATTTCTGGTATTTGTAGATTTCTAAATATTTTGTCTACTAATTATATTTATCGGGAAGTTAAATATTATAAAAATATAAAATTCTTTAATATAAAAGTAAATATATTCTATTTGTTTATCTAGGCAAAAATTCTATAAAAGTTATGAAACAGATATAATAAATATAAAATGAAAATGTCTGTCATAAAAGTAAAAAATTTAATAGAATAAGATAAAATTTAATAGAATAAGATGAAATTTAATAAAATTTAATGGAATAAGATAAAATTTAATGGAATAAGATAAAGTATAATAGAAACATGGATGTTATAAGAGGGTAAAACTATACCTGAGCTGTAAGTTTTATAATGAATATAGCAAAGAAAGAAGTAAAATATAAAGATAGGTCTAGCTTCCAGAAAATTTATAAAAATAATAATAATTATTAAAATAAATTATATTAGAGATTCATAAATATTAAAATCAATTATTATTTGTTAAATCATCTATAATAAAAATTAAAATAATATAAAAATAAAGTTAAAATAAAAAGGCTACTAAATAAAATAAAATTAAAAGAAAGATATCATAAGTAAAGTATCATATCAATATTAAAAGAAAGCAACTTGTGACTAAAATTAAGGAATCATCATAAAAAGAAAGCAACTTGTGACTGAAATTAAGGAAATCCTCATCATAAAAAGAAAGCAACTTGTGACTGAAATTAAGGAAATCTAGGTAATTTTGTCCAACCTCTAGTTTCATCTAGTATTGATATAAAGGATACAACTCATTGTCATAATTCAGTTGTCTTTACATATTGAAATTATTTAGTGGTTTGGCAGTAATAATGAAATTCTTAAAATTTTAATGAGTTTGTATCTAAAATATAAAATAAAATCATCAAAACAAATAACCTCCATGCTATCAATGTCAGGGGAACTTTTATCCGTTATCTGAATAACAGGTCCGAATGCTATTTAGGTCTCTTCCTTTCAAAAAAATTCTTCTCATAATTTTCATTTTCAACACACGTAAATCCCATTTAAAAATTTCAAATATCCTATTCTCTTTAACTAGATCGTATCATATCATACATTGGACCGGAAATCTCTATGATTCTGTATAAATAATCGTTCATTATAATATATGTGTCCGAAGCCAAAATTAAGTTTAAAAAAAAACTGATATTTTTTTTAACTTGCCGAACCTGGTTCACAAATATTTCACTGAATCAAAACCTAAACTAAATTTTTTTAAAAAAATAGGGTTCAAATCCTGGATAAACGGAAACTTTGGGTCAGAAAAATATCGCCTAAACTACGAGATCTAATAAATGTCTTGTTCTTTGCGCCATCTATGAGAAAAATCTTCAAAAACTATTGAGTTAGCCATTCTCAAAAATTAGATCTCGATTTAGTTAGATTATAAAAAATGGCTTGATATTTTTTTGACAAAAAACCTTGAGATTTGGCAGATTGAGGTTCAAATATTTCTGCTATTTATTAGCAAAATCTCTGGCAGGAGAGGAGGGGAGGATTGACAATTATTCTTTTTTAGCGGCATCATATTTATGGGTTTTTCGCCCCCAACCCTCTATTTGTTGCAATTTAAATTCTTATTCAAACATTTAAAAGAATTTAGGCTATTCCTTTCTTATAGTGTTATTAAATTGGCTAGTTCCTAACAGAAGAAAAAATTTACAAGTCTCAAGAGACGATGTATATATTTTTAAAGATTGAGATATCAATTAAGTTTAAACATTACTGAAGCTAAGATAATATAGGCCTAAGAATTAAATTTAATTCTTTTAGAGTTGATTCTTTATCTGCTAAAGTGACTCTATTTCATCACTATATGATGTTGGTAAATCTTACTTTATATTTTAAATAAGGGAGAAGCAAAATTGACTTATAAAAATTTCTATAAATAATATATATTATTTTTAAAAAAAACTTTCTGTTTTTCAATCTTTATGTTACTATAAAAAAATATATGAAAAAGAATTTTGAATATCAAAAAATTTTAATATGTTATATGGAAGAGAGTGGGGTAGGTGAATTGGCTAAGCTCTTCTCAAAATTTATAAGTGGTGGGGGTTATCTCCCAGCCCACATCGCAATACATTAATGGTGATAAGAAAGTTTTATCACAATATTGGATGATAATTGCTAATATTATTTAATGGTGCAAAATCAATCTATTTGAGCCGATTTTTCAAAACGGCAAACTCAGTATTAATCCAGAAAAATATTACACAAGCCCGAAGATTTTGCTATAAACGGCACAAAGGTTTGTATATTTATTAAAAAAATCTTGAAACATATGCAATATATTTCTGGATAAAATATTGACTTATTTGTTTTAATTAATAGGCTCAAATGGAGCGATTTTATATTACTACTGAAGATCACAATGATGGGTTTATCTCCATCAAAAAATTTCCTTAAAAATTTCTAAGATTAATATCTCCAGCTTACACTTTCCCCTCTCGAGATTCTTAATATTTTAAAAGATTATTTATTTAATCCTTTTTCTATCACTTTTTTTGAAGTTAATTATTTAAGTTAAAATCTTATACCTCACATATACATTTATATTATAAATTTTTTTTAGTATACATTCAACATCTTATATTAACAAATAATTGTAACTAATTCTATAAGATCATAATCGAAAATAATAAAAATTCATTTTATGATAATTACATATTTTCCTAGTTCTTATAACCACATTCATTTTGCACGCCATATTTGTCAATTTTCTTAAATCGTTTGTACAGGTATAAATTTTAATATTATATATATATTACCATCTTTTTCATAATCTCTTTTTTTTCATATTTATTTTAGCTAGCCCTTTTTTTTGACTTTTTTTTGACTTTTTTGCGAGAAATACTTATGGCTGATTCAAATAAAACAAATCTTATTATTAATTATCTACCACAATCGATGACAGATGCACAATTTCATAATTTGTTTGAAAGTATTGGACCGACGGTATCTTGTCGAATTATTAGAGATAAAAACACAGGATATAGTTTTGGCTTTGGCTTCGTTGAATACAAAGATCAAAAGCATGCAAGCTTAGCTATAAGCACCCTAAATGGATATAAGATGCAGCATAAAACTTTAAAAGTCTCACATTCAAGACCTGGTGGAGATAAAATTAAAAATACTAATCTATATGTTGCTAATTTGCCCAAAGATATTGATGAGACCAAGTTAGACAATATTTTTAAAGCTTTTGGTACTGTTATACAAAGCAGAATATTAAAAGATTCATTAGGATTATCAAGAGGTATTGGATTTATTCGATATAATTACCAAGATGAGGCTCAATTGGCTATTGAAACTCTAAGTGGAAAGACATTGCCTGGCACTAATCAGGTTATCACTATAAAAATTTCATCGGATAATGACAAAAAGCAAAAGGATATTATTCAAAAATATTCCAAGGTTAAATCTGTAAACATCTTTGATCCAAACCAACCCAAATCACTCATGGATCTAGAGTCTGCCACTGCAATTTTATCAAAAAATCCATTAGCTGCTGCTAATTTGGTAGCGGAAACTCCGTATGGAGCTATGATGGGTATGGGTACCTTCAATGATAATGCTTATTCAAGAATGAAACAATACAATCAAGGGTATTCTAATAATAATAATAGCAGAAATATGAATGGTAATAGTAATTCAAATCAATTTACATATGGTATGACATCGTATTATGATATCATGAATATGCCATATAACAAAAATTATAATGATGGAATGAATCAACCACACCATGGCCAGCATCCTAATCAGCATAAAAATTCCATGAATATGATGTCAATGATGATGGGTGGTAATGATAATGATGTGAACAACTCAAATTATGGTCCTAATAATATGTCCGGAAATAATCCAATGAGTAATAATTATTATGGTGGAGCAGCAGGACCTAATAATCCTAATAGAAATGTTAATTCATTGATTACATTAACTGGTAATCCAAATGCTCATAAACATCAGTTGTATGATCCTGAACTTAACAATGTTAATATGCCCATGAAACCAAATCAAAATTATCACAATGCGCCTGGCATTTATAATAATAATAATAATTCGTCAGGAAATTATGGTGGCAACACTGATACTAATGTTGGAAAATTACTTTTTGTTTATAATATTGGTAGTGATACGACGGAAAAGGAGTTGATTAATTTATTTTGGCCTTATGGTACAGTGATTAAAGTGGATATTCCTAAGGACACAAAGAATGCAGCAGCAAATAAAGGCTTTGCTTTTGTTGCAATGTCTAATATAGATGAGGCTAATCTAGCTATTCAATATCTTAACAATTTTACTTTTAAAGAAAAACCTTTACAAGTTTCAATCAAGAAGGACTAATTATTTTAAAAAAAATAAAAGTGAATGAAAATTTGTTCAATGAATTATTTTTCTGTAAATACTTTTTATTCTTAATTTTGTATATAAAATATTTGGCATATTATATATGTTAATATAATAAATAAATTGTTATAAATATAATTTTAATAAAATATTAATAAATTTATTTTTGTGATAGTAAGTTTAAAATAAATTTAATTAGTTGTGACTTTTTGTTATGTCTATCACTAATGTATATTTTTTAGGCAAATGTTTTTTAGGCTAAGGCCATCCAGCTTGTGTTGTTAAATGGCCTGATTTTTATTTTTGCCAAAATAATATTATGTAAGTCTGGAGATTTAGCTTATAGATGGCAGAAAGGTTTGGGCCTCTATTTGCAAAATGGCTAAAATCCAAGCCATTTTTAAAAATTGACCCAAATCGAGCTATTTATCAACTCTACATACAATTGAATGTTTAGTAAAAAAAATTATTCTATTACATTAAAATATGCAAATTATTCAGAATTAATATTAGGCAACAATAAAAAAATTTTTAATGTCAACAAATATCAAAATTTTCTGAAATTATATTTTGCAAAAGCTTGATTTTTAATTTTTTTACAATCTTATAATCGTATACCACTGGTATGGTAACCTTATAAATATCTAATTAGATGGCCCAGAAAATTAAAGAGTGCTTGTATTCTGAGTTTTTTTCAGGAATGTCTTAGATATCTGTTATGAGTAAGCTTTTAACCCACATCATGTTCACCTACCCATTTCTCTTGACAGGTTAAAAAAAATTTACATAATAAATTTTAAATGGCCACTACTTGATATATTTTTAAATTTACATCATTATCAAATGAAAAAATATCACCATCTTGTAGAGCTTATCTTTTTCATTAAAAGAATGTTGTTTTTTTTGGAAAAAATGCAGTTTTATTTTAAGTCTCATGTTCTTCTTTGAATTTTTGTATGATCTTTAATATAATAAATTGATCTCTATTCAATTTCATATTTGTTTGGTCACTAGTCATTACATTTAACATAATATTTTTTGTATCTCCTCACTTGCACCTTTTATTTATCATGTCTGCTTTCTTTTTTTAATTTTCTTTTAATAACTCATCAGTCATCAGAATACTCTCAATAAATTTTGTTATATTTTAAAAAATATCTAATTATTTAAAAGCAAGATTTTACAGTAAATTAATCAAAATGGGCAATATTTATATAATATAGAAACACACTCTTCTGAGCAGTATTTTTATATCAAACAAATAATTTGGGCAGTATTTATAAAATATTGAGCAGTAAAAAAATAAATAAAATTGAGTTGTAACCTAAAATTGTCCAGTATTTGTTAGATAGTTGTTCAATATTTTATAAATCTATTATAAGCTATCAAGTATATTTTATAAATCATCAATCTCTATTAATAAGCTAAAAGTGGTCCTCTTTACATTTGAATTTTTTTTTATATGAATTTGTATTTTAATTCAAATATTATAAAATTAAATTGGTGATTAAAAGAAATACGACTATTATATAATATAAAATTTTTGTTAACTAAATATCACTATTTTTAGCTGGTTAAACCAAGTTTTTAGCCAAAATTATCATTCTGGCCTCTGGTTTTTTTTAAAAAAAATATAACAGCTTAAATTTGAAAGAAACTAATATAAATTGAAACATCTTATTGTTAACAAAATTTTTTCAGCATATAGCTATAGATTGAGCTGAATTAGCCAACATTTAGCCATTACCTA
This sequence comes from Gordionus sp. m RMFG-2023, assembly GCF_954871325.1. Taxonomy (NCBI): domain Eukaryota; kingdom Metazoa; phylum Nematomorpha; class Gordioida; order Chordodea; family Parachordodidae; genus Gordionus; species Gordionus sp. m RMFG-2023. Next base: position 85,874,178 of record NC_088775.1, read on the forward strand.
ACTATTAAATACACATATTTTAGTAACATATTATATAGAAATTAACATCAAATAGGAAAAAAAAATAATTTAAAATATCAAAAGTGAGATGTGTTATGGAATTTCAGTAAATCAGAGAAATGGGAAAAAATGTTATTAGTATTGGATATCACCAATGCCCAGCCGCTGTAACATCTTATTTTTTTTTTGTTGAGATCAAGAAAATTCACAGGCTGTGCAAAATTTGTAAATTATTTTTAGTATATAGGGTGAATTCCTTGACAAATCAACATGAACTTCAACCTGAGCCCCTTAGATTTTTCTATAATTTTTTACTAGAGCTTGCATATGTTCTAAGAAAATTTTTTTTTAGCTTCCTACTCCAAACAGCGGCTGAGATATGGGACTCTAAATGTCAAAAAAAATAGGGCATTTTGGGCAAAATGTTCTTTAATTTTAAATATCTTTGAATATGATTAAGCTAGACACTTCATCTAAATTAGCCTAATGAAAAGTATATAATGTTGAGAAATTTTAAATGTCTAAAACCGGAAATGGTCATAAAATCAAACTGGTTATTTTTTATGAATAGCTACAGAATTAATAAATGTGAAAAAATTTTAAGTTGGGTCGAGCATTTAGGAAATATGGCATTTTAATCATTAGTCAATTGTAAAAATTTGTAATAAATATTTGAAAAATCATTAATTGAGATATATCAAAGCTAAAATCTTTAAAATATTTTATCTATTTAAATTAGAGACCCGCAATGGTACCATTTGTTTAACTCAACATGAATTTTTTAAAATATTTAATTTATATATATAATAATGGAAGTTTAAAATATTCGGCCGGGCCCAGTGTTTCTAAAACAAAATTTCTAGGTCTGGTCTGGCCTGGATTAAAAAGCACTTTTTAGGCCTGGCCTGACCTCATTTATATCCAAAGATATTTAAAATGAAGGGGTTTTTTTTTAGTTATAATATATGCAAACTATTAAAACTTTTAAAATAATCTGATGGGGGTCGGGTTGAAAATCATGTTTTTTTTTGTTGATTTAGCATGGAATTCACTATTACATTTGATGAATTCTGATATTTAATAGAAATAACTAATATTTTTTAAATTTAAAGCCACTCCCCAACATTATAAATTAATTGTTTATTTTGGGGTTCAACAAAATAAATTTTGGTTTAGGCCTTATTAAAAAAATTTTATAAACCTGGTGGACAAATTAAGAGAAAAATTAAAACTAGGCAAAAACCAAGTTTCGACCTGTCAGACTGACCTTGAGAATTTTGCCATTGCAGACCTCTAATCTGTATAATTAAAACTCAATGATATTTTATATTTTTACAAAAATAATTTTGGATTTTCACTTATATTTTTTTATAAAATGCTTTTTATCTAAAAATTTTGAATTTCTTTCTTTTAACTTTTATACTAATTTTTCTTTCTACCCACTTAATTTTTATTGATATTAACACAATCTGGTATTTACAAATTTATTATTCTTTCAAAAAAATTTCTCCTTTAAAAAAATAATATTTTTAAGAAAATTTAGCGTGAACTTTTATAATAAATTTTTTTTATCATAAGGAAGCAACATAAAATCTCAAAATATTCAGAAATTTCCAGCATCCATTTTTTTCACACCAATCATTTTGATCATCTTTTGTTAAATATGTTCTAGCATTCTTCAAAAAATCTAGGCTCTCGAATCAGTAAACTCACAGAAGAACCTCGAGCAGGGTTTTTCTTTTGACATAGACTGGCTGTAGATACCCTTGAACCGATCTACATTACTTTTCTAGATACTTTTCACACCGTATTTCTCTCTCGCTTTGTACCATATTTATTCTTTATATATGTTGTATATAATATATATAGTATGTTTATTTAATTAACAATAAAAAGTTTATATACCAATTTAAAAAAATATAATATTAGCTTTGTGATATAAATGTTTATTTTACTGTTCTGCGGCTATATACGATAGGCCTAATTATTTTTCATGTTATATAAGCAAACGTAAAAATTATAATTGTTGACATAATTATATATTATTATTATTATTCACTCGTTTCACTGATAATCTAACCAAAATAAAACACTACTGATTCTTAATTCTGAGCTAAAATTCCTACAATCACTTAATACCAGCAAATGCGAACTTTGCTCTCCATCCATATCATCTCCCAAAAGAGAATTTCCTCTCATTAATATAACAGATCCCAACTCACAAACTTAGGAGTACCCATTTGTGGAACTAGCAGTTTGCTCCTTCTTAGGCAATTTTATAAGAACAATGCAGGACCTAAAGCCATTACTTCTATTGCACCTATTCATCATTAATTTTTCCTAGTAAAAAATTTCCTTTATGTTGTAATATTCTAATCTACTTTTAAACAAAATCAAGAAAAACGAAGTAATATGCAAATCTACTTTTAAACAGAAAAACGAAAGAAATGTCTGATGCAAATTATTATATTATTTAAGTTCAGACGATGTAAATGAATATTATAGAAAAGGATATATAATTGAGGATATTTTTACTGGTTACGTTTTTATGATTTTTCGCACATAAATTTTAATATTTTACTTTAATTTTTCTTATATTATTTTAATTTCTTTCTTAATTTTTTCTCTTATAATTTTTACTTTTATTTGATAATTAGTATTAAAGGTTATGAATAAAACTTTAAAATCTTAGATTATAGAATACAACAATTTATTTCTCACTCTAATATTCCCTTCCACTTAGATTCCCACCTTCTGCTAAAGACCAAATTTCTTTCGATTTCGGCTTTGATCTTGTATCTCTTCCAAATCTATTTTTCTTAGTCGGGCATGTATCCGATTACTGCTTTATTTCCTTAGCCAACATAAATCACAGGTAGATTCTGTCTCTTGCCTTCGTCTGGTATTGATTAGCTCTTTATCTCTGTAAGCACTGACAAACCTGATTAACGCATGTTTATAAACGATCCACGATTGCTAGTCAACGATTATCGATACCCCGTCTTCAATTCTCCTGGTAAATTATTCTAGTCTTTACTAATGATAAGTGCATTATCTCGGTAAACGAAGGGCGATGCTTCATCTGTGATTAACGACTGTTTTCACGAATTCTTGTTTCTAAGATCATCGATTTTGTATACTATACTAAAGTTTTGATAAGCAATTGGCTATAATTTGTCAACGATTAGCGATTGCTTCCTGGTTTTGACCCCTTGTTCTACCCAGTCGCTTGTCAAGATATCGACTTTGTCCTAAGATCTCTTATACGTTAATGATTTCTTGTATCTTTTGATCCAAAATAAAAATTCGATCTCTAAACGAGCTCGATTGCGGCAAGAATTTTCTAATGACGTAGCCGTTTCTCTTCTTGAAGATTTGGTTAATCAACAACCTTATATTTTTCTAAATATTATCAACTTAAGTAACAGTTAAACGTATATCTTTAATAAAAATTATAACTAATTCCTTTTACCTAAAACGATCACTTGTACGTATAACGATCTCTTGTGAAGAGTTCCTTTTTAAACGACTAATTCTATTTTTCGAATTACGACCATTGATATTGATACCATTGTTACATTGTTCTCATTCTTTGTCTTAGTGTCGATAGTCATTTCTACATCCCCTTCCCCCTTTATTTAGAATTTCTTTTCTGAGTTAATTAGACTGAATATGCCCAAAAATGTTTCGGCATTAATATTAGAGTGAGAAAATCAATTGTTGTATTCGATAAAATAATTTAAGATTTTAAAGTTTTATTCATAACCATAAATACTAATTATCAAATAAAAGTAAAAATTATAAGAGAAACAATTAAGAAAGAAATTAAAATAATATAAGAAAAATTATAAGTAAGATTAAAATTTACGTGCGAAAAATCATAAAAACGTAACCAGTAAAAATATCCTCAATTATATATCCTTTTCTATAATATTCATTTGCATCGTCTGAACTAAAATAATATAATAATTTGCATCAGACACATTATATACCTAAAAATCCTTCCTGCATCAGATCTACCTCAATCTTCATACATCTAGATCTATTATTCTCTATTGAAAACACTGTTTAAAACAATTTTTGAACATCAAACTATCTCCCTAATCATTAATGCAAGCTTCCCTTCCTACCAAAACCGGGGATATCTGAATTCGATCATAATTTCTTATCACTTGCAGCTTTCATTTCTTCTCTCCTCTCATCCAATAAGTAAATAAACAAATTAACATACTTAACAAACCAAGATATCCAAACAGCTTTGACCATATACAATATATTTCCCAACACATTTCGCCCAATAAGCCTACTCCTAAATATGTTCCATTGTTTTTCTCCTTTCGAACACGTAATCAGAAGAACCTATTTATTTTCATTTTATCAAAATTCACAATGGGTACGAATGGCTCGATGCCATCCACAGTCAAAACTTAGATACATACCTCTCTCCTGAAGAGCTAAGGATATCATTAGGATTCCGTCTTAACAGCAATATCGTCACACAACACATATGCGCCCTCTACAAAACTCAGGTTGACAGTAAAGATCATCACTCCTTACATTGTAAATTTTATAATGGTAGGCACTCCCGTTACCGGACAATTAACAACTAATGGAACGGAAAAAAAAATTCATTATTTTTATTCTTTCAAACATTATTAACTTGCATATTTATTTACAAACAGCTTCTAACTTTGTCTGTTTTTCTTCTACTTATAGAATAGTATAAGCTTACATATACATGGCCATAATAATTAATATAAAATAATAATTTTTTTAAAAATTATACATTTAGGCGGGATAAAAAAAAACAAATTCTATATTAAAATAAATGAAAAAATATAAAAAATGAATCAGACTTAGCAAAAAAGTAAAATATTATTCAAATTTCAAATAAGAATTATAAATTAAAATTAGTGATCTGCGGGCCCAATGCTATATAATAATACCTAGACTGATGATGCATTCATTAAGAGTGTACATCAATAAAAACAGCTGGGGAGGCCATTTTGATTATCCATATCATTATTAAAAAATTTTAACTAGAGGCCAGTTTATTTCTATGTCTGACGCTAACTTTATTAAAGAATTGCCTGATCAGCGAGATAATAAGGAAGCAAGTTATCAATTTAATAAAAGTTTTTAACATGAGAATAATTACTATACAGGGTTACCAAAAGGGCGGGGATTTGCATTTAACGACACTTTCAGTTTTAGGTATTATTATATGTCATTGATCGCGCCCTAATTTATCAACCCCTTGCCGGCCGGAAATTTAAAAAAAAATTTGTCCTGCATAGCCCGATCCCGTACAAATTTTTTTATTTTACTTGTTCCTAAAAGCCCGACCCAAAATAAAAATTCTTTGTCCGCCCGGCCCGAATTTATTTATTTTTTTTATGGTAAAAAAAAAATATTCTACAGATACAAAGAATATTAGCGCCTTGTTTTTTTTACAAGAATTAAATATATCAATTTATTTGACAAAATGTAATGTGATATTAGCGATTAAAAATTATTTATGCCCTAACCGAAATTATCTTTTAAAAATAGGGATCGGGCCTGGGGTATTGTAGAGTTTTTTTTAAAATATATTTACTTGTAGTTATAAAATAGACACGTGAGCCACCTAAAAGTTTTGGAACAAATTCAGCTAACCCACTAATGTTGCTCATCGAGCTAGCTTTATGAAATCTTATTTCTTTTAATTAAAAATGGCGATGGCACACTATTTCTACATAGTTTTAAAATGTTTTAATCACAAATATAAATTCATAAGCCGGCTTTGTGGCGATTTTTCGACTCAAAAACTGGCTGAGTCAAAAGCTAAGCTGGATTGGCTCAGTCGTTTAACAACACGAATCTTACATAATAATAATTTTTATTACATCACATAAAAAAAATTATCGAAACAAAAAAATAAAATAATATATATTTCTTAGAATAAAAGATATCTTCATTATATATATTTAACAATTAATTCCAAGAAAATAGAAAATGATACTTCGATTAATGATCTCTGCATAGGGTCTATTAATGTAATTATACTAAATGTAAATAAAATAAAAAACTATAATTTATTAATATTTAATCCGCAAGGTAGCGTTTATCGCTATTTTTATATTAAAAATTAAATAATATTGAAATCTAATAAATTTTGGGTCAATTTTGAAAAGGTAGAACATTTATAGTAATTATCAATTATATTTTCATACCAAAAAAAATCTTAAAATTTAACTAGAATTAATTAAAATATTGAATTTATTTTGCTGGTAATATGGTAATCAAAATAATAGAGAGAAAAAATGTTTAACAAATGAATATATACCGGAAAAAAAATAATACTTACTAGAGGTGGGCGCGGCCCGTGAAATTACGCGTGACCCATCGTGTCACGGTGGGTCACGGCGTGAGTGTGAATAAATTTTAAATTCCAAGGCGTGGCGGGCCTTCCCAAAATTTTCCCTGGGCGTGATAGGGCGTGAACATAAATTTCCCGTGAATCACGGAAATTTTATTATAATTGTTTTTTTATAAATATAAATTTGCAATTATATAATTATATTATATATTTTCTTATTTAATTTAGTTCTTTTTTAAAAAAAAATAATTTATGAAAACTAAAAATCTTCCGCATTTTATAAACAACATCCGGTAACATTTCGTTAGTTCTATTTTCTTTTATGTTTAAGTGTTTTTTATCGCGAGACTTTGTGCTACATTTTGCTTAAATTTTTTACAGAAAAGTCAGTTATATTTTATTTGTAAAGATCTTCAATCTTTAAATGCATCAGAAAGTGAAGGATTTTACAAGCTAGGCCAAAAGATAAAAACAAAATATAAAAGTTGTGAACCGAAAAACTCTCATGGATACTATAGGTCCAAATATACCATGAAATAAAATTTAAGCCTTAAAGCATGATCAATAATAATTACTTTTCCATAATAACTGATATTTGGACGGATGACTATAAAAATATAAGTTTTTTAACCATTACAGTACATATTATCATTAAGGATTTTAAATTAAAAACATTTGTTTTGGCCACAAGGACAATGGATGAAAAAAAAGTCAATATTAAAAGTGTAGTCAATTCAATTTTAGGAGAATATACAGAAGTAGAAAATTACTTAAATAAATGTATAGTTGTGAGTGATAACGGAGCAAATCTTATAAGTGCATTCAATGGACAAAACGCTAGCATGTATATGCCATATACTAAATAATATTATGCATTATATTTTTAATTGTTTAACTGAAATAGCCTTAAACATAAATGGGGTAAAAAATAGTACAATATTTCAAACAATCTACAGCTAGCAAACTAAGTCCATACCCTTAAACAAGATTTAATAACGAGATGGAACTCTGTATTTATCATGATGTAGAGTTTTAAAATCATAGAGCAGACTCTCGTCCCACAATAAATGAAGTTTGTCTATGGAAACAAAAATTAGTAAAATTTTGTTAACCTTCTGAACGTGATACAATAATAATCAAAACCTTAAAATACAGAACAAAATTTCTTTTAAAAGGTTATTATGCAGCCACTACATAAGGTAGGCTTAATTCTAGATCCGAATTTCAAAAGACTTAAGTTTTTAATAAAAGAAGAAAAGGATGATATATATAAAACCATCTTAAAAATGCTAAATGATATAAAATTATATGATATGCATAAGTCGATGCCAACTATCATTTATAACTTTCCTAACTTATCCTAAACTCATAAAAAACATTATATTCTAAATGATCAATACCAACTATCATTTATAACTTTCCTAATTTATCCTACACTCATAAAAGACCGTATATTCTAAATGAAAAATTTAAAGAATTTCTAGATGATTCTGATGAAGCATCAACATCACCGATGAAAGCTGTGAGGGTGAACTTAAAAGATTCATATAAGTTAAATAACAAGACAATATTTTGAAGTTTTGGAAGCAGGAATATTCATTTCCTTTTTTGAGAAAATTATCGAGTAAAATTTTGTCAGCTGCAAGTTCGGCTTCTAGTGAAAGGTTATTTTCTGTAGCAAATCTCTTATTAGAGGAAAGACGTACACAATTGAAATAAAAAAAGATGAACATTCTTCTTTTTCTTAATAAATTCGATTTATAGATTGTATTTATTTTTTGTTAATGAATTCAAAAAATAAGATTATAGTAATAGTTTTAAAAAATTTAAAAACACCGTGAATTTTTGGGTGATGGGCGTGAATCAGAATATTGCTTTTCGTGAGCGGGCGGGTCGGGTCAAAAATTTTTTAGTGGTAAGCGTGAATGGGCGTGGATTTTTTTTATTGCTACCGTGAGCGGGTGAGCCGTGAATAAAAAATTAAGCCCACGCCCACCTCTAATACTTACTAACAGATCTAAAAGCACTAAAAATACAGAAAATTTTATACATAAGAATTGACATTTTATTTATACTTGTAAAAATCAATAACAATTTGTTATTATACCGAATATCTACTTTAAAAAATAATGAAATAATGGAGAAATAAAACAACCAAAAGGATCGATGGAAACTGGGCAGATTTAGGGGCACGTTGAATAATGGCATTGCTCTTATCATGTCTAGGGATACACCTTCTGCATGAATGGCAGTGCAAGTCTATACCGCTCTCGAGTCCTTATAACATCATTGTAATCGGAACAAGAGGTTGGGTAATTGAGTTAAGGCGAATATCAATGGCATGTGTGTAAGCTCATTTTTACGAGCAATTGAAGATTAAGAGAAAGGATAGCTTAAAGGAATTAGTGCCCCGAGCTATTTAGCAGTGAAGGAAAGAGCGACGCAGCAGGCAACGCTCGGGGTTCTTTGCAAGTGGAAAATAAAAAGATTTCCATTGAAAGTTTCTAGTTATTTTTTATAATTTGTAATCATTTCATACCTTGATTTTTAAGTTTACTATAAAAGGAAATGTAATTATGATTACTCTAGAAAATCACGATTACGTGAAATAATTAAATACCGTTTGAATAGGAATTTGTAGTTATAACTAAATACAAAATTTTTTCTAATAGTAACTAGGAATTCATTACGATTTTTGAGTAATTATGCCCAACTCTGTGAAGCGCAAATCTGTTTTTATCACTGAAAATTATTTTGAATCATATCCTTTCCTTTATTTGAGTCTTTTTTGCTTTTGTTGACATACCAAGCAAAAGCTTTTATTTACATCAAAAATGGCAGAATTTTACGAAGTTTAAAATAAAAAATATTTATATGTAGACCTGTGCGCCGGTCGGCCTGGTTACACCGAAAACGCCGCCTTTTAAGAAAATCACGCCGGCTCAGAAATTTCTTTCTACCTTTTTATTCTAATAATTGGTCAACATCACTCTTGTAATTTTTTTAATGTCAATCAGGATTTTGATGAATTTTTATTTTCTACTATTTTAAAATCTTAATTATATTGACGTCATTAGAATTCAATCAATCAAAAATCTAAAATTCCAAAAGTTACCATAATTTTACATATTTTTAAAATGGATGCATCTACTTTAATAATTTAAATAATTTTAGTATCCTAACTCTGGATAATAAAAAATCCATAGTCTGGAAATTTTTTGCAAATGAATTAGAGAAATTATTACTGCTCTAAGATATAAAACTGCAGAGGTTGAATTTGAATTCGAGGAATATCAAAGAAAATGCCTAAGTACAATAGATTTAACATGAAACATGTTAGATCTTGACAGCATTGATCCATACCCTGTTACCTGGTTTCAAATTGGCAATTCCAATGATAATAATAACAATAATTCCACGCATATGAAAACCTTAAAATTAAATATCCCAACACGTTGGCATTGTATATTAATTATGCTAGAAAGCATATCTGGATTAAATAAGAATTTAATTAATAATGTTTTGAAAAGAATTGGGAAGCACTTTCTCAAATTATGAATCTGATCTGGTAGAAGAACTATTAGCATTTCTTTCAAAATTTAAAAAAACTGTCGAATTTCTTTCTGTACTAAAAGGGCCTACTTTAAACTTGGCGTTACTTTTTAGAAGTGAAATTGAAACACATTTAATAGTAAATGATATTGATAGTTCTGAAATTATTTCACTTAAGGAAAATATGCTAATAAAACTTGCGTTACGATCTCCGGTTTGTAATCTGCAAGTAATATTATATAAGTATATTCTTTTATTTTTTATTTAAAATTATCTAGGTATTGGCTTCTCTTTTAGATCCAAGATTTTAAAAATTGACAATTGTGTCTAAGTATTTAATAGAGCAAAATTGCTCAGCTTCAGAATTTATAATAAAACATCTTAAACTTATAGAGAATGATGATAATCAGGTAGTAAATATAGCTAATGAGGATGAATTACTAAATTCAAGTTATTTGACAAAATTGGCAAATAAACATTCAACAAATATAAATTATGATTCCAAGTTATGTGACTTAGAACAAGAATGCCACAGTTTTCTTGGAAAACGACATTCACAAGATATGGACGTTCTAAATTTTTGGAGAGAAAAGAATGAACTTCCCAATCTTACCAGGCTCGCCAAAAAAATTCTTTGCATTCCGGTGACTAGCACACCCAGTGAAAGAGTTTTCTTTACGCTGGATTAAAGTTAAATTCAAGGAGATCAACAAAAATTTAAATAAAATAATTTTTATACATAATTAAATTACGAAATCGATTCTGGATATAAGTTTTCTATTAAATGAATATTAAAAAATATGCCGAGATAACTGTAGAATAGTGTATATTTATTTGTTAATTAATAAGCAATTGAAAAAAATTTATCTTATAAAAATTTATATATGCGCCGATTTTATTGATGGCGGCTAAAAATCGGCACGCCGCCGGCCGTCGATTAGATTTTTTAAAAATTGCGCCGGCCGCCGATATTTCGTCGGCGCACAGGTCTAGTTATATGTAAAACTTATAAAATGATTTTCTTATTGTAAGTATACCAATAGAATGATTCCCTTTAAAAATATGAATTTCATTCAAAAAATAATTCCACTAACACAAGAATGTCTATATTAGATTGAATATTGGATTATGAATAGTTTCACGACTAATCATCAATAGCTTCATAAATTTTTCTTCGTAGGATTTCATGTTTATGAAGTTTGAGTTTAAATTTTTTTTAACTATGTTGGATAAGGGCGCAATATTTAATAAAAATATAAATCTAAAATAAAATCTATTTTAAACACAAAACAATTAGAAGGCATTAATATTAAACTTAAAAACAGAAAATAAAAACCTTTATCTTGTATGTTGAAATGTATTAACTAAGTTATTAAAATAAAATTTAGGGCGATTCTCATTTGATTTAGGGTTGTGCATATATTAAAAATCTCAACTCACGGCCCAAGCGGTCTATTTTCTAAACAATTTCGGGCTGGGTTTAAATTTTTAAATATGATATATTTACATTTTGTTAAAATTCTTGCAAAAAACAAGGTGCTAATATTTTTTATTTGTAGAATATTTATCTATATTTAAATAAATTCGGGCCGGGTTGGGCGGACAAATAATTTTTATTTCGGGTCGGGCTTTTCGGTACAAATAAAAATTTCGGACCTGGATATCACTAATATATGATAAAGGATACAATTATAGGGTGCAAATTATACGGTTTTTTAAGATTAGTTTATTTTTAAGGTTTTTAAAGTTAACCCTTTCCCAAATTAAAAATAAAATAATAAATAAAAAGCGTATTGGTTGAATAAATTTATTTCAAATATAATAAAATTAGCAAAATTTTTTAAAAAATTGATATTTTAAAATAAAACGGTTTAAAACTAGTTTAAAAAAAGACCTGTTTTTGCGTACCTCGACCTATTTTTTTTGAGGAATAACGTGACCATTTCGCCAATTTTATGGCTACCTCACTGGTTATATTTAAAAAAATAATGGGTTAGTTTTTACATCAACTAAACATTCTGTTGTAATATGATTCGCAATTTTATAATTGTTTATTTTATATTATTAATAGATTTTGTTTTTGTTAATTAATTGATTTAATTTTTATTTAACAAGAGACGGTTAATTTAATGTACATATAAATTTACTTTCATATTAACAAGAAAAACAAAATTATTTATATAAAGATCAATAATTATAGATAACATTTAGATGTTGACTGTTTTTTTTTACCGTTGTTTGATTTTAATTAAGATATTTCTGATTCTGAGATAAATCGATTATTTTATTAACACTAGAGTTAAAACCCTATACCTGAGTTAAAACCCTATATATTTATGTCTAATAGAACCGAAGACATTTGTTAATTTTTTACTATGTATATCCTGTTGATTTAAAAAAATAGAAAATAGCTGATTTCAAGGAATGTTCAACTGAAAATGAATTTTTTTTAAAATTAGAATATATATAGATTAAGCAAGTATCTGAAGTAATGAGTAGGATTAAAGGTTGGAGAGAATATGATTTAGGGTTAATTAAAGAATTGAGAGATATGGGTCAGCTTTAAGATATTTAACCATTTTTTATTAATACCCCTATCAAATCTGACAGGTCAAGTGATAATAAATAGACGAATAGAAATTTAAATAAATCACCTGTTGTAAAAAGCAATGAGGTGAGGGTATATTATTTTCGGGGAATCCTTAACAAAAGTTAATTCATCATTTTATAACTAATAATAATTACAAAAAAAAATCCTAAGTATGAAGAAAAATTAATATAATTTTATGCTCTCGGAATGTTTTTATTTCGTTATAATAATTTATTAAAAATTATAGAGCGATTTTTCTTTTGCGCAAAATAAATATTTACAGAAATAAATAACGGAAATAAAGGGAAAAGCTAGCTATAAACTCGAATATAAAAAACCCAATAATGATTTTGTTTCTTGAGGAAATCTTCAGTATTCGTATTTCTTCTTGTTTAGTGTATACCTTTCCATGTACTTTAAAAAAAAATAAAAAATAAAGGAAGTTAAAAGTAATAAGCTTTAAAATGATATTTATATAGAAAATTTTTTTATATATATATCCACGAATCGAATACTCTACTAATAATAAAATTCATCATAATAGTACACCATCTAGAAGTACCGTTATAACTACATAAACAACCTAAACCAATTATCCTCCACATAATTGACGAAGATTATACAATTTACTACAGACAACTAAAAGTACACCAACTCAAAGTACCGTTATAATAACTACGTATATTACTCCAAACACTTATCCTCAAACCATAACTGACGATTACAATTAATTAAATATTTGTATTATTAATTATATTATTCATCTTTGATTTTACATTATTAATAGAAAAGGTCAATGGTCGGTCTTAGACAGTGACCGAACCAATCTTTTTTGAGGATGACAGCCCGAACCAGTCTTTTATTAATATTTAAATTTGTTTATTATTTAATTAATATAATTTTTTTTGTATATTTTCCTAAGGAGTTATTTTAGTTTTTGTGAATTTATAATTCATTCTTATATTTCGCAATATGAAAACCGTGGATTGTCAAGGAAGCATTTTACTTATAGACCTTAGTAAACAAGAATTAAATTAGGTTAAAAACGAAAATATGTTTAAAATAACAAACAAATAAACGTTAAATCCGGCCCGAGTGCGTTGATCCAGTCCAGACCAAAGACAGGATCGTGACCTTCACTAATTGTTATCATAAAATACTTTTATATTTATAAAATCCTATTAAATTATGCTTATAAAAAAATGATTATCAAATATTTGAAATTGTATTTATTGAAATATAAATTCTAATTTAAAGAGTTTTTTAAAAAAGTCAAATAAAATTATTAACAACTAACAGTTATACACTTTTATTTTTATAATGTATAATTATGCATTTTTATAAGCTGTATTTATTATAATTATTCTTAAATCGATCAATTTACGATACGTATTTAAAATATTCGATTCGACTGATACAAAACGAATATTCGATTGAGGCTAGTCGGATAGAGAAGATAAGGTGTGGTATTCATTACAAAATAGTATCTCCTAGGTAGAGGGTTACATCGAATTGCTTTCTTCGAGCGAAACCCGATATTCGCCTAAAATGGTTGTCATTATCATAAAAATTTGTATAAATCCTTAAATAAACAAAAAAGAAGTTTTGATATAGTAATCATGCAAATCCCAACTCTCGGATAAAAGTCAGCCATTCGGGTTCGGACTACTCCACTAGTCGGTTATATTCAAATTCTCCAAAATGTGATTCTGATGGAACACTGTTTGTTGAGGGTGTTGGCAAAAATCATAATTTAAAAAAAAAAAAATTGAATCATTAGAATTAAATCACGATTTTTTTGATTTAAATCAAATTTCATAAAAAAAAATAATTGAATTTTATAATCTGTGCCTTGAAAGAAAATAGCCTCCGAAAAAGTAAGCAAAACACATATTTATATCGTTACATTAAATATCTGTTTTCCTGTAAAAATTTACGTACAGTTAAACTTTTCTAATTTGGGCGCTCGATAATTCGGGCAACGACCTAATTAAAACTTTGTGACCCAATCAAATTCGTAATAACAGCTATTGTTTTGATAAATTGGGTAACTGTCTAAGTTGAGCAAAAATCTTAAAGTTGCCCAAATTAGACAGGGCTTTGTGTTTAAATGAAGGATTGTTGAAAAGTGGTACGATTTTAATGTTAACAGTGTTTCACTATTTTAATTTAATAAATTTTTATTAATATATAATATTAATGTATTATTTAGATTAAATATTTTATTGAACTCTTGGTTTTATTATACTTTCGCAAATATATCTGATGTTTATAATTTGAATATCTATTAAAAATAGAAAATTATTATGTATAAATAGTTTTATTTCCCTTTAAAAAATACTATAAATTCGAGTTCAAAATACAATATACATCATATTCCCCGCAAAAAAATAATCAAACTTCACAATAAGAATTGTTAAAAGATACTTTTCAAATCTATCTAGCTACCAGTGGCGCTAGTAGCCTTTACAATCTCAGGGGGTTCAACTAAAAAAAACGATTTTTTTAAAGTTATAATCTAAAAAAATTAAATTTTCGAGGGTCTCGAGTCCGTGTAGGTTCCCCTAAGGGACGTTACTACTAGAAATGTGCGGATTTTAGTATTTTTAGATTTAAAAAATGTCAAAAGAATTTTTAATTGCATTACTATCACTTATTTCCAAAAAAATAATCTACTAAAGCAGAAGCTGTTCTTTAAGTATACGATACTTTGTTGGGTCATTAGATTAGTCTTAAACACAGCTAACTCAATATTTCATCCAAAAGAAAATAACGTAAGCCTGAAGATTTTGCTCATAGATGGCACAAAAGGTTTGGACATCTATTAGCGATATCTCAAGGCTTTGGCAATGTTTTTCCGGCTAAAATCTTGAGTTAGCCGTTTTTAAAAATCGGTTCAAATCGAGTCATTTAACAACGCTAGTCAACTTTACCAATAGGTTACCTAACTGCTCTTTAGATCCGGATACGTAAATATAAAGCCAATTTAGCATAAAATTAGGGCGAATAATGGGTCATTATTATCATTGTATGGGTTTGAGAAGCGAACAAGTGCCATTACCACAATATCGCGAATGCATTAAGGAGAATGTATTACCGCAAATGCGCTAAGGGAGAATCTGTAATAGCGAAAACATTATAGCGAATGCATTCCCGAGAAAAATAAACGCTCTTTATAATCGATTTTTTTTTATTTATTCCTAAAATTATATCAAATGTGAACTCTCTTATCTTCTCCATTAATATTTTTCACTTAATTAAATATATTGGTAATAAATATATTTGGCGAGTTTCACCGTTTCAAATGAGCCCCCCTTTTTCAAAATAATATTGGTATTTCCTTGAGGAGTATTTTGGGAGCTACGAAAATTAATATATAATTTACGACTTTAGACTAAAAATATTGTTAAAAATGAAAATGCTTCTTATTGGACTTTGAAGGTCCATAACTACCGATTTATTCGAACTAGAGCTTTAAAATTTTTAATTTGCATAAAATATGCACACTATATAAAACCAAATATGCCGTTTCATTCTTTTTTTTTATAAGGGCCGTACGAAAATCGTATTCGAGTTAATATGCCATGGAATTACCCTTTAGCCACAAGATTCGGCATACAGATAGGCAGAAAAAATGTGGCTCTATTTTAACCAAATCTTTAGGATCGGGTAATTTTTTTTTTGTGAATTAGCCGTTTTGTAAAAAAAGGTATAAATTGAGGTTTTCAATATGACTAAATAAGCATTTATGAAGGAGTTGAGATTTGCATGAAGACAATATTTAAACTTTTTTTCTTCTTAAACTAAAGATTTATATACATTTCTAAACGACATAAAAAGGCATTTTATTATTTCTTGACTTTGCTCATGCAACATAGGTAAGATAAAATATCATTTAGGTAAAAATTATAAATCAATGTGAAAATCCCTTTCGGATTGGTTTTAGTTCTGATCGACAATTGGCCAAAAAATGAATACAACCCTGACTCTGAGGATTTAAGGGTTTTTTTATTCTTGCATTTCAGTCTTAAATTCTCTGCGATTATATAGGAACCATTAACCTAAGCCTGTTTCCTAACATTTATATAAATATTCTTATTTTATTTGATATTTTATATATATTTATCTTTGAACTCTTACTAGTGTAAAGCAAATACAACTGGATAGCTTTATAAATTTAGTCCAAGAAATCAGCAAAAAATTTATAACAAGACAGAGGCGACACAAAAAAATTTAATAGTCTAGGTTGGGCCATGCAATATGTACATAAAAAAATAACGAATCGGGGCAGGACAATTCATGTATATATATACGGGCCTCTAAAATTTTGATATATTTTTGATTTATTTCAAGTTCAGAGTTGGGCTGGTCCTCTAGAAAAAGAATCTAGATAGAGATTCTATAGTATCTTTTGCTAAATTAGAGCATCTTAAATACAAGATACTTTTATATTATCGTTACCAATTAAATTAGAATAGTTCATAACTTTTTATTATTTATTTGTGAAGAACATAACATACACATATATTAAGAATGAAAATTTACAATAATTAATAAAATATTTAGTGATGAGTTAATTATAATAATCAGGCATTTTAGAATTAGTATTAGCCCATTCTCATAGCTAGGGATGGGAGAATAGTATTTTTAATGGGAGTTTATTAATTTACAAAGGAGTATTTAAAATATATACATTATTTTATAGGTTAATTAAATTCAATCTGTATCTTTTGTCAAGAAAATTAAAAAGATAGAAGATTCTTTTCTGAATAAAGGATCTTAGATAAAGATACTAATATCTTATTAAAAAAGCCAAAAAGATAGTGTGTACATGATACAAAAGGATCTATGTCTTAGATACAAGTATTCATGGTACTATCCAACTCTGTTTAAATAGATGAAAACTATTTAAAAATATGTTTCTATTAACCCATTAAGATTTTTTGTGCAAGTTACTCAGCTTGACCCATTATTTAAATGGTCTATCCAGGCCCAATAATTTGTTTTTACTAATTTACTGGCAACCTATTAAAATTTTGCAAAAAGTTTGGTATGGACTATTTAATTTGTTTTTGAAAAAAAATTTGGCCTTTAATTTTTATTAATTTACCATTTGTGAAGCTCTATCCCTCTTTAGTTATTCTCACTTCATGATCTACAATAATTTAGCAGCATTAATTTAAATTACCTAAATCAATAGAACCAGATCTATTCTCTGGAAAGTTGATAATAATTCTAAGTAAATAAAAATACCTTTTGATTTATTTAATCTGGGACTTAAATAAAACTCATTCTTTTATCATTTATAATGTTTTAAATTGTTTAAAATTAAAACCTCACTATAACCAGGTGAATTTTGTAGATCTTTGTGCAAAAATTTGTTACCATCTAAGGAAATAATACAGAGTGTAGAGTCTCTAAATATTGAAGGAGGGATTGAGTGGGGTGTAAGGCTATTATGTTCTAACCTTATAACTTTTAATCTTGGGCATTTTGATAAACCCTCAGGGAGTTGAGTCAACTAAATCATAAATCTAAATAATATTTTATATTAATATTACTTGATTATAGTTGAGATTTATTTCAATGCATTGTATTAATTCAATTTCATTCGGTAATTTTACAATTAGATTGTTAGATAAATCCAAAGTAGTTAATGAGCCTAGTGATAATATTTGTTGTGGAAACATTTTAAATTTATTAAGATTAAGTGATAAATTTTTCAAATTTTTTAAGGCTACAAATGTGTCTGGCAATTGTGCTATATCATTATTGTTTGCAATCAAATTTTCAAGTTTTACAAGTGTATTTATTGAATTTGGCAATTCCTCTATTTTTAAATAATTAACAAACAATTGAATCATATTATTTACTTAAATTACAAAAAGATATATTAAGAATTTTTAAAGTTACAAAGGTTTCCATATTTGAAGGTAATTTATTTAATTTATTATGGGATATATCTAAATTTCTTAGACAATCAGCCATTCTTATAAGTTGAGGAGGTAACTAAATAAAATAACATATTTATAAAAAAATTACAAAAAACATTAACCTCTTTCATATTTGAATCGGATAAATTTAAGCAACCAGTTTTTTTGGCACCCTCCAAATGAGCACGGTTTACTTTGTTACCCATGTTTAATTTTTTTTACCTGCCAATAACTAAAAAAAAATACAGCTGAGAAAATTTAAAGTGATAGACGATTTAGCTACATGTTAAACAGGATCAATGAATTGACTAGAAGAACAACTTGAAAAAATATGATTGAGTTTTTGTTATTATAATACTTTTGCATTGATATCTATATGATAATTTGCTTTCATTTCTTAATTGATAACTACCCTTCCGCACCCCCACCCCTAACCTTAATTTTCTAATTTTATAAAATCATTTAGGAAATTTCTTCTTCAATATAAAAAAGGTGAGTAAAAATATCTTAAAAATTTACGAATGAGGGATATTAAGAACACAAAAATTTAATGAATGGAACGCTTCCGGAAGATGCTAAAATTTGTATGGGATGGACGTTTGACCTTTTCTATTTTCAATTGTAAATACTTAGAATTAATATTACTTTGCTATCAACTTTAGCGCTTAAGGGTAAAAAATTAGTTATTATAACTGTTAAATATTGTCTTAAATTTATTTAAATTTTTGCCCTTAGGGTTATTTTTTTTATTAAAAAATACTTTCTTATTAAATCCCCTTTTTCTTTAGATTTAATTACAAAAATTAAAACACATGGCATTTGTCTTTTCTTTTAATTAGAGGTTATCATACTTTTGGATTACTTTCTTTAGTAAGGTTTCCTTTCCAAGGTTTTAATTTATTATTAGGTAGTTAGGACCCGGAGATCATCCTAAATCCGGAGGTATAATTAGAGTTCTGAAAAGTATACGGGGATGGTAAAACTAATAAAACTCTTTTTCGCAAAAACGTTCCTTTTTCCACTTTGCGTCAATTTTATTTTAATTTATAATTGTGCCTTTTATTTTTTCTATAAAAGTGACTAATTTGTATGTTTGCCAGGATCTGATATTTTAGTTTGTAAATTTTAATATTCGAAATTTTTTAAATCAATAAAAAAATTATTAAAAATATAATTGTCCCTTTTGCTAATAAATAATTGACACTCATAAGGACTGATTGGAGAGAATTCAATTGTTCCTGCTGTTTCACCTCGAAATTATGCTCTTCCATCGGTTGATGAAGCCTCGTTACTTCGTTAGCCTTTTCCGATTCTCCCACAACCAATCCATCTTATTTTGATATCACAATTTTTAAAAATGCCACAAGTCAATTTGACTAACTTTTTATGTCACCGCTATTAAATATAAAATATCAAAGCCACATCGAGTCTGAATCATTTCATATTTTTCAGAATATTCGTGAAATAAACTATTTTACTTCTACACCTATCTAATTAACTGAAATAAACAAATAACAACATCCATGATTAACATTGAATGATAATCAATAATATTTTGAATTGGGCGAATAAATACTTTAATGTATTTAGACATAATTGATTTTTAAATCTTAATAAAATTCACATATATTCAGTCTAAAGCGTGCCATAGTTTTTATTTCGCTTATAACTGGTTTTTATTTATTGATTAAAAAAACTGATTGATGATTAGTAAATAGGTACTAATCAAAAATTACATAAATTGTTTATTGCTTCTATAATTTTTCTTCATGCATATCAATCTTGAAAATATATTTTTATTTTGCAAATAATGTTTTTCCTTAAAATCAAAGGTATAAACACTAAAATGTACGAAATACCTATTTATTGACATAAATAGGGATAATGTTTTCATATCTCTGTCTAAATTCTCCGTTCTGTCATGATGCTTTACAATTTTCTTTCCCTAATAATTTTTTTCCCCAACCATCTAACAGATAGATTAAAACGATAAAATATTCTAATAATGCCCAACAATGATTTCGTATAAGTGGCCGGAAATTTCAAAAGCTTGACCATGCTTAAAGAGTGACGATATTTTTATTTTGTTTATAACTCAGTCTATTTTTGCGGTTCTCATATTTGATTGAGGAATTAAATTTACTAGTCAGTCAATATAGCGCACGTCAGATTTAGTTTTTTTAAATGTTTTCCATTCTAACATAATGCCAATTATTTTTTCTTAATACTGTATACCAAACGTAAGTTAATTTACAAATAAGCACCAAGCATTCCTACTATCATTCAGCCACTTTTTAATCGTAGGGTTGGTCTAAATCTTACTAATTATTTTCTTTTATGCATGACTGGTTAAAGTCAGACACTAATAAGAGATATTACAATTGTTTAGCCAACTTTAACGAAGATGATATTAAGATAACTATGCAAAGAGCTATTATATGACTCAGCCGTAGAAGATTTTTAACTCCCCCCCCCTCCCCCCCCCCCATGGATAAATCCTGGTTACTCCACTTCCAACAAGACTCTGTAAAGCGCTAGCTGGACTTAGCTCCATCAGTTCCCGCGAAATATTTGTTTAATTCAAAAAAATCTACGGAGGTTGATTAGAAACAAGCTTACTCGAGGAACCGGTTCCTTAAATGTAAAGATCCGATATTAAAATAATATAATTATAAATGGCAGATATGGGAGAATCACCAGAGAGAAGTATACAGATAAAGATGGGAAGACAGAGGATGATAGCTGGAGTAGCCAAAAGGATAAGATACGAAACAACCCATAATAATAAAAAATCAGGAAAAATTAGACTAAGATGGTATAGATATAGGATGAGAAAACACCAAAAATATATCGGAAACAAAGTTTGCAAGTTTAAAGGTGATGGGAAAATGGAAAAATGGCAGGCAAAAACTTCAACGGGTTCATAAAGTTAAAATATCGTAAAAATATAAATTAAGTATAATAGATTATATGAACAATATAAAATAGAAAGAAATACTGAAGGAGCATGCCACCTGATAAGATAAAAGCACTAAAATAGAAAAAAATAACAAGTTTATTTCTGTGTAGCCTATAGGTATATATTGTTTTTTGTTTGTATATAAATGATTATTAGGATATGGTATAATATGATTATTGTAAGAGAGACGTGGGGAATGATTTACCCCAAAGGGTCAAAAATGTTCCATAAAACATATATAGTAATGAATACTAACGAAATATCACATATTAACTTTGTCTTATTACATGAAAACTCAAAGAAAACAAGGGTAAAATATCTCCATTTTAATTTTGCATAGATATCAAAAATAGTGGTGGGGGGGGGGGATTTTTAACTCCCATGCCTCTTGAAGGTTGAACTTAATGAATTTACCGATTAATAAAATTGATTAAAAGGCAATCAGAAAAAAAACACGGGTTGATTTATTTGTTTTAATATGGATACTTTTATTTACTAACATTATTAAAGGTGATTAAAATTTAGTGTAAACCCAACTTCCAATGTTGAATGTAAATAAAGTAAATAAAATGTTAAGAAAAACACCTTAGAAGTACCGTAACCTGGCATTCACAGGTATCACCAATTCGTGGCGAAGTGTACAAAATATAATATATTTCCATAAACTTCGTTTCGCGCTAACTATGAATGCAGGGTAAAATTTTTTTAACGTATGACCTGAAAACCCTGCCCATGAGTCGTATGAGTTAATTTCAAAATGATGGGTACTTTTTGCTGAAGAAGAGAATTATCAAGTAATAAACATTTTCATTAACTAATCAAAAACAAAAAATTAAGGAATATACTCTTTGAGAAAAAATAAGTGTATAAATTTGGTAAAATGGATAGAGTGATGGAAAAGTGAACTATATCTTGGTTTTTCATATAAATTTATTTTAAAAAAAACGAGAAAGATTTATGGCAGAATTGTCTGAAAGTCAAAGGATAAGAACTTTATACAGGTTATATAATACGATTTTCCGGTAAAATCATTATTTTCAAAAAGCCCTAATAAATGATCTAAATACTACATTATAGAAATTTAGACTTAAATTAGATATAATTTTTTATAGGTTAAAATTCGTTTTCTCTTAAAAGAAAATCTATCAGCATATGGGAATTAAATGCGTGCACTTATCTTTCTCTCCTCTACTTAATAAATCTATTTACGATTTATATCTAAAATTAAAGTTAATTTTAAAACTACGTTGAACAAAGCATCTTTTTTAAAAAAAATTAAGAATGATATTTGAAAATTTTCCAAATTTAAAAAAAAATGACTATTTGCGACTCGAAATAATTTATAAAGTTAAATTTTTTTTAGTTACCATTAGAGTCCGTCTATCTTGTTAATACGAGAAGACAGAAGTTTTCCAACTTCAGATTAAAATATTAGGATTAGAACTCTAAGTGGAATACTGCACTATGCATTTAGATTTAATTTATCTACCCTCCTAGGGAAAAAAAAATAATATAGCGTATTATTCATTATTTTAAAATTGTTAAATAGAGTATAAAAAACCTTATCTGTAAAATTAAATTCATTAAGTTAATTGGAAATGACAACCTTTCCCTTACCCCTCCTTTTCACATTAAAATTTAATATAATTATAAAGGTAATAATTTAAATAAAAACAATGGAGTCTCTATCTAGTATAAAATATCTACAATCTTTTTTTTGCCATGTTATAATTATTATTGCTTTTTTGTTTGTTAGATAATATAAAGATTTTTGGTTTAATAAGCATTTTTTTTTTAATTATGGTTTAATTTTAGGTGTAATAAATAGTAAAAGTTAGGTATATATATATTGAATCGATATATATATCATATGTAATATTTTGCTTAATCAAATTTTATTACTTTATATTTATATACCTATTTAAAACGGAATAACTAGTACATAATTTTTTTTAAATAGGTATTATATATATATATATGTTATTGGGATATGGATCCATGGAGATTCGTAATCTTCTGATTTGATATCATTTACTGATGGAAATTTTTAAATTTGAAAAATTTAAGTTGACTGGAAATGCATTCCAAAATGTGTAGAATATACTTATCCTGTAAATATCAGACAATTTTGTTATTGATTAACTCCTAATTTATAATAAATTTTTAGGTATAAGTTAATGATTCTGCTTAGACATTGTGCGGCCAAACTAGATTTAGTAAATTTCAATAATAAATTAGTATTTTTTTAAAAAATAAAATTTTGACTTTGGATGCACCCATAATATATAATAAATGAATTATAATCAAATTTTCACATATATAAATAAAATTAAATAGATACATAATCTAGGCGTATTATAAACTGGCGTAATGCTTATTTTATTACAAAAGTACTGTAGGAAAAAAATATAACATAAATTATAAAATATAAATATGAGAATAGTTGGAAAAAATAAATAAAATGTTGATAACAATTTTTATAATATATAAGAAAGCAGCGAAATATAAGTAAAAATTAAAATTAAAATTAATCTTTAAATTCATATAAAATGATTATTGAAATTAAAAGAATCTAAATATAAATTTTTAATAAATAATCATAAATATTAAAATTAAATCACCAATTTTAAACATGCATAATATATTGTCTTTTTTTAAAAAAATATAGGACATTTATTTCGGTTTGACTAAATTGCAAATGCTTAGGTAAAATGCTAAGGTAAACTGCAAATGCTTAGATAAAAATTTTATATATGAAATAGCGTGTGGTCGATTATATTTAATATTTATTTATTTCTCTTTAAGGCAAATTTATATTTCTTTATTTCAAATAAAATTTATAAATTAACAAAATCTAAATCGCATATTAATAATTTTTAAATTACATATCAATGATCCATATACAATTCTAAGAAAGTCTATTTGAATAATAAATCTTTAAAGTAAAATTATTAAGTTAATAAAAATAAAATAAAACGCGGCGTTAAAATCTTAGCTCATCAGTAAATAGCAGCAAATCAAAGTTGTTGGAGGGTATGGGTGATAGAAACTCGTGATCGGATTCTTAGTTCAAATGATAAAATACTGTGAGATCATCATCATGAAAATTCTATTTTAGGTCAGTGACGGATCCTTCATTGAGTGAATATACTAGTCTTTCTGTGAAAATAAGGAGGGTCGTGGAGTGTTTGGGCAACGGAATTGTTCCAAATAGTCTG
The DNA here is from genome assembly GCF_954871325.1 of Gordionus sp. m RMFG-2023. Taxonomy (NCBI): domain Eukaryota; kingdom Metazoa; phylum Nematomorpha; class Gordioida; order Chordodea; family Parachordodidae; genus Gordionus; species Gordionus sp. m RMFG-2023. Next base: position 85,898,788 of record NC_088775.1, read on the forward strand.
CGATTCCACTAACAAGGAGTCAGAAAATGAAAGCTGGCGAATATATGGATCAGATGATAGACGCAAAGCGATAAATCCACTAATGGAAAAAGTTGGGGGTGAATATAAGCCGAAATCCTCAAACTTGAATAGAAGCGATGCTTGTAACCATAAATTATGATTAAAACGGAGATTTGATGGAAGTTTAAATGATTTTAATATATCGAGAAATTTGAAATTAGAAGTGGATCGAAGAGCCTAAAGAATTTTAGGAGTAGGAAAGGTTTTTGGTCATGTGGAAATTATAGGTGAATGGGATGGAACAATTAAATGGTCAGATCTGTTTTCTGCTTATTAAGGGATAGTTCAATTGTTAGGAAATGTGTTCTAATGTTAGCCAGTTCCTTTGCGACCTCATTCAGGGGCCGCAGAATATATCGTCATTGATGTAATAGATGTGTAATGGAAGATTACAATGGGCTGAAAGTACCGGGCCCAGAGGATCGCCTCGTTGAATCTCTTCTGATGATGAGAGAAAATAATTGTTGGAAATAAAATGACATAGAATAGCAGGAGTTAAAAAATTGAGAAAAAATGGATGAATGGTATATTTGTGAGAGAAAGTGAGAGCGGCCAATAGTATTGAAGGAATTAGAAAAGTCTATTTTGACGAGAATTTTGTCACTTGTTAGTTTGGAGATGGATATGGGTAGCATGCATGTCTATTTCGCAACCACCTTTAATCCTAATACCGAGTTGGTAGGGTGCTAAAATTAAAGCGGCTTTGTCCTTAATTTTTTGGAAGATGTGAGGTTCGAAACAAGAAGTCGAAATACGGTCACGATTGCAATTGGTCGGATGTCCTTGTTAGGTTTTTCTAGTGCTTTTAATTTAATACCGAATAGGAGGGTCTGATGGATCCGCGAAAGTTCCTGTGCTATTTCGAAGGATTGATACTTGGCTGACTGAGAGGGGATTTAAAGTCCTGGAAAAAGATAGGACGAAGCCAATCCAGTTGAAGAGTCGTGGTGAACGGATTAAATGCATTTGCATACCTCAGCTGGGGGGGGGGTCAGGAATGTGTTGGGATGAGGTATAAAGTCACTAAAATTTAGAGAGGAAAGATTATTAAATAAGGATTGGTAACAGATGGAGAGGACTTTGGCTACTGTCGTGGTGAACGGATAAAATGCATTTGCATACCTCGGCTGGGGGGGGGGGGGTCAGGAATGTGTTGGGATGAGAGATGATGAGAGGTTTATCGGATTTTAAGAAGTTTATAATGTCATCGTGAGTGGTAGGTGAGTCGGGATTGTCTAACGATGATGGTAAGTAGGCGTTAATGGATGAGATGGAGGTGTCGCTATGAGCATAAAAGATGGAAAGCGGTTTTTAGAAGGGAGGAGAAGGACGAGGCTGTGAATGGAGTGAAGGATAAGAATTTATGGAAGAGAAAATTAAAAGTCAAATTCTTTTGTTATGAATGGGGATGTGATGTAGAGTAAGAAAAAATAATTTAATAAGAATGAGATTATAATAGTCATCAATATTTAATGTTTCTTTTTTTTCGTATAAAATGAAAAAGGGAACATAAAGATTGTTGGAGTTAGTTGATTTGCGATTAAAGTTAATTTTTTGCTTTATGGAATATAATTGTTGGGGAAAAGAAGATTAAAAGGCTATGGAATATATATTTTTTTTTAAAAAAAAGAAATTATTATTGGCTAAATATTTAAGCATAAAGGAATATATATATATATATAATTTTAGAGAGTTTAGAAAAATTGAGTAATAAAGTTGAGTTTATATTTTTGGAATGAATGGAAAACATAATAGAACAAGAAAGTTTTAATTTTTATTTTTTTTAAATATAAATGGAGAATGGGAAAGCATATTTGAGTTGATTGTTGTGTATTAAGGTTTTATAATTTTGGACATATTTAAGATGTGAGAGAAATTGAGTAGTCATAAGTAAATTTATTGTTCTCATGATTAGGAGGATCAAGTGGGTACAAAATAATATATTCATGTTAGATGAAAATTTATGATGTGTAAAATATTAATAAAAAAATGTACAAAATAAATGTTAAATTATTATTAAAGAGTGATTAAATATGTTCCTTTTTTTAAAAAAATGTGTAAATAGATTCTCAGCACAGTCTCATTAATATTTAATATCTTGGCATCTTTATTATTAAAGTATCATATATTGGTATGTATTGAGTAAGGCCTAGAATTATATATATGTTTTGTGGTAGAATGGTTAAGGTTGATTGAGAAGCTACGTAACGTGTCATGTGGATTCTCAATTGTTTGAGTATGATTGTTAAGATGTTAAGGTAAGAATGTTTCTGTTTTGCTTAAATGCCGATATAAATTTTTTAAAGAATTTGCCCTATAATAAAGGGAAATTCTTGGGATAATATTTAATTTATTTGTTGATAACACAAATTATAATTACATTTATTATATTAATGTTTCGTAATTATTTAAAAAATTTGTTTTCATTTTAAAATCAATTATATAGATTTGTATTTTTAGTATTCAATATACCCACTGCCATTTATAACAATAATATATATACATTATTAATTGAAATTAGATCCCTTTTCTTATGATATAAACAACTTATAAAAATTAAATTATTAGATATATTCAGAAATAAAGTAATAGACATTAATAATTGTATTTCCATCATCTATCAATAGATAATTTAAATCCTTTTAAATATAATTATATTAAAAATAATTAATATTAAATTTTAAATATTAATAATATTAGAGCCGCATGTTGGCGTTTATTTAAAATAATTACTATATTTATTAACTTTTATTTCTAACTTTCACCAAATTCAAAAGAATCGAGTTTAGACGTATAATGTATAAATGCAAGATTCATTTTTTATTTTTTTTTGAAAATTTTTTTGACTTTGATATCATAATACAATCACAAATGGATTCACATTAGGCTGCGTTTATAGTGAAGACGGAACCGTTCTTTACAACCGTTCCGTCAAAAGTCAATCTCATTAAAATGATATACATAGTGCATCCGTTCCGATACCTTCCGTCTTAAAAACGGACCCAGCAAATTTTGAAGTCAAAACATTTTGACATTTTGATCCGGCAAATATTTATAGATCTTTAAAACGTCAGATAAAATTTTACTGAAAATGGAAATTAATATAATTAATTGATGATTATAAAGATTCAAATAAGACGATTTTGGAGTAATCCAGGTTTGCAGTTTGGTCAAACAGGTATTAAAACTTTATAAATATAACGAATTTTTTAAATAAATCATATTTTACTATTCCATTTTCACCTCTTATTTATATTCTAGTCCTTGGTAAAAATAATTAAATAGGATTTTATTTTAATTCTAATATCTAGTTTATTGATATTTAATTCAACCTAAAAATATTAAAGCTATATATTGTTATGTTGTATTAATAAATTATCAGATATTTAGATAAAAAGTAAATTAAGCTTAATATTTTTTCCGAAATTTGGTTTTTACAGTGATAATCAATATCATTTAATGGAGCAAACTTAATTTTTTATTAAATTGAACACTTTCAATAATTGAGCAAACATATGATTAATCATTTACCTCTATTATATATTTTTTAGATAATGATTTAAAGACAAAATGGAATAATCTTCGAGATTATCAAAATAAAGAATATAAAAAACAATGGATAATCCTAGTGGTTCAGCAAGGGCATGGGGTTTATCCACTTAAAAGATATTTGATGAAGTCTTATATTAGAAATAATGATGATAATAGTAAAATATTTATTCCGGGCAAAGCGAATGTAGGTTTGGGGTTTTAACCTCAAAATGGAGAATTTTATTAAGTGAGGTAGAGGTTAGTCTACCTATTTTTGAAGACATAATTAATAAAGCATGTTGCATTTTACATAAAGAAAAAACAAACATAACAAATTTTGAACTGGGGGATTCAAATCCCTTATGGAACCAACAGAGTATTAAAAATACTTCTGATGAGAATAAAAATTTTAGAAATTCATTTTGTAATTATTCTAATATATTGATATTTTAAACTATTTATATATTCAATATTTTGTAATATAAAATTTATTCAATAATATAAAATTTATTCAATATTTGTAATATAAAATTTATTCAATATTTTAAAATATAAAATTTATAATATGTTTATTAATTATAATGAATTTATTTATTAATTTTTTTAAATTTCAATAATATTAAATCCGCAAGATGGCGTTTAATAATAAAAAATAATACCATATTTTCTAATTTTTATTTTTTAAATTTTTTTCCCTTCTAACTTTCACCAAATGTCAAATGAAATCGAGTTTAGACGCAATTTATATTTTTTGAAAAATTTTTTCACTTTGGTTGCACTTAATATAATTATACAATCAATCACAAATGTATTCACATTAAATATTCTAAAGCTTACAAATAATAATCACTATCAAGTAACCTTATATTACTTTAACATGTCCAAAACATCAAGACAATCACATGAACAAAGCCACAAGATATATTAAATAATATATAATTATGAGGTTATATTATATAATAAATTTTAATTAATAATTCCTAAAGGCTATTTTTAAATTTTAGAATTAATAGTTTTATTATATTTTTAATTGATTAAATTGATGTGAAATGCTCTTCATTGCTAAGACTACAGAAAAATACTTAGGTTAATTCAGCATTAAGTAAATTAAGCATTATTAGAATACATTATAAGATTTCACCTAAATGTAAAAATAATTTTTTTACCTTTTCTTCAGAAGTTGTTAAAATCATTTCAGGGGAAAATCTTTTAGAAGATTATTTGCTTAGAAAAGTTACTATAAATAAAAATTGTTTTTACCGTCGCTTGTCTTGCAATTTTTGGCCATGAGAAAGTACATTGAGAGTCCTGACAGCAAGAGGAATAATTATTAATTGAAAGTATTATTATTTGTAACAATAAGTGATGAAAGTATATTGACGACTAAATTAAAATAAAATTTTCAGTGATGCAGTAATCATAATTGTAATTTGTTCCAAGCAATTTTTTTTATAGATAGTAAATGGAATTAAGATTAATTTTTAGGTAATAATTGAAAATGTCCGGGGTCGTATTGGCACACTGCCCGAGCACGTATCAGGATTTTAAAGGGCGTGGACTTGGGTACCCTGCTTAAATTGTGGTTTCTTTAACCATAGTCTAGGATGAATTTAAAAAAAAGGTAAGAGGGGTTTTCCATGGAACTGCCTGAGCCGCATCGCCCAACCATGTGTTCGTCTTTTAATTACATATTAATCATAAAACAATTTGGTAATCGTAATAAACCAATAAGATAATGAGAAATTAAGTAAAATATGAAGACTTTTTCCGTAAAATAAAAATAAGATAACCAGTCACATATTATTATTTTGGTCTTGAACAACTTTTTGTTCTCCATTTACCAATCTGGTTTTGACCAGTTTCTAAAGGCTACTTGTCCTGAGAAAAAATAATATACTATATATTATAAAACCGTTTACAAGATAATTGTCGCGAGAAAAAAAATGTAATGAAAATTTGTTTTATATAAAAAAAATTTCGAAAAAGTAAAAGCAAATGATGTAATAAGATTTTAAAAATATAATAAAACAAAAAATAATTAAAAAATTTTCTTTTCTTCATAAAACAATAATAAGCCAACTTGCGGATTAAATTTCATAGAATCATATATAATTATATTAAAGAGTTGATAAGCATGTTTAGTCCTATTTATTTACTAATGTTTAATTCTTTTATTTTGAATCGTTAAATAAAACATTTTTTTTTACAAATAATTTTAATTTACATAATATTTTTTTTTTCCTTTTCAATTTGTATTAACAACTATTTATATAAAAAAATGATAATCATTCATTTTAGCGTTAAAATAATTTTCAAGTGAAATAAAACGAAAGTATATCTTTAGTATATATAACAAATTTTTTAATACATTGAATCATTTAAACATTTGGATATAAAAATAATAATTATTTATTATATTAAACAATAACAAAATCAATCACTTTAACATTCCACTCTCTGAGAAATCCCTTAATGCTGTCCCTTGTTCAGTTATTAAATAGAGCTTGTTGTTGTTCCTCATTATGTTGTTGAGTAGAGCTTGTTGTTTTGTACCTCGTTATTAGTGTTGTAAATCGACTAAGCCGAGTCGGAACAGAGCTGATAAATTTTGGGTCGTTTTTTCGACGCCGACTCAAAATTCGGGTCATTTTTTTCGACTCAGACCTAAAGTTCGGGGCGCTTTTTACGACTTTAATCCATAGTTGTGGTCGTTTTTTTAACTGGACAAAAATATGGGTATTATTTTTTATAAAAGACCGTTTGGATTGCCTTTTTTGACCTGACCCAATATTTAGGTTATTTTTTTCTACCAAAAGGGCTGACTCCAATAAGCTTAAGAATAACGATTATGACCATTGTCACTTTTCTATGGTGCATCTTTACTAAAATTTTTATTTAACATGTTTACAAATGGCATTTTTACCCATTTTCATCCAAAATTTCAAAAATGTTTAAAAATAACGATTACAACAATTGTTATTAATATTTTTACCCATTTGCTTTTTGTTACATGTTTGTAATATACTTTTTTATTTTAGAAGGTTTAAGGCTATCGTTTTTTTAGTAACGATATATTATTATTAACGATTCGTATTGTTATAATATATTATATGTTTGTAAATTGGATAACGTGATTTTTGATAATATACGTTTTTTTCATAATAAATTTATTTTGGTTATAAAAAGAGATCTTACATTATAAATATTATTAGTTAGCTTTTCATAATAAATAATCATTTAAAATTTTATATTTAAATTAAATTCCTACTTCTAATATACATTATGCCAAGCAATTCCCTTCAACAGACTTCAAATATCCTACTAATTCCTATCAATTCCGACGTCCAAGACAAGCTAATTCCCATTATGATGGGGGATAGGAATCTCATATAGGTCAAGGTTCCATTTAAAACATTGAATCTCAAATTCATAGCGGAGAACATCGTTGATGAAGCTACAAAAAAATACAAGCTATTCGAAACAATTGACAAAGAAATGGCCGTGAGCATTATGGACAACATTGATAGTTTACCTTATCAACAAATGAAAGATTTGATATAAAAAAAGGTTGAACAAAACAAAATTACACGCCTTTTTGAATTGTTCAATGCAAAACCTGACAGAGTTGAATCTTTGAGAGAATATTTAGACAGACTTTAAGGTTGTGGTTCTGGGCTTAATTCGGAATTAATAGCGGTTCAGTTTATGATTAATTGTCGTAATGAAAAACTTAAGACATGATTGCTAGAAGAAAACACAACATATCTGAACGTTATTGAGGATATTGTGGTCAAATGTCAGTCTATGGAGATAAATAATAATCAAACCTTTGTAGGGAAAGATTCTTGGAGAAGAGATGATGGAGCAGATTGGCAAGGCTGTTCGTCTTGGAAATAAACAAGCATAATTTTAAGGCAAGCAACAGCAACAGCAACAACAACATCAAAAAACATAAAAACACCTTACTATCTTAGGCCAAGAAATAAGATTAACTTTTAAGGATTTTATGATTGACATACAAATTAATAATCTCAATATTTCTTTTATGATAGATACTGGTTCTCCAGTGACATTGTTGACAAATTTTGGAATTAGTTTGTCTTGGACGTCGGAATTGATAGGAATTAGTAGAATATTTAAAGTCTGTTGAGGGAAATTGTTTGGTATAATATATATTATAGGAATTTAATTTAAATATAAGATTTTAAATGATTATTTATTATGAAAAGTTAACTGATAAAATTTATAATGTAAGATCTCTTTTTATAACCAAAATAAATCAATTATGTAAAAAAACATATATCATAAAATCACGTTATCCATTTTACATATAATATATTATTTATTACAATACGAATATATAGTTAATAATAATATATTGTTACTAAAAAACTATCACCTTAACCCTTCTAAAATAAAAAAGTATATTAATATAAAACGAATATATCGTTAAAAAAAATATAGTTACAAACATGCAACATGCAACACTTGGAGGGCTATATATATTGGGAAAATTATATCTATAAGTTGATCAGGTAGGGGACTATAAGGACTATATATATATATATATAAAAATACATTGGACTTATAGGGAAGAGTATATCATTATGTTAATAAAATAGGGAAATGAGGACTATATATATTATGAAAAAATGTATATATTTCATATTTATATTATGAAAAAATGTATATATTTCATATTTATATTATTTTATATATTTCATTATTTATATTTTATTTTCCATATTTTACTTTATGTCTTATTTTGACTTGTTTTATTTTTTATGAGCCATATTTTATTTATTTTAAATATCTTTTTTCAATTAATGATTAAATTTTTTAATACAATTTAAATGTTTATTTGTTTCTTTTATTCTTTAAATTTTCGCATTTGTTTTTAAGTCGTCACATGCTTCCTTCTAGAGGAAATGCTGATTTTTATCAAAGCTTTTAATGAGTCTTTATTAGTGTTGTTAAATTACCTAATTTTGACTAGTGTTGTTAAACTACCTAACTTTAGTCAACTATAAAACAGCGTAGCTATTTATTATTTTTTTAATATATTTTTTGAGATAATTTATTTTAATGGTTATATAATTTTATTTTATTAAAGGAACTGAGATGGATGAGGAAGTTTTTCCAAGAAAGACTTGTAACTCTCTTCCTGGGATTTCAAATTTAAGTTCTTTGTTTGAAAAAAGGGACTCGTTTTCCTCAGTCCTTATTGAATATTTTAAAACAAAATATATATATTAAAATTTAATGTGAAATGTTTAAAATAGGTATATGCTCTATACATATGCTCTAATTACATTTCAATAAAATGAGATTTTTTAAAAATTCGATAAATCGTCCTTTATAAATAATTTAAAATAGAGAGACTCCGAAATCCCCATAGATTTTATATCGTAATACGACATATATATTGCAAAACCTTGTATCCACGGTTAGCGCGAATTCGCGCCGAATTACACAAAAACACAGCAAATTTTTGTAGGGAAGTTCAAATCGGCGCAATGTATGTTAAAATCATCATGGGTCCAAAAATAATTGTTGTATTTGAATTTACAAAATAACATGAGATATAGCCCAAACACCTATCTAACCTCATAACATTGATAACTAAAAAAAAATATTCTATATATTTCTCAAGATTTATTCTATCAAAAGTGAGATTTTGCGCTAACAAGCCCCAAACCCAGGGTGCTTGTAGATTCAATTATTTTATTAAATCCCTTATAGGATAAATAATGTTATTATTTCATAATTTTCATAGAAAATGTTTTAATGATAAAAATATATACCAATCACATAAAAATATCATATAAAAAATGACAAAATATTCCAGTATTTTAATTATAAAAAAATGTGTAAAATATTTAATAATTTTTCTATTATTTTTTCCTGATTCTATTGCATTTTCATATAGAATTGACTTTCTGAAATGCAAAAAGAGGCTTCTAAATTTCATATTTTATTACTTTTAAACTCTTCATATTTTAAAGCCACCTAATATTGTGGTGTAAAAACATTTACCTAAGAAACACATTTTTTCATATAAAAATGTAAATAGCTCAGGGGTATGAAATATTATTAGCTTCATAGACATTATACAATGCTATCACAAAATAATATTTCAATTTCTTAACATGTCTGGATTTTAAACAAAATTTGTGCCAACTCGCCCTGGTCATCTATACTTCGCCATCAATTCGCGCTATCTCTGCGAAAGCAGGGTAAATACTTTAACAAGATTTCTAAATCTGACCTGTCAAACTATTATTTATTTTTACCAAAAACCTAAATTCAATCTTAACTTTATTTTCGAAATAGATTTTATCCAATGTTATTACGATTATTGTCAAAAGTCTGAGAAATTATGCGCTGATTTAGAGGAAACTTTTATTGGTGTTTTATCTCATACAGAAATTTTAAATAATCTCTATTCGAATCCTACAGATCTGAGGTCTGTCGAAACGGACAGGTCAGATTTTAATACGTACAATATATTTTTGACCAATATTTGTTGATTATAAGATTCTTGGGACGGAAATTAAAATGTCAATCAAGAGCATGAAAGCTTTATAAAATGAGAAAGAAAAAAAATATCTAAATATTATATTTATTAAAAATTAATAAAAATTAAGATTTAAAAAATATTTATAACATATTTTTTTTTATCTTTTTAAAATAAATTTATTTATCATCATTATCTAAATTTAATAATTATTTAGCATTTATAATACAAACAAATTTATTTCTATTATATGATATGTAATATAAATATAGTTAGTAAACGATTAAGAATTAGAAAAAATCATAATAGCCAAAAGACATTATTGAGCATAAATAATGTAAAATACAAAATAAAAAGCGAATATAATATTGTTTAAATAAAATAAAATATTATAGCTACATAAACCAGCATTAAACAAATAATATAACTTTGAGTTCACAATTTAGCTTACCAAGCATGGAATTCACTCTTCCCTCTGGATTGATAGAAAGTGATTGATTATATAATATCATTGTGGTCCATTATTTTTTTGTACACAAAAAGAATATTTCGAAAACCGGAGGAGTTAAAATTTTCTCACAATTGGCATACACCGCGTGCCTTAATACGTATCAATTTTAATGTTCATTTTTTTTTAAATTTTTTTAAACATTAGTTAATATTAAAGTATCGCGCAGTGGATGCGAAAATTGAGAAAAATAAGAAATGATAAGTGTCTTTGATGGAAGACATTCGTCAATAATCCATAGTTTTCGAGAATGAAGAATTTTAATAAAAGTTATTTTCAAATAAATGATAAAAATATTTCTTCTTACCGAATAGTTTTAGCATTCTTTTTTATTATTTTGAATTGAAAAATTGAGAAAGAAAAATTTTCATTTTTGGTCATTTCAAACGATTATTAGTTTTATTTTATTTTTTTTTCTGAAAAAGCTTAACTTAATCGTAAATAATAGTTCATTTTTTTTTGAAGAAGAAACATTAAGGATTAATAAGGGAGGAAAAACTATTATATTAAAACCATTTTCTTGAAGAATTATTATAATTAATCAACATTACATCACAACTTATATTGTTGGTAAAGAAGAAAAAAAATATGATCATAAATTATTTTATTAACCGAAATTGTCTATTCGTAAATTTGTATAGTGTTTGTTAAACGGCTCGATTTGATGGGTCGTGAAACCGGTAAAAATATTAAACAAGTTCGGTTCGGGTTCGGTTCAAGGTAAAAAAAAATTAAGCAGATTTAGTTCGGTTCCGAGGAATATTTTTGAATCCGGGGTTGGTTCCGAACTTGAGTTTAGGAATATTTGAATTGTATATAAAAATTTTTTTAAATATATATTAGTCTTGTAAAAAGCTACTTTTAAAAGTAACGCGCTATCGCTACCGCTATTTTACAAAAGAAGTAACGGGCTATCGCTACCACTAACGTTTTCAGAAAAGAAACCCGCTATTTTTTTTTAAAAAAATATTTTTTACGTATATCTTCACCCACAAATAAAAAATATGACATGAATTTCAAATATTTATATATATTTTTTTATTTTTTATTCCACCTCTATAATAGTAACATTTTCCATTAAAGATCTGCTAATCACAGCCCGGCTGAGCCCAAACAGGGTCTTATTTAAAAAAATAAACTCGAACCGGGCTGGGTTGGGCCTAAATTTTTTTTTTTTAATTTCGGAAAGTGCCGGGTTTAAATTTTAATAAATTGATAAATTTTTAAAATTCGTGCAAGAAACAAGGTGCTAATATTTTTAAAATTTAAAATTTTTTCTATATTTAAATAAATTAGGACCGGGCCAAATAATTCTTATTTTGGATCCGGCTTTTCGGGACAAATAAAAAAATTTCGTTCGGGATAGGGCCGGGACAAGACAAATTTTTTAATTGATAACTTGCTTTCTTATTATCCTGATGATCAGGCAATCCTGTAATGAAGTTTGCGTCAGGCATAGGAATAAATAGGCCTTCTCGTTTAAAATTTTTATAAAGAGATGAGTAATCAAAATGGCGTCCCTAGCCGATTTCGTCGATGTACACTTTTAGAATGCATCATCAGTCTAGGTATTATTATATGTCATAGACAATCATCCTCAATTCTAGAGCGACGATCAGAAGGTATAAACTATAAACCAAATCATCGTTCAAACACTAAAGAAAAATCATCAAAAAATGTTCATTTGAGTATTTAAATTAAAAAAAAATGCGTCGAAAGGATTTTCAAAAGTATTATTATTCATTTCAAGAAAATCATCCATAGTAGGTGGCGTTTTGGCCCACCTTTAACTTTTTATCTAATAAACCAATTTCTCTAGAAAATAAATAAATATATATATAAATAGATGAGTGGTTAATTTTAAGCATGTTTAACATCCCGATAATAACATTAAATACATGAGTCAGTCTTATGATAAAATGAAATTTTAAGTATTAACTATTTATTGGAATTTTTAATTATTTTTTGAACAATATCTTATGGTCAGTTGAAAAATACCATGTTTGGACTGGGCTAAAAAAAATTGACTTTGATATAAACTTATCTCGCTCAAAAAATATTATAGATACAACTTTGATTCAAATTTTATTTTAAAGATTAAGGATTGTGCTACACATTGATTATAAATTTATTTTACTACTACTATGAAAAATTATATTTACATCATTATTACCTTATTTCAAATATAAATTATTATCTTATTTCAAATATAAATTATTATCTTATTTCGAATATAAATAATTGTCATACGAACCCAAAAAATCACTGAATTAAAATAACTACCGAATGGTCTTACTATCCCCCTATTCCCTACGGGGTGATAGGGGCATGGCACCAGCTTATTGTAAGCTGGTGGGGAAGGATAATTCCTGCTCTCTAATGGGATGGTACTGAAGACGACGCATGGTATGTTACAAAAGGTGAAGATAACCCTTATTAATAATAAAAATTGGTGATAGATATAAAATGAAAATTGCCATATACCTTGCGAGAAATTTGTATGATTTTTAAGACAAAGAGCTGCGCATTGAAAACATTATAATTACGCATCAAAAATTCTTTAAAATTTTTTTTGAGCATTTAAATTAATAATTATAAATGATTTATTTCAATAACAATGGTTTAGTATAATGGCATTATTAATTGGTAAGTTTTAATGTAATATTTATTAGGGTATTATATGACTAAAATATTACATTTATTTAGTTTAGTAAGGCCTTTTGTAATATAACATTTAAAGTTAACCCATTATTGGGAAAACATTATTATAATACAATTTTAATAGCCCATATATAGTGTAATTAATAGCTTTAAATTAAAGCAATTAAGAAAAAAACTATTATGGATAGCTATATTGACCCTTCCCCACCCCTTTTTCTATGATTTGTTGGTAGACTAATTATTGTTATTGCATTCATTCACCAATATAATGTATTAATTGATTGAATTCCCCTTTAAGGAAAAAACCATCACCTTCTTCAAAATAATGTTATAATTTATTTTGTGGAAAAAACAATATTGCAACTATCACATCAATCCCCTAATCGTAACCAATAAATGTAATATATGATTAAAATTTACAATTATCTCATTACTTTCATATGTACTGTAAATTTTATTACATGCTGGAGTTTTTTTATTTCAACTGATGCATGTTATGATATAATATATTCAATTTATATTTAAAATGTTTATTTTTTTTTACTGTTCTGAGGCGATATTTTATTAGTATATATAAGAAAATGCAAATTACGTTTAAAAAATTTTTTTATCATATTTGTTGGAATTGTGGTAATATTCAAATCTACTTTTAAACTAAATCAAGAAAAACGAAAGAAATTCGAATCTACTTTTAAAAATCAAGAAAAAAGAAAGAATTCTCCATGCAAATTGAAACTATGTAAATGTAGATTAAAGAAAAAGGATATATAATGGAAAAAATATTATGCGAACAGACTTCTTTTTTTTTAACTTAGAATTTTATTTTTTTCTTATATTAATTTTATTTTAATTATGTTTTCACTTAAGATTTAGAATTATATTTTTTTAGGTTCCAACTTTTCTCAATATGATAGTTTCTCCAATCTGACAGTGGTGCTGGAGAGAGAATTTGTTCCAAAGACAAATGAAACCAGGTTCTCCTATTTAGAAAAATATTTAGAGAAATAAATATTTTAAAAAAGAAAAAATTTATCTTTTAAAATGTATATTTTGGATAAAAAAGAGATTTGGATTTATTTCTATTTATAAATATAAATTATTATCTTATCTCGAATATAAATTATTATCTTACTTTAAATATAAATAATTGTCATACGAACCCCCAAAAATCACTGAGTTAAAATCACTATCGAATATTCTGGTCTTAAGATCCCCCTATTCCCTACATAATCAAATAATAAATGGTTCAAAATTTTTTTTTTTTAAAATGTATTTATATTCAAAACAATTAGAATGAGAAAATAGAAAATATATTAATATTTATCTCGCAAAGTGGCGTATTTATTTCGATTTCTTTTTTTAAATTTTTTGAATGCTAAATTAAATTTTATTGGTTATGGTTATTGTGAAATTGAAAAATAATTATATAAATTATATTTTTTTTCCGAATAAATATGATATTAATTTTAAAATGTTAGGCTTGGCATTGCCATATACCACATAATGATTAGCTTCCTTAATGCACCAATACCTTTTTGCCACAAGAGCTCCCGTATAATTATAAATAAGAAATATAAGCGAGGTTGAGGGATATTAAGAATTTTATAATATAACATAATATGAATGATAAAAATGAATTAAATAAACTTTATAAAGGTATTAGATATTAATTAATTTAATGACTATGGGATTCAGCTAATTATAATAAATCTTTAATGTTTATTGGTGAGTAATTCCGAAAAGTCACGTTTTAAATTTTCTTATTTTCAAATATGATATTATAATATATACTAAACGCTAAAAAATAATATTTTCGAATACTGTTACATTTTAAAGATTTAATAAAATAATTATTCCATTATATTAATTTATTATTATCCAGTATTCAATTATTATTGTTTGTTTATTTAATGTAAGATGAAAAATCAAAACTAGGTATATAAATAATTTATACCTGCAGTTTGTAGTTCACCTAGGGATTTACAGTTTAGTCAAACCAAATTATAGATTAATAAATATTTTAGGTTTTTATTTTTGGGTATTGTGATCTCGCCTTTAAGATAAAACATCGCATATGCAATAATACATTTAATTTTATACAATAGGCGTGTATCATATTTTATAAATGTAATTAAATAAATATTTTATCATATTTATATGCTATCAGTTTTTGCTAAAGGGGGCTAAAAAAATCATAAAATTAAGATTGAGGGGTTCAGGGACCGACAAATTCATTTATTGCCTTCTGTCGCCAAAGGTCTCGGTACGGCACTGGGAGTACCTATACCTAATAACTTTGGTGATCTCAATTTTTTACAACAAACTGATTTTTGATATAAACATTTCTGTTAACGAAATCTTTATTGTTAATATTTTACTGTAAAGTTTTTTTTACAAAAAAATATCTTCAGTTTTTTAAATTTATTTTATTTTCAAACTCCGATTTTATATTTTAAAAAAAATCTATTTTTAAAAATCAATAAATATATAACTAGAATGTGGTGTTTCTAATAGGTAAAATGGATATCTACTTGATCTTATATTTTATTCTTCAGATATTTAATTAGCATGGCAATGGAAAACTGCATAAATAACACCTTATACCGATGTTGAATCTGTTTATAAAACATCAGGTCCCCTAGCAACCACCCTTATCAAGAAATAATTATAGCTGAAACAATATTTTAATCGCTAACTCACTGATATTATGCACTAATCTTCTTAGAAATCGTGAAGATAACACTCGTAGGATTGCCTTCATGATCATTATTTTTTTTTGAATTTCTGATTTCAGTAATTCCAAGAGAAAACTAAAGATCAACTACGCATCCTTTTAAAGTTCGTTGATTTGGTTAAAAAAAATATATATTTGTGCGAGTTTACGTGATAAAAATGAATAAAAGTGCTCAGCGTGTTTGGGAGTTATACTATAAATTTATTATTTTTTATTCTGGCCTTGGAGGTTCACTAGTCTTTATTTATAATAACATTTTAGTAATCTATACTCACTAAAATACCGAAAATTACTAAATATCTCAATCTCTAAAAAAATAAAGATTCTTATAGGAATGATGATTGTTTTTTTTATAAAAATTTATAGGATCCTACATTCTTCTTTACATTTACAATTTATTTAATTCTAATATATTTTTTTTTGTATTATTTCTTCTTTTTTTTTCTGACCGGAGATGGGAATATATATTATATATTTTATAATGAAAAAAAATTAAAAAAATCGAATAATTTGATCATGTTATAATATAACCTATTAAATACTATTATAATTTCCAAATGCAACAATGATAAATTATTTGCTTTCAGAAATAAAGTGGAAGAGGGGGGAAAAAAAATTAAAACAAATTATTCTTTCGGATAAGAGAAGGAAGATGATTATAATGATAAAACAAAACCAGATACAATTTTTTTACGAAATATTATTACAAATAATATTACAATTTTTATTTTATTTATTTTCTTTAAAAAAATATAAAGATAAAAAGATATCACAAAAAAAAAGAAAAAATTGGTTATTATTTTTGTCATATAAAAAGAAAGGATGAGAAATAAAAGAGATCAAAATCATAATGAAACAAAATTATACTTTTTTTTTATTCCTATTTCTATTTGAAGGATATTTTTTTGGATTTTTTTTCTCTTTCCCTGACCACTATTTAACTAACCAAACTTAAAACAATTTATGTAAATATGATTTTTTTAAAAAAAGACAAACAAAAAAGGAAAGAAAGCAAGGGTCTAAACTAAATAGTTTCTTCAGGGGAGAGGCACGGGGAAGGGTGGATTAAAGGGAAGGGGGGGGTAGAAACCAGCTAAATAAGTTTTTCTCGGTCCAAACTCGGCATGAGTCCGACCTTAAAAAATTTTGTTGCCCGAGCCCAACCATAACCTACGCATTATACCAACCCAACCCGAGTCTGACCCTACCCGGTTTAAATTATCTTGGAATTTGAGTTTTAAATATTATAATATCTAAGGAAAAAAATGTAAAATATAGTTGGGTAATTACTTCATTATTAGCAATCGGCTAATTCTGCTGAAAACTATCACTTTGGCCTAGGGGATTTTTCTTAAATAATATAGCGGCTCAAATTTGAAAGAAACTAATATAAATTAAAACGCCTTTTTTCCGCCTCGCGAACATAGATTGAGCCGAATTAGCCGATGTTTAGCCATTACCCAACTATTGTATTTATTAACATATTTGTCATTAATTAAAAGTATAGGTAATTTCCTATATAAATAGACTATTATTAATTTTCTGGAAATTAAAAATTGCGTAAATGAATGGATGACATGCGTATGATTAAAAATAACATGTGATTCTAATTGACATTCTGCTGAAAACAAACTTGATTTTCGAACAGGAATTGGAACCAGTTCTAAAAAGGATGCAACTAAATTTACATATATAAGCAAAATATCGTGGTGGAAAATTACATTTTGTGATTCATTTTCAGAAAACTTATTTAGTGTAAATTTTAAAAAAAAAGAATCGGGTTCAAATTTTATAAAAACTTTTGTTTTAAAAATTATTCTTTACCGCAAATTCGCGCTAATTGCGAATGAGGGGCTACCCTACATTCACAGTTATTTTTATATATTACGCCGCGATATCATGCTAATACTGTAAATGTAGGGTTATAACGCATTTAAATGATAGCTATAAGGGTTAATCCATAAAAATAAAGAATAAATTATACAACATTATAAACGAAACAATATGGAAGAAAGAGTGAGTTTAGGAAAGCTTCTTGGAAATAAAGACAATCATTGAAGATAACGTAGTTGGATAGCATCAATGACATATAATAATATCTAGACTAACAATGCATTCATAATAATGCATTTGAAAGCGTCGTTGAATGCAAATCAGCTGGACCCGCCAATTTGGTAACCCATATCATGTTAAAAAATACTATAAAATTGATAACTTGCTTTTTTTATTATCTCGATGGTCAGGCAATTCTTTAATAAAGTTTGCGTCAAACATAGGAATAAATTGGCCTCTCGTCTAAAATTTTTAATAATGGTAATCAAAATGGCGTCCCCAGCTGTTTTCATTGATGTACACTTTTAATGAATGTATCGTCAGTCTAGGTATTATTGTATGTGATTGGTTAGTATTGATGATATTAAAATTCATATATTTTTTTTTATTAATTAAAAAAAATTAATAATAATATCAACGATTTTAATAGCATATTAATTTTTTTTTGTCATATTAAAATTAATAATATAATATAATACAGCATTACCATAATAAATTTTTGTAAATTTACAAAACTATAAAAAAAAAATATATAAATATTATAAGTTAATTGAATAGTATCAAAAATATATGTAATTTATTTTATTGATCTTAAATAATGGTTAAAAATCCTGAAAACAACTTTTTCTGTCTTTAAAAAATTGCTTCCTTGTTAATTAAAAATGATAAAATGAAAGTTGAAGTAGTTTATTTAAAAGAATGAAATATAGTGTTGTTAAACTGCCCAATTTTGAGCCTATTTTTAATAAACGGCTAACTCAATATTTTAGCTCAGAAAAATATTGGCTTAGCCTCGAGATTTTGTTAATAGATGTCTAAACCTTTGAAGCCTTATATGGCCAAAATCTTCAGGCTTGAATATTTTCCTGGATAAAATACTAAAATCAAGCCGTTTAACAAAACACTAGATGAAAGAAAAGGAACAGATACTTTTTCATAAGTGTGCCAAATTATTATCTTTATCAGACCCATTGGAGAGATATTGGTAGAGAAATAAAATGTTGATGGCAATTATTTCGATAATTTAAAAGATGTTTTAGAGGAGAATCCCGTTCAAAGTTCGTCAAAAATAAAAGGAAACAAAAAAGAACTTCGACACGTCAACGAGATTACAAAAATGGAATTCAGCCACGGAAGCACGTGATTTTACGATAATTCACAGAGCGCGCTTGAATGCGTTCGCTTAAAACATTAATGTAGAAGCATAGGTCAAAACCCATATCGTTATCTTCACTTCATCAGCGTCAATGAAGAGACTTTTTAGCCTAGTCCAACCTAATTGTTACATAAAAATAATCCCGTTAAAGTCAAGATTTAAATTAATCAAAATGAGATATTATAAAATCTTTTTAATGATAATGATACTTTGTACATGTTTAACTTCAAAATACGGACACTTTTTTTTTTATTATTAATAAAATATACAATTATATAATTGATGAAAGGTGTTGTAATGTAAAGTTAACAAAATATCTCAAAAAATAGAGAGAATTCCCCATATTTATCAACTGAATTGGTTAAAAATATGTACATAATGTATACCATATTTCATGTAAAATGTTGAAATAAAGCTGCTGATAGATAGAGAAACCTATTTATTTTGTAAAAATTATTTTAGCCTATTAGAATTGAATATTTAAAAGTAATTTTAAATAATAGTTATACTTACAGAAAACAAGATTATATAAGACAAATAGGGAATAGTTTGAAATTTCAAATCAATATAGATATACTTACTATCAATCACGATATTTTGGAAGTTTAAAAAAAATGGGCTAAACTTTCAATCACTGACAGAAAGCATATGCTAAGGATAAAATTATGTTCTATAATAAATTTATCTTGACACTTGGGAGTTGGGGATGTTTCGTAATTTAATAAAAATAAAATTGTTCTCTTTTGCTGCTAATTAAAAATTCAAATTTCATTAACCAAAATTAAATTATAATAATATATAGTTGTTTTTCTTCTTCTTCTAAAATAACAATTAAATAGTGTATACTCATGGATTATCATTATATTACTGCCACAAAAAACATTAATTAAGAAAATGCTAGGAAAATGAACAAATTAAATATAGTTAATTAATAATCATGTATTCACTACCGCATAAGCTCAAAAAATTATAAACAAGTCGCGTTTTATTTTTTTAAATATAATTTCTTAAAAGACATCACTTGACATTTTCTTTTATTTATAAAATTTGTATTTTATTAAAAAAATTATATGGAACTTAATATCCTCAAATTTTTTTGATAATACGGTAGATTTAGAAGAAAGATCTTGTTTAGGGGGATATGAATCTAGTATTTCTAAGGTCGCATTTAAAGTGTGAACTTGCAAGAATATTCCACCTTTTCGTAAAGGGAATTCGGTAATCTAACTTAACATTCGGCATAATTGTTATCGGTAGAGATATCTCCTTTTTAATAGCATCTGTAATTGACAAAAATTATAGTTTCATATTTTTTTTTTGGGGGGTGGGGGGTTGTTTATGACGAGCAAATTTGCTTGATAAGCCTTAAATATTTTGTGCCGTAATTTATGATTAAAAAATTTGAATAAAAAGGGAGTCGGGGGTTTATAGCATATGTATATGCTACAAGATTTGGCATTTTAATAATTAAATGCATTTAAAAGTGACAACACGTAGGAATCAGCTATAGCGCCATTTTGTAGTTTGCATGCCGACTAAATGCATTAATGTGTATTCATATAATAGTAAATAAGGGTAAATAGTCGAAACGCAAACCACAAAAATGGCGCTACATCTGATTCCTATTTCTGGACACTTTTAATTGACGAACCGTCAATCTCGTAGTATATATATATTACGTCAGTGAGCTCAACATAATGAATGCCTCTATATTAGGAAATTTTTTCCGCGGATTCGAGTTATTTTTTTTGCCAAATTTTAGCATTTTTTTGTTCTTAATTTTTTTTCTAAATAACCACTGGATAAAATTAAAAAAAATAAAGTGACCACACATAGGAGTCAGCTGTAGCGCCATTTTGTAGTTTGCATGCCGACTAAATGCATTAATGTGTATTCATATAATAATAAATAAGGGTAATTAGTCGAAACGCAAACCACAAAAATGGCGCTACATCTGATTCCTATTTCTGGACACTTTTAATTGACGAATCGCCAATCTCGTAGTATATATATATTACGTCAGTGAGCCCAACATAATGAATGCCTGTATATTAGGAAATTTTTTTCCGCGGATTCGAGTTATTTTTTTTGCCAAATTTTGGCATTTTTTTGTTCTCAATTTTTTTTCTAAATAACCACTGGATAAAATTAAAAAATTTTTTTTTTAAAGATGATGACGAGTTTTAAAAGTTATGAAGATTTTAAAAAATCGATATTTTTATTTGAGCCACCTGGTATATGCCTAAATTAATGAATAATTTTAAATTATAATAGTAACCCCTGTTACTGATTTTAATTATAATGGTATAACCTCTCTTTTCTTAAATCATATTTCTAACAAAAATGATGATTGGGATTAATAAATAAACTATCTAATTTTACTGTATAATCGAATAGGGTGGAGTCAAAATATCAAAACTCTAAGAAACGGGGGAAAAAATATAACCGAAAAACAGCTTAACTACTGTATGCGTTGTGCATAGATGTGTGCAATGGGCGGGTTTTAGGCAAATAGCCCGCCCACCAATTGTTTTGAAGTACTTCTTATAATTTTTAAAAAAATTTAACCACCCGTCTGACCATTTATCTATAATGTTTAAGAAATTAGGGCTTATTTATTTTTTTATATTTATAATTATACATAAATAATATGCGATATTAAGAAATAAAGCCATAATTTTTAATAAATTACTTGTTCATTTCGCCTGAAAAAAAGTTTACCCGCCCACGCCTGACAATTACTTAAAATTTTTTTAACTCGCTCATCACCCGCTCAACGTTGAAAATATTTTAGAAACTCCGACCACGCTCGCCTAAAGTATGGGCGGTAGCGGGCGGACGGGCCAAAAACCCGCTCATTGCAGACCTCTAATAGCATATTGACAATTTATTTATCCCGATTTATTACTTGTTAATTCTCTTCGTGCCCAAGGCAAATGCAGCATTCATAATATAAACCTATCTAAAATATATATAACTCGTATTCATTTTTCAATTATTCACTAAAAATATATATATATTTAATCTATTTTACAATAATGTCCTTCAAATTTCTGTGGCATCAAATAACATCAAGATATGAGGCTTAAATATTATGAATTTTTTTTAAAATATAGTTATTTTATGACATTATATTATATCCATATGTATAATATAATAATAATAAAAAAATATATATTATAAATCCATTTGATTACGAAATTTGACGTTGACTCTCAATGATACACTGAAAACAAATCAAAAACGATCGAATTTCATTTAAAAAAAAACAAATTCAAAAATTGAAATGGATTTTAAATATGTTTGACGTAAGTTATATTGTCCAAAGTTTAGTGTTTTAGAACAAAGCTCTATTAATCATTTCTTTGAATTTCAGTAAGGAGGGAAGTTTAACTTAAACCAATGTAATAATATTCTACTCATTTACTAAAAAAAATACTTATATATAAATAGGAACTTTTTCTCTGAATTTTCTGATGAACGGTTCATTCGTGATGACTTGAGATTGTCGGGATCAATTTTATACAGAGATTTATACTCCCCTCTAAGCCAGTGACGAATGCTTAACCAAACAATTTAAACCCGTTTCAAAATTAACTCTAACGGGTTGTGAATTCTACCCGGTTGGAGAAAATGTCTATTCAAAATCTAACTATCCGGGTTCAATCTTATCGGCCTCGAATTCGGGTCGGTTGTATAGGGTTATAATTTAAGGAATAAAGAGAAAATTAATTTATGATTATTATTATTATTCGAACCAAACAAAAATTTGTATCCTCTTTTAAAAGATGGTAAGAAAGAAATAAATGTCTCCTGGTTTGGGAATTCGCCTGGAATCAAAATGAACCATTCAACTCCAACGTAAATTCCCTCACCCTCGCAGAAACACGGAAAATCACCGAATACAGTCCTTCTTTCTCATTCATATCCATCGCCTATTCCATCTCACCACCTTCAATAGAAACCTCAATGCTTTTTTTTATAGAATTAGGCAGATGGCTTCGTGAAAAAAAAACCGATCAGCCTAAGGAATCGCTTTTCTTACGTCATAGATTTGCTATCGCCATCTTTCATCGAAAAATCTTACATGCCTCATTATGCTTTCTTTTCCTCCCCCCCCCTAGTTTTTATATTTATTATTTTTTTTTTGAACATCAATTTTTTTAAAAAATCCTTTATCCTACTATTTATATATATATTCATTAATTATTATCTTGGTCAAAAACAATTATACGTCATTGCCTATTTATAATAAATTATACCAGAGTATATTCAAAATAAATAAGCCAATGACCATTTAAGAAAAAAAAGGATTTTTTGAATATTTTTTTCGTCCAATATTTTGACCCTTAATAATCTTTTGAAAGATAACAAAATTGTAGATTTTTGTAAAAAAAAAATTTGTAATTTCAATCATGAAAGATTTAAAATTTTAAGGTAAAATTTGATCTAAACAAAACTTGTTTCATTTTCAAAAAATCTTCTTCTAAAAAAATATCTTATATATTAAATCTTTCAGGGTTCCAAATCTTTGAAGAGAATTTCAAACTCTGATGGTAAGTTAAATATCAATCTTTAAGATGAATGAATATTTTTAAAAATGAGAGATTTTGCTTCAATTTACATATAAATGGGCTCGAATTTTTTTTATTACAAAAAAATAGGACCTCATAATTTTTAATTTAATTATAATTTTTTTTTTGCTATAAAAATCAAAAATAAATTAATTTTAACCTAAGGAATAACTATATATATTTTTTTTAAACTTTTAAAATAAAAAGAGAGTTTATGAAACATGGAATGGACATTTTATAATTACCTTTTTTTGAAAAAATTAATTTTTTTTTTTAATATGCAATAAATGAAAAATTAAATTTTGTATTTATTAAAAAAAATTAATAAAATAATTAAAATAAAAAGTGGATCGATAAATCAAAAGAAAATAAAAGATGAAATTGAAAAGTGTTCCTAAAAGGCCTTGGAAAAAGAAAATCTAAATTTAGTATTTACCTAAATAAGTCCTGTATAATATATCTTATTATTTATTTTTTTTTGGTGGAGTTAATTATTACTTCGGGCTAAAGAAAACAAAAAAGGGACTATTCAGAATCTTGATATACCGGACATAATTTACTGCTAACCACTTTCCGTTTCCCTAAAATAAAAGAATATGTTATCTCTCAAGAGAGGGCGTATAAATTACTCGATTAATATTGAACGAAGAAGGGAGGGGGGGGGGTGGGAGGCAGAAGAAAAATTTCGCTAAATCGATTATTTATGATTATGATTGCTAAAGATTCGTCCTTATTAGATTATCGATTAACCAATCAGGAAAGTAATTACTACCTACCATATTACTCAATTAAAATTTTAATTTCGGCCATTTCGTAAGAAATTGTATATATATTTCACTTTTTTTTTTATCAATCGGTTATTGATTCATTAATATATTAATATTATTAATATGCAACCTTGGCAAATGGGAGTAGTTAGCTTCTCAACATTATTTTTAAATTTACTCATAAAATTGATTGCAGGGTTACAAATCTAAGAATATAAAAAGAAAAAAATAGATAAAATATTAAAATAATTACAAGGAACTGAATTGAAAATGATATATTTTTAAGATAACTCCTCGTATTATTTAGGCGTTTAGAAACAGAGCTTAGAAGCCGAACCTGAATTCTTAGAACCCTCGAGATATTTAACTAAAAACCCAAGCAAGCCCGAACCTTTAGTCTTAGGGTTCAAGAATTATTTTTTTTAAAAAAATTTCTTCTCTCAATTTTCATATTTTGGTAGAAAACCAACAAATCATGATAATTCGCTTAAATAAAAATTTTAATTATTACGATTATAAATATTATTATTTTTGAATATTGTTTCTAATTATAAAAATGACGATAAATTATTTTTTATAGTCTATCTGAATACTAAATATAATAAAATTTAATGTTTCTGTTTATTTCGAAAAATGTTTTATAAGTCCTCATTTTTCTGAACTACCCTGGAAGCGAACCTGGTTCAGGAGTCTTTCATTCGGACCCGAACCCTAACTCGAACCCTTATTTTTCTTAGAAGGAAGGCTTACAAGCCCTGGTCTAAGAGTTAAATTTTTTTTGACTCACAGAGAAAATATATTAAGAAATTCCATGAGAGAACACTTAGGTTCCGAGGATCAATGCTTTTGCCTCCCTAGAGATGCCAATGAATAAAATATGTCCTAAAAAAAAGTATATCGTTTTGATATCCTTAAATTTTTTTTTTTTTAAAAAATCAATTTTCTTAAATTAAATTGTGTTTTTTTCCGACAATGTGCTTTTTTCCGGCAACGTGTTTTTCGGCAACGTGTTATTTTTTCATTTTTAAAGTCATTTTTTGAGGGCAATATTTTTCAAAATTTGACAAATTTGATTTTACCGGATAATTCCGTTATGTCTGGATTTGTCATGAACCTTTGAATTTAATATAATTTATACTCGTTTTCATAAATTATGAATGACTTAAAATTTAAAGGTAAAATTATCTATGAATCATAAGATAGGTATTCTAAATTGCTGGTAAAATCAGATTTTTAAATTCTAACAAAAAAAGCGCTCAAAAAATGATTTAAAATTGCATAAAAATAACACATTGCCGCAAAAAAACACATTGCCGCTAACATATATTTTATAAACTATACTATATAAAATAATTCAAAATAATCTAGATTTCTTTTTTCAGGGAAACTCAACTTTTTAAGTTATGATACAAAATTGTTATACCTAAGAACCTCCTCTACATTAGCTACATACGATGGTCATGCATTATCTTCCTTCAAAGGAGTTGAATGAATCTATCTAAGACAAAGCTCGCAATAGCCATGCACAAGTGCCAACTACAATAACGTCATTCCTAAGAAGCCAATCTAAATATTTTTTGTTATAATCCATAGGGTTTAAGAATCTCTTAATTTCATATCATTTATTGGGGGGCACCATTTTATATTTGGAAAAATCTGATTTGACCAGAAAAAGTATTCTAGCATTAACCTGCATTATGTGCGAATTCACGGCGAAGTATATACAAAATATGAAATAATTTAACATTAATTTTTGTATACTTCACCGCGATATCGCGACAATTGCGAAAGAAGGGTTTAATGTAGAACAACTACCTAATTAATTTTAGATAATATTTTTGGCCATTATATTTTGTAGTTTTTTTTCGGAAATGTGTTATTATTTCAACTTTAAATCATTTTTTGAGTCCGTTTTTTTAAATTTAAAAATCATATTTTACGAAATGTATTGCATCATGTTTGGAATACCTTACCCTATGAACTTCAGACAATTTTTTCGAACTTTTAAACTCGATTTTTCAAAATTTTTTGTATAAATTTATAAATGACTCAAAGGTTAACAGCAAGATTATCTACAATTCATAAGATAGGTATTCCAAACATGATAGAATATATTTCTGGTAAAATCCGATTGGGGATGCCAGAAAAATAATTTAATGATATACCCCCTTTTAAAAATGTTTAACTATCTAAAAAATTAGATTACAAAGCCTATATTGCTGAGAATATTCAGCAGATTGCATAATTTAATTTTCCTTTTAAAAATTAAAAATAATTTATTAAAACGAGCTTAAAAAATGATTTAAAGTTGCATAAAAATAACACATTGCCGCAAAAAACACATTGATGCTAACATATATATAAATTAATTTATTTTATAAATAAATTTATATAAAAATGCAATATAAATTAACTGTGGTTTTTAAAAGTTAATGGCAAAACTTTCTGAATTTTACGGTGAGGGCAAACTCCATAACATGGAATACGTTTCCGGAACAAATCAGATTTTTCCAAAAATCCATAATGAATGATATAAAATCTAGAAATTTCGGACCTCCTTGGCATCCAATACGAACATATACAAATATAATTAACATTAATATTAACAATGTATTTTATAATATAATATAACATGATTTGGAAAAATATAATGATAAATATTCAAATATTTGTAATAAATCCCTTTCCGAAATACAATCTAAATAAAATGAGATTTCATGTTTAAGCCTCCCTAGGTACAACAAACTCCTATGGAAAAAAAATGAGAGGTTTACCAAGGATTAAAATTGACTTGTTGGTGTATGGTCTTTTTTCTTCATATTCTTATCCATGTTATAATCATATAAAACTCTCTAAGTAGTTTACACAAGCCGATTCGCGAAATGGGGATAGAGTTAGATTTCGAGAAAGATAATAGTTTTATTAAAGATTAGATGGGATATTGATGAATATAGCCGAAAACAAAATTTTGTGATAAAATTGAATCGAGGTTAAAAACTAAATCTAGACATCATCACGATCCCTAAAGTATGCACCTGTTTCTTGATTATACATATTGCCCGCTTTTAGAAAGAGGGGTCTGAAAGATGTTATAAAGGTTTTAAATTAAATATTTTTAACCTCATATTCTCTACAGAAAGAGACAATCCCTTTAATGAGTTAAGTAATTTTAACAGTAAAGTTTTATGTGGGAAGAAAGTAATTAGTTACTAAATATAGGGCATAGAACTTACCAATGATTTGTATAAGAGAAGACAAAAAAATATCAACTTACTCCTCATTTCATAGTTAGCCTGAATTCGCGGCGAATTATAAAAAAATACGCTGTATCTTTGTTTTCTCCGCCGCGAATTCGCGCTAACTGTAATTGCAGGGTGACGGTGGAGAATTGCCAAAGAAATAGAAAACATAATTTATTACTTTATAATGAAAACTAAACTTTTGAAATGGATAATTTTGACGGATGATATAGGGAATGTGTAGAGATAGAGGAAATATTATAGAATTTATTATATGAATGAATGCTATCATTTATAGAGAAGAATATGTGGTAAGTCAATTCGGGAATTTCGAGAGGATTTAAAAAAACAATCTCTTAATTTTAAATAATTTAAGGGGCTATTTTAAAATTTGAAACATCTGATTTTTACCGGAAATGAATTTTCAACACCATCGTAAGAAAATAACCTATTGTAGAAAAAATTTGCCATGCATTTTTGAACTATATTTTTTCTTCTTTTTTTCAAATTTAAAAATTTCCCTCATGGATGATTAAAAAATTCTAATTCTTCACGTGATTCAGTACAAGTCGTTATTCCATAAAAAATTATACCATATATATGGATAATAAATGTATTTATAGATGTTAGCGTCTGAGAAGTAGCAAAAAGGGCTGAAATTCCAAGGAGTTATTTATATATATAACAGCTGTTTTGGCGAAAGATTAAAATAATTCGAAACTTTTATAAGAAGATGCCTATACTGTTTTCCAATTCCGGCGGGAATTTAAATTGATTAGTTCTGCCTAAAATTTTTGGAAACGGCTGATCATAGATTATCTAATTGATTAATTTGTAAGTTTCAGGTATTATGGATCAACTATGGATTTGAAAATTATAGGGAAAAAATGGGAGAGAAGCGAAAAGATCTTACGATGTTATATCTACTTTCTTGATTAAATTTTACTCTTCAGTCAAATAAAATGCAAGAGAACCCCAAAAAAATTTGATGCAGAATTTTCGGTAAGTAGGTAGCCATTGAATCATTATTATTTTTAATAAATTGTGGTTGATAGATCCCCGGTGAAAGAAAGAAAGAAAGAAAGAAAGAAAGAAAGAAAGAAAGAAAGAAAGAAAGAAAGAAAGAAAGAAAGAAAGAAAGAAAGAAAGAAAGAAAGAAAGAAAGAAAGAAAGAAAAGAAAGAAAGAAAGAAAGAAAGAAAAATATTTGGACAACGAATCTCCTTTTTTTCTATTGGATTATTCTTTTGAGTTTTCTCAAGAATGAAAATCTAGTGATGCCATTATATACAAATTTTGGCGTTAGATTTCTATAAAAGATATAAAGTATACATGTATTAACTTGGACAATGGCAAAATTAAAATGAGCTTCTTTTTGAATAAATTAATAATATACAAGTTGTAGGTAAATCGGGTTGAGAGGGAAGGCTTGTATGAAGATGGTCACGTGTTTAATATAATTAAATTCGAAATGATAATGTTTAACTTATTGGTTAGGGAGATAGAAGTGGAAATCATATTTTATTTACTATAAAAAATTTTGTTAGTTACTAATTTATGAATTGCAAAATAAAACTTCAACCATTTATTAGAATTTAAAAAATGAAAAAAAATGGAAGAAGGCAGATTAAAAGACGCGAAAATAAAAAACAGATTGATATGAAAAACTAACCTTAAATATAGGAAACCAACCAATCAAAAGAGACCTACAGAAATATAATTACAGATCCGAAATTGGATCTTTGAAAATGCATTTTTATATATTTTTTCCTATTTTTTACAAAATTAATTTTGGCTGCATTTCTGTAAATGGGTTTCAAAAGTCAAAATCCAAATTACGAAAAGCAAATGAACGTTAAAATGATCCATCATGCCCCCGTCCTTGAATGCTTTTAGCCGGTTTTACAAAAAAATTTATTTGATTTTTTTTGCATCAAATTTTTTTTTCCTCAAAAGAATTTTTAAACCATTTTTAAGTTATTATTTTCATTTTTTTCATATTTATACGAAGATGAATTTTTATGAAAAGAAAATAAAAATTATTTTACTTTTCTTTTTAACAACATAAATAATATGCTGGATTTTAGGAAAAAAATAATAGAATTTTTATTTAAGAAATTACAAAAAAATTAGAAATTGGAATAATTGTTTTGTCTTAAAAAATAAAATAAAATAGCCGTCTTTATAGTAGTGTTGTTAAACGGCTTGATTTGAGCCAATTTTTAAAAACGCCTAACTCAATATTCTAACCAGGAAAACATTAGGCAAATCTGAAGATTTTGGTCATAGATGGTACGAAGGTTTGGATATCTATTAGCAAAATCTCGAGGCTTGTGCAATATTTTTCTGGCTAAAATTGAGTTAGCCGTTTTTATAGGGTGTCCTAGTTCAAAATCCGTTTAGCCTGGGCTTTAACAAAAATAAAGTTTCAAAAATAAAACGATATAGGAAGCGATCTAAAAGCTTTAAAATTTAAAATCAAACAATCTGTTTAAAATTAAAGTATCTCCGGGATCGGATCGGTATCGGATTGGTATCGGATTATGTTTTTAGAAGATATTTTTGATATTGAATTGGAATGGCGAAG
The DNA here is from genome assembly GCF_954871325.1 of Gordionus sp. m RMFG-2023. Lineage (NCBI taxonomy): Eukaryota > Metazoa > Nematomorpha > Gordioida > Chordodea > Parachordodidae > Gordionus > Gordionus sp. m RMFG-2023. The sequence continues at coordinate 85,929,173 of NC_088775.1, forward strand.
AAGAAAAATCGCAAATCGCATGGCTCTTTAGCAATATTCTTGATTAAAGGTTCAAAGATGTGATAATGTAATTTATACAATTAATTTTTTAAAATAAACATTAAGAAATCATCGCCATATTACGAAATTTTGAGATAATTTGATTAAAGGTAAAGATAGAATTAATCTTATTACAGGTTATAAATAAACTCCAACTCTTTCCACATGTAAATAGTCCACTTGATTTGCATGCCTTTTCTTCCTTCCTTCCTTCCTTCCTTCCTTCCTTCCTTCCTTCCTTCCTTCCTTCCTTCCTTCCTTCCTTCCTTCCTTCCTTCCTTCCTTCCTTCCTTCCTTCCTTCCTTCCTTCCTTCCTTCCTTCCTTCCTTCCTTCCTTCCTTCCTTCCTTCCTTCCTTCCTTCCTTCCTTCCTTCCTTCCTTCCTTCCTTCCTTCCTTCCTTCCTTCCTTCCTTCCTTCCTTCCTTCCTTCCTTCCTTCCTTCCTTCCTTCCTTCCTTCCTTCCTTCCTTCCTTCCTTCCTTCCTTCCTTCCTTCCTTCCTTCCTTCCTTCCTTCCTTCCTTCCTTCCTTCCTTACTCCCTTCCTTCCTTCCTTCCTTCCTTCCTTCCTTCCTTCCTTCCTTCCTTCCTTCCTTCCTTCCTTCCTTCCTTCCTTCCTTCCTTCCTTCCTTCCTTACTCCCTTCCTTCCTTCCGTCCTTCCTTTCTTTCCTATTTTGTTCTAAATTGTAAAAAAAAAATATATTCTATTTATTATTTTTTTTTTTACCTTTTTTTTCTTCTTTAAACCGCTAAAGAAATTAAATCCTTTTAAATAAATTGGTTTTTAATGATTTATAAAATAGTATTTTCTTTTAAAATATATTGAATTGAAAAAGTAATTATATTAAAAATTATCCCATCTTCAATAAAAATAGATAATAATTTTATCACAAAAGTTTTAGAAAAATAAAATACATTTTAAATTTTAATGTCGAATTTTATATATTAAAAAGTACAATATAAATTTTTATTTTGAAGTTGGATATCGATTTTGACCATTATATATTAAATAATATATTATTTTAAAATAATCCAATTTTATTTTTAGATAATGAAAAACAAATATTAACTAATTTTCGACAATTTTTAATAAACCTAGATTTAACCCATCTTACCTTTATAAAATTGTGACAATATTTGCTAAATCATTTCAAAAAATTTTTTTTTTTAAGGAATTTGCTGTGGAAAATGTTTCATAAATACGAGAAATCGCATAAAATATAAAAACATCATTAAATTATCATAGTGTTTGCTGAATTATTTCAATTTAAAGAATACCATTTAAAATAAGAGAATAAAATATATTGAGTTGGAAATTTGATTCAATTTATAACATGGGGTCGAGACCTAAATTTTCTATCATCGAGCTTCGGGTGCCTCGGGTAGTTATAAGTCCGCATTTCTAGTTAACCGCTACCTTAAACACATGGCAAAAAAGTGGTGGAGAAACCCCCTTACCACATTCTTCCAAGACTCTAAGATTTGGGTATAAACTTCTGTACAAAATTCCTGTGAATATTTTAACTCTAAAGTTGATATTAAAATTAGAGATCGGTGCATCCCGCATCAGCCCTCTAAGCCCAAAGGGATCGGAAAAATAATTATTATTCAAAATATCTTCAAGGGCCGGGCTGGACAACTTGAATAAGATATATTTTACAGACCGGTCCGGTTACCAATAATTACGGGCCGGGTCAAAAATTCCGATTTAAATATTTTTGCTGGCTGATTCAGGCTGTTCTTATTAATTACTCAACATAAAAATTAGCGAAATTCTAATGTCCGTATAATCAATGTCTATATGATCCAGACTGGGGGGGGGATTAAGGAGTCGTACATCTATTATATCTTTCAGGGGCTAGGCCTCTAAGGAAATATAAATATTTTGAGGGTATGGAGAAACTCAACTCTTAGGAGTATTGTTTCTTACCCTACGATAACGCTAATTACAATCAATAACACAAAACGGGATATCTGATAATATATACACATGCAAAATTGATGATTGATACTCACTACTAATGTTACCGGATATCTCAATTATGCCCTTTATTTTAAAAAAATATGGCTAAATCATAGGCAAAATTTTTTTTATTTGAGCTGCGAGATTTTGGGTTTATATTAACCGATGTCTAAATAATCATTTTAATTCATAATGTCAATCAGAATAACACGTCATTTCCAATTATTATTTTACATAACATCCGTTTACCAAACTATTTTGTTACTATACTTTTGTGTTGTTATTACCTACTTTATTTACATTATATTCTATCAGGTTAATTTAAATATATTTGTCAAATATCTATTTAATTAAATAGCCTCAAATTTTCAATATTTAAAATCGTTTACCAAATCTTAAATTGATGGGAGACTTATCAAAACAACTTTCCTTTTAAGTTTAGCTCTTAAATTTCTGGCTATCCCTGCTTCCTCGCCTAGCAGGGAAAGAGCGCCTTTCAGCGGTTGGTAGGGCCTTTGAAGATAGGAAGACTTATTTAACTCTTCATTATACAATATATCACAATTATTCACTAAAGATAATGATATTGATATCATTTTAAAAATATTAGTCGGGTAAAAATAATTTTGAATTCTAGCTTGGGTCGGTCTCAGGCCGCTAATAATAACTTTAAAGGCCTCTAACCTAAATATTCGCATTGATAAAACAAACCGAATACTAATCTAAATCTGAAATTCCCGGAAATTATTTTTTCCCTAATTTAAAAAATTTTTACGGCTCTGTGTTAAAATTTAGTAATTTTTTCTATAAAAGTGGATATAGAATATTATAATGCTCTGCCGCCGATATATAATCGAATATCATTTTATATTCATAATTGCTTACATTAATATATATATAATTTTTAAATTGTTTTTTTAAAATTATAAATTTATTTTTTTTCAAAAAAAAGACAAAAATTTTTGCAATATTAAAATTTAATGATTTAAAGCCAGAATTTTTTTTTTATAATTTTAACAAGCGACAAATTTTTCCTCTTTATTTATAATTTAATATTTATTTTGCGAAATGAAGGACACCATAAATTATTTACAAATGGATGCCCCCTAATTCTGACCAAGTGACTTAGGGCTGATATAACTGTTCTTACCTATCTCGTGTTATGGAAAGATGGTAGTAGCCATATTAAGATTGATGTAAGGGTTTCACAAAATGTCTTCCTCAGCAAAGTGGCTCTTTCAAAAATCTTGCGGATGGAGTTTTGAATTCGTCATCTCCCAGGGTCCTCTAACATGAAGAATAAGAGGCAATTACGTCATTGAAATATGTGTTGGATTGGGGGTGGGGGTAGGAGAAATGCATTTTTTTCACTAAGGGCATCTTTAGCGTCATCCTCTTGGAGGGGGTCTGCAGAGTTCTGCTATCTCCTAACCCTAAAACAATATAAATCATTCATAGATTACAATTAATTTCCATTGTCAATTGATAAAAGGAACATTGTGGATAATTTGGTAATATATATATATTTTAAAAAAAATAAACTAATTTGTATCGATATTTTGATACATTTAAAAGAGTATGTGATGATTAAACAAGTTTTATTAATTCGAAATGTTTCACTATATATGTTAGCGGCAAATGTGTTTTTTTTGGCCAATATGTTATTTTTTTTTAATTTTTAATAATTTTTTTTAAAAAATCTGATTTTTCTGGAAATATATTGCAGCATGTTTAAAATACTTAAGCAATTTTTATAGCTAACCTTTGAGTAATTTATAATTTATATAAAAAATCGATAGAAAAACTAATATAAATTAAATTAAGTTAAAAAGCTCACCTGAAATACATAGGGTAGGTATTCCAAACATAATGGAATGCATTGGCGGTAATATAAAACTCTTAAATTTAAAAACAAAAACACGACTTAGAAAATGATTCTAAGTTGGAAAAAAAATAAATATAACACCATTGCCCGAAAAAAAAATACATCGCCTCTTTCTAGCCATTTAATATGAGTAATTTTAAAACATGGTTAAATTTTAAATTATACACAAAAAGAAAACCCTAACACTTGGTTTACCACATCATTTTTTTTTATTTAAAAAAAATAAATTATTAAAAATTCCAAACACCTAAATCACAAAATATTTTTAAAAAAACTATTCAAAAAAAATTTTAATAATTTTGGAAAATATTAAATTGGATTCAGGTGAATTGAACGCAATAAAAATAATATCAAGGCTTTTCAAGGCTTAACTGAGCGCTTCCGTCAATTATTATTTTGATTAATTAATTATTCATTATTATAGGAGGAGCATATATAAATTTTTTTAAAAAAAATAGTATTATACGTTAAAACATGTCTAATTTAGTCTATCAGCCGATTTTTTAAAAACGACTAACTTAGTATTTTATCCAGAATAATATCACGCAAGCCTGAAGATTTTGCTCGTAGATGGTTACAAAAGTTTAGACATCGATTAGCGAAATCTGGAGGCTTAAGCGATTTTTTTCTGGCTTAAATATAGAGTTAGCCGTTTTTCAAAAGCGGCTCAAAACTAGCCGTTTAACAACACTAATTGTTGGGGATCAAGATCTGTGTCCAAATTGAACAGCTTACCAGTTTATCGAGACTAGTAGTAGTGGTGGTTAGTATTTTTAAAATCCAATTAAAATTTTAACCAAAATAATGTGTAAGCCTCAAGATTTGGAAAGTAGAAGCCTAGTCATCTATGAGCAAACTCACCAGGGCTTAAACTATATTATTTTGGTAATAACCTTTAATTTTAAAAATCTACCCGAATACTTTTTAACAACACTAGTGGTAGTAGTTAATAAGAATTTGATGGGATTCAAAATTTCGTTCAAATTTGAGAAGTCGCCCGAATACTAAATAGCACAAATTGTTTTTCGCAGATAAATTATAAAGAATCATCTTCTAAGTTTCTTCTTTGCTTTTTTGCACTCATATAAAAGTCTTAGCTATTCATTTAAAGGTTATTGGACGCTTATAGATTAACTAGAAGTCAAACTAGAAGTCAATCAATAACGATCTAGAAAGTAAATAATAAATATCATCCACCTTGGGGGGAGGGGGGAGATGTCATGGGTAAGATGGTCAAAATATTTAAAAAAAGGATAATAAAATATTATAACGTTTAAACTATTAAAAAAGAAGATTAATAAGTAATTTGCCCGTTAAATGGAATAAATTTTAAAAATTTTCTCTATATGTGAAAAATAATATGTGCAAATTTTGATAATTTCTTTACTTAAATTCCGTTATTGTATTGATTAGTTTATAAATAATCACTAGTGGAAGACATTTAAACGAAATACCTTTCATTGGTGTCTACTAAAGAATGAAATCAAAAGACTTACTTCCATTTATTTCCTTAATAAAAAAAAATTGTCCGCCTAGCATTGGCGAGTATATATAGTGTTATACCTTATTTATTTTAGCATTTATGAAATATCTAGATTTTGCTTATTATAGTATCAAAATTCAATGAGAATGAGCTTCGTAAAGCAAAATATTATCTGTAAATCAGCTGATTTTCCTAAATTTCTATTGGATGAATTTTTATTTTTTAAAAAAAAATTCCACAAAACTTAAAATTTTAAAATGTCTTTCTTTCTTTCACAATTTTTAACCCGTTAATGATTAAGTTTTTAAATATTGTTGAAAAAAAATATCACTAAATTAATTGTGAAATAAAATTATCACTATTAACTTTAAGATGAATCCAAATTGATAAACTTTTCGCTCAACAATATAATATTAAGTTATAACTGCCCAACATAAAACCTGGATAGTTGCATCTTTTTATATTATTTTATTACCCACGAAAATTAACTTGGATATGTACTTAAGGTAAAAAAATATTTAAAAAGAGATGATTCTCTTTAGATTTTAAGGAAACCATTGAAAAAAAACTCCCTACATATTCAACAGCTGTTTTGTCTTGCGAAAAATCAATTTTTTTTTATATGGGGAAGAATCACGATCTATTAAAAATCTCTTCTCATCCTCTAGGAATATCTATAATTTCAATTTTGTTTTAAACGGTGTATAATTTTATTTATTAACAATTATATATATATCATTAAAACAACTAGTAACCGGCATAGATTGCAATCAGGAGATATATGTAATATCTTATAAAATTGTCCTAAATTTTATGGTTGGTTATATTATAAGATACCAAAATAATTTTTTGAGCATGTTATTTATATTTGTAGATCTGATTTTACTAAAAAAAATTTATTTTTTTATTTTCAATATATATATAAAATTCTCGAATTCTATAAAAAATTTGGGTTAACTAAAATATTAAGCATTAGGCAATACAGGGTTGAGGTATGCTAGCCTCAACGGGCTCGCCCTAAAGCTCGACATACGGGCCTGGCCGGAATTTTTAAAAAATAAATCATAGCAGGTCGAGTCGAGTAATTATTCCGGCCTGGCGGGTAATTAGATAAAAAATTTCATAACGTTTCTTATATACACATCTTTTTAATTATATAAGATTTCTTTATAATGAAGAAAAAAGTTAATTAAATAAAAATCATATTCCATTCAAATACATTATTTCAAAATTGCGCATCTACCCCCCACCCCCCCCCCCTCCATTTTTTAAATTAAAATATATCCAAAAAATTAATACTTTTATTTATTTTATAGTTAAATTTCTTTTCTTTTCTTTTCTTTTCTTTTCTTTTCTTTTCTTTTCTTTTCTTTTCTTTTCTTTTCTTTTCTTTTCTTTTCTTTTCTTTTCTTTTCTTTTCTTTTCTTTTCTTTTCTTTTCTTTTTCTTTTCTTTTCTTTTCTTTTCTTTTCTTTTCTTTTCTTTTCTTTTCTTTTCTTTTCTCCAACTCAATATTTAATCCAGAAAAATATTACGCAAGACTGAAGGTTTTGCTCGTAAATGGCACAAAGGTTTGGGAAATCTATTAGCAAAATCTCGAGGCTTAAATTATATTTTTTTATAGCTATTGATAGCCGTTTTTTAAAAAATAGGCTTAAATTGAGCCGTTATACAAAAACATTTATATAGATAAATAGTCCGTTATTATATAGGATGGATGAAGGATGGAATGATAAAAATACAATGAAATACCGGATCAACATCACTTCGTTCCGTAGATTATGACCACACTTGCAACTTTTAGTTCCCAAGCCTGAGATACGATTTTTAAAAAAATGGTTAGACCCATTTCCAGAGGTCATGAAAGAAGGGTTTTACTCTACCTTAGTCAAAGACTTTAAATCTAGGTAATTAAATCAAACTTTCATTGTCTTATTAACTCGTTCTTTTACTTGACTCAGTTTTACTCTGATTTCCTCCCACCTTACCTCAAACTAAAATATTTTAATTTTACATTTTCTTTTTTTAAAAAAAATTCAGCTTTAGTTAGTTAATATGAATAGAATCCATTTAAATCATAATTCACATACAAAATATATATTTAAAAATATTTATAAATTTTCATATTGCAATTATTTATATTATTATTATCAGTAATGACTTCTTTTTTAATATTTAATATAAAATAATAATAAAATCAAAAATAAAACATGATACCATAAAAATACAAATTACTGATATACATAATTTAAGATAAATTATAAACTCAATCAATATATAACATTTATATAAATTGTCATAATATATATTAATGGCTACATTTTTTTTCCTTCCCTTTCTCCTTTAATTATATATTTTTTTTGTCTTCGATTTTGATCTTTTTTAGTTTTATTATGAAAATAAAAACAGACTTAAGATTTGTTGGTTTAAATTGACTTTTCTCGTAAGTTGATTTTTGTTATCTTAATGCAATCTAGTCTTTTCCAATTAAAATAATCATTTTTTTCTGGTAATCAAGAACTTGGATGATAACAAAAAAATTTTTAAATACTTTCATCAAGTTTTTTTGCTTAGATAACATTCATTCTATTCTTCCTCTTTTTTTGTTGTCCAGATACTATCTATCACTTAATTATCCTCTAGTCAAATAATTTTTTTTAAAAAAATTGTTCTATTTTTTTTTTGAGCGAGAGAGAAAGAGGATAGAACCACGCTTCATTTGGTCCCATTTCTGTCATTTAAAAATAAAAAATAAAATTAATAGCATACTATGTACGAAACAATAATTTTTATTAGTAATATAATTAACATTTATATATACTTACATTATATTTTGCATTTAATAGTAACTTTGATTTCCATAACATTAGTAGTGTTACGAATGGAGGGCTACAAACGTACTAGGCCAAAGTCCTCCAGACACTTCCTAGGTCAAAATGACCCAGATGTTTTCCCTGATGACCAAAATATATATAATAACAGACCGAATGCCACCTTAATTCCCCAATATTTCCTATATAATTGATGCTTCTGGATCCAGAAGCCGGAATTTCTGCAAAACATAGGGAAAAAAATCGCGTTAAATTTGGGGTGATCCTCGTGAAGGTTTTTATTTTCGCATATACGCATGTCACACTGTATACCGACTTACGGTGTTATTATCCAGACACACCTTCTCACTTATAAAATATAAATATTATTTATTATTTTTTTTTGATATAAAATTTTTCTTTTTTTTTGTTGCTAAATATTTTTTATTTTTTTTAAAATAGTTTGTATTTTATCTTATTCTTATTTTATAATTTTAAATCGTTTATAAAATAAAATAATTTGACCCCCATAAAAAAAATATATTTATATATAACATAATATAATTATAAAATGACTCTAATATGATACCCAATGACATTTAATGCTAATATAATTGACGATTTATTCCAGGGTTGCAAACCCGAATTAGGGTAAAGGAATCTAAAACTCTATTTAGGGGAAATTTTGATTAGAGGAACTTGATCTAAACCAATTTCGAAAAGAGATCTGAGCCCTCTCCAAGTTCATATTACCCAGGTTTGACGGGTTGCCAATAAATCTGTTTGGTCTGTGGTCTCAAAATGTCCAACCAAACAATTTTAAATTTTTGAACCCTAATTTAGGTTCACAGCCCTGATTTATTCATTCTTGAGTTTTCGATATGTCCAACCAAACAATTTTAAATTTTTTAACCCTAATTTAGGTTCACAGCCCTGATTTATTCATTCTTGAGTTTTCGATATGGACAATTAATTCCACTAACAAATGTTGGAAAGCCCTGAGCTACAGCTTGCATTGAAAATTATTTAGCAGAGCTAATGAGGCAGTTGCTTTTGAGGTTTAAAAATATTTGTGTTTATATTAGGAAAAATATGATTTGAATATATAAAAGAGTTAAACGATTATTTGATTATTATGGCATTCATTCAGTGTAGTAACATAAGGGTACACAGATTCTTGGGGTGGAAGTGGGGGAGGTGGGAGGGTTGGTATAGGGAACCAACAAACCAAGAAAAAATGTCGCCTTAAGCCATAGTATAGCTGCCTCGATGTTGATACTTATTTTACCCTACCACTGATTTATACCTAGACAATTGTGAAAAAAAATTAATATAATATTTTGTATCTAATTCTTAAAAAGTGCTATCTGGCGGTTAATAATTTATATAAGCATTAATATAATAAATAGATTATAATAACAAAAGGAATAAATAAAAGAGAACAAAAAAATAATTAAAAGGAAACAAAAAAATAATATAATTAAAGGGCTTAAATATTAAAATAAATTATTAATAAACAATTATTTTTTAAAATTTTTTTAATATAATATTGGTTTTGTTTTTAATATAAAAAGTATATAATTTTAAAATTATCTGATTTATTATATTTTACTTCGTAAATATTTCCACATTCATCTAATACCTCTAAAAAATAGCATCATTTTTTAATGACCTCGCATAATAAATTGAATTTTTGACTATATCAAGTCATTTAGAAATATAATACTTGAAATAAGAATAGCGAAAATTTTAACCTCTTTTTTTAGTTTTTGGAAGCTTAAGTTCATTTTACTTATTCTGAATCTTGACATCTTGGTCATTTTCATATTCATCTACCAAATCAACTACATTTTTTCCTTTTCTTTATTAAAACATGGAGACATGGTTGGTGCTATTAGGTTTCACCAAAGACAGAAAGAAGATTTTTTTTTAAACCGGTAACAACAGCGAGTTCCTCTCATATAACAAAACTAATCTTAAAAAAATCAAAAATATTTCACAGGAACGACGAATCAGAGTTGGGAAATTTATTAAAAAATTTTATTCAAATATAAATTTTGTTAACTTCAATTTGAATTTTAGGAATAGAATCCTAAATTAGACATTATGAGCTTCTTTTACATAAATATAATAAAAATGTATCTTTTGTAAAAATCTTGTAAAAATTTTTACTATATTTATTTACATTTGCAAAAAATTAGATCCATATGCTGTTATAAGAATGTATCTAGATACAGAGACATTTTTGGACCATGTATCTGTATATAACGATGAATCTGTACTAGATCCATTTGTGAGGTGTCGTTTAATAACTCTGCTAAATGCCCCCCAGAATTTTTGAATACCTTTTGCAAGTCAATTTTTATAGTATCATCATCAATTTTTTTCAAACTTTATAAATTTATTATTAACCATTTTCTAAAATACTAATATTTTCGAGTTATTTATTATCTCTATGGTAATAAAAACATTATTAATAATATATTTATTTCAACAGCATATGTTATGTTTTTCAAATATTAATTGCACATTTACAGAGCAATATAAAATAAAAGAAATTTGAGCATAATTGCACAATTAAATGAGACAGAGAATTATTTTAATAACATAATATTTAATAAAATAACGCAGAATTAAAATAAACCAAAATTAAAAGTGAAAAAAATAATTGATAATATAGTGCAATAAGTTTTTCACATAAAATATATTAATCTCTGCCTATTAAATATATTTTCATAATTGAGTAATCTTTATACTGGAGCAGAAGGTCATAATATATTTTTAAAAAATGGTTTTTATAATTTAAAATTATTTATATTAAATAATTTAATCCTTCAAATCTAATTCTATATTGTTAGAAGCATTATTAATATTTTAATTTTCAATATTGTATTAATCGTTTTCCTTAACTTAAGAGGATGAAAAATTCGTCTGGTCCATTATCTCATTTTCACTCTGAGTTAAGGGAGTTTAATTTAAAAGCATATGATGAATATTATATTTTTCTTACAACATGATACCCATTCATTCTTAAAGGGATGTGAGATAGATGGTAGAAAAGCCTACTTATACTTTCCATCATAAATTATGAATGATGAAATCTAGACCCTAGAGGATGTGACCGTTGTTAGTGTTACAGATTCTCTGATAATAAGATCTTAGAATAATAGCTTAATAAAATATATTCGGGGAATTGAAATCAATATATTTTTCTAGTTTATATTTTCATCTTCTTCGAAAAAATTGGAATCATCATTTTCATTTTTCTAGATACTCATTTAAAAATAAAATAGGAATAAATACAATTTTTTCCTTGCTTTTTGTAAAAATCTAATGACCCCTGCTTTACATCTGTACTAAGTACCAAATTCAACTTACGACACACATATTTATTGCGAATAAGTCGGGTAATTTAAAATGAATAATGAATTCTATTATTCTAGTCCAATGGAGATAGATTTTTTAAAATTAAATGCTATATAAGTTGGCCATTTGACTTGGTAATTATCACTAAGGTATGTGCATTTGTAATTTGTGTAACAGGGGGTGTCACTATCCTTCACAATCTCATAGGGCTCAAAAAATTATTTTCAAAATTACCTTTTTTTTTAAATTAACATTAACCAAAATTACCACTAATGTGAAATTTAATCAAGGAAAGCAATAATATCAATATGTAGTAATAAATATTAAGTTACTAAGTTTTAATATGGTTTAATTTTTTATCTTTTTAATATTTAAATTTATTAAGATACGAATAGTTTGAAAAATTTAAGTTGGCTGAGATTGAGATGTTATAGTGTGAATTGTATACTTAATAGATGTAATAGGTTTTTTATAATTTTCAAATGATGTAAGAACCCTCTTGTGTTTTATAAAGAAATAAACATGACGCAATTTATATATTCAAATTTTTATTATATTAGTAACATTTGCCATTTGACTTGGTAATTATCACTAAGGTATGTGCATTTGTAATTTGTGTAAAAGAGATGTCACTATCTTTCACAATCTCATAGGGCTCAAAAAATTATTTTCAAAATTACCTTTTTTTTAGAATTAACATTAACCAAAATTACCACTAATGTGAAGTTTAATCAAGGAAAGCAATAATATCAATATGTAGAAATAAATATTAAGTTACTAAGTTTTAATATGGTTCAATTTTTTATCTTTTTAATATTTATATTCATTAAGATACAAATAGTTTGAAAAATTTAAGTTGGCTGAGATTGAGATGTTATAGTGTGCATTGTATACTTAATAGATGTAATAGGTTTTTTATAATTTTCAAATGATGTAAGAACCCTCCTATGTTTTATAATGGAATAAACATGACGCAATCAATTATATATTCAAATTTTTATTATATTAGTAACATTTAGCACATTCTTAATATTAGGCAAAAGCAGCTGATAGGAAATTTAAAGCATTCAGACATTGAAATGAGAATTGATTTTGGGTTATGCCCTGGATTGTAGATATTTGGACTTTCAAATGTAATTTAAATAACTCCAAAAAATCAAAATTTAAATTTAACTCTAATAATATTAATAATGAAAAATTTATACCAAAAGATTCCAAAACGAATTCCTCTAAGTTCCATCAAAAATTTGGAACATTTAAAACTATATTTAGTTATAGTAATGAAAAACCTAAAAATAAATTGATATCAAATCTCAATAAATTTGGCAGCCATAATTCTAAAAAATTAGATATTGAATTTTTGGAATGTTCTGTTAAGCCTAGTATTAAGTTAGAAGAATTAAAGTCTGTTATTGAAGCAAAGGTAATATAATATATATACATTGTTTAATATATTTAAATGATTGTAGAAATTACATTCCATCAGCATGCCACCATACACACGGTCATTGACCAGTTCAATGATTCATAACATAACAGATGTTATAGAAGAAAAAAATATAGATCCATATTCAATATATGAATTGAAACATAAATCTAATTCTAACAAAATAAATGGTCATGAATTATTAAATAATATTGTTCCTGAATCTAAAATGGGCCTTTTGCCAGCCTATATAATTGATTCCAAAAAATTAACAACCATAAATTATAAGAATATTATAAATTCTAATCAATATATCCCATATTTTAATTCTGATAACAATTATAATTCTAATACCCTTAAATGCAATTATAATTCCAAAAACAAAATGCAAAGAATTCAACATACTTATGACATTCCATTTGATGAACCGGGTACACCAAACAACTTCAAAAAGGATATAAATTATAAAGTATCATCCGAAAATAATTATGACTTACCTTGGGAATCATTGACCTATACCTTAACAACATTATCTTCCAGTTCTGACTACTTACCAAATTTAAACAAAATAAGACATGACAATAAGAACAGCATCAAATCTGATTATAGTGATAAAAATTATCCTTCTTCCATCTACAATTGTTATAGTAACATAAACAATGGGAAGGATAAAAGACCCTCAAACGAGTATAATGCTCCATGGAATAACTTGTATTTACCACTGAACAATGATTATGAGAGAATTAATGAAAATTTTTACCAAAATTCTTATACTCTTCCAAGACCTCGCCTCAACCTCCTAAATACTTCCAAACGTAATTGTCCGCAGCAAACCAAACAACACCAGCACCGACTTTACAATAACACTTCCATAAATTTGACCAATAGAATTAGTCCTACCCCAACAAATGAAAACCCTGAAAAAAAGAACAAAATATGTTCTCCCAAAGATCAATCTCCCAGTGATATTGATTCAGCCTTGGACAATGACGAAAAGGAAGACTCGCAGACTGATGTGCGGCATTCCGTTTCATCCAAGATAAAGCTCTTCGAAAATCGAAGCACCGCTGAGCTCCTTGGCACCGAAAATTTAATGACCCGTTCTTTAATTCTACCCCATCGAGAAACCGCAAAAATTGCGCGGATATTAAGAAAAAGTTAAGATAAAGTGTTCAAACTTCGAATATAATACTCTGCCACCCTGGGAATTACAAAAAAAGGAGGAAAAATAGTGATTAAAAAGGATGATATTTCCTCATTATTTATTTAAAAAAATATATATTAAAAATTTAGCCTTGTTTTTTTTACAGTTGGCATTTTTTTCTAAATTTTTTTAATATTATTTTTTTTGAAAACCAAACATACGTAATTACAATATAAATTATATTTTCAAATCGCAAATTGATACAATAATTAATCGGATATTCGTTTTTTAATATTTACATAACAATATTTCATTTTATATTTGGAATGGAAGAACCAATGACGTATAATACTTACCCTATAGATTGGTAAAAATTCATTTTGAAGACTTCCTTGAATACAAATCAGCTGGTGACACATCATCATGGCTTCTTTTATTAAAAACGTAACAAGGTTTTCGTAAAATTTTAATGTAAATTATTTTTATGGGAAATTAAAATGACGTGTCACCGCTGATATGAATTGTCATAGATATTATTTATTTTCTATTAAATGGAATTATATAATTACTTTATATTTATTTTACTTATACAAAAAATTTTTATAATTATAGTATTTATATATATTTTTTTTTTTGCCTTAGCTAACATTTCCCCCCAAAAAAATACAAATGCATTTTATATCATAATAATTACTTTATCGCTTATTTTATAAAGTTTTATATAATATTTGTGACGACACCTTATTATTGAATATATATATTTAAATAAAATAAAATAGTGATAATATGAGAGATTATTCATCATAAAGAGTAAAGATCAAGTTGGTTTAGACAGTTCCATGGACCAGCCGGCTGGCTGAAGATCGATATTTAAAAAAAAACTAACAGAACAATTGGTCCTGTCTATCCATGATATCATGTTTGTGGTGATGCCAAATTGTTCCATTCGAGCCTATGTTTTACCCAGAAAAATATTGCCTAAGTTTCGGGATTTAATAGATGTTTAAACCTTTCTGCCCTCTATGAGCAAAATCTTCGGGCCTGCGTAATATTTTCCTGGATAAAATAATGAGTTGATCGTTTTAAAATTGGCTCAAATTGAGCGATTTTGCCTCCCATATTACCTTTGTTTATAACTTGATTTATTTTTCCTTCCTTCAATATTAATATCCCAAAAGTACAATGTTTATAAAGTGTTTTTCAGCCGACCGAAAATTGAGATTATTGTCGCTTGATCAATATAGGGTTCTATTCTAACTTTAACCGGAGAAACATGGAAAAGAATCTACATACTTATAGACACCGTCCAAGCTACTTCATTTAAGTGGTGTTTTAATAGTATTCTATGCCCTGATTGGACTTGACTAAAAAGTAGATGCAAAATGCAGGCGAGGGGTAGGGATGCATTAAAGCAAGGTTATAGGGTAGTATTAAGTCAAGTTTTTTTTGGAACGTTCCCTTTAAAAGGCTTCCTGGTTCCACGGACAAAGATATATTGGATTGGCCTCAAATCTCTTAATAATTCGCTATCACGAACTCCTTACTATCGAACAAAATAAAAATTGATCTAACTTTGATTATCATATTTATTTCCTAAAAATCAAATTTTTATTGCATTAATTATACCAAACAATACGAACCGAATATTGGGAATTATACATATTCGAAAATTGAACATAAAAAAATGGATTATTAAAATTTAAAAAATTAAGTAAATAATCTATAAGATGTGAAGTATAAAATGAATAAAAAGTTCCACAAGAAATATGTTGAATAATTAAAAATAATTTCAATTTTAATATTTACTACAATAATTTAAAATGTAATGTTATTTAGTATTCGAATCGAATAGTTTTGCTATTCGTATTCCTAAAATAAACAAAATCGAATAACGAATAATTCTTTTTAAATATGTACTCATAATTATAGAAACTCGATCGAAATTTTTAACGACATTGACCAAATAGTGAAAAATAAACAGGCCGTGTGTAGAACGATAAACAAATATTTGTTGTTTTTATTTGAATAAGCAAGTCAGTTTTATATTATCATTTGCAATTCATAGTGGGATCCGATCCGTCATAATTTAACAGCTGATTGATTTATAATAAATCTATTTTAAAAGATCAATTTATCTTTTATTAAAATCAATATTTATATTTTTTAGATTATTATCATGATAAACAAAAAATTGATCCATAAATAGATTCTTAAAATCGATCAGCTGTTAAATCGTGTCTTCGGATTCCACTATGAATGCCGTGTAGAAATGATACTTTTCCCGGTAAAAGTGCTATAAAGCAGGGGTGTTACCATCATATATAACCACTATAGTCAGGCAATTACTATATAGTTTTGCGGTTATAAAATTGGCTAAACCGAGTTTTTAGTCGAAAACTATCCCTTTGGCTTCGAAATTATTCCTAAAAATATAGCAGCTCAAAAAGACTTTAATGCTAATGGATTTTCTTTGGCACGTGCTTGTAGATTGAGCCGAATTCTTGAGCCGAATTCGCCGGAAGTTAGTCATTATCCAATTATGATAACCACCCATTTTCAAAAAAGCATTTAAAAACTATTCTAAAAACACCCTCGAAAAGTTATTAATATATACCTCACTCCCTATAAAGTAATACCCTGTATTTCGGAAATATTCTTAGTTTTGTATATGGCTTGAATGACCCCGTTTTCAATTATGAAAATGTTTGATAAAATGCACTTTTTTAAAAATAATATATCTATTTATTATAATAAAAGAATTAATTATGAAATCATTATATTATGCAGCCAGGCAGGAAAGTTATAATATTCATAGTTATGTTATACGTAAAAGAAGAATAGTTTTTATTTTAAAAAAGATGTGAAAGGAAAATATTAAATTTTTTTTCACATTTATTGTTCCATTATTATTCATAAATTATGTTATTTTTTTTTAAAAAAAAAATTATAAAAAACTTATTATATAATAATATAAATATAACAATACAATGTTTCTTCGTCTTTCCAGATTTTTGAATTCTAACAAGATAGATGCTATTTTTCCTTCTTCGTTTTATAAAATGTTATTAAATAATATTATATAAGTTTATAATTTATAGGTGTGATAATTATATTTATAATTATTTACGTTTGTGGGTTTATTTTTGTAAAAAAAAATACGCGACGGGATAAAGCGCATCGCCTTCTAATCGTTGTAGATACAACATATATGTTAGGTATTCCTCATTTGACCCTTTACCTATTAGAGGAAAGGCCCCAAGTACATGTAAGCCCAACAGTGTTCCATGACTGTCATTTAAACGTTTATAGGCTGAGATTTAAAAAGTTGGACAAGGGAAAGTCTATACCCAATAACTGTACATATATTATATTACCGTGATAAGGGGGGGGGGCAGGGGAAAGAGCTGATTTAAATTTTAAATATGTAAATTCCTTTGGTTTGGAATTTATTGAACAAATAACTTTTAACCAATGTTGATAGTATGAATAAAATGAAGGTTTTTATCTAGAACATATTTATATATATAATTGATAACTTTTGTTTTTTAGAGATAAAGAAATGGATAATGTGTTCGTCCAGGAAAAGAATATTTAATTATATTAGATATAAAAATATAGTTTAAAAAAAAATAATGATAGAAAAAGGTCATGCTGATATAAAGAAAAGCGTGTAAATCAACGGATCTAAAATTTCCTTTGTTTCTATTGGTTCTCATAGTTCTTAGTTTAATAATAGACACAGGATGCTAATATGACTGACGTGGGACCCGATTCATCTGGGCATTAATATATTTTCATAAACAAAATAATGATAACTAAGTTCGTTATTTTTTTTAAAAATGGGATTCGTGAATAGGGATGTTAGAATATGACTTAAGTAATTAATCTTTATGTAATATATTATAATATAAATAATTTGTATAAAAAAAATGACTCAATTAGGTAAATTTAAGCATAACTTCATAAGTGTTGTTAAATGGCTCGTTTTGAGCCGATTTTTAAAAACGGCTAACTCAAAGTTTTATCCAGAAAAAATATTACGCAAGCCTGAAGATTTTGTTTAGAAGGAGCAATGGTCTAGACATATATTATCGAAATCTCGAGGCTTAGACAATATTTTTCTGGCTAAAATATTGAGTTAGCCGTTGTAAAAAATCGGCTTAAAACGAGCCGTTTAACAACACTAACTTCATGAATATTATACTTTTTTTTAAAATTTATGAATCACTTTTATAAATGCAACAAAATAAAAAAATTTAGAGACAAATAGTATAATTTTGACGGTTAACTAGCCCCGACCGCTCCCCTTGTTTACGTGGACCTGAATATGCGATTAATTAGATTGACAAAAAAACTAATTTTTTTGGCCTAATTTCAATAATTAAGACAAAATCGATATATACTAGTATATAATACATATTTTTTTAAAAAAAATGCAATTTGTAATATCGTATCTCTCTCCAAATACTGCCTAATGAAAATGAAACGAGATATTTTGCCAAATAAATAATATATATATATATTTATATATACCCTAAAAACTCCTGAAAATATTTAGAAATATAATAAATTAGGAATAAATTCAAATTTTACTAAAGATACATCTTAAATTATTTATATAAAAATTTTTAATGACGCAAAAAAAAAATTAAAATTCTTCCCATTTTATTTTGGGCGAATGTAAAAATAAATATAATTAAATAAAATTCCCAAATATAAACTTTTTATAGAAAAATCAATATATTTATGTAACCAGAGAAAGAGTGGAGGAGGAGACGGGGGTTGAAATTATATTTTTAAAAAAAGAATTAGTAAGAAAGGCAAAACATTGACTCGCTCTGCAATGTCAAATTTCGTGAAATCAGATAATATTAAAAAATGAAAATGAGCGTTCCCGTGAGAATTTCGCCTTTATTTTAGGATTTTTGGATAATGTCTTTAGAAGAGGTGATTATTATAAGGTGAAAATAGTATAACCTTGCTCGGGGACAATATTGCTCATCTTATCATAAATAAATAAGAAATGGTGTTTATATTAACCCCGCCCCCATTCTCAAAAAAAAACTTTTGCTCAGATTTATAAAGGTTTACGTATTGTTAAAAAATGCAATGCGTTGCACGACATCAAAATATGGGATATAAGGCTTAGCACCTTTTAAGTATAAATTTATTTTGAATAATTTTTTAAAACATTTATCTCCTATTTATTTAAACATATCCACAAAAAATGTCAATTTTACCCTTTTCTTTAAAAAAAAAAATTAAAATAAGACAAGGATTTAGATTTGTTTGCAAATATACAAGAAAATGTTTCATATTTCTGTCTCAATCCAGTTCTCCATTTCATATATTCATTTAATTTAATTTGAATTCATAATTATCCTTTCTTTCTTTCTTTCATTAAAAATGATGCGCCTTTTTACTTGGGGCTTTCATATTTCATATCTCAATCCAGTTCACTTCATATATTGATTTGATTTAATTTGAAATCATAATTATCGATTTGTCACCTCTTTGCTGCCTTTTTTTGTGTCGCCAGTCTATGAGCCCATTTAAATTCTTTTTTAAAATTTAATTAAGTATATTTTCTAAAAAAAGCCATTGAATATCTTGTTTCAATGTACAATATAATATAAAATTCATCCCAAAACTATGGTTAGCAAATAATAATAATTAGATATTCTTTGTAAAAAGAATCCTAAACGTTTATTATATATTATCATCTTCTAATTAGCATTATCAAATTTTTAACTCATTTTGCCGGAAAAGGGGAAGGGGGGTATGTTTTAGATTTCATATTTTAAAAATCATGTTAAATCATTAAATCAACCTATATTTCGTTTATAATGGTTCTTTGTTTTTTTAAATATTATAAGATTTATAACGACTTAAAATTTCAATTTTAAAAAAGATAGTTCAAAAATAAACAAAACAATTATATAACGAACATTATTTAAAATTAGGCGGGTTACGATATCATTTTCTTTTATAATTAAATACTGATAAAAGTTTTTCCCTTAAAAATTGGAAAATTTATAATCCCATTTTAATCATATGAGTTTAATCGCATGGCACAAATCTTAAAAGATATAGGGATTAAATCCTGACCTAAAAAAACTATATATTCTCGGCTAAATTGGAATTTTATGGTCAGGTTTTTAAAAAAAATATTATCATATTTAAACATTTCGTTATTTAAACGCAAAGGAACTTTGTCTTTATTTTTTTTTTATAATAAAAATCGAAGGCAAAACTTTAAAATATTACAGGGGACCCAGAAAATAAATACAAAAAGTTTTAAAAATAAATTTTTTTATTTAGACTCAAAATTGAGGTTTTTATCATGGATAAAACTTGTCAATTACAACTTAAAGAAAGAAGATTAAAAAATTGACTTACTCAAAATTATAAAACTTTCAAACAGTTTCCCGCCACACTCCAAATCTCCATGCTTATATCCTTCTTAAGACGAATAAAAATCATAGATCGGCAACCGGTTCCTCTAAAAGTTCCAAAAAAGTTTTTTTCTCTAACTGGCCATTTTGGACCTGGCATTGAAGTATTTGTTTTTGTTCAACCTGAAAAATACGGAAAGGCCATATATTTTTAATAGTGTTGTGTGCAGATCTATATAAACAACGTATTTATACCATAAATAAATGGGATAATGTTAGGTATAACATGGTGTGATATTGAACGAACTTAAATTTTATCGAGTATTAGCGAAATATCGAGGCTTAGGCAATATTTTTTTGGCTAAAATATTGAGTTAGCCATTTTTAAAAATCGGCTTAAAACGAGCCGTGTAACAACATTACTAACATTAACAATAAATGCAGTAAATTTTATAAATTAATCATTGTGCTTAAGGCCTTTTAAATTATCGGTTAAGTTATTCATTAGTGTAATAGTATTTATTTTATTTCCTTTTTTTTTGAAATCTCTTTTATATAAAAAAAAATATTTTTAAATATTCAAAAATAATGATAGTAAATATCATTTGATAAATTGAAAATTGAAAAAAAAATTAGGAAGAAATTGTTAAATTTGACAATAAAAGTTATTATAATATAAATATTAAATTTATCAAAAGACTACAACTAAAAACTAAAAAGTTTGCCACAGGGAAAATAAGAACCGGGGGGAAAGGAAATGTGTTGAAAACTCAGAATTTTATGGCACGATCTGAGATAATATTAATTATATGAAGTCAGATCAATCATCGTTTCATATTTAAAATTTATCAATTAAAATAATAATATATATATGCAAGTTAATAGGGGAAAAATAAATAATCCGAAATGACCACATGGTAAATTCTTAGCTACTGATTCAATTTTTCGGGCTAATTTTTAAATGATTTAAATCGTAGAAATATTTAAATTGAATCGTAAAATACACCAAAAGTAAAATATAAGAGTGATTATGAAAGGTGTGGTAAAATTATATTTGAGAGAATAACATATTTTTTTAAAATAATTTATATTTTATTATTTAGTGGATGAAAAAATATTTCAAAAAAAAATCCCAAATATAAAAATGGAAGGTGTTCAATATTGTCATCCTGGGCTTTATTAGGCCTCGGTTGGGCAGATCTCTATAACTCGCGTCTCAAGAGATCAGAAATTTATAAGGCTAAAAATAGGAAAGCGTCATATAACCCGAGATGTATAATAAGAACCTTCTTCAAAAATGTCATCCTGAATTCATGGTTAACGCAAATTGGCGGCATTGTTTACAAAAATATTCGCGCTAATTGTGAATTCAGGGTGAGGTAGATTTATACGATTATCTAAATAAATCGGGTCGTTTGGCTCGACCTACTAATTAATAACATTACCCGGCCAGAGCATTGCAGATCTCTGATAGAGAATATGGAATCAGGTGATTCCTATAATACATAATAACGGGTCTTTTATTGTATTTTTTTTTTAAAATTTGGTTGTCTAGCGAATTGTTATAAGATGGTTAAGACTATACATCGTTACCCTGATTCCTATGTATATGATTGTGACGAACCACTGACTTATCCAGGATTTTTCTGGAGGGAAAGCACCATTGGGTAAATTATTTCTCTCATAAATTTTATTGAAGATCTTTAGGTCCACTTATTGTCGACTATATTAGAATTTTTATAAATAATATTGTATTTTCACCTTTTTTTTCTATAAATTTTGAATTATAATCGTTATTTAAAAAATTTATTGACTTTTTACTAATTTTTTTTTCAAATTCTTCCTTATAATGATATATTGAATACAATATTAGAGGAGAGGGGTGTGGGGTTAGGGGGTGTAGGGGAAGGAGAAGAAATTTTTTATTCGCTTAAAATAATGAATCGAATAATATTTATACGTTTAAGATTCGTTTTACATATGAGTTGACTATTATTAAGAAAGAATGAAAGAGAGAGAAAGAAAGAAAGAAAGAAAGAAAGAAAGAAAGAAAGAAAGAAAGAAAGAAAGAAAGTAAGAAAGAAAGAAAGAAAGAAAGAAAGAAAGAAAGAAAGAAAGAAAGAAAGAAAGAAAGAAAGAAAGAAAGAAAGAAAGAAAGAAAGAAAGAAAGAAAGAAAGAAAGAAAGAAAAAGAAATTAAAACATGGCTCTCCTGAATTTTTTTTATGAAAAAATTGATTACATTATAATACTCATCTGACGATATAAAACTTATTTTAAATATTGATCGCTATAAAAAAATCCCCTTAATCAATAATCAATCACTTACAACAATTTATGTGTATGGATATCAGTGAATATACGTGATTCACGCTTCAACTCCTTCCTTTGCACGAAATCCAATTTCTGGGTTGAAAATGAGTAAATGAATGAAGGAATTATTTCTCGAAGATTTTTTCTAACAATGTTTTTATAGAATTGATTGTTTGACATTTTATATGAAAAATTGATGATAAATAACTTCCTCATATTAGTTTTAGTTTAAAAAATAAAAAATGTAATGATTTTTATTTTTTAAATTGCGCCATTTGCATATGCGAAATTAGCGCTACCCTGACAAACGTAATCCACAGGTTGTCGCTAAAATAAGACCTCAAGAAATGAGCGATGGAAAGAAATTTTCGGAACATTCTGAAAAAGATGGTAGATCCAAGAGGAACGCTATCATAGGCGAACACAAAGAACCGTCTACCTCTCCTACAACTTGCGCGAACCCTAAGGAGATAAATGATCACGAAAATATCAATAAAAAAATAAAACACAATTCTCCGGATCATGGCACGAAGACGGAGGGCGCAATATCACCCTCTGCCGATCATTCGCAACAATCAAGGCACCACGAAAAAAATGATCCAATTGACAATAAACTCAAGAAGGATAATATTACGCACCATCCCGTAACTATTTTGGATTCCAACGCAAGAATCGACAGCGAATTAAAGAGCGGTGCTCCTAGCAAAGATCACAATATCGGAATGCCTAACATCGAATATAGTGTGCTAAAGGGGGAATCGAAGGATGATCCTGATAAGAAGATCAGTACTTTGGAAAGCAAGATAAACTCCTTACTAGAACACCAAAAGCATGTCGACAGAATACTCAAGGCTTTGTATAAGCAAAATGTTTCCATTGATAAGGGTTAATACATATTATTTACTAAATTCCCACAGATAATGTATCTAATCAGCAAATTAATATCTCCTACCATCCGTATAATATTAGATATAATCTATATTACTAGATTGGTTGGCGATTAATTAATTTAAAGTGTTACATACATAGAAGTCAAACGCCATTTTGTGGTTTGCACTCCGAATAATTGTCTTATTTATCATTAATGAATGTATATTAATGTCAATTTTATCAAAGTGCAAACCATAAAATGGCCCTACAGCTGACTCATGGACACTTTTAAATGAATCTAATGAATCGCCAAACTGGTGGTATAAACACACATAATTGGATATAGTATAAATTGCTTAAATATCGCCACCATGGCATCTGAAATTTTATAGGAATAGGTATATTTTTGACACACGTCAGATCTCTAAATTTAGAAAAGTGTTTAGAAATATTTTTTTACTATTTTCTAACTTTAAATTATTTATTAGGAATATTTTAAATTTGAATATAAATCTGATTTTTCCAGTGATAATATATTCCAGCATGCCAAATTTTAGATAGTTTTCTAAGATATTATACATAATTTTGCTTGATTACGCATGCGCAGATAACGCACATACTTCCCATCAGAGATTTATGTAAATATCATTTTAAGCTGATAACCATACCATCCCCTACTCAGAACTCTTTCTCCTCAGTCCACTTTAAAAAAAAATGTATATATATAATATGTAAATGTGTAATCAATCATTTAATAGAGAAATAAGTTTTTTGGAAAAAATTAGTGTTGTTAAACAGCTCAATTTTTTAAAAAAAGGCCATCCACATATTTTATCCAAAAATATTAAGGCAAGCCTAGGAGACTTTACTTATAGATGGCTGTGGAGTTTAAGATAAAAATGGTTTTTATAAAAATGAAATATAATTTTATTTTTACAAAATGAAAAGATCAAAAGATAATTTCACTCTAACTCTAACAATAATATGTTTATATATTTATATTCATCGAAAGTACATTTACGATAATCAATCAATTACCATAAATTGTATACTTTAAACAAAATACAATTTATATAAATTTAAATACATTACCCTGAATTCATAGTGGCGCGATTGCGATTTAGACGCGATAAATACAAAATACAGTAAATAAATAACATATCGCATTTATAGTTAAACGATCGCGTTGAGTCGCAAAAGTTAGTGGCCGCGATTTTTTAAAAAACACAAATCATTTTGTATTTGTCGTTACAATGGCATAAAAAGTTTGGACATCGATGGACGAATCTTTTAGGTTTGCATAATATTTTTTGCCAATTGAATTAGTTGTTTTTAGACATGTGCGCCGACGAAACTATCGGCGGCCGGCGCGATTTTCAAAAATTTTATCAAAGGCCGGCGGCGCGCCGATAGCCGCTGTCAACAAAAGCGGCGTAAATCGGCGCAGTTATAAATTTTTATATAATTTTTTTTAAAAAATAAAATATACACTACACTACACATATCTTGGCATATTTTTTTAATCTTTATTTATGAGAAAACTCATTATACATTTAAAAAAGATTTTGCAATTTTATAATTGTCATGTATAAAAATTATTTTATTTAAATTTTCCGGGCATAATGATGATCTCCTCGAATTCAACGTCAATCTAGCGGTAGAGAAAACTCTTTCACTGGATGTACTAGTCGCCGGAATACATAGAATTTTTTTCGCCAGCCTGGAAAGATTGGGAAGTTCACTCTTCTTTTCTCTCCAAAAATTTAAAACATCCATTTCTTGTGAATGTCGTTTTCCAAGTAGAATGTGGCATTCTTGTTCTAAGTCACCTAATGTGGAATCATAATTGTTAATTGTGTAATGTTTATTTGCCAGTTTTGTCAAATAACTTGAATCCTCAGTCGCTATATTTACTACCTTAATATCATCATTCTTTATAAGTTTAAGATGTTTTATTATAAATTCTGAAGTTGTGCAATTTTGCTCTTCTATATACTTTGACACAATTGTCAATTTTTGAAATCTTGGATCTAAAAGAGAAGCCAATACCTAGATAATAATACTAAAATTATTTATAGAATTATTAAATGTTGATGCATCCATTTTAAAAATATGTAAAATTATGGTAACTTTGAATGATTGAATTTTATAATGACATCAATATAATTATAATTTTAAAATTGTAGAAGGATATGGTGGAGCTATATAACATTCATAAAATAAATACAGAAAATTTAATGAGTGCGTGAAATATAATTTAAATATATTTATTTAATAACTATTTTAATTTATTAATTCCTATTATATAATAAAAACATGTAGAAAATAAAAATTCATTAAAATCCTGATTGGCATTAATAAAATTACAACAGTGATGTTGACCAATTATTAGAATAAAAAGATATAAAATATGAAAAAAAATTCTGCGCCGGCCGTACGCCGCGATATGAAAATCGGCGGCGCGCCGGCGCAATTTTCATAAACGGCGGCGTTTTCGGCATACCCAAAAAAGCCGGCGGCCGGCCAACGGCCGGCTGGCGCACAGGTCTAGTTGTTTTTAAAGAATCGAGCTCGTTTAACAACACTAATAAAAAATTAATAATTTTTTTAAAATAATTAATGATATATATAATCCAAATAAAGGGTTTAAAATAAGTGAACCCTAACGCCTTCCAATAAAATTTATGGAGAAAAATTCGACATTATATCTACCCCCCCCCACCCCCCCTCCATCCAAAGCAAAATCCTGGCTACGCCTATATACTTTGAGTCTCACAAAGGGGTAGATTAAAATTTTTAAATATTAGGTCGGCGAGTTAATGGGTATTATTTTTAAAATAAGGGACGAATGGATATTACATATTTTATAAGTAAAATTATATTAAAATAAATGAAGAGCTAAAACGAACCAATCAAATAACCTTAAAATTTTTAAATAATTTGGCGGGTGAACCTGGTAAATTATTTTTTTATAAAAAGCCATGGGTGTTAAAAGGGGGTTAACTTTTTATTAAAACAATAGGCGGGCGGGTTGGGATGAAACCCGTCCATCTCAAACACCAAATATACGTCAAAGAAACTCTTACTCCAGTCATGGTCGAAGTTTAGTTAAGACAATGAATTCATTTTCCTTTAAGTATGTAAAATTGATTATAAGTTCATAATTGCAATCAGTTAGTAGTGTTTTATATTTAAATCGCCCTCCTATAAAATCGGATCTTTTAGCGGCGTTTTTTTATTCTCCTAAATTTTTGAGACCCTGCATCTTAGTTTTAAATAATCATCAACTCCTAAGATATACAGATATTTTTTTGTTCTTAGATATTTTTCATTTTTTACTTCTATATATCCTTTGAGTTACCTTGATTTCATTAGAGCGAAATTGCCAGGGAATACAAAAATACAGTGTAAATAGTCGCGAATCGTACTAAATATAAATGGGGTAGGGGAGTTATGATGATTATTTTTTAATATTTAAATTAATCCTTTTAATTAAAGATATCAAGGAAGAGATCATACCCATGAAACAGATCATAATTCAAAGAATCGACGATCTCGAAAAGTCGCAAAGACTGCTACCTTTAAAACGAGTCGGTTCCGACGGGGTAGCGAAAAAAAGGAGTTCATCCACCACATATTTGATGGAACAAAAAGCTAAAAAAGATGGCGTGATTTCTAACAAAAGACGATCGTCCATGAAAACAGATCCGCACGAAGATATCCTGTTGGTTCCGGCAAAATCCGAAAGAATTTTATCTCGCATTAAATTAGCCCATCAAATTGAGAGCAAAGATACCGGCTTTAAAGAAGACGTTAATTGGGATCATATCATGAAAGAGATAACCGTTAACAAGCTAAAAAGATTGGTTATAAAATTTATAGTATATATTAGGGTGGAGGGGGGGGGGTGGCCGTGGGGCTCATGTAATGTTCAACCAGTGTCCGGTAAATAGTCTATTAATTATAAATTATTTTAGGTTATTATTTCTATTTATTTTATTATTACTCCCTTATTTATAGATATATTTTTTAAATAACCTCACTCTGCGGGTTACGGTAAGTGTGATTCGCTCAAACGATATGAATTTTTTTGCTATACACTATTTACAAAAGCGAGCCAATAATATGTATAGATTTATAAATACTGAGAGAATCTATAAAATCGCTTAGCGAATAATATCGTGTAGCTTGAGCAAATCGCGCTTACTATAAATAAGGCCTAAATTCCTAAACCATATGGCATGTGTTTTAGTGAAATCGTGCGGATGATAAAGTCTCTTTTATTTAAAAACCGAACTTAAAAATTGTAAAAAAAATTAGCATTATACTATTTGTAGGTAAATACTAGCCATCACCCAGCTTTCGTCCTTATCTAAATATATAATATCACAAACTAGCACGTATCCTGTCTTGATCCGAATGAAAAAATTATATTCTTCTATTTAAACCGAATATAAATAATCTTCCGCGTAGAGTTATTTACCGACACTGGTTAGATTCATGTACCACAGAGAGCCTAAAGGGATCGGAATTTTGGATTCGATCAGAATTTGGAAAAAAAAATGTTTCCTTTTTAAGTGAGGTCAGGAATTTTCTTGTTCATTTCACGCTCGGGTCCTTAATTTTATTTAGCAAATTATTTCTAAGGAAAATTGAAAATATGAGCTGTAAATGAATGTTGTTCCACTATATTATTTCCAAAACTGATTAATTGATATAATATAAATTAAAATGACCTCTAGCCCGATTTTTAAGCTTGAGCAGGATTTAAAATCACGTGATTTTTTTTATCGCTGCTAGTTAGTAAAATTTTATTTATATAGTTTTCGAAGGTTATTTTTTGAAATCTTTGATCAATTTTTTTCTAGGCAGTGAAATATCAAAAATATAATTAACAAAAT
This sequence comes from Gordionus sp. m RMFG-2023, assembly GCF_954871325.1. NCBI lineage: Eukaryota > Metazoa > Nematomorpha > Gordioida > Chordodea > Parachordodidae > Gordionus > Gordionus sp. m RMFG-2023. Next base: position 85,957,764 of record NC_088775.1, read on the forward strand.
TTCGTAACTTTTATGAAAAGAAGTGAAATAAAATGTTTTCATTTTAAGAATAAAATATCAAATTATAAGAAATCGGAAGTTATAGTAATCAAAATGGGAAGTATTTATAAAAATAATTTGACGGAAATTATAAATTTTTATTGGAAGATTCTATTTTGGGCATGTTTCCAAATTTTATAAAGTTACGAAAGTTTTGAGATTTTTTAAAGTATATTTAGGACATAGCATTAACAAATACATATCGTTGTTTGCCAAAGTAGAAGCAGGTTACTATCTAAAAACTTTCTTTTTTCTTCTCTTATTCTCATTCACTGTAATGAATTTCTCATCAATCCTTCATATTTTAGTTTGGATACCTCCAGAGGTACTATCATAGCCAAGCCCAGATTTTTTTTAAAAAATAATTTATCCCGGCCCAGGTTTTCATAAAATATATTATATTTATTTTCTATTTTTATAGCTAATGACGATTTAAAATATACCTTCCCAGCTCGACCTGGGTATTAAAAAATTATTTTTTTAGAACTCAGGTATTTTCAAATAAATTTTTTTAGGCACATCCCAGGAATATTTAAAAAAAGTTAAAATAAGGCCCCAGCCCCTGTATCTAGGCCTGCAGGTCTCTGATATATATTCTATTCTCCTTATTAGAGCATATCTACCCTATTTTTTCCCCACTTTGGTGTATGTATTCACAGCAAGTATTGTACCAATTAAAACCAACTTAAAAGTATTTTTTCTTATTTAAATTGGTTTTTACCTTACCCTGACATACATTTCACATAATAAAACTTTTGATTATGGATTTTTATAATTAAAATCCTATTTTTATCGTAAATTATTTATGCATAAGTAATAAAATTTTTATTTGAGCATATATTGATAATTTATAAGACAAAATTTTTTTTTCACTGGTAGATATTCTAGATTCAAAAATATAAATTACCTGGTCAGGCTTATAAAAATAATTATTATCTCTTAATAGAACATAAATTTAATTCAATAAAAATATATTAAATTTATTAATAAATCTTCTATGGTAGAATAAATATAATTAATTAATCAACAGTATTCAGATTTTTTTTAGTTCTAACTACTTTATTTATAAATAGCATAATTTTAGGTTTATAAATCTCCATTTTTTTAAAAATGCTATAATAGAAGAAAGTTAAAAAACAATCAACAGATCCAAAGATGGGAGATCTGGGCCGATTTCAATATTTTCTAACAATAGTTTAATCATAAATTTCACAGGAAATAGATGTTATGTATTAAAAATCAACTCAAGGAAATTTTTTAATTGGATGAAATATGTTTAAAGTTAAGTAGGATTGAAGGTTAGAGAGATGGGTTTCAAAGATACAGTTAAGGTAAGATTATGATATATTAAAAATGGTTTTTAATTTCAATATATAACTTGTCAAATTGGACATGTCATGTGATTAAAAATAATTTTCTTGAGTTGCATAAGTGTTAAAATTGTTTGATTAATAACTATTTTTCTGTAATTATTTTCTGACATATATTTCAAAATTATTGTTTTCTATTAAAAAATCTGAGTTTATAAAAAAAGAATGATTTTTAACTACTCTATTTGACAGCTATATTATTAAGTGAATCACTGATAACTAAGCTCAAGCTAATGACTGATATTACCATTCTTTAATGATTAAAATTATGATTCAAAATTATAATTATACTGACTTCATATGTGTACTAAGCATTCTTCCTGCATAATATTATATAATCTTGCCCTTTCTTTAATTTTTATATGAACCTAAAACTTTCTGGAAAGAGGCCCATTTTTTTTAAAAAAAATGTTGGGTTAAGAAGCAGTTCTATATCAGTTTATTAAATTTGGCAGTAAAAAAATATATAATGAATTAATTTTGCTAAGAATGTAAACAATTTGATTTGTAATATATATTTTATGAAATATTTCAGAGCATAAAACAAGATGTAACAAACAACACCAGTTCAAATTGATATTACTTTATAATATTTTTTAAAATGATTGAATATATAATTATGTACAATGTATTTATTATGTGACTCTTTTTCAATAAATTATTCCTGCTTATTTAAGTTTCTTTCTCTTTCAATATATTTAGGAAAATCCTATATTAAATATAAATTAATAAATGTATACAATTACTACCTCTAAAGGTTTATAATAATTAAATACAATAGTGCTTCCTAAATAAGTAGCAGCCAGCGATAAGGAATAAAATGAAATAGTTTTCATGAAACCAATATTGTACATATTAATTTCTTCACAACGCTATTAAAATGCGAGAATAATTTATTTAAAAAAAAAAATTTTGACTTTGGCCGTACGCTAACAGAAGCAGCTGATGGCCTGATTATTAAAACTTTATCCTTTATTTAATTTATTGATTCCGTTTTTTTCTATTTATATGTAAAATATATGAAAATAATAAAAATCGATATTCTATTTAGGGAGAATTATAATTATATGAATATCATTGTGAATAAAGATTAATGAAAATGTTTACTTTTGATTAATCTTTAAATTTCAATTAAAATTAATTATTGCAACAGCATTTTGTGGAAAGCAAATAGAGATACAAAGAGAGGGGATGAAACATAAATGCCAAAAATGATACGAAAGTGCCCTTAAAAAGGTAATATAGGAGTATTTGCATATTTTGGTGTTTAGTTGTTGTTAGTTTCTCGCATTCATTAGTCAATAATAAAATAAACAATATAAGTTGTAAATGGACGAGAGGTCTTAATAAACTATCTTAAGGCATTGACTTGATCCCCTTAAAGATAAGAATTCAATCGATACGCTTTATTTTTATAATCTTTAATTGTTTTTTATATGACCTTTGTATTATATATGTTTTTTAATTATGAACTTAATAATCTACTGATATAATAGTAATAATTTATTGTTAGACTGTATTATTTATATAATAATTTTATTTATTATAATAATTTTATTTAATATAATCAAATGTGCCTTATGTAATTTCAGCTCTAGAATATATGAAAGATTTACGATAAAATTTAATTTTATTTTAAATAAACACCTACTATAATTGTTTTATATTTAAAATATCACGTCAATCATTTTGATACTTCTTAATTCGATATTTTATTTCTGAAAGCTTTTCAACTTGTGATCACACCTTTAAATCTTTGAAAAAAGTAATATTTTAAACCATGCAATATATCTTATTAGTTTTTAGATGTCAATGAATATGGAATTAGTAGATGAAGAAAAAGATGCAAATATTATACCTCAAGACAATGAAATATCTACCACATCAACCAATAAAATTGGTTTAACAGATACAGATATTACAAGTAGTAGTACTGTGAATAGTAAAAAAAGATTTGAAGTTAAAAAATGGAATGCAGTAGCTTTATGGGCATGGGATATTGTTGTTGATAATTGTGCTATATGTCGCAACCATATAATGGATTTGTGCATTGAATGCCAAGCTAATCAAGCTTCAGCAACAAGTGAAGAATGTACAGTTGCATGGGGTGTTTGTAATCATGCATTTCATTTTCATTGCATATCACGATGGCTAAGGACTCGCCAGGTTTGTCCCCTAGATAACAGAGAATGGGAATTTCAAAAATATGGTCATTAATTTTTCTCTATGTATATATTTTTAATGTTATATATATATATTCTTTCATTAAAAATTATATTATTTTTATAAAGTTTCTTTTTAATGTAATATTTATTGGTTAAATGAAGAGTTTATGCATCTGTCGCAAAAGTCTTAAATTAGATCTGTATTCATATAAAAATAAATGAAACATCTATTAAAACTTCTCTTAATTTACAAGATAAAAATATGATAATAGACTTCTGAAAGAAAAGACTAATACAGGGGTTGAGTATAAATTTTTAGGCAGGCCAGTCAATAAGTATTAATTAGTTACATTAAAGATTCTTTAATAAATGGTACCTTAATATCTAGCTATATGGCATGAATTATATAAAAAATTTGTATTAAAGAAGCAAAAGTTGTTTATTATTATTTAATCATTATTGACTAAATTCTAATATTGCATTTTTTAAAAATTTCAGGTAAATATTCATAAGACATCTAAATTTATTTTGCAAAAATAAAAATTTATATATTTTAAGGGAAATGGTACCTATAGTTGAGATGCTAAAAAATAAACGGTATTGCATATATGAAACATTCATGCTTAATGGAAAGATAGAAATGTTAATATGTAATTGATCATTATACATTAAGCATAAAATATGATAAATTTAGATTTAAAAAAAATTATAACCACATTGAAATTTGAATCCACCCAGAATCCTTTTTTTTAAACTCAAATCTGATAAATATGAAAGCTGGTTCAAGCTTCTTTTTTTTAAAAATTTACTTTTGAAAAATAGCAATTTACAGGTATATTTAAAAAGTAACTAGTCATTTTATATAAAATAGAATAATTTTGCAAATTAAAATATTTAATCAATAAAAATGCAATTTAAATTAATAAATAATTGCACCAAAAAATGTGGTTTTGTGATTTATTTGACTTTAACAAACTATTTTAAAAATGGTTTTCTAAAAGGTGTTAGTTTTTCTCTATAAATAAGCTTCTCTGGCTTAAAAAAATGTAATATAGGATGCTTGAAGTAACTGAGATATTATATATAAATAGTAAGTAATTTTAAATTAGGGGAATGATATAAAGATAATGAATGGGATATATATAATTGACATAGAGAAAACAACTAAAAATTTAATTAGTTATTATTTGTTATATATTTTAAAAAGTATTGAGTTTAGTTATTTTTTGTAAAAATGTAATTGGTTACCAGCAACTACTACACTTAGTTATATACCTATTAGTGATCAGCATGATCTGGGACGAACCTGTAGGTGTAGATTTTAAAAATATTAATTGGACTCGACCTGTATTATTTTTAGTTTGACTCAAATATTTTGCGGTCAATTGCATGGCATTGACCATATATTTTTATGGAGGAATAATAAAAAATTTACATTATTCATAATTTAAAAAAAATCCTAGCTTGGGCCATGCTTATTCTTATTTTCCATCAATTTTTTTTTAAAAAAACATACATTTCAATTGTTCAGTCAACCAATCACCCTTATGTAGGGATTCAAACCTAACCTGGAGAAGGAAACAAGTTTTTGAAAGTAAAATCTGAACCCCGTTTATAAAATTTTCAAAACCCCGAATCGAACTTGGGAATTTTATTTGAACCCGGGTCAACCGCATTCAGTGTAATTTAAAATCACATATTAATATATTTGTATAATTGAAATACATTAATTATTTAATTGAGATCTTATAATATTTTCAAATTTCCAATAAAGTGAAGTATTAATAAATTTCAAACAACTTAATTTATTTGCGCCAAATTTTTTAAATTTATTCTCAAAGATTTCTATTGGAGGGTTAATAAATTTTAAGCAATTTAATTCATTTACGTTATTTTTAATTTTTAACTCATTCTCAAAGATTATTAATTAGAGGAAAATGAAAGTGAACAAGTCAATAAAAATTATTATATTAAATATTGTTAATTTAAAATATTAACAAAATCTTACTTAAAAATTGTTAAACAAAGATCTAGGATTTTGTAAACTTTTGTATTTTTAACTATATTTTGCCTATAAATAAATTAAAAAATTAATTTTTTATAAATTCATGTCTAGTTTTTAAATTATGAATTAAATTAGAATTTTTTTTTATCAATTTTTAAACCCGAAACCAAACTCGGGTTCAAAAATATCTCCATGAACCCAACCCACTTATTTAATTTTACCTTAACCCGAACCCGGGCAAAAACATTGCCGGGTTCGTATCCCTGCCCTTATATACCTAATATATAGTATAATTATATTATATGCAAACAGTATTACCATTTGGAGTATTCCTCATTATAATTAGCATAACTGTAATAGCAGGAATTTTGACAACACTGCACACTGATGAACAAGAATATTATTGGAGAAGCTTAGTATGATTATAAAATAATAAATTATTATGAAAAGAGGAAAAAGTCTGAATTTATCACAGCTAATATATGGGTAATGGATAAAATTAACTAATCTGACTCGATCTACTACAGACACATGTTATAAGAAATCGGTGAAGTGCGGAGGCAACGGATTATATTTTTTTAACTTTCTACAAGGTTGAGCAATCTTTTCACAAACCCCGGAAACTGAAATGATAGTTCTCATGACGATATTATTATATACTATCCTACCAAATCAAAATTACACCCAAAAAAATGGGAAATCATAAAAATTGGCAAAAATAAGGAAGCCTCCCTACCCTACCCTTAGCAAAAATGCTTGAGCCGACAGTATTTCTAGAGAGGCCATTTATTAATTTATGGATAAAAATAATTATGGCTAAATTCCTAAGAATTTAATCCTTCATGATTTAACAGCTGATTGACTTTTAAAATCTGTGAGATCGAATTTTCTTTATATTATAATTATAGTCAATAGTTATTAGATTAATTATCATGGATAGAAATTAAAAATAAAATTTATATTAATAAAGAAAAATTAATTTCATAAAAGATTTAATCAGATCGAATCTCACTGAATCCAGCTTTAGCAAAAATTTAAGAGTATTTTTTTTTGATCTTTGCTATATTTATTCCCGCGTGCAGATAGTGAAAGGGGAAACTTTCTGATTTCCGCATATGTATGGAGGAATCAGGAATGAGTACCAATTCATATTTTATCCCTTTTAATGGACCATTTTATAATATAAAATGTTATTCAAAAAAATGGGAGAAGACGAGAGATTCATTACGGTTCAATAAAAAATTATATTTTAAATATTGCTATAAAATAGCCCATCCTCGTAAATATGTTATATAAATATTTAATAATGAATAATTCAAAAAAAAATCGTTAAATAATATATAAAAATGGAGGCTGATTAATTACATTTAGAACGTATGTATATATAGTTTATTATATAAAAGTTTTATCATAAGGTTATTCTTATTAGCTTATTAAAATAAAAAAAATCTTTTTAAATTATTTGGCCATCCCCATATTTGGCGATTCTCTATTTGTATATTATTTAAACAATTTTAAGTACCAACCAAATGAACCCATGGTGCTCGTTAAATAAAATGGAATCATCAAAAACATAATAACCGGATAGGATAGATCGCCATATTTTTTCCTTCCCGATAAAGGCATTCTTATGTTATTTTCGCTCGAAATCCTTCTCTTAATACCTCCTGTCCTGAAAACCTTCCGCCACCATCTTAGGCGGGACTAAGGGAACGCATTAATTATTTATAGCTAAATTTAAATCGATTCCTATTCAGCAGAAAAGATGATCATAAAAAATTTTAAGTAAATTATTTTATTTTACACTTTATCAGATTCAGAACGATATATTTTATATTTAAAAAAATTAATTAACATTTTTTAAAGTTAAATATTATTTTACGCGAAATGTCGCGTGTTTAAAAAGTAGGATGGGAAAAATTGATTTAAAGATACCCCTTAATTTTCCACAGAATCAACTTGAAATATAGTAAAATTTAACGATTATATATATCAGTGGCGTATCCAGGATTTTCTTATAGGGGGGAAAATTTTTTTAGGGGCTTCGCCCCCAAACCCCTTTTAACTGGCATTCGGCCAGCTTTCCCCCGGCCTTCGGTCGGGTCTTATTTAGCTATTCTATTAAATTATGAATAATTTAATAATTATTATATTTCTATTTTTAACTATTATTTACTAATTCGTGCTTATGGATAGGATATTACAAGCCTCTTTTTTATTATTTCAAGTTAGGTATATTATATTTAATAAAGTTTTTTTAAATGTAAAGGTTTATTTATATGTAAAGTTGAAATAAAGTGTAATGTCATTTTTTTTATAAAATTTGCTTTAAAAACTAGCCTCAGCTTAAATTCTCATACTATATAGGTAGAATATAATTTTTTTTATTGAAAATACTAATAGTAGTTTAAAATATTGACTAGAAAATAATTAAATTAACAAGTTTTTTTTAACTTCTTATCAAATACAAGATTTTTAATTATTTCGTTTGTCTTTGGAACCAAATCTCTGTGTATATTTAACATTAACAGAGCTAACCCATTTAGCCGAGATTCAGTACTTCCTAAATATGTTTTCAACCTTCTCAAGTTGGAAAAAGTCCTTTCATTCGTACATGTTGTAATAGGCAAACATGCAAGAATATAAAACAACTTCGAAATATTAGGAAATTGAGCCAAGGTTTCTTTACACCGATTGAGCGCATCAATAGCATGCTCAGATAAAATAGCTAAACGTATAAATATTTATACCACAATTCGAATTCACTGATTAAATTTATTTCAGTATCAATCTCATAGGAATAAAATTTTTCTAAATATTTAATTTTACCAATAGTGGCATTAGAAAATCAAGAAGGATCTTTGGGTAATAAAACTTGAAGATTGCTAAAGACTTGTTTTTTATCTAAAACCCGTACTTTTATTTGCTATAAAAAAGTATCTAAGAATGGGATGAAAATGGATATTTTAGAATATTCTTCAGTTGAGCCAATATTTATTTTCATCTCAAAAATGGCCTAGGTGCTAGACGAGGTTTAATTAGTATTATATCATAAAATTTAGCCTTCGATTCAACGTCTAGATAAATATTATGAAAATATTTATCTACATTTATTCTTATTGTATCTACCTGTTCATGTATATTTTCCGCCAAATCAATAACTTGAACCAAATCTAAATTTGGTTTTTGTAAATTTCTACAAAGTAGTGAGCTAGAAATAATTTATTGATGCTACTAGCAGCAATGATAAACTCTAATTGATCAATTGAATTCAATAATGATATCGCTGCTAACGACACATTACTTTTTTTCATGCTCAGCCTTATTTATAAATTATCGTTTGATTTCAATCTCTTTGACTAAATATTTTTACATTTTATTAATATTTTTGAATAATATCTTGGAAAATTAATATTCAAATATTTGTAAAATTTTGATTTGTGTGGGTAGGGGGGGATCTGGGGGGTGGGGGTAAAATTTTTATTAGCTTAAAATGATATTTATGAAAATAGTCAAATTTGCGATGGGGGGGGGGATTTCCCCCTTTCCCACCCATTGGTTACGCGCCTGATATATATAGCAAACATTTGTTATAGAATGGGGTTTCTCTACATAATAAACAATAAATTTAATTTATCTTATTGTAAATATAAATTCTGATAATTTGCCCACGATTTAAATAGAGATAAATATATTGCATTATAATTAGATTATTTATTAAATGTAAGCTTATAAAATATTAATTAATCCCAAAATAATTATAAGAGGGTAAAATATTAGCGCCATCTATTTTAATAATTTTATGTTGTATATTTTTAATTTATATTTAAATTTGAATCTATGATAATTTTATAGATCAATTTAAATGGAATGTCTAGAAGTAGAAAAAATAGTTTTTAAGTTATAAAAACTAACAAAAATTTTTTTTAAAAAATGTTTTTTAAAATTTTTATATTTTTATTATTACTAAAAGCGTTAAAAAAATTTAACAATTACTCAATATTTTGGTGCAAATATTTTCGTTTTTGCAATCGTTTTAATAGATTTTTAAAACATATAAATTTAAGAATGTATTGTAATCAAATCAAGTATTTAATTAAATTATATGTAAACTATTTATTCCACAGCTGAGACAATCGTATGATTAAATGCTTATATTTCCCATGACAGATAAGCGTGAAAAATATATTTAAAAAACGCTATGTTTCTTTCTTAAGCCTCATTTATAGTAAGCAAGATATGTTCCAACGGTAAGGTATTGAACGCATCGTTAAACAAAACAAGCTAATTAATTGGTATAATTCATAAATAAGCAAAACTATGAGAACGTTTTGATAAAATTTGAAAACCATAAGTTTGGCCGTATATATCAAAAATTATTATCGTTATGAAGAATCAGCTGTAATTCGATTCGTATTTTAGAATACGATTATTATTTATTTAGCGCTGTACGACTTGTCTTACCCTTCATTTAAAGTTAGCGTAAATTCGCCGCGGTGTATGCAAAAATGAAGGTAAAATAATTATATCATATCTTGTATATTTCGCACCGAATTCGCGCTGTGAAGGCTGGGTTAGGAGAACACAAATCACGCGAGCCCCCTCCTCGCATAATTGCGTTGGTTTTTCAAGGAAGCAGACAAATTACTCAGATGAGAATAATAAAGAGGAAGACACTAGATATAAATTAAATATTATATAAAATTAAAAAAATAAATAATTACTCATTTTTTAAAAATTGAATATTTAGAACCATATTAATTCATAAAGAGTCATATAAACATTCCTTTTGAAAAGCAGACGATATCCCATATTATGGATTGTTCAATTTAAAAATTTTTTAAAAAAATCTTTTTAGATCAAATACGAATAATAATTTGATTCAAAATTTTGAATCGAAAAAGAATAAAAAAATATTATTATTCTTCAAATAATTTTTTACAGTTATTTGTAGTATATTAAACTACAAATTTTGGAATTTTCAAAAAAAAATCAAAAATATTTTAAACTCAACTAACTGGAGATTTTTAATTTTAATTTAATATATATTTCGATTTGGAATAAAAATTAATTTATATATATATTAATTCATAAAAAATACGAATAGAAAACCGAATATTAATATTTAAAAATAAAGTAAAATAAATAAAAAATTTCTGCCAAAAACAGTATTAAATTTCGTGAATTATTTAGATATTTATGAATAATTTAATTCAATTAAAACGCTTGAAAATAAACTATTTTAAAAATTTAATATTAAAACACTCAATCTTTAATATGCCCAGTCTTTAGGACGCTGACGACATAGTAAATAAACATCTTTATTCATTAGGTCACATACTAAGCATAGTTTTTTAAGTTTTTATTTTTCTTAAATAATCAATATACAATAAAGATCCGCGAGGCCTAGTCTGGCCAGTAGCTCAAAACCCGATCTGGCAAATATTTTAAGGCGGGTTATACAACCTGTGTATTTTAAAGCCAGACCAAATGTTATTATTTTAAAATATCATTAATAAGATTAAATATTTCTCGCGTCAGCAACCTATTTATCTTATTTAATATATCATGTATAATATATCCCTGTATGTCTTTAGCCTTATCTCATTCCATCTGGAATAACACATGTATTTCTTGACATTCCTCTCAATTTTGGTTTTGAAGGTAAAGGAATCCAATTAAAATTCTCAAAGGGACTTACATTTGTTACATGCTGTCACTTTTCATTCTTAATTTTCTTTTTATATATGCTTTATTTAGCAAGGTGGAAAAAAAATAATACAAATGGTTATTTGAGTCATCCCCATTTTAAAATTGTCATATTTCATTATGGAATTTCTACAATGATTTATCTCTCAAATTCAACAGTACAATTACAATACAGTCATTTCTGGTGCTAAGATCTCTAAAAAATAGATATTCCTACTTTTTTATTTTTATCCAATTAGTCATATTCAAACAAATTAACCTTGAATTAGTTACAAATAGTGTTGTAAAGTAACTTTTGAAATTGTGGAGATTTGGTAAGGAATAAAATTAATAACTTATAAAGAAATTAATTATAATTAAAATTAAACATTAAATTATATCATAATTAAATTTTCATTTATTTTATACGGTAAAATCAGCACATTTAAACCATACAAATAAACCAATTAAAATTAAAAATATAAAATTATAAAATAAAAGTTAAAAAAAATTAAATTGAACAATAAAAAATGTATAGAAGTTAAATCATATATAAAAAAATTAGTGACCTACACAATTTAGCCAAAAAATAAATTTTTATATTAACTTCATGCAAATTATAAATAATATAAATATAAAAAAACTAAACAATATCATATTCCAGATTATGTTTTTGTAACTACATAATTCAATGAGTATCTTTAGATATTACAATCGTAACAGCGTTACCAACAGAGTTACATTTATAGAAGAAAAGGAACACCATTCGTTACTTGTTTCAAAAGATATCGAGTAACAAGCGGGCTTATATTTTTTGAGCAACGAAACTTTTTCTAAAAAATAATATTTTATTTTATTTTGTTTTTTTTAGATATATTTTAAGCCGAGTTTTAAATTTCAAATCAAACATCAAAGTTTTTCTTTATTTTATTTATTTTATCTTGAGAAGGTCCTCCTTTATTTGATCATATTTTCCTCCATTTCATTATTGATAAGATTTTTTATGCAGGTTCCTCCTTTATTTGATCATATTTTCCTATTTCATTATTAATAAGACTTTTTATGCAGGAAATTATTCTATTTATGCATTTATTTATTATATCAGTTAGATAATCCTATGTAATAAAACAATATTTAAGATATAATCTTAATTTACAACTATTAAATGGACCAATTAGAAAAGTGGACCAATTTACGATCAAATTAAACTAAGACCAATGTTAGGAAAATCATATTTTTGTTGTTAAATATTATACATTTTTTTTCTTTTTTTAAAGCGTTTTTATTTTTAGTAAAATTGCGGTTAAAAATATAAAAAAATTAATTGTAGATTTAATTATTAAATAAAAATTTAGAATTTTTGTAGTTTTTTCCAATATTATATCTTATATATTATTCAAATATAAATGGGAGAAACTTAATAATGAAAAAAAAGGAAAATAAAATATCCACTAATTCTTTCTTAATATCAACAATTTAAAATTTTCTGGGGTTTATGCCCATACATATACGACTCAATGGGTTTAAAACAATTTTCCTTTTATAATAAATTTAAAAATTAAAATTATATTTCTTTATTTCAGTTATCTTCTAGAGGTATTTTTAAATATAGGGGAATTCAATTTTTTCGGGTTTTAGGGACCCGAACAGATGTGGTTCCGGCCTATTCGACTCCTTTTTGAGCACTTTAGATACTCCGGTTTCTAACCTCAATAAAAACACTCATACAATGCTGAACGATGTAAATTATATAGAATACCATTTGTTCGGAATTTAAAAATAGATAAGAGAAAAATATTATTTGGTTCCATTCAGAGAGTTTCCGTTTAAAATAATGTTTAAAATAATTTATATAACTGGTTTAAAATTGTTTAAAAGCTTTAATTTTTTTTAAAAGAAATACTATTTAACATTTTATTCTGACATATATTTTTTTACGCACTAAATGTTACGTTGGAAAAAAGGGGGAAAAAATTGGCATGTTCGATATTATGGAGCACCAGAAGTTTCAGCGAAATATAGCAAAATTTCTGCAAGATAGGGTTTCTCTAACTTATAATATATTTTTGTATTGTATTACAAATTTATATATTTATAATTTGTTTATGATTTTAAATATGCATATTAAAATTAAATTATAGTTAATATATACAAAAAGTTAGCTTACAAAGTCATATTAATTCACAAACATTTATGTAATAAAATGATAAAATATTAGCGCCATCTATTTTATTATATTTCATTTATCCTGTTTATATTTATATTTACCAATTTTATTTTATAACAATATAATTTTATAAAATTTAATGTAATAGAGATAGATTAAGGGTTAAAAATAGTTTCTTATAGAAATAAAAAAACGTTTCGTTTAGCAGGAACTTGTTTTTATTTAATTATTCTCCTTAAATTTTACAATAATTTTTTTTATTATTATAAATCCTTATAAAACCAAAATAAAATCTTCAAAAAATTCTTGGAAATTTTTTATTTTATAAATTTATTATCTTGAAATATTTGTTATGCATAAAAATTACAAATGATTTACATATAAAAGATTTTTTAAAAAAGAAATTAGTATTTTAAAGTAAAATTTATGTGAAAATTATCTATTATAAAACTCTAACTAGTACATCGCTATAACTCACACAATTTACTAACACAACTCTTAAACTAATATTTCAACTAAATTTTATTCGTCAACTAAATATATATCAAAAAAAAATCCTTCTAATTATAAAATCTTGTCCCTTTTATACTTTTTTGGGACAAGGAAATCACGAGTTTTACACGTGATATATAAAATCAAGCGACTATTTATAAATATGATAAATATTAAACAACATGATTATTAAAGAGTAAATAACTTTAAATAATAATATGACAATTTTATCAAAAATCGCTATTCTAAAAAATATTCAAAGATTTGAGCTCAACTGTTGAAAAATTCAGTGTAAATCTTTCATATTTTTACAATTAAATCATACTTATAAAATTTTAAAACATACAATAAATTTAGGATTGCATTCAGATATAAAAATTTATTAAATAAAATGCCGACCATTTTTTTACGACTGAGTGTTAAGATAATGGCGCGATGATATATATTTCCTATAATTAGGAATCAATATTCTGGCAGTTAAAAAATGCCATTTTTATTTTTATTTTTCTTCTTATTCTATTCATTGCAAATATTTTTTTTGGACCACGTGTTTATTTCACATTTAAAGGAATCTATAAATTTATTATTGGTAATAATAGGTAATATTTTTTAAATCATTTAAATCTAATTGTTTCTTTTTTTTCTGACATCTTAGGCTAAGGCCATCATACTAGATAGTTCTCGTGTTTATGAAAATGAGTGCTACGCTGCATTTTTAATTAGTGCGATTTACTAGCGAAATCAGTCTTTATCGTCACCACTATTATACCTAATAGAATATTTGTGAATGGCTGCCGCGATTTAATTATTTCGTTAGGTTGTCCATATTATAAACAAATATTATATATAATTAGAATTTATACAGGGTAATTTTTTTAATATATTTATATATAACGTTTTACCAAAATATTATGGATATTATTATTGAATTTATATAACTAGCAGACGATATAATATTTTTTGATATGAAAAAGCTCAAAATATCGATATTTTTCCAAAATGATATTTTAAACTTGGTTGCATTTATAGTAAGCGCGATTCTCAGAAGTAATGCGAAATTTCTGCTGTGCAATTTAGATAATCAAGCTAAGTTATAATTTATAATTATCAAAATAATGTAATCACCACAACTCTTTAATATTGTCACTTTCACAAATCAGCTGTGTTTCGCTGGCGATTAATTTCGTATCAGTCATGTTATGACAAAATAAATTAGTGTCTACTATAAATTAAAAATTATTTAATATCTTGTAAAAATAAATATAATATATAAAATTTTTATTTGTTTTTATAGAATATCAAGAATATTCTGGAAATAAGGTTAAACCTCAAATTTTGATAAATGATTAAAAGATAGAAAGAAAAAAATAGTAAAATTTAAACTATTTAAAAAAAAATCATTTCTAAGATGCAGCCCCAGCAGCGTCTACATGAGCGGGAGGGGTAGGAACAGTTTGCATCTTATTTTTTGGAGGAGGTAGGGGTAAGCTGCTTTAATGCGGGTAGGATAAATTTTTTTGGGGGATTATCTATTAAATTTTGAGATGAAATAGGACAAAATTTATTGCTGTAAAAATTAATATTTTTATTATAGTATTATTATAATACAATTCATCGACCAAATCTATATATTGCAAACAATCATACACATTGTTTTCCAAATAAACTATCCTTTTAAATATAATTCAAAAGGTTTAGATATTTTAGCAAGCTCATAATGCCATAATAATTAATCCATTGTAAATAATGGAGGTTTTAATTAAATTTATTATCTAAAAAATAAATTCTTTATATTCACAAAATATCGATACTTGGTAGTAGAGATAGATTAATTTAAGTTATCCTTTATAAATTCTTTGAAAAGAGTATCAATAAATAAATGGGCGAAAATAATGATAAAGAGACACCGCCGCCGAAGCCGGCGGGGATTTTTTAGAAGGGTAGGCAAAGGTTTTTGAAGGGGGTTTGCATCCAGTGAAAATCCTGTCACGTAGACGCTGAGCCTCTAACATGTAAATTTGAAAATTATAAGCTTAGGATGGAAAATCCTATGAAGTTGGGAAATAGAGATTTCAGGATTTCTATCTGCAGTATTTGTCGAGTGTTTCAAATTTGTTATTAATATTATTTAAAACTTGTATAACATATGATATTAGAAGTAGTAATTTTCATCAAGACAGGCCAGTCGAATTTATTTAAATATTAAATTAGAAAAATTTAATATTTTTCTTGATTGTAAAAAAAAATATTCTTATAAATAAAAAAATATTAGAGCCAGTTTCTTGTGAGAATTTTAAAATATATCCATTTATTTGACAAAATGTTATCAAAATTTAAGCCCGACCAGACCTCGCCCAAAATTATTTAAAAAAATGTTAGGCCCAACTCAGTTCTCTTTTTCAGGTCTAAATGTAAAATTATGGTAACTTTTAGAATATAGATTTTTGATTGATTGAATTTTATAATGACGTCAATATAATTATGATTTTAAAACATGTGCAACAAATTTATCAAAATCTTCATTAACATTAAAAAATTTACAAAAGTGATGTTTACCAATTTTTAGAATAAAAAAGTATAAAATATGAAAGAAATTTTTCCCCCAGCCGTGCACCGCCGATATGAAAATCGTGGCACACCGGCGTGATTTAATTGCGGCGTTTGTAGCGCAACCAAAAAAGTAGACGGCCGGCCAACGGCCGACGTTTGCAGATACATGGTCAAAATATATTATAATAATTATATAATTATTTGAAATTCTCAAATTATACCACCTTTTTTTTCATATTTAAATTACCGCCTTTACAGATAACACATATATTCTATCGGTAAACGATAAAATTAATATTACAAAAATATAAGTAATAAGTTAAGATAAAATTAAAAAATAACCACAAAATATTAATTGTGAAAAATGTATCAAGAAAAAAATTAAAATATTTATTAATCTCCCACAAACAATAATTATCTCAAAAATACTTTAACCATGTAAATATATATATAATCATATTTACATATATAATATCCCAACAATTACATATACGAATCTTTTATATTATATTATAAAAAATCTTTCTAAGATAATCGAAAACGCATAGACCATTTTTAAAAATGGTCTTATTTAACAACATTATATAGAAAATCATAAGTTGCAAATATTATAATGTTGTTTTTTAAATAGAGGATGTAAATTAATAGCTTTAGATATATTTGGTTTAGATAAGTCGCTAGCTCTCTTTATTATTATGAGAATTGGGTAGATTGTCAGAACCAAAATTTATCCCTTTACTATTCTGCTTTAAACTAATAAATGACTTTTGAAAGTGTCCTTCTTGATATTTTAATAATATCTTTAATATTGGAAATAAATTATCAATCACGCCCTCCTCTCCTCCCTTAGGCGCGTAACCAATGGGGGGGGGGAAGGGGGAAATCCCCCTATAGCAAACTTTACTGTTTTCATAAATATCATTTTAAGCTAATAAAAATTGTACCCCCCCCCCCCCCACCCCCAATCAAAATCAAATATTTGAATATCAATTTTCAAACATAAAACTTATTTTTATAAATAAATTTTAATAAAATTTCCTTTCCTTGGAGTACATTAACATTATTCAAAATATTAATAAAATGGAAAAATTTTTAGTCAAAGAGATTTAAATCAAACGGTAATTTATTTTATTATTATATATAATTATTTTATTAAATTTAAAATTATTAGTGAGTTAGAATTATTAAGTATAATATTTTAATTATTAATAAATATCTATATTTTTTAAATATTTTTCATTTTTACTTCCATTTTGTAAAACAGAAAAAATAGAAATACAAAAGGTAAATAAGGCTGAGAAAAAAGAGTAATGTGCCGTCAGAAGCGATATAATTATTGAATTCAATTGATCAATCAGAGTTTATCATTGCTGCTAGTTGCATCAATAAATTACTTTACTATAGCTCATTACTTTGTATAAATTTACAAAAACCAAATTTAGATTTGGCGGAAAAAATATATGAACAGGTAGATACAATAAGAATGAATGTAGATGAATATTTTCATAATATTTATCTAGACGTTGAATCGAAGGTTAAATTTTATGATATAACACTAATTAAACTTCGCCTAGACCTAGGCAATTATTGAGATATAAAATAAATATTGGCTCAACTGAATAATATTATAAAATATCCATTTTCATCCCATTCTTAGATACTTTTATATCGCTAATAAAAGTACGGTTTTTATATAAAAAACAAGTCTTTAGCAATCTTCAAGTTTTATTACCCAAAGATCCTTCTTCGTTTTCTAATGCCACTATTGGTAAAATATAATATTTAGCAAAATTTTATTCCTATGATATTGATATAGAAATAAATTTAATCAGTGAATTTGAATTGTGATAAATATTTACTACGTTTAGCTATTTTACCTGAGCATGCTATTGATGCGTTCGTAAATAAATTTTGGCTCAATTTCCTAATATTTTGAAGTTGTTTTATATTCTTTAATGTTTGCCTATTACAACATGTACGAATGAATTCCAACTTGAGAAGGTTGAAAACATATTTACTAAAATATCCACAGAGATTTGGTTCGAATTGGCAATATTTCCAAGAAAATTAATATACACACTACTAAAAGTATCTTCAATAAAAAAAATTATATATATTGTATGAGAATTTAATCTGAGGCTAGTTTTTAGCAAATTTTATAAAAAAATGACATTAAACTTTATTTCAACTTTACATTAAAAAAACCTTATTAAATATAATATACCTAACTTAAAATATTAAAAAATAGGCTTGTAATATCCATAAGCACGAATTAGTAAATAATAGTTAAAAATAGAAATATAATTATTATTAATTATGAATAATTTAATAAAGTAGCTAAAACATAAAACCCGGCCGAAGGCCAGGTAAAGGGGGTTTGGGAGTAAAGCCCCCAAAAATATTCCCTCCCCCTTTCCATAAGAAGATCCTGGATACACTGCCCCCAATGTAGGTCTTACTTTAATGCAATGTTCAGAAAATAATTTCGGGCAGCTGCATCTCAATTGTGCGAAAGTATTTTTCCTAAAAATTGAATTATTTTTTATGTTTATATACAAATGGTTTTTTTTAAATTTTGCCGAAAACGCAATTATATTACGTTTTCCCAGGCCAAATCTTGACTAGTTTGCACATTACTACTTAAGATACAATTTTTAAAATTAAATACAAAGTAAAAATGCTTTAATTTGTATACTATAAAGCTAAAAAAGATAAACAGCTAAACACTTCACTCAGAAGCGTTAATAAATTTTTAACATAGTGTCTAAATGTTGACAAGGCATATACGCCTATCCATTTAAATGCCGCCAGATTGGAATTTAAAGCATATCATAGACATACCTTTTTCTTTCTATTTATAAACTATGGATGATATAATGATCATGGAAAGTGAATCAGAATATAACACTGATTCACCGAAAAAAATGAAAACTGATGACAAGACGTGTAAAACCCCACAAAGTAAAAAGAAAACTTTTAGCATCGAAGATTTGAATAGGAGCAGAGAGAAAAAAATCGAATTGAAACGAAAAAGAGAGAGTGAAAAATTAGAACGAGACAAGTAAATAATTTTTTTAATATTCCTAAATAGTGATATATTCTATTTGAATAATATTGTTTCTAAGTATATAATAATTTTCATATAATTTTTTAGAAATTAATTGATATATACTTACTTATTACTTAACATTTGAGACTTTTATATATTTGAATTGGTTATAGGGAGAAGGAAGAAAAGAGATTGCACAATGAATTTCTTAAAAAAGAAAAAGAACTTATTAAAGATTCACAAAATAAATTAAGAGAGAAGGAAAGACTCGAGAAGGAAAAGATTAGAAAAGCAAAAGAAAATGAAAGAGTGGAAAAGGAAAAGATCAGAAAAGCAAAAGAAGATGAAAGAATGGAAAAAGAAAAGGAGCAGCAAGAAAAAGAAATGAAAATGAGCAAAGAACAAGAAAAGGTTTTTTTTAATATTGGTTCAACATAGTACAGTATTTATTTATAGATAATTAAACAAAAACAAGCATTTAGAAATTTCTTTAAAGCAAAAAATATAGTAGATTCAAAAGTAAAATATATTAATTATGATCTATAATTGCTTTATTTAAATATAGGGAAACAAGATTATTAAAGACACCTCTTTAAGAAATGTTTTATTTTTTAAGCCATTTGTTTTAAAAAAAGATATGAAGTTAGCCCCTTTAAAGAGAATTTTATTTACCAACACACAAGAAAACTTTGACACAAAATCACAAGTATGAAAAAATTAAATATAATAAAAATCTATAATTATAATTTTACATTAATATAGAAATTCATATGATATTTCATTGACAATTTAGATATAATTTTTTTTTTGCCAGTTTTTTTATTTTGATAAGCAAAAGTAAGTGATTTTTTGGTTTCCCTGCTCTAGATAATTTTATGGGATTATCAAATAAAGAATTTATTATAATTAGTAGTGTTGTTAAATAACTGAGCCAGCCAGTTTAACCCTAAGGCTCAGGAGTTGGCTTAAGCTGACTTCTGAACCAAAATTTATTTATTTTATTATGACATTTTAAAATTATAATTATGTATAAATAGTATGCCATCTCCATTTTGAGTGAAAAAATGATACAGAATAAAGCTAGCTTGATGAGCAACATGAGTGGGCTAGCTGAATCTGTGCCAGAACTTTTAGGTTGCTCGTTTATTTATTTATAACTATAAGTAAATATATTTAAAAACTATTATCCCCCAGTCCAATCCCTATTTTTTAAAAATAATTTCTGTTCATGCCTAATATTTTTTAGAAATTTCAAACTATGCCAGGCTTAAATCTTTAATTGTCAAATAAATTGTTAATTCTTGTAAGTAACAATGTTAATATTCTTTATCTGTAGAATATTTTTTTTTTAACTATAAAAGAAATAAATTTTTCTATATTTAAATAAATTGCTGGGCAGACAATTAATTTTTAATTTGGGTTGGGATTTTCAGGACAAATAAAAAAATTTTGTTTAAAAATGGGCCAGACAGGACAATTTTTTAAAAAAATTTTGGGCCAAGCAGGGGTTGAACAATTAGGCCATATGCAGATCACTAATTTGTAACTCTTATTTAAAATTTAAATAATATTTTACTTTTTGCAAAGTGATTAATTTTTTATTTATTTTACTAAATTTGTTTTTTTATTGCCTAATGTAATAATTTTTAATTATTATTTTATAGTAATTACAGTGTTGTGATGATTTAATGAAACATATTGATGATTAAATTAAAACTCATCCATATTAAATTATTTTCTTTGCAAAAATAATTAAAATAACAAAAGAAGTAATAAAAGAATTTTCAATAATGCTTTGTCTCTATTTTGGTTATGTATATGTATGCTTATGCCATGTTGTAAATGGAAAAATAACAAAATTAGAAGCTGCTTGTAAATATATTAAACATACAATTACAAATAAAAAAATAGAAGTTGTTAATATTTAAAAAAATAAAAATAATAAATTAGTAGAGGAATGATGCCAATGACAACCAGACAAATATAAATAATAAGAAAAAATTAAATTTAATATTGTAAAATTTTTTTAATATTTATATTATATAAATATATGCATTCCTTACTTAATTCAATTATAATATAAAAAATATTAAAGTAAAGTAGATAAAATGGCACTAAAAGCAAAATTAATCTTAGATGTTTTTGTGTTTTTACTATTTTCTTAAAATGTATAAGTTTTTTAAAAACTAAATTATTATTCTTAAAATTAGCCAAAAGAAAGTATTATAATTAGACCTGTGCTCTGGCCAGCCATTGGATGGCCGCCAGCCTTTTTTAATTACGCCGAAAATGCCGCCGTTTAAGAAAATCACGTCAGGGTTAATAAGTAGAAGCGAGGAAAAAAGAAGGAGGAGAGATAAAAAAGAAAATGAGACCGAATAATGTTTTATTTTTTTGTTATCTTTATTGTTTTTCTTTATTATAAATTTTTATGTATTACTATAATATTTGACAATTGAAATGAATATAAAATAATGAATATAAAAAATATTTAGTGAAATAAGAAGTGTATAATGGTTTTATGATTAATTAAGGGGAAAAGAAGGGATTAATCTAGGATGGCTTGATTTAGCCAGAATTTTAAGTCTGGTTTATTTTGGGATATATTGATTAGAAATAGGTTGCTAACGTTGTTAAGTTTCAAAATATAAAGAATATGACCATACCAGAAATTATGGTATAAATGGTAGTTTCTTGCTTTTTGAATTGGAGGGTTTGTGAGAGATAGCATCTGAAATGGTACTATAGTGGTCATGTCTAAGAGTGTGACATAGGAGTTAGATTTTTCTGTAGGTTAGAAGTCTGTAGAGGGGGAGAATGTTGCATATATTTAGGAGATTGAAATTTAAATAATTATCGGATATCTTATATTTAAGATATTTCTTAGAGATTTATTGATGAAAGTTTGAGTTTTATGTAGATTCGATCTAGAATTATCCCAAGATTCTATTCTATATGTTAATGAAGGGATAATAAAAGATTTGAAGACTTTAACTTTAAATTTATTAGAGAGATTGGAGTGCCAGAATTTGTTGAGGGAGAAAATTATTTTTGAAGTTTTAGTAATAGCAGACGAAATATCTGGTTTAACTGATCCTTTAGAATTAATTGTGATACCATGATAATTGAACGAGTTATTGAAAATGAAAGTTTTATTATTAAAGGATAATTGTTGAAATTTGGGCGAAGTAGATAAGAAAATAGTTTTTTTGAAATTAATTTTTAGATTCATTAGTTGAAGATTAGATGATAATGTTGTTAAAATATGGTTAATATAGTTGTAGTCTTCTGTACTTATGAGAAATTGCAGGAATGAATTAAATCGCTGATTATTAAATTAGGGACAAGAGGCAGCCTTGTTTGATCCCACATTTGGTTTTGAAAAAAGGGGAGACGAGGTTATTATGTTTAATATTAACGAAGCTATTTTCATATGTAAACATTATAATTTTGATGAAATGCGGATTGATTTTGTATTTAAAGAGAGTGTGCCATAAAAATTCATGTTTGATTGAGTCAAAGGCTTTAGAGATGTCTATAAAAATGAAGGTGTCAATTTTGAGAAGGTGAGCTTTCTCAAGTCTAATCTTTAAAGACGTAATCAGTTCTACTGTATTGCGACCCTTTCTAAATGAAGCTATAGAGTTGTGAGTGTTGACTTCAATGGTTTTGATGATGTGATTGAGGATGAATGTAGTGAGGATTTTGTAAAAAGGGGAGGTTAAGGTAATTCCTCTATAATCATGGATGGAGGAGGGGTTAAGAATTTTTGGGAGGATAGTAGAATTACACCATTTGGGGGGAAAAGTAACTGAATTCCATATTTTATTTAAGGTAGGAAAAAGAAGATTAGTAATCGTTTCAGGGAAAATTTTTAAGAGTTAGTTATGGGTATTGTCAGAAGTTGCTTTGTGATTTTTTAAATTTTTTATTATTGTAATAAATTCATTCTTGTTAAGAGGAAAAGGGGGTGTGTGATAGAATTTGGGATGAGGAAATTATTTTGGGAGAAGGGAATTTGTTGTTAAATACAATAGGGATCGATAATGGTCTGTAAAAATGTTTAATTGATCTTTTGGGTTTTTGATTGTAAGCTTGCCAATTTTTAAGATATGATATTTTTTATCATTAGAAGAAGTAACAAATTTAAGAGTTTTAAAGACATCATAAAGATTGTTGGAACGTTTAAAATCGGAAATGAGATTGAGATTAGATGAAATATAATTACGTTTATCTTTTTTAATAGATTTTTTGATTTGATTCAATTTGAATTTGATGGAAGCATTCTTTTTTAATTTTCATCTATTTTTGGCAGGTAGAGATAGTATTAGTTGGGTGGTGTGAGGACTAATCCAATCTGGATAAATTGTCCTGATGTTTAGGTGGGAGTTGGCCGATTTAATAATAGCATTATGAATATATTGCCATGAGATGTCAGTGGGAATTGATTTTAAATCATTGTGGAATTTGGTGGCTAATGTAGGGATAGTTAAATTATTTACATTGTAAGATTTCTTAATTGAGGGGGAAGGTATATTGATCCTAGATTTGTTAAGATTTTTCAATAGGTAAGGTTTGATGAATAGGTTCAGGAAGATAGGACGGTGATCTGAGAGAAGGTCGAAATCATTTAAGATGGAGAAATTACGGATAAATGAGGACATTTTCCTACTGGTGATTAAGAAATCAAGTTGACTTTTATATGGTGAGTTGTATTTAAAGAAGGTGAAATAAATATTGTTTTTGTTTGAAAAAGGTAAATTTTAAAGTTGAATTTATTACATATTTCAATTATTATTTTGCCGTTATTATTAGTAGTTTGATTTAAAGCTGCATGACCTACTATACTATCAATGTTTTCATTGCCCATTTTATATTAAAATCTCCTCCAATGATTATGAAGTGATTGGGGTTAATTTGTTTAAGGTAACTAGTCAGGGAGGAAATGAAGGTAGGATATTCTGAAGGTTTAGCTGGTGCATAGATATTAATGAGGTAAATTTTTTTACCTTTAGAATTTAATGTAATACTAGCAATTCTATCATTGAATGGAGTGAAGTTTGAAATAAATTTCAGAAATGAGTCTTTGATGATGAATGCAACACCATTGTGGATAGTGAAGAGATTAGAGTTTAATATTGTAAAACCTCCTAAATTTTTTTATATTATTGATGATGAGAGATTATTGTGTTAAAATAATGTTAATATCATAATGATCAAGGAGTTTCCTAAGAATAGTTATTTTTGAAAGTAGGCCAGGAATGTTGTAGGAATAGATTGTAAGACTTTTGAAAATTGACATAATATTTATTTTAAGGTATGTTGGAAAGGAGAATTTAATATTTGAAGCAAATGAGAAAATGGAAAAAGACGATACTGAGAATGTTGAGAAACAAAAAAGCAGACGAGAAAAAGAGTGAAAAAAGATGGCACCATGAAATAGTGCTAAAAAAATATACTAGATATTAATATATTTTAGGAGATAAGGGTGATTTTATGGTTACATTTTAAATACTGGTTTATATTATTTGAAAAAGTGAGTGTTAATGAGATTAAAAAAAATTGAAGCTTAAATAAAAGTAAAAAAGAATCAGGTAGTAGAAAGCAATGAAGAACATTAATAATAATACTTGATAAGCTTGAATATTTTGGAAATGTAAAAGGATAATATAATTTTGAAAAAGATTGATGATTAAGGTAAATGTGAGAGAAGAAAGAAAATTTCTTTTAATCTAGAAAATATAAAAAATTAAAATATGAAAATAATAACTTGACTAAGATGACTTCTGAGTTATGTGTAATCATCAACAAATAGTAAGATAGGTAATTTAATGTGCACACAAATGTTTCCAGAGAAATCTTCGGCAACCTTATCATCTAACCAAAATATTAGTATTAAAAATTTTTTTTCTTCCAACACTCACAACTCTATAGCTTCATTTAGAAAGGGTCGCAATACAGTAGAACTGATTACGGCTTTAAAGATTAGACTTGAGAAAGCTCACCTTCATAATTTTCATAGACATCTCTAAAGCCTTTGACTCAATCAAACATGAATATTTATGGCACACTCTCTTTAAATACAAAATCAATCCGCATTTCATCAAAATTATAATGTTTACATATGAAAATAGCTTCGTTAATATTAAACATAATAACCTCGTCTCCCCTTTTTTCAAAACCAAATGTGGGATCAAACAAGACTGCCTCTTGTCCCCACATTTTTTTAATTTAATAATCAGCCATTTAATTCATTCCTGCAATTTCTCAAAAGTCAACTGGCTTTGTTACGCAGATGACATCTGCATCATTACAGAAGACTACAACTATATTAACCATATTTTAACAACATTATCATCTGATCTTCAACTAATGAATCTAAAAATTAATTTCAAAAAAACTATTTTCTTATCTACTTAGCCCAAATTTCAACAATTATCCTTTAATAATAAAACTTTCATTTTTAATAACTCGTTCAATTATCTTGGTATCACAATTAATTCTAAAGGATCAGTTAAACCAGATATTTCATCTGCTATTACTAAAGCTTCAAAAAAAATTTTCTCCCTCAACAAATTCTGGCACTCCAATCTCTCTAATAAATTTAAAGTTAAAGTCTTCAAATCTTTTATTATCCCTTCATTAACATATAGAATAGAATCTTGGGATAATTCTAGATCGAATCTACATAAAACTCAAACTTTCATCAATAAATCTCTAAGAAATATCTTAAATATAAGATATCCGATAATTATTTAAAATTTCAATCTCCTAAATATATGCAACGTTCTCCCCCTCTACAGACTTCTAACCTACAGAAAAATCTAACTCCTATGTCACACTCTTAGACATGACCACTATAGTACCATTTCAGATGCTATCTCTCACAAACCCTCCAATTCAAAAAGCAAGAAACTACCATTTATACCATAATTCCTGGTATGGTCATATTCTTTATATTTTGAAACTTAACAACGTTAGCAACCTATTTCTAATCAATATATCCCAAAATAAACCAGACTTAAAATTCTGGCTAAATCAAGCCATCCTAGATTAATTCCTTTTTTCCCCTTAATTCCAATTAATCATAAAACCATTATTCACTCCTTATTTTACTAAATATTTTTTATATTCATTATTTTATATTCATTTCAATTGTCAAATATTATAGTAATACAATAAAAATTTACAGAGTTGTTAAAAGATACTTTTTAAATGGATCTAGATACATCGTCTAAAATAATATCTAGATATCGATATTTTAATCAAAAATCTATCTAGATACAAATACAGATATCACATTTTTATATCTAGAATATCTAGATACAGGATCTAGATATTTGTATCGAGATCCTTTAACAACTCTGAAAATTTATAATAAAGAAAAATAAAGATAACAAAAAATAAAACATTATTTAGTCTCATTTTCTTTTTTATTTTTATCTCCTCCTTCTTTTTCCTCGCTTTTACTTATTAACCCTCAATTTATCAATTACTGTCTCTCTTATGCCAGCTGTTCCGTGAGAGGTACCATAAGTCCTCGTTAATTAAACGGGCCTTGTCAGTAGGGTAATTTTCTGACATTTTTCACAAGTGGATCACTGCTCATCCATGAGAGGTAGCGTCATCTCTCTTAACTTATTAGTAGGGTAAATTACTAATTTTCTAGTGGACCCCAGCTTGTCCACAAGAGGTCCCGTTATTCCTCTTTAATTAAACGGGCTCAGACAGTAGTGTAAATTTTCTGCCAACAATGAATGCAAATTCACTGCACTGGAGACGCCCTCTATGGGGTGGTGGAGTGCCCACTTAATTGTGGGATGTCTCCCCAGTGTTTGATAGGATAGGATATAGAATTCAATCAATCAAAAATCTAAAATTCCAAAAGTTACCATAATTTTACATATTTTTAAAATGGATGTATCTACATTTAATAATTCTATAAATAATTTTAGTATCCTAACTCTGGATAATAAAAAATCCATAGTCTGGAAATTTTATGCAAAAGAATTAGAGAAATTATTACTGCTCTAAGATATAAAACTGCAGAAGTTGAATTTGTATTCGAGGAATATCAAAGAAAATGTCTAAGTACAATAGATTTAACATCAGACATGTTAGATCTTGACAGCATTGATCCATACAGGTACCCGTTTTCAAATTGGCAATTCCAATGATAATAATAACAATAATTCCACGTATATGAAAACCTTAAAATTAAATGTCCCAATCCCAGCACGTTGGCATAATATATTAACTATGCTAGAAAGCATATCTGGTTTAAATAAGGATTTAATTAATAATGTTTTGAAAAGAATTGGGAAGCACTTTCTCAAATTATGAATCTGATCTGGTAGAAGAACTATTATCATTTCTTTCAAAATTTAAAGAAACTGTCGAATTTCTTTCAGTACAAAAAGGGCCTACTTTAAACTTGGCGTTACTTTTTAGAAGTGAAATTGAAACACATTTAATAGTAAATGATAGTGATAGTTCTGAAATTATTTCACTTACGGAAAATATACTAAAAAAACTTGCGTTACGATTTCCGGTTTGTAATCTGCAAGTAATTTTATATAAGTATATTCTTTTATTTTTTATTTAAAATTATCTAGGTATTGGCCTCTCTTTTAGATCCAAGTTTTAAAATTGTGTTATAGTATTAATAGAGCAAAATTTCTCAGCTTCAGAATTTATAATAAAACATTTTAAACTTATAGAGAATGATGATTATCAGGTAGTAAATATAGCTAATGAGGATGAAGATGAATTATTAAATTCAAGTTATTTGACAAAATTGGCAATAAACATTCAACAAATATAAATTATGATTACAAGTTAGGTGACTTAGAACAAGAATGCCACAGTTTTCTTGGAAAACGACATTCACAAGATATGGACGTTCTAAATTTTTGGAGAGAAAAGGAGAGTGAACTTTCCAATCTTTCCAGGCTCGACAAAAAAATTCTTTACATTCCGGCGACTAGCATACCTAGTGAAAGAGTTTTCTCTACCGCTGGATTGACGTTAAATTCAAGGAGATCATCATTATGTCCCGAAAATTTAAATAAAATATTTTTTATACAAGATATTATAAAATTACGAAATCGATTTTGGATATAATAAGTTTCCTATTAAATGAATATTAAAAAATATGCCGAGATATCTGTAGAATAGTGTATATTTATTTGTTTTTTTAAAAAAAAATTAATAAGCTATTAAAAAAAATGTAATAAGCTATTAAAAAAAATGTATGTTATAAAAATTTATAACTGCGCCGATCTACGCCGATTTTATTGACGGCGGCTAAAAATCGGCGCGCTGCCAGCCGTCGATTAGATTTTTGAAAATTGCTCCGGCCGCCTATAGTTTCGTCGGCGCACAGGTTTAAACTAGAGTGAAAGAATTTTTAAATATATTTATACTTGTTAAAATAAGCATATGAGCTACTTAAGAGCTGGAGCCCGCTCATGTGGCTCAACCTGAGGATTTTCCATCAGGAGACAAAATGTATATACTTTAATTTAAATTTTTTGATATTGAAGATAGAAATATCAATAGTCACTCAAGCAATTGAAAGATGGTGGTTAGACTTAAAAAAACATTTTAAAAAATCCTGGAAGAGCTAGCCTTGAATAAATAAAACCAGGGCCATGCTGAAAATATTTTTTCAAAAATCCAGGCTATCCAGGCCTTGCGATACTTCTGCAGGTCTCTGATATTAATAAGGCCATATATAAAAAATCAAAATTCATAAAAAAATAATTAATATCAACAAAACCATATTTAAAAATAATTCATAAAATTTTTTTTAATATTTACATGAAATTCTATGAAAAAAAATTAAGAAATAAAATGCCATAAAAAAAATAATAAATCTAAAATAAAATAAAAATTTTTGTTCAAACTTCCACAAAATAAAATCCAAAAAAATATCAAACAATTGACAGATTGTGGTAGAGCCTAAAACAATATTTCATGAAAATGGGGATGATTGAAGAAGGATTATTTATCAAAATATTTTTAGCTTTCAAGAATAACATGATTTTTATTATAATTTCTATATCTAAAAGATAAATTAATATGTGTAACAAAAAAAATTAAAAATAAAATAAAAATTTTATTAAAAAATATATATGAGGGAACTTGGCATGGTACACAAATTCTTTATTATTATTTTATTATATTTTTTTAAAAAAATATTTTGATAATAAATAAATAAATGTTGGCTCTAAATTAGACTCGAGCCAACTCAGCCAGTTTGATCCAACTCCTGAACCAACTTGAGCCTTAGCCAATTTTTATGATTCCAACTCGAGATTAGAGCCATAAAAACTCTTTTAACAACACTAATAATTAATGACATCGCTATGATTTCTTTCATTTAGAAGGGAGAGGTTTGTCTCTAACCTGAAATTTATGTTTATAATATTTATTTTTTAAATATATTATGTCGTAATTTTTAAAGGGATCATGACTATCCGGTATCTTCACGGGATTTAAAGGGATAACTAAAAAATTAGGGTTTTAAGTTAAGGAATGATAATACGGTATTATCACGTTTTAGTCGTGATAAAGAAGATTCTTATTTTAAAAGCGTTTTTCACGCGTTTCGTTATGTTATTCATTAATTTTCAATGTTGTTGTTTTTGGCCTTATGATATAAAATATGTTTAATATAGGGTATCAATCGATAGCCAATTAAAAGATCTATTCAATTGGAAGTCAATCTCTCCCCCATAAAGGGCGGTCTAGGTCTTGAGAGGTTAGAAATATTTTTATCAACACAAAATATCGATATGTGTATCAAATAAAAGCTAATTTTAATATCGTTTGATTGAAAGTCTTCATTCTTGGTCTTGATGGGTATGACTTGGTCTGGGGGGTGTGGGTGAAGGGGGGGGGGAGTGTAAAAAATATTTTTTTTTGATATGGGTATCAAATAAAAGGTAATTAAAATATTTCTTTATTGTTATAATAATCATCACTCATAGAGGGCGGGAACTAGGTCTGGGGGGGGGGGGTCATATATTTTTATCAACACAAAATATCGATATGGGTATCAAATAAAAGCTAGTTTTAATATCTTTAGACTGAAAGTCTTCATTTTTTGTCTTCATGGGTATGACTGTCAGGCCCTCAACATATTAACAAAATATCTAGTTGGATAGAATTTACAGAAATAATAAAGAATGAAGATAAAATAATTTTTTAAATCTTTTTTCGGTTCCAATCCTGAACTTGAAATTTATAATTTGCATGGTTCTATATTTAAGGCGTTATTCCATAGCTATTTTTTTTAGTTCGATAGCTTTAGAGTGCTACATTTTTTAAAAAAGAGAGATAGCGGTAGCTCGTTACTAAATAAATAGTAAAAATTATTATAATAATTTAATAATTAATTATAAAATCATAATCTTTTTATTTATCTGTACCAAAATTATTTTCATTATCAATGTCTACTGTCGACATTAAAAAAAAATTTTTTTTGAAAAATATATTTACAATGTATATTTTTAAATGTAAATATAAATTTTTAAATAAAATAAAAAGATAAGGATTTTAGAATTAATTATAAAATTATTATAATAATTTTTGCTATTTATTTAATAACGAGCTACCGCTATCTCTCTTTTTAAAAAATGTAGCAGGCTAAAGCTAAAGATACTAAAAAAAATAGCTATGGAATAAAGGCGTTAAATATATAACACTGCAAATTATATATTTCAAGTTTAGGATTGGAACCGAAAAAGATGTAAAAAATTGTTTTATCATCATTCTTTATTATTTCTGTAAATTCTATCCAACTAGACATTTTGTTAATATGTTGAGGGCCTGACAGTCATACCCATCAAGACAAAAAATGAATATTTTCAATCTAACGATATTTAAATTAGCTTATATTTGATACCCATATCAAAAATAATAATTTTTTACACCCCCCCCCCCCCCCCCCGCCCCCCCCCCCCCCAGACCAAGTCATAATAATCAAGACCAAGAATAAGCTTTTATTTGGTACCCATTTCAAATTATTTTTTACACCCCCTCCCCCCCCAGACCAAGTCACACCCATCAAGACCAAGAATGAAGACTTTCAGTCAAACCATATTAAAATTAGCTTTTATTTGATACCCATATCGATATTTTATGTTGATAAAAATATTTCTGGCCTCCCAAGACCTAGACCCGCCCATTATGGAGGAGAGATTGACTTCCAATTGAATAGATCTTTTGATTAGCTACCGATTGATACCCTATATTAGACATATCTTATATCATAAACCAAAAAAACAACATTGAAAATTAATGAATAACAATAAAATTAAAAAACGCAACGAAACGCGTGGAAAACGCTTTTTAAATAAGATTCCTCTTTAACACGATTAAAACGTGATAATGCCGTATAGTTCTTTACCCTTTAAAAAATTGAAATTTTAAAGGGATCCCTTTAAATCCCGTGAAGATCCCGGATAGTCATGATCCCTTTAAAAATTACGACATATATCATTAGATTTGTGAAGTGGCCGGATGATTCCAATAGTGCTAAACTAATATATTTTTTTTTCGATGCATTTTTTAGACAGTATAAAGGGAAAAAAATTATTAGCTGAAAAAAATCCCAAAGGCACATTACTATAAAATTTACAAGCACAAAATATATGGTTTTCTCCAATATTTATTGCCGATTATTAGTACTCATTAATTCCTATATTAGTCTTGCAAACCGCATAAAGAACTTGAACTAGAACAAAATTATTTCACTATATGTTTAAAGAATTTATTCAAGCTTTTGAAAGTATTAATCTTAAAACTTATCCCAAACTATTAAATACTTAATTACTACATTAGCACTGCTATTCATTTGGTCGATATAGAAATAAACCATTATTGGCAAAATAAGAAAAAATTGTGCCAGGCCTAAATAATTGTACTTTTTTTGAGGCAATATATAAAGTATTTACTCAGTTCATTGAAGTTTTGTCGGCCCTAAACAGAAACATTGTTTTAAGTCAAATAAAAAATGTCTCACCTACCATGGACAGTTAACGCCAAAAGTGAAACAAATTAGTTGAAAAATTTATTTAGAATATTAATTTAAGATTAATTTAATTATTTATTGCTTTCTATTGCTAATGTGATTAGCACTGATATTTAGCCTTTCAAAATTATTTATTGCTTTCTATCGTTAATGTGATTAGCACTGGTATTTTGCCTATCAAAAAATAATTGGAGTGGGCCAATATTATAAAAAAAACGATATATTTTTTTAATATTGTTTTTTGGTTATTTTATGATTGTGTATTTAATTATATAATTTTTTTAAAATTTTATAAATAATTTCATATGAATAAGTTAACGAAAGGAAATTAAAATACAATTAATTTTGTTGTAATGTTAAAAAAAAATAGTTAAAAATTTTACACTTTATTGTTATATTATTTGAGACAAGAAAATTATTTTAAAATATCTAACGAGTTACATTCAGCTAATGTTGTTAGACAGCTTAATTTATCCACTTTTTAAAAACAGTTAATTCAAGATTTTGGAAGTATTTTGCTCACATATGTCAGAAAAAAGGTTTGGATTTCTATTGGCGGAATTTTGAGCCTTGTATTTTGGCTAAAATCTTGATTTAGCCCTCTTTTAAAAGCGGCCAAATTGAGCTGGTTTGCTAACAATACATTTGTTCATTTGCAAATATTTTAAATGAGATTATTAGCTCCTGGAGAATA
Source organism: Gordionus sp. m RMFG-2023 (assembly GCF_954871325.1). Taxonomy (NCBI): domain Eukaryota; kingdom Metazoa; phylum Nematomorpha; class Gordioida; order Chordodea; family Parachordodidae; genus Gordionus; species Gordionus sp. m RMFG-2023. The sequence continues at coordinate 85,991,022 of NC_088775.1, forward strand.
AAAAAAAATGTTCTGACCAAAATTAATTTCTTTGTTGGATAAATCCAAAACAAAACGCGAGGGATATTTATAAAAAAATCAAAATTTTTTTATTTTCCAGACAATTTTCCACTAAATTAAAGCTTGATTAAATTTAATAAATCTATTTTTTAATTAATTACTTTATGAGAAGTTTTAATCCGGCCCATTTAATTTAAGAAAACTTGGCTTTGTCTTGCAGAGTCTAACATAATATGCTTGTTTTCCATGCCGGAGCTCTATTTAATATTATATAATTAATTTTTATACCTTAAATTCCAAATGAGATAAAATGCCCATATAAATCATGTACTAATAGATAATCCTTTAAAATTCAGACCTCTTCACTATATCTACAAGGCCTGAAAGAAAAAACGATTACGCCTCATAAATGCCCCAAAACGTTGCGTATCCCTAACTTAACCCTTAGATCATATAATGTGGATTACGATATCAACAAATCCGACGAGTACATTAAAGCAGCCACTGCCCTGATTCAAGACTCCGTCGATGATATAACGGAAATCGTCCAAGATCGTGGATCACCTTCTGAAATTGCTTCGATCGGGAATATTGGCGTTACCACCGCGACTCTGTTCGCCCCCCTTAAATTGTCGGACAATTTATACCGGGTGAAGTACCTGCACTTCCATGAAAATTTTAGACCCCCTTACTATGGTACTTGGGCCGCCTTGAATTTTATCAAGAGAAGGTTGAAATCTTCCGAAGAAAATGATTTCGAAAATTTAAACGACAACCATAACGATAATAATGATAATAATAATATGGAGGCGGATGGCAACGACATCTTTGGTGATACAAAACGACATACCATTTACATTGCATCCCCGATCATAATAACAGAACCTTTCCTATTTAGGCATGAACCTTTGCCTTGTAACAACAATACGAATGAAGGTATTATATATTCAATCAGTTTGGGCTCAAACTCCAATCTAAGAACATTAATTTTTGAATGTCCACTTATATTTAACGGAACCAAAACAAGGAAAACATAAACAATTTATTTTTAAATTCTTAAACAATTTTCTTTCCTCAATTTATGATATTACTAGTAATACTATATATATAAAAAAACAAATAATTCAAAAAAACGAAATTTTTGCTTTTTGTTTTTTTTTAAAATTTAAAATATTTGATTATTAAATTCGTAAATTTTTCTTATTAAAAAAAATATAATTTATTAACTAATATTTAACAACATCAATTATTTTTATGAATGAAAAAGAAAATTTGGTAAATTTTTTTCTCCTTTTTTTTGATAATGTATCAAAAAAAGTTGAACCTGATCAACTCCCGATACCAGAAGAAAATGACAAAGAAACTCTTCCAACTACCGAACCCTATGCCAACAATATACCACTAATCCACAGTATCGAGGAAACAGCGTGCACCTACATCACCAAAATCAAATCCCTGGGCAAAACTCCGTTTAAGAAGATTTTTGAGGTTTATTATATGTTTGTTTTTTACTTGATAAAAAGCTAATAAAAAATTTTGATCTTTAAATTTTAGAGTAACATATTTATAAAAGGTTTTAACCCAAGCAACTAACATTATAATTGATAAATCAATAACTTGAAAAAATAAAAACGTTTGAAATGATTGATATCCAAAAATACTGGTAGTTCTTTTAAAAAAACCTAAATAGCGATTGTTATTTAAAGAAAAAAATTATGTGTTTGGTATTCCAAAAAAACATGATTTGGGAAGTTTTAAGAAATAGGGATATCAGTGATGGGGCAAGGTGAAGAATATTTGTAACTGAGAGCCTAGAACAAAACGAGGAGTGCCAGATTAGGATCTCAATCATTCTTGGACATTTTATACAAATTTTAAACTTTTTACCTTCGGACTCCATATTTATTTAGAAAATTTCCAAAGATAGCCAAAATACGTTTCAAGATACATCTCCAATATCTAAAAACTTATAAATATCAAGTGTTTTCGGAAGATGAATAATTTATAATACACTTCAAAGGCTTAAAATAGAAAAATAATTAATGGAAAATGATCTCAACTTTGCCAAGATAATTTGCACCGAAAATACTTTTACCCGTGGATACTGTTACTAAATACGGACAATAATTGATACATAGGTCCGATTTTAATAAGATGCCATTGTGTTGCATATTTTCTGATTATGTAAATTTTTAAGATTATAATTTATATCAAAATATTACTAATACAATTAGTAGCCTATTATTCCGAACCAATGGGCGTTATAAAGAATATCTTCAAATAAATAAAACATCTCCAGATTGTTATAAAAAATTTTTTTAAATTTGTGGGCTTATTTTTTCCATGCTTTGAGAGTTAATTACTATTTTGATTTTAGCCATTAGATGTTTATGTATCGGCCGATACTAATATAAAGTATCTATAGCGATGTATATCTGATCAGAGTCATCTAATATTACAGGGCCATAATCGTTCATGCCTCTTAGGCATATTGTATACTCGCAGTTGAACAATGTTATCCTTTCATACTTTAGCATGACAAATGTTTCAGATACCATCAATTAGTTGTTGGCATTATCAATAAAAAAAAATGTTATCCCCTTCTTGTCATTGTGTGCTCATTATATAAATACATTATTTTTAAGTGATTTATTTATGTTTTTGTTAGATATAAAGGATGGAATAGCTTCTGGAAAATTTTCTATATTCTGATTCTCCAAAAAAACGCAAATTTTACTCAAGAAATTTGGATGCGAAAAAATTTATTATTGAAAAAGGAAAACCAAAACCAATTTTACAAAACTTTAAAATAAAATCAATTGCATTCGTAATTTTTCTATCGATATGAAAAATATGAGTGGCTCACTGAATATAAATTTTCTAATTCTCTATATTGTTGGTCATGCCATTTATTCCCAAAGGAAAAATATGTTTGGAATGATATAGGATTTTCGGATATGAATGATTTTTCAAAAGCAGTTAAACGACAGGAAGAATAAACCGCTCATTTGCAGTCGATGATTCAATTAAAAACATTTGGCGAGAATCGTAGAAAATATGATAGATTCGATGCTCAAAATATCAATGGAACAGCATAATTCGAAAAAATCAAATGAGAAATATTGAAAATATTGATCAACTCATGTTTTCTTGGAAATAAGGAGCTCGAATTCCCTGGTGATGATGAATCTTCTAATTCAGTAAATATATTTATTTGTTCGCGGAAGAAAATTTACTATTGTAACATCATTTAGAAAATAGTACAGTTTTTATTAAACTATCAAGCGATATTCAAAATGATTTAATTAATTCCATTTCATATGTCTTACACCAAAAAATATTAAATGAATTGGAAGAAACGTAATTTATAACAATAATATTAGATGAAACAACTGATATAAAAAATCTCAACTGGCTGTTGTTCTTCGATAACGTGAAAGAAAGATTTATTGAATTCTTTGATGCTACTTTACTATGCATCGAGATGCTAATTCTTTATCAAAATTTGTCATTAAATTCTTGAATGATAAAAAGTTATGAAAATATTTATAGGAGGTTACGATGGCGCAGCTGTTATGGCAGGCGAGTGCCATTTAAATTGTCTAAAAAATATTTTGGGAAATTTTGATTAAATATTTGGATTTACTAATATCTAACAATTCGACGAAATTGATATTTTTATGCATCGAACCGAAAATCAATTTGTTAATTATCAAATTTTTATAAAATTATTATGAATTGGGCAATCGCGATTCATTACGTTTTTTTTATCTAAATTGTCTTCAATATTTTCTTTTTTAAATTTCTCCCAAACACAACAAAGGTTTGTATGAAAGATTTAACTGAATTTCTGAAATCTTTAATACTTTTAAGGCTATAAGATATATCTTTAATTTTAGTTTGAAGTATAGCAAATAATAAATCAGATTCTGGACTAATATTTCTTGAAAAAAATGGAACATCATTATCCCAAGCAATATCAGATTCTTCATTAATCATACTTTCAAAAAAAAGGACTAGATCCTTCAAATAATTGAAAACTGTTTGAACCAGCCACCAGTGTATTTCCATTTCGTTGTAGCTATTCGTGGTTATCTTTTTTTTGACATATTTATAAAATTCCGCTGTTCGGCCTAGATGATGTATTAAAAAAAACTAGCTAAACCATGCTAAAAAAATCTTACATTCTAATTTTGTTGCAAAATTTTGATAATATAAGATTTAACTTATGGGCAAAGCAATGAATATAAAGTGCTTGAAGTCTCTTATTTTCGCTTCTAGTTCATGTGAATCGCCTGTCATGGCAGCTGCGCCATCGTATCTTTGACCTATTAATTTTTTTATAACTTTTTTATCATTTAAGAATTTAATGACAAATTTGATAAAGAATTAGCATCTCGATGCATACATAAAATAACATCAAAGAATTCTATATATCTTTCACACATTAAAACATCGAAGAACAACCGCCAGTTGAGATATATTATTATATCAGTTGTTTCATCTAATATTATTGTTATAAATTTTATTTCTTCCAATTTATTTAATATTTTTTGGTGTAAGACATATGATATGATAAATTAAATCATTTTGAATATCGCTTGATAGTCCAATAAAAACTATACTATTATTTTCTAAATGATGTTTCAATAGTAAATTTTCTTCCGTAAACAAATAAATTAATTCAATAAAATTTCCTCTATTTACTGAATTAGAAGATTCATCATCACCAGAATACTAGCTCCTGAATTCCCAGAAAACATGAGTTGATCAATATTTTCAATATTTCTCTATTTGATTTGACTTTCGAATTATGCCATTCGATTGATATTTTGCGCATTGAATCTATCAAATTTTCTACGATTTTCGCCAAATGTTTTTAATTGAATCATCTGCAAATAAGCGGATGATTGTTCATGCCGTTTAACTGCCTTTGAAAAATTATTCATATCCAAAAATTCTTTATCATGCCAAACATATTTTTCCTAATAATAGGCATAACTTAGAAAATTTATATCCAGTGAGCTACCCATATTTTTCATATTTATCGTTAGAAGAAAAATTACTAATGCAAGGTTTTGATTTCTTTTTTTAAGTTTTGTAAAATTGGTTTTGGTCTTCCTTTTTCAATAATCAATTTTTTAGCATCAAAATTTCTTGAGCTATATGATAATATTAAAAATTTTCAATATTACAATTACAATTATTAAACATTAATTTCTGTTTTTAAAAAGATAAAAAAATTTATTTGCTTCCCCCGATGCTTATTTTATAATTTTCTCTTTATTTATTAAAAAAAATAATCAATGTTAAATTTGCTTCCCTCATTTATATTTTTTTTAACGTTATAGAAAAATGACACCAAAAAATAATAATTAATATTTTGCTTCCATCATGTAAATTTTTTTTTTTAATTTGGTAAAAGATAATAGTAAATTTTTTAACGTAGTAAAAATAATGGATGCTTCGTCACTGAGAATTTTGAAATATAATGTTAATGAAATTCTTGAATTTTTAATAAGTAACAATTTGATAAAAATTTTTAAAGATTTTTTTAAAATTATGTAAATTCATCTTAACTTTGGCTTCAACAACTGCAAGTGTGCAGAAATGGGGGAATCTATTTTTGATTTCGATTGAAAAAAAGTTTAAAATCTAGCAATAACTTTTATAATTCAGTACTCGATCATTTTACTCAAAAAACAAAGACGAATTCCACTTATTTATAAATCTTAAGTTTTCTTTTTTTATGGTTTGACTAACAAATAAAATAAAAATTTTTTTTTGATTGCTTTCCTAAGTAGTAAACTTGACGTTTCGTCACTGACATATTGAGTTTTATTTAAAAATCCCGAAAATCAATATTACACTGTGACTTTATTGTTAAGGAGTAAAATGTGCAAATAATAAGAAAAACGTTTAATTTATATGCCAAAAATATAAACGCACGTGGTAAAGAATGATTATAAATTGCATTAAAAAAAATATAAAAAATCTATGAAATAATATAGAGATAAATATAATTGGAAATTTTAAGAAAGGAATGGGGGGGGGGGGATCTGTTTCTAATTTTTTTTAGGCCTCATTCTGCTTCCAAGGTTTCCACTTACGAACTATGCTTATCTTATACATTTTAATACAAATAAAATAAAGGATATCATCGATTACACCTACGACAGTGATGAGGATTGGGAAGAGGAGGAGCTAGGCGAAAGCTTGCATTCTGTTGATGATGATGTAAATATATTATATTATATTAAAAAATTGCACTCCACAAGTCGGAATTTTACACATTTTTAAAGCATTGGAAAGCCGGGTAAAGCATTTTTTTATACATGTCCACGAGTCAGTTCAGGCTAGTGTTGTTAAACGGTCTAATTAAGATTTTAGGCTAAAATAGTATTATGTTAGCCTGTAGAGAGGTCCAAACCTTTCGGGCATCTAAGAGCCAAACCTCCAGGCTTGCAAATATTATTTTAGCTAAAAAATGTTAATCTTCAGACTGCTCTGATTGATGTATATAGAGTTATTGTAATATTTGTCCAGCCAAATACAAGTCCGAGAGATTAATTAGTTCCTTTTTTTTATCAGCTCAAACAAAATTAGGAATTTATTTTTAAAAACTTGATTTTTTTCTTTGTTTTTGTTAGGAGGATCAAAATATCGACGACGAAATAAAGGGTTCGGAATACGATTCTGACGAGGGCTTCATAGTGGAACACGGATATTTGTCTGAGGAAGAATTTTTAGATGAAAAAGAAGAAATTAATGGCCCCACCGAAGAGATGGAAAATGGACGCGAAACTCATACCCCTCCTGATATGGGAGAAGAAGAAGAAGAGGACGATGTAATATTTTTTTTGGGGATTATTTAAGAAAATATTTTAATCTAACATTATTATTATTTTTTGGTAAAGTGGTGAGTAAGTATTGTCAAGTGGCTCAATTTGAGCCGATTCTTAAAAATGGCTAACCCAATATTTTATCCAGAAGAAAAAAAAATATGCAAGCTCCAAGATTATGCCAATAGATTGTGACGCGATGGGTTTGGCATCTATTATAGCAAAATCTTAAAATATTGAGTTTTGCCGATTTAAAAAATCGGCTAAAATTGAGCCATATAATAAAAACCATTGATGAGCTATTGAGACCAGTTATTTTTTATATAAATTAACTCAGTGACTTCTTAACCATAACCTCTTCAAATTTTTTTTTGAATTAATTCTCAGTTATACCGGGTTTAGATTTTTCTTCCTAGCTGAGACTGGGTATTTTACAAAAAAATATTTTTGTAACCTTATATAATGTAACTATTTTAAAAAAAATAACTAAAAACTGACTTATAGTGCGCACAAATTGAGCATTAACGTTTTACCGTAATTTTTAAATTAAAGCCGTAACGCGTCCCTTGTTTAAATAAGGTCGTCTTTTTATTAATATGCGTCGATTCAAAATTTTAAATAAGTTCAAAAAAAAGGATTTGTCTTTGGAAATTATATTATCGTCTGCCTTCTTATTTCTTTAATTCTTTAATTTCTAAATATTCTTTTTTAGTATATAAGTAAGTTATTAATATTACATTTTATATAATATTACAAAGCGAAGAATAAAAAAAGTTATTTAAAAAGCAAACTTGTTTGCGTTTTTTAAATTGTTGCTAACGTCAAACGGTAATTTTACCAATTCGAACGAGGCTATTGAAAGGCCTTGCAACGCAGCATTTGAAACTTAATTTTTTCCCACTATTAAGAAGGGGAACTTTCAGATGGTTTTTTTTCTTTCAAAAGCGTAAGAAAAATACTATTGATTTTTTTAACGTTTTGGTATTTGTTTTTTAAGAAAATGTTTTTAACAGTTTTTGGAATGAATCGATATAAGGCGATCTCTTCCTACCAGTGTCTTTCTAAGAGAAAAATTATAGTTATGGTACTGATCACAAGATTCACGATTAGTGATTGTTTTAAAAATTATCTGGTGCGTGAGGACTTGGGGTACGTCACACCGTGGTACTCAGGACCATTCATATCATTAAAAACATATATATAACTTCTAAAAGTCAGATATCGATTCTAAACAGAACAATATAAAAACAAGTGCTGCATAATATAATAAAAGATAATGGTTAATTGTTATAACAAAAAAATATTCAAGCGACAATTAGATTTAATAACCGATGAATCAAACACATTCATTAATTTAGAGATACTTTAAATGGGTGTGCGCAGATCTAATTTTTTATATAATTTAAAATATAATTATTCAGGCCTTTGGGATAATCAAGGCCCAGCAAAAGTTGACGCTTCAAGCGTGGAAAGATAATTTGAAGAAAAATAAGGAAGAAGGGGGTTTCAAAAAATTGACGCCCATTGTTATAGGTCCCATGTGGACTAACGATATCTCTCAATTTAGCGTTGACGGCAATACTATGCACGAATTAGATGATTCTTTTGATCGTTTGATAGTAAAAAAATTGGATATATTTTTATATTTAAAAGTATGCTTGATCCTACCACCAAATGGTGTATTTTTTTTACTTCCTAAAAACAGTTTTAGACATGATAAAAAGGATCATATGACGGTTAATTCTAGTCATTTGATTTAACAAAACTAGCTAACTATAACTAATAAACTGATGTAATTGGTCTCTTTCTCCTAAAATTATCTATCCCACATTTATTTTGCAGAGGTGGTTTAACTATATTAAGTAAACTCATTAATGGTCACACTTTTTTCAGCCCATAAAAATTATTGATTTTTTTCAAATTTAATTTATTTTAGTCTAACTAAGAAATCATAAAAAAATCGGAAGTAAAAATCATCCTAAATAGGAAATCGGTATCGTTGCATATCTGCAACGTTGACCATTAGGGGTATAAAAATAAGATAAAATTATATTATTGCCAAAAATCGAAATACGATAGATAATTTCAAAATTAATTTTTATATATTTTACATTTATAAGATACATTTTTGTAATTTTTATATTTATGAAATTTTTTAAAACATTTAACATGTTATGTTACATAGTATATCTTGTTTTACTATGACAAAGTTTACAACAAAGCCTTTTGTTATCGATAATAGTTGTAACATAATGTTCATAAGAATTTTCAGGCACTTAAGCGAGGAAAATTGACTAGGATGGCCTCTACTTGTACTCATCTTTTTATATATCAGGAATTGAATTGCTAAAAATAGACCACTACCATTTTTTTTAATCACCTCGTATACTTATTCTTTATGTTGTCCACTATCGCACATAATTAACGCCATAAGAATATTCTTAATAAATATATTTTCTAGTATCAAAAAATTAAATATATCGAAAAAATTAAAATAATCGCTGATCCGATAAATAATATCGGTATATTCTTACTAGTGTTGTTAAACGGCTCGATTTGAGTCGATTTTTAAAAAAGTATATTTTGTCTAGAAATTTTTTTACTTAAGCTTGAAGATTTTGCTCACATTATGGTACTTGGGTTTTAAATTACCTAACAGTCAAGTTTTTAGCCTAAAAAATTGAATTAAGCTCTAAGTTGAATCTCAACTTTAAGATTGATTGGAATATTTTTGGTTAAAAACATGTCTATGCTGTTTTATGGTTGACTAAAGTTAGGTCGTTTAACAACACTAGATGGTACAGGTGTCTCTAGATATCTATTAGAAAAATCTTGAGACTTAAGCAATATTTTTTTTTTGGCTAAAATATTGAGATATCCGTTTTATAAAAAATCGGCTCAAAACGAGCCCGTTTAACAACACTAATTCTTACTAATAAATATTTTTACAAGATCCTATCAAATCTTTTTTAAAATTGTTTTGGATTATTTTATAATGAGAATATTTTTAATTTTGTTAATAATTTCATAATAATAATAAATTAACATTTTGTAATATTTTATTTAAAAATATATAAAAATTTTTTTTAAAAAAATAGAACAGCAAAAAATTTGATGTTAATTTTGGCGCCACAAGAGTTCTGATTCATATAAGAATTCTAAACTTGGTTGAACATATTTTGATTAATTATTCTTTAAATATATGTTATATTGGGCAAATAATTTTATAATAAATTTAATTTTTTTTATTGATAGACAATTTCTATAATTGATAGAATCTCCCATTTATTGTTATTTTCACTTGCAAGATGAATAATCCTTTAAATTATATCAAATAAGTTCAAGAAAAATAACTAAAAACTGAATAATATATAATTTTATATAAAGATGCCCCTTTTCGGGAAAATATTTATACACTTTTTAATCAATTTTATCCGTTTTGAGAATGAAGTTGGCCGTGTCTCAGGCCGATTTTTTCTAATATAAATGTAAAGGAAGAATTTGGTAATGTCTACTAAATTTTTTATAAAAATTGAAGGTCATATTAATTTCAAAAATCGTATTAAGTTTTTATATATTAAATAAAATGGCCTTAAATTGTAAAAATAGCTAAAAGTGTAATCTTTGTAAATTTTATTTACGATACTAATTGTATACCGACTAAATTGTTATTAATTTATAAATTTAATATCAAAATCTAAATTTTTAAAATTTCTTTATTAAGTTAACAAAAATACATATTTTTCAAGAACTCTCTTTCTTTCTTTTTTCAACACAACTATATGTATTAAATTTTATACAATCAATTATAATAAAACAAAACAACTTTTAACAAAAACTTTAATACATTCAATTATTCAAATTAACATTTTAAGTGCGTCCTTTTACAATTATCTATTTTTGTTATTCAAATTTTGTTCCACGTACAACAATTTTGATATTAAATTTTAATAGTTTTTTAAGACACGCTTAAATGAATGAAGGCAGATAATGGTAAAAAAATAGGCCATTTTTGCCACTTTGAACCCCAACTCCGAAAATATAAATGTTAGGACGAAAATTTTGGCTATTTCTTAGTTACATTAACCTTTCTTTACTTACCAAATTTTAAAAAAAATCGAAGAGGGTCGGCCAAGTCATGTTTGATTTGTCATGGAATGGTTAATGTACCATTATTTGTTCGCCAAAATAATGTTAAGAGATAATTCGGGACGGGAATTACGGTACATGGCAACTATTATATGTTGAAGAAAAAAACATGCGATATCTATGATAGACGGCTTACATATTTACCCGCCATTTAAAAAAATAAAATAAAATCGTTTGGTTTGTAAATCGCTATTTGGGAAAAATAAGATTATAATAGTTTTTATCACGTTTAAATATATACCAATAGTTCATTATAAATATGAATATCTCAAACCAATATTACATCCAATGATTATATATATATCATCAATATTACAACCTGTTTAAATTATCTTTATTTTCTTCATTTAAATATTACAACACAAATCATATGATTTACATTTTTTTAGGACAAAAGAAAAATGAAAGCAATTATTTTCTTCTCGAAAAATAAATTGAAAAGCGCCCATAAATGTCAATTATAAATGGAACAGATACAACAGTTTTATATTTTTAAATTTTAATGAATATCGTTAAGATTTGAAGTGTGTGGCAAGATATCAATGTAGGGAGATTAGGAGGACCTATTTCTTTTTGCTATATAGTAAAATAGAGACCCTATATTACCTTATGCCCAAATTTAAACGAATTACGGTTTCGGAAAAACTAGGGCCGGGCCCAAATCCAATCGAATTTCTGATTAGGATCTTGGAAAAAACTCAGACCGGATTTATTGGCCAGGTTTGGCACTAAAAATAAGTACCATATGGGATCATGCTAATTCTCATATACTATATATAGTATAAATAATAATAAAAAAATTAATAAATTGCGATTTACGACAGATTCGACCAATGTCATACCCGCTCCCTATTAATGTATTATCACCACCGCCAATACCTATTCCCAAGAAATTAATTGATTTATATACCACTATCAACAATATTCCATCTCCCGGCGAATTTATGGATCAATCAGACGGACTAATACCGAATGCTCATGATCAACTTCGCAGGAGTCCTAAAGTTTCTCAAACTCCATCTCCGGCCACCAAAAAACGTTACGTGCCCGATGAAGGTTTAATTTTTGTGTACATCGATTAATTCGAGTTAATGTAGGATTAACATTTTTTTTTAAATTGCCTCTGACAGGTATTGTCAGCTGATATAAATTTTCTCACATTTTCTATTGGTTTATTCGTTTCCCTTGCAAACTCAAATTTGGTCAGTTGAAGGTAAATAAATCAGCTTTAATTTGCCTGGAGTTATCATTTTTTTTATAAAAAAAGTAGATTGCCTCTTGTGGGTATCATTATCAGCTGATCCAAAATTTTTCTTATTTTTTATTGGTTTATCCGTTTCCCCCATTAATTCCATATAAAAAAATACATATTTTAGACGCCATTACTTAATTAAAAATAATTGAGCTCTGATATGACTGCTATACATTATAAGCAAAAAACTCAAATTTTAGGTATACGTTCAAAAGCCAATTTACTTCTTAATAAGCAATATATATTTAGATATATCTGCCCAACACAAAAGTTTCGGATAGTTGCATCTCAATATTATTACTTACGAAAAATAAATGAGCCTTATTTATATTTTACTAGTTTCAAATTTGGCTTCTCCGTTTTTTGAATGAAAAGAATAAATATAAATCTCATTGTTATTATATCGGCAATTAAGTTTTCTCTTTGAAAAGTCCGTGTTTAGTGGACAGGAAAATTTTTAAACCCCCACCCCTCCCATTCTAGTTCTGATTCAATAAAGATCCAGAAATATTAGGCACTTCGAAATTCCGATTAGGACGCCATTTTGGTTTAACGGAATCTTAAATTACTCTATAAATTAGAGTAATGAAGAATAGCGATTTTTTTTTTGAAAATAATCAAACACCTTTCATCCTGTCTGGACTAAAAAAAAGTTTGGCATAAATAAGATCGAATTGATTTAATAGATAGCCAAAAACCATTTTTTGAAGGTGCGATATTTTAGATTTTAACTGGACTATCAGTGAAATAAGATCGGTTAACCCCCTCCCCACTCCCATACAACAGGCCTATTCAAAAACGAAAATAAATCGAATAATGGATTACTCGCTATTCGGTTTTCGAACGAATACTAAAAAAGTGGAAACCGGTTTTGACAAGATTATATTTGTTTTCTAAAATTCGTCCCTGAAGGGCTGACCTTACTTTGGAGGTATCTCTTATTATATTATTTTTGTAAACGTCTCGAAATCAATGTCTTTAATGTTGTAAATAATAAAATTATTCAAGATAGTATGAATTTTAAATACATGAAAAAACAAATAGGCCTAAATATTACTTTTTGAAACTTAAAAAAACACCTATTTTTTCCAAAATCTTGTAAAACATAATATAAAATTCAAATATAATATTTATTATGACATATTTTTGCAAGACTTTTTTTTAAGCATATAACGTGAAGTAGGAGAAAATGGATTATTGCATTATCATTCAAAAAAGGCACCACAAAAAGGTGGATTATATTTTGGCCTAGCATGAGTGAAGGGAATATGACACTCTGATCAGATTCCTATCAAATATAACGATTTAAAATATAATGGGAAATATATATATTTTTTCTTCTAGGGCTTTAAACATTCCAGAGGTTCCCCCCGTATAAAATTTGCCTTCCACCTTAAAACAATTGTACTGTCACCTCCCCATAATTTTGCGCCTGGAGATCCTCGTATTATCTAAAAAAAAACTTTGATTCCCCACTCGCGTCGCTTCAAGGTTTCATACATCTCTGACGCTCAATTCTCAATACTAATAATAAAACTTTTAATTAATCAAATTTTCGTTCGTTTTTTTGTATAAATTCGTGTCCTATATATAATTATGAATTTACCAAAAAATAAAAGAATAAGATTTCGTTCCTAAATATTTATTTAATATCATGAATTCGAACCGAAACCTATTCGATTTTAGAAGTGGAGTCTATCTATGGCCAGAATATTCAGACTATTTAAAAAAAAAGGTAAATAAGAAAAGGTTTACTTATTTGTTACCGCTTTTTTTAAAAATTCTTGCTATATATATAATATTATATTTATAGCTCTTCCACACCTAGCCAAAATGATTCACGGTAATAGTCAAAGCGTGTTCAAAATCATAGTCGAATTTCAGCGGTATTGGGCGACGTTAAAATCAGCTCCTACCTACGCCTATTATGATTCGGATTGCGAAGAGCCTAATATCGAGATTCATATGCTACCGAAGGTTCACATCGAAAATAGTATCAAAATGATGGCTACTTATTGCAGCTACTCAAAGAATGTATTCCGCAAACCGTGTTGGATATTAAAAACGGACGCGTTGGATAAATACGGAGCGGAAATTTTATCAAAAACGATTGCCTCTTAAAAAAAAGATTGTTTTTTTAAAAAAATATATATATAATATATTAATGTAAATTATTATTGTTTTAATCGTCTCCTTAATATGCTAAATAAAATATATAGTGCAAATGACCATTATTTGAATTGTTCGATGGGTAAATGATAAAATATATGAACGACAAAAAATTGAAAAAATAGTTTTATAAAAAAAATGAATAAGCTTTTTTTTGTTCGCTTGGCGGAATTATTAGATAGGAGTCCTCACCATATTCGTCAAGAGTATATTTTGATTTCTCTTAAGAAATATTTTATTTTGATACTCAAAAATTTTAATTTATAAAATTAATTTTTCATATGTATTATAAAAAATATAATAAAGAAAACTAAAATTTAATTTAACAAAATTAGCAGGGAAAAGTGTTAATTTTCAAATGGAGAAAAGATAAAGGCGCTTTTTTTTAAATATACTTGACGCCAACTAATTTTATTGTAAATGATCATTTCGAAAAAGTTTAAAAAATAGGTATAATTTTCGGGAAGAATTAAATAAATAAAATAAGATATATCGGTTGGTTAATTGATTTATAGTCTCTGCCTATAAATATTTGCTATCATAAGAAATTATATATTATAAAATAAACATCTATGAATTGAAAAGAAAAATAAAGAATATTTAATACAATATTAATGAAATATTCACAAGACAGGAGAAAGATGCTAAATATCAAAGGTTTTTAATCACTTTATTACCTATATCATGGACTCAAGCATCATTACCTACAAAATATGGGAGCTCGGTATTCCTTCACCGTTACATTTATAAATAGCAGCATTCATTTCCTCAAGACACTGACTTCTTAATATCCGACCTGTGCACTTCCAGATAAACACCTATATTCTGCTCTCAAGCTCTGGGCCAATAAATCCTCAATCTACCTATCGTTCCTTCATGTTTTTAGAACGATTGTAATTTTCCTTTGGTTGAACGTTCCGTCGAATTTATATTATCGAAACCCCAACCATGAACTAACTTTTAATTTGTCAACTTTGACAGGGGAGCGAATGGATTGAAGTTATCCTCCCCACTCAAATCTCGGGCTTCATTTATCTTCCGAACAATTAACTTTCAACTGTTATCTCTGCTACATAAGAGTTGAAGAAAATGGACACCATCCATTACACTGCCGATTCTCTAAAGGCCGTCATTCAGGGCATAGCGCAGTCAACAATACAATATCCAAAGCTCTAAGAAGATTTAACGTACCATGCACCCTCGAGCCCTTAGGTCTCAATATTTTAAATGATAATAGGTCATATGGTTTAATCCTAATTCCATGGGAATGGGATATCTTTCTCGCTTGGGATTACATTTGTATATACATATTCGCGATATCTTACACCCACTAAAAACACAAATATTCAGAACTATACATGATTAAATTCGTTCATGTTATCACATCAACCTCGGTAACGGTCACTAACACATTCCTTCCTGAAAAAAAGAAATAAGAAGAAAAATTATCCATCTCACAGTAGCTCCTAAAGAATAATTCCATATTCCCCATAACATTGTCTTGGAAATTTGCCGTTCAAATTTCTTATTAATTCACAGCTCCAAGTAGCTTATTTTCTATCGTTTATAATAGTATTTTTATTGGTATTTATTTTAGTCTTTTTTTAAATAAAAACATATTTACCTGACATATGTAATGAGCATAATATTTCAACTTCTAAAATTAAATTTTTATTATTTTATATATTTTTTTTGCCATTTTTAGATATTTTTTAAATTTTTTTTTTGTATTTTAATCCTTTTATAGGTTCATTTTTGAATAAATTAGTCGATTCAAGGTCTTAGAGCTTTAATTTTTTAAAAAAAATACAAAATATTGTTGATATAGTGACAAGGATAAGATTAACTTCTTTTCGATAGACCAGATAAAATTTCAAAAAGCCACAATATCAATAAATACACTACTAAATATTTTTCCACTTTGTTGGGATATTCATATATCTAATCAAACATTGTTTTACCATGTTTCACCTCCACGTAAGTAATTATAATTATACTTATGTTTTATTATTTAATGAAACAATGTTAATCATGTGTATTATTTGTTATCTCAATTAAATTTCATCGTTCTAAATTGATTAGATAGAAGTTACTTAAAAATATATTAATGCAAAATAGTTAATTTTAAGTTGAAGATAAATCATAAAATTACATACAAGGCATAATTACAAGTTTATATTTAACATATTAATATAGGTAATAATAGCTTGTTTAATTATCCTTCTGTCTTCTGGCACTAATAACGGTAATTTTTTTTATAAATTTAAAAATATATTAACACATTTAAATAAATATTAATTATATCTAGCCAATATTATACCAGAAGCTTTAACAAGGGCGACAGCTAACCCTAACCGAAATAATGGTTTAAATTCTTAAAATTTTCTATATAATATTTTCATATATAATAAGAGTTAAACCCCAAAGAACCGTAACAAAGAGAGGGAGATCTGAATTTTTAAAATATTTTTGATTTCATTTTTTAAAAGATTCATTGCTATTAAATTATAACTAATGATGAAATATTTTCTTTTTCTTGTTTCCAAGGACCTTTTTACTGAAGAGAATTAGGGGCTGGGGGGGGGAGGAGGGTATTTTAGATATGACTATTAAAAATTGCTACAAAAACATTTATTCTGCTGAATTAATAAGGTCATAGAAATTACGCTCTTTAGTAAAGCACCTTGAAAAAATTTTTTTTGCCATAAATGAGGCCAAATATTTGCTTTCCATACAAAATTATTTAGCCTTTTTAGAAATACATTTGTAGTATCTATATATGCTTTTTAATGCTACTTTCTCATCATATTAATAAAAATTTAAAATAATATTAAAAATGGCCTCTATATGTGTTACATTTTTTCATGGAGGGAGAGGGGGGGGGGCAATATCTTCGATTGCCAAGACCATATAGCCACGTTTGCTTGTTTCTAATAATTCGTAAAAAACCTGGAAAGATATATCCCGAAAAAAATCACTGCTTACTTATATATTTAAAAATCTCTCACCGATACAAAATATTATTCGAAGATTATATAAAATAATTATACATTATTTAGCAGATTAGAAGGAAAATTTAGAAAAACTGATAGGAAGTGCTCTAGTTAAAATAATAAAAATCCTGAAAGATTCGGAGATACCTTAAATAATCACAACCTAGCGCTAGCGAAAATAGTCTCATAATGATCCCCCTGTAAAATAGGTTTTTCATTTGTTTTTAATACCAAAAAAGGAAAGGCTT
Source organism: Gordionus sp. m RMFG-2023 (assembly GCF_954871325.1). Taxonomy (NCBI): domain Eukaryota; kingdom Metazoa; phylum Nematomorpha; class Gordioida; order Chordodea; family Parachordodidae; genus Gordionus; species Gordionus sp. m RMFG-2023. The sequence goes on from NC_088775.1 coordinate 86,008,675, forward strand.
TTATTTGTTACTCTTACCTCTATCTAATTTTCTTTATTTTGATTTCGGGGCGAATTAGGCTTTGGGAAACCCGCGCAGCCATCTAGTCACGGTTTGATATATAACTAATTACTTTTCAGATGCATAACTATTTGAAATTAACTAGTCACCTTCCAAATTTCTAAAATAACTCGTATCCCCTAGTAAGGTATGCTTAAAAAAATATCTATTAATTAGTTGATCCATTCTTATATGGTATGAAAGTTGTGTTAATAATGTAAATGTTCTGTTTAAGTTAAAGCACTTTTATGGTATGTAATGTTTGAATTATATATATTTACACATACCCTCCTTGTACGGTCTTTTTAAACAAAGTAGGAAAGTGGGCATTATCTTCAATCTTTGAATTTATAACGGAAACCTAATATGTGTTTATAGTTTAAGTGGGGAATAATACTTTTTAATTGTTAATAATGGGAGGACTTCAAATTATTATGTTGCTTTTTAAATTTCGGTGTCCAATTTGTAAATTAATATTTTATAGATTTTGATAAGAAGGTAATCAAAATGTTTTTTTAGAACTTTATTATAATTTACAATTTTTTTGTAGCCAGAAAGATTTTAAATAATAAAGTCGATGAATATGTTGTTAACATTTTAAAGATAACTACATTTAATATTTTATTAATTATTAAAAATAAAATGATAGATGTTTATAGAGTTTATATTGGACCATCAACAACTACGATAGGAAACATTGTGATATGCAGTAAAAGTGCATGTGTACTTGAATAAACTTAAATGCTTATTTTCTCATAAAACTCTTGTAGGTTAAAACTAATTTTGAACGATTTTATCCATCTCTTTCTTTTATATAAAACATTATAAAATTTATTTGTGAATTACAATGAAAATTAAATTATAATTTATTTATTTTGGGGTGATATATGGGGATTTGAAAATCATTTAAAATTTGTGAAACATATTAAATGTCGTAATCTCTTATTTGTTACATTATTTAATAATAAATTTTCGGTTTAAATTGATGGAAGTTTTTTTTTAGAGGAAGTAATAATTAATGTACGATTTAGCGAATTTTAAATTAAGATATAAGCGAAAATAATATTATACAAGCCTCGAGAATTTGCTAACAGATGCTCAAACCTTCCTGCCATCTATGAGTAAAACTAATCTTTTGGCTAAAATTGTGGGTGATACGTTTTTAGAAATAGAGTCATTTAACAACATTTCATGCATAATAACAAAACCAGAAATAACAATTTTATTTTATTTATCTATCGTGTTCATGTCTCTTTTGTAATATTTATATTTTCTTTAGGATATAAATACCTCTTCGCCTTGCCATCCAAATGCTTAGAGTATTTTATCAACACAAAATTTTGATATGGGTATGGAAGAGATTTAAAATATATTTTGACTAAAATAATATTATTTGCTCTTAGTTTTAATTGGTTGGACTTGTTCAGGGGTGTGGGGAGGGGGCTGGAATAAAAGGTAATTGTTGTAATATTTAGATGCGAAAAATGTCTTAATCAAATTAGAAGAATTATTATGATAATTATTTAATATTACAGATTATGTAAATGATTATTAAAGAGAAGATATATAATTGAGATTCTTGTGAATATTATAACAATTTTTAGTTTTTGGAAAGAATTTATTTTTAATTTTTATTTTAGCTTTAACCTTTTGCCTTTTAATTTTTATGTCTTATAATATATGTTGAAATTTTAATAAAGTGATAGTAAAATAATCTATTCATATTTTTATAATATACTATTTATTATATTCATTTCTTTCTATTTCAATCTATTCTCCAACTGTTCCTCAATCTTGCTTATTATAGTAATAAAAGTATCTTTTGATTATCATGTTTAATATTACTTTAAATGGTCGTGTCTAGGTTTCGGGATAAGGATTATTTTATCATCATATTATGGATGAACAATTTTATATCTTTTTATTATATCAAAATTATATAAATTATATTACATTATCTATTGCTGAACTACTAACGATGTTATATATTAAAAATTTTCAATGGAAGCGATAAGATGTTAAGTTAATGAAATAAAAGTTATTATTTATAAGGATAAATAATTTAATTTGTACTCTTAATATTAAAGGTAAAAATATTTAATAGTAGGAATGTACCGATATTTTTTACCGGATTTGAGTTTAAGATCTTCCCAATAGGTAGGACCACATTTAAACATATGAGAAAGAAAACGAACCAATGTTTTCTCACTAACGATTAAAGAAGATCCATATTTATTCATAATTATATTTATCAGAAGATTTCATATTTATTTATTAAAAAACAATCTAATACCTATTCATTAATAAAAATATAAAAATTATAAATCATAATTATTCAGCTTCATATATTCTTCATCCTAAAAGTCCATTCTTTGTTCTTCCCAGCTGACATCTTCTCCAATTAATCCAATATCTTCACTCCAAATCTCCAACAAAGGACTTTTCTTTAACAATCTCCCATGTGATAATCACGTTTTCCCTCTATCCCCCAGGAAAACTAAAAATCCCCTGTCAGAAAATAACTGACATTTTCTGTATTAAATTAAATTTATTTCTTCTTTTTTTCAACAGCTACAACATGCCCACCCTTCACAAGCCCAGCGTCCCTCTCTCTGTGGTGGTGTTGTATCGAATCGCCCTTTGAATTGTATCGAATCACCCTTTTGAAATGTATCGGGACGCCTTGAAGACGTTCAGGGAATTTATCGAATCGTCTGCCCTTATGATGATTTATAATATAATATCTCCGATACATTTCAATATATAATCGCGAAAACATCATATTATCAATAATGACATGTACATTGAGGTATCTGCATTTTACTGAAAGAGAATTTATAAGGCTTGAATATTTAATCTAGAATGGTTATTAGGATGGTCGCACAGGATGAAATATAGGCTTGAATATTTTATCTAAAATGGTTGTTATAGTAATTTGGTATTTTTATTTATATATATTCAAAAAGAAAAATACAAGTGGTATATAAAATGAATATATATTAATTTATATATATTTTGTTGCCTTGAGATATACAAAATAAATTTCACTGAACTTTAAATATAAATTATTTAAGTGTTTAAATATATAATAGTTTAACTGAACTTTAAATATAAATTATTTAAGTATTTAAATATATAAAAGCGCATATGCAACACATTTATAATCTATGGAACATTAATATGGACAATGTAATATCCGCAAAACATAATAATTCATTCATTTTAAGACATTTGGGAAATATAAGCTATAATATACATTATTTGGATATGATTAATGGTAATTAGGAAATAATGATTTTACATATAATACTGTTATGTGAATACATGGTCTACGTGTGAAATGCAATTTCAACACATGTAATTGTCCTTCTATCATGTAAACAAAATCAAAGCTACATTTTTATAAATATCTCCTAAAATAGATATAAAAATCCATTTTTAGGTATTAAAAATAATGAAAATTTGCCGAACAAAGATTTTAAATAAAATTACAAGACATATGTATAGAAATAAATTTGGATATTTTATAGAGAGGAAAAATATATAATATGTAGAAAATACAATATTTTCCATCTAGGAATTACTCAGTATCCTAAGAAAAATATACCATTTCTACCTAACTCTGCCATCACAATTAGCACAAATTCACAAAAATGTAGAATGCAAAGTAACAAAAATTAAGAATATAATGGGCTATATGGTACATATGTAAAGAATTTTTAATATACCTTCACAATATAAAATAATTTGAGTCTTTTCTTTAAAAAAATGTTCATAAAATAAATAGTAAAATGTGATGTGCTATAAAATTATTACAAAGATAAAAAAAATGTATATGCAGCATAAATTTACAAAAAAAATTTACACAAAAAAAAAAACTTTCTTCAGTATGCAAACTAAACAATATTCTCACCTCAAGGCATACCCATCAACACAGGCTGACCTTATCTGTAAAAATATTTTCCCTTCACATTGCATACCATAAAAATAATATAATAATTGCAAATAAAACTTTTTATAAAATTTTATAATTTAAAAAAAATATATATATATTATATTAAATAAAAAGATTTTATAATTTAAAAAAAAATTACACATCATCTATATATAATATAAATTCCTACCCAATTTATATATATATCAAATGCAGACACTAAATCAAAATAACTATCCACATCTAACATTATAGATATTATTCTGACTTCATCACACTTCAATTCCTTTACACTACCATTCATAATTAAATATATCATATGTGTAATTCACATTACACCCTATTTCATAAAAATGGTTAATTATTTCAAAATAAATAACATTAACTCACCCTCAATAGATCCCTTAATAACATATCAACCTTAATTGAAACTAAAATTAATAATAAATTCTCCCCCACATTCCATCCCTTTAAAAACCCAAAATGCATAATTATATAACACATACTTTATTACAAAAGTCCATTTCTATATATATTTTCATAAATTTCAAATATTTAAATATTTAGCTATCCTTTCTGTCCTGCTGATCTTGAGGTCTTATCTTCCTATGACGGAATACCTATAACACCATTCAATGAGTGTTAAGGCATACCAAATAATCAGACAATACTTTTTGTCAAAAATGGAATGTAAAATATACATCTAGATAGACATATAATACCACAAATATTATTGTCTTAAATAGCCAAAATGAAGACATCTAATACCACAAATATTATTTCTTAAATGGGCCAAAATGAATCAAATTTCAATCCTAATACTCATTACATACTTTCTATCTTAACCTTTGTAAGCTAAATATACAAGATGAAATTATAGAAACCCTTAAACTCACCTCTTAATATTCTCAACCTTTGGTTAAACCAAAAATGATCGCTAAAGCTTCTTGTTCAATAACTGAATATCGTGTTTCCACTTCTCAGAGAACTCTGAGAAAAAAATAATTGGTCATTCCAACCTATCAATTAAATTTAATAATGAATCTCCAACACTTTTATTAGATGCATCAACGGCTAATATTATCTCTAAATCATTGTTATAACATACCAAATCGGCCTTTCCTAGATTTTACGTTTTAAAATTTCTAGTAAAATTTATTGGTCACTAGCCTATTCAAAATGAATTCCTTTTTGTAATTATTTATAAAAAGGAACAGCAATCTTTGGAAAATCCTTCAAAAATCTATTATAATAATTTAAATACCAAAAAAGATTGAATATATTAGATACATTTTTCAAATTTTTATCCAGATGTTTCATCATCGCATTAATTTGATGTCGTAAGTATACAATTTCCATCCCAAAAATACTTTTTTTGTGCTGGCCCATAGACCTTTATCACGAATTCTTTTCACAACTTCTTCCACATGTTGATGTTGTTCGGGTGTTATACACCAGTTATCAATACATCATCCATATAATATAAAACACCTTCTAGGACATGTCGTTATCGTAAATTATTTAATTTCTTTAAAGATAACTGTAAATAAGCAGATGAAAAATCAAATTATGAAAAATATTTTGCACTCTTTAAATTAGCCAAAATTTTCTCAATTCTAGGTAATGGATATTTTACTTCCACAACCCTTTGATTTAAAGTAATTCGGAAGTCTGCACATAGCCTCTACTTTCCATTAGATTTTTATGGTGTGGCTTCTCTATATTCAATCGGAATAATAATTCCATCATTCACCCATTTGTCTAATTCGTCTTCTATTTATTTTTCCCATTCAAAAGAAACTTGTCAACATGCTAATAATATGGAAAAAATCTTCTTTAAGTTTAACGTCGACTTGATAATCATTAAGATCTCCTAAAGTTTTATCAAAAATTATTCCATATTTTTGTTTAAGCTAAAATATAGCATTATTAACTTTATTTAACTCGTTAATTTCAAAATTTATAATTTGATCTTTATTAAATCTGTTATAGAGCTACACGGCTCTACCATTACTTTTTCCGGATATTCGAGGAGATGTTTAACGGGAATTTTTTCTTCGTTCAATAAAATAGCCTTTTATATTTCTCCAAATCTATTTCTAATATTATCCGCGATTATTTTTATTTCAGCATTATCGGCTGCTCTATTTATGATAAAAAGATCCCAATAATTATTATGAGGCCCAATTTTAGTAATACAAAACAATCCACCCCTTAATGGTCTCTGCATTCTTTTCAACAACCCATAAATCCAAATTTATAGTTGTATCATTGAAAACCTCGTCCCACTTGGTTTTACTCAAAACTATAATTTCTGATCCATCAATTGTTTAACGCACATATTTTCTTCTTCAATGATGCCATGTGGTCAATATATTTAAAAAGTATTTTCGGACATGATAGAAATGCTAGCACACGTTTCAAACACCATTTCAATGTACACATATGGTCAATCCTTAATTTAACCCGAGGACAAGGGGACAGTGTTCATTCAATCGTACAGTCATTAAAATTTTATGTTTTAATCGGCTGATTTGTATTCTATCAGAAATTTTAATATAATTACAATCTAATTTCATCCATAAATCTAACTGGGAATTTAGAGGCTTCTTAATATCATAATATATGCTTTTTAATAAAATACATAGGATATTTTTCCTATTTAAAATTATTATAACCCTTTTATTCAGATTATAATGTTATTTAACATTTTTAATTATACCAACATGGTAATAAAAATTTCTATCATAGCCAATCCTTTTATGAGAGTTACTTTTCAGTTTACAAATATCATAAATTTGACAATGGTTTCTTTTATTTAATATATCCTCAGGATCTTTCACATTATATTTATTAAAAAAATTATTATTATAATTCACTGATTCCTCGACTTTGCACAATTCTTGGCCACATGTCTAGCCTTTTTACATTTAAAACAAAAACGTGAATCTTCCTCATCTGATTCTAACAATTCAAATTTTATTTGTGGAATTAATATTTGAAATATTTCTTACAGTGGAATTTACCAATACTGACTTTTTTAAAGGAAAACCAACTACATGTTTCAGCTTTATGTCCTTTATAACCACATCGGTTACAAATAATATTATTCAAAGTATATTTCTTTTAAAATTAAAATTTGTACTTTTATTATTGTAAATGATATTTTCGGTTCAGATATTATTATATATATATAAGTTTTAGAAATAGGGGTAATTTTTATAGTTTGTGTCTGTAAATATTTGCTAATATAGATGTTAAATTATACACAACATAATAGGAAATTATCATAAAAATAAACATGTATGAATTGAAAAATGAGAAAATAGGTAAAGAATAATTGATACTTATATTAATGAAACATTCAACAAGACATGAGAAGCTCAATATCAAAGGTCATTATTCTCTTTATCTACTATATCATGGTCTCAAGCATCGGTACATACAAAATATGTGGGGTATTCGTTCATCGCTATATATTTCAATAACAGTATTCATTTTCTTAAAACACTGACTCTTAATATCCGACCTGCCCATTTTTCCAAATAAACACCTATATCCTGCCCTCGAGCTCTGGGCCAATAAACCTTCGATTGCCTATCATTCCCTATTCATGTTTGTAGAAAGATTGACAACCAGAAAGTATAAAATAACTTTCGATTTGTCAACGTTGACAGGGGAGCTATGAATGGATTGAATTATCCTCCACAGTCAAAATTTGGGCTTCATCTATCTTCCGAACAATTAAGAATACCAATTGGCTTTTGTACTGGTTGCAATTCTTCTTTTAACTGTTCTCTCTGCAACATAAGAGTTGACGAAAATGAACACCATCCATTACCCTATCGATTCTCTAAAGGCCCTCATTCAAGACATAGCACAGTCGACAATATAATATCTAATTTCATGAGAAGGGGATATCTTTCTCGTTACATCTGTATAGATATATTCCCACACCCAAAAATAAGCAAATATTCATAGCTAAACATTATTAAATTCATTCCTGTTGTCACAGCAACCCTCTGTAACTTCGGTCACGAGGCACTTTCCTTCCTGAAAGAGATGGAAGAAAAATTATTCATCTCATGGGAGTTCCTAAATAATAATTCTATATTCCCCAGAACATGTAGCTTATTTTCTATCCTTTACAATAGTATTTTTATTAGTCATTTATTTTAGTCCTTTTTTTAGAAAAATATATTTACTTTTTTTGTCTTGACATATATCCAGCATATAATTCAATTTTTATTATTTTATAAATATTTTGCCATTTTTTAGATATTTTTTAAAAATATTTTTGTATTTTAATTTGGCTAAAATTTTGGGTTAGATTTTTTTAGAAATCGAGACTACAAAACCAAAAATCACAATTTTATTTTATTTATTTATCGTGTTCATGTCTGCTTTTGTAATATTTAAATTTTCTTTAGTTTTTTATGTCAACCAATGCCTAGAGTATTTTATCAACACAAAATATTGGGTATCAAATAGAAGTGATTTAAATAATATTTTAACTAAAATAATAGCATTCGATCTTGGTTTTTATTGATTGAACTTGGTATGGGGGGTGGGGGGGGGGGAATGAAAGGTAATAAAAGTATCTTTTGACTATCATGTTTAATATTACTTTAAATGGTCGTGTCTAGGTCTCTGGGTCAGGATTATTTTATCATCATATAATGGATAATTCTATATCTTTTTATTGTATCAAAATGATATAAATTATATTAAATTATATCTTACTGAACTAAAATCTATGTGTCTATATATAGGGGAGACCAGAACTAGTCGGAAGGGGCTTGTCGGTTCAAAGGATTTTATTTTAAAACCAGTAAAGATTAAAATTTGAAATTTAGTTCTAAAATAGAATTCTATAATATCCATAATTGGGAATAGAAATAATTTATAATATTTAGCTATTTAAATTTTTATCGGTTATGACATGTTTTTGACGTAAAAATTACAATATTTTCACTTAATATTAGTAGGTTGTATTAAAAAATTAAAAGTTTAATCATGACAAAATGAACATTATATGAAAGTTAAATTATCTATTTTAATATTTGGGAAAGTTTCAGATTGATATATAATGCTTAAATATATGTTAAAATCAAATTAGTAATATTACCACCATTGATTAGTAGCAGTGGCGTAGCTAGGAATTTTCCTTAGAGGGGGTCCATACATATAAAAGCCTGGGGGACTTCGCCCCCCAGGTCCCCCTTAACGGGCCTTCGGCCCTTTTGCCCGGCCTTCGGTCGGGTTTATCTTACAAATCATAACCATATCATCGATAATATATAATAAATATATTTTTTTAAATGCATCAATAATTTGTTTTATAATTTAGTAGATTATTCTCAATCTTTATAATAATACCATCCAGAATAATTTTATTAGTAATTTAAAATCCTTCCACAAACATCAAAACCATCAAAATAAAAATATTATTGGTATTTATTTGATATAAAGTCACCACTTATATGTCTTTTGAATGTATAATCTAAAAATAAATTTTTGCTCTGGGAGGGGTCCAAACTCGAAAACCACCCCCGTAGCTACGCCACTGATTAGTAGAATCGTGGCTAGTCGGCGCAATCAGTCAATTTTTATAATATTATTATGGTACCCAAATATGTATGCAAAATTCAAAATAGTAAAATTTTTACTAAAAAAAGACTATGAAGAAACTATAAAACTGTATGAAAATGATATCTCATTAAAAAAATACCATTTATTACAGGTTAAAATATAATATTTTATAAATGTAATATATTAAAAAATAATTTTATATAAATTTATTAAGGTGATTGATATTTCATAATACATTTCAATTTTAATATAATATCAGACCTAAATAAATATCTTGCAAACTAAAATCTTCATATACATATTGTGTTAATATATTATATATTGTCACAAATATTAAATCTTAGCCTGATAATAGGATCAATTATTTAAATTAATTATATCGCAAACAGATATAAAATATATATTTTAATTGACAATATAATATGATTCAAATTAATACATTTTATTAGATATGAACATTTTAGCATATAAATTTTAACCTGATAACAATATCAATATATTTAAATGAATTATATCTAACAAACAAATATTTATATATATATATATCTATTTTAATTGACAATATAATATGATTCAAATTAATTCATTTTATTGGATGTGAACATTTTAGTTATCAGATTATATTTAGCTAGATAGTAAAATCAAATGATGTTATATATTTAAATATAGAATTAGATAAATTTTGAATAAATTTATTATTAATAAAAAATAAGCATTAATAAAAAAATTAATAAAAGATGTGTGTATTGTATGTAAACAGGGTTATAAAAGTTTTCATAATTTTGAAGATTGGTTTCAATGTAGAGTGGTTCTCTGTCAAAAAAAATTGTTATTTTATTTTTTTTATTGTAAATAGAATATTATATATAAATCAGTTATATATTAAAATCTCAAAAAAAATTTTTTTTGTCCCATAAGAAACCTAATAAACCACTTGATTCGACTAGCCCCATTGATAATCCACCACGGGTTAAATGACTTTTACTAATTTCTAGAAATAAATTATTAAATATTTAAAAAATATAACAGTGTATATTTATAGGTAGATGTTTAAGTTATCTATTGGTATTTTGTAAGATCTTATATGATCATTATTTTCGGAGCTATGATGATTTTGACAAAAATTGCGCCGACAAGCCCTGGTCTCCCCTAGTATAAAAGAGAATAATAAAATAAAAATTTTCATTTAAAACGATAAGATGTTAAGTTTGTTATAATACGCAAAAACGATAAGATAAGTTTGAAAATTTGTAAATAAACTTATATTTTTTTTATGATTATATGCAAATTTTTTAATGAATTATGTTTATGAAGATGATTGGCTATGCACAGAAAATATATTTTGTTAGATGAATCATTTTATTATGTAAATTAGATGAAAACGCGAGATAATAATAAAGATTTTATACTTTAACGGTTTAACAATTGTCTAATGATTCACTTTTTAATTTTTTACTTTTTATATTTTTCTTATAATTTTTATTTTCTTTAAAACCTTTTATATTACGGAGTGTAATTATGATTATTAGATGAATAAAGATCATTAAAGGGTATTTAATTTGAATATATAATTTTGACTCTTTTACGTTATTAACATTTTGTTTAATCTAATATCATCTTCTACAATGGTTCAAACTTTCAATTTCACAAAGTTTAATGAAATAAAATATACAAAGAAGGTTAAATAATTCAATTTGTAATTAACTTAATTATGTTTATTGAATTGGAATATACAGTGGCCCCTACACTTTTTGAGCGAATGAAGCAGAATACCCCCATGAAAAGTACCCCCTTGAAAAGTATCCCCCCCCCCCCCCCCCAAATGATAATTATGACCCATGAATTTCAAAAATAATTTTTATTGCATCAATTTTTAATATATAATATAAATAAAATGAAAAAAATATCACTTTATAAATATTATTTTTAAATTAATAATTTAGATAAATTAGGGGAAGAGAAAGCGAAAGAATTTATAATTTCATCAGTATTTAATTGTTTAAATAAAATTTTTTCCATTGATAATATGGTTAAATTATTGAGAAAAGAATCTTTCATGGTACTGCGCAGTCTTGTTTTAATTAATTTAATTTTACTCATACTCTTTCGGCAGTATATGAGGTTGTGGGAATGGTTAATAAATATTTATATAAAATTCTTAAATTAGGGAAAGCAGAAAAATTTAAAAGTAAACGATAAGGTAAAATAAATGAATAGTTTTTCTAATCTGAATCGTAAGTCCCTGAATTATCATCATCATCAGAAGAAGCTAAATAATGTATTGGTAAAAATATTTTAATTAAATAAATTTACAATTCTCAGAATCTGACAAATCTTTAGATTCTTGAACCTCTAGGTCATGAGTAATAATTACATTTCCCATTTTAGCCATCTTATAAATATTTCTAAACTTCAACATTTCTTCGAAAATTGACTTGAATTTAAATTGTAAAATTCACAGATATCCTCGATATCGTCATTCCGTTTGGCGTAAAAAATGATGTTTGATGTAAAAATTTCATGGAATCATCATTAAATCTTTCGTTAAACTGCATAATAATTAAATTGAGTACAGCATAAAACACACCTATTTTAAAGCTAAAAATATTTCAATATTTAATGATGAAAGTATATATACCTCTCCTTTTTGGATTGTAATGTTTGAAGTCTAGAACTTTCAAAAATCAAAATGTAGATTTCTCTCCTTCATAAAATCTTGCGCCTTTGAAAAAACATCCAAAAATTCAGTGTTATTATCTATTAGATTAACAAATAATTAAGACAATAATTTATATTATACTTCTCAAATTAATCAAGCAATCTTTTGTCAATTGAATTTGATTTATTGCATACCCTATATCCTTCGAAATGGTTTGCAATTTTGTACAAGCCAAACTTGTTATCAACAATATTTTCCAAAACACAAAGTGATAAGATAAAATCAAATTTTTCTATTCCTAGCCATAGTGGAAGTCTTCAGAATCCTTTAAATTTGTTAAAGCTGCCCTCAAGGCATCATAAAGTTGAAAAAATTTACAATAGCTTTATATGACGATAGCCAGCTTCTAAATAAAAAAAACATTTAAAATTTAAATAAATAAGGAACTATTACCGAGTGGTATTCTTGACGCGTAGAAATAGTTGCGATATTTTCAGATCATTACACTGAAATTTTTTGAGTACCCCATATCTTTTTACACCATTAAAATAGACATATCTCATCTAGTAATCCTAGAACATTACGAAGTTCTTTAATTGATTGGCATAATTAAACAACGATTAAATTTAATCGATGACAATAACACCAAATAAAAGCTGCCTTTGGCGCCTCTGCTCTAATCAAGGCTTGCACACCATTGATTCTTCCACTCATGTTTGAGGCGCCATCATAACTTTGCCCAACTAGATATTCAAGGGGTAAATTCGTCGAGCCAAGTTTGGATATTATATTATGCTTTATATCGAGACCTGTGGTATTTCCCGTACAATATATGTCAATCAGTCTTTCAACAGGCTTCGGCGTCTCGCTATTTTCAACATATCTTACTATCAAAGCTATTGCTTCTGATTTCGAAACATCGTATGTGCCATCAACTATGATTGAAAAGCACCTGTTAAATGTAATCTCATTTTGAATTTTTTTTATAACCATATTTTTCATGGTTTCAATGAGAATGTTTATGTTATTATATGATAATAGGTTTGAATATAATTTCGTTTTTAATCCCTTATTTTTTTTATCCTTTTTTCTTTCTTCATTTTGCTGTATATACATTTTTAGTATAGGTTCAGAATCTGCAATAAGCTTAATAAGGGCCATCATATTGCCTTCTTGTTGCCTGTTCCCCCAGAAGGCTTGGTTACGAGATATTAAATAATCTAAACATCTTATTATAATTCTTATAATAGAACGGTTATTATCTATACATTCTTTCTGAGGTGTTATAAATTTTAATATCAATTTTTTATTATGAGAAAGCCTTCCATATTCGGCCATCATATGTGCCTGTGAACATTCATGCAGAATAATATCACGATTAATATTTTGCCATTTATCTAGACCTTCACATGTCCATTTTGAATTTGCGTGTGGACCACCAAATAAGAGACATGTTAAGCAATAAACTTTATACATTTTAATACTATAAGTAATCCAATTTCTAGGAATTTTGCTATTGTCAATATTGGTTAATATTTTTAGGAATATTTTAAAATTAGAAAAATAATTTATGACAAGAAATTTCGGATAACAAATTTACTAAACATCGACCAAAATTTTCGTCAATATATTAAATTAAATATTAAGAGGGGGGGGGGTCTTATTGTTACATTTATAAACCAGAAATCACATGATCATGATGGATGTAAAAAAAAGTACCCCCACTCAAATTTACTGAAGCAGTTGCTTCGGACCCCCCCCCCCCTCCACGTTGTAGGGGCCCCTGGGAATATTAATAAATGTTATATGACAATATGCATAATTTGCTTCCTCTAAATAAAACCTATTTCGCATTATAATTAAATTAATGTTTCGGATATTACAACAACATAAAATATTACGGATAGCAATTAAAATATCGATATAGATATCAAATAAAAGCTAATTAAAATAAAGGAGAAAAATAGGATGCCCTTCTTGACAGGCTATCGACTAGTTATTTTATAAAGAGAATATAATATCCAAATAATTATACACAGGGTTTCGAACCGTTAAGTATAGCGGTTTGTTTCGGGATTTAGTTTAAAATTTTATAAAGGTTTCGTTCTATTTCGGTTTTTTTTGAAAAATATCGGTTCGGTTTAAAATTTATAACGGTTTTTCAGTTTGTTCCGGTTTTATAAATTTGATTTTTAAGAAAAATGAATCATAAACCATGTATATTAAAACTTAGAGAAAAATCTTTTTATTAAACTAAGTAAATATAAATTAGACAAATTAATTTTTTTTATTTAATAAATACCTGGGAAATCTAATTAAGGCTTTCATGCGAGATTAATAAACCTTCAAAATCATCATCTAAATTATATTTCGAATGTGAACACGAAGGCATAGTATCTAGAATTTCAATATTCTGATCAGAGTTGTTAAGTAGCTGCGCTACAGGAGCGGCATTCCTGGATCGCCGCTACATTTTTTAAAAACACAAAAATGAGGAGCGGGAGCTAGCTCCTTTTAGGGCTGGAGTATGGAGGAGCGCCGCTCCTCCGCTCCTTTATCATTGCAGCTATTGTCCATCCTGCATTCAAATTAAATTGGGATTGGGAAAATCCACAAAATATGGAACTAAAATACAAATTGATTAATTTTTTAAGAAAATAAATACCTGATGCAAAAATAGCTACTAGTTAACGGGAACACTGCAATGATTTGGAAGAAGTTTTTGGATTCCATGAAATTGATCATCAAATAGATAATATATTGGACAAATATTTTTCAAATAATGATACCAAAATTACTATTTTTGATAAATTCCCTGTATTAAAAAATATCTTTATAAAATGCAATACCCCGCTTCCTTCTAGTGCTCCTGTGGAGCGCCTATTTAGTATCTCAAAACAGGTCTTAGGGGAGAGGCGTGGATGTTTGTTAGATTTTAATTTAGAAAATTTATTACTTTTAAAAGCTAATAAAAGATTGTGAATATTTTGATAAAAAACATTTGATAAAAAATGATTTTGTTTCGTGTACCTTATAAAAAAAATGAAAATCAAAGGAGCGATTATGGAGTGGCACTCCATTACTTGGAGCGGGAGCTAGCTCCTTTTAAAATGTAGTAGCGGGAAAAAGGCGTTAACAACTCTGTTTCTGATTATTTAAATTTTGTATTATAAGTTATGTTTTATAGCGATCTCTTTTTCTTCAAATGTTAAAATATTAATTTTCAAATTCTACAAATTGTTATGAAGAAAACCATTGCCGGAGTGTAATTGGGGTACAAAGTACAATTAAATATCTCAAATTCAAAAGATAATTTTATATTTTTTTCAAAACGGATAGGGGAGACTATACACTAATAATTATATTAATCTATAATGTAGCTAATTTATTTGGCTATTTTTAAAATACCACAAAATATAAATCGAATAGTGCATTATTTATATTTGATATTTTTTACAAAAACACCACATTTTAAATTTAATTTGTCCTTGATATTCTAGACTTTATTAATTTAAAGTCTCTTCATCGATTGAAAAATAAATATTAATATTTCTGATAATCTTTTTAAAAATTTTTGAATAAATTACAATCAAATTAAGGTTTTAACTTTAAAAGTGCTTTATATTGTTTTAATTTTTTGATACAAATAATTGATAAATTATAGCTGCAACGATAATATTTATCTTTTTTAAATAAATAAATTACCTTCCAAAAAAAGTTTTAAATTTCTAAAACGATATCTTTTATAATTATACCATTATTTTCACATTTTAAAGTTTAAAGTTTAATTGGGACATTCATTTATTTTTCACTTGTTTTACTATGTTCTACTCCCACGTAAGTAATTATATAGAATAAAATATAAACATCATACATATTAGTAGTACCAAATAATTTCATTCTAAATGAGTTATTTAATTAATAAATTTTTTGTTGAAAATAATTCAAAGATTACACATACATAGGCGTAACTGTAATTTTTTCAGAGGAATAATGGGGGGGGGGAAGGGGAGGGTAGCACTGTTAGATTAATTTTCCCCTATAAATTTTATTGGAGATTAAGATAACCTATCGCGAGCCTTTGCTTAAGTTACCTTTTTAAATAGTTTATTTTTCATTTTTTTTAAATAAAAATATACTCCTTTCTAAAAATTTTGTATTATAGTTATTATTTTAAATTGTATTCCTTTTTTTAGGGGAAAGAGGGGTAGTGAGGGGGGGGGGGGGTTATTTTTTAGCTTATAATGATAATTACGAGAATATGCAAATTTTCGAAGGAGGTGGGCTTTTAACGATTATTATTTCACATTAAGTATAATTATAAGTTTATATTTAATAATTAATATAATAGATAATAATAGTATGCTTACTGATCTTTCAGTCTTCTGTCACTACTTACGGTAATATTTTTTATAAATTAAAAAGAAATTAACTAATATATAAACGTTAAATTATATTAGCCAAAGTTTTACATGATGTTCAAACAACGTTGGTAACAAGAGAACCCCCAAAAGATGGTTTAAATGTTTAAAATTTATATGAATTTAATATATTATATATTAAACATAAAATCACAGAATCATAACCAAGTGTGTTGGGGGAGGGGGGGGGGGTGTCTGAATTTTTTAAAAGGTTCCATTTTTGATTAAATTCGTCTTTTTTTTTTTAAATTTAATGCTATTTTAATATTTCATAATGAAAAAGTATAATCTTTGTTATTCTTGTTTCCAAGAGCTATTTTTTCTTGCGAGGAAGGGAAGGGGGAGGGGTATTGGGTTACACCTATCAAATATTTTTGCTTATTGTTGAAACATTCCATATTAGTTTAAGTCTTTAGCAAAAAGTTTGTTTCCATAAATCAAACCAAATATTTGCTTTGCCTATAAAATTGATTATATTCGCTAGAGTTTTTTTTAAAAATATACTTGTAATCTCTTTATATGTTTCTAATCATATCTTCACTATATTAACTAAAAGAAGCTCAAATAACTGGCAATATTAGAAGTTAATCAAAAGGTTTTTCCAACTTAACGTTATGCCACATATAAACTATCAAATAAATTATAGTAATTTAAAAAAAGCACTTTGAGAAATATCTAAGCATCACAAACAAATTCCTGGTCATTTGCAAAATTTATTCGTTTTCTCCTATCATGTTGTAAAATGCACGATTGTAGTAAATATAAAAAAGCTGATTGAGGTAACTATTGGAGAATAGATTGATATAAAAGATAATATAAGAACTGTTGGCAAGGAGTAAGAAAATTTAATAAATAAATTATTTGAAAGACCACCCTGGAGCCTGGTAATATAAAGGTAACTATAGTAATTCCTTAGAATAAAACGTGGAATATAAGGCTCCACTGGCAGAATTTCAATATGATAATTCTGTAAAAACAAAAGTTTATTATCTTCAATTTAAAATTATATCAAAAATTTTTGTATAAATATAATAATTATTACACTTTCTCCTTTTTTTCTTCCCTTTTTCTTCCTTTTTTCTTCCTTTTTTTACATTCTCTTTTAAAAGCAATAATGAACAAAAAACATTATTAATTTATCAAAATACATAACACTCACTAACATCAGTCATCATATCCCTCTCAACTAGAAGTAATGACAAAATAATTTTACTATCACTTTATTACATGATACAACATAATTATAAAATAATAAGACATAGCAACTAAAAATATAAGTAATAAATTTAATTATAAAATAATAAGACAGTTATAAAAAATATTAAAAAAAATTATAAGAAATATTTAAAAAAAGTAAAAAATAAAAAAGTGAATAACTAAACAATTGTTAAACCGTTAAAGTATAAAATATCTACGATTATCTCATGTTTTTCCATCTCATTTACGTAACAAAATTTAACAAAATTGTCTGTGCATAACCAATCTTCATAATTCAATAAGTAATAATTTTGCATATAATAAAAAAAATATAAGTTAGATAAAAAAATATATTTGCATATTAAAACACTTGTAATATCTTTTGAAACAATATAATCCTTATAAAATTTCCATTCGAAACTACATCTATGTATATAAATAGAGATTACTTTTTGGTCCGAAAGTTTTTTTTGTTTTGTCATTAGAATATCAATAAATAATATAATATTTTTATTACTGGCATTTTATTATTTTTTTGAAAGGAAAAAGAAAAAAAATCTCAAAATTCTTAATAAAAAAAATGTTAGAAATTATCTATGAAATATTTTCCCTGAGACAGTTAAATTAAGAAATAATATTCCTCGCTTATTTTGACAAAATATGTAATCGATTTATTAATAGAGGAATACTAAATATCAATTCATTGTTCCTGTGTTCAGTCATGATAATAAACTGAAACATGGAATGCATACAATAAATAAGTTATAGGGCCCATATAATGCAAACAACAGGTTTGAAAGTTTGGAAAACATAGTTTTTTTTAATCTTGTAGGAATCAAAGATCCCACTATAGGGGCTTTATTCAAAAGATGAGAGGATCGGGGTAGATCAAACCAGAACAGTGGTGTCGCAAAAGATCAGTGAGCTATAATAAAACACAGAATATATTGAAAAAACCCATAACTGAATTATAGAAAAAGGGCATTATGCTTTTTTTAAAATGTCTATGAAAGAGAACACTATATGAAGAAAAAAGCTACATAAATCTGAGCTGATTTTCCAGGGGTAAATCTTCTAGAAAGACAGTTTTCCAGGGGCTAATTTTCTGGGAGCTTATTTGGGGAGTTAGTTTTCTTGCAATCACATTTCAAGGAATAACATTTGTAGCTTATCTTAAATTTCTAGAAAGCGATAATTTAGATATAGCTATTTTAAGATTATTTAAATTTTGGCATTATAAATTTATATGAAATTTAGTATAATTGATTTTTAACATTTCAAAAATTTTTAAAACGTTTTATTTATCAAATTAAGAATATTATATTATCAAAATAATATTAATTTTATACTTAAATATAATGAGTCAGGTTTCGGCCCATGTTAGAAAATAAATTTCTCGGTTAGTTTGGGGCTTTACAATATATTATTTAAAGATTACTTAAAAATCTATTATATTTTTATAATTAATAGATTAAATTACTTTGTAATAAACAAGACTATTAAGGATCTCTTTTAGTTGAAAGATATATAAATCATATGGTATTATAACCATATTTTAATCTTAAAATAAGTAAAAAGGCATTTACCCCAAATCTTTATTTTTTTTAAATCAAATTTTCAGATACCTAATAAAAATTTTATATTACTATAGATTAGAAGCTAATCAAAATTTTCCTGAGTAACAGCATCTATTCTCTTGAGGGGGGGGGGTTGTCTATATCTGATAAATATATAAGTAGATGGTATATAATTAAGAACTTATCACCATTTAAAAACAAAATTAAATTATCTCATTACTTATTCATGAAATTTATGACATAATTATTATTTATATTTTGGTAAATGTTTTATTACAAATAAAAAACTAAAATAGATGTAAAGATTGTATACATTGGGCCAACTACAGAAGGTTATAAAATAATATGCGCTCCCATGGGATGCCGTTTTGTCCTAACAAGATAAACAATTCCTTCCTTTTCTCAAACTTTATCGCCAATTGTTTTCTATTATTTCATTAAAATTGTGGCCTAAACAGATCTTGACAACAATAAAATTCTTCATCTTTTATCGCTTTTTTAATCCATAAAATATATTTGGGATATACATAAACCATATTTGTATCAATTAAATATATTTAATTTCATTTTTAAAAGATTTAAAATAACGTTCACCATTGATTTATAGATTTATAGGTATATAAATTATTTATTTATTTAATAAAATAGGGCAATGGAACATTTAATGGGTATAGTTGGCGTAGGTGGTGTTGTTTAAACGGCTCGATTTAGTCTATTTTAAAATAAGATTTCAGACAAAATAATAACGAAAGCCTCAAGATTTCGTTAATAGATTGTCCAAAATCTTTCAAACATCTATTAACATAATCTCTCTGCCCTGCGTAACAATTTTTTTGCCAAAATATTGGGTTGCAGGCATAGAGGTGTTTGGAGGATGACCCCCTTACGAGTATGACTAAATACTGTCTTTTTAACTGTCTTGCTAAAAAGCAATTAATCATAATCAATTATAATTTGATTATAAAATATCTTTTAAAAAAAATTTTTCAAAAACATTTTTTTTATTTTACATAAATCAATTTTAAATTAAGTAAAAAATTGAGATTAAATATCAAATAATTTTAATTTCCATTTTTACTTAATATTATTGGAATAAAATATATTTACTAGCTTATTTCAACTTAAATATTATTTTTCAATTAAAAAATTTAACAAATTTATATCCATAAATGCATAAATATAGATATATATTCTTAGGAAACCAGAATAAATATTAAATAGCGGTTTTTTGTATTTGGGTGTAAATACATCAGAAAAACCTAAAAAATTTAAAAAATAGAGGTTTCTATGACATTTAATTATGAGTAGGTTTAGAATCGAAAAATAGTAGAAAGTTTGTAAAGAACATATTGCTGGCGTTATTGATCAGAAATCCTTCATTTTTAGTTTTAGGTGTATATTTAGGTGTTAAACATTATCCTTAAAAATATTTTGAAAATATTATGATTTGACCGAATGCTGAGCTCAAAACCGACCACTTACTAAATAGATTTACCAATTTTGGTTGTAATATTATTTGGAAAATGTTCATTTTTGGTTTATTTATCTATATATACGTGTAAATCATTATCACAAAAAATATTTTAAAAATCGTGATTTGACCGATAACCGATTTGAAACCGAAATACTGTCTTGCTGGGGCTCTCCATGGAAAATTCTTCATTTTTGGTTTATAAGTGAACAATAAGGTGTTAAGCATTATCCTAAATAATTTTTTGAAAATATTAAGATTTGACTGTATGGCGAGCTCAACCGACCACTTACTATATATTCGATCTACCAAATTTGGTAGTAATATCATTTGAAAAATGTTCATTAAGTGTAAATCATTATCCCAAAAAATATTTTAAAAATATCGTGATTTGACAGAAAACCGATTTGAAAACGAAATACTGTCTTGCTGGCGCTCTCCATGGAAAATTCTTCATTTTTTGGTTGATAAATGAACAATAAGGTGCTAAGCATTATCCTAAATTATTTTTTAAAAATATTAAGATTTGAGCCAATGGCGAGCTCAAAACCGACCACTTACTAAATATTAGATTTACCAATTTTGGTTGTAATATGATTTGGAAAATGTTCATTTTTGGTTTATTTATCTATATATACGTGTAAATCATTATCACAAAAAATATTTTAAAAATATCGTGATTTGACCGATAACCGATCTGAAACCGAAATACTGTCTTGCTGGCGCTATCCATGGAAAATTCTTCATTTTTGGTTTATAAGTGAACAATAAGGTGTTAGGCATTATCTAATAATTTTTTGAAAATATAAAGATTTGACCGAATGGCGAGCTCAAAACCGACCACTTACTAAATATTCGATCTACCATATTTGGTAGTAATATTATTTGGAAAATGTTCATTTTTGATTTATTTATCTGTATATACGTCTAAATCATTATCCCAAAAAATATTTTAAAAATATCGTGATTTGACCGATAACCGATCTGAAACCGAAATACTGTTTTGCTGGCGCTCTCCATGGAAAATTCTTCATTTTTGGTTTATAAGTGAACAATAAGGTGTTAGGCATTATCCTTAATAATTTTTTGAAAATATTAAGATTTGACCGAATGGCGAGCTCAAAACCGACCACATACTAAATATTCGATCTACCATATTTGGTAGTAATATTATTTGGAAAATGTTCATTTTTGATTTATTTATATGTATATACGTGTAAATCATTATCCAAAAAAATATTTTAAAAATATCGTGATTTGACCGATAACCGATCTGAAACCGAAATACTGTCTTGCTGGCGCTCTCCATGGAAAATTCTTCATTTTTGGTTTATAAGTGAACAATAAGGTGCTAAGCATTATCCTAAAATTTTTTTAAAAATATTAAGATTTGAGCCAATGGCGAGCTCAAAACCGACCACTTACTAAATATTAGATTTACCAATTATGGTTGTAATATGATTTGGAAAATGTTCATTTTTGGTTTATTTATCTATATATACGTGTAAATCATTATCACAAAAAATATTTTAAAAATATCGTGATTTGACCGATAACCGATCTGAAACCGAAATACTGTCTTGCTGGCGCTATCCATGGAAAATTCTTCATTTTTGGTTTATAAGTGAACAATAAGGTGTTAGGCATTATCTAATAATTTTTTGAAAATATAAAGATTTGACCGAATGGCGAGCTCAAAACCGACCACTTACTAAATATTCGATCTACCATATTTGGTAGTAATATTATTTGGAAAATGTTCATTTTTGATTTATTTATCTGTATATACGTCTAAATCATTATCCCAAAAAATATTTTAAAAATATCGTGATTTGACCGATAACCGATCTGAAACCGAAATACTGTTTTGCTGGCGCTCTCCATGGAAAATTCTTCATTTTTGGTTTATAAGTGAACAATAAGGTGCTAAGCATTATCCTAAAATTTTTTTAAAAATATTAAGATTTGAGCCAATGGCGAGCTCAAAACCGACCACTTACTAAATATTAGATTTACCAATTATGGTTGTAATATGATTTGGAAAATGTTCATTTTTGGTTTATTTATCTATATATACGTGTAAATCATTATCACAAAAAATATTTTAAAAATATCGTGATTTGACCGATAACCGATCTGAAACCGAAATACTGTCTTGCTGGCGCTATCCATGGAAAATTCTTCATTTTTGGTTTATAAGTGAACAATAAGGTGTTAGGCATTATCCTTAATAATTTTTTGAAAATATTAAGATTTGACCGAATGGCGAGCTCAAAACCGACCACTTACTAAATATTCGATCTACCATATTTGGTAGTAATATTATTTGGAAAATGTTCATTTTTGATTTATTTATATGTATATACGTGTAAATCATTATCCAAAAAAATATTTTAAAAATATCGTGATTTGACCGATAACCGATCTGATACTACCGAAATACTGTCTTGCTGGCGCTATCCATGGAAAATTCTTCATTTTTGGTTTATAAGTGAACAATAAGGTGTTAGGCATTATCTAATAATTTTTTTAAAATATAAAGATTTGACCGAATGGCGAGCTCAAAATCGACCACTTACTAAATATTCGATCTACCATATTTGGTAGTAATATTATTTGGAAAATGTTCATTTTTGATTTATTTATATGTATATACGTGTAAATCATTATCCAAAAAAATATTTTAAAAATATCGTGATTTGACCGATAACCGATCTGATACCGAAATACTGTCTTGCTGGCGCTATCCATGGAAAATTCTTCATTTTTGGTTTATAAGTGAACAATAAGGTGTTAGGCATTATCCTTAATAATTTTTTGAAAATATTAAGATTTGACCGAATGGCGAGCTCAAAACCGACCACTTACTAAATATTCGATCTACCATATTTGGTAGTAATATTATTTGGAAAATGTTCATTTTTGATTTATTTATATGTATATACGTGTAAATCATTATCCAAAAAAATATTTTAAAAATATCGTGATTTGACCGATGATAACCGATCTGAAACCGAAATACTGTCTTGCTGGCGCTATCCATGGAAAATTCTTCATTTTTGGTTTATAAGTGAACAATAAGGTGTTAGGCATTATCTAATAATTTTTTTAAAATATAAAGATTTGACCGAATGGCGAGCTCAAAACCGACCACTTACTAAATATTCGATCTACCAAATTTGGTAGTAATATTATTTAGAAAATGTTCATTTTTGATTTATTTATATGTATATACGTGTAAATCATTATCACAAAAAATATTTTAAAAATATCGTGATTTGACCGATAACCGATCTGAAACCGAAATACTGTCTTGCTGGCGCTATCCATGGAAAATTCTTCATTTTTGGTTTATAAGTGAACAATAAGGTGTTAGGCATTATCTAATAATTTTTTTAAAATATAAAGATTTGACCGAATGGCGAGCTCAAAACCGACCACTTACTAAATATTCGATCTACCAAATTTGGTAGTAATATTATTTAGAAAATGTTCATTTTTGATTTATTTATATGTATATACGTGTAAATCATTATCACAAAAAATATTTTAAAAATATCGTGGTGATTTGACCGATAACCGATCTGAAACCGAAATACTGTCTTGCTGGCGCTATCCATGGAAAATTCTTCATTTTTGGTTTATAAGTGAACAATAAGGTGTTAGGCATTATCTAATAATTTTTTTAAAATATAAAGATTTGACCGAATGGCGAGCTCAAAACCGACCACTTACTAAATATTCGATCTACCATATTTGGTAGTAATATTATTTGGAAAATGTTCATTTTTGGTTTATTTATCTATATATACGTGTAAATCATTATCACAAAAAATATTTTAAAAATATCGTGATTTGACCGATAACCGATCTGATACCGAAATACTGTCTTGCTGGCGCTATCCATGGAAAATTCTTCATTTTTTGTTTATAAGTGAACAATAAGGTGTTAGGCATTATCCTTAATAATTTTTTGAAAATATTAAGATTTGACCGAATGGCGAGCTCAAAACCGACCACTTACTAAATATTCGATCTACCATATTTGGTAGTAATATTATTTGGAAAATGTTCATTTTTGATTTATTTATATGTATATACGTGTAAATCATTATCCAAAAAATATATTTTAAAAATATCGTGATTTGACCGATAACCGATCTGAAACCGAAATACTGTCTTGCTGGCGCTCTCCATGGAAAATTCTTCATTTTTGGTTTATAAGTGAACAATAAGGTGTAAGGCATTATCCTTAATAATTTTTTGAAAATATTAAGATTTGACCGAATGGCGAGCTCAAAACCGACCACTTACTAAATATTTGATCTACCATATTTGGTAGTAATATTATTTGGAAAATGTTCATTTTAGATTTATTTATCTGTATATATGTGTAAATCATTATCCAAAAATTAAAAATATCGTGATTTGACAGAAAATCGATTTAAAACCGGCCAATGACTAAATACTGACTTGCTGGCGTTATCCATGGAAAATTCTTCATTTTTGGTTTATAAGTGAACAATTTTAAATTTGATTTTATAGGTGTAAATTCATGCGATTCTTTAATAGATTTATTATAATAATTATCATTAATTGAGGAAAATTTTATATTATATAAATTTGATTTTATAGTTATAAATTTAGGCGATTCATTAATAGATTTTTTATCATAATTACCGCTGATATCATTAATTGAGGAAGATTTTATATAATTTAAATTCGATTTTTTAACATTTTCCGTATTAGTTAAAAAATCATGGGATTCATTAATAGATATAGTATCAAATGAACTATCAATATTAACTATTTTATCATGTGGGTTGAAATTAAGCTTTTGTAAATAAATAAAATGATATATAGAAATATGTAAAATATCATAGGGTATACCACAAGATGTCCACATTATGTTAATTTTTATATCAGAACATCTGCTAACATCTCGACCATATATATCAAGGGTATAAGGACTTGGGCTTAATAATTAAATGATAAAGAGGGACAAAAAGATTTAATAGGCGTATTTAAAGCAGCACTAAAAACAAAAATAATAATCATGCCCGACCAATCCCCTATTTTAAGTATGTTATTTATGATTATAAGAATAAAATAAAATACGTTCTCTCATGGAAACTGGTACAATATAATTAACATTTTGTAAATTATAAAAGTCTCAATGAGTATGACCTCGATAGCGGCTATAATACGTAAATAAATGTGGTACGTTTCTTCACTGAAAATTGCTAATGACACAGCACGATGTAGGCGATTTCCACCAATCGTTTTCCTTGGTGAAAATCTTAATAACAATTAAAAATGATTTGAATAAAAATTTAATATAGTTCTTATTATCTAATCAATATTCATATAAAAGCAGATTTTCCTTTTAAACGGCCTGGCCGAATTTTAAAATAAAATACCAACCCGGGTAGAATTTTCATTTTATAGAATTTTTTGATACGGCCATTGTCTTTTTTATATTTTAAAAATTAAAATATGGCCTGCTACATATACCCGGGGCCAAGGTTAAAAGTCTCTGATTGTTTTTGTATTATATATATATTAATATTTACTTCAATAATATTGTTGGTTGAATTCAATATATGCCTAGTAATTACATCAACGTACCCGACTAGTCCATTTGAAGAAGGATACATCATAGGCACAATATCTTTACTTTTTATCTCTTTAAGAATTTCGAGAGCCACCTCAGGAGATGCTTCTCTATTAGTCTAATATAAAAAAAAATTAATATTTATAATTTTATAAAACTTACCGATTTATATAAGGCCGGAAATCAGGCATTTTATCACAAAAAGATATTTATAATTATAAACTAATAATAAATTTTAACGGAAAATATTTAAAATTATTTGTTTATTATTTTTTTATGCACATTAATTTTTATTTTTAGGAATATGCAAATTATTTTTTTAAAAATTATCTTTTTAAAAAATTATAATTTTGTATAAATTATTAATTTTTATGAAATAAAAAAATAACAGGAACCCAAGAATTTTCAATGGAGGTGAGGGGAGGGATGATTTTTTATAGAAATTATTTTTTTTTAAGATTAAAAATTTATTATAAATATGATTATCTGAGCTCGGTATTCGGTCATATCTTAATATTTTCAAAAAATAATTTAGGATAATGCTTAACACCTTATTGTTAACTTTTATACCAAAAATGAAGAATTCTACATGGAGAGCGCCAGCAAAATATTTCGGTTTCAAATCGGTTATCGGTCAAATCACGATATTTTTAAAATATTTTTTGGGATAATGATTTACACGTATATATAGATAAATAAACCAAAAATGAACATTTTCCAAATAATATTACTACCAAATTTGGTAGATCGAATATATAGTAAGTGTTCGGTTTTGAGCTCGCCATTCGGTCAAATCTTAATATTTTCAAAAAATTATTTAGGATAATGCTAAACACCTTATTGTTCACTTATAAACCAAAAATGAAAAAATTTCCATGGATAACGCCAGCAAGGCAGTATTTAGTCATTGGGCCGGTTTCAAATCAATTTTCTGTCAAATCACGATATTTTTAAAATATTTTTTGTGATAATGATTTACACGTATATATAGATAAATAAACCAAAAATAAACATTTTCCAAATAATATTACTAACAAATTTGGTAGATCGAATATTTATTAAGGGGTCGGTTTTGAGCTCGCCATTCGGTCAAATCTTGATATTTTCAAAAAATTATTAGGATAATGCTTAACACCTTATTGTTCACTTATAAACCAAAAATGAAGAATTTTCTATGGAGAGCGCCAGCAAGACAGTATTTCGGTTTCAGATCGGTTATCGGTCAAATCACGATATTTTTAAAATATTTTTTGGGATAATGATTTACAGGTATATATTAAATAAACCAAAAATGAATATTTTCCAAATAATATTACTACCAAATTTGGTAGATCGAATATTTAGTAAGTGGTCAGTTTTGAGCTAGCCATTCGGTCAAATCTTAATATTTTTAAAAAATAATTTCAGATAATGCTTAACACCTTATTGTTCACTTATAAAAAAAAATGAAGAATTTTCCAAGGAGAGCGCCAGCATTTTTTAAATTTTTTTTAGGTTTTTCAGATGTATTTACACCCAAATACAAAAAAAGCGCTATCCAATACTTATAATGATTTCCTAAGAATATATTTTTATATATATGCATTTAACGCCCTCCTATGAATCTAAATTTGTTAAATTTTTTAATTGAAAAATAAAATTTAAGTTGAAATAAGCTAGTAAATATATTTTTTTTCCAAAAATATTAAGTAAAAATGGAAATTAAAAATGGAAAATTAAAAATAGAAATTTAAATTATGTGATATTTAATCTCATTTTTTTACTTAATTTAAAAATGAATGTAAAATAAAAAAAATGTTTTTTAAAAATTTTTTTAAAAGATATTTTATAATCAAATTCTGATTGATTATGATTAATTGCTTTTTAGCAAGACAGTTTAGCAAGACAGTATTTAGTCATACCGCCCCCTCACACCTCCCATGCATTGGTTAAATTTTTTTTTAAAGATACACATTTATATTGATATCTACAATAAAAATTTTCTATTCATTTCTTATAAATTGATAAAACCTTATTCTTAATTCTATAAAATTAAAATGATATTTGAAATTTCTTTTCCTATTTAAAGATGGGTATGAGAAAATTAATTCAATTTTTACAAAGAAAACAATTTGTTATAAATTAGATAGTTTCGTTTACATATTTCTTTTATTACAATTGTTTAATGCTTCTAAATTTTTCGTTTTATTACCTTCAATTTTGATATAAATTTTAGATATTTTTCTTATTTTACTAATAACTTTTTTTATGAAAGGATAAAGTGCGCAGTACAAGAATACTAAGTAGCTTAAAGGTAGTGCCCATTAAGACTAAGTTAATGGTAAACAGACTTAGGTGGTATGGGCACACAATGAGAAGGCCTATGAACTACATAGGAAATAAAGTTGAGAGTTTGGAAGTGATGGGCAAACGTAAAAGAGGAAGGCCAAAATGGGGCCATAAAGTTAGAGCCAATATAAAGAAGTATAAAATAGATAAAAGAGATTGTATGAATAACATAAAGTGGAGAGAGATGTTGAAGGAACTTACCACCAGAAAAGGTGAAAGCTAAAGAGAAAAAAAAAAAACTGTTTATCAAACAGATTTAAGCATTAAAGTAAAATTTATAACTAGTTAGCATTAAGTATTGGTCTTTAAAATTAGTGATTTCAAAAGTTGTAAAACTTCATAATTAGACCTGAGTCTTAATATTAAATTTGAATTAAATTTTTAAAAAATATAGAGAGATTTTAACTATTTCGCTTCTATAACTATTAAATAGTTGACAAAAACAAAGAATATGTATGAATATCGTGGAATCATATGATTATAAAAATATTTTGAATCGAGGGAAAGAAACTTATGTATTTTCTAAAGAATAATTAAAATTCTTTATTTAAAGCTCAGCCTAATTATATTTTTTATTTTGCTTTATAATTTTATTGATTACTATTTATTTACCACAATTTGTATTAATCGGACATTTAATGTCTTAGCACCTACATATTTAATATTTCTATAATTAGCATCTTACCAATCTTGGAAAATTCTTTCTTATTCTGCCAATAATACTCTTTAATTAAATTAAACTAAAACACTTTGAAAGCACTAAAATATAACTAAATACGCGATAATTAATGATATAGGTTTCAAATTCAATGCATCCAGAAGTTTGGGTCGACTTTACGCTTTTGGCTTATAATTTTGTTATACTTTGTTGTTGTTTGACTAAATATCAAATTATTATTCTTCAATAAATCAAGGCAAACGAATAAAATGGGCAGGTGCCATCAAATAGTATAAAAAAATATCAATGACATCGCTACTCACTTATATATAAAATATGTAAAATTTATTAACAAATGCATTTTAACTTTTTTTATTTCTTAATCGCACTTTGTTGAATTTGAACAATAAATTTCAAAAAATAGATAAAGGGGGAAATGTCTTGATAGATATAAATGTCCCTTCAAGCCTTGTTCCTAAGTAACCCTTACCATCTATTTAACATAAATATTAATTATATTATCGTGTTCGATATAAATTATATGATAAGCGATAGGGGAGCGTTGTTTAATTTCATATATAAAGTATGCATATCCCAGTTTAACCTTTAAATTTGAAAATTAAAAATATAATATATATTTTTTTTTCGCAATAAAATTATCATATTATAATATAGGGATAGAATATTTTTATCATAGACTCATACTGATTTTCGCACCCTAATTTTTTAAAATAATTTTCAAATTAAATAAAAGTATTCTCTAGTAATATTCCGTATATGGCCCCTGCATTTTATACCAAGAGAATAGATGCTTATTTCCTATTCTATTTAAATTTAAACAAATCGTATTTATTCTTAAACTTAATTTGTGTTCTTATATATATTAAACCTTATTGAAATAGTATCTCATACATTAAATAAAAATTAAACAAAATTTTAAATATTTTTAGACATTTTTTATGTTTTTCTAAAAGTTTAGAGTCCCTTTTGAACATATTAATTCTAATCAAGGTCATGGTCTATCTAAATAATTAAGCAGTTTACCATTTATCTTTTTATTTTCATAACAATTTTATGATACTATTTACATGATTTAGTAAATTCCTTCTAACTATCTCACATTGTTTTTACCATGTTGTGCCCCCATGTAAGTAATTATTAAAATTATATACACTTTTATATATTTTAATAAAATTATATTAATAATTAAGTAATAATTAAAAATAAAAATACTTAATATTGAGAAAAAAAAATGATAAAATTAAATTGAAAAATTTGACCATAAGAGCTTAAGTTTCGTATGATAAATTTAGTATATTAAAATATTAAATTTCGCGTAAATATACTGTATTTAAAAAAAATTTATATATAATTACAATAAAATATAAGTAATTTTTGTTGTACAAAACGGAATTTTAAAAAAATATCTAATTTAACAATTCTATAAATTTCAAGAAATTTAACAATTAACGACTTCATAATACAAAAATAATAAAAGATATATTGGAAATATAATTAGTGAAATGATTATATGAGGAAGAAGGGGGGGGGGGGATTTTAAATAATTTAGGGAAGAAGAAGAAAATCTAGATTAATCGGGTTCCTCGGGGAATGAACCTGTGAAGCATGTGAAATTAGATTTTATAATCTAAATTCCTATGCGTTGACGTAAATAGACGCCTTCTTTTGGGTCTCCTGATTTTGTTCTTAAGGTTTTGCCAATCTTTTTAATTAGGCTAATAGCCTGACTTTAATTTAAATTTCATTCTTTATATAATAATACCTTCAAAAAATAATGGCTCGTTTTCGATTCGAAATCTATTTAATTTACAATTTATTATAATAAATTCTAACTCTAAGTTTATTCTTTAAGATTACACATATAAAACATAATTTTCAAGAGCTATATTTAACAATGAACAGGTAATAACAGGGTACTTAATTATCATTCAGTCTTCTGTCATTTAATCACGGTAAATTTTTTTTTAAATATGAAAATTATATATATTAATAAATATATATAAACTATAAATTATATTTAGCCATTTATGTACAGGAAGTTCGAACAATTGAGACAACACAAACAAACTCGCATGATTTAAATGCTTAAAATTTGCTATTATAATTTTAATTTTCATTAAACATATATAAAAAAAATTAACCCAAAGAGGGGATGGGGTGATCTAAATCTTTCTAACCACCATTTTAAAGGAATTTTATTGTTCTTGTTTTCGAATCAATGCAAATTTTGCTTGCGAGGAAAGGAAAGAGAGCGATATAATTTGGGTAAGGCTATTGAAAAAACTTCGTTTATTGCTCGAAACTATTTAGTCCTCTGTATTAATAAAATCACGTAAGTTAAATTCTTTGGTAACAAAAAGAAGAAACTTTGGAAATTTTTATTGTGTTCTAAACTAATTTTCTAAAATATCCCGTATTTTTTTTGAAAACTATTTTCAGGGTTTATATTTAAATTCATATTTATAAAGGTGCATATGTATGTTCCAACACATTTCTTTGAAAATTTGTCCAACCCTCTATATTTATAAATACATCCTATTTTTCTTTGCTTTTCTTCGATCTATATATTTATATATTAGCGGAGGGTGAAGTTGTAAGTAACCCAAAAATTCTTATTCCTCATCAAAATTTAGCCTAATTATTGTTTACTCTTTTTCAGTTTCGTAGAGTTGTAATCGAACTCTTATAAGTTTGTTTTTTCTTTGAATCCTTCTTATTCCTCAATTTAAAAAAAATTTAAATACTATATTTCGTCCATTTATAAATAAGAAGCACACTTTATAGCACATATATATTTGTCCCTAGTTTGTTAAACAACTCGTTTTGAGCCGATTTTTAAAAATGGCTATCGCTATTTTAGCCAGAAAAATATTGCCTAAACACGAGATTTGTCCAAACCTTTGTTCCTTCTACAAGCAAAATCTTCTTGAGTTAGCCGTTTTTAAAAATCCGTTTAACAACACTATTTGTCACACTGGCTTTGAATATATCAAAATCCAATGATATATTTTGTTCCTTATATATTTTTCTGGAATGATATCTGGGATTCCAATTCTTATACCCCTATTAGTTTAGTTTCTAATTAATTTATTTCAAAAAATATTTCTTGGCATATCATCCCCCCACCTTTCCTTAATGTTTTATTTATCAGTTTGTGAAAAATAATTGTAGCGAAAAAGAAATGACCATTTAAAATAGCTCGCTAGAACAGACTTTAATAATTTTAATTAATTATAATTCAATACATAATTATGAATTTTAATATAAAATAATATCGTCAAAGTTGAATTACAATTAAAATGTAAAAATATGTATTTTGTAAAAATATTATTTGTTAATATATTCCATGAAATTTTGATCTAATTAAAAAGATTATGTAGCCCATAAATCAAAATTGTTAACAAGGTATGTTATAAAAATAAAAAGTAAGCAATTTTTGAAAATCGTATAAGAGAAAGAAGGGAAGGATTTATATAATCATTGGTGTTCTTTTGACTATTTCATGAATTAGAAGAGCAATCAGCACATCGTGGATATTGTATATTTGGACATCTATTTTCACAAAAATGTTCAAATCCTAGAAAAAAAGTTTTAATTTAATTTAATTATAACTTTTACCATCATTTCTAATGTATTAATTTTGGTAAAAATGCGGATCTTTGAGCCATGGGTCGACTTTCCCTATGATAAATATAAATTTAGATGATTCTAAAAATAGCGTTTAATGAGAATTTAGTTTGGTTTTTTTTCCCTGGTTATTTGTAAAATTTACAATATTTTTATAATATCTGTCATCAATAATAATGCCTATTGTTGATTGATAGGAGAAAAAATAAGATTAGATCCAAAAATAATAATGTAATCATTATTTATATATAATATTTTTGTTTGAAGAAAAGTTATCAGTTTTTTTTAAATATTTTATAGGAAAAATTTAATTTTTATGGAATTGATATATAATAGAAGAAAATTGAAAAATTAAAGTGTTACATTTTATTTAATATTTTAAAATTTGTTATAATTTAAAAAAAAAGAAAGATATTTTAGAATTGAGATAAAGTGAGTTTAAGAATTTTTTTCTTTCCAGGAATCTGCATATTCATAGGATAGCTCATGGTTGCCAAAAAAAAATAAAAAAAATTTGATGTTTATATGATTCTTCAAAACTCTAAACTTAAACACTTTAAGAAATTAATATAGGTGGTCAAAAATTAGTTTATACACAAAAAATATACTATTTAGGGCCGGAAAACCATGGAATATCAACTTATACAATTAAAGACGTCTCACGGCTTACAGCAATTATGCCTAACCTAAAAAGTAGTGCAGGCGGAACAATTGATGTTAATTTTTTTTTAAATTAATAAATCAATATGTTCTATATTGAATCTTTTATATGTGATTGATTTTCAACCAATCTTGTAATAACATTAATATAAGTAAAATTTGCATTTATATCAATCCTTTTTATTATTTATTAGATTATTAAAACCTCGTTTAATAATTGCTTTATTTCGACAAAATCTAGAGCAGTGCTGAGTGAATGAAAGATAAAAGAAAACCTTCATATTTTAGAAAGCAAGCTCATCCAATGACATAATAAAGTTAATATACCAGGAAAGAAAAATGGAGTTAATAATTCATATCTAATCTAAATCCAAATGCCGGCACCGATTTTCTCGTTTTATCCTTTAAAGGGTTGACCAAATCATTCGGAATCTATGGATAGAAGGAATATACTAATTCTCTTGATGCCCATCTTAATGTTGCAGAAGGTTACTGATACTCTGAGGGACTCAAGAATGCTACCTAAAACATACCTCAATTTAGAGAAAGCTGACCAAGATATTGCGACAAAATAAAACATATAAAATGGATATTTAGAATTTTTTTTTTTTAAATTTGTATGAGGAGGCAAATAAATTGTTATATAAATAGCTACATGACTTTATGCTTAAAGAATTTTTTTTTTACATATTAAAAATAAATTTTCTTAGGCCAAAATAATAGGATTATTTAACAAAGATCTGTTAAAGGGTTAAAGGCATTTTTATGCAGTTTTAAAAATTTGTTTTTGCATTTTAAAATAATCCATTTTGATAAGTAGAATGTTTCGTTGACCAATAGCTTCAGAAGTTAGTTACAAGTTAATTATTTAAAAATTTTCTATCCATTATATATTTTTTTCTAACATGTAGGAATCTGAACTACATATTAATATTTTACAAAAAATGTTAATAAGTTTTGTTTAGAGAGCATCAATTTTACATATTTTTTATATAGTTACCTTTGAGGATAGATAATGTTGCTAATAAGAATATGATTAAATAAGAAGTTAGCATTTCTTTTTCAATTAGCGATGATAACAATCAAAAATTTAAAATGAATATATTATATAGAATTTTGTTTTTATATTTATAAAAATATAACATAATTAAAGAAATGGGCACAGCCATTGGACTTTCGCTTAACCAGAGCAAATCTGAATTCTCACTTTTAAATTCTAATGCTCCCAACACTCACGATTTCAAATTCACATCAAGCGTTGAATTAACACATCTAGGATCGCCTGTTGGAGGACACGAGGCAATAAGCACCTTTCTTCATTCCACACTTGACATACTCCTTAAACTGGAGGACATCTTTACACTTCTTCCATCACACAAGTCCTTTTTTTTGCTAAAAAATTTCTTTTTTATACCAAGGATTCTTTACGCACTTCGGTCAACACCAATTTTTAAATATCCTATTCCTCTCCAAACTTACGAAAAAGGAATAAAGGACTTAACCGAAAAAATAGTAAATATCAGATTCAACGAAACCGCTTGGGCCCAAGCAACTCTTCCAACCAAATTTGGTGGTCTCGGCATCAGATCTCCACTTGACTTAGCAACAACTGCTTTCATATCGAGTAGTCTCTTGACAAAGCCAATAACCACCGCCCATAATTCTAAAGAAGACCTTTCCTTAATCGTGGCTATGGATATTTGGTAAACAAGGATCAATGCTGATTCTCATCCCCCCACAACCCATAAACAGAAAGACTGGGATGCACCAGTGGTTGCTCGCTGCGTTGAAACTCTCTTATCTAGCATGCAATCTACCGACCGCACCCTATTCTCTTCCTTGCTCAATGGTACGGGACATGAGTTTCTTGAGGCCATCCCATCTACCAATCTTCAGCTTCAACTATCCAACAATGAATTTACCCATGCCATCGGCATTCGTCTAAATTGTTCCATCACTCACCCCCACATCTGCTCAGGGTGCAACTCGCCAGTTGACTCGAAGGGTAGACATAGTTTACATTGTCGCTCCTGCAATGGACGATTCATCAGACACAAGCAATGTAATACAATCATCCAACATGCTCTGAAATCCGCCCAAATTCCTTCCACGTTAGAACCACAGGGTCTTTTTAGATCTGACGGTAAACGTCCTGATGAGATCTCTCAAATCCCATGGAGGAGAGGCCAACTTTTGGTATGGGACTATTCCTATTGACCCCTTGGCCCCATCCAACCACGCCATCAACATCCTTGACCAGAAGGAACAACTTAAAATTTCTAAATACACAGAAATAATAAACGATCATTGCTTCATCCCAATCATATCAACCACTCTTGGCACCTTCGGCAAACTCGCCTTAGCATTTTTCAAAAACTTAGGATCACAAATCAGCAAACTCTCAGAAGAACCACGAGAGGGTTTTTTTCTTCGTCAACGATTATCCATAGCGATTCACAAAGCTAATTATATCAGTTTCAATGGTAGCCTTCTAGCCAAACAGCTATCATAGACAACGCTTACGTCCCTTTTTCATTTTTGTTTCCCTGCGTCACACCATCTCCGTTCTTTTTTTTTAATAGTATTATTATATATTTTTCAAACATTTTTAAATATATTAAAATTTATTATAATGAAAATTTAAATTATTATATCTTATATTGATAATAAACTTTAAATTTTATTTTTTAAAAACTATTTTTCTTAAAAAAAAATTTCTTTTTATAAGAAAATTATTCAAATATTAATTCAAACTATAAAATAAAAAATATATTTGGACATGTTTTTGATATTCGATAGAAAAAATGGCACATTTTTTTTATTTTCATTAAAGTTTTCGAAATTTGTCAATTTAATTTCTTTAAATTTTGGACATAGTTTTATGTCATAATATATTTTTTATACTATTTTCATTTTCAATTTGGAATATTATATAAAATTAGTAATGATTTTATAAATTAATGTATATATATAACACTTAAAAGAATTTGAAAATATCTTAGTAAATAAAATAACCTTGAATATAAATATACTTAAAAGAATTCTAAAAACCTCTTAGTAAATTTATTTCACCATAAAATGTTTTGTTGTTGTTGTATCTCAAAATAATTGGCAATCTAAAATATTTTGAGGTAGAATTAATGTTGTTTATATTTAAATATTCTTTATAATTTATATTATGATAGCTTATTTGATCAGACCTTTGCAATGAGAATAATTTTCTTACAAGTATAGCTTTTCCCGATATAATATATTGCAAAAATATCTTTTTACCTTACAAAATTCTACTCCATCTTATCAATCTCATTTCCTTTTGATTATACCAAACTCTTTCACAATAATGATAAATTAGGCCGATATGAGTGGTTAGAAGCTTTGCTTAGTAAAATCTTAGAGAATCTCTTAACTAATAATAACTAAACGTTACCCTGGTCATAGATTCGGCTGTGACATTGCCCTAATTATAACTTACCAGTTAATGCCAAGGATAGATATGGGTTAAATTGTAATAAAAGCTAGGGTCGTCATTAGCGCCTCGTCAATAAATATACTTCCCAGTCTTTTTATTAAAAAAGCCCAAATTCCTAATATTTTAGAAACTCGCAATCTTTTATCAGATAATCTAGGTAGATTTATCATCTGGAATTGACCCTGTTACCACTTTCCTCACAAATATCAATAGTAACACACTCACTTAAGCCGATACAATAAATAAAAACGAATAGAAAACATTAGATAACTTCATTTTTTACTCCAATTTTCACTTTCACCATTGGGACATTTTATAACACCTTGCATTTTAAAAAAACTTTGATCCATAAAATACGAATCAACACATTGAAGGTCAAAGAATCCCTATCGTTTTGGGGATTTAAATATGATTTTCATAATCGTGCCCCTCCCCCACCTTTTTAATATTTTATTGTATTTTATATCGTTTTTTATATAATATAGGTTGAGAAAAATGGCTCAATGTGTTTTTGAGGAAGGTTGAGAAAAATTGCTTAATGTGGTTTGGAGGTCTGTTGGGTATCCCAGTGTGTACTAGTGTGTGGGATATGACAGGTTTAGGCTTGGAAAATGGCTGAGGTTTAGGTAGTGGCGATAGGAAAAATGGGTTGAATGATATGTCCTATCAGTTTTCCAGATTTGAGAATTGGGGATGGGCATGCTGACCAACTGAGAAGCTATTATATTTTTATATTAGTACTGTTCGATAACCTTCAATATAAATTCGAGGTTATAAAATTAGGATTTATATTTGAACGATGGTAATTATATGGTATAGGCTATTCCACATTATGCTGGAACTTTCTAATGATTGCATCTGAAGAATTGGGTCTTCCAGATGCATTTCATAGCCTTCATAGCCTATCCTTCAAAAAGACTTTGAGGTATAAACTAAGGATTAAGTGTGACAGACACACCTGATGGGAAAAATGTTTTACTTTTATCTAAGGAATTTCATTAAATTCTAATAAGCTATTCTCATAATCATTGTAGATAACAATTTTACACTTGGATTGACAATTACACATCAGAACTAGTTGAAAGTTTATTAAGTTTTGACACAATGTTAAAAAATAAAACCGCAAAAATTTAATGACAAATTATTTGAAATTTTTTTATTGATTTAATAAATTTTAAAAAAGTATTAATTGTGTATCAATAATTCCCAAAAATAGTCTACCTGCCTTATCTGCTATGACTGGTCTAAAATTAAATGTTTCATTATGTAATCCACCTCATATCTTTAAATATTTTAATTTAAAATATTTTATCAATTACTTACATTTTAATCATTATAATTTCGTAGATAATGATAGTTTTATTGTTAATACCCTCATCTAGCAAAAGATATAAGTATCTTATATCTATTGATAGGATAAAAATTAATTGCATTCGAAAACTATTTTCAGGATTCATATTTTTAATTCATTTTTTTAAGTTTTTATGTTCTAACACATTTCTTTGAAAACACTCTTTATTTATATTACATCCTATTATTCTTTGCTGTTCCTCAATCCATATATTTGTATATCAGTGGAAGATGAAGTTGTACGTAACCCAAAAATTCTTGCTTCTCCCTAAAATTTAGTCTATTTTTTATTTACTCTTTTCAGTTTCTTAGAATTGTAATCTATTCTTATAAGTTTGTTTTTTCTTTGAATCCTCCTTATTCCTAAGTCAATTTTTAAAAAAATTTTAAATACTATATTTCTTCCTAAGTGTCCATTTATAAATAAGATAGCACACTTTTATAAAACACATTGGTCAGTGTTGTTAAACGACTCGTTTTGGCCGATTTTTAAAAATGGCTAACTCAATATTTTAGCCAGAAAAATATTGCCTAAGCCACGAGTTTTCTCTAATAGATGTCCAAACCTTTGTTCCTTCTACAAGCAATCGGGCTTGGGTAATATTATTCTGGATAAAATAATGAGTTAACCGTTTTTAAAAACCGGCTCAAAATGAGTCATTAAACAACACTATTTGTCACACTGGATTTTGTCCCTAGTATATTTTCCCGAAAAGTGATATCTGGGATTCCATTTCTTATAAGCATATTAATTTAGTTTCTAATTAATTTATTTTAAAAAAATTTCTAGGCACATCACCCCCCCCCCCACCCCCCTTAATGTTTTATTTAGTTTGTGAGAAATATTTGTTGCGAAAAAAATTGACCATTTAAAATTAGCACGCTGGAACAGACTTTAATAATTTTATTAATAATAATTCAATGCATAATTATAAATTTTAATATAAAATAATATCGTAAAAGTCGAATTACATTTAAGATGAAAAAAAAATGTGTAAGTTATATTATAATATTATTTGTTAATAAATTCCATAAAATTTGATCCGATTAAAAAAACTATATAGCCCAATAAATTGATATTGCTAACACATGTTATAAAAATAAAAAGTAAGCAAATTTTTAAAATCATATAGGAGAAAGGAGGGAGGTTGAATTAGGAGAGCATTCCATGCAACGTGGATATCGCGCATTTGGACATATATTCGCACAAAAAGTTTCAAATCCTAGAATAAAGATTTTATATTAATTAATTTAATTATAACTTTTACCATGGCTTGCGATATATTCGTTTTGATCATAATGCGGATCTCTGATCCATGGATCCGCCGTCCCTATAATAAAATATAAGATTTCGATGAATCTAAAAATAGCATTTATTGAAAATTTCATTTGGTTTTTTTTTTCAATAGGGATCTTCATAATCATAGAATAGCTCAGGGTTGCCAAAATAAAATAAAAATGTTATATGATGCTTCTAAACTCTATAATTAAAAATAACAAATTTATATAGGTGGTCACAAATTAGTTTATACAAAGAAAATATTCCCTTTGGAGCTGGAGGACCATGAAATATCAACTAAATACAAAGACGTCTCACGGCATACAGCAATTAGGCCTGACCCAAAAAGGAGTGCAAGCGGGACAATTGATATCAATTTTTATAAATTAAAATCAGTATTTTCTATATCGAGTCTTTTATTGTGTTTTTCAACCAATCTTGTAATAACATTAATTTAAGTAAGATTTGCGTTTATATCAATCCTTTTTATTATTTATTAGATTATCAATACTTCGTTTAATTATTGCTTTATTTCGATAAAAAAGGACAGCAGTGCGAGTGAACGAAAGATAAAAGAAAACCATCAGATTTCAAAGTAAATATAGAAAACAAGTTCATCCGACGCCAATAACGTTAATATGCTAGGAAAGAAAAATGGAGTTCAATAATTGATATCAAATCTAAATCCAATGCTGGCACCGATTTTCTGGTTTTATCCTTCAAAGTTGATCAAGCTGTTTTAAGCTGCTTTCGAAATTTATGGATAGACGGAATATTCTTGACGCCCATCTTAATGTTGCAGAAAAATACTGATACTCTAAAACTCCCCTATTAACGCTAATTAACAAATTCGATGCTATCTAGTAGTGTGACTGCATACCTAAATTTAGAGAAAGCTGTCTAAGATTTTGCGACAAAATATAGCAGGAATATTTATTTATATAAAATGAATATTTCGAATATTTTTTTTTAAAGTTTGTAAGAGGTGGCAAATAAATTATTGTATAAATATCTATACGACTTTAGACCTAAAGACAATATATTTATTTTTACCTCTTAAAAATATTCTTAGGCCAAAATAGTATAATTATACAAAGATCTGTTAAAGGGTTAAAGGGATATTTATGCAGATTTAAAAATTTGTTTTTTGCATTTTAAACAACAGCCTTTCAGAATTAGTTACTAGTTAATTATTTAAAATTTTTCTATCCATTATATATTTTTTTTCAAACAAAACCCAGAAATTCCACCCTTGTAGTGATCTACATATTAATATTTTTCAAAAAATGTTAATAAGTTTTGTTTAGAGAGTATAAATTTTACATATTTTTTATAAGAGATACCTTTGGAGATAGATAAGGTTGCTAATAAGAAAATTATTAAATAAGAAGCTAGCATTTCTTTTCAATTAGCGATGATAATAATAAAAAATTTAAAAGTTTTTATATTTATAAAAATATTATTTTATTTTAAAAATGATTTTTCTTAAAAAAATATATCTTTTTATAAGAAAAATTCTAATATTAATTCAAACTTTCATAAAATTATATTTTGACATGTTTTTGATATTCGATAGAAAAATGGCCATTTCTTTATTTTCATTAAAGTTTTCGTTTTATTTCTTCAATTTTAGACATAGTTTTTCATTTTCAATTTTTGAATATTATATAAAATTAGTAATGATTAATTTACATAATGATTAATTTATAAATAAGAATTAATATATATACATAAAAATTAAAATTTTATGAAAATATCTTAGTAAAATAAAGTAACCTTGAATATAAAAACAATTAAAAGAATTCTAAAAACTTCTAGTAAATTTATGTCACCATAAAATTTGTTGTTGCTGTTGTCAGCCTCAAAATAATTGGCAATCTATAATATTTTTAGGTAGATATTAATTAATTAAAAATGTTTATATTTTATTTTTCTTTAAAATTTATATTATGATAGATTATTGGATCAGACCCTTGCATTGAGAATAATTTTCTAATCGGTACAGCTTTTCCCGATATAATAAATTACAAAAATATATTCTTACAAAATCCTACTCCATTTTATCCACCTCATTTCCCCTTGATTTTACCAAACTCTTTTAAATAAAGATAAATTAGGCAGACATAAGTGTTTGGAAGCTTTGTCTAGTAAAAACTTAGGGAATCTCTTAAGTAATAACAACTAAGATTTACCATGGTCATAGATTCGGTTTCGACATGGTTCAACCTCATAGCTGCCCTTATTATAACTTACCAGTTAATGCCAAGGTCTGATATGGTTTAAATTGTATTAAGAGCCAGTTTTTTACGCAACCTTTTATCAGATGATCTAAAGATAGCCCGATGGTCTTATAACTATCCCATGGGCTCTGGGTAAATTTCTCATTGAAATTGAACCTGCTACCACTTTCCTTACAAATATCAATAGTAACACACTCACTCAAGCCGAATATAAACAAATACAAAACATTAGATAACTTCATTTTTTCCTCCAATTGCCACTTTCACCATTAGAACAATTTTCCTCTAACACCTTGCATTTTATAAAAACGATGATCCATAAAATATAAATCCACGCATTGGAGGCCAAAGATTCCCTATTCTTTATGACAAAAAATATAAATTAAAATATTTAAATATAATTACCTCGTTTTGGGGATTCAAATATGATTTTCATAATCGTGCCATGCCCTCTCCCCTTTTTAATATTATATTGTATTTTATATTCGTTTTTTTATATAGTATAATTTGAGAAAAATGGCTCAATGTGTTTTGAGGGCCGGTTGAGAGTTGTTTGGAGATCTTGAGTATCCCAAATCAACTGAGAAGGGGAATAGAAACAGGTCGGTTGAAGTTTGGAAGTGGGGAACACAATGAAAGGGCAGTGAATGATCCAGAGATTTTTTTATTTTGTTCATTTAAAAATCAACGGGCTCCTCATTTTAAAATGTTCTGAACAATGGGGAAAATATGGTATTCAAAAAGTTTGTTATTTCTTAATTAACGTAAATTAATTAAATTTATTAGACACTTCTCTTAATGTTTAAGTTGGGCAAAGCTCATTTTAACAACTTGAGGCCGAAATCGGATGTCACTTATTTCCATTTATCTATTAATACCGCCGCTTTTAATTGATTTTAATTACCTTGTAAAAATGCCTAATTCTTATATTATATCACATGTAACATCAAACGCACTGCTAGTAAGATGCCCCTCTTATACTGGGGATCCAGTGTGAGTACATATATTTAGATTGCTTTTTTCCTTTTCAAACATATCTTTAATTTATTTTTCATAAGGTGAATAAATTATAAAATCAACATGATTAAACTATGTGTTGCAAATAAAGCACCTCGTATTTTACGTGGGCCAAGTACATTTATCCCTTTGCACTTACAAACAATAATAATATAGCTAAATATTAAAGAATAATTTATAATTTTTGATAAATATATTATTGATAATTAATTTCGGACATATATCCAATTATATGCTTTAAATATATTTTAGTTAATTAATAAGATCATTATATTTATTCACCAATAAAATTTTAGAGTCTTGAACAAAAATTACTGGTTGCAAATGACTTATTTAAAAAAACTGAATCTTTTATAATAGTTAGATGTAATTGGAATAGAATTAAACATTCATAGCTCAGATTACACAAGTAATTTTGTTTTTTTTGTACTTGCTAATTTATTAATATTATTTTAAAACTATATATGTTTGATTTAGGTCTCATATCAATATATTAAATTTATTATAACCACCCCTCTTACCTGCTTTTGAAGACCAAGGGTGATTTTTAACATTTAGGACATGGGCGTCGCCAGAATTTTTCTAAGAGGGAAGGGGATTACAAAATTTCTGGGGACTTCGCTTCCAGGCCCCATATTTTACCTTCGGCCAAGTTACCTTAGTCTTTATATATAAAATATTTTTACAAGATAGGAGGTTAAATTATTAAAAATAATAGGCCTGGAACAAAAATGAAAAATATTTTTATTAGTTTATATAAAATACAATAAATTACTTGTATATACATTATTATAAAAGCATGGTAATAATTTATTCTAAACAAGTTTAAGAAATTTATTTATAAAAAGTAAGTAGATATATAGTTGATATTCCTCTATTATATAATATTGGTTAAAAAATACTAGTTAAAATTCAACTTTTACAGACATATTTGATAGTTAGAGAATATATTACAGTTAATATTTTAACAAATTTTACTAATCAATACTCTTGATAATAAATATAGCAACAATTTGCATTCAACTATTTAACGCCATCTAGTAAAATATATGATTTGCTATATTGGTAAAAATTAGTTGATTGTCATATGATAATTTATAAAATTAGATATACTGTAAATCTATGATATATAATATTCCAATGTTTGTATTGTGTTTTAATTTTTTTATTTAATATATGATTTAATTTTATTTTATCAATAGTTTTTTAATTATTACTTTTATTAAAATAAATAAATTAAAATTACTCGCTTTATGAAAAATTATATTTGATATATTATATTATTTAGTAATTTTATGGATCTATTATTAATAATTATAATACATTTCATTTTTGTCTTAAGTTTATCTTTCTTATATTCCATTTCTTAAAAATCATTTTTTGTTCTTTTTTTTATATAAATGCTTTTTTCCAATTATGTATTAATCATGATGAATAATTTATAAAAAAATATCTGCTTATACACCCTATCTTTCAAATCATTGTTTAATATATGCATACATTT
Source organism: Gordionus sp. m RMFG-2023 (assembly GCF_954871325.1). NCBI lineage: Eukaryota > Metazoa > Nematomorpha > Gordioida > Chordodea > Parachordodidae > Gordionus > Gordionus sp. m RMFG-2023. The sequence continues at coordinate 86,053,332 of NC_088775.1, forward strand.
TAGGGGTCAGAGTGTGTGGGGAGGACTAAGGGGGATATTTTTATTAGCTTAAAATGATATTCACAAAAAGTGCTAAATTTCTGAAGGGGGGGGAATTTCCCATTGCCCCCCCCCACCACTGGCTATGCCTATGATTTAGGATAATAAATCATTCACTTATTTATTAGATATCTTTTGATACCCACATAAAGTTATTATATTATAATCATTTTGATTTTTATAAAAAGGTCAAATCAGGATTTTAGACAAATATATATGTTTAACAAGATTTAGCTATAAAACCCAGAACATCAGATCTCTTAATTTTTGGTTTTAACAACCTTTATTTCAAGTACTATAATTTACAGTAAAGTAGGCACTAATAAAAAGAATTCGCCTTGCACAATATCTTTAGTATAGCAATATCATTTTGTTAATTATTATTAAAATTACATAAAATTGTGCATTTTTTATTGCTGATAATACATTTTTAATTGTTTTACCTTTCGTGGCTAGAAATTAGTGTTGATAAATAGTCGAGTTTTTACGACTCTGAACTCAAGTTGGAGTCGCAAAACTCATTTCAAATTGAGCGGCTCAATGAGCCTGATGAGTCGGCTTCAGAGTCGGCTCGATGAGTCAGTTTTTACGACTTTTAACTCAAGTTGGAGTCGCAAAACTCATTTCAAATTAAGCGGCTCAATGAGCCGCATGAGTCGGCTCGATGAGTCGGCTTCAGAGTCCCTCTAAATATTATACTCATTAAAGTTGTCAACTTAAAGCCGACTCATCGAGCCGACTCTGAAGCCGACTCATTAGTTTTGCGACTCAAAACTTGACTAGATTTTAGGCTAAGTCGACTCGACTTAGCCGTTTAACAACACTACTAGAAATCTCTCCTGTGGGGGGGGGGTCCTACTAAAGCGTGCGAAATTTGTCTTCCAGACCCTCCTTGAACGAGTCATCGACCTGAATGATATATCTCTACAAGCAATCTGAAGCAAAATAAATGGGATATTTCAGTTATCACCAGCTGTTAGGAAACTCTAGCAGGCAATCTTTGAATTATATCATTATTTTTTTCAATGTTAAATGGTTCAAGTATAAATTCCTTGAAACTAATCCTTAATTAAACCATCACAACCTATGAATAATGATCTAACATATGATTACCCTATTTAATTGTTCCATATCTAACCGCATATTTACTCTTACTGTATATCTCCCTTCGGATGAATAATCGACATAGTCTAAACTGATATTATAGCAAAAATTAAAGATTACCATCAAATCAAAGTCACATATTATATGCGACTTAAAGTTGACTCAGATTGCCAAGCATAAGCTAAATCCGATGGAAAAAGTAGCAATTCCTAATATGGGACTACCTCTGTATTTACTCGGATGAGGGCAATATTTTCCTGGCTAATATTGAGTTAGCCGCTTTTAAAAATCGGCTCAAAATAACAGTTTAATAAAACTAGCCTTAACCATATATCTAAGCAAAAAATATCGTCGACTCATAGTATTTTTATTTGATTAAATATAAAAACAAGTATGTATATCATTAATTAACAGATTATATGATGCTTTTTTATTTAATTCTAATTCTAAATTTTTATTAATTCTAATCATTTCAGAGTAACCAATCTGAAAATTATGCTTAAAGACAGAAAAACCTATGGATTAGCTGAATTTAGATTTCTATTAATTGAAATATGTGGAAGTAAATTATCCTCTCTCAAAATTCGTCCATAAATATTAAATTAAAATATGGTTTTCAAAATGGAGTTATTTTCTTCTATTTCATTTAATTAACACATATAACTAAGAGATGGGAGAGGGTTGGGGCAAACCTCCCATCCACATAGAAAATTGCACGTTTTTTGAATTATTATAGGCTAATTACAATTATTTCATAAAAGTTTTCCTAAAGCTTTCAAATAGCAATTTTAAGTTCAAATCATTTTCCTTCTGGTGAGCTTATGATTAAAATATCCCTATCACCTTTTTTGGAGTTAGTTAACTAATGATCTCTAAGAATCTTCGATAATATTGTTTTACTCCCTTTTTGTATAAACAAAACTTTAAAATTTATAATTATTGTCCTTTATATGAATCCCATTCATCGTATTTGTATTCTCTCTAAACTTTTTATTTCCATTTAGAATCTAAGTAAACGGCTTTTACACTAGTTTGATCCCTTGATTTTAAATCCAAGCTCCGATTCTTAGTCAAATCTTCTAATTCTTTTTAAAAGTAATTTTTTAAAAAAATTAGAATGAATAATATTATCATTTAGTTCCTTATTATAATATTAATTTAGAAAAGTTTAAAAAAACTATTTTATATCAATTAATTTCTGGGACAAGCTCAAAAAGTGGTGGCCTTAGGGATCGGGATTTTGGGGAAAAAATATATGATTCGCGTTAATTTATCTAATTTATGGCTGGCAGTTAAAAATAACTCTCTCGCAGCTTGTTTAAGTAGAATGTTTACGAATAATTTTTTTTACTACTTTTTACCACTCAATTTCTAATTTATTTTATACGTCAATAAAAATTGGTGCATGAAAAAAAAGATTCCAAGTTTCCACAAAGACTTAGGTTAAGATAAGTGAAAGTCAAATTTAACGTAAAAAGATGCCTATATATACATATGGTTTATTCACTAATATACTTTTAATAAATTTCATAAATTTTTTTTATTATTAGAAAATTTTAAACGAGGGTCTGATATGCTACTTTTTGATATACATTTTACCCGTTTGAATTTCACTAATATATTTAATCAGGTTATTTTTTAATAAATGTCCTAAGGATAGTTTATATTTATTTAATTTAGAATACGAGTCTAAATAATTTACTATTATATAGTATAAAATAAATTTCAAATTAAAAATGATAAAATAAAAATTTGGCAATAAATAATTTCAAACAAATTTTGAATGTTTATTAGAATTCAACTTGATTACCTGTTTAAAATTAAAAAAAATAGGTGTTTATGTCCATTTAGAATAAATTAAACGCGAATCCAATGTCTTATGCTAATCTTAAATTATACTTCAAAATAGTTTATTATTTAAATATTAATAAATTATCTATAAAACGCTAATATTTTTTGTTTATAAAAATATAATTGCAATCACAACATAAAAACAAGATTTTCTTATTTTTTGAAATCACATTGCCTTTTTTTTATACAATGTTGCACTTATATGTAAGTAATCATTAAAATATACGCAAATTTTTATGGTTAATTAATCAAATGTAGTATATAATAATTTTGTCAATTTAGTTATATCTTGTGATAAAATAAAGTATAATTTTCATGTTTGTATTAAACAATGTAGATAATAATCGCAAGTGTAATTATATTTCAATTTTCTGTCCCAAATTATGGTAATTTATTTAAAATTTAACAATATATTTGACCAATGAATAAACCCCATTTTTATTTAGCCATGGAAAGTGAAGCAAATAGAATCTCAGAAACCCCAAGAGATGGTTAAAATGCTTTATTTACTTAATGTCTTTTATTCTTATATAAAACAACCACCCAGCCATGCTATATTTTATAAGCAATAAATTTTTTTGAAATCTTAGATAGAAGTTATTTCCCTTAAATGCACCTTTAAATCATATAAGCTCTACGGACCAAACTTCTATAATTTATAAAAAATAGCTATCGAATATTTTAAAACTATTATCTATCACCTAAGTCCTAGTCCAGACTATACCTTTAACGCCATAATTATATTGCTATCATTTTCCTTATTTTTTAACTTATAACATTGCAAAGGTTTTAAATCAAATGTTAAAGCAGTGTACCAAAAAATTTTTTTTAAGAAATGTAGAAAAATAATAATATAATGGCAAAAAATATTAGATATCAGATTTTGGAGCCTGGATTAAAAATTTGACACCAGTTCTGAACATTTTTCCAAAAAGTGCTGATTCTTGGTTCAAATCTGTTCTTGGATGGTTAGAACTGCTTCAAGGTTCTAGATTCTGATCATCAGGGTTCCAAATTTTATTTTACTTAATAATTTTTTTCCTATAAATTTTAATTTGTTGGGTATCTAGTTTCGGTTATTTATTTTTTTACCGTTTTTAGATTTTTGTTCTTGCTACAAATTTTCTTTAATGTTAAATATTTTCCAAAATGAACTATAAAAATATTGTTGTCACGATCCAAAAATTTTAATCTTAAAAATATAGTGCAATTTATTTAGAATTTCTTCATATTTTATAAAGTTCAAATTTTTATGGTAATTAATTTAACGTTTTTTTAGTAATCAAAATGTTATAGTTGATATATTTTCTAAATCAATCATATCTTAAATCATTATAATAAAATACTTTCTTGTTTTCTCGGGTATATTTCCAAAGTAAATACAGGAATTTAAGGCTGACTTGAAAAATTCATAGATCTTAACGATTAAAGATATTAAATATTTGGATGCTAATATAAACATATTTACATTTTTATGACAACACTCAATAATTATTCTTACCTATATCTTTCTTTTTATAACAATGTATCAAGTGGAACAAAATTTCAAATTAAACCGGAAATAAAACCTATTTAAAATTTACAGAATTGGTTTCCAGAACTGTCATAAGCAAGAAGTACGAGCCCTGGGAACATCGTATCAAGTTTAAGATCCAAAATCAGAATCCATTTTTCAAAATTTTAGCAACCAGAACCATATTAAAAATAAATATATGCTAACAGCAACCAGAAATTTTCTTTGATCCATTTATAACTCCGATATCTAAAAATTTGCTATCTTCTTTTTTTTTATTTAAAGATTTTCAAAATTTATCTGAAAAAATAATTTTTCTAAACTGTTTACCAAACAAATAGAAAAACGAATAAAAGCTATATAGAACAAAATTAGAACATTCTAGCATATTAAATTTTATAATCAAATCAACTGGTTTAAACATTCCCTGTGGGTTCACCTACCTTCAGTTACACCTATTTTTCTCTTAGACCTATACCTGAACCAGATTTTTATTTTAAACAAACAAAAAAATTAACATTTCGGATAAAATATGCTTCAAACGCTTTACGCTTCATTCACGGTTAGGGTGAATTGGATATAAAATATGCTCTATTTTTGTATTATTTGCGGCGAATTTCGTATATTTCTCCACAAATTCGCGCTAACTGTGAATAACGGGTTATTACGATTAAAAGGCTAAGATGATGTGATAAAACCATATTATTACTCATCCTAAAAATTTATAAGTTACAATGAAAGTAATTATGTGAAATATTAAAAAAATAAAATAGATGTAAAGAGTGTATACATTGGACCACATACGCCAGGAAACACATTTGTGTGCCCTCCTGGCAGCTATAGGGGGTGTCATCTTGTCTAATATGAAAGATTTTTAGCTTTATAGCACCAATGAATTCCTTTTACAAATCTTGAGAGAAAATTTTAAATAAATTCTTCTTTTATTTCCTCTCTTCCAACTCTTTGTTAAATTATAGATATATTTGTGAATTGGGGAATTAAATTTATATGTACATAATTCTTAAATTGCTATCAAATAAAAGTAAAAATATATTAATATAGGATGAATTATTTATTTAAGAAATAGACATGTATCATTTATTGTGAGAAAAGATCTTCCCGTGTAACATTTGAAACTGACAGAAAATTGGTTATTTTTAAATATTTCAAATTTACGTATTATAATTTTTTAAAAATAGGCAAAAAAGACATACAACCTCACACTTTTATATTGATTTATATTTTTATTAATACTATTCGAAGTTGATACTTTTCTATATACAAAATTCTATTAAAATTATGCTAAATTCTATAATAATAAAATATTTTTGTATTATTTAAAATTAGTTTTCTGTTTATTGATTGGGACAAACCTAATTGATGAATTAGTATGATAAATAATAATCAGGCATTGGATAAAGGTGTACCCAAATATTTTTTGCCTCTGTAACTTTCGTTCTGTCATGATGCCAATCTTGGTATTTTCATTTTTATTTCAAAAATGCATTTTTAAACTTTCTACCAAACGGGTTGGAGGATGTACTAAATACCAACTATTACTGATATAATTTTCTAAGTAAATGCTTCCAGATGTTAAAACATTATTCATGACATTGTTTTTATTTTGCTCATAATTTTGTTTTTTGTGGTATAATAGATTTTAGAATTGATAAATAAGCCATTAAATATTAATGTAAATCATGTATTTATTTTATATTCCCCTTTCTGTCATAATGCCAATATTTCTTAGTTCTTACCTTAGTTTTTCCTCTTTAAAGCAAATATTACCTACCTAAAAATTTTTATTTAAAAATTATGTTTGTTAGACAATTAGAAAAATGTTCAATTTGGAAATGGCTTTAAAAGGTGTTATTCCAGAATAATTTATTATATCGAATTGAGTGATAAAATATTAAATGTTTTCATAACATCTCAATATATATATCTATCGTAAATCAATTTATGGTAAATAAATTGTGGCTAAAGGCTTCGTATATAAAAATACAATAATATATTATTACGTGTAAAAAGTAATATCGATTAAATATATTAAGAAATAATAGCGCACAAGCAACAATGTTTAAATGAAAGGCCATACTTTTTTATCTAAAAAAATTATTTGAGAGGGGGGGGGCGTGATTTCATTAGGTTCGACAGCCTGGTTCAGTTTAGGCATCCATTTTTTAAATTGTTTTTCCCTTGCTAGATCAGGAAATATCTGAAGAGTCCCTTTCAAAAATAATGATGACTAAAATCAAAGTGACCATTGATTCTCAAACATGGTGTTTGAACATATACTCATTTTCCAGTGTTATCACAAAAATTGTAGAATGAACTTGAATATAGTGATGACTCATTTTTATTAAGAGGATAAAGAAAATTAAAAATAAATAGATTAGTTTTAAAATTTTTACCTTGTTAAAGTAGGATTTTATGCGTGAAGTGTATCATTTCAAAAGCACCTCCACCTTAAATCAATATTATGTATAACGTTAAGCAATAGCATTTAAATTAATAAAAATTCTTATAATTATATAGTCTATGGTTGTAAAGATGCAGGAATAGAAAAGGTGTCAATTGGTGAATGGGCCGGAAATGGAAGAAGGAAAATATAATCTGAATCGCAAAATAAATGAAGATACAAACGATATGTGGTTCGATATGTGAAAGTTTAGGAATGTTGTAATCGATAACAAAGTGATTAAGGATGCGTGGAAAAAGTATATGAAAAACTTTTTTTCCACCATTTATTTAATTAATGTTTTAAAAATACACAACTCAAGAATGGATGACAGACGTGTGCGATTCGATTTTATGTGAAGGAAGTGTTCCAGCAGACTATAAAAAAAATGGAGTTATTTAGATTACAAAGAAAAAAATGTAATCCGCTAGATTGTGGCCCGTACCGGGCGAATAAGCTCCTGGAGAATGGATTAAAAGTTTTCGGGATAATATTAGAGAGAATCAGAAAGTGAAAAGTGATGATAAGTAGTTTAGCATTATGTCTGGGAAAGGAGTCATAGATGTGAATTTTGTGGCATGACAAATACAAAAAAAAGTATCAGACAAAGAAAAGGGTATACTTTATTACGCATTTGTAGACTTGGAGAAGGCGTTTGAAGGTCCCATGTTAGGTTATTAAATGGGTTTTGAGAAAATCAGCTGTAGAAGAATGGTTAGTTTTGGCTCTGATGATATAAAAGGATGTCGAATGGTTGACATATGGTGATGTGTGACTGCATGAGGGATCCTTTTGGGGTCTATTATTATTTATCATTTAATGGAAATGGTTTCAAAAGAAGTACATGAAGGTCCATAGAAACTTCGGTACGCTGAAGATCTTGTATTGTTGGCAACAAGTAAAATAGTTAAAAATATTTTCATATGAAAGATGGCTAAAATGAATGAAGGATTAGGATGTTAATATGCAAGGATCAGATAATAAGGTAGAAATCGGTACTTGGTGAATGTGGGAAAGATTTTTCTAGAAATTCAATTCAATACAAGATGTCAGAAATGGGTGCATAAAGGATTGACTAGAAAGGAAGCTTGAGGTTAGCAAGCATGACTTTTATCAAACATGCCTGAATGGGGTATAGGTGGTTTAGCTATTGGCAATCTAGCTATTTTACAATAAAAGGAAATGTTTTGTATTTGGGTAGCAGCTGAACAGATGGAATTGTTATTTCTTATCTTGTTGAAAGGTTCTAACATATAAAAAAGTATCTCTAAAGAGTTGAAGGAAAAGTTTATATAAGCTGTGTGCGAAGCTGTTAGTCTTTATGGTGATGAAACATGGGCAATGTAAATTTTTATTTGAAACAATAAGATAAGAAAATGAAAAAGTTTAAATAATTAAATTTATAATTAACTTAAAACTGTATGTTGAATTGGATTGACAATATGTTTAATTAGTTTTCTCTAAATATAACAAAAAACATATGTTACATTATTAATTAAATTAATGTATTGCAACAATATAAAATATTTTGGAAATAAGCTAATATAAATATTGATATAGGTATCAAATAGAAGCTAATTAAAATAAAGGAGAAAAGTCGGATGTCATTCTTGACTAAATATCAACTAGTTATTTTTATAAAGAAGAATGATTGTTCATTTGTATATCATATATACAAATTATATAATTATACAATAATTTAATTTTTCTAAATAGTAATCAATACTCTTTTAGAATTGATGTCAGCTATTTATAATCAAAAAAGAATACCTAATTTTATTGTTTTAATAAAAATGGGATTCATATGTTAAACATTTGGTCTGATAAAATATTAAATAAAAGGGTTAATTATATGTAGTATTGGTCTCCGTATAGTATATTTGTCGATATATTTTAAATAAAATAATCTAAAATCTCCCCCACCCCTCCATAACATGAATCTACTTAGTGCTTTAGGAAAAAATCTGATCCTTGCTGGATTCGAACCCTGAAGTATTGGACTAATGATACACGCAGTCACTGACCAGGTCACAGAAGCTACTCAAGAACAAATTTTATTTTGTATATATATGGATCATGATAGAATACATTTCCGGTATGGCGTTACAAGCTTATGTAACAGTAGAATATCAACTGAAAACAATGAATAAACCAAAACTAATTAGCTAAAACAATTTATTTATTGTTATATTATTGTAAAATAATATATTAATATCTTCAATTGTGATGTAAATCTTTATTTTTTACTGTCTAAGGCTTTAATTTCACATTATATTTTTACTTTACATTAAATTTGAATTTTATTTTGAGGGGTCAATTTAAATATTACGGTCAATTTATTTGACCAAGTATATATATGACTCTATTATGTATACAAGATTGATTATATATTATCAAAATATTATCGACTTAAACCACAACGTTAGTGCAAGTTTTCCCCCTTGCAACATTTATCCAATTTATTTATGAATTATAAAACTTCAAATTCCATAAATTGATATAATGAAGATCATTGCCGGAATGTAAATGGGGTATAAAGTACAACTAAATATAACAAATTTGGTCAGAAGATCTTTTTATATTCTTTTCAAAAACGGATATGGGAAATGGCATTTTTGCTATACACTTATAATTATATTTATCTACAATGTAACTGATATATTTTGCTATATTTAAAATATCACAAGGTATAAATCGAATAGTGCATTATTTTTATTTGATATTGTTTAAACACACATCACATTCTTAATTTAATTGTCTCGATATTCTAGACTTTATTAATTTAAAGTACCTTCAACGATTGAAAATATTAACAAAATTTTAACATTTCTGATAGTCTTTTTAAAAGTTTTTAAATAAATTACAATCGAGTCAAGGTCTTAGCGATAAAAAAGTTACAAATTTTCAAAAACGATACTCTTTATATTTATAACATTATTTTCACATTTTAAAGTATAATTGGGACATTTTTATTTCTCACTTGCTTTACCATGCTGTATTTTCATGTAAGTAATTATAAAAATAATAATCTTGTTTTATATCTAATAAACTAAAATATAAGCATTATACATATAAGAATACCAATTAAATTTCATTCAAAATCAGTTATTTAAAATTTAAATATTAAATTTTTTGTTGAAGATAATTCATGGGAAGAAGGGAAGGGGGAATAGTGGCTAGATAAATTTTCCCCGATAAATTATATTGGAGATTAAGATAACCCATCGCGGGCCTTTGTCTGTGTTACCTTAATAATAGTTTATTTTTTATTTTTTTTTTATAAAATGCCTTTTTTCCTAAAAATTTCGAATTATAGTTATTATTATAAATTAATAACTAATAACTTTTCTTTCAACTTATTGTTTGTAGTGATATATATTGAATTCATATTGGGGAACTATCTTACAATGATATTAAAGAGAGCAGGGGAATTTTTGAAGGGGGTAGGCTTGGTTTATTACATAAAAAGCATAATTACAAGTTTATATTTTAATAATTAATATAGGTAATAATAGTATGCCTACTGATCATCCAATCTTCTGTCTCTAGTCACGGTAATATTTTTTTTTATAAATTAAAGGAAAATAATATATTAAATTATATATAAATATAAATTGTATATAGCCAAAGTTTTACAAGAAGTTCAAACAATTTTGACAACAAGTTCCAAACCTTCAAAAGATGGTTTAAATGCTTATAATTTATATGAATTCAATATATACATATAAAAAATAAACAGAAACATAACTAAAGAAATGGAGGGTATCGGAATTTTTAAATTGGATCCATTTTTGATTAAATTAGTACTATTTTATGCTTCATAATGAATATGTATAATCTTTGTTATTTTTGTTTTCAAGAGATTTTTTTCTTGCGAGGGATCGGAGAGGGGGGAGGTTTATTAGGTACACCTATCAAATATTTTTACTTATTGCTGGAAAACATTTAGCCTGCATGTTTAGAAACATATATATTAGTCAAACTCTTTAGTAAAAGTCTTGTTTGCCAATCAAACCAAATATTTGCTTTGCCTATAAAATTGGTTATATTTGATAGAGTTTTTTTAAAATATACTTGTAATATCTTTATACGTTTTAATAATCTTTTCAGAAGTTCAAATACATGGAAGCATTAGAAGCTAATCAAAAAGTTTGCCCACTTTAATATCAACCTACAACGTTATGCCACATAAATACTATCAAACAAATCATAATATCTTGTTGTAAAAAGCACGATTTTAGTAACTGTAAAAGGTTAGGTAATGAATCAAAGACAATATAAGAACTGTTAGCAAGCTGTAAGAAACTTTAATAAGTAAGTTATTGAAAGACCCTGTAGCCTATAAATAAAAAGGTTGCTAAAAATAATAATAAACATATATATAAAAATATGAATAAATAATTTTAATATCACTTTATTACATGATCCAACATAATTATAAAATTAATAAGACATAAAAAATATAAGTATAATAAATTTAAAATAAATAATAAAAAATATTTAAAAAAATTTTTTTTAAATTAAAAAAGTAAAAGAATTTGCTAGTTAAATAAAAATTGTGTAAAAAATGTAAAAAATATAAAAAATACAAAATGAATAACTAAATAATTGTTGAACCGTTAAAGTATAAAATCTCTACAATTATCTCTCGTTTTCATCTCATTTACATAACAAAATTATTTATCTAACAAAAGTGCTGTTTGTGCATATAACCAATCTTCATAATTCTATAAGTAATTTTGCATATAATAAAAAAAAAATATAAGTTATATTAAAGATATATAGGTATATTACAACACTTGTGATATCTTTTGGAAATAATCCTTATAAAATTTCCATTCAAAACTATATCACTGTATATGAATGGAGATTTATTTCTGGTCCCAAAATTTTTCTTACAATTTTATGTCGTTAGAATATCAATAAGAAATATTTTTTGTTTAATTACTGGCATTTTATTATTTTTTTTGAAAAGAAAAAAGAAGAAAAAATCTCAAGATTCATAACAAAAAAGATATGTTAGAAATTATTTTAGCTAAGTTTATCGAAGAAATATTTTTCCAGAATCTTGTTAAATATTTCGATAATCTTGCGATGATTCCAGTCAAAATAAAGGAATAATATTCTTCGCTCATTTTGACAAAAAATATGTAATCGGCTTATTAATAGAGGAATACTAAATCTCAATTCATTGTTCTTGTGTTCAGTCAAGATAATATACTGAAACATGGAATATATAAATATATATAAAATAAGTTATAGGGCAGCAGCAGGTTTGCAGCAGCAGGTTTGAAAGTTAAAAGGGGGTTTTTAATCTTGTGGGAATCAAAGATTCCTATATCTGGTTCGCATCCGATTAGATCAAACCAAATTGAAACAATTGGTGTAGAAATATACGATGTAAAACTGGCATAAAAAGATAAATTAGCTATAATAAAACACAGAATATATTGAATGAATCCATAAATGAGTTATAGAAAAAAGGCATTGTGTTTTTTTAAATGTCTATGAAAGAGAACTCTATATGAAGAAAAAAAAGCTATATAAATCCAATCGCAAATTGTAATATAATGGGTAAAATTTATATGAGCCGATTTTTCAGGGGCAAACTTTCTAGAATATTAACCGGGCTAATTTTCCGGGAGTCCGTTTTCTTGCAATTCCTTTTCAGGGAATCATATTTGTAGACTCGTTTGTCCTTTTGAATTTCTAGAAAGCGTCTATTTTAAATATAGCTTATTTTTGGATGAATTAAATGATCCCATAATAAATTTATTTTTAATTTGGTATAATTGATTTTTAAACTTTAAAAAAACGTCGATTTATTTTACCAAATTAAGAATATTATATTATCAAAATAATAACTAAACATAATGAGTCAAGTTTTGGGCCATGCTAGAAAAATAAATTTCTCGGTTAGTTTGGGAATTTAAAATATATTGCAAGAGATAAATAACTCCGTGATTATCTAAGGCTTTTAAGGGTGTCTTTTAATTCCTATTCTCATTTGAAAGATATATAAATCATATGGTATTATAATCAAATCTTAATCGTGAAAAAGTTATCCTATTTTTATGTAATATTTTAAAAGCATTTACCCCAAATCTTTTTTACTATTTTTAATAAAAATTTTAGATACCTAATAAAAAATTCAATATTACTATCAATTAGAAACTAATCAAAATTTTCATCTGAGTTAACGGCATCTATTCTTTGGGGGGGGGGGGTTACTTCTCTTATGCGCTCCCATGGGATGCCATATAGCCTCAATGGGATAAATAAACAATTCGTTCCTTTTCACAAACTTTATTGCCATTTGATTTCTTTATTTTCATTAAAATTGTGGAAAACAGATTTCTAACATAATAACAATTCTTCCTCTTTTATCGCCCCTTTTTAAACCATGAAATATATTTATGAATTACATAAACCATATTTGTATCTATTTAAATATATTTAATTATCATTCTTAAAAATTCGAAATAAATAACTTTAACCATAGGTATATAAATTATTTGTTTAATAGAATAGGGCAATGGAACAGTTAATGCGTGAAGTTGGCGTAGGTAGTGTTGTTTAAATGGCTCGATTTAGTCAATTTTAAATTAAGATTTTAGACAAAATAATAACGCAGGCCTTGAGATTTCGTTAATAAAATCTTTCTAACATCTATAAACAAAATCTCTAGGTCTTGCGTAACAATTGTGTGCTAAAATATTGAGATGTAGGCATAGGAAGTGTTTGGAAGATAACCCCCCCCCCCCCACAAAAAAAATATGGGTTTTTTTTAATTATATATTTATATTGATATCTATAACGAAAATTTTCTTTCATTTCTTTTAAATTGAAAAAACCCTATCCTTAATTTTCTATTTCTATAAAATGATCTTAGAAAATTCTTTTTCTATTTAAATAAGGATACGAGAAAATTAAAAAAAAATTTGATTTTTAATTCTTACAAAAAAAAATTATATATTTTTTTTTATTATAATTGCTTTAGTACTTCTAAAATTTTTCGTTATACCTTCAATCTTGATATAAATTTTTCTTATTTTACTAATAACTTTTTATTTCTATACTCAGTGGAGTAGCTAGGATTTTGTCATGGAGTGGGGGGGGGGGTTTGCCCTCAAAATCGTCCATTTTTTATGAACACTCTATTGCTCTTATCTTAGTCTATGTTAAAAAAAGAGAATATTTCATTATAGATTTTATTTATTATATAAAAACTCTTTAGTATAAATAACATTCCTTTATTTAATCATGTATATAATTTTATTAATAAATTTCAAAATGTAGATATTTTATACAGAATATAATATTCAAAAAATTTATACACAGTATTTTCATTAAAAATAGTATTAATAATAGAATAAGTTTTAAAGAGTTAAATATAAAAATTATATTAATTTGATAACTAAGAATTCATTTCACGTAAAAATTTGATTATAAATATCATATATTAAAACTAATATAATTATATTGCAATTTTTTTGATTTGAATTTATAAAGAGCTTTTCTCTGACATTTTGCTAATCCTTGAATCCAATTTTTATCTAAATAATCTCCTTATAAATATTTAATAGGGCTATTCCATATAAACGTTTTTGGTAAAGAATACCCTCTTTAAAATATCTTTCTATCTAAGTCGCAAATAATACGGTATTAACATTTATACAATTTTATTGTTTCCGGAAGAAAATTTTTAGAAAAAAATAAAGAATAAATCGGAGTTCAAAAACGAATTGGAATCGAATAGTGCATTATTCATATTCGATTCGAATTATTCGAATAATTTAAATGAATTTTCTTAGTAAGATATATCATACTCAAATTTATTTTTATTGCAAATTTGATAACAGAAAAAATTATTATAATGAGTTGATAACAAAAAATATGTAATCAATAATCTAATGATAAAATACGGCCTTTTCACCGTCTTTATTAATTTGATATTGATCCCATATAATCGCGCTTTTTGTGAGGAAATTTTGTCAACTTCAACATCAAGCATAACTATTTCATCAGAAGCATTCTCAGGGCCGTAGCCACGGGGGAGGGGGCCCGGGGGTCCGCCCCCCCCCAAAAAAAATTTTGGCCCCCAAACCTGGCCCCCAGAAAAAATCTTCGGCCCCCAAATGTGGCCCCCAAAAATTTTTCTGGCCCCCCCAAATTTGAATTTTTTTTTAGAATTGATTATTTTTATATTTTTAATATAAATTTTAAATATTTATTCAAAAATATTCAAAAAACATGTCTATTTAGAATTGATTATTTTTATATTTTTAAAATAAATTTTGAATATTTATTCTACAAACATATCTAGTTTGTAAAAATTTTTTTTATCCTGTTTTATTTTTATTTTTACCCAATATTAAATTATCATTCATTCATTTTTTTTCATCTGTTTTTGTTGTGTATCACATTCTCTATAGGTATCACATTAATATTATAATATATAACCAGTTATTTTATTTTAGAGCGTTTATTTTAAAATTATGAAGAAACAATCAATTATAAACTCTTATTTTAAGTTAAAGTTAAACAAATGTTAAGCAACATCACCTCTACAAACTACTAGTAATACTACATCAGAAATTTCAGAAACTGATTCATCTCATAGTTAGTATAAATTTATATTATTATTTCATGACTTATATGATATTGATATAGGGCAATATTTGTATATTATTGTTTAATATAATATATATATTTTATATAAGATAAGAGAAAGACATTTATTATTAATATTATCATTTTTGTATAATAATTTTAATTATTAAAATAAATATATTTACTCATATTTCAAGATATGAATGAAGCTAATCTAGAAAATCAAGAGGAGGAAGATGGTAAATAGTTTAAAATTTAACCCAAATTTTTCTATTTATATATTTTTGACAATATGAATAGGAGTAGGAGATTATGGTGTTTCATTATTACATTTTGATTTTAAAACAAATAAAGACGAAGAAGAGACTCAATCATCTTCATCTTGCAGCTCAGTCTCTCATTGTCAAGAAGCAACTAGTAATTGATTTATAAATATAAAAATATTATATTTTTTTGTTAATCTTTAAAGATATAATATTTATGACTTTTTTCTAGTTTTTAATACTGAAATTTTACTGATCAACTTTACTGATAATCTTCATCAGGGTTGGGCACTACAGTAACTTGTATCTTAAATACAAGATAAATTTTGTGTTTGTTCATTTTCAGCATGCCCTTCCTTCGCCCATCCTGATGACCATTATTATTTATGACCCTTTCCCTCATTACAATTTATTAATTATAATATTTTTAGTGTCAAAAAAGTCCTCTAATGGTTCAATTCAAATCCCTGGTGACCTTGGCCAGAATAAACCAAATCAAATCAAATCAAATTAAACAATTACGCGAAAAAAGATATCCATGGAAGGCAAAGATCATTTCAAAAATCATGGTATAGAGGCCGAGACTGGTTGGAGTATAGTGTAGAAGCTGACGCTGCCTTTTGTTTTCCATGTAGGAAATACTTGTGTAATCCAAGTGATGAATTTGGACAAACGGGATTCAGAAATTGGAAAAATGCGTTAGCTGCCAAGAAGGGACTGCTTAAACACGAGAGCTCAAAAGCTCATTTAAATTCAATTACAATATGGAATGATAAAAATCAAAATATAAACAATGGTACAGAAATAACTAAAATGTTGGGAGGTGATCAAATTAATCGTAATCAATATTATATTAAATCAATATTTGATTTGATGCTGTTTCTTAGCATACAAGAGCTACCTTTCCGTGGGACTGGTTCAACAAATATTACGGATGCTGCAAAAGATGAAAACATAATTTATTCTTCTGGACTATTTATAGCAATGTTTTACTACACCATCCAAAAAGACCCTGAATTAAATAAAATTATGAAATTTATACCCCAAAATGCCCAGTATACATCACCACAGATTCAAAACAAAGTAATATCCATTATGGCAGATATGGTGCTTGAACATATTTCAGACAAATATAATAAAAGCGAGATGCCTTTTTTTTGTCTTAAGGCCGATGAGACAAAAGATGCTTCAGGTTGTGAAAATCTGAGCATAATAATTCGCTATATTTTTTCTGGAGAAATCCAAGAAAATTTAATAGGAATCATTAATTTAGAGTGTCTTTCTGCTGAAAGCATTACAGATTGCATTTTAAAGCAACTTAATGATCTAAATATTAATTCAACTAATATAATAAGCCAGGCATATGATGGTGCAAACGTTATGTCTGGCCGAAATGGAGGAGTGCAAACACTTCTTCAAAAAAAAATTAATAAAAATGTTCCTTTTATACATTGCTACAACCACAAGTTGCATCTTGTGGTTCAAAATTGGTATAATAATATTGTTATTATTTCTAATTTTTTTAATTTATCAAATGCATTTATAATTTTTTCAGGCGTTTTAACGTATCCTGTAAATATACAGGCCACACCCTTAAGAGACTTTTAGACCAGAGATGGACTGGTAATTTAGAAACATCTCGCATTATTTATGAGAATTTTGAGGCTATTGGTGAAGTATTATTCTACTTTTCTAATAGAACTCTTAATTCCGAGGTTTCAATTCATGATTCAGTCGAAGCCTCTGGTCTTTTATCTCAATGTATTAATATAAATAGCCATCATAATTTATGAGATATTAATTACAATAGATCCACTAAATAAGTATCTACAATCAGTAGGTACTAATTTAGTGGATGCTAAAAATTGTATTGATTCTACTATCAATATATTAAAAAATAAAAGAAGTGATAATTCTTTTGCTTTGATTATGATTAAGGCTGAAAAACTTTTATCAAAATTTAATCTTACTCCCCAAAAATCATCACGGGTACGTAAAACGCCTAAAAATTTCCAAGATTTTTTAGTTGATAGCAAACTAGAATTCGATTGTGAAAAAGACTCCAATTGGAGTTCTTTAAAAAGGATATATTATGAAATTATAGATAACTTTGTGGATCGTTTTTTAGACCGATTTACAGAAGATGATTTTAATCTTTTTTCATCTTTTAATACATTGTTCCCCCTTGACCCTGATTATTTTTTATCAGATAAAATGGCTCCATTAAAATCCCTGTTAAACTTAAATATGGAAACACTGCATCATGAAATGAAGATAGCAAAAGGATTGCTAGCTTCGGAAGCTAAAGAAAATCATAATTTTGAAAACATCTTACATATTATGTATAAAAAAAATATAATCATGCATTTAAAGAATTATATAAATGCTACTCAGCAGCGATAATCATTGGGATATCAACGGCTTCTTGTGAGGCCTCGTTCTCTACATTAAAGAGAGTTTTATCGAGCAGTAGAGAGTCTATGAAGGATAAACGTAAACAAAATTTAGTATTAATGGCGTATGAAAAAAGAATAACGCAGAATTTATCTTTTAGTTCATTTATATTAAAATTTAAAAATAAAAATCGCCGTATTCTATTATAGTAATATTTTGTTTTGTATATGCATATTATAGTATTATTTTTTTTTGTATATTCATATTATAGTATTATTTTGTTATTAAATTTTTAATAAAAATAGGAAAAAATTTCTATGAATGCGTAATTATTTGTTTGATTTTAAAAAAATAGTGCCCCCCCCCCCCAAGTAAGCACTTTTTAATTTCTTTCAGAGATTTTTTAAATTTGTGCTAGTCTTTTTATAAACACATCACCTATCAGTTTGGAAGGTTATCAAGGAACGAATAATTCGTTTTATTCGAATAATTCGTTTTATTAGAATCGAATAAATAATTATTCATATTCGATAAAAAAAATAATTTATTATTCGTGAATAGGCCTAATGTCTTTACTGTATTTTATCGTTTTAATTACGATTTATTTAAAAGAGAATTAAAAGTTGTTGTTATGATCAGGGGACGTGTTAAAAGTGTTCCTTTTAAAGATAACACAATATATATTTTACAAAGTATTTTATATGTAAAAAAATAAAGATGTCAAAATAGTTTTTGTTGGACCCTCAACTCCAAATATGATGCTATATAATATGATATGCATGGAAAATGGATGTCAGCACCGCCGATATTAATCAGTAAATGATTCTTCCCTTTCACAAACTCAAATGTTTGGTTCCTGGTAAGAATTGTTGGGTTCAAAGCAAATTTCAAATTATACTTTATCTTCTTTCCCTTATTAAAATATTATAAATAAATATGGTTTATTATTAATATTGATTTTATGATTATTGTGATTTAATAGATTTAAATATATTTCATTCGTAGTATGAAATCATTTCTAATTCTTGAACAGATTAAATGTCATTTCTTACTTTAATATAATATAAATTTTAAGAGTTTAATAAAATTATAAATTTTAAGAGTTTAATAAAATGGAGTGTCCTAACCTAGTGCAGCTATCAGGGGCATCGCTAGCCTTTACAATCTCAGGGGGCTCAACTAAAGAAATTTTAAGGGGAGTGTCGCCCCCCAAGCCTACTAATTTGCGGACCTATTGCCCTATTTTGCCCGGCCTTCGGCCAAGTTTTATATTATAATATATTATACTTTTTTAAATTTCCTAACTTTGAACAATTATTCTGAATTTCATATTTAGTCGTTTATTATATTATGCTTACAAAATAAACTCGCATATAAATAATCAAACAATACTAGACATTTCTAAAAATAATATTTATTACAGTATAAAATATTTTCGATTGCTGATATAAAAAATTTTGCATCTAAAGAATTACAAGTGATAAAAAAATATGTGCCTCAATTGATAATGGTTTTTAAAAACCACATAATATAATATAATTATTAGCAACTTACATTGACAAAAGGTCATGAAACTAATATAACTCTCTGTTACCATTTTAGACAATGTTTTATAGAATGGACTATTAAGAAAAAATTTATAGGCCTACCAAATTAACAATTCTTGAAGAAGAGAATATAAACGACCAATCCAAATCATAAAACTATATGGTAGTTAGTAGAGCTTTCTCTTAAATGACATGATGGAAGCCAGATAATCGAGAAAATTATTGTGAGATATTAAATTTCTAAAAGATTATCTTCCATTTTTAATGATATATAAACGACTACACAGTTGACCATTATTGCTTATCTAAAATATGCAATCATATGCTCTCAGCAACTGTAGTAATAACCATAACTTACATAGCCACACAGATGCTGGTTAATTTGCAGTCATAGCTATGACACTCACGATGTTAACTCATATCAGAATTTATTATGTTAGATAAATTGAAACTAAAACACTAAAAATCTTTAGAAAAAATTATGCAAATATATTAAAGCCATAAGTTATTTACACAGCAATTATGCCATATTATAGATGAAACATTTTGTAACTATATAATAAAAAAGAGAGGGATATGATGAAAGCAATTAAGATTTTATATATTATTGTCGCACCACCTCTAGTTAGTTTATTATTATAACTTAAAATAATAGTAGTTTGTGATAATATAAAATATACTCGTATTAAAAATTTACAAAACTGTTTTTCAAATAAAAAAATAGCTTTTCTAAAAACACACAAAAAAAGAGAAGAAAAGTTAGCTAATTTATTACATCCATTGTGGGATGAATATAATGATATTTAATTTTTGATAATATTTTTAAATAAATAGATGGCGTTAAAGAATTGAATGTAAATTGATACTTATATTTATTATCAAAAGCATTTATTAGTAAAATTTATCAAAATATTAACTGTAATACATTGTATAACTGTCAAATATGCTTGTAAAAGTGGCATTTTACCTAATTAGTGTTGTTAAACGCCTCGTTTTAAGCCGATTTTTTAAAACGGCTAACGCAGTATTTTATCCAGAAAAATATTACGCAAGCCTGAAAATTTTGTTGATGGAAGGAGCAAAGGTCCGAAATTTCGAGGCTTAGTCAATATTTTTCTGGCGAAAATATTGAATTAGCCGTTTTTAAAAATCAGCTCAAAAAGAGCCGTTTACAACATTACCTAATATTTTATAACCAATTATATATTTAATAGAGGATTATAAACTATATATCTACTTACTTTTTATAAAAAAATCTCTAATACTTATTTGGACCTTGAAAATATTTATTGGAAGAGGCATGGTAATTAAATTTAAAAATGAATAAAATAGTTGATTAGTGATTTTGAACTCAGCTAATTGCAATATTAAATTAGTTAATTGTCAATTAATAAATTATTATATATACTTAATTAGGGTTATATAATAATTTAAATAATATAAGTTAAATAAGATTCAACTGTTAAAGCTAAATTAATATTTAGTGAGTGATATTGAAATTCTATTTTTAATACAGAATTTGATTTTCAAGCTGACATAGTTAAAATATAATTTATATGTATTAATCTAATCTAAGTATTCATTTTTAGAGTCTTATTAATTTTTTAAATAATAAAATTAAATCTATATATTACTTAATAGAATTAGAAAAGGAATCATTCATGGGACAATCAAAAAAATTTATTTTTAGTTCAAAGGGATATTAAGGAGCCAGTAAAAAAAATTTTTTGCTTCAGGGGGCTATTCAAATTTTTCAGGGGGCTCGAGCCTCTGCTAGTAACGCCACTGGCTGCTATTAGATAATTCTTTTGTTTTATGATTTATAAATTTAAAAAAAAAACAAAGAGTTTGACCTGTCTCCCAAATTCCTTTCTTTCCTAAAAATGCAAAATAAAAACTTTTTTTGAACTTATTTTGTTGAATTTATAAGCTTTTTGCGGATTTTATGATTACGAGCATAGAAAACATAAAGAAAAAAATATTGTAATTCAATATAGAATTTAAACTATAGCTCTTTAAGATATTAGAGCATCGGATGTATTCACTTCCCGAAGATATGAGGTAAAATATTTCAAATATGGGTAAATAACTATATCTACATTTCAATATTTTGTTTTTATTATATTTAGATTTTTTTAAAGCCTGCATTTTCTCATTTTAAAAAACAGATTTAGTTGCAACATTAGTCAAGATGAAGTTTTGGGTTCATATTTTATCAAAAATGTTCAAAAATCGTTTTCAAAAAAAAAATTGAACGATATTTACACCTGTCTTAAAATTTTGATATTGATAAATTAGCGGAGGTTAGGCCATTTTTTAGATAATATTTGTCGAAATCTGCAAAATTTGGGATATTCTAAGAAAATTAAAGCCTGGATAAACAAATGCTCCCCTATTATGGAAACCAAACCATAAAGATCTCCATACGAGAATAATCAGTAAAAATTTGGGTTTTTTTCATCATGTTTATATCCATGCAAACTAGTCCTCTTGGTGAAAGAATACCGATAAAAATTAACAGGTGTTATTTCTAACGCTCAAGAGCATGCAATATTACTACCAAATTTACGCAGAATGCTAGGAGAAATGGCTTAGGTTGTACATCAACAACCCGCTTTAAATCGAATCAAAAAATGTTCGTTGGATAAATATATATTAAAATAAAAAGTTGTAGAGATCTTATAAAATTTTTATCGGTAGAAAGATGCTCAATTTGAGTTTAATTTTTTAAAATGACCTGATTAAGATTTTAGCCAGAGGAGTATTATATTATATACCTTGAGTCATTTTTAATTTATATAAGAAATCAATGGAAAAACGAATAGAAATTATAGTAAGTTCAAAAGTTCATGGCTAAATTATCTAGAATTCTAAAGTAGGTATTCCAAACATTATGCAATACTATCCGGTAAAATCAGATATTTAAATTCAAAAATAAGCTCTAAAAGAATGATATAAAGTTGAAAAAATAACACATTGCCGGAAAAAATTTATAGCCGCTAATATATATATATAGATAAATCTTCTTTAATTAATACATATTTTTTACTATTTTTATTTTACAGGTAAAATGTTAATATTTCTGACTTTTTTTTTCTATTATTTCCATTTATGATCATTTTATTATATAAAAATGGATGTGTCTTTGAATCAAAATGATTATCAATTTTTTAAAATTATCTAGGTATCCAATTAATAATAAAAAGTAAATAAACCCATGCAGTTAAAAGAGAATTTTTTTAAAACAACATATGTTAAATGAGGAATTAGGATCCCATATTAAATTTTACAAATATTAATTAAACTCGTAATTCCTAGATATAAAAACTATTTCATCATTTTGAAGATTAAAAATAAATACGATAAATAAGTTAGTGAAAAAATATAATAGTATTAGGCCAATAATTTTTTTTTTCATCATATAAAACATAATTTCCTATTTTTTATAAACTTTTATATTTTCATGAATTATATGGGGTTATTTTTAATATTTACTTCATTTTGTAATTTATCAATTTATTCTTCCAAAAAAAATTAAAAAACTTTTACATGAGATTTTATATCATTTTATTTTATAAAATATATATTCATATTCTGGTGTAAATTAAACCTCTATTTTTGTTATATATATATATATAAATAAAATTTTTAATAATGCTCCATCTTGCGGAGATTTTCTTATTACTTTATTTTCTTTTTATTTATTATTATTATAAAGATTGTTTAATAATATAATTAATTTTTTATATTGATTTATATTTTTTAATTATTAAACAATAGTGTTAATATATTCCATTTAAGTTAATTTGATTGTGTAATAGGCAGTCAGCCTTAAATTTGTGTAGTATTGGTATTATTAGTTTCTGAAGACTTATAAGTAGCATTACGTTGCTGTTAAATTATTACCGATATATTTTCTTTATCGTGAATTAATAGTAATCTTATATTTTATTTTTCGATCTTATTATAAAAATAGAATAGTTGAAAGTAGTCTACATTACATTACAGTTAAATTTATTCTCGTTAATTATAAAAAGTTTGTTTTTTCTTTTAACAAAATAAATCGGATGATAGTTTTGTTTTTTTTATATATATTATTATTTTCTTTATTTTTTTTGTAAATTTAAATACTATTATTTATGAATTACAAATAATTTTTCTATAGTCAAACTTTCAAATTTCAATTATTCTTTGTCTATCGTCAAAATTCTCGTAACTTTTCTCAAAAGATTAATTACTTTCTTCTATCAATTTTTATATATACAATAGATTTACAAACTCTTTTCTCTTGTATGATTTATGGTTTAATTCTATTATTATTCAAATTTAGTGTTGTTGAAAGCCGTCTCAAACTTGATATTATATATCGTTGTAATAATATCTAAAACTGATATTAATTGACGAAATAGTGTAAAAAACTTGAAAATCTATTATATTGTTGTAATAAAGCTGTCGAAAAAAATTGTTATGATAAATCGAATTCTATTTTATATAGTGAAATCTTGATAATATATATTGTCGAAATCTGAAAATCTATTATATTGTTGTAATAAAGCTGTCGTAAAAATTGTTATGATAAATCGTGATATAAAGTTGTCTGAAAAACTCTATTTTATATAGTGAAATTTGATAATATATATTGTCGAAATCTTGTTTTATAAATCATTAAATAAATTTATTCTATTATCTAAAGTTGTTTGAATCTAGTTACTAAAAATTGTTTTTCTAATTTTTTTAATTACTAAATAAATTTACTAACATATTACAATGAACAATTTTTCTGGTTCTCTAAGAGTTATATCGTTAAATGCTAGATCCTTGAATAATAATAAATTTGCTCAACTAAGAATAATTTTAGACACCCTAGCGGTTGATATAACTTGTATACAAGAAACACATTGGTTAGATACATGTAAACTAAATTGCAAAGGCTACCTCCTCTTTAATTCGGGCGAAACAGAAAAAAACTGGTGTGGAGTTTGTATATTGGTCAAAAAGAATCTATCGGGCTATATTTCAAAATTCGAGGGCGTAAATAGTAGGTTATGTAATATAAAAATAAATACGAGATGTAAAACCCTAAATATTGTAAATATTTATATATCGGTGAATTATACTGAAAAACAACCCTTCTTCATTTTTCTTGACGAATATCTAAATAAATTTCCGAAACGTGAAAACTTACTAATAGCTGGTGATTTTAATGCGAAAGTAGGAAGAATCGATATAAAGAATCATATTTCCCTTGGTTCAGGAGCGCTAAATATTAAATCTGATGTTGGAGGAAAACTACTATTAAAGCTCTGTCATAAGTTAGATTTTCGAATAGCTAATACTTTCTTCGAACATTCTGATAAAAGAGAGGTATACACTTATTTTAGCCCAACATACAATACCTTAATGACTATTTTATTTGTAATAGGTCGACTATGAGTTGGATTAAAAATATTAAAGTTCTTCATCAGGTTTTATTTAACTCTGACCATAAAATTATAGATTGCTCTATGGTAATAGACCCAAAGATATGGCATATGAGGAAGAAAAGATATGAGGAAGAAAAGAAATGGAAAGTCACGTATGAAACGTCTCAAATTAGATATCAAAGCATGAAATGATCATAATATCAAAACAGAATATATAAAACAAATCAGAAATAATTCTCATAAATTTATCGATCTAACTAACAACTTGTCCTCGGACACACTATGTGAAAATACCCGTGACATTTTTATTAAAGCTGCATCCAATTCCTTACCAACCAAGATGAATTATCCGGACTGGATTTCAATAGAATCTAAAAATCTTACAAATCTAGTGGGGAGTGGTCATTATAGGAGAAACAGAGCTATGTATATCCTAAACGATATAAGTCATAAACTCAGAAGAGATAAAAGGAAATTCCTTGAGGATCGTGCCACAGAGATAAGTAATTCATTCAATGCAAATGATTCATATAAAGCTTTCAAATTATTGAAATCCTTCACTTCTTTCAAAAAAGAGCAATTTTTTAAACTTAGTCACAACTCAAAAGAAATTACAGATCCAGAGATACAAATGAAAATATGGGTTTCACATTACTCTAAAGTCTTTAATAGTAATCAACCCTCCTCTGTATCAAATAACCAAATAGTAATATCTCCCATCGATCAAAATCCATCTACCTCAAGTTTCTGGCCTCCAAATCTGTTAAACCTTGTCCCGTTCAAAATTCTTCTATCTCAAATCTGTTGTTAACTCTACGAATAACTTAATATTAGAATCTCCCATTGACCAAAATCCATCTACCTCAAACTTCTGGCCTCCTCAGGTACAATTACACCAGGGCCCTCCTCAATGTCTTCCGAACAATGCCTTTCCGTTCAAAACTCTTCTTCCTATAATCTCTCGCCATCAAAATTATTACATTTACCAAACCAAGGTGTTTCCTCCATTCATCATGGTCCATCCTCTTTGAACCTCTGGCCCCCGCAATTAATTCTCCCACAAGATAATATTACTCATAATACTACATCTTCATCTACATATTCTTCCCTCTCTACCTTATTCCCAAATACAAATAGAATCATAGATCCTATTAAGAGTATAATAAATATAATAAAGAAACTAAAAAATCACAAGGCGTGTGGACAAGATAATATTCGTAGTGAATATTTAAAAACTGACCCTATATTATCCGCCGAAATTCTATTCCCAATCATATCGAGAGTATGGAAGGAAGGGACCTGCCCTAGTGATTGGCTATCGGCTACCCTAATTAATTTTCCAAAAACTAAGTACCCTCAAGCTCTAGAGGATTGGAGAGGAATTTGACTGAATTCTATAATATATAAGATATTCACTAACATTATCCTAAATCGCCTCAGATTATGGGGATTCAATAGTTTCATTTAGGAAGGGACATAATGCTCTTGAAGCTAGTCTCAATCTAAAGATACAAATAGAGAAATCTATTATACGGAAAAGGCAATTAATAATTATAGCTCTTGATTTTAGGAAAGCTTTTGATACGATTATCCAAGATAGTTTATGGAAAGCTTTTGATACGATTATCCAAGATAGTTTATGGAAAGCTTTAGAAGAAGTTAATACGCCAACTTCTTTGGTAAAAATATTAAAAAATATCTATAATGATTACTCGATTCAAATTATCCATGCAGGTCATAAATCAACGAAAATTCCAGTTAAGATAGGTCTAAAACAGGGATGTGTCCTTTCTCCTCTTCTTTTTAATTTTATTATAAATTATATCATAAAGAGAGTGACTAAACAATATTTGGCTCAGATTCCTATTGGGAAATTTAATATTCTTGCATTTGCTGATGATCTTTGCATTATGGGAGATTCTGTATCACACCTTTAATTGCTAGTGGATATGGTGATCCAAGCTGCAGGTTTTTTTGGTTTAAAAATAAATTTTGATAAAACTAAGTTGATGACATCAGTTTACTCCCCTTCAAATATGAATCTAACGATACAAGGGAGGAAAATAGTAGAAGTTCAACAATTAAAATATCTAGGAGTGATACTGGATAGAAAAGGAAATACTAAACTAGACTTAATAGCTAAATTAAATAAATTCGATTTAAAATTCTAATATTCCCCTCTTTAATCTATGGTATAGAAACCTGGAAAGATACTAAACAAGAAAGTAAAAAGATGCGAACTTTCGTTAACAAATGTCTTAGCTATATAACCAACATTCTATCCTTATAATACTTTGAATTATAATCTTTGGTCCAGATGCGACATCCTCCCTATATATAGACTATGTGAATATAGAAAAATTGAAATATTAGGGCACATTCTCAGACAAGCCCCAAACAACTTAGTATATCAAGCCCTTTTTATTACCCCTTTGGATGAGTCATCTCTCAAACAAAAAGAGTTGATAACTGAGGAAAAAGAGGGAAGAAAATAGGCTATGACTCAAGTGCAAGAAGGAGTTCGGAGATTGGTACAAAGTTATCAGGAATT
Source organism: Gordionus sp. m RMFG-2023 (assembly GCF_954871325.1). Classification (NCBI taxonomy): domain Eukaryota; kingdom Metazoa; phylum Nematomorpha; class Gordioida; order Chordodea; family Parachordodidae; genus Gordionus; species Gordionus sp. m RMFG-2023. Next base: position 86,081,091 of record NC_088775.1, read on the forward strand.
TTCAACGAAGACTTAGGATGCCTCAGAGATTATGAAGTAGACATTAAGTTAAAAGAAGGTTTTCTTCCAAAATTCTGTGCTTTACGACGGATACCGTTTGAATGGAGGAAGGAAATGGAACTGGAGTTGGATCAATGGGTACAAAGAGGAATTGTTTGTCCTGTGGAATACAGTGAGTGGGCAACTCCACTAGTGCCCGTGAAGATAGCCAATGTTCGAGTCACGTTAAATCCATGGGTTGTAAAGGTCAAATATCCGTTGCCAAGGATTGAAGAAATACTGGCTAGTTTAAAAGGAAGCGTTAATTTTTCAAAACTGGATTTCTCTAATACATATCTGCAACTACGGGTAAGACCGGAAGTAAAGAATATTTCGATACAATATCAACCTTGCTGCGCATGAGCTTGAGATAAAACGCCTCACAGAAGATATACTCAATCTTAAATTTGGAGACCTATCTTGGTTACAAGCTACCTTACCAACAAAATTCGGCGACATTATAAGGTCACCTTCCCTACTTTCCGTTAATGCGTTCATATCCTCTCGCCTGTCATGCAAGCCCATTATACACACAGTAAAAAAACATCCTGGCTCCTTGCTTCTGCAGCAAATTGATCTCTGGAAATCTCTCTCAATAGTCGATCATCCTTCATCAGTACTACAGAATAACTAGGATAACCATTTAGTTGGCAACTCCGTTGCATACCTTATATTGAGGAGCCAACCCGTGGACTATTCTTTATTCTTTCCATTTCCGCAAAAAGGGGTACGAATTTCTCGAGGCTTTCCTCAAGGAACCTTGACCAGCTACTATGCAATGATGAGATTCGTCACGACATCGGTCTTAGACTTAATTGCAGGGATCCAAACCGAAACGAATATCGGTTCGGTTCGGGTTCAGGCTCAGATAAAAATAAAGGTTCAAGGTTCAGGTTCGGTTCGTAAAAAATTAAAATATCGGTTCGGTTCGAACCTCTAAAAACCGGTTTGAACACTTTTGTATTCAAACCTACATTCGAATTATGTATAGGGAAAATATTTTTTTATTTTATCATTAATTTAAAAAATACATGTATAAAACCTACATTTTTATTAATTGCACATTATAAAATAAAATTTAATTTATAAATATAAATATAAATATAAAAATAAATATTAATGATTAATTTTAATATGAACAATATTTTACTTTTTTTTACTTAAATTTTTTTTATTTAGCCACACAATTAATATATTTTCAAAATTCATCCCACTCAAATTACATCTATAAGGATATAGTATAAATATAATTGTTGAAAAACATCTTTCCATAGTCCACACTAACTCGGGTAGCCGGCACTGCCAATATTATATCAGATTTGATATGTGATTTATAATAATATTTTGGATTTAATTTTTCTCTAAGCATTATAATTTATAAGCTTAGAGGTAAATGTTGTGAAATGACTATTTACTAAAGTTTACAAAAATTATGATCGACACTTATCAATCAAACGTGATTGATGATAATCTTTAAAATAATTAGAATATAATTGAAATTTTTTCATTATACTAATAATAACTTACATATTATTTTATAAGCATAAAATCATGAGACTCGAACCGGTTCAGAGGTATTTTAGCAGTTCTGTTTAAGTTCGGCTAGAATTTTTTAGCGGTTTAGGTTCGGTTCAGGTTCGATAAAAATATCGGTTTTTAGCGGTTTAACGGTTCGGTTCAGGTTTGGTTTGGATCCCTGCTTTATTGTAATATGGTAATACCCTATCACTGTACCCTCTGTCAAACATCAGTCAACTCCAGAGGTCGTCTTTCTTTGCACTAATAGGCAGATTCATTAGGCATTCAAAATGCAATAATACTATTGTCAAAGCCTTAAAATCTTCCTTCCATAAACCCTCGAACCTACTGGCCTTTATAACTCCGATGGTAATCGACCTGATAATTCTACCATGATTACTTGAAAGAGAGGGGAATTTCTAACCTGGGATTTCTCATGCATGGATCCTCTTGCCCCTTCCAATATAAATAGAGACACTCTACTAAATGCCGAGACGAATAAACTCGCCAAATATTCGCCATAACTTCCTGCCAACTACACATTCCTACCACTAATCGCCACGACTCTATTATCATTCGGCTCTCATGCCCTGGCCTTCTTTAAAGAGCAGGGAAACGAATCTCTGCTAGAACCGAGGATCCCATCGAGGGATTCTACCTACGGCAAAGGTTAGCCCTAAATATAATAAAATGTAGCTATCTCAGCTTTATACTTACTCTCAATCACCGAAACCCCCTAATTGAACATCTAACGCATAAGATATACTCAGGCTATTTTGCTCTCAATCATAGCGTTGACGTTGAAAGGGAACTTGGATCTTTAACAACAACAAAAATTAATGACTTTATATACTAATATTATGCTTTTTTCCCCTGTAATTGTAAAAATTATAACTTATTTCGTAATTTTGTAATCATTTTTGACTTTATAGTCCCATATATATATATAATAATTTTTTACTAATATAGGTAACCTTATATTTTTTATAAATTGACCATAAATATATATTGAAGAAATAAAAATAGATTAAATAATTTTATTAAAAATACTACATAAATTTCTATTATAAGAATTGTAGAAAAAAATTTTTGCTGATCCATATGCCTGAACTGAAAATTAAATTATTAATTCTTCAGTTCTGACATCTCAACTTGTGGTTTACTATTTTGCTTAACGATGATTGACAGGACACCTGTTAAGGTTTTCGAAATTCATCAGGTTCATTAAGTTTATATTCAAATATTGCCCAGCAAAAATGATTCCTGAAACAGATTACATGATAAAAAATAAAATCTTCAATATAAAGTCTCGCAAAGGACGTATTATGAAGATCGTTAAAGAACATTATCTGCGTGATGATATATTTTGCGGCTCAGAACTTTGCCAAACTTGTGTCATGACTGCTAAAACGAGAAAGTTAAAAAAATTTATAGAATGTGTGAATCTAATTCAAGCTCCTATTCACTATATAATTCCTGACACAAATATATTCCTACATCAAATGCATCTATTTGAAAATGATATTTATGAAAATATGATTGTTTTGCAAACTGTCTTGGAAGAAATAAAATCTAAAAATTATTCTATATTCAAAAGAATTTGTGAACTTATTTTAAATCCTGAAAGAAATGTTTTTTCTTTTGCGAATGAACATCACATTGACACATATTGTGAATCAAAATATGGTGAAACAATTAATGATAGAAATGACAGAGCTATAAGAGTTGCCACAAATTGGTATAACAAACATTTGGAAAATTTTAAGATAATATCTATACTGATAACAAATGATATTAAAAACAAACAATTAGCTATAAGTGAAGGATTAAAATCTATGGATTTAAAAGATTATATTCAAACTTATTACAAAAATAAAGATGAAATGATTGATAAAATGTTTTCAGTTGTATCTAAAGAAGATTTACACAAAGATATTTATGATGAAAATAATCAAATAACCTTTCCTGAACATTTACCAACATTTGAGGTAGAAAATGGAATTAAATCAGGAAAATATCATAAAGGAACATTCATGATGAGTAGAAATAATTACCTAGAAGCAGATGTATCCTTATTTAATATAGATCAAGATCTAATATTTATAAAAGGACTGAAAAATATGAATAGAGCGGTTCACCAAGATATTGTAGCAATAGAAATAATGCCTGAGAGCTTGTGGGTCAAACCTTCTGATTTGTTGTTAGAAAATGAAAATGAGATAGATAATGATGATATCATTTTACCAAAGGATACTAATTCTATCAATGATTTATCAAAAACTGTATCAACTAAAAATAAGCCACGTAAGACAGGGATAGTGGTCAGTATTTTGAAAAGAAAGTGGCGTCCATATACTGGTTTTGTCATTTTGCCTTATAGGAAAGACACGCTACAATCCACATCCTCAAATTGGTATACGTTCGTTCCAACGGAGAGCAGGATTCCCAGGATCAGAATTCAATTGAGCAAATCCACTCTTGAATCTTTCCTAATCTCTGATCAATCCTTCAACTTGGTAAGTGAAGATAACACAGACCAAAGGAAAAGCAAACTCTTAGTGGTTCATATCGATTCTTGGCCACCACATTCTAGATATCCCAAGGGACACTACGTGAAGACATTGGGCAATATAGGTGATAAAGAAAGTCAAAATGAGGCCCTTCTAATTGAGCATGACATCAAGAATTATGAATATCCTCTCAAAGCTCTCAAATGTTTACCTCAACCTAATTGGAAAATTTCTGATCAAGATATCAAAGAAAGAGTAGACCTAAGGACAAGTAGGTTGATATTCAGCATAGATCCACCAGGGTGCACAGATGTTGATGACGCCTTACATTGCTATCTCCTTCCGAATAACCATTTGGAAGTGGGTGTTCATATAGCAGATGTGACTCATTTTGTTGAATTGAACAAGGATCTAGACCTAGAAGCACGAGATAGGGCCACCACTGTTTACCTCGTGGATAAGAGGATTGAAATGTTGCCCACCCTTTTGAGTTCCGATATCTGCTCATTGCTTGCTAACCGAGATAGATTAGCCTTTTCTGTTATTTGGGAAATAGAAGCGGAGACAGGTCATATAATTAAAATGAATTTTAGTAAAAGCCTTATTCGGTCTAGCGCCAAGTTGACTTATGAAGAGGCGCAAAATATTTTGAATTTGTATAGTAGTGTGTACCACTTGAAAGAAAATGCTAATCATAATCATGATGACAATCAATCAGCCACAAAATGGCGGCAGGAATGTTTGGCTAATTTGAGCTTTAATGATGATGAAACCTTAAATGACCAGAGTGATTTGTTGGCTAATATTGGCAAATCTATCTATCTCTTGCATAACCTGGCTAAGATATTGAAGCAGAAACGCTTGGATAAAGGAGCTCTTATATTGTCATCTTCAGAGATGAAGTTCTTGATGGATTCAGAAACTAACGAACCGGTAACTCTCTCTCCTAAGCAAAATTTTGAAACGAACTCCTTAGTGGAAGAAATGATGTTGTTAGCAAATATAACTGTAGCCACAAAGATACACTCTACTCTCGGCCAGTGCGCGGTATTAAGGAGACATCAATCTCCTCCCCTCTCCAATTTCGATCCGTTAATTCGAGCTGCCAATACTTTAAACATTAAACTGGATATAGACAACGGTAAAGCATTAGCTATGTCATTAGACAAAGCTGAGACGCAAGAGGAGTTTTTTTCACAGAGCAAGCTTAAAAAGATAGAAGAACACGATGATCCTAGCAATTCTGAACCTGAAATACTAATTACACCCTCAACCACACCTTATCTGATAACTTTACTCAGAGTTTTGACCGCAAGATGCATGATGGAAGCTCTTTACTTTTGTAGCGGTACTCTCAGTCACAGTGAATTCTTTCATTATGGATTAGCCACAGAAATTTACACTCATTTTACTTCGCCTATTAGACGGTACGCAGATATCATGGTTCATAGATTATTAGCCGTTTGCATAGGTTATCAAGAAATAGACCCCCAAATGCAAGACAAAAATTTTATTCAAAACATCTGCAACCATTTGAACACGAGAAACAGAAATTCAAGGAATGCCCAAAGAGCTTCGGTAGAATTGCAAATTCAATTATATTTCAAGGATAAAGTGATAGACGACGAAGCTTACATTATAGGTGTACGTAAGAACGCCATAAGAGTTTTGGTTCCTAAATATGGTATAGAAGGTTCTATCTACCTCAAATCCACCGTTCAAAATGCTGAAGAAATACTCAACAGACTTAAATACGATGAACAAGAATCTACCTTGACTTACTCTCACAACGATTATAAGATTAGTACGCTTAGATGTTTTGACAAGGTTCAAGTAAGGATGGGCCTAATAACCAATTTTTACCCATCAAATCAATCTCATTTATCTTCTCTTCCGAATAATAATAAACTCACCATTAGGCTCATAAAACCTCACATTCCAGGCTTCGAAACTTACGACTATTTGAGATCGTCAAACGTTATCCAAAATGTTGATTCCGAGGGCACTACGGATAAAATTTCTAATAAAAAAATGAAGATATAATTGTGAAAATGGCGATATCAAAATATACGAAACATGAAATTGTTTGAATAAATATTGATTGTCAATCATATGTTATAAAGATAAATATATATAATAACTGTAAAATAAAAACTAATTTTAATTTCGTGTAGTGGTTTGACTGTATATAATAAATATTTGTCTGAGAATTCTCAAACTTATGATAATAATATTTATTTGTAATCATTCCTTAAATTTGACAAAAAAAAATAGTGATAATAGCTCAAGCTCAAATTAAAGGGGAATTTTTTAATTGGGTGAAATATGTTGTTGAAGTAAGGTATGATTAAATGTTAGAAAGATGGGTTAAATAAAGGCTCGAGAGATATCTATTAAGATCAGATACAATAAAAATAATCTTTTTTATGATATGCCATGTGATTATGAGTAGTAAATGGGATTTCCGTGAGTTGCACTACAGTGTTGTTAAACCCTACTTTTTTCAAAAAGGTAGCGCGCTATTAGCTACTTTTTACGTTACTTTAGAATTTTTTAATACTTTTTTTTAAACATAATTCTATTACCACAAATGAAAAAAATATTTGTATATTATAATTTATTTATTTTTTATTGCATTTTGCATTTCAATAATATTAACATTATACTGTCATCCCCAAGGCAAGAGCGACGAGCAGAAAGTAATTTTAGCAATAAATTTCTTTAATTTTGTTAAGTGGGGTGGGATGCTATCTATTCCTCTTTAGAAGTACAAACGCCTCTTATTCCGATCCATATTTTCTAAAGACATCAATGCCATTGTCTTACCTTTTCGGCGGAGGTCTACACCTAACGTGTCGATTGAAAGGACCGCTTCGTTATTTAATTGGAATCTTTGATTTCTGGAACATTTTTTCAAGCCTGGCAGATCTCACAGGTTATCGCCATTTTGTCTTATGGGGAAGGGGCTTTCATCAGCCTTACCTGGACTTCTTCACTCTTCCGCCAACGTTGTGATTGTAGGAATAGTTAAGAAAGAAAAAAAAGATTTTACGACAACTGATGTTCATTGCATAATATCAGACTGGGGAAAATATATTCTCCCATAATTTAAGTCAAACAAATGATTTATCTAATTTTTCTTAAGTGCCATGTAATTAGGATACTCTTTAGCCAATTCTCTAAATAATTTCACTTATTATTTATTAATCGAAATGTTGAATGCTTCAAACAAATTTTTTGCTGACTGTCCCAATTAAATCATATTTGAACCAATGGCCTAGATGAAGAGGCGCTAAATTATTGCACATGCGTAGTATTGTTAAAACGGCTCGATTTCTAAAAACGGTTAACCCATTTTTTTCGCCAAAAAATATTATTCAAGCCTCATGATTTCGTTAATAGACGCATGCGCCAATATTTAATGTGTCTACCCCTAATTATTTATTATTTTCGCTAAAGATAGATGTAAATAAGCACTGTAGATAATATACTTTGGTCTACCTCAGATTTATTTATCCTTTTTTAAAAAATCTACTTCCTGGCTATTGATGAGATCATGGGGAGGGGTTAGAATAATTAAATATATTATAAAAAAAATACTACAAATGTGGTGGGGGTTTTAGAACCACCTTTGATAAATTAATTAATATTTATCTTTTTGTGTAAATGTTTGTTGATAGGCCCTCTAAATAATTCAAGAAAGCTTCTAACGGGGTTGGTCTTAAACCAACGTTTAAATAACCTTATAGAATGCATGTCTCAAGTTATTTAAACATAATTTCTTTATAATCTAAAAATTTATCTTTATCAAACCAAGATTCAACTTTTCAAGCATATTGAAAATATCAAGAGTTACCATCTGACCCTGCATTCATAGTTAACGCGAATTCGCGGCTAAGTATACAAAAATGAATGCAAAATTATTGTATTTATATCATATTTGGTAAACTTTAAAACGGCTAATTCAATATTCTTAGCCAGAAAAATATTGTCTAAGATTCTAGATTTCTCGAATAGATATCCAAATATTTGTGCTATCTATGAGTAAAATCTTTAAGCCTGCGTAATATTTTTCTAGATAAAATATTGAGTAAGCCCGTTTTTAGAAATCGGCTCAAATCGGCTATTTAACAACACTACATCGCCACAAATTCGCGTTAATGGTGATAGCAGGGTGAGCCAAATAATTCTCCGAACCGCGTTTCTTTATAATAGTAATCTTGAAAAAACATTCAATTCAAGCGATATATCAAATTAATAGTTGATGTGCCACGCAATTCTAATTAGTTTATTCTTATTGCATTCTTTTATTTTTCTTTCTTTCTTTTTTCTTTCTTTCTTTCTTTCTTTCTTTTTCTTTCTTTCTTTCTTTTTTCTTTCTTTCTTTCTTTCTTTCTTTTTTCTTTCTTTCTTTCTTTTTTTTTCTTTCTTTCTTTTTCTTTCCTTCTTTCTTTTTCTTTCTTTCCTTCTTTCTTTTTTCTTTCTTTCTTTCTTTTTTCTTTCCTTCTTTCTTTCTTTTTCTTTCTTTCCTTCTTTCTTTTTTCTTTGTTTTTTTCTTTTTTCTTACTTTTTTTAAACTTTTTTTTTAAAAAAAAATTCATATTCAAGGATTTTTGTTATTTATTCAATTTATATAATATATTATTTTCATACAATGTTCTATAATATTAAAACACGCTGATTTTCAAGTTTCATTCATTCATTAAAATATTTATTATTGTACCTTTTTTCTCAAAAATTTTTAATATTCTTATAAAATGGTAAGTTTAATATAATAATAATTATTCATTATAAAGATATTAAATTTTTTTTTAAAAGTTTCAATTTAAATTCTTATATTAATTTATTATTTTTCATGGTTATTTTTTTAAACATATTAAAGAAAGAAATTATGTGAAATTTAATTTTTTTTTCCATATACCACTATTTTGCTCTGCTCAAAATTTTATTTTAGGGTGAGACTGGCTGAAAAATTTTAGCATAAATTATAGTACGCACAAATTGAGCGTTTACGTTTTGCCGTAATTTTTAAATAAAAAATGAGGTTTTCTTTTTATTAATAGACGTCGATTCAAAATTTTAAATGAGTTCTAAAAAAAGAAATAATTTGTCTTTGAAAATTATTATTATCGTCTGCGTTCTTATTTCTTTAATTTCTAAATATTCCGTTTTTTTAGGATATAATTAAGTTATTTTTTATATTATATTTTTATATAATATTACAAAGCGAAGAATAAAAAAAAAGTATTGAAAAAGCAAACCTGTTGCGTTTATTAATGGTTACTAACGCCAAACGGTAATTTTATCAATTTACATGAGGCCATTTGAAAGGCATTATTTGATCTTACAACACAGCGCTTGAAGCGCTCAATCTGTGCGCACTATCAAAGGCATATTTTTTTTTGTATATAGTTTAAATGAAATACAAAATCATTAATTGCTTCGTCCTTGTCGCTGAAAAATTTTAATTATCATTTTATTTTGATTTTTTTTTTTTAAAAAAGTAAACAATAGATTTCTTTTAAATATTTTTCGGTACAATATTTAAAAAAATTTTTATGGCCCGAAAAAGCTTCAAACCCAATTTGCAGGGCTTTAATATCTTAACATATGAGATTTTGTAAAATCAGCCAATCAAAATTTTTATAAAAAAAATATTTTTTTTTCTGGACTAAATCTTAAAATAATTTGGGGGGGGGGGGGGAGGGGTGAGGGAGTGGTTCGGCTTTTGGATATATTTGAAATCAAGGTTTTTTTTAAATCGAAAATCATTTTATATTTCGAATGTTATTACGTTCTGAATATTTTGTTATATTTTGGGCATTTTATGACTTTTTTGCCTATTTTTTTTAGAAATATTATTGAAATTTTGATTTAAACCCTTTCATTTCACAGTGTCTAGATTTTTCTTATTAGAATATTATTATTTTTGATAAGACCGTAAATTCTTTAAATATTATCAACCCGTTTTAACGATTTTCGCCGCTTTATCAATCAATTAGCTAATATATATATTTCCTTTTTTTTTGTATTTATTCACAATTATTAGGTCAGCTTGCGATATTATTAAAAAAAATCATAAATAATTTTACGTTATAAAAAAAACGATGGATAAATAATTAGATCGGACCTACAATAATAGATGATCCAAGATTCGACGCCAGATTCGATGCCGAGGCATTGAAGAAAGCTATGCAAGGGATAGGTTAATAAAAAAAATAAGATAATCTTTTCTCAATCACAATTTTTATCGGATATATCGGTCGAAAACCAGAAAAATAAAAAAATAATTTATAAATTGAACTAAACTATAAAGAGGAGAGGAAAAAATTAATAATATTTAACAGCAACTTACTTTCCTTTATTCGGTTTAGAATGTGTAAAAGGTATGATAATTTTTTGTATCGGGCACATTAAAAGTATCGGCCGATATACTCATATATGCATCTCTGATAAAGATTATATATATGTATCTCCTAACGAACTTACATAAATATTTTTGTGGGTTAAACATAAAAAGGCACCGACGAAAAAACTATCCTTCGCGTGTTGACTAAGAGATCGAATCGCCAAAGGCAATTGATATCTCAAAAATACAAAGAACTTTTCAATAAAGTGAATATATATATTTTTATAAGAAATATTCGTTAACTACTTTTGCAAAAAAATAATAATATTGAAATCTCTTTATTTTGTTAACTTAAATTTTTATTAGCGTTGATCCTGAATAAGTTCTATGTTTTAAAATGAGGTTTGTATTGGCCAAAGAAAGAGTAATAAAAATTAAATTAGATGTCACTGGCTGGAATTAATTTAATTATTTTAATAAAATAAAAATTTAACGTGATTATAAAGACAAAAAAAGTCTACCACAATTTATATTTTATAAAGACTTTTGTCCGAAACATCAAAAATATTTATTTTACAAAAATATAGTTAATTCACGTATTAGTGAAATTTTTTTACAAAATTAACTTTGAAAAAAAAATGTACAAGGAGTTACTAATTTCTTTACAAAAAGTAACGAAAATAAAACATAATTAATAATGGTAATTTACAGTAGTGGAGGTCAACTGTCCGATCAGTTTTAGGCAGGACTGTTTGAAGGACCGGTCTCATTACCAAGGACCGCGGTCTGGACCGATATTTTATTATTCATTATAATTTATTTTACAAAATATTAGGGTATTTTATTTTACTTTTCTAGAGGATTTTCTTTAGTTTTTCTGATTCTCTTTTTTTTGCAATATACTTATAAAAACTTAAAAGTTCGCCAAAAAAAAGCATTTTACTTTTAAATTTAAATATTTGTAATTATTTATTATATAATTCCGATTTGATATTTGTTAAACCTAAAAAAATAACTCTTATTTTTATTAAAATCATAAAAATAAATATTTTTAAAATAACAAGAAAAAACACGAAAAGACCGGTCAATTAATTTAGTACCATGATCTGAATCAGTCTTTCATTTGAGGACCGTGGCCCTATCCGGTCCGGACCAATGACACCATGACCTTCACTGCTTTAGCAGCACCGTAATTAGATTTATATCTTGAGGAGATATAATGATTAATTTAAAAAAAATTTTTTTAATCCTTTAATTTATATATATATATATATATAAAGGTTCTTGCCAACGAATTACAAAGAGAATTGGGCGGAAAATTTGAGAAAGTCATTCTCGCCTTAATGACGCCGGCATACGAATACGATGCCCATAAGTTACATCAAGCCATGAAGGTTTATCTTATACTTATGGATATAGTACAAACTAAATGGATTTATTACAATATGTGAACCTAAAATTAATTTTTTGGCATAGGGTTTAGGGACGAACGAGGATGTATTAATCGAGATTCTGGTATCTAGATCCCAGGAGCAGTTGAGAAAAATTATGGAAACTTATAGAAATAGTAAAAAAATTAAAATTTTTATCAATTATTAGCGAAAATATATAATTAAAATAGAGCAGTTTAACTTCAAAAAGAAAAGCAATTATTATTTGAAATTGAATAACTTTTTATTTCGTTTTTTTCTAAAGTAGTAATAAAGCATAAAAAATCAACAAAGGACGTGGGTGAAGCTATAATATATACCAATTTTATTTTAAAAAATTAAGTTATATTTATATAAACATATAAAATGAATTTCCACCAACTATAAAGAAAAAATAATAATATGAGTAATCTTAAAAAAGGAATAATTAAGTAATATTATGCAAAAATTACATTTCTCGTTTTAGAGAGTATAATATAAATAAATATATATATATAATCGCTTTAAGGTCGAACGAGTTATAAATTATTATAAATATTACTACTAACAAGTAATCAAAAATATTTTTATTTTATTTTTATAACGTATCAATATTAAAATAGAAATTTATGAAAAAATAATGATAAATTTACTAAAAAAAGTTATCACTTCACCGATAACTGATCAGGCCTTTAGGAGAGATCCAATAGGAATAATAAGATATAGGAATAATTTTGACCAACATGGCAAAATCAATAATATCAAAGGTTCTGAAAAGTAAACGGTAATATACTGCATCTTGGAGTAAAAATTTTATATATAAAAATGACCTCTATTATTTATTCATTTAATTATTTTTTATAAAATAAGTGTTTTATCTTTTTTTAAAAGTGTACAAAAAGGATCTCGTTAGTGATATAAAAGGTGATACATCTGGGTCTTTCGAAAAACTCATGGTTTACTTGTGCAAGGTTTAATTTAAAAATATTTCGTTTAAAGGTTAAACAAATAACTTTTATTAATCAGTTACTATTCGTTTTTTATTTTAATTTTCTTGTTTATTTCAGTCATCATTATGGATATGTATGACTCACTGATTCAGGCAAGCTATTTAAAATGAAGGTTGTTAGTTTAAATGACTAATAGTCATTTTTGCTGGCTAAACTTAGTCACCTATGTGCTTTGGCGGGCATTTTATTGTATTTCATCTTTAAAAAAAACTAGTTTTAAGGTTTTCTATTAACTATTTTAATTATCTATGACTATAAAAACTAAATTTCTGATTCCTTTTTTGTTCCATAAGGAATTTACAGTAATTATTAGATAAATGTCATTACGACAAATTCGAGCCGCTTTTGATGACGGTGTCTTAAAAGTAGCACGCCGATAGTTTGATTGGTGCATAGTTCTTCATCTATCTTATAAATTTCAGACAATTATTAAAAATATTTAACATGTTGCCATAATTAAGTCTTTGGTGCTAATGACTGAAATCTTCGCGATCGTTGATCCTATTATATTCATCTAAAATTTAAATTCAACTTACCTTATAGGCAAACAGAAAATCCGATTATGGTTCGTATGACAAGGGTAAGGTGAACGCAGATGCTCAAGTATAATTTATCGAGTCTTAATTATATTTATATAATAGTAATAAAAACAAAAAAATCTTTAAAAAAGGCGCTAATTAATGCTGGTATAAAAAATGCTATGGGTACTGATACATCAGTATTTTGTGAAATATTAGTCAATAGAAGCTTAAGCCATGTTAGAGCTGTATTCGAAGAATACCAGCACATATCCAAACACTGCATCGAAGACGACATTAAAAGAGAGATGAAAGGGGACAGTGAAAACGCCTTTATTTCGTTGGGTATTTTTTTTTATTTTTAAAACACTTATTTATAATACAGTAATTTTGTAGCTATTTTTTTTTAATCACACGGTACTTAGTGTTTTTAAACGGCTCGAATTAGCCAAAATAATATTAAGTAAGCCTCGAGATTTGGCTAATAGATGTCCAAAAACATTTCTGACATCTATGAGAAAAATTTTCAGGCTTGCAATAATGTTTTTGGCTAAAATATTGGGTTAACCGTTTTTAAAAACCAAGCCCTTTAACAAAAAAATCCATGGATAATTTAAGTCTTTTCCTTCTAGCGTGATCTGAGTCTGTCCCTCTGTAAAATATATTTTAAAAATAATTTCTATAAAAAATAACGAAAATATTTAAATGTTTGTTTTTTTAGTGGAATGCATTAGATATCCAGCTTCATATTTTGCCAAAAAAATCCACCTTGCCATGAAAGTAAAATATGATAGATGGAGTTAATTATTTTGTATCTAAATTTAAAAAAAATAAAAATATGCATATATAAGCAGGGTATGGGAACTGATGATGATACTCTAGTACGATTATTGGTCACTCGAGCAGAGATAGATTTAGGGGATATAAGACAAGATTTTCAAAGAATTTACAATAAATCATTGGAAGCTTCAATTAAAGTTAATGCAAAACCTGTTAAATATCTAAACTTAAATCTTTTTAGGATGAATGCTCTGGCGATTATGAAGACGCTTTAGTATCTTTGGTTGTAGGAAATCGTTAAAAAAACTCAAATAAATTTGATAAATCACATTATCTTCAATACAGAAGAATAATAATAATTATTTGCCATCAAAACAATTAAAATTTTTTCAATTTAAATAAATGATATTTAAATAATTTTAGCTATTTACTACATTCCTAATATATATATGCCAAAATAAATTTTTGCTGTAATGAAATTATATATAAAACAATTATAATATAATTATTTCAAGCTTTATAATGATGCAATAAATATATGAAGAATTGAAAATAATTTATTTGAATATAATATTCGAGTTTAATGTTTTGTCGTGATATCGAATAATTCTGCCAATAGTGTTTTTTTTTATTAATATTCAAAATGTCATAAAATTATATAATATATAGTTTTCAGGACTTGGCTCCCATTGTTTGGGTTCATACAAAAAAATAAGGATTAAAAAATGAATCCTTTCCCCCTTTAATTAAATAACAAAACTAAAAGGTTATATATATTTTCCCAAAAGGTAATTATTATCTCTAAATCATCTGCTAAAGCGAGGATGATTGATATTACTGGAATTACGACCGCGCATTCTAGGTTGGTTAGAATTACTGTTATTGCGAGGATTGAATTGATTGGATGGATTTTGCCTATTAGGATCGCCATTATTGTGGATATACCCTTGCCTAGGGTTGCCACCAGGATTACTACTGTAGTTATGGCTTTGCCTATTGGGATTGCCATCAGAATTATTACGATAGTTATGGCTTTGCCTATTATTATCATTATCACTGTGGCGATAGTCAAAGCCGTTGTTATAGCTTTGAAAATTTTGATTAGGCAGTGCTCTGTTAATGTTGTTGGCGTTATTATGGGCCAACATTTGCTGTTGCCAATTGAAGTCGTCACCCCTGAGCCTAGAACTTTGAGTATATCTTTCCTGCT
This sequence comes from Gordionus sp. m RMFG-2023, assembly GCF_954871325.1. Classification (NCBI taxonomy): domain Eukaryota; kingdom Metazoa; phylum Nematomorpha; class Gordioida; order Chordodea; family Parachordodidae; genus Gordionus; species Gordionus sp. m RMFG-2023. The sequence goes on from NC_088775.1 coordinate 86,096,434, forward strand.
GCCAATTATTATTATTGTATCCTTGAAAGGAATTCGTCTTGGAATAATCGAAAGATTGCTGATTAAAACGAATAGAATTGCCACGGCCACCATGGCTGTTAACGTCCCTGTTAGGGTTATAATTATTATTGTAGGGTTGGTTTGAGTTGTAAGCATCGGATGGATTATTGAACGAAGAGCTATTGTTCCTTTGTCGACGAGTTTCGCTAGCGTCGCCATACCGTGAAAGATTAGAATTATGCCGAGTTGCACTATCTAATGCTTGGCTTTAATTTTATGTTTAAGAAAAAAAAATCATTTCAAGTTTCGCAATTTAATGAAATATCATCGTAGTATTTTTAAAAAAAATAATAATAAATTAAATATTCCTTTTTCCAAGACCATTTACAAAAAAAAATGTTAAATAAAAACTTCATCAATCTCCTTCCGGTAGGGCCGACTTGGCTGCCAGGGCTAGGAAATAGGGAGGTAATATTGTTGCCAAAACCTAGAGGAGGTCTGTATCTGCCCTGGGTTTTTTCGTCCCAGTTCATGGGTCTGAGAGCGTCGATAGGCATTCTTTGATAGTATATATTGAATAAATTTATTTTAGAATATGAAAAGAAAAAGGGAAAAAAATATGAATTCGGAATAATCTTTATGAAATTAATAAGAACTTACTTAAAATTTTGAGAGAAAATTAATATTTGAGTACTTGTAAAAAATAAGAATTCTTAATAAATATATTTTTTTTAAAGAAAAAACTATATGTATAATTAAATTATCTAAAAAGATATTTTAAAAAAAAGTAATTATTAAATATAAATATTATATATATAAAACTCGACGTTAGGCAACAGTTTTGCTTGAAATACGTAATCGTCGGAGTATTGTGGATCCTTGTAAAACACGCTATATAAAAACATATTTGTAATTTATATATATATATATATATATATATGATAAAATATTCTAAAGTTTGTGAGATATAGAAAGAAAGATTCTCCCAATAAACGAACTATAAAAGAGTAATTATAATGTCAAATCGACGTATAAAAGTTTTTTTTCTGCACTTTCAATTCAGATAAAAATTTTGAACTCGCTAGCCTTTTACCTAACCCGACATATTGAGAAGTTAAAAGGAGAACAAAAAAAGCCATTTTATCCTTTATCGGATTATGTTAGCAACTAATTTAAAAAAAAACTAAATGAATTTGAATTTGGTATTATATGACAAAAAAAGTAAAAGATAGATAATTTGAGGAGAAACATAAAAAAATATGGTCATCTAATGTCCAGTGGAAAGTTTGAAAAGATATTATATGACTTTCATTTCTTTTTTTTAATGAATTGATTACATGAAATGTTTACATTAATAATTTGGATAGCAAATGAATATCAAGAAAAGTTAAAGCAGGAGCTATATATAATTTGTTTTATAACATTAAAAGGCACAAAAGGTTATTTATTTCACGTGGATATCGACTTTCGTTGTTCTTCAACAAGAGGCAACACAAAATCAAGAAAATATAATAGCTAATAAAAATATTCTTATGCCAGTTATAGCTTTCCTTGGCCACTTAGGTCCAAAGAACCTGTCTTCTTCGTTCTATAGCCCTACAAATTAAGTGCTTTGCAGGGATATTAGCCTTGAGTCTTAATCACTTAAAAACAAAAGAGCCCAAATCGAAATTCTCAAGGTTTTGTTATTTTTATTCATATTCTGTGTATTTTTTTACTCTCTTTAAAGATAATAAATTTTTATTATTATTATCAAACATCCAGCCGGGATGTGTATTCATATAAACTCATGGTGTATGTCACTTCATAAGTTAGGTCACATATCTTTACACCAAAATTTAAAAAGTCTCGCAAAAAACCTTCAACGTGTAATAGAATCAATTAATCTTGAAAATAAAGGCAATTGGTAATAGGATTAATTGTTATATAAATATATTTGTTAATTGTGTATTATGATGGATGAATTTGTAAAAGATATATAAAATGAAGAAATTAATTACAAAGATATAATAAAATTATTAATTGTTTTCAAGATAGTTCACAATGAGTAAGCAAGTTCAAATTTCGTCTCTGATCTAATTATAAAATTTTAATAGATGATGACCTGACAACTTTTAAAAATGCTGATGACAATGATGCCTGATATTTGGGATCAGAATACTGATGATGCTCACCATTATAATAATTCCCATAAAAATGTACTCCAAAAGAGAATTTCTTTTTATGAAAGATGAGATGAGATTTTTTTCGATCCCAACAATAAATGTTTAATTATGGGGAGGGGGGGGGTATCTTAATTGAATTAATAGAAAAATGAGGAATCGTATCATTAGTGGATGACTATGAAAAAACATAATTTATTAAGTCTTTTTTTTTAAGAATGAAAATGGATGGGAAATAATTAATTTTTATTTAATGACTCAAATAACATTTTATTTTTTTCCTCTTTTTCCCTGGCTTCTAAAATCTTGCAAGAGTAGATATAATTCCATTTTAAATTATTTTAACAAAGAGGACACTGGTCCATACCTAATGAAAACGTATATAACATCTATTCAAGTTTACCCCACGCAAAGCGTATTCTTGATAGGAGGTAAGGAAGATATGGGTGAAGGAATTTCACCCTCATTTACGATTTGCGTATCCAATTTGACCAAACCTGCCATACCCTGACAGAAAGAGGCTTCTAGAGTTACGAATCCCTGGATGATATATATTTTTTAATAAAAATAATTTATTTAAATCGAGGTGTTTTAATACATTATCTCAATAAAAAAAGAATCTTTGTAAGGCATTAAGCTATATTATGGTGGAGGGAAATTCAATTTCTTATATCATTTTTAGGCCTGAGTCTGTCAAAATATTTAGACCCCAGCCCGTCTTCGGACTAATTTTCATGAATTCAACAAATCAGGGGAAATAAATAAACAAAAAGGAACTGTCATGCCATGTTGAGTGAATTTACTCGTGATCTTAGAGTAGCAAATTTTCCCATTATAGCAGAGTTGCCTTATTGTTCTGGTATTCTTAATCAATGATAACATGCTTTAATATGGCGAAAGGACAGCTTGTATCACTATCAAAAAAAACCAGACAGGACATTGCTTGTGTTTCTTGCCACGGCTGCAAAGCAAATAATTACCTTCATTAAAACTAGTGGGTTTCTTTGTGCTAATGTGTAATGGCTTGTAAATCACTAATTTTGCTGATCAAGCAATCGAGACATAAGGCTTGTATAATGCATTAGCACACATTTTGATACTCTGGCATAGCGTCCATTCCAGGCAAATAATAGGTTTAGTAATTCAACAGTCTACAAAATACAACAAAGCACATAACATTGAATAGGCCTTCCAGGACATTAAGGCAGCCAACCCATCCCACAAGACAATCGAATGTTTGCATGGATTGAGACGATGTCCGGTAAATTACCACCCCAAGTTATTAGGCCTATTTCTCAAATTGAGCAGTGTCCAGGAGAGACAGCTGCCAAAATAGTGAAAGGATTCGAGGATTTGATTATTCGAAATCAGAATTAAATTCACCCAACATGCATTTCTAGCCATTTATATATATATTTTCAGTTATCTACATTTATGTTAAAACCTTAAATGGTTAAAGAGGTAAGGGTGTCATGTTTATAAAAGTAGAATTCATTATTTTTATCCATATTCGTAAATTTCCACTGTTTGCAAAAAAATATAAAATCCTTTTAATATGGTTATAAAATAAAATTTGTACTTTGCCAATTGCATAGATAATATTTTTATTATTCTATGGAATATAAATATCAATTAAAAATATAATAAAATGCAATTTACTGTTCTTCAAAATGTAATGTTAGTATCCCAAAGTTGTATATATAAAATTAGATAAGGTTTAATAATTAGTCTTTAAAAATAATTAAGGTTTCGTTTCGTTGATTTAAAGTTTCTCTCTTTTTAGATTATTTAACACTATTAAACCTTATTTAATTTTATATAGAACTTTAGGGATACTCACATTATATTTTAAGAAATTAGAAATTTTCTTTTATCATATTTTTAAATCAAGATTAATAATTATATTCCAAAATAATCATATAAACATTATCGATATAGTTAACAAGATAAAAATATTATTTTATAAACAGAGTAGAAATTTAAGAATGAATTAATTCTACCTTTTTTAATAAACAAAAGAAGTGTTATTTAATAAAAAAATATAATAAATATTATTTTTCTTTATAAATATGACATGAACGAAAACAGGAAAATATTTTTTCTTCTCACCCTGTCCAACTTATTATCCGAGGCTATGATCGATTTAATGACTGAGTATGCTGGATGCTCTGCACTAATATAAATCCTGTCAAAGCTTTGCGAATTAAGGTTTTTTTCGAAATCTGTCAACTTGTCGTACACTTTCTCATGCAGGGTTTCTAGCAAACGCTTTTCGTCCACAAACGGCAAGAGCGCTACTCCTATAGGATTTTTGTAAGAAAAAAAAGAATGTGTGACATGTATAATGGTGGGAGTAAAAATATTCATGTAATCAACTATTATAATTTAAACAGAACTCAAATTATATAAAATCTGCATCGACCTGTCAGAGTTAAAATGAACGTATCTGACCATAAGAACTTGGGTTTATGTAATTTTAAAAAAAAATTACTTCTCAGGGTCAGACTAAAACCTTATGTTTAGGTCGTATTCAAATTTTTTTCTACCATTTGGCCCAACCCTTTAAAATTTCATTATCTCAAGATTTGCCAACCGATTAATTTAAATAATTCAAATTTATTTATAAAAGTTTGGCTAGTCCCAGGTTTCGTAAATCAAATTATTTTAGGACAGGTTTGAAATGTGTAATTTTTTGGTTTATAAAGCTCCATCTAAATTTATAAAATAATGATGATAATCAAGACCGGGCCGAGCCTTGCACTATCGGATAAAACTGAAATTATTCTTTCTTTTGAACGTCATTATACCTTTTTAAAATTCTCTTTCCTTCTTTACGTGACTATAAAAAGTAGATTTTTTACCCAACCCCCCTCAGAATTTTTTTAAAATTTTGTACATTAGTAATTAAGAAAAAAAAATGAAATTTTACTTCCTTACACCACTTTCTCGACAAGATATGGGCGTTTAAAGATAAGAAAAATTGTAGATTTTTGACAAAATGCACTACATTAATTTTCAAATTTCATTATATAGCTTAATAATAGATCTTTAATATGACATATAATTGAATGTGATAGAAGCCCGATAACTACCAAGAACCCGAAATGGCCATAGAACAAAGGTATATTTTTTTCTGTAATGTGTACCAGACTGCTTCGTATATGACCATTTAGATAGATCAAAATTTAACATAAATATTATCATATTTAAATTTAATGGATACTGTAATTTTTATTTAAATTTAAAGGATACTGTAATTTTTATTTAAAAATTATGTCTAAATGAAAGGCCCTTACTTTATTATCTAAAAAATTTATTTGAGATGTGGGGGGGGGGGAGTAATGTGGCTCATTTTCTCTTGAAATTACGTGCCAAAATAATTCTAAACATATTTATAACTTAATTTGGAAATATAATTTCTTATAATTACATGCAATACAATCAAAAATTTATATTATATAATAATTTTAAAATATATCATATATTAATTTATTAAATCAATTAAAGTTTAAAAAACGATAATGAATTTTATTTGTAATTCTTTTGGTATAAATACATTTATATAATTATCCAATTTAACTTCAAATAATATGCAATTTGATTAACCTCGATAATATAATATTACATGTCGGAAAGTTATAATATAATATACAAATAACGTCCTTTTAAAATATATAACGTGACCTTTTAAAATATATCTTAACCTTTACAATAATAAATATTCAGATGTAACATAATTCGCCCAAGAAATTTGAATAAATTTTCACTTTCATTTTATTTTCTTTTAAGGGGAATAAAGGGAGTCAAAAACTGTATTTAAGATGATTTTTTTTAGATATTTACCAATCCTCAAAAAATATGTAATTTATTCCTTATGGTATTATTTCTTGCATATAATGTTGTTAAAAAGCTCAATTCGGGCCTAGTTGAAAAACGGCCTGATGAAGATTTAAATCAAAATAACATTATGCAAGCCTAAAGATTTTTCTCATGGCTGGCAGAAATGCTTAGACATCTATTTGCTAAATCTCGATGCTAATAAGATTTTAGTTAAATCTTAATCGGGCCATTTTGAAAAATCGACACAAATTGGGCCATTTTGAAAAATCGACACAAATTGGGCCATTAATTTGATGAAAAATGGACACAAATTGGGCCATTTTGAAAAATCGACACAAATTGGGCCATTTTGAAAAATCGACCCAAATCGGGCTTTTTTAACAACAATACTTGCTTAGTTATATAAATCCATTGTTGTCAATATATGATCATATGAACGTTGCAAGCTAGGTCGAGCTGCTAACCGTTTAGTAATGCTCCCGAAACTGTCGCAGAGACTTTTACCAGGTGCGGTTGAAAATAAATGCCGCTGTGCCTTTATCTATATGGGTAATTACCCCATTAGAAAAATAATGAACTTTGGCTACTCTGCCCTTTCTTTAAAAGATCAATTTTATTTATAATAAAATGAATAGTGCCTGATTATTGGTCCATTGAGATATTTGTGCATGGTCCTGCTATACAAATGCATAATTTTCCAAAAGGTAAGTAATAACTAAAAATTGGCCAATATATAAATTAGATTTTAATAAGTTTGAAATAAGGATTGTTGTGAAGCTATAAGAATAAGGAATCAAGTTATTAATCTACAAATTAGTTGTCGGAATTTGTCAGCGTTTCATGAAATGTTATATAATCTTTTGAATTCGCGCTAAGTAATAAATAGTCGTTCTTTTATTTTTGATTTTTGCTAAAATAACAGGTTTATAAAATTATGTTGCCAAGTAATTCAAGCGAAAATTTAAAAGTGTTAAATAAACCTATATTTACCCCCGACCGCACTTCTATAATAATTTTTTTATATAATAAAGTAAGGGCCTTTCATTTAGACATAATTTTCATAAAAATTATTACGTAGTATCCATTAAGTTTAAAGGGCCATAACTCCTAGACCCACCTTAGCTCAGTCTAGGATTAAAAAATATATATACTTTTTTCTATGGCTATTTCCGGTTTTGGTAGTTATCGGGTAGAAATTAAAATACGGCCGCCTGCAAGCCTCAGTATACATACACCAAAAACAAAAAAAATAACCTTGCCAAGCAAATTTTTTCCCGTTCAAATCAACCTTGAAGTGAATGGGATAGAAGTCGAGTATGGGTGAATCAGGAGCTTCCATTAATTCGGCCCATGGAGTTGGGATGTGCATGCCACTAGCAGCAGGGAAAACTGCCATGAGTTGTTCTAACGGTTTGAACTTGTTTTGAATTAAAAAAAAATTTATTAATTGACTTTTATATATAGGTAAGAATGCAAATGTAGTTCAAATAATGGCCCTCTAAGTTCAATAGGTCAGGTTACGAGCCAAATTATGGGGCTTGAATGTACCTAATAATTACACGACAGGTTCCTAATCTTATAATTAAAAAAATATATACATTTCGATTTCTTAATAACCTCTTTGTACATGTTGAATAAATATAATTAATCAACAGACGTCACATTTAAATTAAAAAATCAATAAAAATATGGATTCTATGGGAATCATTCCATTTTAAATCTTTGCTGGTGGCAATTTGAAAAATCTGATTCGGCCAGAACTTATTCCGATATGTATAAGAGTACCAACTATAGGTGTGCATTGGGCGGGATTTTCGCCTACCTGCCCATACTTTGAATGAGCGTGGTTGGGTTTTTAAAAATATTTTCAACATTGGGCAGGTGTTGGGCAGGTTGAATTTTTTTTTAAAGTAATGGGCGGGTAAATTTTTGATATTTTTCAGATGATGAGCATAACAAACTTTAATTTATTTAAAATAATAGTTTTATTTCACAAAGGCGGGCGGGATTTTTGGCTAAAAACCCAACCATTGCAGACCTCTAGTACCAATACAATTAATTTCGTATTTTTGAGCCGAACTTTTGAAAAAGTGTTAATTTATATAGATTTTTTTTATATAAAACTTTAAAAAATAATACAATTAAAGCCAGACATTGATCATAATTTATCGTGGAGTTATTCTTATTCAAAACTTAGACCCCTTTCTACTTACCTTTTGCCTACAATTATATATATATTAATGGTATATTTATTACTGGAAACGTTTTGACTTCGAATACATTGGTAATCTTTTTGGATATCCCCTGGAAATCCGAGGCGAATGGGGCATAATGGAATGGGAAAAACCAATTCCAACAAGGACATCCCTGATAATAGTATAAAAGCACCCAACAGAGTCCTTTGGCGTAGGCCACTGCCTTGATGGGGTTTAAAAAATAAAATCAATGTAAGATGTTTATCAATTTTGTACCAATAAAAAAGTTATAAAATGTGAGTAAGGGACACCTACCACTTCGTTCCTGAATTTCATGTCGTTAGAATCCGCTTTGAACTTCATCGCGTAATATCTATCCTTAAATCCATCTTCCCATAACCTGATTATTTTTTTTTGAAAAGTTTAGGTATGGTTTAATTATTCAGATCAGGGTGTCAAACCAAACCGCGAAACAAATGAACCGTTATAATTTTCGGCCACCATATTATAAACTTATTGAACGGGTTAAATAATGGTCCTAAAAATTGCATAAGTTCATTTAAAATGATTGGCGTAATTTTAAAAGAAAACAATTTATAAGTGGATATGGATGTTTTACTTAATTTGACATTTTTTTTATACGTGTTTTTTATAATAAAATATCTTTAGGTTTTATTTTTTAAAAAAAATTTTGGTTTTAAATAATATTTATTAATTTAAAAAACAATAGTATACAAACTTATAAACCTAAAATGAACAGAAGAAACATCTTGTGTCTCACTGTTCGTATACCCCCCTTTTCAACAACCGTTTGAAAATTTTAGACTAAGAACAGTAATGGGACTGAACCGTGATGCCATTAGGATCGACAGACTGATTCAATTTAGGCATCCATTTTTTAAATTTGTTTTTCCCCTCGCTAGATCAAAAGGGTGTAAATATTGGAGGAGCCCCTTTTCAAAAACAAAATGACCATATACTCATGTTCCAACATTATCACAAAAATTGTAGATCGAAAGGATAATTAAAAATAAGATAAGTTTTAAAGAATTTTACCTTGTTAAAGTATCATTTCATACGTGAAGTGTATCATTTTCAAATGCACCTCCACCTTAAATCAATATTATGTATAACGTTAGCCCGTATTATTTAAATTAATAAAAATTCTTATAATTATATAGTATATGGTTGCAAAGTTGCAGGAATATAAAAGGTGGCAATTGGTGAATGAGCTGGAAACAGAGGGAGGAAAATATGATTTGGATCGCAAAAATAAATGAAGAAAAAGACAGGATATGTGGTTCGATGTATGAAAAATAGAAACAGGAATGTAGTTATTGATAAGAAAGTGATTATGGAGTTTTTTTAGCAATAATTTAATTAATGTTTATAGTGGTATAAAAATGTTTTTCAAAAATACACTTCTCAAGTTCAAAACTCGAGTTATAGCAACTACGAGTAGTCACATTATCTCGACTATTAAAAAAAAACTTGTTCTGCCAATAGGTTCGAGAAAGGAATTTCGAAGACGTTAAAAAAACAAGTGTAATAAGGGAAATTATAAAGGCAGTGGAAGAAATTGGAGTAAAATAGATGACAGACGTGTGCGATTCGATTTTATGTGAAGAGGTTTTAGCGGACTCGAAAAAATGGAGTTATAACAGGTTGAAGGAAAAATGTAATCCGCTAGATGGTGGCTCGTAGTGGACGAATAAGCTCCTGGAGCGTAGATTAAAAGTTTTTGGGATAATGTTAGAGAAGAGAATCAGAGATGATATGCCGTTTGGCATTACACATGGGAAAGGAGCCACCAATATTATTTTTCTGACAAATACAAATAAAGTATCAGAAAGAAAAGGGTAGATTTATTACGCGTTTGTAGTTGGAGGTTTGACAAGGTCCTATGTGAGGTTGCTAAAGAGGTTTTGAGAAAATCAGCTGTGGAGGAAAAGCTGGTATTGGCACTGATGATATAAAAAGATGCCCAATGGTTGACATGATACTGATAATGAAAGTTTTCAAGGCAAGGTGTGACTGCATGAGGGATCCGTCTGGGGTCCATTATTTATCAAGTAATGGAAATGGTGTCAAGAGAGGTACATAGAGGACTGACATGGAAACCTCGGTATGCTGATGATCTTGTATTGTGGCATAAGTGAAATAGTTAAAAAAATAAAGATAATCATATGAAAGATGGTTATAGAAGTAAAAAGTTTATAAGTGAGGCAAAAGATCAGATAAGGAAGAAAGATACTTGGTGAATGTGGGAAAGGTATTGCTAGAAAAAATAATTCAATACACCAGTTGTCAGAAATGGGTGCATAAATGTCTAGTTATTTGTGTAGCATACTGACCAGATGGAATTGTTATTCCTGCTGTTGTTGCAAGGGTCAAATATGGATGATAGAAGTTCCGAGATTGTCATCTATTCTAACATATAAAAATATATCTGAAGTTGAAGGAAAAGTTTATGTAAGCTACATAGTATTTATGGTGGTGAAACATGGATAATGTAAATGGCACAGAGAATCAAAAAATTATATGAAGTAGTAATGAGAAGAAACAGACTAAGGTGGTTTGGGGCTGTTGAACACAATATAATTGGATGAAGAGATGCACTTTGATGGATGTAATGGGATCAAGGTCCAGAAGAAAACTCACGAAGACGTGATTGAAAGTGATAAATGGATAACATTGAAAAAATAATGGGACTTACATATGATACCTAACACCATAAAAGGTGGAGAAAAGGGATCAGAGGGGAAACTGGCTTACCCGGAAACCGCAACGATGAATCCAAATAATTATATTTTTTTAGTACATCTATTTAGTAACAGAAAAAAATGGCAGGCTTAAAGTGCCTACATTTAATTCTATTTGAGTAAACATTGTTATTTTACAATACATTAATTTTTTAGAATTCCTAGCAAAGCAACTAGAGTATCTGGTAAAATATGTTCTTTATTTATTTATTTTTTTAAAAAGGGTAAAAAAAATAAGGTTAAAACCTAACATCGTCCACATTCTTATCAGGATCGGCCGTTTTGTCGGAAGATGCTAAAGCACCAAAACCTCTCCTGTTGTTGGCAGCTGAGGGCTAGAAAATTAGTATAAAAATATTAAAGAAGATTTTGTTTTTTTAAGCATCAGGATATTTTTAAGAGTTTTATATAATTGATCGAAACTCTAGTCAAACATGACTACTAAGCTTTTCAGTTTGATGGGGGCTCAATCAGTCAAAATATAGTAAAATCTTATAACCCAACATTGATTTTTTAAAAAATATTTAAGGGTATAAAATTTTAATGGGGTTCGAGCCACAATACCCCTCCCTAGCCACTATCCATCATCGATTTGAAGAGTAAATTTATGAACAAAACTTGTGCATTAATATTTTTAGACAAAATAATAACCTTGATGTCTTTCAAAGTCCCAGATGAAATGAATTTAATCGCGTTATTGCTATTAACCGAGTTAAAACCCTGCTTCCCCAATGGATGATATACGCCATCTACATTAGTATTAGCTTGGGCTATACGTTGTTCTCTCTCAGATCGTTCAGCTTCACGTTGCCTAAATCTGGAAGATTTTTTATTTTTAAAAAAATTTTTAATATAAAAATTTCAAAAAATTGATCTAGAATTAAACTCGAAGATTCTATAATCAGGGTGATATTTAAAAAAAGAAAGAAGTATATATGAAAGTATCAGAATGATAATTTAATCATGAAAAGTTAACCGAAAGGACCAGGCGTTACCAATAAAAAATGACGTTATTCCCTTAATATTCTTACAAAAGGGGTTCAAATTAATATCATATCACTCAATCGCATCTGGCTGATAGTAAAATATTCAACAAAGTTTTAAGTTAAATAATAAAAAAAAAATTGTCCCTAATAACCACTTTAGCTATAATGGTAATTTATAATAGGTATCAGTGACAAATATTTGTGGTTATCACAAATCTTATTCATATAATATATTAATTACTGCCTTTCTCTTAATTATAAATAGAAATTCAAAGTTATAAATGAAACTCTTTTTTGTTCTTATAAAGAGATGATTGGGAACTGAAAAAAAACCTCTTTTCGTTATCTTGGCGCGTCTTGAATATCCCATCTTCAACCTCCCCTAGTTTCGTGAGCATGACCTGAACTGATTTGAGATTTACTAATCCGTTGCATGTTAGATATCCCTTAGTGGTTGCAGCATAAATAAATTATGTAAATTACTTAGGAGAGGAAAAAAATTGATTTCGGCCAAAAGGTGGAGATAGATTCTTAAGTCAGCCAAAGAATGTTAAAAAAAGTTAGTAAAATCTCTTCAAGACTTTTGTGGACAATATTAAGGAAGGAGCGATGGGTCAATTTATGGAGTTAAATGTAGAGTTGCTAAATTACTTACCCTTTATTCAACTCTAAAACGGTCTAGCAGAGGGTTTGATAAACCTCAAATGAGCTGGTCAAAACCGCAATACCCATAATATATAAATATATTATAAAAAGAAAGGAAAAAAAAATTGATTTTACATCCATTCCCGAAAGCATTTCTTTGTAGATTCGGACGAGTCTGTCAATTGCATTTTCCCTATTAAAATTTTTTTTTAAAGAAATTATATTTTATTTTATAAAAAAATTTGGGTAGATTGAACTTCCCCTTTTTCATAATTTTTCGTTAATATCAATTCCCATAACAAGATGACGGCTATCGAAACTCATCATATGCTCAGAATATCATGAAACAAAAAAAAATCCATGACAAAAATAAGAAATGTATTATTTGTTTTTTTCCCGAACTTTTCCAAAAATTATTATAATATATATATATTACTAAAGAGACCTGATTTCGAGGGAAGGTAAGTGTGGCAAGAAATCGTTTCCGACAAAAAAGCACAAAAATACCCAATCATCAATCACCCTTTCGAGGTCGAAATCCAATCTCTTGGGTCTTTGAAGACTAACCTCACTGTTCCCATTTGCTATTTTTAAAAAAAATAACGTATCATTAAATATGGATGGGAGAAGAAAAAAAACTCTTAAAAAGAACTGAGTTCCAATTCATATTTAAATAGAAATTATTAATATTTTTTGATTTTCATATCTTATTCTCTTATTTTTAATTTTTTTTTAAAATGGCCAACTTTCATTGTTGTTGTTCCGCCATCTTTGTGGAGTATTCCCATTGTTCCCTTCGAAATTGCTGTTACCACCTCGAGGAGAGTCGTAGAGTAATTCCCGCTCCAGGTACTGCCTCAGGAGATCGATTCGTATGAAGAGGAAGGAAACGGAACCGTCAGATAGCGAGTTTTCTAGCGCCTCATCCTCAGTCGAATCATTGGAGGAATTCCAGATATCGTTAGCCGATGCCAGAGAAGGTAAGAGTGCTTGCCCCGTGCAGTCCTTTAATTCATGACCTAAGGGTGGTTAATTATTTATTTTATTTTTTAACTTGTAGTTATTATGGGTTGTACCTTTTTTCAATAGCCACCTAAATCCTATTTTATGTTAAACTAAACTTCTGCAAGGTTTCATGTTTACAAATTAAATGGTTGTTATTTGAAGGATTTAGCCCCCATCCCCTTAAAAAAAAATAACATATTTATAGCTTTTTATTTCTACCTGACAAGCTGTCAAGTCAGATACGAGCTTTAAATTTCCCTCTCGATGTCAAAATACGACATTAGTCAAGAAAAGATACTTACATGCTCCAATAATTATGAGTAATGATAGCTAATCGAACCATGATCATTATTTTGAATAGCACACTATGCCGAGCGACATACATTACCCAATTGGCGATATTTTTGTTTTGGAAAACAGCAAAGGGACTTCAAAACAAAATGAATATGAATACTTAACGAGATCACAATATGCACCACATTTTAAAATGAGATGATTAACTTTCGAAGAATAAAAATATAATACACAATTAAAGTATTGCTAAACCTAGATTTTTAAATGGCCAAACTCCATATTATTAGCCATAAAAAATATCGTCCAAGCCTTGAGGTTTCGTAAATGTACAAACCTTTGTGTCATCTAGGAACAAAATCTTTAAGATTTGAGTAATAATTTTCGGGATAAAATATTGAGACGTAACAACAACTATTCGTTTGGCCATGAGAAAGAGAAAATTTCAAAATGATTATTGTTTTGTCCATAGTTTTAAGAGTTCGTTGTTTTTTTAAACTTAAGAAATATTCATTTTTTTATGACATTAGTTCAAATTCAAAAGGATAGGTGGTAAATAAAAAAAATCCATTTTAAATAATTTTACCGAAATTAAACAATTATATATCGAATATAAAACTACAATTCCTTCCAGCGCACCAGTTAAATGCCTATTCAGCTTACTAAAAATTTAAAGTGAATCTATCTCCTTATTTAGGGATGATAATTTTTATATATTTTATAGTGTTTGTGTTGTTTATTTTAATAAAGATGCTTTAAATAATTATTAAGATATAGTATTTCCAAAATTTTATGTATTGTATCAATTATATGAGGAATATTTGTATTGGTATTGTGAAGGACCCATTTAGAATTTTTAAATTTCAAGTGAGTCAAATAGTGAAATTTTAATTTAATAAGTCTATATTAACATCACCTTACAATTTTATTTAAGATGCAAATTTATAATTCGAGAAATTAGAAATGATATTTTAAATATGTATTCAAGATAATCAATAATCGTGACACATGTCATAAGTAATTTTGGTGTGCGGCTATTTGGCAATATTTAATCAGTCTAAAACTCTCAGTGAACTGACATGCATTTAAATAAAAGTTTTAAATTTAATATTAAGATTATCAATCAATGTATGTTATTCAAAAAATAAATTTTTTTTAGAAAGTTTTACCATCACTTAACATTGACAGTGCTTGACAATTTAAAATGAGACCTACTGCCAAATAAAAACATCTTGGCCACTTCCCTTGCCCAATAAACTTTAAAAAAAAATTGAGCCCTATTGGCAACAAAAATTTCACATTAAATAATATATAACCTTTTTTGCCGCACATATCGCATGGCCTTTCTTGATGAGGTTTAAATTCTTCCCGAATGATGGTGAAATGAGGTTCGTGAGTAGCCAACCCAAGCATAATGAGATCTGCATCAGCTCCACACAAGCAATGCTTGGTGTTTGGGTCATGGTCTGGATTTGCTAAATGTGTAATATTTTATGATCTTAAAAGTATAATCCTGGACAAGTGTACAAAATAATAAAAACCAGTAGCATTAGCCAAGATTTTCAAATGAAAAATTTGTAGCGTATTATATTTATCATTACTAACCTCTTTGTTTGCGAATGAAATCCATAATTTTGTGCTCACCTTCTCCTGGTACATTTGCGTCAGATAGAATAACCTTTAGATTTTTCCAAGCTGGATGATGTGTCAACCTATCTTGTATATAATACCTCAGGCATAAAGATAGTCTGTGCATAAATGGTGTCCCCTAAAAATATGTAATAGTTTTTTTATAAACTTGATGTTAGATAAATTTCAATCCTCAAATTATACACATACACAAAAATTAGAGAGTTGGTTGGAAAATGTTTTTTATGTTTAATATTTCCAAGAAATATTCATGGGCCTGGATTATTTAATCAGGCCCAGTCTAGACTTGTAGTAAAAAAAATCATAGGCTACTGGCCCATAATAAGTTACAAAAATTTTGCCCAAGCCTCTTATATAAATTTAATTTATTCAATGAAAAAACCTAACCCTGATGGTCATTACATGTCAGATCAAACACCTTCTGGCTGATCACTTTCAATGATGATAAAAATTTGTAGGCATGTTATATATATATATCAGAGACCTGCAGAGGTACCATTTACACAGTTCGGTCTGGATTAAAAAATTTTCTGCCTGGCCCTGGTTTAAAAATTTTAGGCCCAGCCCGGATATTTAAAAAAAAATTTTGAGGGCCCCGCCTGGATTTTTGTAAAAAAATTTTTAGGCCTGACTAGGAATTTTTTAAAATTATATTCGACCTGGTATATACAAAAAATTCATCTATTTAGTATTTTATCATATTTTTTGGCGAGTATTATTTAATAAGCAAGCATATTAGCTGATGTTGTTAAACGGCTTGTTTTGAGCCGATTTTTAAAAACGGCTAACTCAGTATTTTCGCCAGAAAAATATTGACTAAGCCTCGAAATTTCGATACTATATGTCTGGACCTTTGCTCCTTCTATGAGCAAAATTTTCAGGCTTGCATAATATTTTTCTGGATAAAAAACTGAGTTAGCCGTTTTAAAAAATCGGCTCAAAACGAGCCGTTTAACAACACTACTTTTTTTTAAATATTCTAAACAGACATTTAGTATATAACAAATTGATACTATAAAAAATCTGAGCAAATAATATTTTGAGAATATACTATATTAATTGTATTTATAAAAAAATATAAACAGATATTTTATTAATAAAAATATAATTTAATCCTTTGCATATTTATTACATGGCAGGAAAACTATTATGTAATAGATACTATGAGTGTTAGCTATGTTAACTTTCACCAAACATTATATTAATCATAACTATATATAATCATTATAACCATATCTAATTGACGAATATAATAATTCATGTATAAATTTTTTTTAAATAACCCGGCCTGGCCCTGGTATTTTAAAAAAAAATTTCAGACCCAGCCCGAATATATTTAAAATAAGGCCCAGCCCTGGTACCCGGGCCTGCAGATCTCTGAATATATATTTTAGTAATATCTCCATTAGCAAATATATAAACTGAGATAATGAGGATTAAGATTAAAAACCCAAATATCGGATTTTTAATAACACTACTTATGTTAAATAAATAGTTCTAAAAAATTAATTGGTTCAAATATTGAATCGATAATAACTAAATCATCCAAATCATTCAATCTACTTTCAGAAGTTGTATTTCATAGGTATGTTTTTCAGAGACTTGCATGCCCAGCCTCTGAGCCAGACCTAATTTTAATTTTTTTTAAACAAACCTGGGCTAGGCCCAAATTTTTTTTAAAAAAACACCTGTTCTGGGCCTGAAAATCTTTTTAGAAAGAAATTAATTTTTTTTTAAAATTATTGGTCATCTTATGACCAGCATAAAATTTAAAATCAATATTTAAAAATGATTATGAGATTCAATTTTTCTAATTTTTTTTAATTATTCATTTACTGTTTTCTTGATAATTTCTTCAATATTTAGCATGGCTGGGTAATTATTTAAAAAGATATTGCATAATGTATAAAAAAATGTATAGATTACGCTATATTCCATTGTTTTAAATATTCTCACCCAATCTATATCAAAATATTTTTGGCTGTTTTAATAATTAATTAATAAAGTATTTTTATAGTTATGAATAATAGCTAGATTTAATAAAAAAAAATGTTTCTTAAATGTGGATGATATTGTTTTTTTCATATTTTCTGTTGTTTTTTTTAAAACATATATAACGAAAAACTTAAAATATATTATGAAAATACTTATTTGTCAGATGAAAATATTAGTAAGATAAATAAAATCACCAAAGTTTTCCCAAAAAGGAAAGAATGCAAAGCTAAATACTAAATATTGCTACTACATGAAATAGATTAAAAAATAAAATACCTAATGATGTTAAACAGCTTGATGATGCCAATTTTATATTAAAATTTTGAGGCTTGTGTAATACATTTTGACTAAAATTTTAATAGTCCACCTTCCTGCCATCTAAGAGCAAAGTGTGTGTAATATTTTTTGGATAAAATATTGGGTTTGCCATTTTTAAAAATCAAGCGATTTATCAACATTACAAAAACTATTAACTATAAAATCAAAGACAAATTCGAGGCCAACTTTGTTGGACCAAACATATCTGAAAAGGGACTATACCTGATGAATTGAAAAGTATTCATTTTAAATTTCACTTAAAACTGAGATATTTGACAATTCCAAATATCATTATTATAAAAAATGAATGTGTCAAGATTATCAAATTAAATATTGTTTCATTTGATTCTTGTAATTCTTAATAATTTTAATTTAACCCTTTAACGTCTCATGATTTGTTTTGACATCATATAATATAATTATATATTTCAAATTTATAAAAGCCTATAGATTTAATTTAATATCATATGATATAAATATAATAAAAATACTTTCGTATTTTATTAAAATTATTAACGCATAATGTTTTATTTTTAAATTTCATCTAATCATATTTTCATGATTTTATTTTTACCATTTTATTGAATTTTATAACAACAATATAACGAATTCTGTGGATAATATTTAATAATTCTAAAATTTTTATTCATTATTAAAGGTAAGAGTATAATATTATAAAAAATTATTTTATTAAAAATGAATATCTCTTTTTTATACCTACTTAAAGTTTATGATGCCAAAATAACTCATTGGGATTTTAGAATACCATTAATTTTATTTTATATTTATAATGATTTTCAATAGGTATAATTCCCATTTTTAATTTGACATTAATAAAACCTATATCCTCTGACTTATATTATAATTTTACATTTATTAAATTTTTTAAAATGATTCTGTATAATTCATAGATGGCTAATAATTTAATAATAGTCAAGGGAGACATTTTGGAAGCCGACATCAATGAATCAGACAATGAAGAAGATATTTTGTACACTCTTTGCGATGATTCTCCTTCAACTTCATCAATTTCAACATCTAATAATCTTCAAGTCAAGATAGAAGATACAGAAAATAATGATAATATTATAATATCAAATGGAGAGCAGGTGATACCTCAATTGGACACAAAATATACTAATACATTTTCCCCTTCAACCAATATATTATCCATATCAATATTTTAAATTATTTATTTCAAATAATATTCTAAATGATATATGCAAACAAAGTAATTTATACAGTTTTCAGCAAATAAATCGATCGCTAAATCTTGATATAAATGAATTAGAGCAATTCTTAGGCATACATCTTTTTTCTTCTTTAGTTAAAGTTCCTTCATATAGACAATATTGGTCTATGGAATTGGCGTTCCCTCAGGTTACGGAAACTATGTCTCGTACCAGGTTTCAAATATTGCGAAAATATTTACATTTTAACGATAATTCTCAACTTATCCAAAGAAATCAAGATGGATATGATAAATGTTTTAAAATTAGACCCTTTATTTCAGGGATTCAAAACAATATGCAAAAATTAGAGATGGAGGAAAGAGTATGTGTTGATGAAATAATCATCCCGTTCAAAGGGCGGAGTACATGATATGCTTGTTGAATGCTATAGAGTCGATATTAAAGGTTAAAGGTTCTACCTGAGAATCATTTTTCATCTTATTGATGTGTGTAGTAAATGCATGGCTTTTGTATAGGCGACAAATATGCCATGAAAAAGAGAATAAATTCATGAAACTTATCACATTTAAAACACATATTGTTAAAGCATTGTTATCGGCAGGCAAAATTAGTAAAAGAAAATCAGGGAGACCTTTGAATGAACTGATAAAGAAAAAAAGTTCTATAATAGCTCCTATATCTGATATCAGATATGACAACATTGGTAATTGGCCGGAAGCCTGCGAAATGAGGCAAAGATGCAAGTTATGCATAAATGCATACTCCAGAACAAAATGTGCAAAGTGTAATATATATTTATGTTTTAATCAATATAGAAATTGTTTTCGAGATTTTTATAATGAATAGATATTTGTATTTTTTTGTGTTACAATATGCCTGATGATGTCAAATTGCAATGTCATTTTTTTTTACCTGTATATTTAAAAATAAAAGTTGGAAATAATTTTGGGCATCTATGGAGTGTATAAATGAATAATTTATAGACAAGATTTTTTTTTTTAATTATTAAAAAGTTGGGCGTCAAAGGGTTAATGAAGATTAATTCAAAAATTATCTTTTCGTATTATGCTGCCTTTTAATATTTTTTATAAAAATAGTAAACAGTTTATGACTTGTAAGAAAAAATAAATAAATTTATAACTTAAGGATTAAATCATAAATAAAATGAAAATGTGATGCTCTATTAAGCTAGGTATTGAGTAAATTAATTTTTATAGAGTTAAATTATTTTAAGGAAACATATATAAATATAATAAAATTTATATCAAAATTGAATATTACTGGAGTGATGCAATTGCTATCAAAGGAAGTCTTATTTTTTTCATCAGGTATTGCTATTCCTTTAGCAATTAACTCTCTTTTCACTTTCTCCATGCAGCTTGACTTTTCACTACTCTCTTGTGCTCCTCTAAATCTTCGAGATCTCTGTTGATTCATCTTAGCTCTTGGAGCCTATCATATATTTAGGAATTTAAATTATAATATAAACAATTACCACTCCATCAACAGCCATGTACAAAACCTTTCTAGGCCTTAAGAGTCCAAACAATCTATCAATGTATGCATATATATCAACCATCATGTCTTCTTCTGTTTCAGGGGCAGCTTTATATTCAGGATGACAACATGGATGAATAATTCCATTCATATCAAGATATACATTATCAAATTCTATGTTATTAGGATTAGAATTTAATAAATCCTTTGGGTCTTCAATATTCTAAACATATAATCATAAAACAAGCATATTTAATTAAAAATACTTTATCTTCTACACATGACACGACAATAGATGGATATTTTCTACTTAACCATCTAAAGAAGGCTGGAACTCCCATTTTATAATTAAGATAAGAAGAGAAATGTAATGTATATGAATGTTCAAAAGAAAAAATAAAAATTTAAAACCAAAACATTACTATTTATAATTTGACAGACATTTCAAATTAGATTCAAAAAATAATTTTTTTACTCAAAATGAATTTTACTCTTTACTTGTTAAATATATTTTTGTAACATAATATTTGATATTATATAATAAATGCTAATAATCAATAAGAGTTTATATAGTAACAATATGTCTCTAATGAAGTAAAAATGTCCGAAATCTTTATCAATATATAAAATAGGGAACAGTGGGACAAATCCCCTTCCCCCCAAAGCCAAAAAATACAGATGCAGGATATATTTTTCAAAAATATTATTGCTTGTATTAATTTATATTTGTTAATATTTATTTGTATCTCATATTAAATATATATTTAATTACATTTATTATCACATTTATTATCACATTTATCTACTAAGTTATTTTATCAATTAATTTCGATATTAAGTTTTCCGGCGTTATATTTACTTATTATTTCAAATTTTTAGCGACGTAATATTTATCTACCATTTTCAAATTTCTAGTCAAATAATAATTATTTCTGAAACTTCTTGTC
Organism: Gordionus sp. m RMFG-2023; assembly: GCF_954871325.1. Classification (NCBI taxonomy): domain Eukaryota; kingdom Metazoa; phylum Nematomorpha; class Gordioida; order Chordodea; family Parachordodidae; genus Gordionus; species Gordionus sp. m RMFG-2023. The sequence continues at coordinate 86,117,920 of NC_088775.1, forward strand.
CAACAGGGAAAAGGAAATTGCAACCTTGTCCAACAAGATAGAGTCTCTGCCATCAAGCATTAACAGCTTTTAAGGAGTTAGAAGAGCCATTTATTTGCTATTACTGAAATATCGCAATGGCCTGAAAGAAATATTTCCTCAGAAGCAAGGAAATTATGGGATTCAATGCTTATTCCAAATTTTTTTCTCATTAGAATGTATTATTTAATTATACAACTATTTTAAGTATTACTTTTCATAAACATGACATTGACTTGATTAAGAAGATGAGAATAGCGGAGAGCATTTTATCAAAACTCAAGGAAATTAGGGCTAATGTTGATGAAGAATTTCATATTTTATATTGTTGAGTCAAGAGCAGAGCTATACGTGTTTAATATTTGTCTCCCCTGACTTGTAGCAAAGCAAGCTCATCGTTAAAACATTAATATAGAATCAGTAGAAGAGTATATCTTAAATACAGATACATTTATAACCCAAATAAATGAATTTTTAATTCATCATGCAGCACTTACTGATCTGCAAATAACTTCCACAAAAGCCTTCCCAACCTTTTTCAGTTGGTGATAGAAAAAAAATATTTGTTAGATTTTTATTATGAAGATGTTAAAGTATCTTATGATGCCTTATTAGCTGAATAACTATGTTTATAAGATTAACGATGGTTGATATAGTTCCAAAAAATACTAAAACACATTTTAGATTAAATTCCCAATGTATTAAAAGGCTTTATAAAATCTTCTCATTAGTAAACTAATGAGAGAACATTCTCTTTTTTAAGGAGAATAACAAAGGCTTGTAGAAGTACCATTTGCAGGGCACGGCCCGGATTTTTTTAAAAAAATTTTTACGGCCCCGCTTAGGTTTTTTTTAAAAATTTTCAGGCCCGGCCCGGCTTTTTTTTTCAAAAATTTTTAGGCCTGACTCGGTTTTTTATAAAATAATTTCAGGCCCGGCCCGGCTTTTTTTTAAATAAAATTTTCAAGCCCGGCCCGGATTTTTTAAAAATAAATTATATTTATTTTTGATTTTTATAGCTAATAATAATGATTTCAAATATAGGCTGTTTTAAAAAATACAGTCCGGCCCGGATATTTCCTTAGTATTTTTTTTTAAATATTCGGGCTCGGCCCGGGTATATTTAAATAAATTAAAATACGGTCCGGCCCGGGGGCCGGGTCTGCAGGTCTCTGAAAAACCAAGTACAACATCTGAAAGTAGATTGAAAGGTTTGGATCTTTTGAATATTCATAGGTATTTGACCACAAGCAAGGATTAGATAATTGAAAAATTAGCTCAATCACAACGAGATTGGATTTTACATTGTAAATGTATAACATACAAAATGCAATTATTCCTAAGAAACATTTTGTGTAAAAACTCAAAAATTCAAATTTTTATTTTGGGTCGTTTAAGTGATTCTTTACATATAATTTTTTTATAATTCACATTAATTTAAAATTGTGTATTAGAAATAGTTATTAGTCCTAATAAATTTATGCTTGATATTTTTAAAAAACAATAATATTTCTTAAAAAATTTTATTATCCCCCCCCCCCTAGACGAAATTTCTGCGTACGCGCCTTGCCTCTAATGAAGTAAAAATTGTCCGAAATCTTTATCAATATATAAAATGTTTTGAAACATGATATGCACCAAGTGTAGAAATATATTGTAATATGCTATTATTTCTACATCGTGAATGATTATATTCGTATGGTTATAATGATTATATATTTATGATTTAATATAATATTGTGTGAGGTTAACTACCTAACACCTATATCATCTATTATATTTGGATATCCGATTTATAATGTTATGGTTGCACATAAATAAATAAATGGTTGTGTGAAAAATCTCATCGATAATATTGGCACAGTCGGCAGGATGTAAATGTAAGTATTAATGTAATCTAATTTTTTAGGTGACGACGAGATAAATAACCTGTAATATGAATCTATTGGATTTTATATGAAATATATTATGGAAAATAATTGTAAATGGTAAGTATGAACTATCCTGTAAATGTTATATTTGCTTGAACAATATGAATGTATTGGATATTTCAATTAATAAGGATAAAGATAAAAGTGCGAATCAGAATTAAGTCAAATAAATTATGAAAAATTTATAAAATATCGTAAAATTGTGGTGGATAATAAACTTAATTTGGAAAATATATTAATGGTTCTGATATTGATTGAATTATTATAATTGATAAATAAAGAAAAATTGGTTGATGAATGTTTATTCATAAGAAAATAATAAAATCGTTTATTTTTTTTATTTTTGGTACAAAGAAAATGTTCAAGCTCTGCTAGAAGAATGAAGTATATTCTCATTATAATTATCAAAAATGAAATGATATAATTTTTATATGATCTATTTAAATAAAGGAAATAATTTATGTTATGAATATTTGTGATGATATGAAATTATTTTTTGGAATTTGATAAATCAGTAAAAATGAAACATTATGGGAAATAATATTGTGAAAGAATGGATACTAACGATATAGTGACATGTGTTAAGTAGAGTTATGAATTATCCCGTAGGCCATACAAGCAGTGACCCCTACACTTTCTGAGCGAATGAAGCAGTAAACCCCCCTGAAAAGTACCCCCCCCCCTAAATGATAATTATTTTATGACACCCATAAATTTCAAAAATAATTTTTATTGCATCAATTTTTAATATATAATATAAATAAAATGCAAAAAAATATACTTTATAAATATTATTTTTAAATTAATAATTTAGATAAATTAGGGGAAGAGAAAGCGAATTTATAATTTTATCAATATTTAATTGTTTAAATAAATTTTTTTCCATTGATAATATGGTTAAATTATTGAGAAATGAATCTTTCATGGTACTACGAAGTCTTGTTTTAATTAATTTAATTTTACTCATGACTCTTTCGGCAGTACATGAGGTTGTAGGAAGTGCAGCATAAAACACACCTATTTTAAAGCTAAAAAATTTTTTATATTTAATGATGAAAGTATATATACCTCTCCTTTTTGGATTGTAATGTTTGAAGTCTAGAACTTTCAAAATCAAATGGTAGATTTCTCTCTTTCATAAAACCTTGTGCCTTTGAAAAAACATCTAAAAATTCAGTGTTATTATCTATTAGATTAAAAAATAATTAAGACAATAATTTATATTATACTTCTCAAATTAATCAAGCAATCTTTTGCCAATTGAATTTGATTTATTGCAAACCCTTTATCCTTCTAAATGGTTTGCAATTTTGTACAAGCCAAACTTTTATCGACAATATTTTATCCAAAACACAAAGTGATAAGATAAAATCAAATTTTTATATTCTAAAGACTGTAGCACTAGCCATAGTGGAAGTGGCAGCATCTTCAGAATCCTTTAAATTTGTTAAAGCTGCCCTCAAGGCATCATAAAGTAAAAAAAAATTTACGATAGCTTTATATGACGGTAGCTAGCTTCTAAATGAAAAAACATTTTAAATCTAAATAAATAAGGTACTATTACCGAGTGGTATATTCTTGATGCGTAGAAATCGTTGCGATTTTTTCAGATCATTACACTGACATTTTTTGAGTACCTCGTATCTTTTTACACCATTAAAATAGATATAAATCTCATCTAGTATTCCTAAAACATAGTTCTTTAATTGATTGGCATAATTGAACAATGATTAAATTTAATCGATGACAATAACACCAAATAAAAGCTGCCTTTGGCGCCTCTGCTCTAATCAAGGCCTGCACACCATTGATTCTTCCACTCATGTTTGAGGCGCCATCATAACTTTGCCCAACTAGAAATTCAAGGGGTAAATTAATCGAGTCGAGTTTGGATATTATATTATGCTTAATATCGAGACCTGTGGTATTTCCCGTACAATATATGTCAATCAGTCTTTCAACTACTATTTTCAACATATCTTACCATAAAAGCTATTGCTTCCGATTTCGAAACATCATATGTGCATCAACTATGATTGAAAAGCACCTGTTAAATGTAATCTCATTTTGAATTTTTTTTATAATTTTTCATGGTTTCAACGAGAATATTTATGTTATTATATGATAATAGATTGAATATAATTTCGTTTTTAATCCCTTATTTTTTTTATCCCTTTTTCTTTCTTCATTTTGTTGTATATACATTTTTAATACAGATTCAGAATCTGCAATAAGCTTAATAAGGGCCATCTTATTGTCTTCTTGTTGCCTGTTCCCCCAGAAGGCTAGGTTACGAGATATTAAATAATCTAAACATCTTATTATAATTCTTATGATAGAACGGTTATTATCTACATATTCTTTCTGGGGTGTTATAAATTTTAATATCGAATTTTTATTGTGAGAAAGCTTTCCATAATCGGCCATCATATGTGTCTGTGAAGATTTTTGCAGAATAATATAACGATTAATATTCTGCCATTTATCTAGACCTTCACATGTTCATTTTGAATTTGTGTGTAGACCTCCAAATAAGAGACGTGTTAAGCAAAAAACTTTATCATTTTAATACTATAAGTAATCCAATTTCTAGCAATTTTGCTATTGTCAATATTAGTTTTTTCATAAAAGCTTTCATTAAAGGATCTGTTTCTATTATTATTATATTTGGGGAATAAATAATGTGTAGGTTGAAGAGCACCTATTAGATATTTATCAATTATAAATTTGTCAATCCAACAATATTGATGAGATCATTTGATTCCTAAGAAAAGGGAGGGAGGGAAGATAAGATATTTTAATTAAAATATGAATACTACTATCTATTCATATTATGCTTAAAAAGATAAGTAGAAAAATTTCCGTCAATAATTAAATTAAATATTAAGTTGGGGATGGGGGGGGGATCTTATTATTACATTTATAAACCAAAAATCACTCGATCATAATGGATGTAACAAAATAGTAAAAGAATTAAATAATAAAAAAATTTTTTAAAAAAGTACCTCCATACAAATTTACTCAAGCAGTTGCTTCGGACCCCCCCCCCCCCCCGTTGTAGGGGCCACTGCATACAGGATGATAAAGATATTTTGGCCAGCTCTAAGATAATAGTGACTCCATGGTCCATCCAAAGATGATAGTTGTAGTAAAGGAGTAATTTTGTAATATTTTATTTACATATTATGTGTTATATTGTCAGTTACTAATGATTATATATATGGATATTTTATTATGTTTTATAATGTATGATGAGTACAATAATTATGTACGATAAACTTCCTAATATATATATTTCCTATTGTGAAAATGGAGGAATAAAATGGCAGAAACCCAATTGTATAATTGGCGACGGAGAAAAAATAAAACCATTGGGTTTTATCAAATTAACTATAGAAAATTATTGGAAAATATCATTTCAATGGTAATAAACTATGGTATTATTTGGAAAATACATTAATGGTATATGAATTTATTATTATGCAATCTTGTCTTGAAATATGAATTATGAAAAACAATAATTGATTATACTATGAAATTCCAGAAGAATGAATGCACTCAATTATTTAAATTGAGAAGGATAAAATTATGAATATGTAGAAATCTGTTTATAATAATTTAACAATAATTTGGATGTATATGATAATATGGTATAATCTATTACTTATGGAAATATGGTTTATGGAAATCTGTTGATAAAAATTTAACAAACATTTGGATGTATATGATAATATGGTATAATCTATTACTTATGGAAATATGATGGTACAATCCTTTACTTATGGAAATATGGAAATTGATTACTCTTTGTGAAATGGACATTATTGGAACAATTATATGGGAAAACATGGAGATTGATTTATGGATTATGAAATTTGGAGATTGAGGATAGGGTTACTGATAGAACCTATTTTTACATTGTGAAAATGGATACTTATAAATATAGCTGACTAATTAATACCTAAAGATATAAGCATGTTGGTCTCTCAAATCGCGTGACCTAAAAACTATTGTGGCTTCCGTGATCCAGATGTATCCGTATTTGGGTTAAGGAACTACTTCTTATACAATGTAGGGATTTAGATTACCTCATGGGCCATCCAAGAATGATAGCGATCTCTTGGCCAGCTCTAAGAAAATGGTGACCTCATGGGTCATCCAAGGATGATAACGATCTCTTGGCTAGCTCTAAGATAATATTGACCTCGTGGGCCATTCAAAGATGACAGTGATCTCTTGGCCAGCTCTAAGATAATAGTGACCTCGTGGGCCATTCAAAGATGACAGATCTCTTGGCCAGCTCTAGAATAATAATGATCTCGTGGGCCTTTCAAGTACGATGTCTACCAATAAACTCGATAGCGATACTCTGGTGGGAGATTCATCGATAATAGATTCTCCGGTGGGAGATCAAGGCATAATAAACTCGATAAGCGATACTCCGGTGGGAGATCCATCGATATTGATTCTCCGGTAGGAGATCAAGGCATAATGGCTCGATAACAATTCTCCGGTGGGAGATCAATCAACAAGGGAAACGATATTGATACTCTAGGTGAGATCAATCTACAAGGGAAACAATATTGATACTCTAGGTGAGATCAATCTACAAGGAAAACGATATTGATACTCTTGGTGAGATCAATCAACAAGGAAAACAATATTGATATTCTAGGTGAAATCAATTAACAAGAAAAACGATATTTATAGGTGATATCAATCAACAAGGAAAACGATATTGATACTTTAGGCGAGATCAATCTTACCAAGGCAGCGGTAAATGGAGACCAAAGACTAGGATGTTTTAGGAAAAATTTTAAGTTGTGTTTCCTATTCAATTAATGAAGGGGAAATGTAGTAAAGGAGTAATTTATTGTAATATTTTATTTACATATTATGTGTTATATTATCAGTTACTAATGATTATATATATGGATATTTTATTATGTTTTATAATATATGATGAGTATAATAATTATGTACGATAAACTTCCTAATATATATATTTCCTATTGTGAAAATGGAGGAATAAAATGACAGAAACACAATTTTATAAATAATGATCTCATATCTAGTTCTATGATAACAATGACCTCTTGGGTCGTTCAAGCACAATGTCGATCAAACTAAATAGACTCTATAACAATACTTTGGTGGGAGATCAATCGAGATTGATATCCGGTGAGAGATAAAGCATACAATGGCCTCAATATCTATACTCTGGTGGGATACAATGGCCTTGATTGATACTCCCATGAAAGATCAAGCATACAATTGAATCGATGAGAATGCTCCGCTGAGATATCTGTCGATATTGATACACCGATGGGAGATTAATCAACAATTGATGCTTTAGGTGAGATCAATCGAACCAAGGCAGCTAATATTAATGCTTTTGGGAGATCAAAATTTAGTTGTGGGTGGAAGAGTGGATGTTTAAAAAGATAACACCACACAGTAAAGATAAATGGAGACCAAAGACAAATATTTTTTAGGAATAACGGCGAGGATGCTTCTAGGAGATATAGGTTTCCTTTTAATTAATGAATTGGAAATGTAATATAGAAATATATTGTAATATACTATTTATACATTATGAATTATTATATTCATGGTTATGATTATATATATCTATGATTTAATATAATATTGGGTGAAGGTAATTATCTAACATACATACCATCTTTTATATTTGGATAACAGAATTATAGTATTTTTTATTTTTTTAGTTGAAATAAAAGTTTGTATGAAAAAATCTCATATATAATACCAATGACATTGGTCAACTCTAATTATTTAACAACCAAAAGATTTTGACCCTAAAAAATAATATATTCTTTCAAAATATCTTAATTTTTTTATAGTAATTTACGATTAATTATTAGTTTTTTAAACCCTTATAATTTTTATTAAAAAAAATAAAAAATAAGTTCCCCTTATATCTTTACCGGTTTTATAAAACTAAATTTAATTTTCTAAAATACGTTAATACTTTTTTGAATTCTGAGAAATTGATATATTATATTTTCCACTGGGTGGCAACTTCTACAAAAGCCAATTAATCACAACTCTAGAAGGTAAAAATATCAAATTTATATATTTATCTTAATTCATCATAAGCGGATTCGTAGAAATCGAACAAACTCAACCTAGAGTAAAAAAAATAGATATCAAAGTCCCTCTAATGGGAGGTGGTGGGGTTGCCCTCATTTTTTTGGAAGGAGATAGGAGGAAGGGCTCTAATAGGGGGTAAAGTGAAGTAAAAATAAAAACACTATTTTTATAGTAAGGATAACATTTCCGATAAAAAAATTATAATTTTGAATTGCATTATTTCTATTTTAATGATCAATTAAATTTTAAATAGTCTATACACAGATAACATTTTAGTAAAGTTAGAATTTATAATCACTTGTGGCAAATTTTAGGAAACGGTTAGTATATAATTGACTATCACTAACTGTTTATTTGTTATTTTAAACTTGAAAAAACAAAGATATCTTAAAGACTTTTAATATAAATTTCGTTGGGAGATTATAAATGGTTGCCCATCATAAGATTTTTTTATATAAATATCGTGGAAACATGTGACAACATTTTAATAACTAGCTAGTATATAAACATAATCTTTTTTAACAAAATACAAAATTTTGGCCAATTGCACACGAATTTTAACTTTTATATTAATTTTAAACTTTATTATTATGTTCTACTGCTTTAATCCATTTGTTAGACATAGACTAATAAAGTTATTAGTTAAAATATTCAAAATTATTGGCCCCTGTTATTAATTTCTCTGTCAGTTTAGCGAATGGAAATACAAGAATGAATTTATAGGCTAACCTAAAAAAATTGTTTGGGCATAAAGTTAGCCAAATTTTTGATGCCCTAATCCTGAATGCATAAATACTTATTTAGTACATTTTAATTTATTGCTTTAACAGTAAAAAGATATATAAGGTTATTAACATGATAAGAAGTAAACATCAAATTTGGAATCATACCCCAACTATATATATCATTGACCCTAACTAAAAATATGAAAGATATATGTAGCATATATATATAAATCGGACTTCATGTAATTCTATTGCAATAAAATAAACCATTTATACAAATTATATTAATCATAATTAATACTAAAACATCATTTTAATACAATCATGATAAATCAATATAAATATCTTCAGGCAATTCCATAATCCCCGACAATTCTTTCTTTCTTTCTTTCTTTCTTTCTTTCTTTCATTCTTTCTTTCTTTCTTTCTTTCTTTCTTTCTTTCTTTCTTTCTTTCTTTCTTTCTTTCTTTCTTTCTTTCTTGCTTTCTTTCTTTCTTTCTTTCTTTCTTTCTTTCTTTCTTTCTTTCTTTCTTTCTTTCTTTCTTTCTTTCTTTCTTTCTTTCTTTCTTTCTTTCTTTCTTTCTTTCTTTCTTTCTTTCTTTCTTTCTTTCTTTCTTTCTTTCTTTCTTTCTTTCTTTCTTTCTTTCTTTCTTTCTTTCTTTCTTTCTTTCTTTCTTTCTTTCTTTCTTTCTTTCTTTCTTTCTTTCTTGAGAAGAGAAGAGAAGCTCGAACTTTGTCCATCTCCAAAACCATGTGATGTGGATTGAATAATCTTGTCTGTCAAACCCCGTGTTCGGTAGTTTATAAATCTATATTATAATTTTCCGATGTCCTCACTACGTAATCGCTACGTCATGTCATCGGTACGTATTTATTTTTATATGGAAGTTAGATAATTGATGGTGTACACATACTAACATTGATTGAGAGATTTGAAAAATCGTCTTTGAATTGATATAAACAATATTCATTCAACTTTCTAAATATGAATGAAATAAATGATGTGAATAAAAAGATTCAGGCTAATATTTCACTTAATCCTTTCTTTATTTTTTAGATTACCTTATCAATTTTTATCTCATATTATCAATTACACATTAATGAAATCTCTACAAGATACTCAACTTGTATATTTATTTTGAACATACTCACAATTTTTGTCAGTACTTACATTACAATTTTTTATACTCATATTTTTCTTTCATAACCAATAATTAAGAAGATAATCAAGTATATTCAAATATTCAAATACTCTTATCCTAACATATATAATATCCAATCCTTATAAATAACTCTTTCATTTTTTCCCCTCCCTTAATGAATTTATTTATCACTAAATTTTATTATCTCATTCTTTTCTTTCTATCTCTATTATCTATTAATCACTATTTCTCAAAACCGTATCAATTCCTTTAATTTAATTTTTATTATTTTTATATTATAATAAATTATACCTTCTTTTTCCCCCCTTTTTTAATCTTATTTTTAAATTACCTTACAATTAATTAACCTTAATCTTAATAACATTACATTCATCATGCTATTTTTTAACTTTTAGAATATCATAACAGGCTTGATAAGTCCCCCAAAAATTTTTTTGATGATAGCCCTTTAACTACTAGAAATATGCATCTAATATTGACCCATCTACCGGTTTTACATTATTTTAATGTTTGTTTAATTTCAACAATAGTTTATTTATATTTTTGCCTGATTTCTCTATTTGTCTAGGCTAACCCTAATCCCTCACATTGCTACAAAACATGATGAATCTATTAATAAAGATAAGCAAAGAGAATAATGACGATTAAACAAACGCCTTACTCGTTCTAGAGTTACTGGTAGACAAAATAATAAAGAACTACGCTTGAAATGAACTCATATGGAGGTTTATTTATTTATTTTTTATCTTCTATCACCACTACCACAATACCTATGCCACCTCCGCCTATTTTTTAACAAATATAAACATTTAATTATGTACTATCATTCACTTCACTAGGAGTTAATATAAATATGACTTTATCCGATTCTCTGAGAAACTTTCATGAATATTTAGAGGAATGTTCAAACTTGAATGAACATCAACTTTATTAATGGAAAAATAGGCAGTAGTTCTGTCGTGGCCTTTATAACAATACTTACGACCGTTTTATGGTTTAGTTAACATTGTCGTTCATGATTCTATTTTAGAGGGGGATACCAATGCAGACATTGACATATCGTTTTGCGTTCTTCTTTTACCAGTATCCCAAAGCATAGGCGTAATCATCTTTATCAGGACGCAATGTGTTTTGTACACTGCTTTGTTAATCCGTCATTACTCTCATCTACAACCCTAAATGATATAAAATTATACATTAATTATTTCCTCTCCAGATGACGGCCCAGATTTATTTTGTCAATTTTTCCATCAAAAATTAAAATGTCAACAAGGATTTGCTCTTAATTTTATCAAATACATAATAAATAATCCTCATTATTTTTTAAAAAAATTATCCTAAATTTATATGTCAATAAAAAAAAATATCTTAAAAAATATATAAATAATTTGCATATAAGTTTCATTAGTGTTTTATGGCATTTTTGTAATTTAAATAGACAGCATTTTTTTTTACTTAACATAAAAAAATATATATCCCCTATCAAATTCTTTGACAAATTATTTCAGAAATGCAAGACATGCATTAAATTTATCTGAAAAACAACAATAACCTTATATAATAAACAACATATTTTTTAGATATAATTTTAATTGATCATATTATAAAAAAGTATAAGAGTCAATTATTTTAATTTTATTTGCCATGATTCTCTAATAAGTGGTTGCCCAGGCCTTCCCAGTTTCCCTTAATACGGAATTTACATGTTTTTTTTCCATATTAGACTAATTGGTAAATCAGATATTTCCCGTTCATGTGATGTTATTAAAAATTTAACTATTTTCGAGGCGGGAAAAAATTTTCAAAATTATAATGGGTAGGATTGGGCTTGGAACCTCAAAATTAATATTAGCTTGCACCTGACTTGGGAATATCTTTTACAAATTATTAAGGGTTGAGCTGGGCTTGATAATCTTTTTTATAATTATAAGATCTTAGATTCTTCCTAATATTGTGAGCTTGAACCTGGCATGACATCTATCGTAAAAAATGTATAAAAATCTAATTCCCCGTCATTTTTGACGGGCTTTCTACTAGTACTGTATAAAATTTAAAAGCATTATTATTTTGATACGAAATAATAAATAACTATTCTCTTTATTAAAATAGATTATTATATATAACATCATAAATAATAATTTTCATTATGTTAAATCGAGCTCTAACATAGCATTGTATTTCTATAATAGTATATTTTAAAAAAAATCTGGCCTTATTTTAATTACAAATATTATCAAATATTACATCAAGAAAAAAATATTAAATTTCATATAAAAAATTTGAACTCTTATCAAATTTTAATACAAAATCAAAAATAATTATTAAGCCATATATATATTATTATAGTGTAAATATTTTATTAATATTTATTCTTCAAGAAGCAGTGCATGGAAAAAGGATCAAGTGTTATGGTTGCAAAAGGCAATATAAATTTTTTAGTCAATTACAGCTTTAAAAATGCATCTGAAGTTAGCGGTGTAACAATTTTTTAAAATCCTTCTGCAAAATATTTTGGGGCCCCTTACCCAAATAAAAAAATTAACATTCAATTAGTATATATATTATTAATTATATAAGCAAAAATATATCTAAAAAACAACTCTATTACATTAATTTAAAATTTGTTGTAAATATACAATGTTATTTCAACTATTAAGAATATAATACAAAGAAATTATAGATAGAGATATTATCAAAATGATATTAATTAATAAATATATTTTCTTTCTATTTCTATGTTATTGCGAAATTAACAATTACATAGGTGTATTTCAGCATGTATAGAGTACCTCACATGCGAGATTTAAATAGTTTTATCATAAATTTTGAACTAGTTTTTAATTTATATTAATATTTTTAGATATTTTTGTTTAAGAATTTTAAAATAAATATTCATGCAAAAATTGTCAATACTCCGGTGAAAAAATTAGCGTTAGTACTCAGATAGGGTTTAATAGACCCCAATTTCAAATGTATATATCTCCAGTTATATTCATTATTTTCATTTGATACTTGGATATAAGATAGATCTGACCTTGTTTGATAAAATATTTAAATATTTTTATTTCTTAACCCTAGATTAAAGATGATGAGGATAATTATATAAAAAAAATTTTAATAGAAATTTTGAAAAATTCGTGATTAAGTTATATGAAAATAAATGGATATTATTATCAAAGCCATTTCATATTAGTTATTCGGCCGAAGTTTTTGTAACATTTAATTGAGATTAAATAAAATAACAATATTCATTTAGGGTCAACCCGTTTCAAATTAACTTTTTCGCCATTTCTATCATTTTTTGTCGGAACATGGACATGTAAAAAAATGATATAATGGAGTTTGACGCGAATATGAGGCAATAAGAATAAGAGAATAAAGAGGTGTATATATAGTCGAGATTTGGAAAGTATTTTTGGAGAGTGAAAGAAAGCGTTTCAAACATGTATATACTGAAAAGAGTCATGGCATAATGAATGATATCTCTTTCCCTCTTTTTTCGTTCGGACATATGTTTCGGAAATTTTATTTTAGACAATTGAGTATTCGAAATATTACCTTCATTTGCAACTCCTATCTCTTTATTTTTTGATTGTGATTCTATATTAGCGAACTTTGTAATACAAGAAATTTTAAATACTGAATCCTTAACCGTGGTTGTAGAGTTAAATTTTTTAGAGGTTTCCATATTCCTTCTTTGCTTTTTAAGCAGTATAAATACGTAAATGTAGAACGAAGCTGTCGCAGTTAAATTTACGTATTGCCATATCAAGTGTATTTTGAAAATAACTGGGATAAAGTTCCTGTAATTTATAAAACAAGCCAATAGTGTAGGCAAAATCGCTACCCCACCCACATATAAATGCCACACCCGCATGAATATGGATGCAATCCATATAAATATCAATAAGGATATGGTAGTCTTAAGCGTAAATAGTTTTCTTAATTTACTATTGTACGAAGAGCCCATAACCAGACACCTATTAAGTGCTAAGGTAAACATGTGGAGGGAATGCGATAAAAATGTTATCTCGTTTAGCATTCCAAATATTATACACAATTCATAATAAGAAATGGTGTTGGGCATAAAAGAATAAAAGAAATAATTTAGTCCGTATGTCAGGGCTCCTAGAAAGTCGCACCATGTTAGACTGGCTATAATGATAAAAGATGGTTTTTTATTAAAATAGCTGTCACTCAGGATGATCCATAACAATAGAGCGTTTCCGATCGAACCTATTAGGGATGATAAGAATAAAACTATGGCAAATATTTGTCTAGGAATCATAATCATCAACTAAATATAATAAATTACAGAAAATCGTTGAAATTAATTGTTAATTACAAAATGGTTTACACAAATTTTATTAGAAAAAATGTTTAAATTTAAAAAAAATATTGTTAAATTAAAATTATAAAATTTGGCCTTATTATGTGAAATTATATTCATAGCTTGTCAAAAAATTAAAGGCATAGCATGTTTAATATATCTTTTAAATAAAGATAACAATTTATAATTGCTGGATTGACTATATTTTCATATTTATGGCTAAAATGCATTAAAGCAGAATAATTTTTAATTTAAAAATATAGTTGCATAATGAGTTAATCATATACAAAATGAAATATATGTAAAATGCAACATTATTAAAACTATTTTAAATTATTATAGTTCTTGGATTGATATTTGCCAGATAGGCTAATAATTGACTTGTGAAATTAAATTATCATGTTTTCTATAGTTTTGTTATAAAGATAAAAAATTAAATTATAACCTTGAGATGGTGGTAAGAGTCAAATATATTAAAAATTAAATTATAACCTTGATAGATGGTGGTAAGAGTCAAATATATTAAAAATTAAATTATAACCTTGATAGATGGTGGTAAGAGTCAAATATATGAGATTAAATTATTGTACTTAATTCCTATATGTCACCTAATTAGGTAAATATCTCTTTCAATACCTCACTGTGAACGACTCCATATCACAAATATTTCTTCTTATCAATCTTATTTTCATATCATCTATAAAATGTTTACATATTAATTTTTAATTTGATGACCTTCCTTTCTTACCTTTACGAAGATTTTCCTGTTCTAACCAACATTACAGTATTTTATTACCTTTTTAAATAAATAATATATATTTTTATATAACTTATCCCTTTATTGAAAATTGTATAAGTTTTTAAATCTTAAATATGAGATATATATATATATATATAGAAAAATAAAAAGTTTTTTTTAGATACAAATCCTATTAATTTTATTATTTAAGTGTGGCCTCACTAGTAGTCTCTATGTGTGGAGCTCATTCAAATTTTTTAGAAAATATATAAGATTTTCCAATTTTTAGCACTTTTCCACCCAAATGTTTGGGGGAAAAAGACTCATGTATCTTTACCCTCGCCCAAGAGGAGATAAAATAATTTGATCGAATTTGAGAAAAGTGAATGAGTCTCAAACTAAATTTACATTTCTAAGGAGCCCATTATAACCTCTAGTTTAAAAGAAATTCCTGCAGAATATAAAACATTGACATTGCACTTGGAATGACAAAGAAAACGGCCTTCACTGGATTGGTAATAAAGATTATGTTGGCAATTAGAGTTAAAAGAATATAATTCTTTCTAATGAAGTAGCAACTATTGTTCAAACTTTAAAGGAAATAATGTTAATTATGTTGTATTCTGTTATGGATCCCCTATATCATGTGAAATAAGAATATGTAGACCATCTTCTTCTGTTCTTCATTATTGATCATAAAAATATCAAGTGCTTATGATCGATATAGAGTATTTTTCATTAGATATGTAACATGGCCCCATATTTTGGGGTTTTTTTAAATTTTTTTTTTAGTTTTTCGCTTTTTTCTTTTTAAAAAGGTTATTTTGTTATATAAAATGACTAATAGATTTTTTTTCATCAAAAATATAACTTTTGTTAGGTAAATTATGACTAAGGGTTTAAGATAATCAATTTATTATTGTCATCAAAGAGACAGAATTTGGTGGCTAACCGCCTATTTTGGAAGCCCATAGAAATTTCTTCGACACTGCAACATTTGCACAGGCCTGACTAAGCTATGAACAATTACCCTTAATAAATAGCAAAATATACTTCCTTGGATTATATATCCTATTATCTTCAATAATATTAACGATTTCTATGTAAATTATATACTACCAACTAAGATTTTCTTACCCTAAGAATTATATGGAAATTAGATATAGTAAATTCAATTATATCATGAATAAATATATAACAAAGTAATTGCAATATAATATATTAGTTTTTATTCAACATTTTGTAAGAAAAATTGGAACTATATTTAAAATTATATAGATAGGAAATACATTAGTAGCATCTAATATTCATACTGTAAGACTGTGTTTTTTATTTATTCTGACAACATCATATGAATACAACGTAGCTTTTCAAATTTTAGGCTAATAAAAACGTCCTGATGGAATGTCCTTTATTCCTTGGTCAAGGGGCCAGCTACTAGTCTGGGACTTCACCTGCATTGACCCAAATGCACCATCCAACCACAACGTCGATGCCCTCGCTCTAGCAGAAACTCGTAAAACTATCAAATATAGTTCCATAGACCCTTCTTTCTTATTCATACCTATCGTCTGCTTTACTCTTACCACCTTCGGTAGCAAAGCTCTAAGTTTTTTTAAAGAATTAGGCAAACGGATCCGGGAAAAAACCGATCAGCCTAAAGAGTCCCTTTTCTTACGACAAAGACTTGCTACCGCCATCATTCGCTCTAACTACCTAAGTTTCATCTCTTCCATTGAATAATCTCCTATGTCTATGCTCTCTCCCTTCTCTTTCCTAGTTTCCATTCTTTTATCCCTTACCCTCTTTCGCAAATTATATTTTTATATTTTTTTTACCTTTATTAATTTTACCATATAAAAAAATGTATTATTTGCTATAAACTTTTGATAACATATTATATCAGCAACTATTGAAATAAAGAGAGAATTTACCCGTTAAAAAAAAATAAAAACTTCATACTTATATTCTCACAAATGGGATCAACTATTTTAGCGATGATAAATTTCGAACAACAATATCCCAAACTTTGACTTGATCGCGATATAATTGTCTAATTTGGTAAAAGAAAGTAAATTTCCAGTTAATGTCATTAAATATTAATTTTTACAGCAACATTTTGCCATATTTCAAATAAAAATTTAATAGATAACCCTCCATTAAATCTTCCTACCCCTAGTCGACCATACTCAAATCTTACCATCTGTACCTTGCAAATAATTCCTACTATTAAAATAATTACTGAAATAGCTAAATATAAAATAGATTTTAAACATAGATTTTATGCTATTATAAATCATTCACGAAACATTTTCGATTTTACCATATTAATATATAAATAAATATTTCCATGCAAAATTAATAAAGTAATGATATTAGCTTTAAAAAAAAATGATAAATTTATATTTGAAAAAATGCAGTTAAAATTTTTTTTATAATTTAAAACTGTTTAATATTTAGAGATATCAAATTTATCTTTCTTACTTGAATAGGTATTACAATTGAATAAATTCCAAATAAAAAAAAATTACCACTTTAAACAGTGTGCAAGTATCAGACTCTTAAATGTAGCCAAGATATTTCTTAGGGAGGGGGGAACTATTAGGTAGATATTTCCCAATATTTTTATTTGAGGTTCTTAGGCCATGATATTGAGTGCGATGCTATATTTTTTAAAGAATAATTTTTTATTTTATTTTTTTATATAAATGAGTGTTTTTTCTAAAATATTTTTCTTATTAAATTTTTAAAGCTTAAATTTTTTTTTTATTACTGTTTATAGTGATATAATATATATTTCTGGGAGAAGAATGGGTGTAGGGTTTGTAGGGGGAAATTTTTTAGGAATTTTACTTTGTCCACCGCCCTGGATATAGCTTTTTCTAAATTGCCTAGAATATTTACTAAATCTACTAACATTGATAAATCTATTACATAAAACCTATCGGATACACCGTGTTCTCTTAAGTGTTTTTAAAATTTCTTAATGTTGAGAATGGGCGCTACATATTGTATTTGGTGTTTTAGCGGATCTCTGCATCCTGATTTAGGGCTTTTATGTTGTCATCTGTTACTTTCCCTAATCTCTTAGGTGAAGACATTAATATTTAAATAATCATCCCTGAATGCATTTCTTATGAATAAGATATTAGAGTATGAATTATTAAGTTATTTAGAATACGAATGACTTTTATTAAATTTTTCTTTTTATACATATCGAATAAAAAAACAATTAATACTTCGATTTAAGCTTCGCCAAAAGATTATTTTATTAAAAAATGATAAAATAAAAGTTAATTTATTGCAAAAAAATAAAAAACCAAATACATTGAATTTAAAATTATTTAATTTATGTTATATCAAAAAAAAATAATAAAAATTAAACGATCGAACGGTCTTTCTGAACCTAAAAATTAAATAACAAAATTTGGCCAAAGTACTATATTAGTTGAATAATCAAGCTTAAAATAGTAAAATACAATAAGAAAATTTAAGGAAAGTAAAATAAATTAATTAACGAGCTATGATATCTAAGAAAAAAAATAAAATTTTAGCCTCCAACTCTTAGCATGGGCTGAGATAATGGGGCTCTTAATGTTAAAATTGGGGCATTTTGGGAAAAAAATCTCCCTTTAATTAAAATTATCTGTGGATATAATTGAGCTAGAAGCGTTAGTTAAATTTCTTTATATAACCTAATGGTAGGAGTTATATGATGTTAATGTTAAATATTGCCACCAATTTGTAATGCATTTTAAATTCTTTAAGTTGTACCAATCTTTGTAACACAGGTTTGAATCCGTTAGACTTTTTATAGACTGCGTCATTTGTAATTATGAGAGCTAGTTCTAATGTTCGCCCTTTATATTGTACTATAACTACAATCTGACCTAATAGTGGTATATTGGTTCCTATATAACTTTTAAGTTTTAGCATGCAATTTGTTAATTCAGAATGATTAAGTTTATTTTTCCAATCTATTTCGTTAATTATATTGACCCCAGCTCCAGTATCCAATTCCATTCTTATATCACTGTTGTTTATTTTGACATCCACCCAAAATTCTGGATTATATTTGTTTGTTTTATTATAATTCACTATTTCTTTTCTATAGACTCGAGGAATGTGCCCAATTTTGTTGCATTTATAACAAGTGTTCTTGAAAGGACAATTTTTACTTCTGTGATTTACGCCGCAGGAGTGGCATGGATTTGGTTTTTTTGTAGCTCGAATTATAATTATTATATGATTTTGATTGTTTATCATTATCATTATTAACTTTTTTAATTTTATTTATATAATCATTATGTTCCTCTTCTAAATGATCGATTTTAGTTTCATCATTTTGTATTAATTTTGTATTTTTTATTGCTATTTCTACTGCAGTAGCTATCTGAATAGCTTTATTTATGTCTATATCGTCTTCGGATAGTAATCTTTGTAAAATTTTTGGATTTTTTATTCCGAATATAAATTTATTTCTAAATGCAGTATTGAAATATTCCCCAAAATCACGAGTCGTTGCTATATTTCGTAGATTTTGTATATAGTCTATTAGTTTTTCATCATTTTGTTGATTATATTGATAAAAATTATATCTCTCTACTACTATATTAGGTTTAGGATGAAAATGCTCAATTAAAATATTATGTATTTCTAATACCTCTTTGTTTCCCAAACTATCAGGTGCACATAAATTTACCAGTGTAAGTATCACACCCTATTGTTGTTAATAACAGAGATTTTTCTTGTGATGATGTTAAACTTGGTTGTGTGGTTTTACTGCCTCAGTATTTTTTTCGGTAGTTGTAATTCCGTTTTTTGAAATATTGTGACCTAAGTATTCGACATTTTGTTTGAGAAATTTACAATTTTTTATTTTTAGCTTGATTCCATTTTCATCTAGACATTTTAGTATCTTTTTTAAATTTGTTTCGTGTTTCTCTCTATTTTTCCCGGTTATTATAATATCATCTAAATAACAAGCTACTCCTTCAAAACCTTTTAATAAATTCACGATGGCTCGTTGAAATATTGCTGGAGAAGACTATATACCAAAAGGTGGTCTTGTATATTTAAATAATCCTCTATGCGTATTGATTACAAGATATTTTTGAGACTCTTCCTCCACTTTAATTGGAAAATAGGCATCTGAGAGATCCAAAATTGAAAATTCCTCTCCTTTTCCCTAATTGGCTAATAAATCTTGGATTCTTGGTATTAGATATGAATCAATATTAATATTTTGATTTAATGTTCTTTTAAAATCCCCACAAATTCTTAATGTTTTATCTTTCTTTTGAACAATTACTATGGGTGATGCATAAAGTGAATGATTAATTTTCTCTATTACTCCTATTTTTTGCAATCTATCTAAATCTTCTTCAACTTTATCTTTTAATGCGTATGGTACGGGACTTGATTTACAGAAAATTGGTTTCTCGTTTTTCATATATATTGGTTTATACTAGGCCACCACGCGTATTGTCGTGCTCTCATCTTCATTTTTACCATTCCGATATGTCCTTAATGTATCATGTCCAACATGTTGTTTCGGTATTGTTGTGGTATTATCATTTTAGTTCTCCATAATAAACAACCTCTTTCTGTTGTAATTTCCTCTCTCCTTTGGCTATACTCCTTTAAACATGCATCATAGTTTATTGGCCATTCATCTATTGTATATCTGTATACTTTAGAAAGTATATCATCTCGCATTGTTTCCCTTTCAATTTCGCTTGCATTTAAAGGTGTTTTTCCCACCTGTATTTGATCTAGCGCTTCTTCTTTGATATTTGAGTTCCCTTTATGGGTAATCTAGATAGCATTGTATTCTGGCAGTAGATGTTGTTGGTATATCTTTTCTTGGATGAAATAAACTCATTAATGGCTTGTGGTCTGTTTGTAATGTGAACTTTTTTTCCATATATAAATTCTTTGAATTTTGTAACCCCGAATATGATGGTAAGTGCTTCTCTCAATTTGGCTATAACTTTTTTCAGCTGCATTTAGTGTTCTTGAGGCGAATGCTATTGGTCTCTCCTTACCCCCTTCTAATATGTAATATTACTGCCCCAATTCCTATAGCTGATGCATCTGTTGCTAATATAATGGGTAATTTTAGATCATAATATTGTAATATTGGAGTACTACTTATTTCTTGCTTCATATTTTTATACGCGTCTTTGAATTCATTAGTCCATTTCCAAACTACTGCTTTTTCTAATAATTTGTATAATAGTTTGGCTTTGGCTGCAAAATTTAAAATAAATTTTGAATATTGCTGATATTACTGCCACAATTCCTATTTTTCTTATTCCTTTATTTTCAAATTTATCATTTATTATTTAAATTAATCTCCAATTATATAATAATGATAAAATAAACATTTTACAAAAAATAACAAAAAACAACAATTTAATACACATCATTTATCCCCAGTCGATCTGGTTTCGATGGTATCCTTTTGGGATATCGATCTTGACTTGTTTATTCCTCCCTTTCCTTTGAATTCATTTCATCGTTATTTTTTATTACATCCTCTTTGTTGTTTACTATCTTTCGTAGTCTATAAAAAGTCTAACGGATTCAAACCTGTGTTACAAAGATTGGTACAACTTATTTCAAGAATATAAATGCACACAACCAAGTTTAACATCATCACAAGAAAAATCTCTGTTATTATCAACAATAGGGTGTGATACTTACAAAATACTGGTAAATTTATGTGCACCTGATAGTCAAACAAAAAGGTATTAGAAATACATAATATAATCAAGCATTTTCATCCTAAACCTAATATAATAGTAGAGTGATATAATTTTTATCAATATAATCAACAAAATGATGAAAAACTAATAGACTATATACAAAATCTACGATTGGGGAATATTTAAATACTGCATTAAGAGATAAATTTATATTCAGAATAAAAAATCCAAAAATTTTACAAAGATTACTATCCTAAGACGATATAGACATAAATAAAGCTATTTAGATAGCTACTGCAGTAGAAATAGCAATAAAAAATACAAAATTAATACAAAATGATAAACTAAAATGGATCATTTAGAAGAGGAACATAATGATAATATAAATAAAATTAAAAAAGTTAATAATGATAATGATAAACAATCAAAATCATATAATAATTATAATTCGAGCTACAAATAACCAAATCGATGCCACTCCTGCGGCGGAAACCACAGAAGGAAAAATTGTCTTTTTGATGACTGCCACTTGTTATAAATGCAACAAAATTGGGCACATTGCTCGAGTCTGTAGAAAAGAAATGATGAATTTGAAAATAAAAGAATAAGAAAAATACATTACATAGTTGTTGCAAATATTTATTTCAAATTTATTGCAAATGTATTTTTTTTATGTTAATTTATCAGCATCCAAATCTATAGCTTATAATAGAACTTTAGAATTTTGGAGTATTTTTTTTGTTAAGAAAATTCGGAAAAATGACAATAATAAGGGATGGGTATTAGAAAATTTATTTCTTATTTAATTATATATGTATCCCATTGTATAATTTGAAAAATATTTTAGATTATGGAATTTACCTATTTTTTATTTTTTAGAAGACCAAAAAAATCCTAGACAAGAGGACCAGGACAAAAGTATACAATTCCTCAATTTTCAAAAAAAAATAAATTAGTATAGAATGAACGATATTTGATTAATCTCTTATTAAAGGAAATGATATTTGATATAAGCAATATAATATTTTGTTTTTCATTCATAGTCTTTGACTTTCCTTAGTAAATAATGATACCCATCTATGTAACAATTTAAGAAAAAATCTATTTGGACGGGAAATTATATTATTGTTGAATAAATTTAATTTATCACAATATATTTTTATTTTTTAGCAAAAATGTAACTAGTTACAGGTAAATTGTAGCTAGTTACTTTAATAACACTATTAAATTTATATAATCAATTGCACTATTGTCAAATGATATATCCCAATTTAGTTTCAACAAGTAGGTTTATTGTATTATAAAAGAGACAATTAAGCAACTACTATTTTCCTTAATTAATAAATAAACGGCAAATACTTGTTAAAAAAATATAATTGCAAAGTCCATATTTTTATAAAGTCATATTTAAAATATATTTACATTTCCTTTACAAATCTCAGAAAAAATTACAACTTTACAAGATAAAATACAAAATTTCGTTATAAATGAATAAATATATAAAACAAGATTATAAATAAATAATACCAATTCAAGGCCAGATAAACAAATTTCGATATATTTGTAGGCGATAAAGGAGAAAATATATGCCCAATACATTAATTGTTCCAATATAACAACATATAATTATGATCATAACCCATCATATTTAAGAAGACATAAATATGATGGTAATTCCATTAAAATTAACAATATTTTTTATATACTCTTGAAAAATGCCCATATAAGCTTAATATAAAATAAAATTGCAAACAAAACTTTACGGGACCCCTAACTCTTTGCGCCAAAGATATATGACCTTCTAAAATGATTTTTTCTTTTCTTTTCTTTTCTTTTCTTTTCTTTTCTTTTCTTTTCTTTTCTTTTCTTTTTCTTTTCTTTTCTTTTCTTTTCTTTTCTTTTCTTTTCTTTTCTTTTCTTTTCTTTTCTTTTCTTTTCTTTTCTTTTCTTTTCTTTTCTTTTCTTTTCTTTTCTTTTCTTTTCTTTTCTTTTCTTTTCTTTTCTTTTCTTTTCTTTTCTTTTCTTTTCTTTTCTTTTCTTTTCTTTTCTTTTCTTTTCTTTTCTTTTCTTTTCTTTTCTTTTCTTTTCTTTTCTTTTCTTTTCTTTTCTTTTCTTTTCTTTTCTTTTCTTTTCTTTTCTTTTCTTTTCTTTTCTTTTCTTTTCTTATATTTTCTTTTCTTATATTTTCTTTTCTTATATTTTCTTTTCTTATATTTTCTTTTCTTATATTTTCTTTTCTTATATTTTCTTTTCTTATATTTTCTTTTCTTATATTTTCTTTTCTTATATTTTCTTTTCTTATATTTTCTTTTCTTATATTTTCTTTTCTTATATTTTCTTTTCTTATATTTTCTTTTCTTATATTTTCTTTTCTTATATTTTCTTTTCTTATATTTTCTTTTCTTATATTTTCTTTTCTTATATTTTCTTTTCTTATATTTTCTTTTCTTATATTTTCTTTTCTTATATTTTCTTTTCTTATATTTTCTTTTCTTATATTTTCTTTTCTTATATTTTCTTTTCTTATATTTTCTTTTCTTATATTTTCTTTTCTTATATTTTCTTTTCTTATATTTTCTTTTCTTATATTTTCTTTTCTTATATTTTCTTTTCTTATATTTTCTTTTCTTATATTTTCTTTTCTTATATTTTCTTTTCTTATATTTTCTTTTCTTATATTTTCTTTTCTTATATTTTCTTTTCTTATATTTTCTTTTCAGTCTTTTGGATGGATATCTCAACTTCAGACAAGCTCTCGAGATAGAATCAAAGTGTGGTAAAGTAGATGCAAAAACACTAATATCACATCCTAATACTCTATCTTCCAGCCTGAAGATAAATGTGATATAATAAAATACGAGAAAAATTAGTTAAGATTATTTTACCAAAATGATAAATTAATGATTATTGAAAATCTTCATAATTTTGGTTTTAATTGAGAAGATTTATAAAAATATTTTCTACCAAGATAAACATATCATTTTGCAATATTTATCTAAGTATTAAATGAGAAATAAATTTGATTCTTCAAAATATTAACATTTTTTAATTTGAAATTATTTTATAACTGTAATTTTTTTAAAATATCAATTTAATCATTTTGTTAAAAAGGTAATGGTCATTTATTGCACAAGAAAAAAATATTAAATATCATATAAATAATAATAACTCTTATCAAATTGTAACACAAAATCAAAAATGATATATTATAATAGTGTAAATATTTTAGTAATATTTATTCTTCAAGAAGCAGTTTGAAATTGCAACAGGCAATATACATTTTTGCATCATTCACAAAAAAATCACCTGAAGTTAGCGGTGCAACTATTTTTAGGAATCCGTCTGCAAAATATTTTTGGGCCCCTACTCTAATAAAAAATTTACACATTCAATTAGTATAATATTAATTATAAATAAATATCTCAACAAAATCAACTTTACTACATTAATTTTAAATTTATTGTAAATATACAATGTTATTGCATAATAAAGAATATATAATACAAATAAATTATATAGAGATATATCAAAATGATATTAATTTATAAATATTTTTTCTCCATATTTCTAGGGTATTGCGAAATTGACTATTATACAGTGGCATAGCCTTTAATTATTTAAGGGGGGTTTCAGCATGTAGAGTGTGTCTCACAGCGAATTTTAAATAATTTTGAACTAGTTATTAATAAATATTAATATTTATATAAATTTTTTGTTTATGAATTTTTAAAAAAATGTTAATGCAAAAATTGTCTGAAATTTATAAAATAATTTATAGACTATTTTCTTATAAACTTAATAATTTTATTATTTCATTTTATATGCCACTCTTTTAATAGAGATTTTGAAAAATTCGTGGCAAGTTATATAAAAATAAATAGATATTATTATCGTAGCCATTTTAAATTTGTTATATTTACAGGTAGAAGTTTTTGTAAAATTTAATTGAGATATATTCTTTTGTGGTTAATCCGTTTCAAATTAACTTTTTGGCCATTTCTATCATTTTTTGTCGGAACATGGACATGTAAAAAAATGATATAATGGAGTTTGACGCGAATATAAGGCAATAACAATAAGAGAATAAAGAAGTGTATATCGTATAGTCGAGATTTTGAAAGTATTTTTGGATAGTGAAAGAAAGCGTTACAAACATGTATATACTGAAAAGAGTCATGGCATAATGAATGATATCTCGTTCCCTCCTTTTTTCCAACATATGTTTTTGTATGTTTCTATTATTTGCAAATCCTATCCCTCTATTTTCTGGGTATACTGAGCGAGAGTCTATAATGCTTATGGTTGGAATATAAGAGGGTCTAGACTGTGGATTCGTAGGCGTTATGCTGTTAGAATTATTCAAGATATGTATTCTCTTTCTTTGCCTTTTCAGTAATATAAATAAATAAATGTAGAACAAAGCTGTTGCCGTTAGATTTGCGTATTGCCATATCAAGTGTACTTTGAAAATAACTGGGATAAAATTCTTGTAATTCACGAAACAAGCAAATAGAGAAGGAAAAATCGCGATCCCACCTACTTTTAAGTGCCACACCCGCATGACTATGGAACCACTCCATATGAATATCAATAAGGGTATAGTAGTTTTAACCGTGAATAGTTTTCTTAATTTGCTATTGTGCGAAGAGCCCATAACCAGACACCTATTAAGTGCTAAGGTAAACATGTGGAGGGAATGCGATAAAAATGTTATCTCGTTTAGCATTCCAAATATTATACACAATTCATAATAAGAAATGGTGTTGGGCATAAAAGAATAAAAGAAATAATTTAGTCCGTATGTCAGGGCTCCTAGAAAGTCGCACCATGTTAGACTGGCTATAATGATAAAAGATGGTTTTTTATTAAAATAGTTGTCACTCAGTATGATCCATAACAATAGAGCGTTTCCGATCGAACCT
The DNA here is from genome assembly GCF_954871325.1 of Gordionus sp. m RMFG-2023. Lineage (NCBI taxonomy): Eukaryota > Metazoa > Nematomorpha > Gordioida > Chordodea > Parachordodidae > Gordionus > Gordionus sp. m RMFG-2023. The sequence goes on from NC_088775.1 coordinate 86,144,573, forward strand.
AATACGGATGTCAGCAATAAAACTATGGCAAATATTTGCCTTGGAATAATCATCAACTAATTATTATAAATTACAGAAAATCGTTGAAATTAATTGTTAATTACAAAATGGTTTACACAAATTTTATTAGAAAAAATGCTTAAATTTTTAAAAATATTGTTAAATTAAAATTATAATATTTGGCCTTATTATGTCTCTAGTTAAAAATATATTCATAACTTGTCAAAAAATTAAAGGCATAACATGTTTAATATATCTTTTTAACAAAGATAACAATTTATAATTGCTAGGTTGACTATATTTTCATATTTATGGCTAAAATGCATTTAAGCAGAATAATTTTTAATTTAAATATATAGTTGCATAATGAGTTAAAAATACACAAAATGAAATATATGTAAAATGCAACATTACCACAATTATTTTAATCTATTTCTAGTTCTTGGATTGATATTTGCCAGATAGGCTAATAACTGACTTTGAAATTGAATTATCATGTTTTCTATAGTTTTGCTATAGAGATAAAAAATTAAATTATATCTTTGATAGATGGTGATAAGAGTCAAATATATTTGATTAAATTATTGTACTTAATTCCTGTATGTCACTTAATTAGGTAAATATCTCTTTCAACACCTTACTGTGAACGACTCTATATCACAAATATTTCTTCTTATCAATCTTATTTTCATATCATCTATAAGTTAATAAATTAATTTTTAATTTGATGACCTTCCTTTCTTACCTTGCAAAGATTTCTCTGTTCACCAACATTACAGTATTTTATTACCTTTTTTTAATAAATAATATAGATTTTTATATTTTTGTATATCCTATCCTTTTATTGTAAACTGTATTCTTTTTTAAAATCGTAAATATATTATATATATATATATATTGAAAAATAAAAAGTTTATAGTATTAAAAAAAAATTATTTAAACTGAATCTACTTTAGCTTCAGGCTTAATTTATAACATTACAAAATTTTATTTTGATTATATTGATATTGGTATAATTTAAAAAAAAATGATAAAACTCTAAAATCAACTATATAAAAATATGTAAAAATATATAAAATTACTAAATAAAAATATATATTAATAGTATCGAAAGCTCTAAAATGAGCTTAATTTAAGAATGAAAATGTATCTAAAAAGCAAGTATAATTATGTTTAAAAATTTCCAATTGAAGTTTTTGTTTAAGAAACAAGGATTCGCGATTTTCGTTTGTCATGCTAAAAATATTTCATGATAAAGTTTTTAGAAAAATATATGTAGACTCTGAAAAATTGCCGTTAGTTGAAATGGCTATTGGCTGAAATATAAAGTTATTTAATTTTGAATATTTATTAATGATAAAAAAAAAATTATCAAATAATCTTTTCTCATATTATCTATTCTTACAAATTTAGTAAAACACTTGAAATTTCACATTTGACAGATTACAATCACCCTTTCAACTATTTTTTAGATACAAATCTTATTATTTTTATTAGCTAAGGGTGGCCTCACTAGTAGTCTCTATGTGTGGAGCTCAGTCAAATTTTTTAGAAAATATATAAGATTTTGCACTTTTTAGCACTTTTCTACCCAAATGTTTGGATTTAAAGAAAAAGATTGATGTATCTTTATTCTCGCCCGAGGAGATAAAATAATTTGATCGAATTTGAGAAAACTGAATTTGATATACAGTTTAGAAAAATATTTTTTCAGATAACTATTTAAAAATTTTTTAGAGAGAATAAAGTGAAGATAGGACTCCAGCTAAATTTTTATTTACATCGGAGTCAGGAATAAACCAAAAAAATGTTCTGGTTGCTGTTATGAGTTTATTTATTTTTAAAAAGTGGTTCTGGTTGCTAAAATTTGGAAAAATGGATTCTAATTTCTGATCTTAACTTAATGCGGTGTTCCCAGTGCTCGCACTTTTGTTTAGTACAGTTCTGAAAACTAATTCTAAATTTTAAATAGGTTTCATTTCCGGTTTAATTAATAATTTTGTTCCACTATATTGATTTGTATACATTGTTATAAAATGAAAGATATAGGTAAGAATAATTATTGAGTGTTGTCATAAAAATGTATATATGTTTTTATTAGCTTCCAAATATTTAATATCTTTAATGGTTAAGATCTATAAATTTTACAAGTCAGCTATAAATTCCAGTTTTTACTCTGGAAATATACCCGAGAAAACTAGAAAGAATTATTTTACTTTAAATAATGATTTAAGTGGCTAATTATTTTAAGATATGATTGATTTAGAAAATATATCGACTATAAACATTTATGTTACTAAAAAAATGTTATAAATTAATTACAATTAAAATTTCAACTTCATAAAATGGGAAGAAATTCTAAATAAATTGCACTAAATATATTTTTAAGATTAAAATTTTTTAATCGTGACAAAATATTTTTAATTCATTTTGGAAAATATTTAACTTAAAAGAGAATTTGTTGCAAGAACAAAATCTACGAAAACGGTAAAAAATAAATTAAAATCCTAAACTAGATACCCAATAAATTAAAATTTATAGGAAATTAATAAGTAAAATAAAAATTTAGAACCCTGATGATCAGAATCTAGAATTTTTGAAACAGTTCTCCTAAGAACAGATTTTTTAGAACCAAGAATCAGAATCACTTTTTGGAATAATATTCAGAACTGGTGTCAAATTTTTAATCCAAAATCTAAAATCTAATATTTTTTGCCATTATATTAATATTTTTCAACATTTTTTAGGTACACTGCTTTAACATTAGGTTTAAAACCCTTGCAATGTAAAAATTTAAAAATAGAAAAATTGTTAGCGATTTAATCATGGCGTTAAAGACATAGACTGGACTAGGACTTAGATGATAGAGAATAGTTTAAAAAATTCCATAGCTATTTTTTATAATTTATAGATGTTTTAGGAGTCCGTATTGCTTATATGATTTAAAGGCATACTTAAGGGATCTTTCTAAGATTTCAAAAATTTATTGCCAGCAAAATATAGCATCGCTGGGTGGTTGTTTTATATAAGAATAAAAGATATTAAGTAAATAAAGCATTGCTAATTGCCTTTCCTTGGCTAAATAAAAATAGGATTTATATATTGGTCAAATATATAGTTAAATATTAAAAATATATTACCATAATTTTGGACAGAAAATTGAACTATAATTACACATGCGATCAATATCTATACTGTTTAATATAAACATGAAAATTATACTCTATCTTACCACAAGATATACCTTCGACCACTAAATAGATAAATATTTTTTAATAAATACAAATAATATTTAAAAATTTATATAAAACTAAATTGACAAAATTATTATATACTACATTTGATTTATTTACCAAAAAATTTGCGTATATTATAATAATTACTTACATGTAAGTGCAACATTGTAAAAAAAATGCAATGTAATTTCAAAAAATAGGAAAATCTTGTTTCATGTGGTGATTTGCTATTATATTTTTATAAGCAAAAAATATTATCGTTTTATACATAATTTTTTAATATTTAAATAATAAACTATTTTGAAGTATAATTTAAGATTGGCATAAGACCTTGGATTCGCGTTTAATTAATTCTAAATAGACACAAACACCTATTTTTTTTTAATTTTAAACAGGTAATCAAGTAGTATTCTAAACATTCAAAATTTTGTAATTATTTATTGCCAAATTTGCATATATTTATTTTATACTATGTAATAGTAAATTATTTAGACTCGAATTGTAAACTAAATAAATATAAACTATCCTTAGGACATTTATTAAAAAATAACTGGATAAAATATATTCGTGAAATTCGAACGGGTAAAAGTGTGTATATCAAAAAGTAGCATGTCAGACCCTTTCTGTTTAAAATTTTGTAATAATAAAAATTTTTTATGAAATTTATTAAAAGTATATTAGTGAATAAACCATATCTATATATAGGCATCTTTCTCACCTTATATCCTTAAATCTGACTTCCACTTACCTTAACCTAAATCTTTGTGGAAACTTGGAATTTTTTTTCATACACCAATTTTTATTATCATTTAATTAGATTCTATAAGAAGAATTTTTATTCTCTAACGTATAAAATAAATCAGAAATTAGAGGCGATAAAAAGTAACAAAAAAGTTATTCGTAAACCTTTTTCATAAACAAACTGTAGAGAGTTATTTTTAACTGCCATCCACAATTTAGATAAATTAACGCGAATTATATATTATATTTTTCCCCAAAAGCCCGATCCCTAAGGCCACTTTTTGAGTTTTGGCCCAGAAATTAATTGATAAAAAATAGTTTTTTTTCAACATGTCTAAATTTATATTATAATAAGGAACTATATGATAATATTATTCATTCTAATTTTTTTTAAAAAAAATCACTTTTAAAAAGAAATAGAATATTTGACTTAGTATTGGAGCTTTGATTTAAAATCCAATAGATCAAACTGGTAATAAAGCCTACATACTTAATAAGTAGTTAGAGAAAATCAAACAAAGGATTCTTATAAAAGACAATTATTATAAATTTTAAAATTTTGTTTATACAAAAAGGGAGTCAATATTTAAGAAGATGCTTTAATTAGCTTATAATGATATTTATAAACGTGCAATTTTCTATGTGGAAGGGAGGTTTACCCCAACCCTCCCCCATCTCTTAGTTATATGTGTTAATTAAATGAAATAGAAGAAAATGACCAAATTTTGCAAACCATATTTAGCTTACGAATTTCGAGAGAGAATAATTTACTCCCATTTTAATATTCCATCTATTTCAATTACTAAATATTCAATCCAATTCCGCTAATGCATAGGTTTTTTTCTTCTTTCTACGAACATGATTTTCTAGAGATTTTGCCAATAGATATCAAAACCTTTATTCCTAAAATCATCAGGTTTGCTTAATATTATTCTGAATAAAATATTGAGTTAGTCGTTTTTAAAAATCGGCTCACAATTAACGGTGTAATAATAGAAGTTGAAGCGATACCATATCATGTGGCGCTAGAGCTTATAATTTTTAAGCTAACCTAAAATTTAGTATTGCAAAGCCTTTTGCATACTAAAAAAACCAATTGCTGGTTTACTGGTAGCATTAATTTTGAATAATTTTCATATTTAAATTAGTAAGTCAATATATAATATATATTTGTTAAATATTTCATTTCTCAAAAGTTAAAACGCTCTGCTACATCCTTAGCCTAAAACACAACAGAGAAGCTTATATTCAACAATCAAATTTTAGCTACCGATTAGTGTGTGTAATTATTATAATTAATCCTTTATCAATGATAATTTTTAGAAAAATATAAAATTTACAATATGACATCAAGCCAAAAACCTCGATGATTAAAAATAGCAAATCTAAGTCATAAAGTTGAGGGGAATAAAATTCGTTATTGGTATCAAATAAAAGTTACAAAACTTGAAAGTCTTTTTGATAGATGTAGAGATTGTTAACATGTCCAAATATGAATGATACATTTTCACAATTATATATCAGAAAATGGTTTTCAACTATTTATGATATGGATATAATAAATTTTAAATATAAAACCCTCCTTTCCTCTTTCTTATGTTATTAACTAGATTTTAAATTATTTTAAACCTTATTAATTATATTAGTGTATTTTTTAATTGTAAAGTACGGGAGACTGGGGTTAGGTAAACCCAGGGCTTGGCAAACCATTTGATCTCATTTTAAAATTAAAGAGACTAGAAGGTTTAGAATTTATCCTAATATAATTTTATGTGTGCATCTATAGGCAAAAAATCTGAAATAATTAATTATTAAAAATTGCATTTAATAAATAAAATTTTATTATCAAATTTAAAAAATTTTTACACTACTGAATTTTAATTTTTATCAAGATATATAATCATTTATTTATAAATTAAATTTTATAGAAAGTTTTAACCCTCTTTTAAAATTTGAGAAAGTTTTGATTTATTTTGTCTATATATTTCAATCATGATTAGTCAATTTAGCGGGGCGCTAAACCATGAACGTTGGTCATGTCATTTGAAAAAAATATTTTAAAATCTTGGAAAGAAAATTTTATTTGTATAAATTAAATATTAATGGTAAGATCCTCAAGATCCCAAAATATTTATAAAATTAATCAAAATTAAGTTTCAATTTTTATATATTAATTTCATTTTGAAAGTATTATGATATTTTGAACAATTAATTATAAAAAAAAATATCCTTATTCGTATCATTATTAATTAAGAAAAATTCATTATAGACTAAAAAAAACTAATGGTTTAGGAAGCACCTTGCAGTGGTTTGCCCAGGGATGCGAACCCGGCAAAATATTTGTCCAGCTTCGGTTCGGGTTCGGTTCAGGGAAATATCTATAAACCCGGGTTTGGTTCCGGGTTCAACTCGGGTTTAAGAATTTTTGAATTGATAAAAAAAATTTTTCTATATTTAAATCATAATTAAAAAAACTAGACATAAATTTGGTACAAAAAATAAATTTTTTATTTTATTTATAGGCAAAATATAGTTAAAAATACAAGGCATAGTCATGTATAGATTTAAAGATTTTATTTAGACGTATTTCTTTAAATTAAAAATATCCAATATAATATAATTTGACTTGTTCACTTTCATTTTCCTCTAATTATTAATCTTTGAGAATAAGTTAAAAATTATTTTTTCCAAAAAACCCGGGTTTTCTTTTCCGGGTTTGGGTTTGGTTCGAACCCCTGGTTTGCCTAACCCGCTATTGGGTTCGTTGGGCAAAATTTTAAACTTTAAAAAAAATTTTTTTATAAATATAATTATATTGATAATAATATTTGTAATGCATCTTTATAGAGAATAATTATAGGCATCGATTTATATATTATTCTTTATAATATCTAGAAAAAAAACACAGAAGTTGTAGCCGATTTTACAAAAATAGGTTCGACTAACCCCAGTCTCCCCTATTATCTGTAAAAGATATTTATATATAAAAAATTGTATTAAGAAAAAATACATTAATAGCAAACAATTATAAAATGTTTTTTTAATAAGTAATAAAATATTTAAATTAGTTACTTGGAAAGGAGGCTAACGGTAAAGGTAATGCGGTATGACTTATTTGCATTGTGTAGCTTTGTTTCAGCTATATTCTTGCTAACGGCTCATCGATAAATCTATTAATTTGCGATCCTATTTCTTTGACGAAGAATAAAGCGAGGCCACCAGTTGCTCTGTTCTTTATGTTCTATGATGTTGGAAGCCAGACAGGAAGGAGCTAAAGTATCAATACGAGGTAGTCCCATATTAAAAATTGATACTTTTTCCATTGGATTTAGCTAATGCTCTAAGGTCAATGCGATCTGAGTCGATTTTAAGTCGCATTGCATAATGTGACTTTGATTTTATGGTAGTCTTTAATTTTTGCCATAATAGCAGTTTAAGATATGTCGTTTATCCAAGTCGAAGGGAGATATATTGCAAGAGTAAATATGCGATTGGATAATGAAACAATTAAATAGGGTAATCATATGTTAGATTATTATACATAGGTTCTGATAGTTTAATTACGGAATAGCTTCAAGGAATTTATACTTGAACCATTTAACAGTGAAAAAATAATGAGATGATCCAAAGATTGCATGCTAGATAGTAAAATTTCCTAACAGCTGATAACTAAAATATCCCATTTATTTTGTTTCAGATTGCTTGTAGAGAGATATCATCATTCAGGCCGATGGCTCATTCAAGGAGAGTCTGGAAGACACCAAGCTTTTACAGTAGGACCCCCCCCCCCCTCCCAGGAAAGCTTCCCGGAAGTGAAAACAATTAAAAATGTATTATCTGCAATAAAATTATAAAATTCCCAATTTTATGTAATTTTAATTTTAATTATAATTAACAAAGTGATATTAGCTAAAGATAATGTGCATGACGAATTCTCTTTATTAGTGCCTACTTTACTGTGAGTTATATTACTTGAAATAAAGGTGGTTGTTAAAACTAAAAATGAGGAGATCTGATGTAGTGTTGTTAAAAACCTCGATTTAGATGATTTTAAAAAAGAAGATTAGCAAATATTAATGTAGCATCGAGATTTCTCCAAAAGATACATACATACTTCTGCCATTTTATAGCTAAATTTTGAATGTTAAATAATATATATTTGTCGTTAATCCTGATTTAACCTTTTTATAAAAATCAAAATGATTATAATATAATAACTTTATGTGGGTATCAAAAGATATCTAATAAATAAGTGAATGATTTATTATCCTAAATTTTAAAGATCACCCTAGGTCTTAAAAAGCAGGTAGGAGGGGTGGTTATAATAAATTTAGTATATTGATATGAGTCCTAAATCAAACTTATATAATTTTAAAATAATATTGATAAATTAGCAATTATAAAAAAAAAAAATTTCATGAGTAATCTGAGCTTTGAATGTTTTATTCTATTCCAATTAATCTAACTATTATAAAAGATTCAGTTTTTTTAAATAAGTCATTTGCAACCAGTAATTTTTGTCAAAACTCTAAAATTTTATTGGTGAATAAATATAATGATTTTATATAACTAAAATGTATTTAAAGCGTATAGTTGGAGATATGTCCGAAATTAATTATCAATACTAGATTAATCAAAAATTTAAAACTATTGCAAAGTGATAAATGTACTTGGCCCACATAAAATACGAAGTGCTTTATTTGGAACACATAATTTAATCATGCCATGATTTTATAATTTATCTTAAGAAAAAAAAATTAAAGATATGTTTAATAAGGAAAAAAAGCAACCAAAAACACATTGAGCTATTTTTCAAAACTATACTTTATAAAAAAAACAATTTAAAATACAATATAATATTAAAAGGGGGGGGCACGGCACGATTATGAATATCATATTTGAATCTTCAAAACGCGTGGTAATTATATTTAAATATTTTAATTTATTTTTTTTATCTAAAAGAATATTCTTTGACCTCCAATGCTTGAATTCATATTTTATGGATCAAAGTGTTTATAAAATGCAAGGTGTTAGAGGTAAAATGTCCCAATGGTGAAAGTGGCAATTGGATTAAGAAATGAAGTTAATGTTTTGTATTTATTTTTATTTTTTATTTCGGACTGAGTGAGTGTGTTACTATTGATATTTGTGAGGAAAGTGGTAATTCCAGATGAGACTACCCAGATCATCTGATAAAAGGTTGCGAGGTTCTAAAATATTAGGAATTTGTGTTCAAGAAATAGACTGAGAAGTACATTTATTGATGAATGGCACTAATGACGACACTGGCTTTTAATACAATTTAACTCATATCTGCCCTTGGCATTAACTGGTAAGTTGTAATTAGGGCAGCTATGAGGTTGGACAATGTCGCAGCCGAATCTATGACCAAGGTAACTCTTAGTTGTTAGTAGTTAAGAGATTCCCTAAGTTTTTACTAAGCAAAGCTTCCAGCCACTCATGTCCGCCTAATTTATCATTATTTTGAAAGAGTTTGGTATAATCAAAAAGAAATGAGGTAAATGGAGTAGGATTTTGTAAGGTAAGAAGATATTTTTGTAATTTATCATATCGGGAAAAACTGTACCTGTTAGAAAATTATTCTCATTCCAATATCAATTTTAAAGAAGAATAAAATATAAACATTTTTAATTAATTAATATCTACCTAAAAATATTATAAATTGCCAATTATTTTGATGCTGACAAAAGCAACAACAAATTTTATGGCGACAAATTTACTAAGAGGTTTTTAGAATTCTTTTAATTGTTATTTATTTCAAGGTTATTTTAATTACTAAGATATTTTCAGATTCTTTTAATTGTTATGTATATAAATTAATTCTTATTATATAAATTAATCCTTATGTAAATTAATCATCACTAATTTTATATAATATTCAAAATTGAAAATGAAAAACTATATCCAAAATTTGAAGAAATAAAACGAAAACTTTAATGAAAATAAAGAAATGTACCATTTTTCTATCGAATATCAAAAACATGTCCAAATATATTTTTTATTTTGAAAGTTTGAATTGTTAGAATAATTTTCTTATAAAAAGAAATTTTTTTTAAGAAAAATCATTTTTAAAATAAAATAATATTTTTATAAATATAAAAAGTTTAAAATTTTTGATTATAATCATCGCTAATTAAAAAAGAAATGCTAGCTTCTTATTTAATAATTTTCTTTTAGCAACCTTATTCAGTAACTATTATAAAGTATACAAAAAATCGATGCTCTCTAAACAAAACTTAATAACATTTTTTGAAAAATATTAATATGTAGCTCACTACAAGGGTGCGATTTCTGGGTTCTGTTTGAAAAAAAAATATATAATGGATAGAAATATTTTAAATAAGTAACTTGTAACTAACTCTTAAAGGCTATTGGTCAACAAAACATTTTACTTATCAAAATGGTTGTTTTAAAATACAAAAACAATTTTTTAAATCTGCATAAAAATCCTATTAACCCTTTTACATACCTTTGTATAATCCTACTATTTTGGCCCTTGAAAAATTATTTTTAATAGGTAAAAAAAATATATTGTCTTTAAGCCTACAGTTGTATAGATATTTATATAGGATTTTATTTGCCTCCTCTAACAAACTTTAAAAAAAAATTCAAAATATTCATTTTATAAAAATAAATTTTCTTGCTTTATTTTGTCGCAAAATCTTTAGGAATAAGGAGGATTCAAAGAAAAAACAAACTTATAAGAGTTCGAAAATTCTAAGAAACTGAAAAAAGTTAACAAGAAATAGGCTAAATTTTGGGGAGGAATAAGAATTTTTGGGTTACGTACAACTTCCCCTCCGCTGATATACAAATATATGGATTGAGGAACAGCAAAGAAAAATAGGATGTGTATATAAATAAAGAGGGTTGGACAAATTTTCAAAGAAATGTGTTGGAACATAAAAACATTTGCACCTTTAAAAAAATGAATTTAAATATGAATCCTGAAAATAGTTTTCAAAAATAATATGGAATATTTTTTAGCAATTAATTTTTATCCTATCAATTGATATAAGATACTTGTATCTTTTGCTAGACGAGTGTATCTTAAAAAAATATAACACTTTTTATAAAATTATCATTATCTACCAAATTATAATGATTAAAATATAAGTAATTGAAAAAATATTTTAAATTATCATATTTATAGAAGAGGTGGATTACATAATGAAACAAACATTCAATATTAATTTATACCCAGTCATAACAGACAAGGAAGGTAGACTAGTAATGGAATTATTGAGGCATAATAAATAAATCAATAAATAAATTTCAAATAATTTATCATTATCTTTGCGGTTTGATTATTTAACATTGTGTCAAAACTAAATAAACTTTCAAATGGTTCTGATGAATGTCAATCCAAATGTGAAAACATGTATCAGCATTTTATACTGTTAATAATTATATATTGGAATTACATGATAAATAATTAGTTATCAAAAATTAAATTATATAAATTTTGTTTTTATAATTTTTTATACATGTTTTTCCTCTTTTACTTTCTTACATTTTGTATTACATCTGTTTTAGTTTTACCAATATCTGATGATATTCCCACAATTACTAGAGAGTTGAACCTAATATTGGCTCCAATGCTGGTTAGTGCATTATTATATTTTTATTATAGTAAACAAGCCCTGTCTTAACACCTCTTAATGATTGTACAAATTTTGATTAATCTGTCGTTGCCCAAACATAGAAAGAGATGGCTGGATCAACAAAATAAATATTGCAAAGATCACGAAATTCAACAAATTCTGCCAATCATACAAAATAAAATTAGCCACTACTCTTTTCTTCTTTTCCTTCTCATTTTTATTTCCACTTCCTTCCCTTTTCCATTTTCTTTTCCGTTTTACATTTCCCTTTATCTTTTCTATATCCGTTCCTCTTTTTCCATCCGTCCTTTTCTTTCCCTTAATTTTTTTCCTTCCCTTTCATTTTTCCTTTCTCCTTTTACCTTTTTCTTTTTCTTTCCCTTTTTCTTTCCCTTTTTTCTTTCCCTTTTTCTTTCCCTTTTTTCTTTCCCTTTTTTCTTTCCCTTTTTTCTTTCCCTTTTTTCTTTCCCTTTTTTCTTTCCCTTTTTTCTTTCCCTTTTTTCTTTCCTTTTTTCTTTCCCTTTTTTTTTCCCTTTTTTCTTTCCCTTTTTTATTTCCCTTTTTCTTTCCCTTTTTTTTTTCTTTTTCTTTCCCTTTTTCTTTTTTCTTTCCTTTTTCTTTTTCTTTCCTTTTTTCTTTTTCTTTCCTTTTGCTTTTTCTTTTTTCTTTCCCTTTTTTCTTTTTCTTTTTCTTTCCCTTTTTCTTTTTTCTTTCCATTTTTCTTATTTCTTTTTCTTTTATTCTATTTCCGTTTTTTCTTATTTCTTTCCCTTTTTCTTTTTCTTTACCTTTTTTCTTTATCTTTTCCTTTCTTATATATAGATTTTTCTTTCTCTATTCTTACCCATTTCCTTTCCCCTTTTTACATTTTCTTTTCATTATCTTTTTCCTTGTCCTTTCTTCTCCCACTTTTCTTTTTCTTTTCCCTTTTATTTTCCCTTTTTCTTTTCCATTATTTTTATTTCCCCTTATCTTTACCTTTTCATTTTTCACTTTCCTTCTTTTTTAATTGCCTTTTCATACTTCTCTTTCTTTCTATTTTCCTTTCCCTATTAAATTTCTCTCTTATTATTCCCCTTTCTTTTTCCTTTTCCTTTTCCCTTTCTTTTCTTCTTTTTCTTTCTTTACCTTTTTTTCTTTTCATTTCCCCTTTTGCTATTCTCCTTTCCTTTTCATATTTCTTTCTCCCTTTCTTTACCTTTTTATTAACATTTCTCCCTTTTTTCCCCTACACCTTTTCTACTTTTATTTTACATTTTCTTTCCCTTCCCCTTCCCATTCCCCTTTCCAGTTTCCTTTTATTTTAGCATTTTCTTCCGTTACCCTATACTTCCGTTACCTTTTTCTTCTAATTTACCTACCTTCCTTTCCCAAAATACGTAGTACTTAGTTTCTAATATTTAAATAAATTATATATTTATTCTTAAGGATCACAATTTTTTTAAACTTGCCATTTCGTCGTACCCAGGATTATATAGAAGTAAATTATATATATATATGTGCATTTTAGATATCAATTAGAACGGACATCTAATGGTGACTCCTCTGGGGGTTCAGTTCATTGTTATTTTTTAAGTTTTTCTTTTGGTTTTGTTTTAGATAACAGGCCCTGTCTTAACCTCTCTTAATGATTCTACTGATGCTGATTTATCTTGCATTAATAGAAGAAAGAGATGGCTGGTTAATCAGTAAAATAAATGTTCAAAAGATAACGGAATCTAACAAATTCTACCAACCATACAAAATAAAGTTAGTCATTTATATATTATATATATAAAATTGTATGAATGTTTATTTATTTTTATGAGTTTTATAATTAAACAGTTTTTCTTCTTATAAATTCTTACATTTTAAATTAATCTATTCTAGTTACTGATGATATTCGCACTACTTCTAGAGAGTTGAACCTATTATTGACTTTTCTGCAGGTTTAATACATTAATATTTTTTTAAATTTTTCTTTTACTTTTATTTTAGATAACTTTCCCATCTTATTTCTTCCTTATAATAATTGAAATATTGATATATCTGGCATAAATAATGAATGAATACAAAATAAACGTTCAGAAAAACATGATAGGCTTGATAAGTCTCTAACTAGACAAAATATTTTTTTTGATGATAGTCTCCCAACAACTACTACAGATATACATTTAATATTGACCCCTGATTCAGTAAAGTATTTTAATGTTTGTTAAATTATTTCAATAATAATGTTTATTAATATTTTTGCCGGATTTCTATATTTTTCTAGGCTAAACCTTAATCCCTTACATTGCTACAAAACATGATGAATTTATTATAAAGATAGGGGGAGACCGGAGATGGTTGGGACATTTTTCGTTCAAACCTTAAAAATTTTAATATTAATAGACTAATCTGAATAATTAAAACATCTTCTGAAACCCAGAAGTATATGCTATTTGTAATAATTAATATATATTTTATGAAGATTATATTTTTTTAGAAAATTAAATTAAAAAATTTTTTTTTGTCCCAACCATGACAGACTTTGTGTACGTTGGGACACACATATGTGATAGTTGGGACACTCATGAAATAGAGGTCTAAATAAATTTAAAAATTTAAAATCAGTAGTCTAGTAAAACTAGAGACTATGACGACACATATAATTTTATTGATAATATTGTAATTCATAATCAATAACTATATAAAAAAAAAATTAGCAAAAGGAAATTTATTTTGGGGAAAAAAAATTGTAAAAAAAAATGTAAAAAAATTTTTTTTTAATCATAAACATAGTGAAAGATAAGTATTTAATTATTCATTATTCACAATACTAAATTAATAATAAAATTATAAAATTGTTTATAAAATGAGCTAAAATGGCGTGTCCAACTACACTATGACCAACTATGACCGAGCCCACTAACTTAATAAATATCATCCAAAATCATATTAATTCATGTTTATTGATTCTGAAAGTTTGCCAGATTGGAAAATGTTTAAACTTTCCTAAAATCTATTTATTATGATTTTTGAAGCTTTATATATAAATATAAACGATAAAGTTTGCAAATATTTTTTATTACTCTTGGTATGCCAAAACACATTTTCTTCTGTAAAAATTAAAATACTAAATATTTTTCAAATCTTTTTTAGTCAATCATGTATAGATATCGGCAACATGACATAAATATGCGCCTTCTGCAATGCTAAAATGTAGAAAGATAAAAATTTTCGCAAAGCTCAAATAAAAATTTTTCAATTTTTCATATGTTGCATAAATGGAAGATATTTTATCAAAATTTTTCCCTTCTCCTCCAAATTCAATACATTTATTTATCGGGGAGCATTGTATATCATCCTACATTTTAACAAATATATATAAGCATTTAATTCTGAATTATCATCCACTTCACTAATAGTTAATATAAATAATATTTTGTCCAATTCTCTCTTCGGTAGCTATACCTTTCAAATTAATGGGCAGGTTAACCATCGCATTGGTTCCTATTGCCAACATTAAGGGTACACCAAAATTTGCCAAAGTATATATATATAATATTAAAAATGAGATGCAAAGCAGGTATAATCAGGTTTCTCTTAGAGATCGTCATCTTTTAATGGAATTGCAGGAAGTTATTCATAGCTATAACCCTTTGCTTCTCAATTTCAGAGAAGCTTCTATGTTTGTAATATTTTTAATTTCCACATTCATACCAGCTACCGAAGCGCCCACGATTTCACTTTATCTCTGCCTTGATGATCGGCATGTAATAAATGTTAAATCCTATCGCGCAATTTAAATGGTATTACAGCACGATTTCCACGCATATCATGCAATAATACATAATTGACAATTCATTTTGTATTTTTTATATACAATTAAATATTATTTTAACTGATTTAAATCCTTATTTTTCAAGGTATTTAATTTACTATCTTCCCAAGTGAAGTACCTCCCTTTAACATGTAGTATAAAGTACGAATTAAAGCTTATTCACTTTCTATAATTTTATTATCGATTACTTTGAGATTTACATTGCCAGATCCTAATCTAAAACAAATCCGGCAAGTTATTCTCTTTCCCTTGTCTATATTTAATTTCCACATTGAGACTTTCTACTAATAACAAACAACATTGTAATCTCAGGGGTATGTTATCCTTTAACAAATTAATAGCTTATGATCAGTATAAATCAAGAATTTTTTACCAATTAAATATTCACGACACTTGGTTAATCCAAAAATAACCGTTAAGAATAATACCGAGTTTCTACCTCATGAAAAATTCTTGAAAAAATAAGTAATTGGTCTCTCTAACCCTTAAATTAGATGTAATAATGCTCCTCCAACACCTTTATTAGATGCATCTAAGGCCAAGATTATTTCTAAATCGTTATTAAAACACACTAAAATTAGTTCTTCGTCTATTTTTTTTCTTCAATATTTTAAAAAGCACTTTGTTGTTCAATTTTCCACTCAAAATGAACATGTAATTGCTACTTTTGGAAAATTCTCCACAAAACGATTATAATAATTCACCATGCCCAAAATTGACTGCACTTTTGCCTTACTCTTTGGCTGATTCGTATTTGATAAATTTTTATCTGGAGGTTCACTTCAACCCTATTAATTTAATGATCCAAATATACGATTTCAATTACACCAAGAACACTTTTTTCTTATCTGGCTCTCAAGCCTTTGTCTCTCTTAAAAATTTTTTCAAGAAGCTGATTATGTTGCTCTGATGTCATCCCAGTTATCAATTCATCATCCTTATAATAAAATACACCCTCCAATTCCTGGAAAACAGTGTTAATAGTATATTGGAAAATAGGTGCTGACACACTTGGCCCAATAGGTAATCTACAAAAAGAAATAAACCTCTCGAGGTAGTAATTGTCAATAACTTGCGAATGTCCTTTTTCAACTACAAATACACTGATAAAAAATCCACTTTGGAAAAATATTTTCCACCTTTTAAATTGGTTAAAATTTCTTTAATTCTTGGCAATGGATATTTAACTTCAACAAACCACTGGCTTACTGTGACATGAATATCGGCACATAACCTTAACTTTCAATTTGATTATTTTACAGGAACTAATGGGGTAGTCCATTCACTATATTCCACTGGCATAATAATACTATCTTTGACCCAACGTTCTAACTCTTTTTTAATTTCCTTCTTCACTAAAAGGAACTCGTCTTAATGCTAAACCTTAATATTAGTGTACATCTTCCACCCCCTTAGGGTTAGGGGTATTCTTAGTTTTTCTAAGCGTAGAGACAGCTGTTTTAGTAAACTTTAATGCACTCTCCTCCTTGCTTACCTGGTTATTAACTTATACAGGAGGGATATTAATTTTATTTTCATACTCGTGTGTCCTGTCTCCAACCCCCGAGGGCGATGTAAAATATTCTTCAAATTACTATAGGAGGAGTGATACACTCCTGTAAGTTTTACTCTTATGTCATTTTGATGTACTCTCCTCATTGTTTACATTGGATAGGTGAAAATCCTTCTTTCAATTTCACATCTACTTATTAAATGTGTCTTCAAACCATATTTTTCCATTTAAATAGGTATAGCTTTACGAACTTTATTTAATTCATTAACTTTAGAAATCAGAAATTTTATTTTCATTAATTTCGATATTATTTCTAAGGCTACACGGCTCAACTATTAATTTGTCGGCAGTTTCGGAAATATCAGAATTAATGAGGACTTCATCACTCAATAAATCAGCCCTCTATCTCACTAATTTTACTTCGGATGCTATCCGAAATTATTTTTCGTTCAGCATTATCCATTGCCAATTCAATATATTATAAAAAATATCCCAATAATTATTAACACCAAGATTCTTAAACCAAATCCACCTCAATAGTTTTAACATTTTTCTACCAGCCATTAATCAAGAATAAATATTCCATCATTGAAAACCACACCCAATTTGGTTTATCTAAAACCGCAATCTCAGACCCATCAAATTGTCTCACACATAAATTCTTTTTCGTGTGTACCCTCACGCCAATATTTATACTAATTTTCCCTAGACATTATCGAGATTCTTGCTCTGGTATCAAATAATATTTCAATATTTTGCCTATCAATTTTCACATTAACACGAGGGCATGAGCACTGTCATCTTCCCTTTCGGTCATTAGTATTTTGTGCATTCTAATCTGCTGAATTATAATTGGAATTTTTACTTACAATATAATTAATATTCATGCCCAAATTTTTCCCTGAATTTATCTCATCAAAATGACAATAAGAATTACAAACCCTGCAATTCTTTTTATTCGATTTAAAATGATTTACAACTATCATTTCGATTGTTTTTTTTATTATATCCAAAGAATTTTTTAATTTTGAGATAATAGGATTTTTTTATATTTCTAACAACCAGTTTTATCAATACTGGTGACCTCAGCGTAAAACCATTTTTAAAATTTACTTCTTTCACGAAGAAATTTCTTTTTATATGCCCTAAGAAGCCGCATCTACAAATCATATTTGCAATAAAATTTTCATTAATTTTTCGATTCCTAGAAAAACAATTTTTTTACTATTACCTTTTCTGCCACAAATACAGTTATCACTAACATCATTACCTTTCTTTTTTAATATATAAATCTTACAAGAAATATTTTTTAAATTCCCTTTAATTTCTTTTATTTCCGTAAAATAGAATTTGATCTTTCATCATTTTCCACTTATGAATTTCACTTGAATTATTAATTTTTTAACCCCTATGGGTTCCTCAATTATAGACACGGGTATTTGTTTTTTAATTTCTATCAAAATTAATTTTAATTGTCAGTTATCTCTTTTGATACCACCGCTTTTTTACAATTAAGCTGTTCACTTCTACTGACTTCCTCATTCCCATTGGAATGTTGCATTTACAATTAAGCTGTTCACTTGTACTGAATTACTCATTCCCATTGGAATGTTGCATTTCTTTATCCCCACAAGATTCTTTTGATTCTTTTAAAGTTATATTAAAAATAATTCTGATATCCTTGGATATGTTCACTGTGTTTTCAGGCTGCACAGAAATGGTAACATTTTGCTTGTCTATGTGCTTAATGGGCAAATCTATTTTCATTAATAGAGCATGTCTTACTATTCAAAGGTATGGTAGTCTGGTTATTATTCCAGTAGAATCCCTGAAGGGTTTGTCCTGCGCTGCAAAAGCATACTATAAAATTGGATGTAGACTTACAAAATGTCAAGAGTCCTTTGATCAACAGATAAAAATTATTTAAAAGTAGTGTTGTTGAAAGTTACTTTTAAACCATAAATATTTGCAGTTATAGAGGTAACTAGTTACATTATAAGTTACTTTATAGTTCTTATAAATTTTAAAATAGTTTATAAATTCTAAAAATGTCAGATTATGATTTGTATTAAGAATTAATGATTTTTTCACTCAAATATTTGCAAAATATTTATATATAGTTGTTGCAAATATTTATTTCTTATTGCAAATATATATATTTTTTTAAGTTAATTCATCAGCATCCAAATCTATAGCTTATAATAGAACTGTATAATTTTGGAGTATTTTTTTTTTTAAAAAAATTCTGAAAAATGAGAATAATAAGGGATGGGTATTAGAAAATTTATTTCTTATTTAATTATATATGTATCCCATTGTATAATTTGGAAAATACTTTAGATCATGGAATTTACCTATTTTTTATTTTTTAGAAGACAAAAAAAATTCTGGACACGAAGACCAGAACAAAAGTATGCAATTCCCCAATTTTCAAAAATAAATTAGTATAGAATGAACGGTATTTGATTAATATCTTATTAAAGGAAATGATATTTGATATCTGCCATAAAATATTTTTTTTTCATTCATAGCCTATGTCTTTCCTTGTAAATAATATACCAAGCAATGTTACAATTTAAGAAAAAATCTATTTGGACGGGAAATTATATTATTGTTGAATTTAAAATTAATTTATCACAATACATTAAAATGAATGTATTATTTAGATTTATAGATAACATATAACTTAGTTACTTTTGGCATTTACATTTCAAAAAATATAACTAGCTACCAATATTTTCTATATACTCTTGAGAAATGCCCATAGAAGCTTAATATAAAAAAAAATTGCAAACAAAAATTTACTGAACCCCTAACTCTTTGCGCCAAAGATATATGACCTTCCAAAATGATTTTTCTTTTCTTTTCTTTTCCTTTCTTTTATTATATTTTCTTTTCAGTCTTTTGGATGGATATCTCAATTTCAGACAAGCTCTCGAGATAGAATCAAAATGTGGTAAAGTAGATGCAAAAAAACTAATATCACTTAATACTCTATCTTACAGCCTGAAGATAAATGTGATATAATACGAGAAAAATTAGTTAAGTTACCAAAATTATCAATTAATGATTATTGAAAATCTTCATTTGGTTTTAATTGAGAAGATTTATAAAATATTTTCTACCAAGATATACATATCATTGAGAAATAAATTTGATTCTTCAAAATATTAACATTTTTTAATTTGAAATTATTTTATAACTTAATTTTTTTTTTTAAATATTAATTTAATCATTTTGCTAAAAATTTAATGGTCAAATATTGTAACACAAGAAAAAAGCATTAAATTTCATATAAAAAATAATAACTTTTATCAAATTGTAATACAAAATCATAATTAATATATTATAATAGTGTAAATATTTTAGTAATATTTATTCTTCAAGAAGCAGTTTGGAAAAGGGGGTGTTTTGATTGCAACAGGCAATATAAATTTTTTACATACAATTAATATAAAATTAATTTTAAACATATATCTTAAAAAATCAACTTTATTAAATTAATTTTAAATTTATAGTAAATATAAAATGTTATTACATAATTAAGAATTAATACAAAATTATATAGAGATATTATCAAAATGATATTAATTAATATATATTTTTCTCCATATTTCTAGGGTATTGCGAAATTGAATATTATACAGTGGCATAGCCTTTAAAGGCGGGTGTATTTCAGCATGTAGAGTGTGTCTCACAGCGAATTTTAAATAATTTTATCATATAATTTTGAATTAGTTCTTAATTGTTTATGAATTTTAAAAAAAATGTTAATGCAAAAATTGTTTGAAATTTATAAGATAATTTAAAGACTATTTTCTTATAAACTAAATAATTTTATTATTTCATTTTATCTGACTATTTTAATGAGATTTTTAAATTCGTGGCAAGTCAGTGGCGGCGCTAGGGAAGGGGCGCTGGAGCTCGAGCCCTGTGAAAAATTTGTATAGCCACCTGAAGCAAAATTTTTTATTTAATGACTCCTTAATATCCTCTTAACTAAAAATAATTTTTTTAATTGCTCCCTGAACAATTCTTTTATAATTCTATTGAGTTATATATAGATTTAATTTTGTTATTTAAAAATTAATAAGATTATCTAAATTTTTATTAAATGAATACTATTTTAATTATTAGATTAGATTAATACATATAAATAATATTTTCACTATATGTCAGCTTTCGAATCTGTGTTAAAAATATATCAATATCACTCACTAAATAATAATTTGGCATTAATAGTTGAATCTTAATTGACTTTTATTTTTTAAATTATTATATAACCCTATTTAAATTAATATAATAAATGGAAATTAACAAATTTAATTGTAATTAGCCGAGTTTAACATCATTAATCAACTATATTATTGATTTTTAAAATTAAATATCATGTCTCTTTCTAAAATTATATTCAAGGTCCAAATCCTAATAAGTATAAGAGATTTATTTATAAGACATATAGTTTATAATCTTCTATTATATGTAATTATTTATAAAATATTAGGTAAAATGCCACTTTTGCAGACGTATTTGACAGTTATATATATTACAGTTAATATTTTTAAAATTTTAATAATCAAAGTGTTTGATTTTAATTTAAATAGCGATTTGCATTCAACTATTTAACGCCATCTATTTATTTAAAATATTATTATAATTAAACATCTTATTATTTATCCCACAATGGATGTAATAAATTAGATATCTTTTCTTCTGATTTTTTTAAGTGTTTTTAGGAAAGCTATTTTTTTCTTCTTTGAAAATCAGTTTTGATTAAAATTTATACGAATATATTTTAGATATTATTACAAACTACTATTATTTTAAGAAATAATACACCAACTAGAGATGGTGCGACAATAATATATAAAATTTTAATTGCTTATGATATAACTCTGGTTCTTATTTTATAGTTACAAAATGTTTTATTTATAATATGTCATCCTTGCCTTGTAAATAACTCAAGGCTTCAATATATTTGAATAATTTCTTCTAAAGATTTTTAGTGTTTTTGTTTCATCAATTCTAACCTGATATGGGTTACCGTGAGTGTCATGGCTATGACTGTAAATTAACCAGCATATATTATTTGTGTGGGTATTTAATTTAAGATTATTACTACAGCTGCCAAGAGCATATGATTGTATATTTTAGAAAGCTATAATTGTCATCTGTGTAGTCGTTCATATATCATTAAAAATGGCAGATAATCTTTTAGAAATTTAATATCTCACAATAATTTTCTCGATTACTTATCTAGTTTCCATCATGTCATCTATGAGAAAGCTCTAACTACCATATAGTTTTTTGATTTGGATTGGTCGTTTATAATTTTGGTTAGACCTATAAATTTTCCTTTATTAGTCGATACTATAAAACATTGTCTAATATGGTAACAGAGAGTTATATTAGTTTCATGGCCTTTTGCCAATTTAACTTGCTAAGAATTATATAGCCTTATGTAGTTTTTAAAAACCATTATTGAGGTAATTAATTAATCTTTTTTATCACTACTTGTAATTCTTTATGCAAAATTTTTTTTATATCAGTAAACGAAAATATTTTATACTATTTTGTATACAAAATATTATAAATGACAAAATATGAAATTGACAATAATTGTCTAGAGTTAGCATATTTTAAAAATGTATAATATATTAATATAAAACCCAACGGGCCGCCCCCATAAAAAGATTTTAGTTGAGGCCTCTGAGATTGTAAAGGCTAGCGACGCCCTTGTGTCAAGTTATATAAAAATAAATAGATATTATTATCATAGCCATTTTAAATTTGTTATATTTACAGGCCCACTTATAACATTTAATTGAGATTATATAAAATAACGATATAAAAATAAATAGATATTATTATCATAGCCATTTTAAATTTGTTATATTTACAGGCCGAAGTTTTTATAACATTTAATTGAGATTATATAAAATAACAATATTCCTTTCTTTGGGGTTAAACAGTTACAGATTAACTTTGACATTGTAAAAAAATGATAGAATGAAGTTTGACGCGAATATGAGTAATAACAATAAGAGAATAAAAAGGTGTATATCGTATAGTCGAGATTTGGAAAGTATTTTTGGATAATGAAAGAAAGCGTTACAAACATGTTTATACTGAAAAGAGTCATGGCTTAGGAATGATATCTCTTTACTTATATTTTCGTTTGGACGTATTACGATGATTTTCATTTACACAATTGTGTATTCGAAACACTTTATCTCTTTATTTTCTGAGTGTGTTTCTATAATAACCACTGTTGTAATACAAGAAATTTAAAATTTTTGATCCTTACCCGTGATTGTGCAGTTAAATTTTTTTGAGGTTTCTATATTCTTTCTTTATTTCCCTTTTAAGCAAAATAAATATATAAAAGTAGAACGAAGCTGTCTCCGTTAAATTTACATATTGCCATACCAAGTGTACTAAAAATAACTTGAATAAAGTTCTTGTAATTTATAAAACGAGCGATAGTGATGGCAAAATCGGTACCCCCCCCCCCCCCCCCATATAAATGCCACACCCGCATGAATAAGGATGCAATCCATATAAATATCAATAAGGATATGGTAGTCTTAAGCGTAAATAATTTTCTTAATTTACTTACGAGCAGCCCATTACCAGGCACATTAAATGCCAAAGTAAACATGAGGAGGGAATGCGATAAAAATGTTATCTCGTTTAGCATTCCAAATATTATACACAATTTATTATAGAAAATGGTGTTGGGCAAAAAAAATAAAAGAAATAATCTAATCCGGATGTCAGGGCTCCTAGAAAGTCGCATCATGTTAGACTTGCTATAATGATAACAGATGGGTTTTTATTAAAATAGTTGTGATCCATAACAATAGAACGTTTCCGATCGAACCTATTTGAAATGTGCACAATAAAACAACGGCAAATATTTGCCTAGGAATCATTATCTTTAAGTAAATGTTACAATTTGAAAAATTGTAAAATGCAAAATGTTGCAAATTTCTCTTTGAAAAAAGTAAGTAATTATTTTTTTCAATATTGATAAAAATTTTGAAATAACACACAAAATTTAGCCTTACTTCCATTAAGTTTCTAATTAAAAAAATATGCATAGCTTGCCAAAATATTAAATGCATAACATGTTTAATAACAATTTATAATTGACTGGTATCTTAATTTATATATTATAATAAGTGTTATGTCACTATTATTTAAAATTTATGGCGAAAATGCATTAAACCTAAATAATTTTTAATTTATATATATATAGTTAATTAAATAATGAGTTAATACCATACCAAATGAAATATCTGCAAAATGCGAGATGACCATAATTGTCTGAATCTTTTCCCGTCTTTGGATTTAAAAATCTGGATAAGCTCATAACGAGCTTTGATATTATAAATATTTTTAATTATCTAAAGTTTTTTGTTACTGAAACTTTTCTAAATGATGGTACGAGCCAAATATTTTAAATTTAATTAGTTTCTATATCCATCCCAACCTTCTTATTTTTTCATTCCTGCATGTTAATGTTGTTAAAAACCCAATTTGGGTATTTAAAAGAACTTCCCGATTATGATTTTAGCCAAAATAATATTATGCAAGCCTCGAGAGTTGACAAATAAACGTCAAAACCTTTCAGCCAATGGGAAAAGTCTCCAAGCTTACATAAAATAGTTGTAGTTAATTGATTCATATCTGGCTCTTTAACAACACTATAGTATGTCACCTAATTGGATGAACAACTATTTAAACATCTTATTGCGAATATATTCATGTTCCACATATTCTTATCAATCACATTTTCATATCCATTTCAATAAAATATTTAAATACCCTACAGCTTTTCTTTACTTTATAGAAGAACTTATGTCACTCATTTATTTTTACAAATTCAGCAACAAGAACTCTTGAAATTCTCTTTTTGTCATTACCAATACTTTTTCTAATCCGTTACATTTTTAGTAGTCAAATCTTATAAATATCATTACATAACAGTGGCATCACTAGAGGAGCTATTTACTCGAGCCCTGTAAAAGTTTTCAGAAACTATAAATAATAATTTCTACTACTTTTAGCACTTTTAGAAGCAACCCATTATAGAATTTTGATTTTTTTTTGTCCAGTAAAAAGTTTAATATATATTTTAAGAATTTTATAAAGCATTTTATTAGACAATTAATCGTACATGAGATACAGATTTGTGCAAATTTTACTATAATATGTTCAATTTATATTTAAATATTTATATTTTTACAGTTCTGAGGCGATATTTTATTATAATAAAAAACATACAATTTACTTTCATATAAACAAGAAAAACAAAATTATTTATTATAAAGAAGAATAATATTTATAACATTTAGATTGTATTTTTATAATTTGAAGAAATTTTATTTTACTTGTAAAGTTATTTTAAATTAATAAAACAAATATTTAAATACCTAAAATAAACATATTTAATTCTGGTCTAAATGTAACCCAAGCTAATCTCTACAATTATTATATCGTACATTATTTATATAGTCTAAAAAAGATTTAAAATAAGGCATATAGTTCATAATAAGGTTCACCTTTGATGCTATACAATAAAACAAATCCTTTCAACTATCTCCTTTCTATCTCTAAAAAAAAATTATACCAAATTTTAGTATTTGATTATTATCATTGTTTATTAAAAATTTGATTAAAACCTTTTAGCAGAATATTATCGGTTTTAATGGCATTAGTTATTCATTCTAAAACTTGAACGACAATAATAGACACCTGGTATTTGCCTGTATGCGCAAACCTTATACAATGCAACCTAACTAATTTCCATATCGAATTATTTGACTGATCCAAAGTTAAGACGGGATTTAGATTATCTTAATTAACATGTGAACTTTATAAAATGATTTGGGAAAATAATCGTTCCAAAGGTTTTAAAAACCACCTGCAGAAATTAATCGATGGGAAAATATTTTTAATTCCGGAAGCAGAACTATAATTTGTAATTGGCCTATAACTTATTCTCTAAAAAAAAGTGGGGATAAAAAAATAGAAATGTGTAAATAAATCAAGTAATAAAAAGTGATCGGTATAATTTAGAGATAAATATACATTTCAATATCAAATTTCTTCCGCTTCGGCTCAAGGCAAAACTCGAAAAGAAATTTAAGATATATATAGAAGACCTAATTTTTTATAAAAAAACTTATATTAGTAAATTTTTACCTCAAAATTTTGTATCATAAGCAGAATAAAATAATTGCAGCAAAAATGCCTATTATATAAGGAACTACATATAATTTAACATAAATTGATCATGTAAATGCAAACCATGAAAGAGTTTGATAGAGCCAACTCCAGTTCCATCAAAAGAGAGTTTACAGTAACCAGAACAAGGTTGCTTTTATATGCAACAAACACTAAACTTAGCAATATCACCAACATAAAGCGTATATTTTTACCAGGGCTGAAATACCTTGATTTAAAAAGAATAGAGTTCCTGCCCAGGTTCGGTAAAACCTCCACCAGGGTCGGTTTTAGCTTTCGGAAATAGAAAAAATAGAATTTATTTATCAGAATCACCTGTTTTTTTAATATTTTATTCATTCTTTACCAAAATAACTTATCATCATAAAATTTTAATTATAATAATACAAATTAAAAAATAATAAATATATTTGATAATTAAATATTTTAAAGCGAATTATAATGTTTTCCGAAATATTATCACTGTGACTTCCACGCAAATCGCATACATTAATGTATTTGTGTTGCTGGAACACCTAGAATTTTTTTTTTACCACCTATATTATAGAGTAATTTCGGATAGAAGTTAAAAATAATTACATCTTTATTATTCACTTTAATGCGTGAAAATATTCATAATAGTGAATTGGTTGGTGTCTGTTCAATTTCATGTTGTGTTAATTTTATTTTTATTTTCTAAAAGCAACCTTTCAAAATTATCATAACTATATGAAGAATAGAAAAATTTAGAAATGAATTCTATCTGGGCTTGTAATTCGAGAATTTTTGAGGATTCGAAGGCTCTAAGAAGGTTCGGCAGATCATTAGCCTTAATTTTTTTATTACATTGATTTGTAGATCCTACATCTCTTAAAAGTTATTTTTTTTTTGGGGGGGGGGATTATAATCTTCAACTGATATACCTAACATTTTAAAATCTTCAGAGCCTATTAGATGTGAAATTATAAACGATTAGGTTTTTTAAAGTTTAAAAAAAACGGATTAGAATATATTATATCTCAAAGCGAAGACGGAAAGCGGGAAAATAATATTTTTATGTTAAATCTTGTTAATAAGTCAATTTATTTTTGTTAGGTTCACGAAGCAAGTTTTAAAATCAAAAAGTCAATCTGGCAACTACCATAATCCTTGATTAATAAATAAACGACAAAGCTACTACTTGTAAAAATAAATATACTAATTGTGATTAATGATATATTATTGTAATTGTACAACTAAGCTTACGTAAAATATATCTTATAAAGTTAATAATCCTATACCCTAGAAATAATAAAATATTTATTAGAAAAATAAATTTAAAAAATTTTTTTTACCCTTCACCTATTGAAAATATTGTGAGTTCATAATTTTACATCATAACAAAGTTTATATATTACTTGGTATAATTTTACATTTCCTAACAAATAGAGTCCCAAAATATTTTATAACCATTTAATTTTCATTGAGAATGTGGTAAATTTAATTAAAATCCATATTTTCATCAAATCTCAGAAAAACTTACAACTTTACAATATAAAATACAAAATTTGGCTAAAATTGAACAGATGATTAAACAAGAAAATAATATACAAATTCAAGGCCAATAAATCTATGGGATATTTTTGTACTAAATTTGATATAATTGTAGATTATAAAGGAAATATATTTGATATGCCCAATGCGTTAATTGTTCTTAAATATAAACATATAATAATGATCATGGTACATAGACACAAATGTGCTGATTCCAAGAATTTTACACTTGAGAAATCGCCATATAAGCTTAATAAAAATTGTAAACAACAATTTATGTAACATGCCATAAACCCTTTGTACCAAAATTAGACCTTCCATAAGTGCATGCAAAAACACTAATATCACGTACCAACACTTTTCATCTAGCCTGAAGATAAATGTGATAAATAAAATACGATAAAAATTAGTTGAAATTATTTCCCCATTATCAATTTTTGGCTTATTCCACTGTTATATGGTGGTGTTATATAAAATCTTAATGGAAAAATTGAATAAGAGATTCTACGCACTACCAGATCTAAGGAGGTCTTAAAAAATAATAAAGTGGTTAAAAGATATATGTACTATATACATATAAATCTAACTTCCTATAATTCCATATTGCAATAAAAGAAACCATTTATACAAATTATATTAATCATAATTAATACAATAACATCTTAATAATATAGATTCAATATGAACATCTTCATCCATATTCCATCCTACTCGGCAATTATCTCGAACTTTCCTCCATCTCCAAAATCATATGATGTGAATTGAATAATCGTGCCTGTCAAACCCCGTGTTCGGTAGTTTATCAATACAGTATAAAATTTAAAAAGATTATTATTTTGATACGAAATAATAAATAACTATTCTCTTTATTAAAATAGGTTCTTATATATAACATCATAAATAATGCCTTAGGTTAAATCGAGCCTAAAGTAGCATTGTATTTCTATAATAGTTTTTTTTAAAAAAATCTGGCCTTATTTTAATAACATATATATTCAAATAATATATACAAGAAAAATTAATCTTCAAATAAAAAATATTAACTCTTATCAAATTGTAATACAGAATCAAAAATAATATTATATATATATATATTATAATAGTGTAAATATTTTATTAATATTTATTTTTCAAGAAGCTGTGCATGGAAAAAGGAATAATAAGTGTTATGATTGCAAACTTTATTACATTAATTTGAAATTTGTTCTAAATATATAATATTATTTCAACAATTATGAATATAATACAAATAAATTATATAAAGATATTAGCGAAATGATATTAACTAATAAATATATTTTCTTCCTATTTCTATGTTATTGCGAAATTGACTCATAGTGGCATAGCCTTTATTTATTCAAAGGGGTAGGAGTGTATTTCAGCATGTATAGAGTACCTCACATGCGAATTTGAAATAATTTTGTTACATAATTTTAAACTAGTTCTTAATTTATATTAATATTTTTAGATATATTTTTGTTTAAATTTAAAAATTCATGCAAAAATTGTCTGAAATTTATAAAATAAAATATCTATTAGATATTACAGTTTTACAAGGAAAAAATATAACTTTTATCTTTAAAGACTATTTACTTACAAAATTATATTTTTTATTATTTCATTTTAT
The DNA here is from genome assembly GCF_954871325.1 of Gordionus sp. m RMFG-2023. NCBI lineage: Eukaryota > Metazoa > Nematomorpha > Gordioida > Chordodea > Parachordodidae > Gordionus > Gordionus sp. m RMFG-2023. The sequence goes on from NC_088775.1 coordinate 86,173,884, forward strand.
ATGCCACTATTTTAATAGAGATTTTGAAAAATTCGTGACAAGTTATATAAATATATGGATATTATTACAATAGCCATTTCAAAATAGTTATATTTACCAGCCGAAGTTTTTGTAACATTTTATAGAGATTAAATGTAATAACGGTATTCATTTGGGGTCAACCCGTTTCAAATTAACTTTTTCGCCATTTCTATCAATTTTTGTCGGAACATGGACATGTAAAAAAATGATATAATGGAGTTTGATGCGAATATAAGGCAATAACAATAAGAGAATAAAGAGGTGTATATCGTATAGTCGAGATTTGGAAAGTATTTTTGGATAGTGAAAGAAAGCGTTACAAACATGTATATACTAAAAAGAGTCATGGCATAATAAATGATATCTCTTTCCCTCTTTTTTCGTTCGGACGTATGTTTCGGTAGTTTTCTTTTAGACAAATGAGTATTCAAAATAATACCTTTATTTGCAACTCCTATCTCTTTATTTTTTGATTGAGATTCTATAATAGCCAAGTTTGTAATACAAGAAATTTTAAATTCTGGATCCTTAACCGTGGTTGTAGAGTTAAATTTTTTCGAGGTTTCCATATTCTTTCTTTGCCTTTTTAGCAGTATAAATATATAAATGTAGAACGAAGCTGTCGCCGTTAAATTCACGTATTGCCATATCAAGTGTACTTTGAAAATAACTGGGATAAAATTCTTGTAATTTATAAAACAAGCGAATAGTGAAGGCAAAATCGCTACCCCACCCACATATAAATGCCAAACCCGCATGAATATGGATGCAATCCATATAAATATCAAGAAAGATATGGTAGTCTTAAGCGTAAATAATTTTCTTAATTTACTATTGTACGAGCAGCCCATTACCAGGCACCTATTAAGTGCCAAGGTAAACATGTGGAGGGAATGCGATAAAAATGTTATCTCGTTTAGCATTCCAAATATTATACACAATTTATAATAAGAAATGGTGTTGGGCATAAAAGAATAAAAGAAATAATTTAGTCCGTATGTCAGGGCTCCTAGAAAGTCGCACCATGTTAGACTGGCTATAATGATAAAAGATGGGTTTTTATTAAAATATTTGTCACTCAGGATGATCCATAACAATAGAGCGTTTCCGATCGAACCTATTAGGGATGTCAGCAATAAAACTATGGCAAATATTTGCCTAGGATTCATAATCTTTAAGTAAATCTTATAAATTTTAACAAATTGTTGAAATCAATTGTAAAATGTAAAATGTTTTACAAAAATTTCTTTTTAAAAAAACTTTAATTGTTTTTTTTACCTATTTATTATTGATAAAAATTTAGAAATAACACAAAATTCAGCCTTACTTATATTAAGTTTCTAGTTGAACAAATATGCTATATGCATAATATGTTTTATATATTTTTTTAAAAATAAGAATAACAATTTATAATTGACTGGTATTTTAATTTATATCTTTTAATAAGTGTTATGTCACTATTTTTTAAAATTTATGTCGAAAATGCATTAAATTAAAATGATTTTAATTTATATTTAAAGTTAATTAAATAATGAGTTAATCACATACCAAATAAAATATCTGCAAAATGCGAGATGACCAAAATTGTCTTAATCTTTTCCCGTCTTTGGATTGAAATCTCTGGATAAGCTCAACGAGCCTTGACATTAAAAATATTATTAATTTTTTATCTAAAGTTTTTTGTTATTGAAACTTTTCTAAATGATGGTACGAGCCAAATATTTTGAATTTAATTAGTTTCTAGATCCATCCCAACCTTCTTATTTTTTCATTCTATGAATGTTGTTAAAAACCCAATTTGGAGCTATTTAAAAGAACTTCCTGATTATGATTTTAGCCAAAATAATATTATGCAAGCCTCGAGAGTTGACAAATAAATGTCTAAACCTTTCAGCAAATGGGCAAAGTCTCCAAGCTTACATAAAATATAGTTGTAGTTAATCATTTCAAATCTGGCTCTTTAACAACACTAAAGTATGACATCTAATTAGGTGAACAACTATTTCAACATCTTATTGCGAATTTATTAATGTTCCAAATATTCTTATCAATCACATTTTTATATCGATTTCTATAAAACATTTAAATACCCTTTAGCCTTTTCTTACTTTATAGAAGAACTTTTTTCACTCATTTATTTAAACAAATTCAACAACAAGAACTCTTAAAATTCCCCCTTTACCATTACCAATACTTTTTCTAATCCGTTACATTTTAAGTAGTCAAATCTTATAAATATCATTACATAACAGTGGCACAGCTATTTAGGACTCGAGCACTGTAAAGTTTTCAGAAACTATAAATAAAATTTCTACTACTTTTAGCACTTTTAGAAGCAACTTTCCTCCTCCTCCCATTTAGAATTTTGATTTTATTTTGTCCAGTAAAAAGTTTAAAATATATTTTAAGAATTTTATAAAGCATTTAATTAGATAATTAATCGTACATGAAATACAGATTTGTGCAAATTTTATTATAATATGTTCAATTTATATTTATATATTTATTTTAAGGCGATATTTTGTTATATATAAAAACAATTTACTTTCATATGAACAAAAAACAAAATTACTTATACAAAGAAGAATAATATTTATAACATTTAGATTATTGACTTTTATAATTTGAAGAACTTTGATTTTACTTGTAACGTTATTTTAAATTAATAAAACAAATATTACCTATAACAAACATATTTAATGTGAGTTTATAATTTTACGTCATAACAAAGTAAAAATATTAATTGGTATAATTTTATATTTCCTTACAAATAGAGTCCTAAAATGTTTTATAACTGAAGGAAAAACTATTAGAGTAAGTAAAAATATATTTTTTTATTATTTAATATCTCCTTTAATTTCTCTCTTTCAATCTACTATTTATATATTTTTTACAAACTAAAATTAGAATATGATATTAAAAAGGTTAACATATAAAATAAAATTGTAACTAAAATAAAAATATAATTTGAATTAATTGGATTGTAATAACAGTACAAATATAAATTGAATTGTCCAAATTTGAATTCATAACATTCTTCTTCTTCTAAAAAGCCTTCACATAAGTTTAATTATGTTATCATAATTAGTTTGTTCGTCAAGTTGTTTCACAAGTCATCATATCGTTGGCTTGTCCCAATCGTTGGTTTGTTTAAATCGATTTTGCACGTTGATTTGTTTAAATCGCAAGCTTGATATCCTTATCGTAAGTTGCCCTTATAAATCGTGACTTTGCCATATAGCTTGCTTGTCATACTCAGTTGTTATTATTATCATTTTTTAAAATTGTTATTATCATCAGTGAGTTACGAATAATGAGAAATAATAATTCATCAAATTGGATATATGAATAAAAGAAGATTGATAAATCAGATTGTTATATAATATTTTCAGCGTTTTGATTTTTTTGCGTTTTAGTGTAAGCGTTTTATAATTTAATTTACTCTATGCATTTTAATATTTATTTTATATTTTAAGTTATGTAGTCTTAGATAAAGAGGTTTTTGTTTAATTCGCGTTATATCGTTAATATCAGTAATTTTTATATTTTTGTCCACACTTCTCTTCTTAAAAGAATCCTTAGAGTCATAATTAATAAGTGTGTTAAAACAGTTTCTAATTCTTATTTGATCTAAATGTCTCCTCAAAATACCTTTCTCTGTCTTAATTTGGAACATCATATCACTATTTTTATGTGTGATCATACCTTTGCACCATTTATCATCACCTTGTACTTTGTACCAAACAAAATCTCCTACGTTAAAGGTTCTATATCGTGGTAAAGTAACGTTTATTTTATTCTTTTCTCTCCAACAGTTTTAATAAGTCCCATTTAATTCTAATATCTCGATTAAACATTCTCTGAGATGGTGTAACTCCTGTAGTATCATTACGCGTATTTCTGTAATTAAATAAAAATTTGCCAAGTGCGATATCTAGGTCAATTTTAATATTCCTTTTCATATGTGTTTTGAACGTTCTCACCATGCGTTCTATCTGGCCATTGGATTGCTGGTGATAAGCAGATGTGAGCACATGTTTGATACCATAATTGTTGCAAAATCGTTACTCGTAAAGTTAGTGCCGTTATCAGTAACTATAGTTTCAGGTATTCCATATAGCGAAATAGTTTTAAAAATTTCTTTTAAAGTAACATCAGTCGTAATATTTTTAACAGGAATAATAATTGGAAATTTGCTGTAGGCATCGACTATTATCAACTAATTTTTTGTGAAAAACGGACCCGCATAATCTATGTGTATCCTTTCAAACGGTTTGGTTGCCGAAACCCATGGTTTTTGTATCTTTATAGGATTATCATGATATATGTTACAATCGTACAACTTTTCACTTCATTTACTATGTCATTGTTTATATCAGGCCACCACATGTAATCTTTGGCTAAGGATTTAATTTTTCCTGCTCCCAAGTGACCTTCATTGACTGTAGTATATTTTTTCTCATAGAAGACGGAATTATGATTTTGTTGCTTTTGTAAAGACATTAAATATACTTAATTCCAAATCAATGTTTTTATAAATATTATTCATTATAGGCCTGTTGTTTTTAATATCATTTATGACTTGTTTTAATTCCATATCTTTCAAAGTTTCATCACGAATTTGATTAAAATTAATTGGTAAATCCCCATATTCATTTATTATAGTGATATTTTCAATAGCTTCGTCATGACATCCTTGTGGTAATCTCGAGAGACAATCAAGAACAACATTATATTTACCGGTTTTATATTTTATATTAAAGTCATATCCTTCAAATGTTATATTCCACTTCTGGAGTCTTAAGGACATTGTGCTATTATCCTTAAGACCCTTGGTAAAGATGTGAACTAGAGATTTATGGTCAGTAATAATTGTAAATTTTGTGCCGATTAAGTATTCCTGGAACCTCCTTATAGCGAACATAATAGCGAGAGGCTCACGCTCAATATTGGTAAAGTTCATTTCGGATTTAGTTCTTGACGCGAAAGCTATAGGTTTTTCTTTATCATCTTTTTTAGTATGAAATAGTACAGCTCCTAAACCACATTTCGATGCGTCAGTGGCTATCCCTATAGGTAATTCAAGGTTAAAATATGTCAAAACAGGTGGAAGACTAATCAACTTCTTAAGATCATTAAAACTTTTAGAGTGTTCTAGGTTCCAAGCCCATTTTTCTTTGTTGAAAATTTTATATAGAGGATCAGCTATTTCTGCAAAATTGTTCAAAAATTTTCTATAGTAGCCAGCCATTCCCAGAAATGTTGATAATTCAGCAGCTGATTTTGGTTCTGGCATATTAATTATTGCTTCAATTTTGTCGTGATTAGCATGAATCCCCTTGGCTTCAATATCAAGACCCAGGAACCTCACTTTGTTTTCAAAGAACACACTTTTATTGAAGTTAGGTATCAGCCCAAACGATGATATTCTATCAAACACTTTTTTTATGTTGTTAAGGTGGGCTTCATCGTTTTTTCCAGTTATAAGTAAATCATCAATATAAAATATGACGTCATCCATGTCACCGAAGATTTGATCCATGATCTGTTAAAAAATTGTAGATGAGGTCTTAAGCCCAAAAGGAAGTCTAGTAAATTGGTAATATCCCTTGTGAGTAGATATGGTTAAAATATTTCTGCAACTTTTATCAATTGGGATCTGTAAGAAAGCATTTTTAAAGTCAATCTTCGTAAATTTCTTTCCTTCTGAAAGTTTAGCTATTAGTTCATTGATTCGTGGTAGAGGGTATCTGAAATCTTCTAGAGCTGGGTTTACAGTGTCCTTAAAATCAGCACAAAGCCTAATGCTCCCATTATCATTGTAGACAGCGGTAATAGGATTGGCCATCGGACATCATTCACCGGCTCAATAATTTAATCATGTATCCATTTTTTAAGTTCATTGCTAACAAGATCAATTTTTGAATAAGGAATACGTCTAGGGGGTATAATTTTGGCATCTCTTCTTAAATGTAACTTGACACTTACTTTGTTGATTGCCCATTAGTCAATTTGGATTCACACTCTTTAATCAATTTTTTATTTCATCTTCGTAATTATTGTCAACATTTGCTATAAATTTATTTAAAATATATTTGAAAGGGTTGATCCATGTACGTCCCAACAAGGCATTTTTTCTTGATTCAACGACTACCGCTTGTAAATATTTTGAGATACCTTCATAAGTCACTTTAACTTGAGTGATGCCGATGATCTTGATTAAATTTCCGTCATAAGCGGTAAGTTGTAACTCGGATTTCTTAACATCTCTAATACCAAGTTTTTTAGCCAGACCATGAGGTATAATAATATGATTTGAGCCTGTGTCGACTTGCATACATGTAACAATATCGTTTACTTTTAAAGTAGTCATAAATGCATTATCTTTGTCATTGAGCATGTCCCCAGATAAGTTGTTAACATTAAAATCGTTATCATCTTTGTTCTTTGTAGAGTCGACTTTCTCTTCAATAATTTCATCGATATTCATATTGTAATCATTGTTGTTGTATTGTATTTGCTTTCTCTGATTATTGTCAATACCTCTATAATTATTTGAGTTGTTGTTATATTGTATTTGCTTTCTCTGATTATTGTCACTACCTCTATAATTATTTAAATTGTTGTTATAAGATTGGTAAATGTTACGATTTCCGTCACCGTATTGGATCTGTTTTCTTTGATTATTATCATGCCATGTATTATTTCTACCATAATTAGATTGATTATTATTGTTGTAGCGATAGTTATTGTAGTTATAGTTGTTATAATTATCGTGGTATCTCGAATTATTATTACCGTAATTCCTATCATTGTATCTAAAATTATTATTGTAATTCTTATCTCCATCTCTATTATCATAATTATTTCTAAAATTATTATCAGGTCTAAAATAATTATTATTGTCATTTCTATTTCTATTGTTAAAGTTCTTATCTTTATCAGACTTTTTATCGTTATTCATATAACTATATTATCAACATCTGATTTATCATTGATAGTATCTAATTTAATTCCTAGATCTACCATTTCATTTAAGGTTAAATTAATATTTTTACAAAATTTATATTTTTGTCTTTTAAGGTAGATGTATGTAATTTTTCTTTTAATCTACTGTCGTCCGAAAATTAAATTTTTTATGCAATTTCGATATTCTTAAGTACCATTGCATGAAATTCTCACTCGTGTTCTGCTGTAATAAGTTAAATTTATTTATTAAAATGTTTATATCTTGCACAGGTAAAAGGTAAATTAACTTTTTAGTCACTATTTTAAGATCTAATATGTCGGTATCGGAACAAATTGATTTAATGTTATCAAAGACCTCGTCTGATAAATTATTAAGCAAAGTATTTATTTTAATAGAGTCCGATATTGTGCTGGTCAAAAAATAACTTAATATTCTGTCTAAGTAAATTTCAGTAAGTGGTCCAACCAATTTTGGAATTTTATATATTAATTCTGGTTTTATATCCATATTTTATTAACAATTCGTATATATTAGAAATTATAACACTTCATATTTTAACAAAAATACAATGGAGTTGAATAAACTCCAAATCCTTACATACGTAAAATTTCCCATTAAGTAGTTCAAAATAATTAATCATCTCTTTAAGGCTCACGAATTCAAACAAGACGTCATCACTACCCAGTATCCTTGAGTAATGTACATCACAATTATAAGTTAATTCAAATAGTATATCATAAATATAGATTTCCCAGGGAATATTAACGAGTTTGAATGAAAACATTATGGAAATAACTTTAATATGATTTTTACCTTTTTTTCCCTTCTATATATAGAATTTATTTGTTTCGTTTTATAATTTTTATATTATTCATATTTATATTTCGAAGAGAAAAAAAATTTTTTAAAAGAAAAATTTCTAAAAAAATTTACGTGGTGGCGAGTCTTTTTTGCCAACCTCATACCGAGGCACCATGAAGGAAAAACGATTATGGTGAGAGTAAGTAAAAATATATTATATTATTATTTAATATCTCATTTAATTTCTCTATTTCAATTTACTATTTATATATTTTTTACAAACTAAAATTAGAATACCATATTATCATGTCATAACTAGTAAATATAATGGTATTTTTTATTTTTTTTAATATATTTACATTTCCACAAATCTCAGAAAAACTTACAACACAAGATAAAATACAAAATCTATTTAAAATTGAACAGATAAAACAAAATTAAAATAAAGAATACCTTTAAGGCCAGATATATTTATATCTGACATTTGCACAAAATTTGATATAATTGTAGACGATAAAGGAAAAATGTTGGATATGCCAAATTCATTAATTTTTAACATATCAACATATTATTATGATAATCATGCCACATTATATTTAAAAACACAAATGTGATGGTAGTTCCATGAATATTCTCAATTTTTTTAATACTCTTGAGAAATCCTCATATAAGGTTAATTTAAAAAAAAATAGTAAAAAACAATTTACGTAACATGCCATAACCCTTTGTGCCAAAGATATAAGACCTTCCATAATGATAGTTAATGATTTTATCAACTTTAGTCTCTCGAGATAGGATCAAAGTGTGGTAAAGTAGATGCAAAAACACTAATATCACGTCCCAACACTCTTTCATCCAGCCTGAAGATAAATGTGATAAAATAAAATACGATAAAAATTAGTTGATATTATTTCCCCAATATCAATTTATGACTCCACTGATATATGATGGTGGGATATAAAATCATAACTTCCAATCTGCACTATATAACGGAAAAATCGAAGATTGTTAAGAGATTTTATGCATTACCAGATCTAAGGAGGTTTCAAAAAATAAAAGTGGTTAGAGATTAATTATTGAAAAATCTTCATAATTTTTGTTTTAACTGAAAAGACTTTAAAATAATATTCTATTTGTTACTGACCAAAGAAAACTTATGATAGAGCCATTATAACAATTTTGACACTGAAATGACCATTTACTAATACTCTATTAAGGGATGCATTCAGGGATGAATATTTGATTAGTAAAGTCCCAAAATAATTAGTAAGCCATTTAAACCAAAGTAACATATGCGAACACTTAAAAGTTCTTTATCAGGATGTAGAGATCAACTGAAACTCAAAATACAATATGCTAAATAGGCTGGCATTCTCGACATGAAAAAATTTAAAAAAAATCTCAAGAAACAAGTTAGATCCGAAAGGTTTTATATTATTGAATTTTTATACTTAAGGAATCTAGTGTTAAAATTGATGGCAATTTTGAAGAAGCTATTGTTGAATCCCAGTATGATGCTTGCACAATGTGTAAAGTAGTAATCTGGTATTATGTATTGCATTTTTATAGTGTGATGAAAAATATATGATACTTCAAAAAATATTAACATTTTTTTAATTTGAAATTATTATTTAACTGTAATTTTTTTTTAAAAATATCAATTTATCATTTTTTTAAAAGGTGATATGGTTGAAACTTTATAAATTTTTTATAAAAATATTTATTTATATTATATCCAAAAATATTTTAGTTGACATGATTTATTAATGAATTTCTATATATTCCATTAAAATAAAATTATATTTTATACCTAGCTTATTTCACTCATTTTTTTGGCATTAAAATGAAAAATATCTTCATTTATTATTTTAAAATAATTAAGATAATTTTAAAAGTTTTGTTTCATTTTAGCTGAAAAACAAAAGGCAAGTTGCCAAATTTGTATATGTTTTTAAAAATCCAAACCGATTTTATAATTAACTCGGGCTGTAAATTATTTTTTTTATATTCCCTCCGTAACAATTTTTTATTATACCCGAGCTGGGCTAAATTTTTTAAAATAATACGGGCTGAAAAAATTAAAAGTTTTAAATAATCGTGGCCAAATTTTTTTTATTACAAATCCGAACCAGACCGTGCAATTAATACTTCTGCAGGTCTCTTATGGTGTAGGAAGATGATTGCAATGCGGTTAGCGTCAAATAAAATCTTCAAAAAAAGTAAAAGTAATTTGGCTAAGTTAAACAATTAGCATCAATCTCCCCAAAGCCTGACCTGATAGAGTTATTGTCGCTTTTTGCAAAATTTTATATAAAAGCATGTAGGGAATGTGGTGTTTTTTGAATTACAATTTATTTTGTATTTATTTTTACTTCTAAAATTTAGAAACCTGCCACTTTTTTTTGCATGTTTTATTTATATTTTAATTAACCCTAAAAGTGGGAACATGAATAATCGCTCATAGAAAATAAACGCTTAAAGGCAGTATTCTAGATTCACTAGATTCTTTTTCCCCTCTAGAAATTCATAATAGCTTGTCGGAATACAGAAATTCTGGAAATTAGAAAAAGGGTTCTTGGTTCTGCTTCTGAATATATTTTTAGAAATTTAAAATCTATAATTTTGAATGTCCCTGTGTCGCGTTTCCAGGTTTTGCCTTCAAACTATGTATAAATTTTTAATTTTTTTCTCTTCGGATTTTTCCTAATTATATTTATTTGTCACAGAAGATTTTTTTTTTACTAACACTTATTTTTTCATGTCGACGATTAATTTATATATTTCGAAGAAAGGAAATAAAGGGTGATATAAAAATTGTCTCAATGGGGGAGACCATGGCTAGGTGGGCAATTTTTGTCAAAAACATCATGATCTTATAAGATCTTGCAAAATAACAATCGCCTATAAATATATATATACTGTTATATTTTTTTAAAATATTTAAGTTTTAGTAAATATTTTTTGAACCTAGTAGGCCTAAACCCCCGGCTGGTCGGATTATCGATGGGGCTAGAATCAAGTATTATATCAGGCTTGAAACACAAAAAAATTTTTTTTCTTCAGATTTTCGTATATGCTATATTTATATAATATACGCTAATACAAATTATAACAAATAAAATAGCAATCTTTTTCTGGCAGAGGAGCCATGCGCCCAGCCTTACATTCTACTTTGAAACCAATCGTCAAAATTATAAAAATTTTATAGTCCTGTTTACATATAATACAAACATCTTTTGTTAATTAACAATTTTTTTTATTGTTTATTCTAAGCTACATTCTTAAGTTTTTTAATACCTTTTTAACAGATAAACCATAAAATATTTTACTTCATGAAATTAGATATTCAACTATTTTATTTTCCACCTAATCAATAAATATTTTTGTTTATTATTTCGACCTATCTTGAGCCTAGTGCCAGCCATTTTATATTTTTTATAATGTCTTAAAAAATTTATAGTAGGTATACCTAATAAAATAAATATTAAATTCACTCAAAATTTATCTAATTCTTATAAAATTAATTGGATCTATAATTATTAGGCCAAAAAATATATCCTGATAATTAACTGTTTATATCTATTAAATGTAATAACTGACATCTTATTATATTGTTGATTACATTTTTTTTCCTCTTTAGCTTTCACCTTTTCTGGTGATAAGCTCCTTCAATATCTCTCTCCACTTTATGTTATTCATACTATCTCTTTTATATAATTTATACTTCTTCTTCATATTGGCTCTAACTTTATGGCCCCATTGAAGTTTTGACCTTCCTCTTTTACGTTTACCCATCACTTCCAAACTCTCATCCTTATTTCCTATGTAGTTCATAGGCCTTCTCATTGTATGCCCATACCACCTAAGTCTGTTTTTACCATTATTTTAGTCTTAATGGGCACTAACTTTAAACTTCCTAGTATTCTTGTACTTCTCACCTTATCCTTTTTTGTTACCCCAGCAATCATCCTCAGCATTCATCTCCATAGTTTGCAGACTTCTCTCGTCTGATTCATTGGTTGGCCATGTTTTTGAACTATATAGAATAGTTGGTTGTACTATGGAACTGTAAATTTTTCCCTTCAATTTGTGTGAGATTCTTTTGTCAAAGAGCACTCCAGATTAAGATCTCCATTTTAACCACCCTTGATTAATTTTACTCTTTATCTCTTTCTCTATTGTGCCGTTTGTTTGTATAGTGGAGCCCAAATATTTGCAGCTTTCAATTGCCGATATCTGCCATTCATTTATATCAATGCTCTCTGTTTCATCTCCTCCTATCACCATATACTCCGTCTTTTCTCTATTTATTTTAGTCCGTGCTTTTCTAGGATATTTATCCAGATCATTAATCTTTCTTTCATTTCATCCTTGGATTCGGCAAGTATCACAATATCATCTGCAAATATAATATTCCACTGGACTGTTTGTTGCATAGACTGCGCTAATACATCTATTACTGTTATGAAGAGAAGTGGGATGAGAGATGACTCTTGATGAACTCTCTCGGTTGTGAAGCCTGTTGAAGTACCAGTTGTGCTACGGACCATTGTTGTATGGCCCATATACATATCCTGTATTATTCTTATATATTTTTCGGGAACCTTTTTGTTGCGTAGCGCCCTCCGGATTGGTTTTCTTGGGATTCTATCGAAGGCCTTTGAGAAAGACCATGTGTAGCTTTTTGTTCTTTTCCCTGTATTTTTCATTCATTTGTCTAATTGCATGGATAGCATCTGTTGTAGATCTTGGCATAAAGCCAAACTGAGTCTCTCCTATTTGGATTATGTCTCTTAACCTTTTTTCTATTTTTTTTCGTAGAGTTTAAGACAGTGTGACATTAGTTTTATGCCCCTGTAATTTTGACAATTGTGTGTGGATCTCCTTTATTTTTGAAGATAGGAACTAAATAGCTCTGCCTCCATTTTTGAGGGATCTCTTTATTTCCCAGTATTTTATTGTACAGATTTGTGAGGAGATCCATCATCCCCTAATACTTTGAGGCTTATTGGAATATCATCTGGACCCCTAGCTTTGTTGTTTTTCATATGATTGAGGATGATTATTTCTTGTTCTGTTATTGTTGTACAAGGTTTTGACATGGGGAGTGTTCATCTAGATGTAGTATGTGGGGATTAAAGTTGAGAAGCTCCTGAAAATATTCTTACCATCTAGTCATTATTTTTTTTCCCTTTATTATGATTACTTTCGGAGCGCCGTTTATATCCCTAGAATTCTTTTCTCGCTGTTTGGCTTGTTTGTATATTTTATTTTGCCCTTTGGTGTAGTTATTCCTACATTCGTATGCCATAGCTTTGACCCTAGCCACCGCTTTTGTAGCATTCTTTTGGATTTTTTGTAATTTGTTTTGTCATATGGGTTTTTAGATTTGTACCATATTTTATATAAGGCTTTTTTCTCCTGTATAGTGGTTTGTACTTCTTCATTCTACCACCATAGTTCTTTGTATGATTTGTTACCTCCCCTTGTCAAGCCTAGTGTCGATTTGGCAGTGTCTATTAATCTGGATAAAAGTCTGTCCACATTTTTCACTGACTTGTGAGGAATCTATTTTTTCAAAGTTTGCATTGATTGCAAAGGCATCTGTCATTGATTTTAATCTACCCCATTTAATGCATGGTTCAAGTTTTATCTTGTTTTGAGTGGATTTATTTGCTATGTGTAAATCCATGACTAGTAGCTTGTGTTGCGCGGCAATATCTTCTCCTAGGATAACTTTGCAGTCTATTACATCTTTTAATCTTCTACGAGAGATAAGCAATTAATCTATCTAGGTTTTCCTTGCACCACTTACATATTTTATTAAATGACTGTCCTTTTTCCTATAGTAGGTGTTGGTTAAGGCAAGGTCGTAGTCTTGCGCAAATTTTAGTATATGCTCTCCTTCATCATTTCTTTCTCCATATCCAAAACCACCATGATGCCTTTTGTAGCTGTCTCTTGCTTTTCCCGCATGCGCATTTAAGTCACTACCTATTATGATTAGGTCATCCTTAGGGATTTCCATTATTGCTTCATTAAGGATAGCTTTAAAGTCATCTTTCTCCTCTTCTTTGCAACCCGTTTGGGGAGCATATACTAAAAGGATGTGTAGTATTGATTGACAAATGTAGAGTTTTATCTTCATTAGTCTATCAGAGATCCTGTTGACTTCTACTACTGAGGATTAGATCTTGACTGAGGATGATGCCGACACCGTTCCTATTGCTAACAATTCCATTATATTACAAATTATATCCATCTCCAATCATGTCTTCTGACCTTTCCATTTCGTCTCTTGTATGCACGCTATATCAACTTTTCTCTTGTTCAACATTGATGCCAACTTGTTTTCTTTGTTTTGACCTTTATTTTATTTTTCACAGGATGGAGGTCTACACACTGCGCGTCGCTTGGAGGGAACGCTCTAGCTTTCATATTCATATTTTTATTTGTGTCCTTCATTTTTGTTTATTAGTCAAGTATCCTTAACAACAGGCTGTCCAAGCCTGTCGGTGACCGGAGTGTCATCTCTAAGATCCGAAATTTATCTTACCATATGCCTTTACACATCAGTCAACAAAAAAAACCCGGAAAGTTTTTACGTTCCATACCAGGATCGAACCTGGGACCTAAGTCTACATCATAACCTACTGGGCCACCCCGGCGATATATTGTTACAATAATATATAAAAATCTTTGTTTGCTAGATATAATTAATTTTAAATAATGAATCTTATTATCAAGGTAATATTTGTATATGGTAAATAAATTTTCATATCAGATTGATTATATATATTTTTATATATATCACTAATATATATAAAAATATATATATCCCTAATATATATATATTTTAGTTTGCAAAATTTATTTAGGTCTGATATTATAATATAATTGAATGTATTATGAAAAAATTACATTACATTGATAAATTTATATAATAATTATTATTTTATATATTAAATTTAAAATATTCTATTAACTTTTCTTGATGACATATCATTTTCATATATTTTATTGCTTCTTATTTTCCTATTTGGATTTTTATATATTAGAGTACCATAATAATATTATAAAAATTAATTTATTGATTGGCCGACAAAACCACTATTCTATTAATTCCATTGGTGTTAATATTACTAATATGATCTTAACATATATCTAAACCTTACATATAGTGTTGTTAAAACGCCGCGAGTCGCGACCCCGACCCAAAGCTCGGGTCGTTTTATTCGACTCCGACTCAATGTTTGGGTCGTTTTTTTCGACTTCGACCCAAAATATGGGTCGTTTTTTTCGACTCCGACCCAAGTCCAAGCCGAAAAAAACGACCTCGACCCAAAATATGGGTCGTTTTTTACGACTCCGACTAAAAATTTGGGTCGTTTTTTTCGACTTCGACCCAAAATATGGGTCGTTTTTTTCGACTTCGACCCAAAATATGGGTGGTTTTTTACGACTCAAACTTGAAGTTTGGGTCATATTTTTCGACTCAAACTTGAAGTTTGGGTCGTATTTTTCGACTCAAACTTGAAGTTTGGGTCGTATTTTTCGACTCCAACTCAAAGTTTGGGTCGTTTTTCTGACTCAGACTCAAACATCGGGTCGTTTTATTCAATCCGACCCAAAATATGGATCTTTTTTTTTAAAGTCGACTTAAAGTTAGGGTTGCTTTTTTTCACCCTTAACCCAATATCTAGATCATTTTTTTTGACCAAAAGTCAAATAACATTTAGTATATATTAATATTATAGGCGGGAAAGTTACTTAAAGCTTCTTTAAATTATAATACTCTGGATTAACTATTCATCATAGTTATTTTTTTAAATTTTTAAGTGAAAATGCACCATAGAAAAGAGCCATTTGTTATGATGGTTATTTTTGAACTTTTTTAAATGAAATAGATAAAAATATATATTGTAGACATGTTAAATCAAAATTTCAGTGAAGATGTACCATAGATAAGTGACAATTGTCATAATCGCCATTTTTGAGCCTTTTTGAGTTTTTTTAAAGGAAATAGCTAAAAATATATATTCTAAACATGTTAAATTAAAAATTCAGTGAGGATGTATCATAGATAGGTGACAATTGTCATAATCGCTATTTTTGAACTTTTTCAAATTTTTTTAAAGGAAATAGCTAAAAATATATATTCTAAACATGTTAAATTAAAAATTCAGTGAGGATGTATCATAGGTAGGTGACAATTGTCATAATCGTTATTTTTGAACTTTTTTCAATTTTTTTAAAGGAAATAGCTAAAAATATATATTCTAAACATGTTAAATTAAAAATTCAGTGAGGATGTATCATAGATAGGTGACAATTGTCATAATCGCTATTTTTGAACTTTTTCAAATTTTTTTAAAGGAAATAGCTAAAAATATATATTCTAAACATGTTAAATTAAAAATTCAGTGAGGATGTATCATAGGTAGGTGACAATTGTCATAATCGTTATTTTTGAACTTTTTTCAATTTTTTTAAAGGAAATATCTAAAAATATATATTCTAAACATGTTAAATTAAAAATTCAGTGAGGAAGTATCATATATAGGTGACAATTGTCATAATCGCTATTTTTGAACTTTTTCAAATTTTTTTAAAGGAAATATCTAAAAATATATATTCTAAACATGTTAAATTAAAAATTCAGTGATGATGTATCATAGATAGGTGACAATTGTCATAATCGCTATTTTTGAACTTTTTCAAATTTTTTTAAAGGAAATAGCTAAAATTATATATTCTAAACATGTTAAATTAAAAATTCAGTGAGGATGTATCATAGATAGGTGACAATTGTCATAATCGTTATTTTTGAACTTTTTCAATTTTTTTAAAGGAAATAGCTAAAAATATATATTCTAAACATGTTAAATTAAAAATTCAGTGAGGATGTATCATAGATAGGTGACAATTGTCATAATCGCTATTTTTGAACTTTTTCAATTTTTTTAAAGGAAATAGCTAAAATTATATATTCAAAACATGTTAAATTAAAAATTCAGTGAGGATGTATCATATATAGGTGACAATTGTCATAATCGCTATTTTTGAACTTTTTCAAATTTTTTTAAAGGAAATAGCTAAAAATATATATTCTAAACATGTTGAATTAAAAATTTAAGAGGATGTATCATAGATAGGTGACAATTTTCATAATCGCTATTTTTATCATTTTTTAAAGAAAATAGCTAAAAATATATATTCTAAACATGTTAAATTAAAAATTCAGTGAGGATGTATCATAGATAGGTGACAATTGTCATAATCGTTATTTTTAAACTTTTTCCAATTTTTTTAAAGCAAATAGCTAAAGATATATATCCTAAACATGTTAAATTAAAATATCAGTGAGGATGTATCATAGATAAGGGACAAAAAATGTTATTATATATACGAGTAGTAAGGTACATAATAATTTTTAAGTGATAAAATGAGATGCTAATATATTTCTTGTAATTTTAATTTATAAAAAAATTCTTAAATATGTTATTGTCATAGACTGGGTCAGAAAATCAACTATCACATAAACTCATCTATGTTTTATTCATATTATATTAAGTTTGAGGATATTAAAATATTTCCTCTTTGAAGTTTCTAGTTAGGATAAAATTTACTTGGCACATCTTACAATGATATTTATACCTTGTTTTTTTTTCGAGAATAAATTTTATGCGATATTTCATGAAGGAAATTACATATCATTGTACAGAGAAATAACTTTGTATATATTATCTGCACCAATATCTTTTATATCAATCTCTATCGATGACATTTTAAATTATATTGGAAAACTAGATTGTGTAGATTTATAATTATTAATTTAAAGGATTAAGATTTTAGAATTAATTATAAATATATCTTAATAATTTTTATATGCATTTAATATTTAAAATCTCTCGTTATAAGCCTATTTAGCAAGAAAAATATTGACTAATCCTGAAATTACGATAATAGATATCTATACCTTTATATAATCTATGAGAAAAATTGCTCTCATAATATTCTTCTTAATAAAATAGTGAATAATTAACGCCTGAAAAAAAGTATAGCGCTTTATAACATGGTTCAAAGTTAATCCCAGTATCAATTTTAATTTGTAATTTTTCTCAAGTGTTCAAAATTCTAAATCTTAATATCAAAAACTATTTTAGTTATCAATTTAGTCAAATAATATTAAAACACTAATATTCTCCAGTATTCATAAAAAACAACAGCCTGAAACAAGAATACTAAGCTCAAATCATCTTAAATATTTGATACATTTATAGTTTAAATATTTTTATTTAAATTATATATATTTATTAATGTACAAAAAATTTAATTTAACAATATATATAGATATAAAAATTATGTATAAAATTTATTATTCATGATATTGATATCCCATGAATTTAAACATAAACACTGTTTAAGTGTTTCGGAGGCCATGCGATTTCTTTTCTTTGTTACGGTGTCCACCCCTCTTGAGAAGACACGCTCGCTCTCAACGGATGTACTTTGCTGCGACAAAAAATCTTTAGCCAACATGCAAAGGTACGGAAAACGCTCAGAATTACAGTACGACTTAAAAAAACTCGACTTAACACTACATTTATGAAAAATATGGCTCGCCTAAATTATTAAATTATATTTAAAAAAATTCATATTTTAATTGAAAAAATGCATCCGGAATCGCAAATACTTATTTAAAAAATTTATTGTTTTATTAGTTTAAAAATTCCATATGGAAGTGAAGTGACTATTTAAATTCTAAAATTATAAAAGATATTTTATTTTACTTTTAGTGGTGCCAGCTAGACGGCAAATTTGTTGAGATTTTTTCTTTTCTTCATTGTTAGGGATAGGGATATGATTAATAATCATTTTTTTTAACTTTCCAAATTTTTTTTTATTATTTTTAGGGGTATAAATCTAAATTTTTTTATTTTATTCATTTTTTGTTTTTAAAATTATAATTTAATATTATTAACATAAATTTTATTAATAAAAGTTCTCCAATTTAAATCATTTCTTAAATGTTTTACACATTAAAATTGATACTGGGATTAACTTTGAACCATGTTATAAAGCGCTATACTTTTTTTCAGGCGTTAATTATTCACTATTTTATTAAAAAGAATATTATGAGAGCAATTTTTCTCATAGATTATATAAAGGTATAGATATCTATTATTGTAATTTCAGGATTAGTCAATATTTTTCTTGCTAAATAGGCTTATAACGAGAGATTTTAAATATTAAATGCATATAAAAATTATTAAGATATATTTATAATTAATTCTAAAATCTTAATCCTTTAAATTAATAATTATAAATCTACACAATCTAGTTTTCCAATATAATTTAAAATGTCATCGATAGAGATTGATATAAAAGATATTGGTGCAGATAATATATACAAAGTTATTTCTCTGTACAATGATATGTAATTTCCTTCATGAAATATCGCATAAAATTTATTCTCGAAAAAAAAACAAGGTATAAATATCATTGTAAGATGTGCCAAGTAAATTTTATCCTAACTAGAAACTTCAAAGAGGAAATATTTTAATATCCTCAAACTTAATATAATATGAATAAAACAGAGATGAGTTTATGTGATAGTTGATTTTCTGACCCAGTCTATGACAATAACATATTTAAGAATTTTTTTATAAATTAAAATTACAAGAAATATATTAGCATCTCATTTTATCACTTAAAAATTATTATGTACCTTACTACTCGTATATATAATAACATTTTTTGTCCCTTATCTATGATACATCCTCACTGATATTTTAATTTAACATGTTTAGGATATATATCTTTAGCTATTTGCTTTAAAAAAATTGGAAAAAGTTTAAAAATAACGATTATGAAAATTGTCACCTATCTATGATACATCCTCTTAAATTTTTAATTCAACATGTTTAGAATATATATTTTTAGCTATTTCCTTTAAAAAAATTTGAAAAAGTTCAAAAATAGCGATTATGACAATTGTCACCTATATATGATACATCCTCACTGAATTTTTAATTTAACATGTTTTGAATATATAATTTTAGCTATTTCCTTTAAAAAAATTGAAAAAGTTCAAAAATAGCGATTATGACAATTGTCACCTATCTATGATACATCCTCACTGAATCTTTAATTTAACATGTTTAGAATATATATTTTTAGCTATTTCCTTTAAAAAAATTGAAAAAGTTCAAAAATAACGATTATGACAATTGTCACCTATCTATGATACATCCTCACTGAATTTTTAATTTAACATGTTTAGAATATATAATTTTAGCTATTTCCTTTAAAAAAATTTGAAAAAGTTCAAAAATAGCGATTATGACAATTGTCACCTATCTATGATACATCATCACTGAATTTTTAATTTAACATGTTTAGAATATATATTTTTAGATATTTCCTTTAAAAAAATTTGAAAAAGTTCAAAAATAGCGATTATGACAATTGTCACCTATATATGATACTTCCTCACTGAATTTTTAATTTAACATGTTTAGAATATATATTTTTAGATATTTCCTTTAAAAAAATTGAAAAAAGTTCAAAAATAACGATTATGACAATTGTCACCTACCTATGATACATCCTCACTGAATTTTTAATTTAACATGTTTAGAATATATATTTTTAGCTATTTCCTTTAAAAAAATTTGAAAAAGTTCAAAAATAGCGATTATGACAATTGTCACCTATCTATGATACATCCTCACTGAATTTTTAATTTAACATGTTTAGAATATATATTTTTAGCTATTTCCTTTAAAAAAATTGAAAAAAGTTCAAAAATAACGATTATGACAATTGTCACCTATCTATGATACATCCTCATTGAATTTTTAATTTAACATGTTTTGAATATATAATTTTAGCTATTTCCTTTAAAAAAATTGAAAAAGTTCAAAAATAACGATTATGACAATTGTCACCTATCTATGATACATCCTCACTGAATTTTTAATTTAACATGTTTAGAATATATATTTTTAGCTATTTCCTTTAAAAAAACTCAAAAAGGCTCAAAAATGGCGATTATGACAATTGTCACTTATCTATGGTACATCTTCACTGAAATTTTGATTTAACATGTCTACAATATATATTTTTATCTATTTCATTTAAAAAAGTTCAAAAATAACCATCATAACAAATGGCTCTTTTCTATGGTGCATTTTCACTTAAAAATTTTAAAAAATAACTATGATGAATAGTTAATCCAGAGTATTATAATTTAAAGAAGCTTTAAGTAACTTTCCCGCCTATAATATTAATATATACTAAATGTTATTTGACTTTTGGTCAAAAAAAATGATCTAGATATTGGGTTAAGGGTGAAAAAAAGCAACCCTAACTTTAAGTCGACTTTAAAAAAAAAGATCCATATTTTGGGTCGGATTGAATAAAACGACCCGATGTTTGAGTCTGAGTCAGAAAAACGACTCAAACTTTGAGTTGGAGTCGAAAATACGACCAAACTTCAAGTTTGAGTCGAAAAATACGCCAAACTTCAAGTTTGAGTCGAAAAATATGACCCAAACTTCAAGTTTGAGTCGTAAAAAACGACCCATATTTTGGGTCGAAGTCGAAAAAAACGACCCAAATTTTTAGTCGGAGTCGTAAAAAACGACCCATATTTTGAGTCGAGGTCGTTTTTTTCGGCTTGGACTTGGGTCGGAGTCGAAAAAAACGACCCATATTTTAGGTCGAAGTCGTTTTTTTCGGCTTGAACTCGGGTCGAAGTCGTAAAAAACGACCAAAACTTTGAGTTAGAGTCGAAAAAAACGACCCAAAATTTGGGTGAGCTCTGTTCGAGCCGACTCGGCTAAGCCGATTAACAACACTACTTACATATCAATCTGAATAAATATTATAATGGAGTTTTAACTTTAATATATTGTCCATTTTGTCATGTTTAATTTAAACTTGTAATTTTTTAATACAACCTAATATTGTAAAGTGAAAATATTGTTATTTTCAAGTCAGAAGCATGGCATAATAAATAAAAATTAAAATAGCTAAATAATATAAATCACTATCTTCCCCAAATATGGATATCATAGAATTCTATTTTAGATCAAAATCTTATTTTATAATCGTTTCCCGGTTTTAAAATAAAATCCAAACCGACAAGCCCCTTGCGACGACTAGCCCTGGTCTCTGCTATTAATGGCAATAAACTAATATATTTTTTTAAATTAAATTTTGTAACTAGATTTTAATACTTCAAAAATAACCATTTAGCTTCAAATATATTATTCAATTTTCGCAATTAACATAATTGTAAAATATTATTCCGATTTATATATATATATTTTTTTTAAACAAAATGTTGAATGGAAACTAATATTATTATTTTGCAATTAACTAAGTAAATCTTTGTTATCATGTATAATTGGCTTTATAATATATTTTATCCAAATAATATCTTAGGAGATAGAAAATTTAAAAGTATCGATTTTATATATTATACTTCTAAATCGTTTAACCGATTAGAGTTTATAACATTTTTATAATCAAAACCACTATATTTTTCTATTTATTTAGGATTATTTTATGTTGCTTAGTCATGACAGTATCCATGTCTTCTCTTCTTTTTTTTTCTCAACATGTTTGAATGCTTGCTGGTAACTTAAGAAGTTTAAATTTATTTATTTAGAGCTCTAATTATTTATTCCCTTAGACCTTTTATGATTTCTACATCTATAAAGAAAACAATCAACAAGGTTCAGAATAGGCACAAACGTGTAAAAATAAATTAAACTTAGAAATAAACTTTATATCATAAAAACTCTTAAAATATCATATAATAAAATTCTAAATAGTCATTTTTGGAGTCATTATTGAAAATAATTTCGTAAATTTATTAAGACTAATGAGGCATGACCGTCCCCCTTAAATAGTTTGTAAGATAAATAGTGTGTAAGATAAATAGTGTGTAAGATAATCAAAATATAAATTCTGAATAAGCTAAAACAGTTAGAAAAGCTAATATTCGATTATACAATAAACGAAATGTATGCTGAAAAATATTATACTAAGAATATGAATTTAACACTTTAAAAAAATATATAAATTTTGGGATGCATTCTAAATTGTTAAAACAAATATTTTCGAAATTTGGGAATTCATTTTATATATCTTTGAGAATACCTAAAATATATTTGATAAGTAATTAGAAATATTAAAAATATTTAAATAATTTTTAGCGATTTAAATAAAAAACAACTCAATTTAATAAGTACTAACTTCGTCCCTAGAATACATCAATAATATTATTAATATTGCTTTAAAGATTTTATAGGTATAAAAAAATATTTCAAATCTTTAGCGGTTTAAAAAGGGGACTATTTAACATATAGATTATAAAAATAGCCTTCTATCTAAAAAAGTTTAGATATTGGAGATATGCAATATTGCAAAATATTATTCTTAATGTATATTGCTTGGAAATAATTATAAACCACTCTATTTTCTTAGGCATAACTGAGATTTTATTCCTATCGAAATGTACTTTCATTAATCTGAGTGCTAATGATCATAGTTAGACCTGTTCACCTTGCAAATCCGGCCCTACCAGGGATTTTTAACTATACGCCGATACAAAATTAGGGAGAGTGGCGTCACAAAAATTATTTTTTAATTATTATTAATTATTAATGAATAACATATTTAAAATATTTATTATATAAATTACAAATATATTGTAATAATATCTATTAAATATGTCGTAAATCTAAATTTCAAATCATTTTTTTTTTAATTTTGAAAAAATATGAATTAACTGGAAATATATTTTAAACTGTATATATGATATATATACGATAGAATAGCGATTCCTTCATTAAATGAATTTAAAATTATTAATACATAGGAGTCAGATGTAGCACCATTTTGTTATTTGCAGTCAATTAAATGATATCAATGTGCATTAAAATGATGATAAATAGGACAATTAGTCGGAATGCATACCCCAAAATGGCACTGCAGCTGACTAGGTATGGACACTATTAATTTGCCAATCTAATAGTAAATACGACATAATATATGTGCCATATATATATAAAAGAATTTAATTTATTTTGATGGGAAATAAATATGACCAAAAATACTTTAAAAAACTATTTTTCTTTATTTTATTTAGAAATTATTTCATTATTTCATTCTTTCCATGCCACTTATTTTAATAGAGATCTCGTAAAAATTTGCGGCAGGGTATGAAAAGGTCAATCAATAGAGAATTATATAAAGCAATTTCAAATCAGTTATATTTATTGGCCCAAAGTGTTGTACCATCAAATAAAAGAAATATTTATTATAAGATATTCTCTTTTCAAAATAACTTTTTTGCCAATTCTATCATTTTTTGTCGGAACAAGGACATGTAAAAAATTGATATGATGGAGTTTGACGCGAATATGAGGCAATAAAGATAGGAGAATACGAATGTGTATAAATTATAGTCGAGATTTGGAAAGTATTTTTGAAGAGTGAAAGAGAGCGTTTCAAACATGTATATACCAAAAAGAGCCAGGGCATAATGAATGATATCTCGTTCCCTCCTTTTTCGTTCAGACATATGTTTATGTATGTTTCTTTGAAACAATATGACATTTGGAATACCATCATTATTTGAAAATCCTATCGCTCTATTCTCTGGATATACTGAGCGAGACTCTATAAGGCTTACGGTTGGAATACAAGAGGGTCTAAACTCTGGATTCGTAGACGTTATGCAGTTATAATTATTCAAGATATGTATTCTCTTTCTTTGCCTTTTCAGCCATATAAATAAATAAATGTAGAACAAAGCCGTCGCCGTTAAATTTGCGTATTGCCATATCAAGTGTACTTTGAAAATTATTGGGATAAAATTCTTGTAATTCACGAAACAAGAGAACAGTGAAGGCAATATCGCGATCCCACCCACTCTTAAGTGCCACACCCGCATAACTATGGAACCACTCCATATGAATATCAATAAGGGTATAGTAGTTTTAAGCGTGAATAGTTTTCTCCATTTGCTATTGTGCGAACAACCCATAACTATACACCTATTAAACGCCAAGGTAAACATGTGGACAGAATGCGATAAAAATGTTATCTCGTTTAACATTCCAAATATCATACATAACTCGTAATTGGAAATAGTCTTAGGCATAAAAGAATAAACGAAATAATTCAGTCCGTAACTAAGAGCTCCTAAAAAGTCGCACCATGATAAACTGGCGATAATGACAAAAGATGGTTTATTTTTAAAATAGCCGTCGCTTAGAATTATCCATAACAACAGAGCGTTTCCTATAGATCCGATTACGGATGTCAGCAATAAAACTATAGAAAATATTTGCCTACCAATCATAATCTTTATTTAAATATTATAAATTTTAGCGAATAGTGAAAATAAATTGTATATTTCCAATATTTAATTTTTTCTGAAAAAATATTTCAATTTTTTATTAAAAACTTATTTCAATAATATTAAAATTTTAATATTAATAAATCATAAAATGTAGCTATTCTCACATAATACTCTAATTCTTTTTTTTACATAGTTTGTCAAAAATTTTTAAATTATTTAAGGATTTTATTATTATTATAATGAGAATTGCTTATATATATATTATATAACACGGTTAAAACATATTTTTAATAAAGATATTAAATTTATAATTAGTTAAATTATTATACATTATAATAAAAGTTATATTAGTATTTTTATAATTATGGCGAAAAAGGATTAAAATAATTGTTAATTTAGATTTATAGTTAATTAAATAACCAATTTATTTTACGGAATAAAATATTTAAAAAATGAGGTATAATCATCCCAATTTTCTCAATCTATTCAGTAATTTTAGGTTTAATTTGTCCGAAAAAGCTCATAGCCAGTGCGGTAGTGCGGGAACACGCTATTACTTTAAAGAGAATAGGAAGAGGCAAAATATGCGATTTCTGTAAGAGAAAAAGCTATTAAAATCATATTCATAAAAAAAAATTTTTAAACCCACAAATTAAATTTTTTTTTTTAAAAATGAATCACGACCTTCATTCTCGTCCAATAAAGAGATGGAATCATTTCCTCAAGAAAAATCTATGCCAAGCCACAGTTACAAAAATATTTTTTTAAGATCTCCACAGCAGTGAATAAATCTTTATCTATTATTCTATGAGGAAATCAAAAAGTCATAAACTAGATGGCTATTTTTATGTTCTAAGGAGTCCAACTTTAGATAAAATTTTTGCAGAAATTAAACTCATGAGGGTTTTGCTATGCTGGGAATGACACAAAATAATTTTCTCAATATTTGCAATGATGAGCATTTGGAGCCAATATAACACTTTTGACACATATTAACCCACTTGGTAATGCTCAATATTTATTGACAAAATCAAAAAATCAAAAGATAGTCAGTGTTGCTAATAAAATTTTAAATTTTATGACCTTATAATAACAAATCTGGTTATTACGAAGTTATGGTGGATGATGCTGTGAAATCACTTATGTCAAAGATAACAGCCCAGTGAAACTTTATTATCTATATCTTAAAACCAAATTTAATAAAAGGGACGCTGCACAGTTCTGGCGGAAGCATGTTGAAAGTGTTCTTTTCCCAAAGAAGGGAACGGTTTAGGGAGTATGCTCATTGACAATGTTTTACCTTGCTGTGTCTATAGGCTAATTTGGATACTAATATCAGAATGATATGCCCATAGCTTAAATATTTTTTTAATGTTCTTAAAAACATACAGTTTGTTTTCAATATGTGTTATTAGCCAAAATAAAATTTAGGATAAAAATATAAATGCCTTGAGTTCAAAAAGAAGGTAAGGTTTCTTTAAAGATTTTATATTGAGATTTAGCTCTAAAGATATTCAACCCCAATCAAATCTTTCTTACAAAAATATATAACTTTATTTAAAATGAAAAGATTTTTTTAAGACAATCTGATATATACGTAACTTATATGCTTGATCATACAAATTTCTAATAATTCATAATGGTTGAAGTATCGCTTTATTATTAATGGAGATCCTTTAATCTAGAACTACAGCTTAGTTCTCTGCAAAGTAGTAGGATATTATTAAATATTCTCCATCATTCAAACGAGATTTTAATGAATAAAAAAAAAGATTGTTGGGAAGAGTGAGAAATTAAATTATTCAATATTTCAATTAAATTTTATACCAACTGTCTGATATAGAGTCAATTAGAATGTTATATGATCAATAGCATTGATATCAAACAATATATTATACCTTTCTTGCCAGGAAAAATTTACTATTATAAAAGCAAGGCTGAGATTATCTATAAAGAGGGTTAATAGTAATTGTTTTTTTTTTATAATTCTCCTTTAAACTACTTGTTTTTGTTTTGGTAATGACATTCAAAAATTTAAATTGTTTTTCTTTTTTTTGAACTACACTAATTCTAATTGTGAATGAATTAGTTACAAATTTTATTATAAAAAAATCGAATTTCATTTTATATTTTCCGTGAAAAATAAATTTGATTCTTAAATAATATAAAAATGATGATCAATTTCTTCGGATATTTGTCCAATTTTTCAGAACACATCAAATTTAAAGGAGAATTATAAATAAAAAAAACAATTACAACTACTTAACAAATATAATGTTTAAACTCTTTATTGGAAAATATAGAATGTTATGAATTTAATTCCACAAGTTATATTAAGTTTATAATTTCGATGAAAGATGCAACACATGGTATGTGTGCAAGGCCCATTCCCTTAGATGTAGTTTAAAATTAAAAAAAAGAAGTAAGTTTGTTAAACCTACCTGTATCAATTATAAGATATTCATAGCCGAAAGCCTTTATTAAAAAAATCAAACGGTGGCGGGCTTGAAAATGATAAAATTTATAAACTCGGGCAGAGGCTTCTATTATTTGATGAACATGATTTCATTTGTGGAATTCGACATTATTGTATTATCTACCTTTAAAGTCCTGAGGAGAACAGGAATATTTTATCAAAACAAAAGATGGATATGAGAATCAAATTAAAATATTTTTTTACTATAATGTTAAATATTATCACTAAATGTATGAACACAAAATATTCGTGTGTATAGTAATGTTTCAAACAAAAGCTAATTGAAATATTTATATCATCAAATAGTAGCTAATTAAAATAAAAGATAAAAATCTGATTTAGCTAGTATTTATATCTTAGTTATATTATGTTAAAAATTGTGAACAAAACTTACATTGTGTATTCGAAATAATACATGACCTTTACTTATATTGTTTATATTTTAATGGTCAAGTCAAATATTTATTATTCTTGTAATATTCGTTTTATTTTATACATCTGAAAGGTCAATTTTTTTTTATAAAATTCGTAACGTATTTAATTCTTATTATGTAGATGAATTGTACTTGCATTATCATTTGAATATACCTTTTTAAAAAATTTTGTTGAAAATGAACATTATGATTTTTGGATATAAAGGAAGGTTAGCATATATAAATGGAATTGTATATTTTTTTAAAAACTAACGAATATCCAACACTTTATCTAACATACCATAACATTGTTTAAACTACCAAAATAACGGGGGGGGCGAATAAAAATTGTTACAGGTGTTAATCACTATAAAGCATTTATTGACATAAGATATAGTTTATATAAGCAGTTTAACAAAAATCAAAAGGGGTTGGATATATGGCCTCTGAATTGGATATTTAGTTGCCTAATAGGGCATTTGATGTATGGTTTAAATATGAGACCTTGAATACGCATTTCAAAAATTCAGAAAATTCTAGCAACGGAAAATTTAACAGACAAATCAGTTTACCTATAAAAATCAATATGGCTAACTATTCGTATTTAAAGATATATCTGATAGGTACTAAATATCTTTTTTAATTTTCTAAATATTTAATATTTATAAAGGAGAACATATAAAATTAGTTAAAGAAGCTAGGTAAATAAATAAAATTGGAGTTAATTTGAAGGTAAAACAGAAGTCACTCGGATATCAACTAAAATCAATTTATTATTACCTCAATAGACAGTATGCAAAATAGATTATGATGTTAATCCGTTAATTCTACTTATAGTAAATTATGTCGTTTTATCTGCTAATTTATTTGATATGGAATATTTTGAAAAAGATAATTTACCACGGGACACATTCATTATGGTGAAGAGCAAATTAAAAGACTTTGTTTCAAAATTGTATTAAATACGGTGTAATAGTGCTGAATGTAAGCGTGGCTTTCATCTTACGAATGCCATCATGACGAATTTGCCGGCCAAGAGGGTTTTGTTATATTTATTCAACTATAAATAATAATTATTTTAATTTGATGGTAAAGTATTATTAAAAATAAAGACAATTTAACGCTAATTAGTATTATGTAATAATTATACAAAAATAAAAAAACAATTATTAAGTTATTTATATTATAATAGTGTAAATATTTTATAATATAATAGTGTAAATATTTTATAATAGTGTTAATATTTATGGTTCAAGCAGTGCATGAAAAAGGGACGGATGAAAATGCTCCTGATGTCAGCGATGTAATAATTTTTCATGGAAGCCTTCTGCAAATAAATTTTGGAAAAAATGGCTAATTTAAATAGTATATATCAATCAAATAAGATAAAATTAATGTTTATAAAAATTTTTTTTTTACATCAAATTAAAATTTATTGTAAATTTAAAATGGTTTTGCACAATTAAGAATATAATGCAAATAAATTATATAGAAATGATATATTTATCTTTTCCAATATTTCTAAATTATTGCGAAAAATCCGTGGCCTAGCAAAAATTTATTCAAGGAGGAGGGGGTTGTATGTCGGCTGTTATTTTTTGTATACTACGCCGCGATTTCACGCTAATTGTGAATCCATAGTATTGCATTTTCGATAATGCTTTCATGATTATGCATTGGCTTTAATAAATTTTGCGATATTGTTTTAGCGGTAATGGATTCGCTATAATATATTTTTGGAATATTTTTGCAGTATTAAGGCTATACAATTTCATAATGTAATGAATTACCCATTTAGTTGCCAAAAAATATAATTTTCCGTATAAATTAAATAAAAAATACAAAAATTAAAGGCAAAAATTGTTTTAAATTCTTAAGTTAAGTGTACTCTACAACTAGTGTTAAAGGGCTCATTTTGAGCCGATTTTTAAAAACGGCGAATTCAATATTTCATCCAGAAAAATACTACGCAAGCCTAAAGATTTGCTCATAGGAGGAACAAAGGTCTAAAGACATATTAACGAAATCTCGAGGCCTTAGACAAAATTTTTCTATTTAAAATATTGAGTTAGCCATTTTAAAAAAATCGGCTCAAAACGAGCCGTTTAACAACACTATCTACAACTAGTTAGAATAAATCAGATTATTTAGAAATAAATTGCTCTTCGTAAATGAGTTAAAATTTAGGGACCTTTAATTTCCAAGGGTTACATATCACAATATAACAATATTATTATTTCACTTTATATACCACTATAAAAGATTTTGTTAAATTCGTGGCAGGTTACATAAAAATAATTAGATAGAGTAGGAAAGTAATTCCAAATTGGATTAGATTATTGGATTAGATTACATAAAAGAACAATATTCTTTGGAAGTTACCCGTTTCAAAACATTTTTTTTGTCAATTCTATGATTTTTTGTCTGAACATGGACATGCAAAAAAAGGATAGGATGGAGTTTGACGCGAATATGAGGCAATAGAAATAGGAGATAAAAGAAGTGTATATATTAAAGTCGAGATTAGGAAAGAATTTTTGTAAAGTGAAATAAATCGTATCAAATATGTATATACCGAAAAGAGCCACGGCATAATAAATTATATCTCGTTCCCTTTTTTTCCGTTCGGACGTAGATTTTTTTCTTCGAAACAGAATATTTGAAATATTATTTTTATTTGCAACTTCTATCTTTCTATTCTCTGAATGTACTGAATGAGACTCTAAGCCAGTCACAGTTGTAATGCAAGAAGTCTTAAACTTTGGATCCTTAGGCGTGGTTGTGATGTTAGAATGACTCGAGCTTTCTATATTCTTTCTTTGCCTTTTAAGTAGTATAAATATATAAATATAGAACAAACCCGTCGCCGTTATATTTGAGTATTCCCATATCAAGTGTACTTTGAAAATAACTGGGATAAAGTTTTTGTAATTTATAAAACAAGCGAATAGTGAAGGCAAAATCGCTACCCCACCCACGCTTAAATGCCACACCCGCATGGATATGGATGCAATCCATATAAATATCAATAAGGATATGGTAGTCTTAAGCGTAAATAATTTTCTTAATTTACTATTGTACGAGCAGCCCATAACCAGGCACCTATTAAGTGCCAAGGTAAACATGTGGAGGGAATGCGATAAAAATGTTATCTCGTTTAGCATTCCAAATATTATACACAATTTATAATAGGAAATGGTGTTGGGCATGAAAGAATAAGAGAAATAATTTAGTCCGTATGTTAAGGCTCCTAGATAGTCGCACATAGTTAGACTGGCTATAATGATAAATGATGGTTTTTTATTAAAATAGGTGTCACTTAGGATGATCCATAACAATAGAGTGTTTCCAATCGAACCTATTACGGATGTCAGCAATAAAACTATGGCAAATATTTGCCTAGGAATCATAATCTTCAACTAATTATTATAAATTACAGAAAATCTTAGAAATTAATTGTTATTTGCAAAATGGTTTACACAAATTTTATTATAAAAAATGCCTAAATTTTTTAAAAATTTTGTTAGTTTTTTTTATTAAAATATTATATTTGACTTTACTTACATTATGTCTCTAGTTATATATATCCATAGCTTGTCAAAATATTAAAAGCATAACATGTTTAATATATCTTTATATAGATAACAATTTATAATTAGTAGGTATTTTAATTAAGATATTTTAATAAGTGTTATAACTATATTTTTATATTTATGGCTAAAAAGCATTAAAGCAAAAATAATTTTTAATTTAAATTTATAGTTGCATAATGAGTTATTCATATATGAAATATCAAAATTATTTTAATCAATTCAAGTTCTTGGATTGATAAATGCCAGAGATGCTAATAACTGGCTTTAAAATTGAATAAATTATTATGTTTTCTTTAGAGTTATGTTATGCAGATGAAAATTTAAATTTTATTTTTAACAGATGATGGAGAGTCAAATACATTAGATTAAATTATGGTTACTTAATTCCTGTAACCTAATTATGTAAATAACTCTTTCAACATCTTACTGTGAACGAATATATATCACATATTTTTCTTCTTATCAACCTTATTTTCATATCAATATCTATAAAATGTTTTCATATTAATTTTGAATTTGATGACTTTCCTTCCTTACCTTTACCAAGATTTATCTGTTCTAATCAACTATTCATACTGAATCTATCTTGACTTCTTTCCTAATTTATCAAATAATTTCTCATATTATCTATTACAAATAAAGCAAAACACTTGAAATTTAACATTTGTCAATTACAATCACCCTATCGACTCCGTCATAGTTTTTGGATACAATTCCTATTAATTTTATTATCTAAGTGGCCTCACTATTAGCCTCTATGTATGGAGCTCAGTTAAAAATTTTAGAAAATTTATAAGATTTTGCAATTTTTAGCATTTTCCCACCCAAAATTTTGGATTTAGGAATATGAGTCATGTATTTACATCCTTGCCCTATGAGGAGATAAAATAATTTGATCGAATAAGGTCTGAAAATCGAAAAAGTCTCACTATAAAGTCATACCGCCGGGGTGTTTTACTATGGTTGTGATAAGCCTATTAGCCTCTGGTTTAGAAATAATTCCTGCAGAAGTTAATTGACATTGCACTTGGAATAGCAAGGGAAACGGTCTTCGCTGTTGGTAATAAAGATTGTGTCGGGAGTTAAAAATAATATAATTCTTTCTAATGACGTAGCAACTTTCAGATAATGCTGTATTCAAGCCAAAAAATGCAGATGCCGGATTATATTTTTCAAAAATATTATTGTTAATATTAATTTATATTTGTTAATATTTATTCCTATCTCATATATATTTAATTACATTTATTTATCACATTCATCTACTAAGTTATTTTATCAATTATTTTCGATTTCAATTGGCGTAATTTACCTATTATATTTAAATTTTAGTGGCATATTATATCTAAATTTCTAGTCAAATAATAATTATCTCTGAAACTCCTTGTCCAACAGGGAGAAAGAAATTGCAAGCTTGTCAACGAGATCGAGTCTCCGCTCAAGCAGTAACAGCTTTTATGGAGCTAGAAAAGCCGATTATTAATGCTATTACTAAAATATCACAATGGCTTGAAAGTAATATTTCCTCAGAATCAAGAAAATTATTGGATTCAATACTATTCCATATTTCTTTTCTCATTAGAATGCATTATTTAATTATACAACTATTTTATGTAATACTTTTCAAAAACATGACATTTGACTTAATTAAGAAGATGAGAATAGCGGAGAGCATTTTTTTTTAGAAATCAAGCAAATTAGAGCTAGTGTTGAGAAGAATTACATATTTTATATGTTATTGTTGACCCAAAAGCGAGCTATACGTGTTTATTATTTGCCCCCCTCTACTTGTAGCAAGCAAGCTCATCGTCAAAACATTAACATAGGATCAGTAGAAGAGTATTATAAAAAAAATGTCCTCTCTCTTAGATACATTTATAACCCAAATAAATGAATGGTTTTTAATTCATCATGCAGCACTTACAAATCCGCAGATATTACTTCTACAAAAGCCTTTCCAACCTTTTTTAGATGGTGAAAGAAAAATAAATAAATATTTGTTAGATTTTCATAATGAAGATGTTAAAATATCTTATGATGCCTTATTAGCTGAATAACTATGATTAAAAGATTAACTATGGTTGATACAGTCCTAAAAAATGCTATGGATGCTTTGCATCATTTCAAACACATTTTAGATTATATTCCCAATGTATTAAAATGGTTATATATATATATTAGCAACTCTTCCCATTAGTAAACTAATGAGAGAACATTCTCTTTTTTAAAGTATAACAGAGCCCTGCAGAGGTACCATTTGCAGGGCACTGCCCAGATTTTAAAAAAAAAATTTTTTCGGCCCGATTTTTTTTAAAAAGATTTTCAGGCCCGGCCCGAATTTTTTTTAAAAATATTATATTTATTTTTGATTTTTATAGCTAATAATGGCGATTTCAAATTTTAGAATATACAGCTAGGCCCGGATATTTTTTTAAACAAATTTTGAGGCCCAGCCCAGGTAATTTTTTAAAAAAAATTTCTACCGGCCCGGGTTGTTAAAAAAATTAAAATATGGTCCGGCTCGGAGGCCGGGCCTGCAAGTCTTTAAAAAACATACCTATGAAATAAAACTTTTGAAAGTAGATTGAATGATTTCGATCTTTTGAATATTCATAGGTATTTAATGCCAAGCAAGGATAGATAATTGAAAAATTAGCTCAAAACATAAAAAATATAAATATTCCTAAGAAACTTTTTGTATATTAATTTATATTTCCAACATTTAAATTTTTTATACTTTATATATTTTAAAGGCTCAAAAAATTCAAATTTCAATTTTGGGTCATTTAAGTGATTCATGTGGTTATATTCACTTTATATTTTATAATTCACATTTATTTTATAGTTTTTCAATGCCGGTATATATATAATTTTTTTGTAATTTACATTAATTTAAAATTGTGTATTAGAAAAGTTATTAGTCTTAATAAATTAATGCTTATTATTCATATCATATCAATAAATATTCAAATAAAGTAACCATGACCGGAAATTTTTTTTAATTAACAATAATATTTCTTAAAAAAATTTATTATCCCCCCCCCTCCCCCAGACTAAATTCCTGCATACGCACCTAATCTCACATAACAAATAGAGTTATTACGAAGTTATGACTAATTATACCGTAATATCACTTCATGTCAAATATAACATGCCAGTTTAAAGGTTCAATAAGATGTGAAATCATTTAACTAGTATACTCTCACATCCCTATGTCCTTATTCTTCGGGTAGATAACTTATGTAAAAATTTTTAAACTTGCAAATTGTGACAAAAATAATAAATGGCCTCTTTCTTTATAGAGTACACCAGACAACGAAGATAAACTAATTGCTTATTTGAAAGTTACACATGTGGAACAAAGGTAGAAGTATATATATTCTCGATTCATCGTTGACATTTTTCTACTAAGAACATTTGCTGGTTATCAGATCCACAATGGCTTTTCATTGTTCAAATCTTTAAAGGAAATAATATTAATTATGTTGTATTCTATTATGGATCCCCTGTATCACAGAGATAAGTATATGTGGACCAGCTTCTTCTGTGGGATCTTCTTTATTGACCATAGAAATATCAAGGGCTTATAATCGATATCGAAGTATTTTTCACATTTTAGATGAGCCACATGATGCCTCCATTTTTGGTATTTTTTTTCGCTTATTTCTTTTCAAAAAGGTTATTTTGTTATATAAAATGATAATATTGAAACTGTAAGCACTGTGTTTTTTTATTTATTCAGGCAACATCATATGATTATAATGTTTCTTAGTTTTATTCTCACAGATGGGATTAAGTGATTTAGCTATCCCAAACATTGAGCATCAATATTTAAAACTATTGACTTGATCGCGATATAATTGTCTATCGCTATAATTTGGAAATAAAAAGAAAATTCCAATTATTTTAATAATATCTTCTAATATTTTATTTGTATTTTTATTTCGTAAATGCGTTAATTATGCTCGACAGGACTTACTGTAAAAATATCATCCGCCTAAACTTAAGAGGGCTTTGGGTAATTTCTTTATTTTATAATCAGCAGCCTTTTAAGAGGACTTTGGTAACTTAATCAGCAAGCTTCACTTGAAAGGGTTTGGTAATTCCTTACACACTTAACTTTTATAAATATAAAAATAATATACAAGTTCAAGTCCAATAATTTATATATTAATACTATTTTTTTTTTTCTACAGATAATATATAACATTCTCTATATGTGAAAACAAAATAATTTATTATTGGTCTTCTAAAAATGAAATAATAATATTTCCTTTTTTCCCCGTTTTTTTCGACCTTATAAATATATATATATTTTTTTAAAAAAAACGAATGATAAAAATTAATTAATTATAAAATTCCTTTTAATAAAAAAAACAAATAATACAATCAAACTTTCCCAACCGAAATTTCTAATAACTTGGAATCCCTTATAAAAAAACCACAAAATAGTCTTAACCCTTCCGATATAAGCGATATACAACTTCTTCAACTAAACGATAAATATGGCGGGCATGGCTCTAGGCACTTCCAAGCCTAACCCTTGATAATCTCTTAAACAATGACCAATTGAGAGTTACCATAGGATTTAGACTTGGATGCTCGCTTACACATTCACACACTTGCCACCTTTGCAACCTACCCGTTCAACCAAACGCAAGACACGGCCTAAATTGCTCTCGGAGCCAAGGTCGCCACCTCCGGCATAAAGCTATAAATAAAATTATCCATAACGCTCTTAATAAGGCTAAAATACCTAACATCCTAGAACCAACAAACCTCTCTTTACAAGATGGTCTCAGACCTGACGGTTTAACCTGCACCCCATGGTCCAATGAGAAATCCCTAATTTGGGAAGCAACCTGCGTCTCTTCCTTTCCCTCATCTTAATTCAAACCCTATTACTAGCGGGGAAAATAAATAAATACTCAATACTAAATAACTTTATTATTCAACCTATAGTCATTTCAACTAATGCAATTTCTCACAATCAACATATTTTATTTTAGCACGTAAAATTTTTAACATTACATAGAAATACGCGAATCTATTTTTCTTAAACAAAAACTCCAATTAAATTTTTAAACATAATAATACCTGTTTTTTAGGAACATTTTTACTATAAGCTCTTTTTGAGCCATCGATATTTTTAAAATATACATTCTCTTTTAATATATGTATATATTCATTTTTTATTTTGTATTTTGTTTACATGTTTTAAAGATAAATGAATAATAAAAAACTTATTAAATTAAAAAAAAAATTTAATCAATTCAACATAATAGTTTTCTTTAAATAATTTAATAAAACAATTAACTACTAATAATCCAAATTTTTATTTAATTATATTTAGTACTCACGATACGGATGATACTCCAAAAACTTTTTCTGGATCCCGAAATACGTAATTAAGCCATTAATTTCAGAAGTGCTTTATTAAAGCTTTGATTGACAAAAAATTTTACTGGCAGCCTATTGCAATAATACCACTTACACAATTTTAAAAACTGTGTCTGAACAACATAAATATTAGAGACCTACAAAGGTACCAATTGCTCGGTTCGGGATTGTTATAAAAAATTTCGACTTTGCCTGGGTTAATATAAAAAAATTTCTGTTTAAAAAAAAAATTTATATTACCTTACCGTCGTTTTCAGCAAAGGGAGAGGTCAATTATTGGTATGGAGCTACTCAGCATTGACCCCCTGACCCAATTCAAACATCATTGATCACAAGGAACAACTTAAAATCTAAAAATACACAGAAATTTTAAATGACCATTGTTTCATTCCTATCAATTTAACCACCTGTTACATTTGGCGAACTTGTCCTAGCATTCTTTAAAAATCTAGACTCACAAATCATAAAATTCTTGGAAAAACCTCTAGAAGGGTTTTTTATCCGACAAAGGTTGGCCATAGCGATCCTTAAAGCGAACTACATTAGTTCTGATGGATGTTTACTTTCAGCTCTCGTAGACTCTTTATACTTATTAATATTTTCTCACTATATACCATCCCCGCTCTTTCTACCGTTTTTGATATATGTTATGTTTTAATTTTTTTTTTACATATTTTGTAAATTCCGTTTTAATAGTTTTATATAAGATTTTTTTTATTAACTTATAATTTAATATATGTGTCATATGGGGATATGGAATCCGTGGGGATTCGGAATCTCTTGACTTTAAATACTTTGTCGAGGTCTATTTATAAAATTTTAAAAACTAACCGAAAATGTAATCTAGCATGTGTAGAGTATTTACCCTATATATTTCAGCCATAAACATTTTGGTTTTTAATTTATATGAAAAAATTAATATAAATTAGTAGTAGTTCTAAAGTTCATTGCGAAATTTTTTGAAATTTACAGTTTTGATACTCTATACATGCCGAAATACAATTTCTGTAAAATCAGATTTTAAAAATCTAAAAATCGCTTTTAGTAAATGATTTAAAATTGAGAAATTCCGAATCTTCACGGATTCCATATCCCCATACGACATATGTATTAATTTTGAATATTAAAATTTTCTTCCTATATATTTTCGTTTTTCAATTTATGTGATAAAAATATTTTTTTATTATTCAAAATGATAAATAAGATGGATTAATATGGCTAATGGATTTTTGTTTTCCCAAAGAATAATATTATATAATACTATAATTATTACGATTAATAATATTTTAATGATAATTGATCTTGACAGTTGTAAAAAAATTTTTTAAATTCTCGACTATAATTATTAAAGACGATATTTTTTTAAAAAAATTATAACATAAACAATATTAATTTTTTTTTTTTTAAGTATTTCATAAAATTTTATTTTTAATAACTATTTCAAAAATTATATAGTATGATAATCTAAAAATATTAAAAAACAAAGAAAACTAAGTGGGAAAAAAGATTCCTTTTTACGATTTCGAATCGGATTTTTTGTTTGAGGAGTAGGGACTCGTTTTTAAACCCTGTCCTTATTAAAAATTTTCTATGAAATTGATTTAAAAATTTTAAGGATTGGGGACCGGGTTTCTCAAAACACTTAAATTTGAGTAATAAAAATAGAGTTTAGGAGGGAACTGTATTTATTGCATTTTTTTTATCTCTTGAAAAGGGTCCGAGTCTATTAAAACATCCCAGACAAGTCTTTTGCCACAGAGCTAAGATGTTAAACATCGGGACGCTTACCATCCTCATTTAGGAGACCTAAGGGCTCCAAACTATTGGAGAAACCGGCCGAAATCGAAGTTTTACCAATCAACCTATTTAGATTGTCGTCGCAAAAAACGGTTATTGACTTTGAGACAAGAAAAACAATGTCTAGAAAATGGATCAACATGCTTATTGCAGAGAGCGCAGATGCCAACAGACGGGATAAGACACCCTAACCTATGGCCAATGGAAATTGAAACTCATTGTTTGTAAGTAACATTTTTTTTTTATCATTAGGGATCGCATCTTTTTGCGTTTCTGAGTAGTTGAAGGATTGGGACACAAATAAAGTTTTTCAAATGCACATTGAAGTATGGGAATTAGAAAGCTCTTTAAATGAATTGACACTGGGTGCTCAGATCTTTGGAGAACTAGAGTAAGCCGAGATTGTTTGGCCGAGGTTAAAAAGGGATCGTTCAACTCGATAAGCTAGGAAATAGAGTGATTAAAGAATATCCATGAAGTAAGGAAACAAGCAATTGCCCTTAAAATGGGGGATGAAAATACAAGTCCTCCCTGGTATATTGGCAGAGAGGCAAATGACCAATTAAAATCGGAAAATTTTAAGACTATAAGGGACAATAAAATGTTTAAATTTTAATTCGAAGAACATAATTAGGGAATTATATTGAAAAGCCGAGGAAGATTTAAAGATGTGTAAGAATTTAGGTAAGGAAAAAACATTTTTTGATGAGAAAAAAAAATAATGCTTGGGAAGATGAGGAAGTTAAGCGAATTAAAAAGAGATTGAATCAAATTGTCAAAAAAATTTATAAGAGAACCTAACCGTGCGGAGTGATTTTAAAATCTGGGGGAGTGTAAAATATTTAATGTTGAGGGAAGATATTTCACATTCTTTTCTATTTAAGGAAAGACCAATTTTCGAAGCTTCTATTTCAACGTATTCGATGGCAGACAAAACATTGGGTAAAGACCCGTCAAGAGCCATCTCGAGAAACCATAAATTAAGGTCTAATTTGAAATCAGGCTTTAAATTCTTGATCAAATTTTTAATTTTTTATTTGAATAAAATATAATTTGATTGCAAGTTCATTATATAAATCTATAAAATAATATATATTATTATTTTTATATATAAAAAATTTTTATTCTTAAATTCTGCCAATATTATGGTAATATACTTTTATAATTATCTTCTTTATTAAATGGTAAAAGAAGATTTTTCTTTCATTATCAAAATCATCGTCTACATGACAGAATATTCACTGGATCCAAACCCCTCTCAAAAACATATACCCCCTATAAAGATTTTGCCACCTTCAATAGCGATATTCCGACATTATAAAATACACCTATTTAATAAGAATTGTACTCCCTTCATAACTTAAAAAAAAGAACTCAAATAATTACTTTTTACTGCCAACTATCAAAATATTGTGAATGTAAAAGAGTTATTTTTTATAACATGAATTAAAAACTCCCTCATTTATAATTACTGTATTATTATAGTATAATGTTTAGCACGAATAGGATTTTACTGATAAAATTTTTAACTCTTTTAAATTATATTTAAGAGGTTAGAAAAAATGATCCAGAAATAGTTTTATTTGGAAAATAATGTCTATGATTGTGTGTCATATATAAATTTCGTTAATGTTAGCAATATTGTTGTATTATAATAGGTCCATAATAAAAGTATTAATTTTTACAGCAATACATTTTCCCCTATTTACTATAAAAATAGATAACCCTCCATTAAATCTATGCTACCCCTAGTCTTCATTATATTCTACCCCTTACCTCTCTCAAAAATATTTGAATTTAAACTATTCCTACTTCTCCCACTCATGTAGATGATCGCCAAAATATTGAAATAGCTAAATATAAAATATATTTTTAATGAATATAAAGATTTTATGCTATTATAAATCATTCACGAAACATTTTTTCCATAATAATATATAAAAATATTTCCATGCAAAATTTATAAAATGATATTAGCTCTAAAAATTTGATAAATTGATATTTGAAAAAATGCAATTAAATTTTTTAAAACTATTTAATATTTAGAGGTATTTATCACTCGTTTATCGCTTGGATAGGTATTAAAATTGAATAAATTTACAATAAAAAATTACCACTTTAGACAGTGTGCAAGTATCAGATTCTTAAGCCTAGATAGTATATTTCTAAGGTGGGGAGGGGGGTACACTATTAAGTAGATAATTCTCAATATTTTTTATCTGAGGTCCTTAAACCCATATATTTCATGCCATGTTATATTTTTTAAAGAATAATTTATGTTCTCCTCAAATTTTATTCTTTTATATAAATAAGTTTTTACCTAAAACATTATTTCTTTAATATCAAATTTTTAAAGTTTAAATTTTTTTATTGTTTATAGTGATATTATATATATATATCTGGGAGAAAATTGGATGTAGGGTTTGTAGGGGGAGGGCTTTTATTAGGAATTTTACTTTGTCAATCAGACTGAAATTGAATGATAGCTTTTTCTAAATTATCGAGAATTTTTAGTAATTCCACTAACATTGATAAGTCTATTACTTATAATCTTTCGGATTCACTGTGTTCTCTTAAGAGTTTTTAATATTTCTTCATGACGAGAATAAACGCTGCTTGGCATATTGTATTTGGTGTTTCAGCTGACCTCTACATCCTGTTTTATTTTAAGTGTTGGCATTACTTTATTTTAAATGACCTACTAATCTCTTAGTTATTTCTATAGTTAATTTGTAGAAGGGACATTACTATTTAAATGATCATGCTTGAATGCATTTCTTATGGTGGTATTCAGTAAATGGGGTAGTGCATTTTAAACAGATTTCAATTCTAAATCATATTTTTGTCAATAAAATTATTTAAAAAGTACTCTTTGTTCAAACTGAAATTATGAAAAATCTTCATAATTGATCCCTAACTACTTTGCTAGTTTTTAAGATCTCCTTTAATCAAAGAAAGAAAGAAAGAAAGAAGAATATAATTAGCTAAACAATTTTCCATTTTTCCTTTATAGATGCTAATTGGCGTTATGAAAGAATTTTGTTATGGTAATAGCACCATAATATCGGTGGAAGCAGCTATAAAACAATATTTACTAATTGTCAATCTCAACTAATAAATATAAATGGTATAAATAATAAACTAGCGGTTCTCTTAAAATGGATGGCTGATGAAAAACAGATATTATCAATATACAGGAAACCTATAGACACGGGAAATACAACGACTTTATTTAATGATTGCATCATGGAGTTCAGTGAAAACCACCAATAATTGTTATGGAATATGGTTTCTAATAAAATAAGAAATTAACAAAATATATATATAAATTCATAAATATATAAGGAAGCTAGTAGAAGGCTCTTCAAAATAAAATTTTTAAAATAGAAAATATCTTTTTCTACATAGAGACATATCATTACCTTCGAAATCGACTTTTTTATATCTGATCTTTATGGATGATTTTACGATGTAAAATGTATGTCCAATTTTTTGGGGTTTCTCAAACAGAACATAAAACAGATCCAATCTACCGATTGGGTGAAAAAATTGAAATGAGCTGCTAATACTTGAGGTTAAGCTAAGTTTTAAAGAACTTGACAGAATAGTAGGCACATTCATAGATAACTCATATTAAAATCGGTTTATAAATGTTGGCTTGGTTTCAAAGGTGATATATTCAAGGTATGCATAAGATGCTAATCCGTTAATTCTATTAATTAAAAAAATACTATATTAAATTATATTGTTTTATCTTTCTAGCA
This sequence comes from Gordionus sp. m RMFG-2023, assembly GCF_954871325.1. NCBI lineage: Eukaryota > Metazoa > Nematomorpha > Gordioida > Chordodea > Parachordodidae > Gordionus > Gordionus sp. m RMFG-2023. Next base: position 86,216,502 of record NC_088775.1, read on the forward strand.
TCTGATATGGAATATTTAGAAAAAGATAACTTACCATGGGACATTCGTTATGGTGGAGAGCAAATTAAACGACTTTGTTTCAAAATTGTATTAACACAATACCATGTAATAGTGCGAATGTGAGGATGGCTTACATCTTATGAATGCCAAGGATTAGAAAATATTTTATACAAACTTGGACTATAATTGAAGCACTTTTGATGGTATAATGATATATAATTCGCATCCTTCCATTAGTTCAGTCAAAATAGTTTCGACCCCGATGATACTTTTGAATCCGTATTGTAAATGGAAGAAAATAACAAAGGTCAATATGACGAATTTGCCGGCCAAGGAGGTATTTTGTTAATTTATTCAACTATAAGTAATGATTATTTTAATTTAATGATAAGTATTATTATTATAAATAAAAAAGATTTAACAATAATTGGTATCATGTAATATTACTAATAAAATAAAAAACAATTATTATGTTATTTATATATATTTTATAACTGTGTTAATATTTATAATTTAAGTAGTGCATGAAAAAGGGGGTAAGTGGTTATATTTGCAACAAAAAAAATAAATACTTGCATCAATCAAAGCTAAGAAAATGTCCCTGATGTCAGCGATGTAACAATTTTTCATGGAAGCCTTCTGCAAATAAATTTTGGAAAAAATTGGTTTATTTAAATAGTATATATCAATCAAATATAACAAATTTAATATTTATAAAAAAAAACTTTTACACATCAAATTTAAATTTAATAGTAAATTTTAAATGAGTTCGCACAATTAAGAATATAATGAAAATAAATTATATAGAAATATGATATATTATTTTTTTCCATATTTCTAAGTTAATTGAGAAATTGAGTATCCGTAACCTAGCTAAAATTTATTCAAGAGGGGAGTTTCAGCGTTTTTTTTGAATACTACGCCGCGATTTTGCGCTAACCGTGAATGCATGATATTTCATCTGCGATAATGGTTTCATGATAATGCATTGGCTTTAATGAATTTGCGATATTGTTTTCGAATTGCTATCATATATTTTGGGAATATTTTTGCAGTATTGACGCGATACAATTTCATAGTATATTGAGTTACCCATTTAGTTCATAAAATTTAATTTTGTGTAAATTAAATAAAATATAATTATGGCAAAAATTGATTTATAATTTATGTATACTCTACAGCTTGTTAGAATAAAATCAGATTATTTAGTAACTAAAATTGATCTTCGTAAATGATTTAAAATTTAGAGATTCTTAATTTTAGAGGGTTACATATCACAATATAACAAAATATGTACTACTCGAAATATTAATAAAAAACCTATTACTTACTTAAATTATAATGAGAATAAAAATAAAATCAGTAAAAAAAAATTTTTTTTCACAAAATATTTATCTTTAATTATTCATTTTATATGCCATTATAAGAGATTTTGTGAAATTCGTTACAGGTTACATAACAATAATTTGATAGGATAGGAGTATTAAAGCATCAATTGGATTAGATTGCATAAAAGAACGATATTTTTGGAAGTAATCCATTTCAAAAAAATTTTTTTGTCAACTCTATGATTTTTTGTCTGAACATTGACATGCAAAAAAAGGATAAGATGGAGTTTGACGCGAATATGAGGCAATAGATATAGGAGATAAAAGAAGTGTATATATTAAAGTCGAGAGGAAAGAATTTTTGGAAAGTGAAGTAAATCGTATCAAACATGTATATACCGAAAAGAGCCACAGCATAATATATGATATCTCGTTCCCTTTTTTTTCGTTCGGATGTAGATATTTTTCTTCGAAATAATAGAATATTTAAATTATTACCTTTATTTGCAATTTCTATCTTTCTATTCTCTGAATGTACTGAATGAGAGTCTAAGCCAGTCACCGTTGTAATACAAGAAGTCTTAAACTTTGGATCCTTAGGCGTGGTTGTGATGCTAGAATCACTCAAGCTTTCTAGATTCTTTCTTTGCCTTTTAAGTAGTATAAATATATAAATATAGAACAAACCCGTCGCCGTTATATTAGAGTATTGCCATACTAAGTGTACTTTGAAAATAACTGGAATAAAGTTATTGTAATTTATAAAACAAGCGAATAGTGACGGCAAAATCGCTACCCCACCCACATATAAATGCCACACCCGCATGAATATGGAAGTGATCCATATAAATATCAACAAGGATATCGTAGACTTAAGCGAAAATAATTTTCTTAATTTACTATTGTACGAGCAGCCCATAACCAGGCACCTATTAAGTGCCAAGGTAAACATGTGGAGGGAATGCGATAAAAATGTTATCTCGTTTAGCATTCCAAATATTATACACAATTTATAATCGGAAATAGTGTTGGGCATGAAAGAATAAAAGAAATAATTTAGTCCGTATGTTAGGGCTCCTAGACAGGCGCACCATGTTAAACTGGCTATAATGATAAAGGAAGGTTTTTTATTTAAATAGTTGTCACTCAGGATGATCCATAACAATAGAGCGTTTCCTATCGAACCTATTACGGATGTCAGCAATAAAACTATGGCAAATACTTGCTTAGCAATCATAAATCATCAACTAATTAATATAAATTACAGAAAATCGTTAAAATTAATTGTGAATTATTAAATGTTTTACACAAATTTTTATTAGAAAAAAATTCTTAAATTTTTGTAAAATATTGTTAAATTTTTTTTATTAAAATATTAACAAATTTGGCTTTACTAACATTATATCTCTAATTAAAAAAATATTCATTGCTTGTCAAAAAATTAAAAACATAACATGTTTAATACATCTTTTTAATATAGATTGTCAAAAAATTAAAATTTTTTTATATGTTATAATTGACATGTATTTTTATTAATATATTTATAAATGTTACAAAAATATTTTTATATGGTTAAAAATAGCAGAATAATATTAAATTTGAATTTATAGTAGCATAATTAATCATATACAAGATGAAATATTTGTAAAATGCAACATTACTAAAATTATTTTAATTTATTTAAATTCTTGGATTGATAAATGCTAGAGAGGCTAATAACGGCTCTGGATTTGAAAATATAGAGTTATGTACTGGTAAAAAATTAAATTTTATTTTTGATAGATGATTGTAAGAGTCAAATATATTAGATTAAATTATTGATATTTAATTCCTGTATGTCACTAATTATGTAAATAACTCTTTCAACATCTTACTGTGAACGACTCCATATCACAAATATTTCTTCTTATCAATCTTATTTTCATATCAATTTCTACAAAATGTTTTAATATTAATTTTGAATTTGATGATTTTCCTTTCTTACCTTTATCAAGATTTCCCATAGGAATATCAACAAGGATATAGTGGACTTAAACGTGAATAGTTTTCTTAATTTACTATTGTACGAAAAGCCCATAACAAGTGAAGTAAACATGTGGATAGAATGAGATAAAAATGTTATCTCGTTTAGCATTTCAATTATTATGCACAATTTGTAATAAGAAATGGTGTTGGGCATGAAAAAATAAACGAAATAATTTAGTCCTTATGTTAGAGCTCCTAGAAAGCCATACCATGTTAAACTGGTTATAATGATAAATGATGGTTTTTTTTTCTAAAGTAGTTATCGCTCAGGATGATCCATAACAATAGGCGTTTTCGATTGAATCTATTATGGATATCAGCAAGGCAAATCCTGCCTAGTAATCATAATGTTTAACTAAATATCATTTCTAGCAAAAACGTTAAAAATAATTGTAAATTGCAAAATGTTACACAAATATTTTTTTGAAAAAAATACTTATTTTTTTATTAAACTAATTTTCGTAATGATAAAATCAAGGACGAGAACCCGAACCCTGAACCCGAACACTCAATATTTCGCGGAACCCAAACCCAAACTCTTCCTTTTTAAAATTTAGAGTTCAGGGTTCAAGCTTTTTTTTTAAATTTTAAATAATTTATATAATTTAAAAAAAACATTTTTTGATCATTTTTCGTGTTATCATTTTATTATATTTAGTAAGTTTTAAATTTATTGTAGTATTATAATTATTTTGATAAATTATTTTTATGGTGATATTAATTAAAATTAATTTTTTTTTAAAAAAAATGACGTTTCTATTATTTTAATTTATTTTAATACGTCTTTATTTTTCTGGTCGTCGAACCCTGACCCCACCTAAACCCGGACCGGGTTCAGAGATTTTTCACTGAATCCAAACCCAAACTCGAACCCATTTTTTGAGAGTTCTCGATCCAGGATAAAATTTTTAATAAAAATTGTCTAATAATACTTTTTTTTTAATGAAAGATAATATTTAGGTATCTTTATTAATAAATTATAATCCAAAACTATTTTTAATATATATTTAGAATTAATTAAAATAAAACGCATTTCATTGTTTTCGAGATCTCAACAGCAGAGAATCTTTATTTATGTTCGATTAGAAAATCGAAAAGTCACAAATTAAAAGGTTATATCTTACACTTTAATTCTAAAGAGCCCATTGGCGTCAGTTTTGAATGAATTCCTATAGAGGTTAAAGCTCGTTTGATAATTTTGTTGCGCTGAATATAAAGAAGGAAACGGATTTGGAAAATTGAGGATAGAAACTATGTATACATTTGGGGTTAAAAGAATATAATTCTTTTTAATGACGTCTTAATTCCCTGGTAATGATCATTATTTATTATTGAAATCATAAAATCAAATTAGATGCGCAGTCGGGAATATAATTTTGAATTTCATGACCTGGCATTTTAACTAATCTGGCGTAACAGCTGATGAAACTGTGTTATCACTATATGTCAAAGATAACAGCCCAATTTAAACTTTTTTAATATTTGAGAAAATAGATAAACTCGATGCTAAATCACTAACTACTCTTATAAACTTTGAACAAAATTCAATTAAAGTAAAATATGCTCCCCCACCTTCCATATTAGGGTTAAATTTGATATCGATATTAGAGTCTAATTTTGTGCTCTAGTGGAACATTTAAAGAAAAGTAACAAATGCTAAAGTTCTTTATCAGGATGTAGTTAGGAAATTAAATAAGATCCTTCAGGAACATGATGCAGCGAAAGGGTTATATACCCTTTCGCATGCATTAGGATCTTATGCAAATTCTTGGAAATTTCGGAAAAGCTTGAATTTCACTTAGATGCTTGCTCACTGTTTAAAGTGATAATCTTTTATTATGAAATTATTGGGTAATACCTAACAAAAGGATAAAAGAGATAAATTCTATAATTCAAAATATTAAACAATTTTTAATAGAAATGTGTTTATTTTTCATCAATTTATCATTTTTTAAAAGGTGATGTCCAAAACCTCATAAATATTTTATAGAAATATTTATTTATATTATATATGAAAACCAAAAATGCTCCGTTGACAATAAATGATTAATAATGCAATAAATTTCTTTATATTTTATTAAAATAAAATATATTTTATACTTAGCTATTTCAGTATTTTTTTATTAAATGAAAAATATTGTCATTTATCATTTTAAAATATAGAAGATTATTTTAAAAGTTATTAATTATTAAATGATTTTATATTACCCAGAAAAAATTATAAATGCCAAATTGAGGCTATTTTTTAAAATATTATAATATTGTTTAGACTTTTTACAAAACTATGAAATGCCGACATTTTTTATCATAAAATTTTATATAATTTTAAAAGATGAAATAAAATGATGACTTGTAATACTTTTCAAAAAGTATATATACATGTTTTCTACGATTAATTTGAATTCAAAAAAAAAACAATGTCAATTAAATTAAATGCTTAAATATATTAATTAATATGATAAAAAATATAACCTTAACCTTATAATAATGATTAAATTAAAATACTAATATTAATTATAATAATTGTAATAATAATATTCAAGATAATGTTTAATTTAATGTAGGTAATAAAATTTAAACCGATTTTTTTTATTAACTCGGGATATGCAATTGGTACCTCTGCTGGTCTCTGGTATTATTATTCAGGATGCATGGAAAAGGGTGTAAGTGATATGATCACAAAAGGATAACAATCGAAGCTAAAAAAGGCACTCCTGAAGTTGTGGCATAACTTTTCTCAGGATCCTTCTGAAATTATTTACTGGAGCCCCACCTTAATAAAAAAAATTGCAATTAATATAATACATTATTCGAAGACAAATTTGTGAAAAATAAATATAACCTTATTGCATCAGATATTATATTATAAATACACAATGACACTACACAATTATGAATATAAAACACATTATATATATAGAGAATTTAAATTATATTTATTGATAAATTTATTTTCTTCCATATTTCGAAGTTATAATTGGCAATTATATCTTTATCAAGAAGTCAAGATTTTTGGAGATTGATGCTCAAAGCTTATCATAGCACTTAATCTCATCTGTGACAATTAAATTACAAAGATAATTATTAATAGCCATAAATTAAAAATATCTTGTAAAATTGTGGTCGTCATCACTGATGTTGTCAGAATCAAAAATATAACACATGCTCACAGCTATGAATATTGGATTCTAATGATGTATTTCAACATAATTGTAATTATTCGAATTTTTTGTATTATTGTTTTTTTACAGAATATGGAAAGGACATCAATATAATATTTTGCAACTAACTGAGTAAATCCTTGCTAAATTTTAATGATATAATTGCTTTATTATATATTGAACCCATATGATTCATAGGAGGTAGAAAATTAAATGTATTGACATTATATATTTTAATTCCAAATTGTCATCCGATTGGCAAAATTATTTTGTTTTTCCATATTTTCAATTTTCCTATTGCTTAGTCATGGCAGGTATCCATGTCATTGCTTATTTTTTCTCATCTTTTTTTTTGTCATATTGCAAAAAATTTTAATTGAAATTTAATTTCATTTTTATTTAAAGATACAATTATTTTCCCTTAGATAATGAATCATGTAAATATAAGTATTTAACACTCCATTGATATCTACAAAACATAGCAAATTAATAATCAAATAAATTAAACTTTTAGTTTTTAGAACCATCAATGATTTTATTATTTCATATTTTACATCAAGACAAAGACAATAAAAATTATTCTTCAACAAAGACGATAATATATTTTTTTCCCCAAGGAAAAACAATATCCTTTTCAAATCCCCTTTTGATTGACATTTTGTATATAAAATTATATATATGTATAAATACATATAACGTGAAAGTTTACTGACATTTCATATATAAATTATATATATATGTATAAATATATAACTTAAACGTACAAAATCACAACACGCCCACCCTTCAAAAACCACGTGTTACATTATCCAAAAATATTTTTCAATTTAATTTATAATATTCAATTCATGTTCATATAATCTTTCCCCTTCATTTCAATTCTCATCATTTATTGGATATCATTTTGCCATAATCTTTTCAATCCTTTCATTTGAGTCATAGCTCTTGGTCATCATTACTCTCCACTTCTCCATAATTATCTTCCAACACATCAAGTGTTAATAAAACATAATGTTAAATATTTCATCAAAAATTAATAGTCAAAATATATACCATCACTAAATATAATTTCTTTTCATATATATAATCAATGCGATATTTTGTCTCAATACAAATTTGAATTTTTCCAAAAAAAATGTTTAAAGCAATCTAACAAAAATATGATTTTAAAGACATAATCATAAATAACTACATAAAATCTCTATAAATATAATTCTACATATATATCACTAATGTAAGACTTTATCTCAATAAAATTTGATTTTTTTTTTAAACAATAAGATGTAATATCTTTAGATCAATCATTGACATTGGTAAACATAAGAATACATGATTTGTATTACATAAACATAATACAAATATATTCAAATACAATTTAAAATTTTAATTTATACAAACAAAAAAAAATATAAAAATATTGTAAAATTTCATAATATTGATAATATCTTCTTTTCTTCCAACATTTAATTACTCTAAATGTGTAATTTAACTGAATTCTAAATATATTATCTATATTTTTTTGGAACCATTATAATTAATTACTCACTAATTACCCTAAATGTTTAATTCACACTGAATTTTCTCTCTATATATATTTTTTTTAAACCATTATAATTAATTACCCAATATACTTAATTAAAATTAAGCATTTAATATATCCATATATTAACTACAATTCAATAATTATTATGCCTCAAATAGATTCCCTATATTTAACAATATTGTTTATTTCACATGTTAATATGCCTCAAATATATTCCCTAAATTTAACAATATTTTTTACTTCACATGTTAATATGACTTAAATATATTCCCTATATTTATCAACAAAAATTACATACTTAATATTTAATACATATTAAATTTCCCATTAACATATTATTCCCAAATATTTAACATATTATCCTGTATTCATTAATATTATCCCAATAAATTGTATTAATTAATATTTGAACTAAAAGAACCAACTCATATGCCCATTTTAAAAAAAAAAAAATTGTATATACATATTTGATATATTTTTTAAAAATTCTTTCAATACATTCATATTACCATTTAAATTTTCCACAAAAATTTACATGGACTCATTCCCATAAGTAACATTCATATTACCATTTAAATTTTCCACAAAAATTTACATGGACTCATTCCAATAAGTAACATTCATATCACCATTTAAATTTTCCACAAAAATTTACATGGACTCATTCCAATAAGTACCCCACTCTTCTACCATCATTTAAGAAATTTTAATTAATGAAATTAATATTCATACCTAAATTCATTTCAGAATTTAAAGGTCTCTGAATCTCATTTATTTCTTAATTAAAATCTCTTACAACAAGATAATAAAAATATCCCATCTCATACATATAAATATACCTTATTTCTTAATCATAAATATTTCATATATATATTTTTAAAAAAATATCAAAATATTAACACAATTTTCACCTTCCTTATATATATATTTTGCATTCTAATAAGTTCATAATAATATCATATAAATACTAAAAATATTCAAATTAATTAATATTTTACACTAATATTATTTATTCATATTTAATCAATAAAATATCTCTCATTGCGTTGTGTATTACAATTTAAAAAAATTCTTACCAGTATATCCAGAATAGTTGAACATCATCCAATTCCATTTGATTCAAATGATTTTACATAACATTTGCCATCAACTTTCGGTGTCTCATCCTGGTCACGGCACCATTTTTATATATGTAAATATAAGTATTTAACACTCCAATGATATCTACAAAATATAGCAAATTAATAATCAAATAAATTAAACTTTTGTTTTTAGAACCATCAATGATTTTATTATTTCATATTTTACATCAAGACAAAGACAATAAAATTTATTCTTCAACAAAGACAATGATATATTTTTTTCCCCAAGGAAAAACAATATCCTTTTCAAATCCCCTTTTGATTGACATTATGTATATAAAATTATATATATGTATAAATACATATAACGTGAAAGTTAACTGACATTTCATATATAAATTATATATATAACTTAAATCTACAAAATCACAACAATTTCTACATCATAAACAAAATCAGTTGCAAGGTACACAATAGACACAAACGAGTAGCCAGGATTTATCTTTGGGAAAGGAAGGGTAATATTTTAAAAATATTATATAAAAAAAATAGTTCTTGTAGGTACTAATGAACATAATTTAGTAAATTTATTAGGACTAGTGAGAAGATTGGGTAGTTGACAGATAAAATATTAGTTCAATTGATAGATATTCTACCAACAATAGATGGGATACTCACCTTCATCATTAAATCATTTAGAAAATGTAAAGAACTTAGGATCAAACATGTATCTAGGCCTTTTGCTGGCAATGATTACCATATTGATTCTGTTTCCATCTAACGAAAAATTTGAAAAGGAAAACCATATCCTATTCAATAATAATTAAATTTTTTTTAAAGGAAGGTTTTATAATATTTTCAGAGATTGTTATCCCTAACACTTAATTAAGCCATATCTACTTGTTTCAGTTCTTAAATTCTTTAGAATATTAGGTTGTATTCAATAAAAACGTAAACCCTCTGATGTATTATATTAATCCAAATCTCTAACTTTGTAAATTCTCGACATTTTACTGATTGTTAATAAATCATTGAAAAAAGATGAATATATTATTGTGAAAATAATATGGTGAATTATGCCAAATAAACTATACACTCAATCTGACAACTTCTAATTTTTTATTATTTTATTTGCGGTGGTATTATATAAAAGAATATTTTTTCAGTTTAGTTATTTTTAATTTAATTTATTACTAAAAAAAATTCTTAAAATTTACATAATAACTCATTATATTTTTGGTGAGTATAAATCTGCACTTGATAAAATTTCAAGAATTAAATCAGTTTCTTGAAAAATATTATATAGACAATTATGCACACATTATCTATTCCAATAAAACATTCCAAATTCTTTATAAATTTAATTTAACAAATTCCAAAGATATCGCTTTATTATCACATTCATATTTTTTATATTAATTTTCTATCGTAAAGTTAAAATTAAGTTAAGGAACATGTTGAACACTTACGAATAATTCTAACATTTGTGAATAATTATAAATACTATGAATAATTTTGAGAATATTTCGGCCAATTGACTTAGAAATTTACCCATCAAATTTTTTATCAATACATGGCTCCATGTAACCTATTAAACATTGTTTAAGGTATTTTTATTAGTAATTTTAGCCTTTTTTAAATTATATATCTATTTTTTTTTGTTTTAAAATATATTTAATGCATATATTGTAAGAACTCGGTTCATATATACGTAAATTACGGATAAACACATGGAAGCTTTTTATAAGGGAAAGACTTTCCATCCCCAATCATAAATCCAACCACATCAGTTTTATTGGAAACCTTCTTATTATGGAGCCATCCCTAACTATTTTAAAATCATTTTTACAGATTTTATTTTTTTTGAATATAATTATTATGCATATGGTGAATTCCATATCAAATCAACTAAGGTTTCAACCCGACCCCTTTCAATTTTTTTTAAATTTTGCATACTGGTGGTATATACTATAACTAAGAAAAAAATGAAATTTTACCTCCCAAAAAGGCTTACCCGCTAAGATATGGGCGTGCGGAAAAATGGTACATTTTTGACAAAAAGTGCCTCATTTATTTTCAAATATCTCGAGAAATAATTAAGTTAGAAAAATAATTTAAATTTTATTATGTAGCTTAATAATAGTTCTTTAATATGACATAAAAATAAATATGATATAAATTTGATGAATGTCCAAAACCGGATGTATAAAAACGGAAATGGCCATAGAAAAAAAAAGGTATTTTTTTTTTTCGAATATTTTTTTTCTATAGATAGATATAACACTGCTTTATATTTGTGCCAAATCCTAGCCTGGGATAAAAAAGGGTCTAGGAGTTATGACTCTTTATATGGCTTAAATTGATCAAAAATATCTTCATTTAATGAATACTTATGAAATAATGTTTTTTTAAAAATTATGTCTAAATGATAGGCCCTAACTTTTTTTTATTTTTAATTGTTAACATATTGTGAGTGAATAGATTTGCATTCTTACGACCCAAAAACTGTGTTTTAGCAGGTGGTCCAGGTACACATACCATGTGTATCTGCACACTACACCAAAATTTTAAGCTTATTTTAATAGGGGGAAAATTAAAACAGCTTACAAACAATAATGATCATTATAATTATCCTCCAATAAACGATTATAAACATTGTATTGCACAAAGTCTTTGCAATCCTGCCCAGCCTGGATGTTACTTCAATAAATGTAAATTTTGTCCTGGATCATCCCAAATAAAAGAAAGACTTATTATATTATTTGATACGAATTCAATAGATTATATATCATTTAAACAATGGTTGGTAGTTGATAGAACTACGCTCGAAACGCTGACAAAATCAGCTTATAAATTCCTAGATTATTTAATTGAGAAATTAGACAATTTGATTCCACATTCATTTATAGCATCACAACAATCATTATTTCAAAACAATTTAAAATCTAATTTAAATGTTGGCGAATACTTAGTTATTGCTGACTTTTCGGAAAATTATGCATTTTTAGTGCAAGACCATGCACAGAGATTTCATTGGACAAATAATCGTCCACTATTCACCCTTTTATCATTTATTATCGTCAGGACAACACTATAAAACATATAAGTTTAGTGGTGATATCAGATTGCTTAAAGCACAATGCCTGTGCCTTTTATTTATTTCAAACTAAAATGATCTTATTTTTAAAAGAAAGATTTGATACATTGACCAAAATTTATTATTTTTCTGATTGGGGCCGTAATCCAATATAAAAATAAAAAAAATTTCATAAATCTCTATAATCATGAATGTGATTTTGGTATAAAGGCCGAGTGGCATTTTTTTGCTACAGCTCATGGAATAAGTCCGTGCGACAGTTTAGGAGGTATTACAAAACGGCTAGCAGCTCGAGCTAGTTTGCAACTGCCATATCAAAACCATATTTTGACACCAATGCATTTATTCGACTTTGCAACAAATAATGCAGATTTTTGAGAGCAAAAAGAATTCCGGGAACACAAAAATACCATGCTTATATTCCCCTTGATGAAAATAAAATTAAAGTCAAAATTTATACCAATTCTTTAGATAATTTAATATATGATATATTGTAAACATAATTATGAATTATTATATTATATGTAATTATGCATTTCAGAAAAATAAAGTTATAAATTGGTTTAGAATTGTTTTGTCAAGTAATTTTCAGTCACAACATGTTAACAATTAAAAATAAAAAAAAGTTAGGGCCTATCATTTAGACATAATTTTAAAAAAAACATAATTTCATAAGTATTCATTAAATGATGATATTTTTGATCAATTTAAGCCATATAAAGAGTCATAACTCCTAGACCCTTTTTCATCCCAGGCTAGGATTTGGCACAAATATAAAGCAGTGTTATATCTATCTACGGAAAAAAAATTTCGAAAAAAAAAATACCTTTTTTTTTCTATGGCCATTTCCGGTTTTATACATCCGGTTTTGGACATTCATCATATTTATATCATATTTATTTTTATGTCATATTAAAGAACTATTATTAAGCTACATAATAAAATTTAAATTATTTTTCTAACTTAATTATTTCTCGAGATATTTGAAAATAAATGAGGCACATTTTGTCAAAAATGTACTATTTTTCCGCGCTTTAAACGCCCATATCTTAGCGAGTAAACCTTGTTGGGAGGTAAAATTTCATTTTTTTCTTAGTTATAGTTTATACTACCATTATGCAAAATTTAAGAAAAATTGAAGAGGGTCGGGTTGAGAATCGACTTTTTTTGGTTGATTTGATATGGAATTCACCATATATTTATAGTTTTTATAATATTATTTAATCTTGATTCGAATAAATAAATATAATAATATTATAATAAAACGAATAAAATAATTCGATCGAATAATGAGAAGTTTATTATTCTAAAAATATTATTCTTATACGATACGAATATTTAAAAGAACCGTATTGAATCAAATTTAATGATAATCTGTGATGGGGTTTATTTAATATTAAATAATAGTTTCTGTGTAACTTTATCTAATATATGGGGTATAATGCCAACTATCAAGTTTAAAAGAAATTATAACATTATTGAATTTATTATAATTTAAATAGATTATTACATATATTAAAAATATCTACATCAGATCTTTATTAAAAAAAGACAAAACAAGGTTTTATGTCAAATTTAACGATAAAATCTTTTCTATAAGGATTCATTGCCAATTTTTAAATAAAAAATTTATCGATATAATATAGATTGTGAGTTTTATTTAAAAAATTTATTATTAAGTTTATATAATTTTAATTTATTTAATTTTCGAATAAATCTCCACAATAAATTAGAAAGAAGAAAAAAATTTTTATTTTAAATATGTTCAAAATTATGAAAGGAATATATTGATGTAATATTTGTAAAAAGAAAATGATATAATATATAATTTAGTCACGATTATGGCAATTATTGTATCTGGCGCCCATGCATATTCCAAGCGTAGATGGCCCAATGTATACACTCTTTATATCTTTATTATTTTATTTTTATGATTATGATACGTATAATTACTTGCATATTATATAAAATTATATGTCATAATTTTTAAATTATATTAATAATATGGTATTAACCATTAAATATCATGATGATGGTTTATCATATGTAATAACCTTGTAATTTTTGATATCCGGCATAGGCGTAAATAGGGAAGAGTGAAGCTAAAATCCTGGCGAATGTGAAACCACTTAATCTCATTTAAAAATTTAATAATTAGAATGCTTAAATTTTGTACTAATTTCGTTTTATCAATAGATAGAGAAATCTTTTAAAATAATTAATTGACGATTTTATATTTGAAATAAATTTTGGTGTCAAATTTAAAAAGATTTAAGACATATTTTTAATTTTCACTAAAAAATAATAATTTGTATAAAAATAAGTTTTATAATAGAACTCTCTGATATATTTTGACTTTATGATTACTATATTTAGAGCTAGTAGAAAATGCTAACTCACACACGTCAATATTTGAATTAGTTATTTTGTCACTATTACATTGGTATTTAGATAAGTAGGCAAGAGGAAATTTCCCTCTTTGCATCATTTCTTAAATATTTTTTTAAGCCAATAAAAATTTCCCCCTATAAACCCCCGCCCCTCTTCAAATGTATACAACATATCACTATAAAAAATAAATTGAAAAAAAAGTTAATAAATTCTTAAATTATTGTCCATAATACAAAATTTTCAGAAAACATTTTTGTAAAAAAAGAAGTGAAATTAAAACAATTATTTAAAAAAAAGAATGTAATTACCAAACTGACACTAGCAACACATACACATTTTAATTCTAAATCGGGCTACCAATGGTTGTTGGCAATTCCAAGTAAAAAATCTTGGACCTATCTTTATTAATAAATAACTTTTGGTATGTTCAGCCCAAAACTCGTGGAATAACGAATATAGTATTAATCAAATTCATTTGGAAAAGAATTCCTAAAATTTGTCACATGATTATCTTTAGAGCAAGCCATTACGATGTCTTTTCATCAAAACAATTATATTGCTATTCATTATTCCTAGCAATGGAAGTAGACGTATATTACTCAAAAAAAAGAGATGAAACAAGTTAATATGTATTATAAAGGTTTAGGTGCTCAGGTTAAAGAATTAAATTTTATAAAGGTTTAGGTTCGGTTCGGTTTTTAAGACTCGGTTCAGTTTACATTTTATATATATAATTGACGTTTATAACTTTATTACATTTTTAAATTAATCATATATCTAGCTTACAGTATTAATAATATTTTTAGTACAAAATTTCCATATATTTTAATAAATTTCTTAAAAATTGTTTATCTTGCCATAATTATAGTTTTTTTAAAAAAAAAATTTATCAACATATTTTTATAATAGTTATACAATTTTATAAGTTGTTAAAAATATTTAGAAATATTTTACAAAAAATCATATCTATAAATTATGTACATTTAAATTTGGATTTAATAGAAGGTTATTTTTAAAACAAAGATTAATATAATATTTATATACATATTTCGGATAATTTTAATCATGAATTTTTGAATATATCAGCAAATATTAATTAATATTTATTATACAATAACATTATGATGTTAACATTAAATTGAATTGTATCATTTTTTAAATTTATAAAACTTCTTTTTTTAATCTTGCTTCATTCTTTGATCTGCATTAAAAACTTTTATAAATGATAATATAAAAAGTGATAA
Organism: Gordionus sp. m RMFG-2023; assembly: GCF_954871325.1. Classification (NCBI taxonomy): domain Eukaryota; kingdom Metazoa; phylum Nematomorpha; class Gordioida; order Chordodea; family Parachordodidae; genus Gordionus; species Gordionus sp. m RMFG-2023. The sequence goes on from NC_088775.1 coordinate 86,232,373, forward strand.
ATATTTAGCATTTTTATATGCAACCTTAAAGAAATAACGGGGCAAACTTCAGATTTCTATACGTTTAAAAAAATTATATATAATGTTTTTTTGGGGTCAACAATATTTTTTAAAAGGATATTTAAGTAAAATTTGATTTTAAAAAATTATTCTAAAAATTCTTTGTGAATGTTTGTTTTAAATATCAATATAAGTATTAAATAAAGCATTTGAACCATCTCTCCTGGATTCTGAGATTGTTGGTGTAATTGTTGTAAGTTCCGGTGCAACTCTGGCTACATAAAAATAATGTATATATATTGGTTGATTATATTGCTAAATTTTAAAAATTAGATTATCGTAATTTGTGACAGAAAACGGAATTATTATTGCGCATGCGATCATTACCTATTAATATAAACTTCTAAATAATGTTTTATTTAATCTTAGAAAATATCTTCAACTTATTTAATCTATTGTTAAAACATATATCTAAAAAATATAAACATGATTTAATCATAAAACTTAATTGACAATGACAAAACAAAATATAAAAATTAGTGCATGATATTTTTATATTGACTTACATGCCAGTGTAACATGGTGAAATAAACAATGTGAGATAGAGAAGATTTTTAATGAAATTTTGAAACTTCGCAAAAATAGAAGATTGAATGTTTTTATGTGGTAATTATAGTTAAAAATTTATTGCAAAACATTACCCTTCTTCATACAATTTATTAAAAAAAGAAAAATAAAACAAAAAACTATAAAATGAAATCAATTTTTAATAACAAACATTTAAATTTTGTTAAAAATAATTTATTTAATAATAAATAACTAATTTATTGAAGGACTGCCAAATTTTGTGAATAATTATTTTTATAATATATGATAATATATTATTTTGCCTGAATTTTTAACTTAATAGACATAAAATTTAACTTCATTGAAATTATAAAGATTAACCTTTAATTTACCAGCGGGGTCTTTAAGATCCTGTTTACATATTTTATTATACTTGTAAAAACATCTATATATTATTATATTAAATAATATTTATGACTTTTAACTAAATATATTGAATTTAACTGAATAATATATTTCGCTGAAATTCAAAATGGGAACAATGTATATATCAAAGGGTAGCATCATTTCGACCCTGAGTTTAAAATTTTACATTTATAAATTTTTAAATTTTACTAATTTATTGAATAAACTGTATATAGACATCTTTTTAACTATTTTTCCCGAATTTCAATTTAACATTAGCAGTCCCTTTAAATTCACACTAATTTTTATGGTCATTTATTTAAATTCCATAAGGAATTTTTAAAATAAATCAGGATTTGGGAGGTGAGTAGTGAAAAGTAGCCAATAGGAATTAAATTATATGAAAGAGATGTAAATAATATATGTATACTAATATATTGAATTTTGTTTATTTTTATGAAAAGGGGAGTAAAACAATATTATCGAAGATGTTTTAAGTTCATGGTAAATAACTAACTCCGAAATAGCTGATAGTGATTACTTAACTCATAGGCGCCATAAGGAGGAAGAGGAACTATTGGTGTCCTTTATAAATTTTATTGAAAGAATCTAAGCCTTTGGCAGATTTTTATATAATAATTGCGATTAGTCTCAAATTGATACTTATAATCGTCAAACAAACCCAATATTTTATCCGGAAAAATATTTCATAAGCCCTAGAGATTTAGCAAATAGATGTCCAAACCTTTGTGGTCATCTTTTCGAACATAATTTTTGATACAAATAGAACCCCTTAATAACACTAAAAATGTGCATATTTGCAAATGACCCTCAATATTTTGTTTCATAGACATTGCACCTTTATATTTCATTAAAATATAAAATCGAAAACAAAATATATTGACAATTATAAAAATAATTATGCAAGAAGGTTTGCTTGTTTTTGTTTTTATGTAATATTTTGTGTCTGAATTATTTTAATAAAACGCAAAATATTATCTCTTCAAAATGTAATTATTCAAAAAAAATATGAAAATAGTTTATAATTATAATATAACTAATAATAAGCAAGACCTTGATTTTATTTTATTTTATTCGAAATGGACACCAATTTTAATTTTAATTTTATAGGCGTCCTAAAAAAATTCAAATAAACATTGTTATTTTTTTTCTTTCAATTTGATTATTTTATTTTAACAATATAATTATTTTGAAATGATATCTCATCTACATACAAAATATATAATTAAATGATTAATAATAATTGTTAAATTTTAGTATTACATATACAAAATAGATGATAATTCATGGGATTCATGGGACGTTAGTATAAAGCGGAGTGTTACTCATGTTTAGTCAGCCTATTCGGTCCTAGCATAGATCCGGTGCCCAAACTCTTTAAAAAAGGTCAAGGCATGATATTCGAAGGACAAGTCATAAGATTATGGGTAGAAGTGTATATTTGGTAGGTAGTGAATGTGAATATTTAGCGAGTTTAATCGTCTTAGTGTCTATAAGGGAGGCAAGAAGATCAATACACGAGAAGTCCCAGTTTAAGAATTATCCTTTTTTACAAGTGATCATGGTAGAAACATCGGTCCATTTACCATTGGAAGTGTAAAGACGAATGGGCTCAAGGATTGATGGAATGCCTGCAGATTTTAAGACCCTGAGTATCATTGCATTTTAATGAATTTACCTCTACAATACTTGCTATACAAAAGATGACCGTCTTTGCAGTCAACCGATGTTACAGTGAATACAGTGATAGGGCATTACCATTTCACAAATGAGTCTTAAACCAATGGCGTGATGTAGTCCATCGTTGCTAAGTAGTTAGTCAAGATTTTTTATGAAAAAGCCTCAAGAACGTAACCGCTACATGCGGAAATGGAAAGAATAGAGAATATTACTCGGGTTGGCTCCTCAATTTAAGGTAAACAACGGAGTTGCCAACTAGAGGGTTATTCCAGTTCTTCTGTCGTACTGATGAAGGAGGATCGACTATTGAGAGATATTTAAAGAGATCGATTTCCTGCAGAAGCAAGGAGCCAGGATATTCTAGTGTGTGTATAATGGGCTTGCATGACAGGCGAAAGGATATGAATGTGCTAATGGGAAGCGAGGGAGACCTTATGTCAATACCGCAGGATTTATTGATAAGGTAGCTTATAACAAAGATAGATTTCCAAATTTAAGATTGAGTATTTCTGCAAGGCATTTATTCTACGCTCATTCGCAGCGAGTATCACATTATATAGGAAGATTCGCTAGGATCGGAGTGTATATAAAATTTTGGGAATTTGGTTGTAATAGAAATGATGGGTTGGAAGGCGCAATATTGTATCACTCATTAGGGATATCTCACATGAAATGTTAGCAAGGAATTTGATGAAGACTCGTTTTTACCTACTGGAGATCTGAGATGTTCCAAAGAGTTAGATTGAACATAAGATCGTAGTTAAGGTCATTGATACCAAAGGAACAATATACGCTCTTTTCTTGATTATTTCGCAGTCCTAAACTGCTCTCGCAGGATTTTAATATCTTCATCACTTCTTCCGACGGGCCGCTTAGTATACCATCTATAATGAAAACTAAGCTTCCACTTATCATTTATATCTCGTATCAGGCTATTAATGTCCAGACAGAGCTAAAAAACCTAGAGGGTCACCTTATCATATTCTACCGTAAGAAGGAATTAACCTATCTCCTTGGAGGTGTGAGGGACTAGTGTAGAAATTAATAATAAATTGCTAATGTTCTGGATAAAGGGTGAGAATAGAATTTAGAAACGCGCTACGCCTTAGAGAGTTAAAGGTGTTTGAAAAGTTTATTTTAATCAGGATATCGCCGCAAAGGTTTGTCTGTAAGTACATCCCGGTCATGTAATGGGCTACCTCACATCCACCTTTCACGTTGACCCCTAATTGATTCAGGCACAGGTAACTGAATATCGTGAATATTATTTTACTTTCGTTTGACAGTTAATGGCGCCAAGTAGTTTCAAAGCGATAGAATAACTTTAATAGGTTTATGGAGAACTATAAGTTTAGCCCCGTATAGCAGTTAAACAATGGGAAGTGGTATGCCTCCATTAATCTTACTGTTGACGAGTTTTATAATATTTTCCAAAATGTCGCATTATTATGTGATGTAGGTTGCAGTTAGATCCTGCAAGAATTTTATACGAAACCCATCATATTCAGGTGAGGAATCACGTTTGACGGAAAGGATAGTCTTTCTAACGTTATTATAGTATAAGTGGAAGTAATTAGAGAAGCCTCAGGGTAAGCCAGTATATTATCCTTAATATGTTGTGAGTCCTATTTTAAGAGTAGATCCTGATAGGTTTGGTCGTAGGGAGCCAGCTTATTGTCAGAAGTTGCTAAACGTATGGCAGATTTAACATTAAGGTTATTAGGTTTTAGATATTAATGCGGCTTGGTGAACAGGTTATTTTTATGATTTTTATTTTTATCCATGTCATTGCTCTTGAGTATACATAATGTGATTAATGGTAGATAGTGGCATTCTTAATTTATGTATCAGTAATTTTTAGCTAGCAGGATCGGAGATTTACAAGGTCCTAAAGGCAAATGATAGGAAGTTCAGTTAGTGGTTTTCTGAAGAATAATTGCCTAACAAGGAAATCAGATTTTTGGATAGATTTTTGATCATTTGAAGTTTTGCCCCCTTTAGGTATTCGGGATACAACGAATAGTTTTAGTTGCTAAAAATATTTCTACAATTGTAGAGTCGGCTGAATCAAGCAATTTTTTATATAATGAATACATAAATCTGCCCATCTGACCAGTGTCTACATGACAGGATTTTCACTGGATGCAACCCCCCCCCCTCATAAACCTATGCCTACCCCTTAAAAATTTTCGCCACCTTCAGTGGCGATATTCTAATATTATTAATTATAACTGTTTAATAATAGTGGTACTCCCTTAAATTTTAAAAAGAATAATTAAAATTATATTAGCTCTACTACCAACTATAAAATTTTGTTAAAAAAGATTTATTTTTTAGATCATGAATTTAATAAAACCTCCCCCTCCCCCCATCTCATTTATAATTATTGCATTATTATAGTATATTGTTTGGCATGAATATTAGTCTGATAAAAATGTCTATCCCTTTATATTTACATTTATAATGAGAGCAGAAAGTTTTATTTGAAAAATAATGTCTACTATTGTTTGCAATATATAGATTTGGTCGATAACCATCAATATCATTGTATTATAAATAGGAAATTAATAAAAGTATTAATTTTTACTATTTTGTCTTATTTCATCTAAAAATTTAATAGATAATCCCCCAATAAAATTATCATACCCACCTTAAAAGAGCCCCCTACTCTTCAATTGGATGAAAACTGTTCCTACACCCCTTCCCGTTCATGTAGATGCTGCTTTCGACCAAGGCGTAAGAATGAAGCCATCTTCAAAGGTATTTAGTGTGACTGGTTCTAAGGTAGAAGGAATGTTGGCGGATAATAATGTCATTCAGATTAGGTGATTAATTGCCCGGTGAGAGCGGCGCCTACCCTTAGAAAGTATGCCATGTAAGGAATAGTGACCTTTACCGTCAACCGTTGTACTGCAAAGAGTGCATGAGTGTGGTGTAACCAGTTAAGACGGAGTCTAATAATATCTCAAGTACTTCGGGAGAGAGGTATGTGTCTAAATTTTGGAAAGGAATAGTCTAGAACCATTCATATTCATTGTGGTTATTGATAAAAAGAAAATTGCTAAGTTCTTCTTACCGGTCCGTTGAAAATCGACGGAATATGCAATTAAAGATATTTTTTGCTTCTTAATTTTACCAAAAAAATTTGACTACAATCGCGATACAATAAGGAGCAATTTCGTTATTTCAGGGCATTTCAAAAAAAAATTTCTTATCTATCTCACATTATTGCAAATTTTTATGTTTAATAAATGAAATATAAGATTATATTATCAATTAAATTTATATTATTTTTAAAACAGGTTTAAATTTTTTATTTATGATATAACAATATAATTAACTGAGTAGAAAATATTTCCTCTGATTAAATAAAGCATAATTTTCAAGTTTATATTTAACAATTAATATATAATGATCGCGTATTTGGTTATTATTCAGTTTTCTGAGGGTAGTTGTAGTCCAAAATATTTTACAACCAATTCCACAAAACAAATATTTGGGAGTAGAGTTTGAAATCTCAAATAGTCTTTTTCTTCAATTTGATAATCCATTATCATTGAATATATGTCAAAATGTTCCAGCTAAAAATAAAACTGGGAATTTAACATATATCTACTAAAAATCTAAAGTAAATTTGAAATTAATAAATATATGCTAGGGAAGTAAACACTTGTAGGATCCATGATGATATTTCCTCTATTTTAGCTATTTATTTAAAAAAATATATTTAACATCTATTAATACCATTTTTAATTTTTTCTGTTAGAATATTCTCAGATATAAAAGCGACAAGTTTTAGCCATTTAGAACTTATCCCGTCAACATCATCCTAAATTATAATTAAATAAAAGTCGTTATCAATTTATTATACAGAAAATATGTTTTTATTTAAAAAAACAATTGAATATTGAAATAAATTTTTATTTTAATGAATTTTTTCTTGAATCTAAAATGTTCTAGTTTATATTTGGGTCATGGTATATGGTGTTGCCTAATTTTACTAAAATGTAATAAGACTCACTTAATTTTTTAAATATATATCAACGAAAATCTGCAGTCACTTCCTATATTCTTCAAATCATTCCCCCGTAGCAAGTTCTTGTTAAACAATATTATTATGCAGAACCTTAGGGTAAATCAAGATATAGTTCAGGTACATCATAGCAGAATTTAACGCGATTACATATTAGTGTGATAGTCATAAAACAATGAATAATTTTATTATATTGTATTGTAATTAATTTGATCAGTATATATACAAATAAATATAATTACTTAAACATATTAACAATTAAATAATATTATTAAATAACAATTAATCATATTTCCAATTCATTTACTTTTCAAGGTTAATTTATATTTAATTGATTCTAATACAATCAGAAGGAATGCAGAAGAATTTAACAATATTTTCAATATAGTTCAAATAAAGGTACTATAATATAATTTGGTAATAAAAAAACAAAGAATTGTATCACGAAAATTATATAGGAATAATATATGCTCAAAATACGAAGAATATTATAAAATTTCTTATTTATACCTCTCATGAATCCTTTTTTATTATATAAAAAAGAACTTTTATTAAATCAAAATGTTGAAGAAAAATGCTCTATTTATGTACATTTTATTCAAATGATAATAGTTTAGCGCTTTTAGATTTTTCACTGTAAATTAACACCTATTAATTTTGAAATGCTAAAAAAAAAATTAAATATAGCATTAAATTGATGCTACGTCTTTATATTATGTACAAATATTTGGAATTACGCACTAATAAAAAAATATATACTATTGAATATTTACTATAATAGAAAATTTTAGTTCTTATTCTAAAATCAAAATTTTTAACCATTTCTTGTTTATTACAAGCGAACTTTATTTTTTGATACCATTTTCTTACATAAATAATGATAATAAGTTATTTTCACTAAAAAAACCTCCCACGCTAGGAGAGTTTAACTTGTATATATATAGGGAGTCTAAAGTGAACCGAAGGCTGGCCACAAAGGGGGATCTGGGTGGCTTATATTCCTTCCTCCTTATGAAAATCTTAGCTACGCCTATGTGGGTATGAATTGAAATGATTTTTATGGACTGTAATTAAACTTTAATTAATAAATGCGGAACAGGTAAAGATTATTATTAAAAAAATCCCAAAGGAAGCATCTCAATTCAATACGACATAAATACTACATATATAATTTTTTTAAATGTTTAAAAAGTTTTTTCTCATAAATTTTATTATTTTTTTTACTATTTTATATTATGATGCCACTTTCTTATTGTTGATTTGTAATTCGAGGTAGGTAAAGAAAGTAAATTAGAGATAAAAGCAATTCAAATCAAATAATTTTTTCGTCAATTCTATTATTTTTTGCCGGAACAAGGACATGTAAAAGAAAGATAGGAGGGAATTTGACGCGAATATGAGGCAATAAAAATAGGAGAATAAAAAAGAGTATATCCTATAGTCGATATTTGGAAACACATTTTGGGGCGTAAGGGTAAAAGAAAGCGTCACAAACATGTATATACCAAAAAGAGACAGGGCGTAATGAATGATATCTCGTTCTCTCTTTTTTCGTTCTAAATGTTTCCGTATGTTGCTTCGAAATCGAGTATTCGAAACATTACCCTTATTTGCAATTCCTATATCTCTATTCTCTGGGTATACTGAACTAGACTCTATAATGCTCACGGTTGGAATACAAGAAGTCCTAATCTCGGGATTCTTGGATATGGTTGTGGAGTTTAAATTATTAGAGATTTCTATTCTTCTTCTTTGCCTTTTGAGCAGTACAAATATAAAAATGTAGAACGTAACCGTCGCCGTTAGATTTACGTATTGCCATACCAAGTGTACTTTAAAAATAACTGGGATAAAGTTCCTGTAATTCACAAAACATGCAAATAATGAAGGCAAAATCACGATACCACCCACGCTTTGATGCCATACCCGCATGAATATCGATACACTCCATATAAATATCAGTAAGGATATAACACTTTTAATTGTTGATAGTTTTCTTAATTTACTATTGTACGAAGAACCCATAACTATGCATCTATTGAGTGCCAAGGTAAACATGTGGAGAGAATGTGATAAAAATGTTATTTCGTTTAGCATTCCAAATATTATGCACAATTCGGAACAAGAAATGGTGTTGGGCATGAAGGAATAAATAAAATAATTTAGTCCGTATGCTAAGGCTCCTAGTAAGTCGCACCATGTTAGACTGGCTATAATGATAAAAGATGCTTTTTTTTTAAAATAGCTATCGCTCAGGATAATCCATAACAATATAGTGTTTCCAATACAACCTATTAGGGATGTCAGCAATAAAATAATGGCGAATACTTGCTTAGCAATCATAATCTTCAACCAAATGTTACAAATTTCAAGAAACCTTTAAAAAAATATATAAAGTTAATTTTTCCAAAACTTAATTTAATAATGATAAAAATTTTATAAAAAATCTCATAAAATTTAGACTTATTTACTATCTAATTAAAATAAAAATACATAGCAAAAAATTTAAAATTATTTGAGGATTATTTTATTATTATGGGAACATACTTAATATATATTTTTAATTAAGATAATAAATTTACAATTGTTAGGTATTTTATTACATTATAATAAAAGTTATGTCAGTATATCTATAATTATGGCTTGAAAGGATTAAACCAAAATAATTTTTAACTTAGATTTATAGTTAATTAAATATAGTGAATTAATTATACGTAATATATAATATATACACAAAAATGGGATATTGCTACAATTATCTATTAAAAAAATATATTATTTTTTCTTTACTTTTTGTAATAGAAATTTGAATTAAAATTTTTTATTTTTTGATAGATAATGACATCAGCCAGATATTGTAGACTAAATTAATTTGGATCACAATATTCCTTTTAATTCCTGTATATCACCTAATTCGATGGTAAACTTATTCAAAATTTTACTGCGAATAACTTGATACTCCAAATATCTAATTATCTACCTAATTTTTATATCGATTTCCATATAATCTTTATCTCTTTTGTCCCCTTTTACCCATGTTTCTTTATTTTACCAATTATTTATATGGAATGCACCACTGTTAAACAAATTCAGCAAGCAATAACTTCTGAAATTCCCCATTATCCAGCTCTTTCTATTCCATTATAATATTATTTGTAGTAATATTTTATCAACATCATTATTTATAATTGGCCCCACTAGGGGGTGCTATTTGGGGCGAGCACCGCTAGTAGCTTTTAAAAAAAATATAAAATATAAAATTTTAATTTTTTTTTTATTTTGGAACTTTTAGAAGCAATTTTCTCCTACCCCAGATTTTCGGGGTTTTTTTTTTATCCAATTAACAATTTAATATATTTTTCATAGAAATTTTAAAACATTTTATTGGATTAATGGTACATAAAAAAAAACAGTAAATACATTAATATATAAGAGAAAAACTATAAAAATAATATTTTAAAAAGGGACAATTTTTGAAAAGGTATATATTTTAAAAGATATATAAATTTTAAAAATAACGAAATGGATAAATTTTTTTGAAAAGACTCAGTAATCGTCATCATCATATCGTCCCAGTAATGAGATCAAGCTTAAATTTATGAGGATACTAAAGGTATGGGTGCTTAATTTTTTTAAAAGATATTTTCAAAATTGAAAAAAAAACTTATTAAAATTTAAATTTAACTGTAAAAAAAATATGGCAAAAATATTTTTAATTTTTTGTAGAAAATCTAAATTTTTTTATTTACCTTAAAGCTTTTTAAATGACTAACTTAATAATATTTAATATATTTTTATTTTGAGAATGACATTAATATAATAATTGTTGATATTTTTTAAGGTAAAATAAAATGGGTTTCTTATATTCTTATCATGTATAAAAATATTAATTATCACATTTAAATCAAATTCATCTGCTTCTTATTTAAAGTCGTTGCTGTTTTATCGTAAAACGTACTTAAGACGTGTTAGTTTTAAGATTCGAAGAAGACTCGAATTTATCATGCCATAATTTCAGATCAGTTACAGAATAATACAGACAATTTATTATGAAGCTTTGGATGGATCATTCAATTGCATGAGTAATAAAAATCGTGTCTAAAACCAGTATTGGATTAATTAATATGGAGCAATATGCTATTCAAAAACCTGATAAAAATCATGATTCAGTGTTCAAGAAAGTTTTTTTTATCTATATAGATCGTCTAATTCTTCATAGAGATATAGTATTTGACTTCTCAAATGTTGTAAAAATATATATTAAACTATTTAAAGGGTCATAGCTAATATTGAAAGAATAAAATGTATCCAATGTATTCAATTTTAAAATTAGAATAAGTGATTTGGCATGCCCCCGTTTATTAAGCCCCAGTTTCCCCTATTAAAATGGTATAAAATAAGGGGATTCATAGTCAATGCCACCCATGGCTCCATAGAAGGGTCCTTATTCCACTGCGATCCGCGAAAAATATTAAATTATTAATAATTATATGAATGATTTATTTTTATGTCGATATATACATAATTGTATTTTATATAATATTTATAAACTATAATGTTGACATATGACACTTTTAAAAATTAAATAAAATATTGATACCTTGGAGATGAATAATCTATTAAAGGTATTTTTTTTATTTAAAAAATAAAACTGTTTAATTTTACCATAATAATTTTTAATTAAATATAATATCATATTTATACATATAGATAGAAAAATATATATAAAATCTTATAAGAATTTCATAATTAAAAATTTTTTTAAATTACATTTTATTAATAAATTTATATAAAATTTGAAAATATTAAATTTATTTTAACGTTGGCGAGACCAGGACAAACTGCAAATTTCAATATCTTTCAACGAGTAACCCTGCATTCACAGTTAGCACGAATTCACCGCGAAGTATACAAAATATGAGGTATTTTTATATACTTCGTCGCGAATATTTAGGGTTACGGAACTATGTATTTTTGTGCAATACAAAAATCATAGATTTTTTTAAGGTAGGTCCACTAGTAGATGTAGAGAAATGTGCATTTCTTCAAATGTTAATTTTGTTATTTTTTTTGTTTTGATATAAATATGGACAATTGTAAAAGGCTTATTCGTGGGCTCTTTTTAAGTGCATACAAAGGCAATTTTTACATGTAAGCACCCCCCCCCCCCCCACTAATTTTTCCTTTCTCTAATTCTTAGTCATGTCAAGTCTTTCTTTCTTTCTTCCTTCCTTTCTTTCTTTTTTCTTTCTTTCTTTCTTTCTTTCTTTCTTTCTTTCTTTCTTTCTTTCTTTCTTTCTTTCTTTCTTTCTTTCTTTCTTTCTTTCTTTCTTTCTTTCTTTCTTTCTTTCTTTCTTTCTTTCTTTCTTTCTTTCTTTCTTTCTTTCTTTCTTTCTTTCTTTCTTTCTTTCTTTCTTTCTTTCTTTCTTTCTTTCTTTCTTTCTTTCTTTCTTTCTTTCTTTCTTTCTTTCTTTCTTTCTTTCTTTCTTTCTTTCTTTCTTTCTTTCTTTCTTTCTTTCTTTCTTTCTTTCTTTCTTTCTTTCTTTCTTTCTTTCTTTCTTTCTTTCTTTCTTTCTTTCTTTCTTTCTTTCTTTCTTTCTTTCTTTCTTTCTTTCTTTCTTTCTTTCTTTCTTTCTTTCTTTCTTTCTTTCTTTCTTTCTTTCTTTCTTTCTTTCTTTCTTTCTTTCTTTCTTTCTTTCTTTCTTTCTTTCTTTCTTTCTTTCTTTCTTTCTTTCTTTCTTTCTTTCTTTCTTTCTTTCTTTCTTTCTTTCTTTCTTTCTTTCTTTCTTTCTTTCTTTCTTTCTTTCTTTCTTTCTTTCTTTCTTTCTTTCTTTCTTTCTTTCTTTGTTTCTTTCTTTCTTTCTATCTTTCTTTCTTTCTTTCTTTCTTTCTTTCTGACTTACTTTCTTTCTCAAGGTTACTGTTGTCATAAAAATGTTAACTTTTTTAGATATTCTTAGGAGATCAAGTTCAATATATTATTTATAATATATCTTATAAAGTGAAACTATAAGATGAACAATCAAGGGAAGTTTTTGCATAGATTAAAGATATGTATTTTGTTTAGAAGACGCCGGATCCACTATATTTATTTGAAAATCACTCTCTGCTCTTACTTTTTAATATCTCTACTTTATCGAAAAACAATTGAGTAAGGCATAATTTTAGGTCTTTAAATAACAAGCTTACATACTCTGAAAAAACCCGAAATAATGTATTTTACATTTTATTCTTTATATTGGTTATGGCCCTTTAAATAGTTTAATATATATGTTTACAACATTTGAGAAGTCAAATAATATATCTCTATGAAGAATTAAGAATCATATTTTTATCAGGTTTTTGAATCGCATATTGCTCCATATTAATTAATCCAATACTGGTTTTAGAGGAATTATTTTTATTACTAATGCAATTGAATGATCCATCCAAAGCTTCATAATAAATTTGTCTGTAATATTCAGTAACTGACTTGAAATTATGGCATGATAATATCGAGCCTTCTTCTCTGTTGCTTTAAAATGGGCTCATATAAATTTAATTCCTTTACCTTAAGAATTCTCTCAAAAACTTATCAAAACTATTAATCTTATTGCATCAAAATTTTGATGAGGATTTGATTTCTATTTTCTATTTAATATGTTTAAAATGAATGGAAGAACTTTGGATTTTAGCAATTTTAAACTCCTATTCTCTTAAATATTGTTATTATCATTTTAAGAAAATTAGAAGTTTAAAATAGCTTTATCTGGTGTAATAAATATTTTTGTTCTTGCAGCAACCTCATTGCGATATATTTATGATTTTTAATATAAGTTTTGTGATTATTTCATGATTCCTTTAAATTGATTTAAGCGATATTATCTGCATACATCATCGTGTATGACACAATGAAGTTAAATCATCATTTTCATTTTGGGAGGAACAAAATATTTCCAAGCATTTGAGAAAATCTCAAGCAAAATATAAAAAGTCTTTCATTAATATTATAAAATTGTAAATTTTTGCAATAGTATTAAATGAATTTTATTACAAGATTTATTTTATGACAAACAATGAATATAAATTGCTTTAGATTCTTTATTACGAAGACACGATGGTAAACCAGATATCTTTCCACTAATATTAGAGGTTCCATTATACATTGACCTCTACACTTTTTGATATCTAAAGAATATCTAAGTAATATATCATTGATTAATTTATCTAAAGAAATTAATGTGGGCAAAAGACCCGCTGTCTCACGAATTCGACCCCTATGGAGGCTAGAATGTAAAATACAAGAAATAAAGCCATACTATGATAAAAAAAACAACCTTTTGGAAAGATATTTAGGATCATAATAGCTACGAATAATTATATGGCAAATGTTTAATACAATCGCTAATAACATAAGAGACTTTAAGAATATTTTGGAAAACCTTTATGATCAACTTAACATTACGCAGGAGGATGGAATATATATAGGGAAAATTGAGATCTCACAAAAATAGAAAAATTCTTATTAAATAGTTAACTTAGGGATAAAAGTAAATCAATTTTAAAAATAAGTCTAGATATGAGTCGATTAAAAACAACTAACTCAACATCTTAGCGGGAAAAAAAAATTACCTAAACCTCTATATTACACTAATAGATGTCTAAACCTTTGAATCTTCTATCAAAATCTTCAGGCTCGTATATTAATTTTTCGGATATATTAAGTTTGCCGTTTTTATAAATCGGCTCAAATAGAATCATTTAACACCACTATGCCTTACACTACCTTGAATTTTTCTTTATTTTTTGAAATTCTTATTAATAAAATGATTCTACACTTGATAACCTAAATTAATTTATTTTATAGATTTGTTAGTATCCTTTTCAAAAAAGCCTATATAACGAGGAAGGTACATAATTCAGATATGCTCCTTATGATACCGATTGTAGACCAAGTTCTAAGTAAAGTAAATATATTTTAATACATTTTTTACTCGTTTATTTTTAAAATATAAGGTTTCTTTATTAATTTTAATAAATTATTAGATAATAAATAAATATATTATAAAAAAAAGTATAAGATATTTCAAAATAATTTTTTAAAAAATAGGAAATATGGATAAGAAAATATTATATTTATTTATTAGCATCGATCTTTAGTTATTAAGTTAATTCAATTAAAGGAAAGCAGAACAATGCGAATGTGTGGATTAGGAAGCTATTAAAAATAAATATATAATGGTTTTTCTTTTAGAAAATACGTATTTACTATGTGGAATTTCATTAATTAAAATGTTTTTTATTTTAGAGATATTTTGATAACTTATGAGTTATACCAATTTATACTGGAAAGATATAAACCTTATCAAAAATATTGATAAATTACTCCATAGTAAGAACACATTTTTCTAAAAATAATGAATAAATATATACACATTATATATATAATATATCTTATTAAACAAAATAATTATTTTTATAGTAATTTTTATTATAGATTTATAACTTTAGTCAAATTTTTTAAAATTTTTTATAAGCTGGTATTAGGTTATAAGAAGTATCAAAATTATATTGATTTCATGTAATTGTAATGAATAAATTATTAACCCCCCGGGGGTAAGATAGATCTAGCTATACCCCGATTTCAATATCTTTATTGCAACTTATATCTCTATATATTTTTATGGTGTTTTTAAGCTTCCTAAATTAGGGTAAAGATATAATATTTACAAATTTTGCTTCATTTTTAACACTTTTTATTAAAATTATATAAAATTTTTATTTAATATTAAATATATAAATTATATATATATATAAATATAATTATTTAAAAATGATTTATAAGTATTTGGGATATCAAGACTCATTATTAAAATTTAAATGAGATTAGTTTTTTAATGAGGATATCCCGATCAGATTACTTGTTTTTTTTCCTACAAAATTTATTAAATTATAAACTTTTTATCGAACAATATTTTTTTTTTTGGATAATCTTAAATGTTTTATATATGATTATAAGAAAGGTATATTTCATAATTTACTCATAAATCTCAATTAATAGAGCCCTATTTTTTGCTAACATCTCTTCAATATATAAATCATAAAATATAGATACCCCGAAACTCTTGGAAAAAGTTTAACAAAATTAAAATTTCACTTAAATACATTCTTTGCACCTTCTTAAATCCCTCTTATTTAATAAATTTAAAGGTATTATTAAATTCTGTATGCTATAAAACACGTTATTACTTCTGGTTCCGAGTCATAAAGATTTTTTTAAGGCTCGGCCATAAACTTTCAATTATATACAGGGTTTCCCATTCAAAAAAGGAAAAGTCCCTAACAAAAAAGAAGGGTTTCAATCATAAAAGGAAAAGGTCCAAACAAAAAAGGAAAAGTGCCAATCAAAAAAATTTCCCAAAAAGGAAGAAAAAAAGTCCGGTCAAAAAGGAAAAGTGTCAATCAAAAAGGAAAAGGTTCAATCAAAAAAGGAAAAGTGTTAAAGGATAATTCCCAAAAGGAAAGGAAAATTCCCATTCAAAAAAGGAAAATCATAATTTTTTAAAATTTTTTATCAATTTTTCTTAAATTTTTATTTATTTTTATTATTCCTTCTTAATTTATATCTAACTTTTTGCGATTTCTTTACGTTTTTTTTCTTACTGTATCTTTTCTCAATTTATTTCTAAATTTTTGCGATTTTCTTTGCTTTTATTTTTCTTACTATATCTTCTTTCAATTTATTTTTCTTCTCATTTTTGATAACTTTATATTTAAAAATAATTTATAAATTTAGGTCCATTTTTTTTAACAATTCTTTACCTTTTTTTTCATCATACATAATATTCTTTTTATGATTTTTCCATTGTAATATTTTACATACATTTTTAATCTTTTTAATATCTTTAAGTCATTTTTATTCTTTATTTTTTTGAGCATTTCTCAATAGAAAAAAAAACGTAAAGAAATCTCAAAAATTTAGATATAAATTACGAAGTAATAACAAAAATAAATAAAAATTTAAGAAAAATTGACGAAAAATTTGAAAAAATTACGATTTTCCTTTTTTGAATGGGAATTTTCCTTTTTTGATTGACACTTTTCCTTTCCTTTTGAGAATTTTCCTTTTTCGATTGACACTTTTCCTTTTTTGATTGAACCTTTTCCTTTTTTATTTGACACTTTTCTTTTTTTTATCAGACTTTTCCCTTTCTTTTTAGAAATTTTCCTTTTTTGATTGACACTTTTCCTTTTATGATTGACCATTTTCCTTTTTTGATTTAAACTTTTCCTTTTTTGAATGCGAAACCCTGTAATATGATTTCTATGTTTTCTTCAAATAAAAATTTTTGATTGAGATCGGCAGGTCATACATTCCGATCCATTGCCCATATTATAAACTTTTGATATTTTTTTGAAATAACTTTTTAAATATATATTCTTATTTATTTTTTGTATTTTAATGTGTAAATAAATGCCAAAAATAGTATTATTTATAAAGTTTAATGAATAAAATTTCAGGATTACGTTTAATAGTATTGGTATTAGATTGTTAAATTTATTAGTTAAGATTTCTAACCCATCTAAATGAGTTATTTTCATAGTAAATAATAAAAAACATACATTTCAAAATATTTTTTTTGTTAATTGCAATAGTTTCCGCCGGAACAAGGACATGTAAATGAAAGAGATAAAAGAATTTGATGCAAACACAAGACAATAAAAATACGAGTACAAAAAAGAATATATATTAAGGTTTATGCGTGGCATCACTTTTTTGGATGTAAGGGTGAAAGCTATCGTTATAAACATGTATATGATGAAAAGGGTCAGGGCATAATTGATAATATCTCGCTCCCTCTTTCTTCGATCAGAATGTTTCCTCATGTTGTTTATTAGTGATAGATTACTCGAAATGTGCTGACATGTAGCTACTATACTTTTATCATCCATTTGTACAGGCATAGGCTCTATAGCTGATACTGTTGTAGACTTAAATCCATGATCAATAAATGTGGTATTATTGGTAGAATTCGCGACTTCTATCCTTCTTCTTTGTCTTTTGAGAAATGTGCAAATAAAAATGTAGAAGGCAGCTGTCGCTACTAGATTTAGATATTGCCACACTAAGAAAACTTTGAAAAGTGCCGGTTTAAAATTAATGTAATTCACAAAACATGCGAATAATGAAGGCCAAATTAAGACTCCACCCACATTTAAATGCCATATCCGTATGATTATGGATATAGCCCATACCAATATCAATATGAGTAAAGTCTTTTTCATCGTGAACAATTTTCTCCATTTATTATTATACGAGCAGCACACGACTATGTATCTATTGAGTGACAAGACAAACATGTGCAGAGAATGGGATAAAAATGTTATCTCGTTTAGCAATCCGAAAGCTATGCATAGTTCAAAATAGGAAATAGTGATGGGCATGAAAGAATAAATGAAATAATTTAGTCCGTATGTTAGGCCCGCCAGGAAGTCGCATAATGTTAGACTTGCTATAATAATAAAAGATGGTTGCTTTCTAAAATATTTATCGTTCAAGATGATCCATAACAAAAGAGCGTTTCCAATTAAACCTATAAGTGATGTCAATAATAAAATTATTGCAAATATTTGTCTGGAAATCATAACCCTTTAAATATTTTAAATTGACTGAACAAATTTTTCTAATAAAGGATTTTAGTCGAATAGAAATTTATCTTATATTTTATTTAATAATATACAATATTTTATTAAGAAATAATAAATCATTTTTCGCCTTACATTTGACTTTTTATAATTAACCAAATAAGTATTACAATTTTTTTTAAATGCAAAATGATATAAGAAATATTCAATTTCCTATTTTTTGATTTTATTATTATTTTTCAAATGTATTAACGATACCAACAATATCGAAGCGTTATAAATTTTAAAATTTATAATTTTCTCAAATTTCTTTAGTGATATAAAAATAATATATTGCTGATACAATTTCGATGCAAATTTCATAGTATTTGAATAATTTATTAAATTAACAAACAAACTATATTTATAATTATGATTGAGTCATCCCCACCGATCAGTAAAAACCATTTTTTCTAAAATAGGGGTTTTTTGGTGCCCTAATTTGATTAGTAATATTTTGTAATTAGCTGTGCATACGAAAATAAGTATAAATAAGAAAATTAAAAAGTTTATAATTATTTATTACTTGTAATAGCTACTCTTTCTATTTTCTATTCTCTAGGTTCAGAATTAAACTTTAATCAAGATTAAAATTATCATCTTATATTGCTATAAATTTTTACAAAGATAAATTATTTAAATATTATCATTTCAACATTGATCCTTTTATTACAGTAGAAAGGTCTTAAATCAGAAAGTACTCTGGCTTTTCAAATTTTTACATTATCCCAATAGTTATTTGTAGCAATGTATATATATTTTTTAAATTAATATATCTATATATTTGTCATCTTTTATATTGTTTACATGTTTTTTACATTTTATTTTAGTATAGTTAGGTATATTATTATATTTTAAATTTAATATATATTTTTTTCGTCAAAAAATAATTAAAATTTTTAATTTATGTAAAATTTAATATTCACAAAGTTATATTAAAAAGAGATTAATTTATAATTCCTAATTTCCATTCATTTTTCTCTGATCTTAACAAATTTTGTAAGGGTTGAACTTACCTTTATCTATCATTTCCGATTTGCACACTTATCTTTTCTTAATAAATCATATATATTGATTTGTGCGGAGTTCATTTTGCACAATAAATAAAGTAGATCCTAAATATAAAGTATGAAGTTTATATCCAATATAATAGGCACTTCTTGCCATGATGGGGGATGAATCAGGATTGTCATTAAAATAAAATAAGAGGTATAAATCTACGCCATGAGTTGGACCTGGACAAGGGTTCTGGTTATAAATATTTTTAAAAAGGTGGTTTAAACAAAAGAAGAAATTAAAAATGGGATATGTTTTTAGGTTTGTTTTAAACTCCACTAAACCCTAAAATCAAAGTTTTTTTAAATACTTTTACTATTCGTTAGCTCCGATCATCTCTTTTTGAAGGAACTTGACTATCAAATAAATTTATGACCAACATTGTATTAATATAAGATTAAATTTAACGAAAAACAAAAGTTAAAAATTAAAGATCTCTTTTTAACCTAATAAACAGAAATGGTATTTTTATCTTCAAAAAAATTAATTCAAAACAATAAATAAGAATTCGTTCCTTCATTAATTTAACAAGGTTGATGTCCACGACTCGTTCTAAGGAGAACGCACTTGGCAGGTCTTTTTTTTGCAAAATAACTGAAAAAACCTTCCTTGTTACACAGATAAGAATAATAAAGGTAAGACTCTAAAAAAAAGTTCTTTCCTAAATTGTACAATTATATATATAAATTAAATTTAAAATAAATTTTCATTTAAAAATGGAATTTTTAGAACCATAATGATACATAAACAAGTCACATAAATATTCTTCTTGAAAAGCATACCATATTAATCCTTTTCTAAATAATAATTGAATCAGGAAAAAATTCCCCCCTTTTTTTTTGAAAAAAAACACTGATGAATGAAGGGTTTACTCATTTTCCCGGAGAATTTTAATTCCACGTAGAAAATAATAATTAATCCTTTAAAAATAAAAGAAAATATTTTGAAGCCATAACTATATAAATTAATTTTAACTTTGTTAAAGCTATTAAAACAGTTCCTGGAAAAAACTTAAAAAACCTATTTTTGAATATTATTTGATTTAAATATATTTTTATTTATTTATTAAAATAAAAATATGAGTATATAATATTTTATTAAAAGTTAATTAATATTAAATCCATTATTTCATCTGTTTTTTAAACTGTATAATTTTCCTATATTTCATTATATAATTAATTTATAAATTTTAAGATTATAAATTCCAACATTATTTCGTTTAAATATATTATATTATATTTAAAAGAATAATTATCTCTTATTTAATTGAAAAGAATGATAAATTTAGGATAGGAAATTCTACGAGGTTGGGAATTCAGGGTTTCTATCTGCAGTATTTGTGAGAGAGAATGAAACACTGATTTAACTAAGATATACTAAATATCATTTTTTAAAAAATATTTTCCCAAAACTCTTCAAAATAATCTTTTCATAAATTTGATCCATTTTTTTCGAAACGAAGAGACGTAAAAGAAAAATAGGATGGCATTTGACGCGAATACTAAGCAATAGAAATACGAGAAGAAAAATGAATATATTTGATGGTTAATGTTTGGCAACATTTTTTTGACGGTAAGGGTGAAGGATAGTGTTACAAACATGTATATACAGAAAAGGGCTAGGGCATAATGGATGATATCTTTTTCCCTCTTTTTTCTTTCTGAATTACGTTTCTGTATGTTATTTCGAAACAAAAAAGGGACATTAGGAGTATTATTATCTCCTATCTTTACATTATCAGTATATAACGACAAGGGCTCTATAACGTTTATGGTTGAAATATAGCTTCTGAACTCTTGAAAATAGTTTAATTTGAACTTATTGGTAAAAATGTTTAAAATTTCTATTCTTTTTCTTTGATTTTTGAGCAATAAGAATATTAAACCGTAGAAAAAAGCTGTCCACGCTATGTTGAGATATTGCCAAATCAAGTGTATTTTGAAAATGACCGAAGTAAAGTCTAAGTAATTTACAAAACAGCCAAATAGAGAAGGCAAGGTTATAATCCCACCTATCTTTAAATGACATACCCTTGTGACTATGGATACAACCATTATCAATATCAATAATAATAAAGTCCTTTTCATCGTAAATAAACTTCGCAATTTACTATTGTACGAGCAGCACATGATTATGCATCTATTTAGAGACAAAGTAAACATGTGTAGTGAATGCGATAAAAATATTATCTCGTTTAGCATTCCAAAAGTTCTACATAGCCCGGGATAAGTAATGACATCTGGCATAAAAGAATAAAGAAAAAAATTTATCCCATATATTAAGGATCCCCAGAAATCGCACGCTGTTAGGCTTGCTATGATGATGAAAGTTGGTTGCTTTTTGTAATATTTATCGCCCAAGATGACCGACAGCAAAAAGGCGTTTCCGATAGAGCCTATCAAAGCTGTCAATAGCAAAAATATGGCGAAAATTTTTCTAGCATTCATTATCCTTAGTATAAATTTCAAATTATGAGTAATTTAATTTCTCGTATCTTGAAAAAAAATAAATAGTCAGGACAGACAATACTGTTGTTAAGTAATTAAATCAAAATCTTTGCCAATTTTTTTTATCAAAATAATTAAATAATAATGTTATTCTCTAATGACCTTAAGTACACTTATAACTATTTTTTAATAGATAATAAATTTTTATATAATTGAGTTATTTTCGTGAACATAAAAGTATGTCATTATTTAAATTTTGATAAAATAAAAATAAAAAAATTTAAATGGAAAAATAAGAAATTAGATGTACTAGAAATAGACTAGTTTAACATCAATCTTTATAATAAAAGAGGCGAGAAAATATTCATTTCTTGGATATATGCTAATGTTAAGAAACATATTTCTTTTCAGACTTTTTACAAGAGAAAAAAGATTTTTATAAGATGGCAATTATCAAATATAGCATTTTTTTAAAGCCCACAGAATGTCTTTTTTAAATTCACTATGTGTTTTTAAAAATAATTAATACCTTCTTAATCATCATAATTGCAATGACATTCTTTATGAAAAATAATACTATAGCTGTGTCCTAACACTTTTTAGTTTAGATCTCCTAACATATTTTCATTTTATCACATCATCTACTATACCTATACTTTTATACTTACACTTATACAATCTCTTTCAGCTTTATATTTTATTTTAATTTAGAAATTTATATATGCCGCTTAAAGGCTATACAATCCATTATTCTTTTCATAGTCATATAAAATAATCATTTGAATCACTGATTTTACAGCCCAATAATCATTGGATTTAGATATGTTATAATAGCATATATAGAAGAATCAAAATTTTAATAGCTTTAGAGCAAAATCATTGATTTAATCCAAAGTACTTTATATCTTTTCCTTTATTGAAGATGCCATTTTAAATGTTATGTCAATTGTTTAGGTAATTTTTAATATTTTTTTACCATATTAGATATTTTTCTTAAAATATCCCATTTTATTGATGTCTCACTAGAGTCACTATATCCTGTCTATATCCATTCCATCAATATAAATAAATTAAACAAATGACAATTATTTATTAAGTAATTTAAATGCATAAAGATATTTTTTTTTCAATTATGGTCTTATAGATTTTCGCAACAGGTAATGAAAATTTCGAAATGCAGTTAAAGGTTTACCTACTCCTATTTTCAAAAAAAAAACACAAGATCCCCTTTAATATAATTGCTTTTTAAATTTAATAACACACCTCCAACAATCGCTATTTATCAATCGTACCCTATAATAACAATAAGATCCCTTTAACATGATTAATTTTAAAATTTAATAACACACCTCCTAAATATCCTATTTATTCCTAATCTTACTCTTTAATAAGATCCATTCAATATAATTACTTCCTTTTTTAAAAAATTTTTAACACACCTCCAAAATTTTCAATTTCATTTTTATTTTATCATTACCCTTTAATAATATCTTTTCAATATAATTACTTCATTTTTTAAAAAAAATTTAATAACACACCTCCAAAATACTCTTATTTCATGCTATTTTATTAATCTAACTCTTTAATATGGAATCTAGGAAAATAACCCAGAAAAAATTATCCCCATTTTTA
This sequence comes from Gordionus sp. m RMFG-2023, assembly GCF_954871325.1. Classification (NCBI taxonomy): domain Eukaryota; kingdom Metazoa; phylum Nematomorpha; class Gordioida; order Chordodea; family Parachordodidae; genus Gordionus; species Gordionus sp. m RMFG-2023. The sequence goes on from NC_088775.1 coordinate 86,255,878, forward strand.
AAGATATTAAAAATTACAAAATTAATAAAATAGGATAAAAAAATTTCCTATAAATATATCCACGTAATAATAATCCTCAAATAAAATATTTTAAATTTTGAGAAAATCAATTTTGGTTAATTATTTTCTAAGAAATATTCTCGGGGATTTATTTTCCGGGGAATTATTTTTCACTTACCTTTAATAAGATTCCATCAACATAATTACCTTTTTTTTAGAAAAAAATTAATAAACAAAAACCTCCAAAATTTTTCATTTTTTTTTCATTTTATTAATTCTTACCCTTGTACCATATCATTTTATAAATTAAAAATTTATATAAAATATTTTGATTATGTTCTTTATATTTTTTTTTTTACAAAGTCTTATTTAAGTTATCGATCGAATATGCTTTTTTAAATTAACTAATGTATAAAACCAAAAAAAAAATATGTGATAGTTCGTAATCATAAGATGAATAATAATAAAGTTATGACGATTTAACGTAAAAATTTATTACCCATTAATAGAACAAATGAGAAATAACGGGTCAGGCTGTTCTTGTATTTTATGGACCGATTGAAACCAATAAACCTTGAGAATATTAACAATTATATATATATTTTTAAATTATACTTTAGAAAAATTTTTTTTTTATTTATACCAATGGGTAAAAAAAAACCAAATTAACTCTTATATTAATGGTAATGGTAACATTAGCCTTTAAAAATATATATAATGCTAAAATTTTTTAGAAACAATTTCTTTTAATAATATATACCTTTAAAGTATTATAACTTTTTAATTCAACAATGAGTAAGTAGGTATCTACATGAAGGGAAAAAAAATTTGTTAGTAGTGCACCTGAGATTAGCCCTATATCCTCAATATTTTTAAAATCTTTACCCATATTAGAGCTTATCGCTAACCCCTATCCCCTCAAAAATATAAGTGGCAAATATATTCTATGATACAGCACTGAATGAGTTAATATGCCTAGAATCAACATTCTATTAGATTCGTCTAGTAAATAAAACAAAAATGAAAGAAGAAATGCCAAAATTTTGTTTGAGTCCTCTATAACAATCATATCACAAGTTAAATTAAAATATAAACTATATGTAAATGATATATCCTATTATTTAATCTATACTATGTGCTTTAATATAAAAAAATTGATGTTTTCAGTTATAATAAATATGAAATATTATTATGCTATCATTTTATAAGGGCATTCACGGTTCTACAATCAATTAACAAGTGGATTAGACATCTTGAGTCTGGCCGGAGAAATTTTCACCATAGTGACTAGAGTTGAAGAGAGGTGATATTAATAATGAACTACCTACCAATAAACAAGAGTAAGAAAATTCCCAAACCGGAAGAAATAGTGGAGGCTAAGTTGATATGTTTTTCATATTGATAAGAAAAGAGGCGAAATTATTTTTTTTTAGATTTATATAAAGTCTCACAAGCCTATACAAGCAATATTTAGTTGGTCTTTTATATCGTACAGACAGCTACATTAACGAGGGAGATGGTGTTAGATGGTTTGCTCCCAATTGTAAGGAAGGTAGGGGGTATTCCTGTAATAGACTAGGGGTAGGATCAGTGACCCTTACACTTTCTGAGGGATGGAAACAAAATACACTCCTCCTACCACCCCCTCGAAAAAATAGTTAATTATTTTTCGACACCCATAGATTTCAAAAATAATTTTTATTGCATCAATCTTTAATATATAATATAAATAAAATTAAAATAATATACTATAAAAATATTATTTTTAATTTATTAATTTAGATAATTTAGATAATTTAGGGGAAGAGAAAGCGAAAGAATTTATAATTTCATCCAGGCAAACCGAACCATGAACCGAACCATTAAACCTCTAAAAACCGGTATTTTTTATCGAACCTAAAAGAACCTAAACCTCTAAAAATATTTCTAGTGTAACCTGAAACTGAACCACTAAAATGCCTCTGAACCAGTTCGAGTCTCATAGTTTTATGCTTATAAAACAATGTTTAAGTTATTACTAGTATATTGCAAAAATTTTAATTATATTAGAATTGTTTTAAAGATTAATATCAATCAAATTTAATTGATAAGTGTCATTCATAATTTTTACAAACTTTTTGTATATTGCCATTTTACAACATTTTTTAAATATTTTAAACATATAAATTATAATGCCTAAAGAAAAATTAAATCCAATATATTAATAATGACACATCAAATCTGATATCATAATAGCAGTGCCGGCTACCCAAGTTAGTGTGGATAGATGTTTTACAACAATTAAATTTATATTATCTCCTTTTAAATGTAATTTTGAGTGAGACGAATTTTGAAATATGAAAAAAGTGAAAACCCAAGATTATTTCTATAAAAATCGAATGTAGCCAAACTCTTACAATAGGTGAACCTAAAGGTCTGTAATATAATTTCTGGGGAAAAAATTCATCTAATAGTACTCCCCCCTCCCTCTTAGCAAAATCTTGGATACGCCCATGAGCAATATCTACATGCAATTTTCATCCATATATTATTAGGGCGGTAGGGATAGACTATTAAAGGATTTGAACAGTGTTGGGTAATGGCTAAATATTAGGCTAATTTGGCTATCTACGTTCGCGTGCCGGAGAAAATTAGTTACCATGCGTTTTAATTTGTATTAGTTTCTTTCAAATTTGAGATGAAATATTTTTAAGAAAAAACCCCGAATCCAAAAAGTGATAGTTTTTGGCTAAATTCTCTATTTATGTAATTTTTTTAGATAAATAAATACTGGCTTAAATGGCTAAAAATACAGTAATTATCCAACTAGGGGTGTAAAATATTTTGGTAATAGGGTAAGATCCATCTATCATTTTTAAAAAATCTGTTATAAATATTACTTAAATAATAATATATTTAAGTAATTTTCCAGATATCTATTAATTTTTCCCATAAACAGTAAGGTTATAAGTTAGTCATTTGTATATAAAAACTTGTTCCAATTAAAACCTATTTTGTTTTATTATTTGTCAATTCTAATATTAATTCACTAAAATTCTATAGTTTGTAAAAAGGATTAATATAAATAATAATTTCCGTAAATACAATTCGCACAATCTTAGTTTAAAAGAATTCAAACTTTCTGACATGTAAAAATAATTTTTTTTTGAACTTTTACAATTCGATCATGAAAACATTAATATAAAATTAAATTAAATCTAATATTGTACTTCAAAATTTTGTGGTCTACATAATTGAAATCAGGGTTATAGGGGAGACAAAGGAAATCTGTTTCCCTAACTCAAAGCTTAAGCACTATCATTATGTCATATGGAAAAATAACTGCCCGACAATTCTTTAATAGTGAGTAATAAGTGCACAACGTGTAAAACATCACGATAGTATTCATTATTTGATCCTAAGATCTACTAAAATGAGTTCGTGCTACTAAGATTTGGTGCCCAGACTAAAACCATGAAATTCCAGATATCGATTAGCTGCTAATTGTTTTTTTCTCACTAGAACTGCAATTATACCCTATCATTTTAATACTTATGAAGTTACTGTAAACAGCTCAACCGTGAACCACATGAAATATAATATCTGATGATATTTTAGTAAAAATTTATTGGTATATACCAGGCGGGCAATTCTCTTTGGCGTGTTTTTTTTAAACATATCAGCTGCAGCTCTTTGTGAAAAATACGATTCTTTTATACCACTTTCTTTGGAAAACTTAAAATTATTCTGTCGGTGCCAGGCCTTCCTGACTCAATATAAGTGTTTAATCAATATTTTCTATAATATGCCCCGTTTGTAGTCTCTACCACTATTGTTTTTCATGTGATACGGTAACATCAATTTTTTTAATCAATCAATTAAGGCTGCCAAACCCGTTTCTGTTAGGAAATTCCTCATCAAAACCTTTTTTCTCCTTAATGTTTTTATTATTTTATAATTGTAATTAAATTCAAATCATATTTACAGAAAACCATTTTTTTATTATCAGCTTTTGTAAAATTTAATAAAAATAAATAAAATGAATTTCTACATGTTGGAAATTTCGAATTTTGTTTGTCCAAATATGCATAACTTTTGACCCTTTTGATAGATAATAATGAAAATTGATGAAAACTTTAATAATTTAACCCTCTCTCAAACTTTAAAACCTTTTTAATTATATTTAGAATTGGTAGATTTATTGCTAAAACAAAAAGGGTATCAGTTCAATTTAACATAGTGATTAATGCATGAAAATAATAAGTGATATGAAAAAATTTACGTAATATCCTAAGTGATTGAGATATTTTTCAACGAATTAACAATATTTAGTATAAAACCCTATATATATATATTTAGAAAGACTACCCCACACATTATATTTTGTAATTTTCCATTTGCGCGAAGCTAATACTTGTAATTATATTTATCTGATGAAAAGCATTTTACATCTTGTATTAATTGCGGCGGAAAATATAAATTATAAAAAGGTTTTAAAGAAGACTTTACCGATTATTTTTGGTTTAAAAAGTTTTTAAATTTCTTATATAACTTTATTTTAATATTACAATTGAATCCTATTAGTATTTATTCTAAATTTACCGATTAACAAAATAAAATAAATTAAAATTTGATTATTTATGAATTACTATGGGTGTGTTGAATGAGTATTTTCTTTCTTAAAATATATATTGTCAGATTAAAACGTGAAAATCACCTAGACAATATTTTGGGTGATATCATAATAATTCGCTTTTTACAATACAAATATATTAATCTATTTTATATTATGGTATTATTCTAATTCTAATTCTGATAATGATGATGAATACTGGATCGTAGAGTAAAATTACTGATCTATGATCATATGGAATACACACAAATTAGTATAAAGGCTAAAATGTAAGGTAGTTATGCTAAATAAAGGCATAATAATCTTTATTATTATAAAATATTTATAAACATTGTTATAACTATTTATTTACAAGTAGAATGGCTATGTATTATTTTAATCCGTTTAGTAGACAGTATAAATAAAGAAGAAAAGATTTAATTATAATTGACATCATGCTATAAAAAATATTATAGAGAAACTTAATTTAGGGTTTGAGCTAATATTTAGAGCCTTGCTCGTACATATTAATTCTTAAAGTTTTGTGAATTTAAAAAAAGAGACCTAGTAATAAATGAAAACTTTGACATTTTAAACAAGAAGTGAGCCAAGTTCTTAGAAACAAATGCCCAATTATTAAAGTTAATTTATTTGCTTTAAATGGGGAAAAACTAAGGTAAAAATTAAGAAATATTGGCATTATGACAGAAGTTAGAATATAAAATAAATATATAATTTTTAGTTAATTTAATGGCTTATTAATCAATTTTACATTCTATTCAACCACAAAAAAATTAAATTATTGAGCTAAATAAAAAAATGTCATGCCGAATGTTTTAACATCTGGAAGTATTAATTATGAAAATTATATCAATAATAGTTGGTATTTAGTACATTTTAGTACTTACCACCAAAGGGAGAGTCTAAAAATGCATTATTGGCAAAATAAAAATGAAAATACCAAGATTAATATCATAAAAGAAAGGCATTATTCAGGTTTTTCCCGGTCAATAAACATAAAATTAATTTAAATAATACAAAAATATTTTATTATTATAAAATTTATTATAATTTTAATAGAATGCATAGAACATTGTATAAAACAAAGTATCAGCTTCGTAAAAATATGGTTAAAAATATAAAACAAAACGTGAGGTTATATCCCTTTTTAGTTAATTCTTATAAATTATAATCCGGAATTGGAAATTTTTGAAAATAACCATTTTTCTGTAGGTTTCACATGATACACGGGAAGATCTTTTCTCACAATAAATGATTCATTTCAATTTTTTAAATAAATAATTTATCCATATATTAATATATTTTTAATTTTATCACAATTTAAGAATTATGTTCATATAATTTTAATTTTGATATCTAATTTTACAAAGAGTTTTTATTTAAAATTTTCTCTCAAAAGATATAGGAATACATTGGTGCTATAAAGATAAAAATATTTAATGTGATTTGAAGCGAAGACACCTACTATAGGTCCCTCCAGGGCACACATATGGGAATCTTGGCCTAGTAGTTGGTCCAATGTATTCTATCTTCACATCTTTATTATTTTTTTTTATAATACATATAATAACTTTCATTTTAATATAGGTCTTAAAAAAATTAAAAGGATGAGTAATAATTAGTTTTGTTAAATCATCTCAGTCTTTTAATCTTAATAACACGTCATTAACAGTTAGCGCAAATTTTTGGATAAGTATATAAAATTTACCATGAACAATACAAAAAAAATACAGAATATATTTGAGTTAACTGTAAATTCGGGTAAAGCGGCATAGTTAAAACCCGTTTGGAGCATAATAATGTTAATTATTTTTAAGATAAAAATCTGAATCAGGTATACTAAGAGAAATATAGGATAGACTGAAGGTAGGTTAACCCATGGGAAATGTTTAAACTATTTGATTTCATTATAAAATTTAATATGCTAGAATATTTAAATTTTGTTCTTATTTGTCTTTTATTCGTTTGCATCCTCTATTTGTTTGATATACAGTGTTAGAAATCATTTTTAAGTTAACTAATTAGAAATCTTTAAAAAAAAGCAAGGTATGCCAACGAAATGTTTATATCGAAGTTAGGAAACCTGGACCAATAAAATGCTCTGGTTACTATTATGAATATTATTTAAAAAGCAGTTCTAGTTGCTAAATTTGGAAAAGTAAATTCTGATTTCGGATCTTAAACTTGATGCGGTATTCCCATGGTATTTAGTACATTTAGGTACCTTCAACACACGTGATAGACAGTTTAATGCAATATTGGTAAAATAAGAACGAAGATATCAAGATTGACATTATGATAGAAAGAAAGTTGCAGAGGCATAAATTATTTGGTACATCCTTATACAATGCCTGATTAGTATATTATACTAATTCATCAATCAAGTTTTTCCCCCTCAATAAATAGAAAACTAATTTTAAATAATAAAAAAATATTCTATTATTACAGAATTATATAATTTTAATAGAATACATAGTACATAGTATATAGAAAAGTATTAACTTCGAAAAATATGGTTAAAAATATAAAACAAAACAAAAGTGTTAGGTTATATATGTTTTTTTAGCCTATTTCTCATAAACTTAACATACGTAAATTTGAAATATTTGAAATTAACCAATTTTCTGTGAATTTCAAATGATACACGGGAAGATTTTTTCTCATAATAAATGATCCATTCATTTTTCAAATAAATAATTTATCCATATATTAATATATTTTTAATTTTATTTGATCGAAATTTAAGAATGTTCATATAAATTTAATTTTGATATCTGTAATTTTATAAAGTGTTAAAAGAGAGGAAATAAAAGAAGCTAAAAGATAATGAAAGGAATTCATTTGTGCTATAAAGTTAAAAATATTTTATATGTTATAGTGATAACCCCCATAGTCCCTCCAGGGCACACATATTTGTTTCCTGGTGAAGAAGGTCCAATGTATACTATCTCTACATCTTTATATTTTTTTATAATACATATAATAACTTTCATTTTAATGTAGGTCTTAAAATTTTTAAAGGATTAGTTAATATCGTTTTATCATATATCATATCAGCCTTTTAATCGTAATAACCCGACATTCTCAGTGAGATACTAATTTGTAGATAAGTATACAAAATTCGCCACGAAGAATACAAAAAAATATAGCAAAAGTGGCATAGTTATAACCCGTTTGGAGCATAATTTATTCGAAATGTTATTTTAAAGCAAAAATATTTATAGGCCTAAGAGAAAGATAGGGATAAGTGCCCATGGGGAATGTTTAAACCATTTAATTTGATTATAATTTAATACGCTAGATTTTTAAATTTTGTTCCGTTATAGCTTTTATAGGTTTTGCATCCTCTATTTGTGTGATATAAAGTTTAGGAATTATTTTTCTGATAAGTATTTAGAAATCTTTATAAAGAAAAAAAGAGAAGATATGACGCCAGCAAAATGCTTATTTATATGAAAGACCAAAAAAAATTCTCATTGATTATAATTTAATACGCTAGATTTTTAAATTTTGTTCCGTTATAGCTTTTATAGGTTTTGCATCCTCTATTTGTGTGATATAAAGTTTAGGAATTATTTTTCTGATAAGTATTTAGAAATCTTTATAAAGAAAAAAAGAGAAGATATGACGCCAGCAAAATGCTTATTTATATGAAAGACCAAAAAAAATTCTCATGTTGCTGTTATGAATATTTATTTAAAAAGTAGTTCTAGTTGCTAAAATTTAGAAAAGTGAATTCTGATTTCGGATCTATTTTACTTTAAATAAAGATTTAAGTGGCTAACATTATAAGATATGATTGATTTAGAAAATATATCTATTATAAACATTTAGATTAATAAAAAAAAATTAAACTAATTAACAAAATGGCATAAAATATATATTTAAAATTAAATTTTTTTGAATCATGACAATAATATTTTTTAGTTCAATATTTAATTTAAAAGAGAATTTGTAACTAGAATCAAAATCTACATAAACGTTAAAAAATTAGTAACCGAAATTAGAAACCCCAGTAAAATTTATAGGAACACATAATAATAATTAAAATATTATATATTATTAAAAATTTGAAAACCAAAGAATGAGAATCTAGAATCCTTAAAACATTTCTAAAAGAACAGATTTTTTAGAAACAAGAATCAGAAATATTCTAATATTTTCTTTGCCATTTTTATATATTATTTTCCTAGATCTATTTATACACACTGCTTTAACATTAGGTTTAAAACCTTTGCCATGTTAATAGTTAAAAAAATAGAGAAATATAGCGATTTAATTGTAGTGTTATAGATATAGTTTGGACTAGGAATTAGGTGGCATGGTTGTTTTATATAAGAATAAAAAATATTAATTATATAAAGCTTTTGAACCATCTTTTGGGGGTTCTGAAATTGTTGTCCTAATTTCTTCGACTTCCAGTATATTGGCTGAATAAAAATGGGATATATATATATTGTCTAATATATTGCAAAATTAAAAAAAATACCAGAATTTGGGACAGAAATTTGTATTATAATTACACATGCGATCATTATCTGTATTGTTTAATATAAATATGAAAATTATACTTTATCTTATTGCACGAAATATCTTCAACTACTAAATAAATTATTATTTCATAATAAATACAAATAATTAATATAAAAAGTAAATTGACAATCTAATTATATACTACATTTTATATATTAAACATTATTGCTTATAAAATTACTTACATATAAGTGCAACATTGTAAAAAAAAGCAATGTGATTTCAAAAATAAGAAAATCTTGTTTTTATGTCGTGATTTCAGTTATTTTTTTATAAGCAAAATATTATCGTTTTATAGACCATTTATTAATCTAAAAAAAAATTAAACAATAAATTAATTTGTAATATAATTTAAGATGAGCATTAGACCTTGACTCGATTTTAATTTATTCTAAATGGACAAATACATATTTTTAAATTTTAAACAGGTAAACAATTAGAATTCAAGTAAACATTCAAAATTCGTTTAAATGATTTATTTATTACAAAATTAAAAAATTATGTAAATTAATACTGTCAAATTAATATTCTATCATTTGATTTATTTTATACTATATAATAAATTTAAAACTAAACAAATACTTGCTTACATTTTGTTTTATTTGTAAAACCATCTATTTATTATCATATTAATGGATATTTATTAAAGAATAACTGGATAAATATATTCATGAAACATGAACGGGAAACGGTGTATATACCACAGACCCTTTTCATTTAAAATTTTATAATAATAAATACTTTTATGAAATTTATTAAAATTGTATTAGTGAATAAACCATATGTATAGGCATCTTTTTCACTTTTTATCTTAAATTTGATTTCCACTTACCTTAAAATCATGGTGAAAACATGGAATTTTTTTCACATTAGTCTAAAATGATATTCATAAAAACGTGCAAATTTTCTAAGAGAAAGGAAGGATTGCCCAAACCCTACCTCTCCCTTAGTTTTATGTGTTGATTAAATGAAATAGTAGATAAAAAACTCTATTTTGAAAATCATATTTTATTTAATTTATGGACTAATTTCGAGAGAGTCTAATTTACGTTCCACATTTTAATATTTCATCTATTTTAACTACTAAATATCCAACCCAATTCCGCTAATTCATAAGTTTTTCCTTCTTTCTACGAATATGATCTTTAGATGATTTCCAAGACGTTTAGATTGGTTACTTTGAAATGATTATATTTAATGAAAATTTGGAATTAGGATTAAATATTAAATTTTGCCAGGCGTGTCAATGGAAAATTTATTTTAACTTCGTGGCGAGTGTCGGGGATAAAATAAAATATATGCATTTGCACCTTTCTATATGATACATGAAAAGAAAATTTCTAATCTAAAAAACTTGATGCATATAGCAACCTTAATAATGTTTTGTTTGTTCCTGTAGTCTCAGATTCCTGTGAATCATTTAGACCCCAAGCCCTAAATTATTCAAAACAATAGGGCAAAGGTTACGCTTAATCACAGATGACCCAAAAGAAGGCTTTTACCTTCGACAGAGAATATCAACTGAAATCTGCCGTTCTAACTGCATATCCATACATGGGTCTATAAGCCTCGTTGATCATACCTAATTAAATGTTTAATTATTATTTTATTTAATATAGTTTTTATATAAATTATATTTTACAAATAGTTTACATGTTATTTTAAATATATATAATTTTTAAAAAATAAAAGATATGAGCAAATTTGAAAAAATATACATCCAGAAATTAGAAGATTATCGAATTAAAAATTTTTCTCTCAAGTTTTGGATGTTTATTTATCTAAGAATAAATTAATATTGATAAGTTGAATTTTCGATAAGATGATATTTTGTTTTTTTTATTTAAAAAAATCAGATAATCTGCCAATTGATGAGATATACTTGTTTTTATATTTAATCTAATAAAAAATACTATGAGTCAACAATATTTTTTGCGATTAGAATTCTTAAGACTACACCAGTTTCTGTGCTTAAGCTCTAGAGCACATAATTTTAATAGATAGCTCACCTAAAATTAGTTATTGCATAATTTATTGCAAATATTTCCAGTTCTTTCATACAAAAAAACCATTTGTTTGTTTAATGGTGGCATTAATTCTAAATAATTTTCATATTTTAAAGTCATAGGTCAATATTATATAATATATATTTTTTAAAATGTTGATTTCTAAAGAGAACGCTCTGTTATATCCTTCGCCTAAAACACGATGGAGAAGCTTTTCAACATTCAAATTTTAGGTAATGAATTGAATAGTGTGTGTAATTATTATATTAAATCTTTTATCAATGATAATTTTTAGTAAAACATGGAAATTTATTTGACTGAATCTAAAGACTCTATTTTCATTTAGCAAAATTTTAACAAAATACATCAAGTCAAAAACTCCGATGGTTTAAAATAGCAAATCTAGTCTTAAAGGGGGAGGGAAATAAATTTCGATATGGGTTATCAAATAAAAGGTATAAATGTATTTTGATTGTAATGTTATTTATCACTCTAAGTATATTGGTAAGGTGTTAGGAGGGGTTCAAGATTTTTTAATTAATAAATTTTTTTATAACATAAATAATCAAAATCTAGGAAAATAATTCCCCGCAAAAAAAATTCCCACAGAATATAATTTACAGGAAAAAATTTCACAGGAAAATAATTCCCTTTTTTTTGAGCATATAAATTATCAAATTATTTTTAGAAAATTAACAAAATAGGAAAAAAAAATCCACAAATAAAATATTTAAAAATTTTGAGAAAATCAACAAAATAAATAAAATAAATAAAAATTCCTGTGTTTTCCAAATAAAAATTTCCCAAATATACTTGTTACACCTAACCAAATTTTTAAATGATTATTAATCAACCCTAACCAATATAATGTCTAACGTTATGGCCTTATCTCGAACCCCGGTTTGGTGAAAATTAAACTAAACAGTATTTATAAAATAAATCAATTGGATAAGTCTCTATGATATTAAGCAAAATATTTTTATAAGCTAAATAATGATAATGGCAAGGCCAGATTTTTTATTTTGGTCCGGATTTATATATTCATACCATTTTTTGACCCGGATCTTAACTGCTTTATATTTAAAATTCAAATTCTCTCGAAGATTTGAGGTTTTAAATAATAAAAAGTTAAATAAATCTAGTTCACATTTACATGGTTTTTCATCAACCTTTATATAATTATTGAAAATCAAATTTTTATTTTAAAAAGATATTTATTTTTACACAAATTATTAATCATTTCCATGAAGGTTAGTTAGAGATAAGAGGCTTTTCACAATTGCCTTTAAAAATAGATGACCAATTTTTCAATTGGTATAATTTTGTTATGCAATATATGCAGTCTTTTTCTGATAATTTTTAGAATATAAAATATATTGTGTCCTATGTCACAATGATATTTGATCAGTTGACAAAAATAATAGAATGGCTTTTATTAACTCTTTAATAGTACCCTTTTTTATTTTTAATGTTAATGATGGGCTATTATAATTTTAATTATTTATATAAATTCTGTGACGTAATAGGAAATTTGCAATTCAACGTGGTCTCCTCTATTTGCCCAATTTAAATTAAATACTGCCAAAAAATAATTATATTTTTATTTTATTAAAATGATATATGAATGTTTTTCACTGTTTTTTCACTTTTTTTTTCAATTTTAATTTGTAAAATCTTTTCCACAATTTTCATCTATTTCTAAAAAAAATCTAATATCACAAATCTATACTTTTTATGATATCTACAAAATTATAAAGTATCAAGGCTATCAACCGATTTATTAATTCTCATATTTTTATTGCCTTATCGCTTAGAATTAAAACAGAAATAATGCTCAAAGAAATACTGAATATAATTTTTTAGAAATATTTTCGTTATTTTAACAGTGAGGTTATTTTTGATAATTTAGAAAAAAATTATTCGGGATTATAAAAAATTATTTCGGGGTATTTTTTCCCTGTTTTTTTTTCGTGGATTTATTTTCCCCTATATTTAATTTTAAAAAAAATGGGGAATTATTTTCAGAAATTTTTCGGATGATTTTTGCTTAGTTTCAAAATTTATTTATAGCTTAACTGATAATGACATTTATATTTGTGATCTGCATCGGGCCTTTTTCAAGCCCGCCCCGGCCCAAATCTTTTTAAAAAAGTTTTGTCGGACCGGCCCGAACCTGAAATTTTTTAAAATGTTTTGCCTGCCCTACCCGAACCCGAATTTTTTTTTAAAAAAATTTACCGACCTGGCCCGGCCCGAATTTATTTAAATATAGAAATTAATTTACTCAAAATAAAAGACATATGTTACATGTCATTTAGTTTCAATTAATAAAATCAAATATTTTTATTTTACATAAAAAATTCATTATATAATTAAAAAATTTAGATATATTTAAAAAAATTTCCAAGGTTCGACCCGACCCGGCCCTAATTTTTTTAAAATATAAGGCCCCGCCCGGCCCGAACCCGATTATTTAAAATCTATATAGGCCCGAGCCCGGCCCGAAGCCCTTTTGGGCCGGGTCGGACTCGGGCCGGGTACGGGCCTGGCCTAACTTTGCAGATCTCTAATTTATATACTATTACAATAATTCAATATTCAAACTTAGACAAGAAAGCATTTGATTTTTAAATTAATTTGAATTTTCCCATTTTTTTATAATAATGAATTAAATACAATAGACACCTAAACAATAATTTAAAAAATTTAGTTTAAATTAAAATTAAGTATAAAATAAAATTTTATTCTTTCCATTTTTTTTATCCTGTATATATTATATCAAAAAATTTTGCAACTGCAGCATAATCTATTGTTGTTGGTCTGACAGTTATAGGGGCAACACGTCTAAACCTATATAAATCTTAATTTTTTTTTTGATAAATATTAACATTTTTGATAACAAAATAATAATATTCGAATTTGTGTTAAAATTGTAAAGGTATAATATCAAGAATAATTAGAAAATTTAGGGTTGGCAAGTTTATCAATAGACCAATAAAATATGAAAGAATAACAATTGGCATATTTGATCAGTCATATTTTGTAATAAGCTAAAATATCATTGTAGTGATTAAATATATCACATAATAATTGTCATGCACTTTAATGGATTAAATAACAGTACAAAAAGGTTTTACTGGGTAAAGATACCCCATGAATCTAACCTTTAAAACTAAAAATAATATCAATAAAAATTATTATAATAATAATACTGATGATAACCCTCTACTCTAGATTGTCAAGTTCTAATCCACAATTTGATTTTTATTCTATTTATTACAAAATCTTGAATAGCAATAAGAATGCAATCGAATATAAAAAATTTTGTAATAAAGATAGTACCAAAAAAGGTAGCAAATTCTCAAGCAATTAAAAATTAATGAAAAATCTATAATAGTAAAGCTTTTTTAAAAGAATACGCCCTATTAATAACTTTAATCGATATTAATTGTGAGAACCTCCTAGATTATTTCAGAACTTCATACATGTAATCATGTTTAATTTACATACATATATCATTTTTTTTAAAATAAATACATATTTCATAAAAAAAAATCAGCGAACTGTAAAAATTACGCCGATTAATAATATCTAAAGGTAGGCTAAAATTTGCAAGAGAGCAAATCCTTTTAAATTCAACTTATTTTTCAATTTTTTTAGTCCATTTAAGATAATAAAAACCCAAATAGATTTAGAACTTTGTTACAATATATGACCATAGATATCTAATAACATCAATGTTTACAAAAGCCATTTGCAAGACGCTAATCGTTATTTAAAAATTAGTTTCAAAAACCATTATAGCTATAAATTAAAGTAAAACAAATTCGAACCGATCAAAATATTATTAAAATATATCATTATAAATAATGAAAGATCCTTTTGAATAATCAGTCTAAAGAATTAAATTAGGTAAAATTAAATTATTTTAAAAAAAAATTAATATATTGGTCATGGATTGGTATTTTTAATTATGACGACGGTCTGAACTGATTTATTAAAAATAATATTATGAATTTATTAGATTTAGACATACTTTGAAATATTGGTTTGCATTGAGTAACAGATGAACAAGTCAAGGTTAGAGCAATTGATATCAGGATATGTTTTAATACGAGTGTAAACCAACCAATATAAATCCGGAATTAATTTGTAACATTTTATAACAAATTGAACTAGAAAATATCTATAGTAGTATTTTTAAATTAATATAATGGCATAAATTTTACAAATCATTAATTAATTTTTTTATATTTGTTGCAAAAATATTTAAAACAAGGTTGATTTCTTATAATATAATGTTTATTCGGTTTAAGAAAACTTATGGCCTTGAAAAAAGATGGCTACCAAATAAACTTACGTAATAAACCTATAAAAAGTATTTCAGTAATTTAAACTAAATAATCTGCTTTTGCAGATCTCTAAAAGGTGTTCCAACATTATATTAGTTTCCTTCCAATAGGACTTGCAGATACATGTCTGATTGGGATGAACATGAAAAATTGGTTTACACATTCGCCTGTACTTACCATTTTAACTTAAGTTGTTCTTTCAAATTCTAGATAAATTAAATTTGCATTTAAAAATATAACCTATGTAAAAAGACAATAGGAATAATTATAATTAGCTTATCGGTTAAAACATAAGTCAAATCAGTAATATAATTAAGTATTATATTTTTATAAATTGATTATTGAAGTTATTCTTATTATGCTAATTTTTAGCTATTTTAAAGAGACAGTAAATATGCATAAATTTCTTTTAAATACTAATATTAATTATGCATTTTTAAAATAGCTAATTGTTTTATAAAATAATAAAATCAGTTAGGTAAACAATATTAAAAAGATTAATGTATGAGGTTGTAAAATTTATAAAGAGTTTATGCATTCTCCAAAAGAAAAAATGGCAATAGTTATAAAAATATCTTTAATTATTTTTGAATATTTTGTTTTGACAATATCAATGATATTAGAAAAATTAAATCGTAATGCCAAGCCATCGGTTTAAGAACTTACGATCTCTATTGGTAATTGAGCTGGATTCTGTAATGAGCGATTTTATAACTCAAAAATTAGTCCTCTTATTTTTTTTTAAATTATATTGGCGCCCGCCATATGTTTAAAAATTATTTATTGATTTCATTCTTTATGTATTTTAATTTAGATAATTATAAGCCAGTCCTGCCTACTTTATATTCTTAACCCCTGTGCCTTTTGTTGCATAATGGTATTTGCCTACCCATTGAGCCCTTTATAAATTAATTCCTGTAAACCTCATCTAGTAGATTATATAATTACACATTAAATTTATCAGTGTACCTTGGTAATTTAGCCAAACTGTTCTCTCAATAAATCTCAACAAAAAGGGTCTAAAGGGTTTTTTTTCCCGTGTCACAGATTTTTAACCCTCTTAGCATTAATAGATATGAGAAATCTGCAAAAAGCAGTGTTCTTAGGTAGTGGTAACCTCTAGCATTAACAAATTTCATTATTTTTTATTTACCTAATACATTTTTAAGGAATAATTTTTTTTTTTTGATAAAATTATATTTTTACTAATCAAATTTTTATTTTTACGTCTCAACAAAAATTAACCACTTTTTGAATTTAATACTGGTATTCCGTTAAAAGAAAGAAAGAAAGAAAGTAGAACGATCTGAAGCTCAAGTGTTTATGTTGTAAATCATTTCCTATTTTTAAAGACACAACAACAAACACACACAACTATCTTTTCAAACACAAAATCTTCTTACCAATAATACCAATATTTTATTTTTCCAACTTAAAATCTAAATTCACATAATGATCTTTTTATAAAACAAATAAATTAAAAAATAAAATATATATAAATTGAAGTTCATTAAAATAAAAATATATTATTCGCAGTATGCAACAGCGACACACCCACCCTTCATAAACTCAGTGTCCATCTCCCCTAAGAAGTTGAAAAATATTGAATTCTTCCGATTCTTCCATTATCGTAGTTTTGGCATTGATCATTTTTTTTTATCATTTATCGAATCGCACCTTTGAATTGTATCGATTTTTGACCTATTTTATTGCCCATAGTATTAATTGATCATAGAAACGGGAAATAAATACATAATTTCACATTTTAGATACGATTTACAATTTATGACAAAATAATTACAATTTTGATCTTTAAAATAATTTCGTGGTGAATGGGTTACTGTAAAATTATAATGTCCATTCCAAAAAAATAAACAGAAATAAACGAAAAACTATTAATATTGGATTAAGTATCAATTCCGCAGACTCACGGGCAGTTGCCTCTCATCTAGCAATAGAATCTTTCTTTTGATTTATTGAATCTTGTTGAGGGAAAACATAATCCAATGCAATAAATTGGTTGCCTCAAATTTCCCGGCCTTCCTTTGATCACAGAAAGACTGGGATGTTCTCTCACCAAAGTATTTCATCCTTACCTAAAAGGGCTCATATTTGATTACGATCTTTTAGTTTTTCACCATATCATCCCAGGAAAAGCCTTGTTCACTTTCCGCAAACCAGCTAAGATAAATAACCTTTGGCTTAAATGAGAAATTGTTTTGTACCATCTCTCTAACCATTGTAAAATTTGCTAATAGCAAATGTGAGAACTGTAATCATTATAGATTTTACCCGTGACGCTTTCCCATAGAAAAATCAAGTATAATAACCATCTCTTAAATTTAATTAAATCGGTTAGAATACCGGCTATTCTCGAAGCACCTATTATTTTTAAAACCAACGTGTAACATCAAAAAAGAATGTCCTCAATATTGTCAAGGTTTAACTTCTTATTTAAGACTCGCCTGTCTCTGTCTTAGCACTAATAATCTATTATTGTTGTAAAGATTACTAAATAATTCCAGTTTATTTTAATTTATAACATAATTATTAATTTTTTGGCAATTCAATCGTAAATGCTTCTTATATTTTTTTTATACTAATTTTCTTTAAGTTATTTTTTGATAATCTTATAACACAATATATTAACTATTTACTAATTAGCAAAACCACAAAAATAGTCGAAATCCTAGATTTAAGAATTAACTGGAGTACTTAGTAGCTCATTTTCATTATGTCCTATCCATACTATTTTACATAGATATTATTTTGTTGCGTATAATTTATTTTTATAGTCTATTTATTGTTTTTCTTTTAACTTTTCTTTTTAATTACTGAGTTTGGAATAGAAACAAGCTTGTAACCCTTGGAACCTCATCAAATTTAAAACCATTCCAACTAAGAACCCACTTTGGTTTTTGAAGAAGGTTTGCATCCAGTGAAAATCCTGTCATGTAGACGATGCATCTGCTTACGTTATCTGATATCATTTTTTTTAATTGGGTTAATTTACTTTCAATATTATTGGTTCCTTTTTTTAAACAATGATTTTTTTGCTTTATCACATCTTTTTCATTTATTTATTATTTTTATTTGTTGCATCTTTGAGGAGTATATTATTTATTTTATTTTTTTAAGTATTTTTTTTATGTGTATTTATTTTAACACTAATAAGAGATTGGTTATTTTTATGATTAAATTTCATAAAAAATATCACAACAAATAAAATATATAAATCGAATAGGTTTATATACAAAAGCGGTCAAATCGGTTTTTAGAGGTTGGAACCGGACCTATATTTTTATTTTTTTACTAACCAAATCTGAAACTCGAAGTGTTATTTTATTCGAACCTGAGCCTAAACCGAACCGATATTTATTTCGGTTCGAATCCTTGCTTTAAACCAGCTCTTAAATAGATTACAATAAAATGTACTAATAAAGTAAAAATTTAATATAAGTTTCAGAATTTGTGTTTCCAAAGGCTTGGCTCACTTTATGTTTATTTACGCTTAATTTTCATTTTGTTTATAACTCAATTTTTTTTTGGTGGTCTCATATTTGAGTGAGGATTTGAAAGTAATAGTCAGATATTAAATATTAGAGCACGCCAGATATATAATTTTTCTCTTTTCGATATCTATTTTGCCAATTTTATTTTTCCTTTATAGTAACAAACGGATTAAATTAATATACAATTTGGCTCTAAACATTGATAAAACTTACAGAACTCTCAGTCACTTTCTAACTTAAGAGGTCAGAATTTTGTTAATAATAATTTTTTCCTCTATAGCACTGGTTAAAATAAGACACTAAAAAAGCTCAAAACATTACTAAAAACCTCGGCTTGTTCAGCCAACTTTAAAGGAGATGTATAAAGACTAGGAAAAATTAAAAATATATAAGAATTTCTGAGAAACCAGATCAAAGCCTGGGCAAAATAAATTTTGGGACGAAATCGCCAACAAAATTTTTTACTCCCCCCCCCCCCCCCCATTGGGAAATCTTGGCTACGCCACTGTGAAGAGGAAATGATATACTTTAAAACTACATGTGAAAATGCATATATGGCAAGACTTTCTAATAAATTGGAATATGTTGATAAAAAAAATATGAAAACTTTTATAAATCAAGAATTTTGATTATTATAAATGAAATAATTGAAAAATTTTTAAAAAAATTAATCCCTCAGATAAAATATTGTTGATTTCTGGACTGAATATATAGAATCAAGATACGCTGAATATATATAAGTTAAACGGATAAATATTTTACCACTTTTGGCAAATAATTTAAAAAAAATAAAATAGTACCTATCAGAAATATTACATATTTCTCACAGGCTTCTTTCAATTTCAAGTCCCTTATTTTCTCATCATCAAACAATGCATACCTATATTCTATATAAACTAGAAAACTAACCTGAATGCTACGCGATTATTCGCATTCAGTCATTTTATTTTATTTTATTTATTTTATTTTATTTTATTTTATTTTCTATTATATTTATTTTGCTCTTCATGTGGAATCAGAATTTTCCCCTTTATTTGAAAATGTCATTATGTACCAAATATTTGTTCATATTGAAGGCCCTAATATACTGTTAATGTATTTATTAAAATACTGGAAAATTAAGGAATCATATTGCATCAAATTAAATGTACATTTCTGTTTTATCCATCAAGGAGACATATCCGAATCGCCAGATTATTATTGGAGGGTTTGCTGCTAGTATTATAAATAAAGAATTTAGAGAACAATATAATATTAAATTTTGAAAAGACTTAATATATTGATATCCATCTTAATGATAATATTATACATTTGATAAAATAAATAGTATAATATTATATATACCAGAAATGAATTTTCAGATTTTATTCATATTTATCACGATGGTGAATGTAATTTAAATAAAAATCCCTAAAAATTTAAGAAAAAACAACTAATCATTAAATAAATAAAGAATATTGTAAATAAAATAACGAGCCAAAAGTGCTTATAATATAATTTAATATTGAAATTTAAAAATATTTAATAAATTGATATCCATTTAATTATAATATTACCCATATGATAAAATAATTAGCTTATAAATAAGAAATGAATCTTCTACTTATATTCCTATTCACTATTTATCAAATTTATGGTAAGAAAATTTTTGATTTTTACTATTAATTTATAATATATTCTAGGGGGGGGGGGTATTAGATATATTTTTCTTCCCATAAATTTTATTAGAGATCTTTAGTTACTTTTATTAAAGGCCTTTGGTTATATTAGATTTTTATAAAAATTAAAATGCTATTTTCTTAAAATTTTGAATTATAGTCGTTATTTTAAAAAGTTATTAACTTGTAACAACTTTTTTTTCAAATTATTCCTTATAATGATATATTGTATTTAGGGAGTGGGTGTGGAGGGTGTGTATGGGAGAAATTCTTGAATTATTAAAGACCTATCTGTTATATGCGAAAAATAAAATACATGCGAAATTTTTATATGATATATTTTCAAAATTTGTGATATATAACTGCGCCATATATTTTAAGCAAATTGAAATTCAAGGAAATTTACAATATTTTTCATAAATATGAATAAATAAAATTTAAATAATTTATTTATTATGTTATCGTGATTGGGCTTGAACCTAAATTTCCGGTGTATATGGAAATTTTAATTTTGTAAATTGTTTTTTTATGAATATAAATTTGCAATTTTATTATTATAATATATATTTTCTAATTTAATTTAGTACTTTTTAGAAGGAATAATATTTTAAACAAATAAAACTTCCGAATTTTATAAACAACATTTTATCAAAAAAATTAATTGAAAAAATAATTAATCTCTCACCTCTCGTTCAGCAATGGAAATTTGGTAATAAATAAATATTATTTAAATATGTTTTATTTCATTTATCATTATTAAAATCTGGGTTTCAAGTCGAACCGAACCGCCAATCCGGAATGAATAAAATTTTCTAAACCGTAACCGAATCGTTATATATAAAATATAAAAAAAGCGAAATGAACAATTTTAAACCTGTTGTTCAAAAAATAATTAATTTAAAAATTATTAAATCTTAAAATCACAGAAAACTATTAACTATTCTTGGCTAAATTAAAAGTTTATTCATATATATATATATATATTAGTTATTAATTAGCTTTTATAATAATACTTGCTAATAATTTAATGAGCAAGAGAAATAAATTTGAAAAGTGTTGTTTTTTGCTCTATATATATCGACCCAAGATATAATATATTTTTAACATTTGAAAAAAATGAGATAGCCAAACACAACTTTCTAAAAATTAAAACTAAAATCTAAATAATCATAATATTGAAATTTTAGATACTATGCCAATGTGTTCACGTTCGAAAGATGATTTAGATGATGATTTTGAAATATTAAACTGCATGAAAGCCTTAATAAGAATAATTATTGGGCATAGAAAATTATAATAAATGTATGGAAACAGGATATATAATTCGGTCATTTGATAATATATAGATAGATACTAATCCTTTAAATTATTGGTAAAATGTAAAGAATAGTATGCCAGAACTTTATAAGTTAACTATAACTGTGCTACCAGTTCCAGCTACGCAGGTATCCATAGAAAGAGCATTTTCTATCCTTAAGTTTATATTCTCTGCGCAGATAACAAAATAAAAAAATATTTTATTTATCCGTTCTTATTCTCTTTTTAGACATAAATAGTATAACTTTCATTATATTTATGCTTTATTTTATTCCTCATTGTATTTGCGCATGTTTGTTTTTATCTTATTTATTTATGAAATAATATTATTAATTTGTCTAATTTATATTTACTAAGTTTAATAAATAGATTATCATGGTTAAATTAAATAAGAAATTATAAAAATATAAATTAAAAAGATTTTTCTCTAAGATTTATATATGGTTTTAATTTTTTTTAAATCAAATTTATAAAAACCGGAGTTATAACCGAACTGAACCGATTATAAACCGAAATGGAACAAAACCTTTATAAAATTTTAAACTAAAAACCGAAACTAACCGAACCGTTATACTTAACGGTTCGAAACCCTGATTAAAATATTTTATCAATATTCTTAGAATGCTCTGATGAAATGAAAATTTATCAATGGATTATAAAATTTTGTCAACCTGCTGATTGTGAAACAATAATAATCAATACCCTAAAAGAGAAAACAACATTTAAAGAAAAATTTTATTATGCATTCATTACATAAGGTGGGCTTAATTCTAGATCCAAATTTAAGTCTTAAATTTTTAACAGATGTTAAAAAAAAATTTAAAAAAAATTAGATCACCAACTATCATTTATAACTTTTCTAATTCACCCGGTACATAAAAAATAAGTATATTTTAAATGAAACATTTAGAGAATTATTGATAATTCTGATGAAGCATCAACACCTACCGATATGAAATAAACTTAAAATATTTATCGCTTATAAAAAACAATGAGAATATTTAAAGTTTTGGAAAAGGAAATTTTTTTTTCCTTTTTTGAGAAAATTAGCTAATAAAATTTTTAGTCCCGACAAGTTCGGCTTCTAGTAAATGGTTATTTTCTATAGCCATATTAGAGGAAAGGGGAACACAATTGAAATAAAAAAACATGGATATTCTTCTTTTCTTAAATAAAAATTTAGATTCATACATGGTATGTTTTATTAATATGGAATTAATGAAATAAAAACTCTGATAGAATAAATTCATAAATGCGTAAAAGTATAGCATTAAAGTTTTGAAAAATTTAAAAACGCCTTGAATTTTCGGGCGTGACTTGCGTGATCAAAATATTGTGTCTAGTGAGCGGGCGGGTCGGGTCAAATTTTTTTTTAGTATTAAGCTTGATGGGCGTGAAATTTTTAATGTTACCTTATTGGCTGGCCTTGAATAAAAAATTAGGTCGGTATCACTTCTATTTTCGATATTAAAAATTAATTTCCTTGAAATTACGATTGAAGTGGCATTACTAGCTTTTACAATTAGGAGCTCCAAAATTTTTTTTATAAAATTATTTTCAAAATGACCCTGCTAATATGGTATAAAATAAATTTCAAAATGGGCCCTATACCCCCCTCCAACCCCCCTAGTGACGTTACTGCGAAGTAAAAAGAATAATATAAAATTCAAAATTATTTTCCTTTTATTCAAAATAATTAAATTTATTTAATCGAATAAAGGCCAAATAAAAATGTTTTTATATTTTCTCTAGAAAGAAATTAAAGAAATTTCTCATCTTGTGTAAATATTTACTAACTAATTTCTTGGAAATTTTATTTATAATTTTAATAAGATTTTTTTAAAATAAATTGGATATAAAAACAACAATATTTTAAATGTAATATCGAGTCAAATCAGCATTTTTATTTAAAGATAAATAAAATTTATACAAAAATGAAATCAATATGGCGGGTATTTTGCCTCTTTTGAGTTAAATTTTATTTATGATTTATATTATTAAACTAATTGTAGAGTTTTGTTTAAAAAGTCTACTTTGGGTCGATTTTTCAAAACGCCGATTAAGATTTTATCTAAAATAACATTACGTAAGTACCGAGGTTTGGCAAAATGGTGTCCAAGCATTTCTGTCAGTGTGCAAAATCTTTAGACTTACATAATATTTTGGCTATAATCAAATCGTTCCAAATCGGGCTTTTTAACAACACTAACTAATTCTATTATCAGATAGCCTAATAATTAGAATTGAAATAAAATAACCGGAGCTTTCAACTTTATATAGTATGAGCTCAATTTAGGATTTTGTAAATGTTACGCTTTCTACTATTTATCGGCCCTGGGTATCGCAAATATAATTTTTCATTAAATATTTTACTCTCCCTATCAAAAAAATTTTTTTTTGTTACTTATTTCCTAAATATTTTTAATAAATATAGGAAATTAGCTTGTAACCATATTTTTTAATCTCCTTGGCTAAAATGGTAATCAGGATTTTTTCTTCTCCTCCAAATTATATAAATTCCTTTCCCACACGCTCTAATTATATTTCGATGAGGTAGAAGTGCCTAGTATTTTAATTAATTAATTAATCCGAAAGCCTCATTAGCTCTTTCGAAATTTATATCAGCATTTTTGGTATCACCAGGAATAACTTCAAGTCTAAAAATTTATAAGATCAGGTATTAATTATCACAGTTTTAAGGTTCTAGTTAATTTTTCTTAATACCTCTTTTAAAATATAACTATATTTAAAAAAAATAATTGAGGCCGAGATTATTTTTGGCTAAAATATATGTTTCAAACAAAAAAATAATAAAAAAAGGTTTATAGTAGAGCATACTATATACATCTATAAAGTTCTGACAATAAAATATTTGTATTTTATACCATTAGTTGGCCTGTGCGCCGGCCGGCCGTCGTCCTTTTTTAGTTACGCAACGCCACCGTTTAATCGGTGGCGACGGCCGGCGAAGAAATTTCTTTCATATTTTACTTTTTATTCTAATTATTGGTCAACATAACTCTTGTAATTTTTTAATGTCAATCAGGATTTTGATGAATTTTTATTTTCTACTATTCTAAAATCTTAATTATATTGACGTCATTATAGAATTCAATCAATCAAAAATCTAAAATTCCAAAAGTTACCATAATTTTACATATTTTTAAAATGGATAATTTAAATAATTTTAGTATCCTAACTCTGGATAATAAAAAATCCATAGTCTGGAAATTTTTTGCAAAAGAATTAGAGAAATTATTACTGCTCTGATATAAAACTGCTGAGGTTGAATTTGAATTCGAGGAATATCAAAGAAAATGGCTAAGTACAATAGATTTAATATCAGACATGTTAGATCTTGACAGCATTGATCCATACCCGGATACCCGTTTTCAAATTGTCAATTCCAATTATAATAATAACAATAATACCGCGCATATGATAAACTTAAAATTAAATATCCCAACACGTTGGCATAGTATATTAATTATGCTAGCATATCTGGATTAAATAAGAATTTAATTAATAATGTTTTGAAAAGAATTGGGAAGCACTTTCTCAAATTATCAAATTATGAATCTGATCTGGTAGAAGACTATTAGTATTTCTTTCAAAATTTAAAGAAACTGTCGAATTTTTTTCAGTACAAAAAGGGCCTACTTTAAACTTGGCGTTACTTTTTAGAAGTGAAATTGAAACACATTTAATAGTAAATGATAGTGATAGTTCTGAAATTATTTCACTTAAGGAAAATATGCTGAAAAAACTTGCGTTACGATTTTCGGTTTGTGCAAGTAATATTATATAAGTATATTCTTTTATTTTTTATTTAAAATTATCTAGGTATTGGCTTCTCTTTTAGATCCAAGATTTTAAAAATTGACAATTGTGACAAAGTATTTAAAAAATAAATCTCATCTGTCAGTCCGGTGATCTATGATCGATATAACAGGATTTTTTTCCTTCACAACTTACATTCTTCGGAGAAAACATAAAAATATTTAATCCTTAAATGATAATTAATATGTTTTTAAATAAAATAAATATACAAAATTCCTTTATTTTAGAATATTAAAGTTAAATCAATGTTATTATGAAGCTATCCGTTTTTTTTTGTCCGTAGTTTATTCTGTCGATTTTCTTTTTTATATCCCTTTACTAAAAATTATATTAGAAAGATTTATAAAAAAAAATTTTATAATAATATTAAAAATTTTTGATGCAATATTTTTATACATTGCAAATTATTTAGTACAAATATTACTCATAAATTACGTAATAAATAAACATTAAGAAATTATTTTATTAATATGACGAAGTTATTATGATTCCTCCTAATAATTATTTAGTATTAATATAATTTCCTAAAAAAAGCAACTATAAGCAAATTTATAAAATTCATTTTATAAAAGGTATAATAATAATAATATATAGTAGTAATAAATATTTAAAAAAAGGAAAAAAAATATGGCTTGCATCAGAGTCTTGATTCTAAAAATTTATAGCATACTGCTTACACAAAATTGTTACAATAAAATATTTATATTTTAAACCATTAGTATTTTGTCATTCATCATAAAAAAATTATTTAAATTATTATTTTAAAATATTTTTTTTTAAAAAAAATATAACCAAATTTTGAAATTTTAAATGAAATCATATAGTATATTTTTTCTAAAACAAAAAATTCAAATTATTCATTAATATTATTCTTGATTTAAGAATTTGCAGTCCTACATTCGTTTTTATAATTTTATTAAATTAGATTAGCTAGTATTAATAAATAATAATTTAAATGAAATTATATTAATATTTATGGTTCAGATAAAAAACCCATCTTGGTATTTATTAATTTTTAAATAGGCAATGAATTACTTTAGGTGAGAAACAGTAAAATATTTATGTCTATTATTTAAAATATAAATTTTATTCATAAAAATATGCATTGTGACTTTAAGACATAGGAAGGACTAGACAATTTTTCAAAATTTACACTTATTATTTTCTTTTTGATATTTTTCCTTAAAATTTCTTTTACATATTTTTCCCCCTTAATTTTCCTTGAGAATTTTTCCTTTCTTCTATGTTTTTTTCTGCAGTTTTTAAGGTTGACTTTCTTTTCCCTATCCCATTCCAAAAAATTACAAAAGAAAGATTATAAAAAAATATTTTATTGTCATAGTTTAACAGGTTTGATAATAAATAAATTTTATATTCTTAAAAGATTTATTTAGTTTTTATAATAATTTAAAAATTTTATGATGCAATATTTTTATATTGAATACAAATATTATTCTCAAAAATTACGTATTAAATAAATATTAAGAAATTACAACAAAGTTGTTATGACTGCTCTTCTAAATCATATAATATTAATATTATTTCTTAAAAAAGCAACTATAAGCAAATTTATAAAATTCATTTTATATAATATAAATTTAATTTAATTTTTAGTATTCTACTAAAGATTTCTCATCAAAAAATTAATGATTAGGTATTAGTAATCACAGTTTTAAGGTTGAGTTAATTATTTTCATACTTCCTTTAAAGTTTAACTATTAAAAAAACTTGAGGCTGAATTATTATTTTCTTAAAGCTAGGTTTAGTTAGAAAATAATAACAAAAATGTTTGAAATAGAGCATAAAATATCCATATATTAAATTCTGACAATAAAATAATTGTATTTTATATTTGTCATTCATATCTGCATTTTTTTGATATTTATTTAAATCATTTTTATTATTTAGGCTATTCCCAATCGTTTTTTCTTTTAAATTTCAAAATTTATTCAAATTGGTTATACTTAAGTGATCTAAATAGGTATTTTATTAAATCCAAGATGAGCTTTAAAAAAAATATAAATAACAAATTTTGTATAAAATCTTTAAATTCAATTTTAGTTAGAAAATGATATAATAGAGTATTTAAAATTCATTAACCCCATCTAAATTAATTTAAAATGTCTAAATTTTATTATGAAAGAGAAATGGGATAATAATATATATTTTTATTTTAAAATAATTATAAATAAATTATTCTATATTTTTTTATATTCGAAATTTGATTCATAATATGTAATATAATATTTATAATAATTATATTGTCATTATTTTGTCTTTATCATTCGCATTTCTATGCTAGCTTCTCACAAAATTTTGCATATTTTTAATAATTTTTAAATTTGCCTATGAGATTTATTATCTATTTTATAAAAAAAGACATTTGACGGAACGGTTGTAAAAATTAGATCCATTTTCACCATTAATGCACTCTAACTCTATAGGCTGTGTCCAAAATATCAAAAAATTATATTCACAAACTTTCGAAACTTCAATTAAAAAATATATAAATAAGCTCTTTTAAATATAAAAATAAAAACATAATTCTAGAAAATTTAATAAATTTCAAAAATTGACATAAAATTTGTGAATGTTGAACTCATAGAATTTTTTAAAAAAGGATATTAAATTTAAATTATATCAATTAGCTCGGGTTAGGTTAAATTTTTATTTATCAATTAACTCGGGTTGGGTTTAATTTTTTATAAAAATTATAATCTCAGTCGGAATAATTTGAGGTTAGAAAATCGAAATCCAGAATAGAATTCAGCCAAGATACAATATAATATTTAAATTAGAATCTGTCTCTATCGAATTGCTAAAATTTTAGCTCTAATGGCTAAATAGCATTTCTTATTAATAATCAAATAATTCTTATTTAATATTCTTGTTATATATTATACTAATCGTATTTATTATTTAATAAAACAAAAATAGATACATCTCTATCAAGTAAATATATAATACATCTTAAATAACAACTACAATATTATTATTATTTTCTATCAGCTAAACATGATTTATATTATTTTTATAGATTTGAATTTATTCTCAATTGATAAAAAAATGCAGAGGCTTAGCAGCATCGCAATCTTATTTATTTTCATTCTATAGATTCCATAAAGAGACAGATTAAATAATTCTGTTTAGGAGGCAATTGTTAGATCCCTTTAAATATTTTAAGGAATACCTCTTCCCTCCCTAAATTTTTATTTTTTCAAAATTAAACTGAAAGTCTAATGGAATAATATAATAACAAATACGATCTGACTTCTATCATAGAACAAATAAATAATTAATCTTGAATAACTAATTAATAATAATTTTTTTATTTAATCGTAATCCTTTTAAATTTATTTAATATCCAGGGATTGACAATGGTGAAGAAACTGAAGGTATATACATAATTAGAACAATTCGAAAATTATAATATAATATAAATATAAAACAATTTAATATATTAATAAAATAATTAAATAATAGAATAAATAGACGACCCTTCATTTTATACTAGTTAATTCATGATTATCTTTTTAGAAAACTGTCTGGTCGATTTTACTGATTAGATAAAAAACGTAATATCACCATGGATTTTGTATATTGATAAAGATGGATACATTTTTTAAGCTTATTATCAGATTTTGCAGTCCAAATTTTATGACAAGAATGAACAAGGAATTAAAAATGGCATTTTTTTAAAGTTAACAACATATATTCGATTTTATTTAATTAATAAATATAATTTATAATTATAAAAATAATGTATGTGTTTTTATAAAAATAATAAATAAATATTTTAAGATTCACAATAAACTCTACTGGGGGTAGTGTATTTAGGCAGAACGTCAAAATAATTATTAAGGCAATTTCTACCTATTATTATCATCTATTAGCGCAAAAATAAACTCTAACTCTCACATAAAAATAATCGTTATAAATGCAATATCAAAAACAATATAATACCAAAAGAAAATTTTTAAATTTAATGCTTAATTAATCTGCAGATCAGGCCAGGTACACGAGCCAATCCGTATTTTAATAAATATACCCGGGCTGGCCCTAAAAATTCTTTTACAAAATATACCCAAACCAGGCCTGAAATTTTAATTAAAATAAATATCAGGGCCGGTCTGTATATTTTTAAAACCAAATATTAGCTATAAAGATTAAAAATTAATATAATATATTTTAAAAAAATCCAGCTTCTCACAAGATTCTGCTTTTATTTTTATATTTTGTAGGCCTATCTATGAAATTCATTAAATCTAGTTTATAAATACAATCTCAATATCATATATATTAATATTAAATTATTGCGTCTATTGTAAAAATTGA
The DNA here is from genome assembly GCF_954871325.1 of Gordionus sp. m RMFG-2023. NCBI lineage: Eukaryota > Metazoa > Nematomorpha > Gordioida > Chordodea > Parachordodidae > Gordionus > Gordionus sp. m RMFG-2023. The sequence goes on from NC_088775.1 coordinate 86,286,043, forward strand.
ATTGAAAATAAAACATTATTACTATTTCTTTATATAAGCAAGATTAGTCAATTTTTAAAAATTTTAAACATTAAAATAACCTTAATTTATTGTTATAACATATCGTAACGGAAGCCCTTTGTAAATATTTATATCATTATTAATGAAATTGACACTTGACGGAACGGATGTAAAAATCGGATTTATCTTCACTACGCTATCACTTTAAAAAATTACAGGTGTTCTGATATTCTAAAATTAATTTCTAGAAATTGAGATTAATGAAAAAGAATAGTAAAATAATAATTATTTTTCTAAACATTATAAAAAATTATATTAAACCTTTATACTGTATTAACAAATTACTGAAAAATTATATTACAAAATATTATAAATATTATACCGAATCAAAATAGCATTTAATATTTTTGCTTTGATATTTTGAAGAAGAAAAAAAAATTATACAAAGCAATAAAATTCATCTGAATAACTAATATCAAATTGAGAGAAAAAATATGAACTAAAAAATTCTAAAAAATGAAAGACTTCCATCAATGCTTTTTATATTGCTTCTGACTATATGCTAATTCGAGAATGGATAAATATTTTTTTTTATGTGTAATAATTGATAATAATATTTCTTTTTTAAAAATTATTTAGTTTTATTATTATAAATAGTATTAATCAAGAACTTTCAATCTATGATTATCAAAGACCTGCAGGCTCTGCCCTAAATTTGAAGAGGAATTTATATCTTAAAAATCGTTAAAAAGTATAATTTTAGAATCCGTGCCGAGCTTAAAAATAAATTATAAACCCTATCCGATTTTAAAATAAATCAATTAACTTCTTATCATTCTTTTATAAAATTTGAAAATGAAAATAATTTGCAAATTTCTCTCTCTAATATACAAATTTTATTCATTTATCATATACAAATTTTATTCATTTATCATATACAAATTTTATTCATTTATCATTATGATATATATATTACAAATTTTATTCATTTATCATTATGATATATATATTACAAATTTTATTCATTTATCATTATGATATATATATTAATTATAACGACTATTTTCTTTTATATCCTTTTGAACCGCTGATCAATTAAATAGAACTCACAAAATCATGAATAAATTAATATACTGACAAAATTAAAAAATTTTCATACATCCTTTATTAGAAATAAAAAATCGCTTTTTTAAATTGTTTCAATCGTCACTAAATAAAATTACAAAATAAGTCATATAAATACTGGGATAAACAAATTTTTTTAACAAATTTTATATCTTTCCTTCCCTAATAGATATTTTAAGCAGGGATGAGAATTAGAACCCAACCTGAACCCGATATTTCGCTGAACCTAAACCCGAACCATTTTTTTTAAATTTTGGGTTCACCCTAACCATTTTTTTTAAATTTTGTGTTCAGGGTCCAAGCTCTTTAAAAAAAAAAATTTTTTTTTAATTTATTTTTTTTTATTTTAAACTTTCATATTATATATTTTAAATTATATGTTAAAAATAATATAATATAAAATACATTTAATTTGCGATTTTCATTTATAAAAGATTTCCTATTTAAATAGAGTTCCCATTTAAAACAATTGTTTATATTCAAAAAATTAATTTAAAAGAACATTTTTGAATTTTTTTTAGTGGAGTAAATTTCATCCATAAAGCAGATTTTAAGTTTTTTTTTATAAATGAATAATATCTTTTTTATAATATTGCTGTTTGTTGATTATTAAATACAAAATCACGAATATAATATAATTGTGATGATAAATTATTTTTATGGCAATACTAATTAAAATATACTTAAAAATGATGTTTCTGTTATTTTAACTAATTTTAATTAGTCATATTTTTCTGGTCTCCAAACCCTGAACCCGAACCTATTTCAGAGATTTTTCACTGAACCAAACCCGAAACCATTTTTTTTAAAGGAGTGTTCACATCCCTTACTTTAAGTAATATCTTTAAATTATGTTATGTTTGTCATTTATTTTAAAAATTTGTTTTTCGTTAATGAATAAGCACATCCTATTTTATAGATTAATACTCTTTCATATGTGTTCGATTATGATATTTTATATTAACTTTTCAAATTGGATTTAAAGTCTTGCAAGCAAAAGCCTAAAACCATAAATTGTCATGAAACTAGATAGGTCAGATTAATGGGCAATAAATAAATACTTTTTAAACATTCTAGCTAAAAATTTCTTAAATAGGGTCAAGATATGTCATCATTAATAATTTCATAGATTTTTAAGTAAAAATAGTTTTGAATTTAAATAAATATTATTAATCCTTATTTTTCAAAATTTATATAATAAAGTCTGCTCATTTTTAGCTCATATATTGAATAAAGTTGTAGTATTCCAACTATAAGTTGTGTTAATTTTTTAAACAAATATATTTTGCAACTAATATATAACATGATTTAAAAAATTATCATATTATTATTATCATATTTATGTAAAGCATTTCTCGTAGATCTGTGTTATTATAGAGAGAGTGGTACATTATTATGGCGCATTCAGCTTCTGAAGATATTAAATTGTAATATATTTATTATATCATAAAAAAAAAATTACTTTATTTCTCAAATTACGTATGTATTTCTTAGACCATGTATTTAAAAAAATAAATTACCATCTAGATAAATATTAATGTAATAATATATTCTACTGTCTAACTTTAATCTTAAATAGCTTTTTATCTAATTGTTCGTTATTTGATTTGATTACTTTCGTACTTTACCAATAACAAAATTAATGGATTCTAAAATTTGAATCGTATATGAATAAGAAAATTATATTATCCGTCGAATAATTTTTCTCTATTATTCTATCAAATTATTGTAATAATTTAAAAATGATTCGAATTTCTAGAAATAATTTGTAAATATTTGAAATTTTAATTATTTAAGATGTTCTTGTGTTGGTACTTTTCATTTTTTCCATGTTTATTCCACATTTACAAATCACTTTTTAAAATTTTGACTTTTTAAAGAATTTGATAATAAAAGATAATGGTATTTTTATGAAATTTTGATTAAAGAATAGATACATAAAATGTATCAATTATTTTACTATAAATAAGAATATTAGACCATTAAATTAACTCGATTATATACTAAGACAAAATTTAGGGTTAAAACTGCTTGCATAAAAATTTGTTTCTAAGTGTCAATGATTTTAGCCTTAAAATGTGATAAGTTATTTATTTCTTATTTCTTATCGATTAACCTTTTATTTTTTAAAATAAATACTCATTTAATATAAAATAATTTTTTTTATCAAGGAAAAATCCAGTGAATTGGATAAAGAAGGGAAAAACATCGTATGGAATGCTTATGTAGGCGACATTTTCAAGAAAAAACATATCCCCGACGACTATTATACACTAATTCTTATGTTATCTATAAATATTAAAAACCTTACCGTTGAAAGCGATGTAAACAAAATAGATTTTTAATCGACAGGGTGTTTTCTGTGAATCAGAGAAAGGTTTCATTAAATTAAATCTTCACGGAAAACCCTAAAGAACCTTCACACAAACATAGTAAAATAACGTTACAGTTAATCTCTAACAAAATAGAACCTTCAACTTAGTTTAACATTAACTATATTAGGATTACCCGAAACACATTTTTATATTAAATTATCGTGAATTTATGGATTACAAAATATTTAATTAGCTTAAAAGATATTTTCAAGTAAATTATATTAAATCATAATGAATCACTTTTGTTTTGCATTATATTTTTAACCATATTTTCTGAAGCTGATACTTTGCCATACAATGTACTATGTATTCTATTAAAATTATTATAAATTCTGTAATAATAAAATATTTTTGTATTATTTAAAATTAGTTTTCTGTTTATCGACGGGGAAAAATCTGATTGATGACTTTTTACCAATCGGGAATTACATAAGCGTGTCAAAATGCCTCTGTAACTTTTTGGGAGTGTGGTTGTATTTGGAATTTTAAAAATGTATTGATTTGAGTGTGGTAGATTTTGACCTTTAAAATAAATCAATTAGTCTACTAGTGGTAGACCTGGCAACCTAGCCCTTTTATAAAATGATTTATTGTTTGACTACATCTTTTCTATAATGCCAGCTCTGTCACATTTTATACTTTTATATCAATAAGCAAGGTTATAATCAAAGGGGGAAATATCCTGTTTTTTACTCTCTTATGTCCAATTCTGAAAAAAAACTTCCGATTTACCAATAAAAAATAAATCAGGATCGTCCTCCAAGAATTTCTTGTTAAATGTAATTCTTTTTTTTGAGAAATTAAAAAAATTATTAAGCACGGGTCTAATGGTTGCGGTAATTATTTTTCTGAAAACTACGAAATTTTTAAAAAAAAGATTGGTTATATATAATAATAATTAAAATGATAAATCCCGCATAAAGGCTCTGGACGAAAACATCCTGAACAAAAATACTACCGACAAACCAACATTAGAAAAAGATAAGGGTAAAAAAATGAATTTTAATAAATAAAATTTAAAACTCTACCTAAATAGCGTGGTAAAAACAGAAAGAAGGTTATCGGCTGCTTTCACTAATATCTTCCAGATTGAGTTTAGTGTTTAATTTTGATTAAAATTACAATAAATAATTAACATAAACATCAATATTATAAATTATTATTTTTATTATCTGGATGTTAAACACAATATTGAAAACTCAGGTTTCAAGTGTTGGCGATATAACTAATTTAATTGAATCCAAAGGACAACTTGATAGGCTTATGTAATATTAAATAATACTGTACCAAAGGATACCTTATCCAGATCAAAAACGACACCTATTATAGATGATTCTTTGAAATACATTAAAATATACTATTGTAAATACTTTAAGCATTTTTTTAAATCTATAAAAAAATTTAAATGAATATTTTTTTTATATAAAAAAATTTGTATATTAAATTTAATAGATAGAACAATTACTTAATCGGATTATACTTTCTGATCATTGCTCCTGACTTGGCGATGACAATATTTGAAATCTTAGTCATATTCTTTATTTGTTAAACTAGCAATATTGTTTTGAACTCTAATAAATATAAAATCAATTTTCCTATTTTGAACAAGTATAATATTTTATGCAGGAAGATTCTTCCTCTGGGGTAATCAGGCAGCAAACTAAACTAATTTTCTTTTCCCTTTTCTTATTTTACAATTTAGATTTTTACCCATTTAGTAAAGTTTAATAATGACCATTGTCACTTTCTATGGTACATTTTTATTGAAATTTAATTAACATGTTTACAATTTATATTTTAACAATTTTCTTGAAAATATTTCAAAAAATAACCAATATGTCGATACTTTATGATTCCTCATACCTGGAATATTGATTTAAGATGTTTACATTATATATTTTTGCCAATTTGCGTAAAAAATTTATAGATAATGCTTATGTCAATCTTATATAATTTATCTTCACTGAAATTTTAATTTAACATTTTTGAAAATATATTTTACACATTATATGCAAGAATGTTTAAAAATAAAGATCTGACCATTGTCCCCCTTCTCGAAATATATTACCCAGTTAATCTTCAATATATTTAGTTGAAAGACTCAGTTGACCCAAAGTGAAGTTTGTTAATTTTTGTATTGTAAATCAAGATTATTTCATTATAAAGTAGTATAGCTTCTAATTATGTTTCATGTCTCTCTTGTGGCAAATTAACATTCCTTACTAAATCAGACACTATCACTTCATGGTCCCATATCATCAAAATGTCCTGCATCTGGATTTCTCTTCCATAAACCCCTCTACCACCTTCTAGCTTTCCAGCTTTATTCTCTAATCTTGTTCTGCCATCCTTGAGTAATAATGACTCAATAAGTAATAATGACCTTAATAATAATAAACAATTATCCACTGATGTTCTTCAACCTCTTTGGATCCAGAATATTATGATTAATCCATTTGTGTCTACAATTTTGAGGACCCCGTGGTGCTCGCATTTTGACTGCTCAAAAATTACTTAATCTTTTTGTTAAGCTTAACTATAACATCAACAATTCTAGGAAATAGAAAGAACTATTCTCTTTAACCTGCACTCAGATAAAATCTTCCTCTGATAAAGACAATACCCCAAATTAAAAAATTTTTCTGATCCTTATGTCTTATCTTGTTCTTCATTCACTAATGAACAAATCAACCACTTCCAAATTTCAATGTTCCAAAAAGCAAAATTGATTGAAAAAATAATCAATTTATGCGACATTAAAAGTTCATAAACATTATAGTTTCAGATAATATGTTTGCTACAAATAAACATTCCACTATACAATCCCTTTTATCAAACATCCTCAAGAACATATTGCACTACAGCTGCCACCACTATATCCCCAGGCTCACATTCAAGCTTAGAAATCATCAAGGCTAATCATTTCGGCTGGAGGGTTAAACTGTTTCCGAGTTATCTACCACCAGGTTCTAAAAAAGCCAATTTCATGCCACGACAGCCTAATATCATCCTTAAGCATACTTCTTAATAAATATTTAATAACCTTGTTTCACCAAGCATTCTACCCTTAATGGTGCTCGATTCATTGCGCTAATCAAAAAGGATGGAGGCATTCGCCCCAAAGCTATTGGGTCCATCTTCCGAAGAATTATACCCAAAATCATTTTTTGGCTATTAAAGGCAAAACTTTCAAATATTTTACTTCCTCATCAATTAGGTTTTAGTATTCTTGCAGGGTGTGAGGCTGCTTCACACACCACACGTCATCTGCTCCACCACAAACAACTTTTTTTAAAAAAAGATTTTAATAATGCATTCAACTCTATCAAGAGAGAACATTTCATATCTTCTTTCTGGAACACATTCCCATAATATTCAACTTATATATCAGTTTGTTATGGTCACGTGTCTTTTCTGAAATTTCATGAAACAATCATAAAATCCTGTCAAGGTATAAAACAAGGGGACCCCTTTATCTTCTGTGTAGTTATTCGCACCATCATAGACAACATCAATAACAAGCGCAATTTCATTTTAAACATATGGCATATAGATGATGGTATAGTTGGATGAATTAATTAAAATTACATCTATCATTTCTGATCTCACTCCTATTACTGGGTTTTCCCTCAATTATAAAAAATGTGAATTTTATATGCCCAACAATTTTCTTGATAACTTTTCTGTCGAGAAATCAAGGTTTACTCATCAAGACTCACCTATTGGAGGCAAAGCAGCAATATCCAAATTTACTAAAGACTTCTTGATTAAATTAGACAGACTTGAGAATTTCCTATAATTTTTGTTATCTCATCATTTATTCTTTCTCCTAAAGAATTTCCTTTATATTCCGAAAATATTACAGGCCTTTCGTTCTGCCCCTCTTTTTCAATTCCCAGACATGTTACTAGATTTAGAACTGAAAGTTATAATCTACCTTGAATCAATCCTTAACCTCAAATTATCGCCAATTGCTGGATGCAAGCCGCTTTCCAGTGCAAATTTGGGGGTATAGGCCTTTGATCCCCCACTGAGTATTGCAGCTTTTCTTTCATAACAAACCAAAAATCAAACAATTACTAAAATTTTTACCACCACTACAGATCCTCATCTGAGGTTGGCACTAGACTATAGAAGTTAACCACCCCAAATACTCCATTGTCTTTATCCTCCAGACAACAATATTAGATCTAACCTTTATCTAGCATTCCGTTGAATTCCTTTACTTGAAAATTTTAAACTGCACGATATTTTTCTTGAAATATTATGTTAAACTATTTTAAAAATTGGCTGAAACCGGGCCCTTTAATAACACAACTTGGAATATATAAACCATCTTTTTTTTATTTTGGTCATGTTATTTTTAAGATATATTTCTTAACCGACCATTCCAACAATCGGCTAGGCAGAACTGTCTTGTGCTAGAAGATTTTCTAATTGTATAATGGTCAATAGGCGCCCAAAAAAGTAATTTCATACACTTTATACTGAAGTACCTTGATATAAAAGGTTAATATCTTATAAATAATTGTTTGAATTACAATATTTTGTTCAACAAAGTTCAAACTTTTTTGCAAAAAATTGAACCTTTATAATTTATTTTAAAATTTCCATATATATTTTATATAAATCAATCAAATATTAACAGCAAAATTGTCTACTACAATTCATAAGGTAGGTATTCCAAATATGACAAAATATATTTCCGGTAAAATCCGATTTTTAAATTTAATAAAACGCGCTGATTTAAAGTTTTAAAAATAACACATTACCGGAGAATGAAAAAATAGAATTTTTTAAAATGTTATGGGGTAAAAATGACAAAAAGAGAATAATAAAAAATGAAAAAAATAAATAGAGAAAATTGGAAAAAGATAAAATAATAATAAAAAGAATAAGTTGTAATGTTATGAAATTAAAGAGAGATCATAAAAATTAGAAAAAAATAAGAAATAAAATTAAGAATAATCAAAAACTAAAGAAAAATACCATCAGGATTTCTAAAAAGGTTAATTTTTTTTTATTATTTGAAAAAGAATAAATATAAGTTTTTATTGTAGAAATTTGAAATAAATTTTTTTTTGATATAATGATGTTATCAGCTATAATTAAATCAATTTAAATCACAATATTCCTTTTAATCTTGTATATTACTTAATTTGTTGGTAAACTCTTTCAACATTTTACTGCGAATAACTCGATATTTCATATATCTTTTTAACACCGTTCGAATATCTAAATTTTATCCAGTTATTTTTTAATAAATATCCTTTAATATAATAATAATATAGATGTTTTTACAATTGAAACAAATTTAAACAAGGATAAATTTTATATGTTTAATTTAAAATTTGAGGCTAAATAATAAATATTCATATTTAAAAATAATAAAATAAAAATTTATACTAAGTTGAATTTACATTATTTAGCAATTTTTCAATAAATAAATAATTTTAAAAATATGGAAGTTTATTTGAATTCTATTTGTTTACCTGTTTAAAATTTAAAAATAGGTGTTTATCCATTTAGAATAAATTAAAATCGAATTAAGGTCTTATGCTCATCTAAAATTATCCTTCAAAGTGGTTTATCGTTTAATTTTTTAATAAATTGTCTATAAAACGATAATATTTTGCTTATTAAAATATAACTGCAATCACGACAAAACAAGATTTCTTATTTTTTGAAATCACATTGCTTTTTTTACAATGTTCCACTTACATGTAAGTAATTCTTAAAATATATACAATTATGTTTAATGAATCAAATGTAGTATATAAGATTGTAAATCTAGTTTTTATATTAATTTTTGAATATTATTTGTATTTATTTTGAAATTATAATATATTAAGTGGTCGAAGATATTTAGTGTGCTAATGTAAAGTGGAATTTTTATATATAGATAATGATCGCATGTGTAATTGTAATTCAATTTTCTGTCTCGAATTCTGGTAATTTTTAAAAAAAATTTAACAATATATTTGACCAATATATAAATCCCATTTTTATTTAGTCATTATATCGTCGGAAATTGGAGCAACAACAATCTCACCACCTCCAAGAGATGGTTCAAATGCTTTATTTACTTAGTATCATTTATTCTTATATAAAATATCCACCAGTGATACTATATTTTGTAGGCAATAAACTTTTAAAATTTTAGGGAAAATTTTTTTTTACTTTAATGCGCCGTTAAATTATATATGGTTTACGGACTACTAAAATATTCTATAATTTAATAACAATAGCTATCAATTTTTTTAAAACTATTATCTATCACCTAAGTTTTAGTTCAGCTATGTCTTTAATGCCACGATTAAATCGCTATCAATTTCTCTATTTTTTTACTTTTAACGTTGCAAAGATTTTAAAACTAATGTTGAAGAAGTGTACTAGGACCAAAAAAGAAATTTTTATAAATAAATGTAGAAAAATAATAATATAATGGCAAAAAATTATTAGAATAAATTCAAAACAGATATTTTGGGAGGCTGGACTAAAAATGGATTCGATACCAGCTGAATATTTTTCTAAAAAGTGATTCTGATTCCTGTTTATTATAAAATCTCTTCTTGTGCTAAAATTATTTCAAGGATTCTAGATTCTGTTCCTCAGAGTTCCAAATTTTAATTATAATACTTTACTTATAATTTTTTCCTGTAAATTTCAATGGGTATCTAGTTTCGATTACTAATTTTTTTACGGCTTCAGTAGATTTGGTTCATACTACAAATTCTCTTTATTTTTTCCGAAATGAACGATAAAAATATTGTTGCCACGATTCAAAAATTTTTTCAATTTATTTTAATCTTAAAAATATATTTAGTACAATATTCAGAATTTTTTCCTATTTTATGATGTTGGAATTTTTTTGATAATTAGTTTAATTTTTTTAAGGTAATCTAAATGTTTATAATAAGTATATTTTCTAAATCAATCATATTTTATAATATTAGCGACTTAAATCATTATTATAAGTAAAATAATTTTTTTTTAAAAATTCTTCCTTGTTTTCTAATGATTCGAGAATTGCGAAGAATATATTTCCAGAGTAATTAATGGAATCCAAGGCTGACTTGAAAAAACTATAGATCTGACGATTTGTGATCTGCATCGGGCCTAATTTTATAAGCCTGGCCCGGCCCGATATTTTTTTTAAAAAAGTTTTGCCGGCCCGAACCTGAAATTTTTTTAAAACAGGCCCGGCCCGGTCTGAATATTTTTAAATATAGAAATTAATTTTTATAATTACTCAAAATAAAAGACATATGTTATATGGAGTTTAGTTTTAATAAATAAAATCAAAATTTTTTATTTTACATAAAAAATTCAATATAAAATTGATAAATTTAGATATATTTAGAAAAATTTCCAATTGGGCCAGGCCCGGCCCGAATTCGATTATTTTAAATAGAATTAGACCAATGACCCGAAGCCCGTTCGGGCCTGTTTTGGGCCAGGTACGGGCTGAGCCTAACTTTGCAGATCTCTACTGACGATTAAAGATAGAAGCTAACAAAAAAATGCTTACATTTTTATGACAACACTCAATAATTATTCCTTCCTATATCTTCCATTTTATTACAATGTATATAAATCAAAGTAGTGGAACAAGATTTCTAATGGAACCAGAAACAAAATCTTTTTAAATTTTACAAGAATTGGTTTACCAGAACTGCTATAAGTAAAAGTGCGAGCACTGAGAATAACGCATCAAATTTAAGATCCGAAATCAGAAACCAATTTTACAAATTTTATCAACTAGAACCACTTTTTAAAAATAAATACTCACACTAATCAGAACATTAAATTTGTCCAGGTTTCGTAACCTCAATATAAATAAACATTTCGCTGGGGTCCTTCATCTCTTTTATTCTAAAGATTTCTAAATAGTTATCTGAAATATGATTTCTTATATATCAAACAAAATATTTTATCTACAGAATTACAGGAATAAAAACTATAAAATTTATATATTCTGGCATATTAAATTTTAAAATCAAATTATGTTTTAAACTTTCCCTATATGTTTCTACCTTCATCTTACATATCTTTCTCTTAGGCCTATATCTGTACCAGATTCTTATTTTTAAATAAATAAAAAAATTAACATTTCAGATAAAATATGCTCCAAACATAACCACATTATACCGCTTTACCCTGCATTTATAGTTAGCACAAATTCGCTGCTAAGTCAAAATACGTTGATTTTTTTGTATTATTCGCGGCAAATTTTTTATATTTTTACACATATTCGCACCTGTCTAACCATTTATTACGATTTAAAGGCAAGACGATAGGATAAAACGATATTATTACTCATATTTATTAAAAATTTCTAAGACCTTTATTAAAATGAAAACAATTATATGATATATAAAAAAAAATAAAGATGTAGAGCGGGTATACATTGGACCAACTACCCGAAATTATGAATGCCCTTGGATCTATGGTTGGTGCCGTCGTTAAATCATATGAAATATTTTTATCCTTATAGAACCAATGTATTCCTTTCATAAATATTTCGAGAGGAAATTTTAAATAAATTATTCATTTATTTTCTCGCTTCTACCTCTCTGTAATACTATAGATATCTTAATGAATTAGCAAAATTATATTTATATGAACATAATTCTTTAATTGTGATAAAATAAAAGTAAAAATATATTAGTATACGAATGAATTATTTATTTAAATAAAAGGATGAATCATTTATTATGAGAAAAAATCTTCCCGTGTATCATTTGAAACCCATAGAAAATTGGTTATTTTCAAACATTTCAAATTTACCTATTATAATTTATAAGAAATAAGCAAAAAAGCCACATAACCTTACACTTTTGTTTTGTCTTATATTTTTAACCTTATTTTTCGAAGCTGATACTTTTAAAATATTTTTGTATTATAAATTATTATGATTAATTTGTTCTAATATTAATCCAGCATTACATAAGATATATCCAAATATTTTATGCCTCTGTAACTTTTTAAAGGTTTATATGGTTGCATTTGGATAATTTTATAAATGAGGTAGTTGAGGAGTTTGTAGTAAACTTTAAAAAATATTAATTAGTCTACTAGTGGTAGACCTGGACAACCGTGGCCTTTTATAATATGATTTATATTCTAATCTTTCCCTGTCCATATTACTTTTCAATAAAAAATTTTTTATATCTTTTTCGAAGTTTACTCTATTTTCCGGGTTTTTTATTATAAATTTTTTTAAAAATTTGCAATAGAAATATAGTTCATTTTAATCATAAAGCACTTTTTTATATATATAGTTTGATTTTTATTAATATTTAATCGCTATTTTACACTTTATTTATTTTGCTTATAAGTCGATTTTCACTTTAAAGCAGGGATGTGAACCCAGATCCACCCCCCTGAACCCTCTTATTTTGGCTGAACACGAACCCGGACCCTTTTAAAAAGTGGAGGGTCCAAGGGTTCAGGTTAAAAATTTTAACATAAAAATTTTTTTTTTTAAAATAATATAAAATATTTATTAATTTTTTTCGTGGAATTATTTATTTTATCTTCGCGTTTTTCTTTCGTTTTTCTTCCTGGACTTCTTTTCATTTTATTTAGAGATTGATATTGATACCATAAATTATTTTCTAGTGTAAATAATAATATTTTACGAAAAAAATACAAGCAAAAATAGTAAAAGAAACAAAAAACAAATTAATTTCATTAAAAAATTGATTCCGCCAAAAGATTAGGGAGAAATATTCTAGGAATAAATATACATAAAAGGAAATAATATAATATTAAAAAATTTAGCTATGAAGGAAATAATATAATATTAAGAATATGAAGGAGATTAAAGAGAGTTCAATTTCTGAAAATATAAAAAGAATGATATTAGAAACATTAAATAAATTTCATATTCCTATAAGAAACGTTTATACAATTAATACGGATAATGGTGCTAATCTAGTAAAATCAATCAAATAAATGAATGTTAAATGGAAGAAATGGATGATATAGATGATGATGATGATAATTATGAGGACATCAGTGAAACTGATTTACAGAAAATAATAAAAGATTTCTACACAAAAATATACTGTATCAGATGTGCAGCCCATACGCCACAATTGACTATTAATGATTCCCTAAAAAATAATCTCTGTAAAACTATAATTGATAAAGCAATGGATGGTAAAATATTTAAGAACTCCCACAATTGTAAGAATATTAAAATCTATGAAAAGGCAAATGGCAATATTAGATTGCACAACACGTTGGTCTTCTATTTGTATGATGCTAGAGCTATTAATAAGTTTGAAAGATTTCTATAATGATTTTATTATAGGAGCATGTTAAGTCATTTTGTCGGAAGATGATTGAAATTAAATAAAAGACCTTACTAGTATGTTGGTTCCTTTAAATATAACTACATTAAGATTGCAAGCAGAACAGTTATGTTAATCTGATTTTTATGGCATATGGATAAGATTTCGATTAGAGTTAGAAAGATTTACAAGTTCTTTTTCATATGAAATATTAGAAAATATAAAAATTAGATAGAAACAATATTTATAGTGTTGTATATGCTTCAATATATTTAGACCCTCGATAACAAGTTTTATTAAGTATTGAGCAAAAACAAATGGATATAGACCATCTTGAGGATATATGACCCAAAACTCTATTATTTACAATATATTGGAGGCTACGACAATATGTACTGGTTGTAGCGATAACAATGATAATGATACAATATTGATGATCTGGAAATATTAGATAGAGAAAAAAATTATTAAATTAACATCAGATAGAAAAGCATAAAATATCTATTGTATCTTTAATAGAAAAGTCCTAAGAAGTTAAGAGAATAAATAGAGATACAAATATTTTAAAATTCTGGGAGAAAAATTCTTCAATATATCCAGAATATACCTTTTCTAGAATCGTCATGGGTGTACCGGCGACACAAGTTCAATAATTTGTGTATTATAAAAATGACAATCTATTTTGAGTAAGTCTAGAACGTGGATTTTCATCGTTGAAATATATATTGTCAAATTTACGTGGAAATCTGAAGGATGATAGTTTAGAAGATATCATGATTCTGCGATAAAATATTTAAAATATAAATTATTTCATTTTAAATTATGAATGTGTGATATTGTAGTGTAATAAAAAATGATTGAAAAAAAAATCTTATTTTGAGTCATTATTTTTATGTTCCCTGAACCCGGACCCGAACCCTGGACCCGAGTCCTTTTTAAATTTATTACTGGACCTGAACCCGGACCTGGACCCTTTTTTTTGTCTAAGGGTTCACATTCCTGTATATAACTAAATTAGGCAAAATTAAATTTATATTAATTCTTAAATTGGGATCAAATAAAAGTAAAATTTAGATATTATAATTTATAAGAAATAGGCGAAAAAGCCATATCAAACCCTGATTTCAATCCTGTCGACTAGAAAATCGGTGAATTCCGATTCGTCAGTAACATGACAAAGTAAATTGACTTTTTTCCAATTTTATCCGTCGTGGTTTTGAGTCCAGCCTTATCAAATCTTTTTAATACTTTTTCTAGATTAACTACATGATCAAATTATTCCCGTTCGCAATTATTACTTTATCTAAAATAGACTATCTAGAGGAATTAAGTCCAAACATTCTGTAACTCCAAATTGTAAAAATGCATCGCTTAAATAAATCGTCGAAAATATTTTACAATCCACAATCCTATTTGTCATTTCGACGAAAGTTGGTTAATAAATCGTTATCTATCGCTAAATATTTGTTGATCGTTAAAATCCCTAAGGCACCAGATTTCTTTAAGATAGATTGAGTTGTTATTGTATCCACCTTTTTGATAGCTCTCTAGTTTAAATGTTTTTCCATCTCAGTCTTAACGGTTCGACGCAGCGGAAATGGAATTCTACTTGCTGATAAAGCCATAGGTAATGAGTTCGGTTTTATATGGGAATAATTATGTTGGAGTTTTATTTCTCCTAATTTTTTTTTTAAATCTTGAGGAAATTTCGATGCACTAGTATTAAATTGAGGAATTTATATTATTTATTTGAACTTCTTCCATAAGTTTTATTATTTCTTTTCTTTAACTACCCAAATAGGTAAAAATTTAGAAACGTTTTTTACTTCGACTTTCACTGTAAATTTATCTAATACTTAGATTTTGATATTATTATACCTAATAGTATATATTAGCGATAGTAATGGTTTGAAAATGCGCCTCCAATAACTTTATCTATCACACTGCACTCAGCACAGTTATCAAATTTTATTCTAAACTGAAAACTATATTTAATTTTTTATCATTATAAATATTATTCTTATTAAATTTATTAACGTTATTATGTCTATTATTCCTAAAATTACGTGTTTGTGAAACCTTTCATCGGCTTATATTTAATAATTTTGTTAACTTCTACTTGGATTTCTTTTTCCAAGGATGACGCGATGGATAAACGCATGGTATTTTCAAAAGGGGTATTCTTTGGTGTACTTTGACTGAAGCTATTTATCTAACTAAAGTAGCCTTACCCTTAGATAAGAAAATCTCTTAAAGGTTAAACAAAAGGCGATTAAATTATATGGTGAGTAAATACTTTTAAATTTGATCGAAACATTTTAGTTTCCCATCTCTTTTTAGGATATAAAAATAATTTCAATGTAAGAAAATATTAGAGATATCCTTTAATATTTTCTCCAAACTATCAAGTAAAGTTATGTAATTAATGCTCTCTAAATTAATTGTGTAATGAAAATTTTATTTTTTTATTTTTATTAAGTTATCAGCTAGTAACAAATCTAAATTTTTATTATGATCGACAATATTTTAATACTTTAAACAGTGGCGTAGCTAGGAATTTTCCTTAGAGGGGGTCCATACATATAAAAGTCTGGGGGCGAAGCCACCCAGACCTCCTTATAAAGGCCTTCGGCCTTTTTGCCCCGCCTTCGGCCGGGTTTATCTTACAAATCATAACCATATCTTCGATAATATATAATAAATATATTTTTTAAATGCACCAATAATATGTTATTGTAATTTAGTAGATTATTCTCAATGACTTTATAATAATACTATCCAGAATAATTTCATAGTAATATAATATCCTTCCACAAACATCAAAACCAGAAAAATATAAAATGGTATTTATTTGATATAAAGTCACTTTTAAGTCTTTTGAACATATAATCTAAAATAAATTTTGCTCTGGGAGGGGTCGAAACCCGAAATCCACCCCCGTAGCTACGCCACTGACTTTAAAGAGAGTTCTAAATTATATATACTCCTGAACATTCACTTTCGAGTTGAAAAATTATGGAATATGGAATTGACTAGATGTTGATGCTTCTTCGTTTTTCTTCAGAACTCTCTTCGAGTCTTCGTTAATCATAGTATAATATTCTTAGTCTCTTTTAACTTTTAATTTAATTGTTTTAAAGTGCATTTAAAGTTCTGAAACTTTAATAAGTCTGTGAGAAGTTATAGAAATCAATCATATGTTTAAAATATTTATAGAGATAATTTTTTTAGTTAGATAGTTATATACATTATGAAATAAATAAAATAAATTATTAAAATTAGAAAATTTCCTTTGTGTATCTTTGTGATATTGATGATGGACGAAAGTACTTCAACTTAGAAAACTTCATGGTTTATCTCTTGGATTACTAAAAATTATAATTAGAATTACGATAAATAATTTATATAAACATCATGATATTTTATAAATTATTATCTTTATATCTGAACTAGTTGATAACCCGTCAAAAATGACAGGGATGAGAATTTTATTCGTTCTTTTACGATAATTCTTTTTACCCCTCCCCCTCCTCCTTCAGGCCAATTCCAACCCATTAAGACTAAGAGAGAGGAATTGTCTTTTTTATTCAATGATTGATGAATAATATATTTTACCTTTATTTGATGATGGATGAATCAGACATTTTCCTTTTTATGAGATGTGATTTCGAAATTTATATTTTAAATTACAAAAATGAAACAATATCTCTTATTAGCACCCTAAATACTAACATTATTTACCAGAGCTCCTGTTAGTCAGAATTACTGTTCACTCCCCACCGCGTGAAGGTAGGAGATGGATTTTAGGGGAGCAAAGAAATGAAAAAAAGAATAAAAATAAGAAGGAAGAAATAGAAAAAAAGAGACAAATATATGAATTATAAGAAAATATAATAAATATTTATACTTCAAGAGTTGATGATTATCGGGTTACAACACATATGCATTAAAAAATATAATATAATAAATTTTATAATATAGAAAATTTTACCTAAAAAAGGAGATTTCAATCTCTTTTCTTTGCTCAAGGTGGTTTCGTTTTTGAAGATGATGTTGTGATTTCCTTGCTCGTAGTTTGTCGTAAATAACCTGAAATAAAACGTGTAAATTGAAATTAAATAGAATATACTGTTGTTGGTGAGGAAGATGGTTTAGCGATGGTGAAGAAGTTCTTTTTTCTTTGCTCAAGGTGGTTACGTTTTTGAAGATGATGTTGTGATTTCCTTGTTCGTAGTTTGCCGTAAATAACCTGAAATAAAACGTGTAAATTGAAATTATAAAATAGAATATACTGTTTTTGGTGAGGAAGATGGTTTAGCGATGGTGAAGAAGTTCTCTTTTATTTGCTCGGTGGTTTCGTTTTTGAAGATGATGTTGTGATTTCCTTGCTCGTAGTTTGCCGTAAATAACCTGAAATAAAACGTGTAAATTGAAATTATAAAATAGAATATACTGTTGTTGGTAGCGATGGTGAAGAAGTTCTCTTTTCTTTGCTCAAGGTGGTTTCGTTTTTGAAGATGATGTTGTGATTTCCTTGTTCGTAGTTTGCCGTAAATACCCTAAAATAAACGTGTAAATTGAAATTATAAAATAGAATATACTGTTGTTGGTGAGGAAGATGGTTTAGCGATGGTGAAGAAGTTCTCTTTTTTTGCTCAATGTAGTTTCGTTTTTGAAGATGATGTTGTGATTTTCTTGCTCGTAGTTTGCTGTAAATAACCTGAAATAAAACGTGTAAATTGAAATTATAAAATAGAATATACTGTTGTTGGTAGCGATGGTGAAGAAGTTCTCTTTCTTTGCTCAAGGTGGTTTCGTTTTTGAAGATGATGTTGTGATTTTCTTGCTCGTAGTTTGCTGTAAATAACCTGAAATAAAACGTGTAAATTGAAATTATAAAATAGAATATACTGTTTTTGGTGAGGAAGATGGTTTAGCGATGGTGAAGAAGTTCTCTTTTCTTTGCTCAAGGTGGTTTAGTTTTTGAAGATGATGTAAAGTTGGTGATTTGATGGTGAATAACAAAGTTGGTGACTTTTTTAAATTTCTTACAAATTATGAATTTAAGATTTCATTATATACGATATTTTGTGTGAATGTTTTATCATTTTTTAAAATTTTTCCTTGTAATTCTGATGGCAAAATTATAATTTTCATATTATTTTGATATTTACATCTAGTAAGAGCCACATATAGTTGTCCATGGGCAAAGACGGGCTCAGGGAGGAATAAGCCTACATGATCAAAAGTTTGTCCTTGACTTTTATTTATTGTAATCACAAAAGCGGGAATTATAGGAAACTGTCGTCTTTTTAAAGTAAATGGTAACTGAGAGTCACTTGGAGCTAGATCTATTCGTGGGAGAAAAACTCGATAACCCTTATTAGTGCCTGTCAATACCTCAGCGTCGATAAAATTAATATGTAAATGTCGTATGATTAAACGGATACCATTACAAAGTCCTTTCTTTGGGCTCAAGTTGCGTAATAGCATAACAATTGTACCAACCTTAAGTGTTAGCTTGTGAGGTGGCATACCGGATGGAGTTTGTGAATGCAAAAATTCTAGTGGAAAATTCATTATATCATCCTTATTATCGCTTTCAATGGAATCTGCACTATAATAATGTTTGATAGGGCCTGAAATTATATTAATGATATCGTTGTTGAGGGTAAGTGCAATTTTATTTTTGGTGGTTAATATTATTTTAGTAGAAAGACTATCTATATCAGCAATTTCTATAGAATTACCATACACACATTTTATTAATGAATCATTTTCAAGCAAATAAGGTGGGATTTCAACACTATTTATAGGAAGATCAGAATTGCTGCGTGATAGCCCATCTCCAATTTTAAGTAACCAAGCATTGTAATCAACTTGATCTGATGAAATACGCATATTATCAATCAAATGTATTATTTTAAAATGACTCCATAAATATGAACTTTTTATACAGGACTCTATAATATCGACTTTGGAGCCTTTAGGCACTACTGGTAAAGTCTGTCTAAAATCTCCACCTAATAAAATTACTTTTCCGCCAAATGGGTGGGAATTTTTCATAATGTCTTTAAGTAATCGGTCAATGCATCGCAAAGCGTGTTTAGTCATCATTGTGGCCTCATCAATAATAATCAATTTGCTATTTTTAATATCTAGAGCTAGCGAACTATGTAAATTCATATGGGATGTAGAAGTTTCAAAGATAGGCACAGGTAATTTAAATCCGCTATGGATGGTTCTTCCCCCCTTTAAAAGAATAGAGGATATGCCGGTGGTTGCAAAAGGCAATACAATTTAATTTTTTGCTCTTATATAACACATTAAGGTATTGTAAAGATACGTTTTACCTGAACCTCCAGGGCCATCCACGAAGAAATATCTTTCTGGAATATTTTCTAATTCAATCGCTTGTATAATTAAATCAAAAGCATATTTTTGTAATCGGTTTAATTTAGATATACGCTCGATTGAATCGGCAGCTTCAACATGGGCATCATAATGTTGTTTTGGGGGGATTTTTGTAGGTGAAGGAAGATCAAAACTTTGACAGCATAAACCATGATCAAGAAAAACGTTTTCAATGTCCATTAAAGCCATGTTTATTGCAATTACTTCTGAATATTGACGCAAATAATCTTCAATCATCATAAATCTGAACCTATTCCATAGATATGCAGGATTTTCAGGCTGACAAAAAATGCAGATAAAGGCAAAAGTACTCCGAAGTTGTGACGGCATTTGATATATTGATCCCTCTTCTAAGCATGATTCCCACTCTTTATCATCTGATAACAAATTTCTTTTAATAGCTGCCTCTTTAAAAGTACTCATTAAAATTCCATTAATAATTTTTAAATAATCAAAACTTGTAGCCCCGCAAACATGAAGTAATAATAATCGAAGGAAGAATCGTTCACCAGAATTAGGATGAACGGAATACATTCTCGAAATTACATTTAATCGTTTTTTTCTTAGTTTCCAATGGTAATTTGTAAACATATAATGATAAGGTATTTCCCCTTAAAGATATTGTTTAGCATTTAGATCTGTCTTATTTAACTCAAACCATGCCGTTAAAGTAGTATGTTTATTTTCTGATCTCAATAAAGCATCTCTTTCATGTCCAGCAGTGAAATATACTTGCTGTTGTAAAGGTAAATGAATTCCTAAGCGAATAACAGCGTGCGAGCGGTCATGCATATTATTTTCTAATAATCTCCACATTGATTCACATGCACTCACATATCGCGCATTTAAATGTGATTTAATTTCGTCATGAATATTTATATTTGAAGCAACATTAATGTCAACATTAGTACAGTCATAGCCCTTATAAATATACTTAAAGATATATTTTACCGATTTAATAGATGTACAAATTTCCACGTTAATATGAGCATTGAATTTTAACATTAGATATCGATTATATGGAATAACATAACGATTATCCGTAGGTTTACCGGAAAGAATTGTAATACCATTATCTCGCCTTTTATAATATGGATACCCATCAATATTTGGTCTTGTTTCCATTTGAAAATCCTTCGGAAATTTTTTGGTACATATGCCATTTTCCATGCAAGGCGATTTGGGGTTAAATATCCCGCAAGGACCATGTATCATAAAATGGGTAACAATCTGAAAAAGTTTAGGATCGAGAATTTTATCTGGCATTTCGGCACAAACAAATTTATCTATAGGTTGAGATGTTTCAATTTTGCTATCATCGTTTAAAATAATAAGTATATGGGCATGAGGCAAACCTCTTTTTTGGAACTCGATTGTATATATAAAGCCATAGATTTACCAAATAAATTTTTTTTATTTATATCGAACAATAATTCATTTAATTTCAATTTAAAAACACGGGCTATTAAATCTGGTCTATCTGTAGGACTTTGCCAGGGAAATAGATTTTCCTTAATTTCACGCCAATTAGGATTGCATGTAAAAGTAATAAACAAATCAGGTTTGCCAAATTTGAGCATGGCCATTGCATCATGATAGCGTTCTCGCATATTTCTTTGAGAACCTTGAAAAGATGATGGTAATATTACTGCTTTGCCGGGAATTATATTGTTTGACTTTGTTTCCAGTAGTCCATTAATCCAGAATATTCATCTACTCGTAATTTTGGCTGATTTTGTCTAATAAAATTTAAATTATTCGCCTCGACCTGTAAATAGGAATCAACAATATATTGTTGTGATAATTTCCCACCAAAAAGGATTGGGTTGAATTCATTTTCACGAATTGCTAATCTAAATATTTTAAACTGTAGTAGTGAGATATTTGCCCTTGTATGCCCTGTATCTTCACCCTTTAAATCTGGTTTCCAACCAGGGTCACCAAAAGGAAATAATAGAGGATATACCATTGGATCAAGATTAGGGCTTAATATATTTATATTTATCAGATCACTACCATCAACTCGAGGATAGACCTTGATATCCCGTTTAAATTGGGGTTCACCATCATCATTTGTAAAAATCATAGCTACTTCATCTATATTAGGAATGTTATATCTTTGCTTGTCACTTGAGCGATCTGCACGAAAAATCATATTGATTTTTTGAACTGGACGATTTTCTTGAATAGCCCTATTTTTTTCTTCTTTCTCAATTTCTCCCAAGGTTTTAAAACTAATAGAAAATGGGTTATTCTGTCTTATTAAAATATCTAATCTTTTTAAGAGATCCTCATTGCAACCAGAATTTTCTTTCATGTGTAACCTGCCATTAACAGCCTGGGTGGTCTCAAGGACATATAGTTGTGCAAATTTAGGAGGCATCCTAGTGGAAGGATATAAATGAGATGTTCGGTGATAAATTTGCCCATGAACTCTAAAACAATATGGGCCTGGGTTTAAACTATTAGAAATCTGTGCTCCCATGGATGCGAACGCAAGTGAACTATTATAAGATCTTATATATTTCATAAAGTTTGAATGAAATTCATTGTTAGGATTAGATAAAAGGTCTTGTAAAAAAGGAATATATCGGATTGATGGTATCTTAACTTTACCCTCATGACAGCAATTCTTAAATTTGTCATCTGTGGGTTTTTCCTATAAAAAATTTAGAGAATCGCAATAATCGCAATTAGTGTTGAGTAATCCACAATAATGTTCTTGTACTAATGATTGTTGTGCAGAAATATTTATCTAAAATAAATAAAATAAATTTGAGGTCTGCTAAAAATTATACATATAATTTAATATTTTTGTGATTATTCAGAGACCTGCAGACCCGGTGTAATTGTAAAATAAATACCATCAAAAATCAATACGTTATAGATTTTTATAAATCTTTGATTCGACATTTATATATGAATCACAAAATTTTATAAACTCAATTAATAAGGTCCATTTAATTTATTTGAATTCATAATATCATTTATAAAACTTTGAATACCCAATTATATAGCACTTCACAAATTACAAATAATGAGTAAACAAATATAAAATATATAGGATATCAAGAATTGTAAAATAAATAAATTCCCTGATAAATTATATAAAAGAATAGAAAATCATATTTATCATTTTAATATATTTAAAACTATTAAATCTATTTTAAATAAAATTTTTACAAATCGAAAATGGCCGCCAATATTTATAAAGCGATGAAAAAATATATAATAAATAAATATTTTATAATTTTAATGGTCGCCAATATATTTGAAGCGATGCAAACATCTTAAAAATCTATACGGTATTGATTCTACAATAGCAATATATCACTACGGTATTGAATCTATAATGATATCAATACGGTATTGAAGTTACAATGGGTATTGATTTCACAATCAATACACCGGCTCTGATGTAAACATATGCCAGGCCTATAATAATTTTTTCTAAAATATTCCATGGGTAATTACGATTATGTAGCACATACTTATTTTATCTTATATTTTGCCCGTCAAGATGATAGTGAAATAAGAATTTTCTTTTTTATTAGTTGATGAAATATATTTTTTATTGTGGACATAAATTAAAATTAATAACCATATACTTCATAAATAAATAATAAATTTTGAATAACCACTGATGATGGATAAATCAAAAAATCTCTTATCTATCTTATGAGATGTGATTCAGAAATTTATATTTATTAAAATATTTGTTATACATAAATTAAAATTTTTAACTTGGTTTGTTTTTATTGATTTGGGTAGATTAAGGTTTTGATGAATAGTAGATTTTGGTAGTGTCTAATTTAAAAAAATTTATTTGTTAACATAAATTAAAATTTTTAACTTCGTTTGTTTCTATTGATTTGGGTAGATTAAGATTCTGTTTAATGGGTAATATGATTCGTAGAATCTAATTTAAATAAATTTATTTGTTAACATAAATTAATTTTTATTTTGATTGATTTTGGTAGATTAAGATTCTGCTGAATGGTACATTTCGGTAATATATATCGTGGAATCTAATTTTAAAAAAATCTATTTGATAACATAAATTAAATTTTTTAACTTCGTTTGTTTTTATTGATTTGGGTAGATTAAGAGTCCGTTGAATGGCACATTTCGGCAATATGATCCGTGGAATCTAATTTAAATAAATTTATTTATTGTCATAAATTAAAATTTTTAACTTGATTTGTTTTTATTGATAAAGGATTACTGAAAAAATTATACTTAGATATTGCACCAAAGGTATCTTGTGTAGGAATCTAAAAAAAATAATAAAATAGATTTTAATGGCCCACAGTAATGTTCAACTTGTTCTTGATTTTCAGTATCTTCAAGATGATTGGATGTTGAAGCAAATTGTTTATTTCCAGTATCTTCAAGATGGTTGGATGTTGTAGGAATAAGACCTTGCTTGTTCCTTTTCTTGATACGACAAAGTGCCTGTCTCTTTCTAGCTTTCTCCTTATGTTGATTTATTATTAAAATTTAAAAATATAAGAATTACTCAATTTTATAAAAATAAGTTTAGTTTAAAATATTTATTATTGTGGACATAAAATAAAATTACTACATATATACTTCATAAACATATTTATAAAAAATAATGGAAAATATTAGAATAGCCCCTCACCTAATAAATATATATTTCGGAATCACATCTTAAAAATATAAAATTTACTCTTGTTGAAGCAATAATGCCTTCTTTAGATTTTGGTAGTATGAAACGTTCCATTGTTTGGTTTTGTTGAATGGTATCTTGTGTAGGAATCTAAAAAAAATAATAAAATAGTATTTATAAAAATTTTAACTTACATTGCCTATGAGATAACCTTAAAAAACTTATTTAATATTATATGTATTTATTATGTAAGTTTGTATTTTGTGCAGGAATCTAAAAAAATAGTATTTATAAAAATTTTAAATTACATTGCCTATGAGATAACCTTAAAAAACTTATTTAATATATATATTTATTATGTAAGTTTGTTTTTTATACAGGAATCTAAAAAAATAGTATTTATAAAAATTTTAACTTACAATGCCTATGAGATAACTTTAAAAAACTTATTTAATATTATATGTATTTATTATGTATGTTTGTTTTTTGTGCAGGAATCTAAAAAAATAGTATTTATAAAAATTTTAACTTACATTGCCTATGAGATAACCTTAAAAAACTTATCTAATATTATATGTATATGTAAGTTTGTTTTTTGTGCAGGAATTTAAAAAATAGTATTTATAAAAATTTTAACTTCCCTAAATCTGTCACTTAACGTGGGTAAAATAGAATAGATAAATGAATTTTCAAATATAAAATAAGATGCTCAGATAAAACGTAAGTATATGTAATGTTCAACTTGTTCTTGATTTTCAGTATCTTCAAGATTAAGATGTGTAAATTGAAAGTATATGGTTTTGCTCGATGTGGTGTCTGTTAAAAAATATAATTATTTACTGATGATTGAAGGTTTTGCTCGATGTTGTGTCTGTTAAAAAAAATATCAATTATTGTAATTATTATATTATTATATGTTTTGTAATTGTTTTTTGTATTGAAATTCTTTTTTTGAAAATGGCGGTTCTATTTGGTTTATGAATGCGTGTTTGATATGTTTAAGCTATGATGATTTTTATTGAATATATATATTATAGATTTGAATTCCTTAGCTCTTGTAGGATTATCTGCAAACATTTTTTTCATACTAATGTTCCTTCCTGCCTATTGCCTCAAAATACTTCTGAAATGCTTTCCATGATTTATAGGAGATTAAATCCATTTTGCTAATATGATCTAAATTGGCTTAAAATTGCTATGATAGATAGATAGATAAATTATAGATATATAGAAAGAACAATATATTTGACATCAATTAAGACAAAATATTTACATTTCAACTTAGAAATATATTGCTATTTAATATAAAATATAATATTATAGATGGCGCTAAATATCATGGAGATTAAAACTACAATTTAACATAACTTAAATACTTCCGAATTTGTTAATATTAATTAAATATTATTAAGAATCACTCCCTATTTAAGTAGGACAAACGTCCAATAATTAATAAAAAAGTTGAATATTACATAATATATTAACAAAATTATAATTGACTATTATCAGGTAAAATAATTGACTATATAATGTCACAGTTGTGACTGTGACTGCTATAATCATTTTGATTAGACAAATAATATTTAAAAGATAACTATTGGCTAAATTTGATTGACATTTTTTGAGGATTATATATATAGATGTTAAGCATACTATTGTTCGCCCAGGTTTCAAGCTGAATTGGCCATATATTAGTTTAATTGAATCAAAAGTAAAACTTAATAGGCAAGTGATAACGTTAAATAATACTATACCAAAGGATACCTTAAATTCAAAAATGCTTAGATGATTTTTTATTTAAATAAATTAAATATACGATTGAAAATACTCTAGACTAATTTTTTTTTAAATCTAAAAAAAATTCAAATAAATATCATTGATAATTTTTTTATATAAAAAAATTTGTATATTAAATTTGATAGATAGAACCATTACTTAGTCAGATTATACTTTATGTTACTCGCTGAGCTGGGGATGACATTATCGAAATATTATTATTATTAAGGTAGAATAAAAAAATTACATATATTTGAAATCTTAGTCATATTTTTTATTTGTGGAAATAGAGATAAGTAAAAAATATAAAAAAAATTTTTGAAGTGTATCGTTTTTTGAAAAAACAGCGGTAACTCTTCTAACAACAATAAATATAAAATCAACTTTCCGTTGAACAATTATTTCTATGAGAATACATTTGTGAAGATTCTTCCTCTAGGGTAATGATTTAAACTAAGTTTTCTTTTTCTTGTTTTACAATTTAGATTTTTACCCATTTGATTTTTTAAAGTTTATATATAATAATGACCAGTGTGACTATCTATGGTATATTTTCATTGAAAATTTAATTAAAATGTTTACAATTTATATTTTAACTATTTTCTTCAAAATATTTCAAAATATGTCCATTTTTTTCTATTGTTCTTCATTTCTGAAATATTGATTTAAGATGTTTACAATTTATATTTATGCCAATTTGAGTAAAAATTTAAAAATTTGATTATGTCAATTGTCGTTCTTCTATAGTTTATTTTAACTGAAATTTTAATTTAAAAATTTTCCAAAATATATTTTTACCCATTATATTGAAAAATGTTAAAATAAAGATTTGACCAATTTTACCCTTATAGAAAATATATTACACAGTTAATCTTCAATATATTTAATTAAAAGTCATAAAATATTAATGAATACAATAATAGAGGTTATTCTTGCATAATTTCAATAAAGTTACATTTTATATGTGGTTAAGTTTAAAATGAAGGCAAAAAAATATATATACTATAAAATTATTTTTTATAAAATTTGGATGTTCACAGAATTTTTATTATGTTGTTTGTTTTAAATTAAAAATTTATCCGTAGTTTTTTGTAAATTTTTTTTCTTTTTAATAAATTGTAATGTAAAAAAAATAATATTTGTTTTATTTTCTTACAAAAAAAATATAAATAAAATTATGAGAAAAATTTTTTGCAAAATTTTAAAATTTCATTGAAAATCCTCATATCCATATCACATTGTTTATTTTATCATGTTGCACTGGCATGTAAGTCATTATAAAATTATATCCCAATCTTTATTTTTAATAAATGAAATAAAAGGTAAGATTGTTTTATATTGCCAATTAAGTTTAGTATTATTTTTTTAAATATATAAACAATTACTGTTGTTGAAACGCTACTAATTACTATCCCGACACAAAATTTCGGGCAGTTTTTTAACCCCAACCCGAGTCGAAGCCGATAAAAATTAACTCGACCTAATATATGGGTCGTTTTATTCTACTCGAATCAAAGTTCGGTAGTTTTTCACGACTTAAACCCAAAGTTGTGGAATTTCGGGCAGTTTTTTAACCCCAACCCGAGTCGAAGCCGATAAAAATTAACTCGACCTAATATATGGGTCGTTTTATTCTACTCGAATCAAAGTTCGGTAGTTTTTCACGACTTAAACCCAAAGTTGTGGTCATTTATTTTGACCCGCTCAAAATTCGACCCGAGCTCAATCATGATGTAAACGTTTCTAATAAAGTAAATAAATATATATCTTTTATTTTGAATGGGTTAAAATAAATTAGAAAATTAAATTATAGTTTTTGGCAGATGGATAAATCAGAAGCTATGGAAGTGACAATTGTCATAATTGTTATTTATAAACTTTCTGAATTTTGAAGCAAATACCATGTTTAATTAAAATTTCAGTGAAGATGTGCCATAGAAAAATGACAATTGTCATAATCGTTATTTTTAAAGTTAGTTAATCTTTTTTGAAACAATTGGGTCAAAATATTAATGGTAAAAATGTTGTAATAAAATTTTAGAGATGGACCATAGAAAATCGACAATTGTCATAATCATTATTTTTAAACTTAGCAAATAGGTCTATTAAATGTAAACATGTTGAAATAAAATTCTAGTGAAAAAACACCATATACTAGAGTTGTTTCCTTTTAAAATAAATTAAAATAAACTATTGAAAATACTTTAGACGTATTTTTTAAATCTAAAAAAAATTCAAATGAATCTTATTGATGATTTTTCTTATATAAAAAAATTTCTATATTAAATTTAATAGATAGAGCGATTCCTTACTCAAATTATATTTTTTGATTATCACTCCTGACTTGGGGATGACAATATTTGAAATCTTAGTCATATTTTATATTTGGGGAAATAGTGATGCACAAAAAATATTAAAAAAACTAATGAAGTATCGTAAGAAGTATTTAAGAGCATACTAATTATTTTAAAATAGCAGAGGTAACCCTTTTAACAACACTGCTTTGAACCCTTGATAAATATAAAATTAACTTTCCACTTTGAACAAGTATATATACAAACAAGAATGATCGCATCCATGAAGATTTTTCCTCTAGGGTAATGAGGCAAACTAAATTTTTATTTTTCTTGTTTTACAATTTAAATTTTTGCTCATTTGATTTAGTTTTATATACAATAATGACCAGTGTCATCATCTATGGTACAATTTAATTGAAAATTTAATTAACGTGTTTACAATTTATATTATTAACCATTTTCAATAAAAATTCAAAAAATTTAAAAAATAACGATTATGACAATAATCATTACTATAATCTTGATTTACAATATTTAACTGTTTATAATTTTACTAATTTACGTCAAAAAAATATCAAAAAAATTAAATAACAATGACAATGCCCCCCCCCCCACCCCCATTAATAATATTATACAGTGAGTCAGAGCATTATAATTAAAGCTTTAAGTAACTTTCCCATTCATAATATTAATATCTATTTAAATGTTATTTATTATTATATTTATATATTTATTGGAGTCAACCATAGTTTGATTTTGATCAAAATAAATGACCTAGATATTAGTTTAGGTGAGAAAAAGCAACCCAAACCTTATGTTGTCTTTTAAAAAATGACCTATTTTGGGTCGGATTGAAAAATATCACCATAAATTTGGGCAAAAGTAGTAATAAACAACCCGATGTTTGAGACTAAGTTGAAAAAAAACCCAAACTTTGTGTTGGAGTGGAAAAAACCACCCAAAATTTGTGTCAGCTCTCTACGAGCCGACTCGGCTTAGCCGATTAACCATACTACTAACAAAAGATTGAATGAGTCGAAAATATTTTATATGATTAAATGAAACATAATTTGCAAGTTTACATTCAACAATCAATATAGGTAATGATTGTATGTTTGTTTATAATTCCGTTTTCTGTCAAGAATTACGGTAATTAATTTTTAAAATTTACCAATATAATTAATCACATTTTAATTTAGCCAGAGTTGCACTTGAAGTTAACACAATTAGAACAGCAAACTCAGAACCCCCGAGAGATGGTTTAGATTATGCTTTATTCAATATTAACTTATATTGATATTTAAAACAAATACTCGAAAGGACTTAAATTTTGAATAATTTATGAAATCAAATTTTACCTAAATATAAGCTTTTAAAAATTATTACTGACCCCAAATACTTTATATAATTTATTTTTAAGCATTTAGAATATTTTCTAAAATGATTTTTATCCATATCGATTTATCACTTTTAAATTAATTTCTATGCATATGTTTTAAACTCAGATAAAGAGTGGAAGTGTGTTCCACCAAATAAAAATATCCATATACCGAATTTAAAGACTTTTTCCGTAAAATTTAATTTATATTAATTATTGCGTATATTTTTCATATAGATTAAAAAAATTCGAAGGTTTAAGGCCAGGCTTTCTGAAATTTATCGGGTAGGTATTCTACATAGATTGGAATACATTTATCATCTATTAAAATCGTTTTAAGTAAATAATTTTAAATATAAATATTCCGAATCTATCTGGACTCCAAATCCCAATACGATATATATATAATAATATAATATTAAATTCTTACTAGCTCCACACATACTAATCATGAATAAATTAATATCATAACATAATCAATACTCATAAAATTATGAGAAAAATCTGATTTAAAACCTAATTTGTGTCAATAAATGTTTGTATATTTTATGAAAATAAAAAATATGGATTATAAAATCCTTTTAAATTTGACGCCAAAATATTATTTCAAATGTGAGATCATCAATAGTTAATTTTTTTAAAGATTTTTTTTATGTATTGATGTCTACTAATAAAAGCAAAATTTGGACAATATTTAAGTTTGATCTGAATCTTGCCCGAACCCAAATTTTTTTAAAAAAATTTACCGGCTCTGCGCGGCCTAAATTTATTTAAATAATGAAATTAATTTTTTTAAAAAATTATAATTACAAAATAAAAGAAATAAGTCATATGGAGTTTAGTTTCTATAAATAAAATCAAATATTTTTATTTTACATAAAAAATTCAACTTAAAATTGATATATTGTATCTAAAAAAAATTCCATAGCCCGACCTTACCCAAATTTTTTTATTAAAATTAGTCTATCCCTATCCCGAATCCGATTTTTTTTTTAAATTGACTAGGCACGCCCCTAAACCCGTTTGGATCTGCCGGGTTCAGGCTGGGCCGGGCCTACTTTTGCAGATCTCTAATTTAAGAATTCTAATTATTAAATTTTTAAATGAGATTAAGTGGTTTTCTGACAACACGCGCCAGGATTTATTTAACCCTAGTCACCTCTATCTTTATCTAATGCTTATGCCGGATTTATTTAAAAAATATTAACATATAACATGATATGGAATCATCATGATTGAAAAGTAATATATGTTAGTTCCAATTTAAAAATTCTAAATACATTTTGCATGTATTTATATGTAATAAAAATAAATAATAAAGATATAAGGATTGTGTACATTGGACCAACTACGCTTGGAGACCTATATATATGCCAGGGCACAAATTACATGGATTGCCAGCGTGTCTAAATTATATTTAAAAAAATTTTTTATTCACAATTACTTTAGCATAAATGTATTTCTTTCATAATATAATTTATATATAAATTCTTTTTTATCTTTATAATTCTTTGTAAAATTAAAGATATATTAAAAATAGATAAATTATAATTTATATAAATAAAATTAAATGAATATTTTTTTAAATTTTTAAATGAAACTCGTAATCTTTAATATAAGGATAGTTGTTTATATAAAAATATGACAACGAATCTTTGCAGAAAAGACTTTTCGTTTATTTTAAAACCAACAGAAAACTGGTTAGCTTCAATAAATATATATATGCATTATAATTTATAATAGATAAAAAACAGTTTACAACCAAAAACTTTTGTTTTGTTTTTAGATTTTAACAATTCACATTGTTCATATTGATTTGGCTTAAATATTTTTAATATTCATATAGGTAGTGTTCTTAATTTGCTTGGTCGTAAAATTTACGACCCAATTATGTCCTCAGGCCTGCTCTGAGCACAAAACCGGAGTTCAGACCCGTGGTTTAGACCTATGGTTTAAACCCGGGATCAGATAAAAACTAAGTAAAAATAAATCTCATTTACTAATCTTAAATTAAATTTTATTATACATTCTAATTATAAATAAAAGCTTTGTTTATTTTTTTATTATACATTAATCTCATTTTCTTACCATTTAAATATTTGTTTAATTAAGGTTTTCAATTTAAATTATAATAAATTTAATAAAATATTTTATAATTTGATAGTTGGCATTTTACCCAGGATATGAGGTAATGTGACATAAAACAACTTAAAATAAAGTTTGCCCTAATAAATTATTATTAAATTTAATTCAATTTGATTCTTTCAGTTATTTGTTTCGAATATAAATTTCACATTATTCGATTAGATTATGCTAAAACAATGAATATAAATTTAAAAAATTTTATAATATTATTGTAAAAATGTTAAACAACATTATTTTTCTTTATAAATTATTGCCAGGCCTTTTTACATATTTTTTTAAGAGGTAATTTACTACTCTTTGAAGAACCAATTTTACAAATAATTTTTTGAATACTTTTCGTCCTTAACATCCCTAACTCCTGATTTTTATACAATTGAGAATAAAAATTCTAAAGGAATCTAAATAAATGTAACCATAAAAATTGGTATAGAACCACTGATGTTAGAATATGTAGTTGGAAATTGAATTTTGGAATAAATAGTGAAAAGATGCTTATATATAGTTTATTCAATAATTGGTTTAAAAAATTTAATATAAATATAAAATATATAGGTCAGGTTCGAAGTTATCATACCTTTTGATATACCGGTTCCTGTTCGAATTTCCCGAAATATATTACCCCAGCTAATCTCAAATATCTTTAATTAAAAGTCATAAAACATTATATATTACAATAATAGAGGTTAATTTTACATAATTTAAATAAAGTGAAGGCAAAAAAAATAAATTTATACTATAAAATTATTTTACATAAAATTTGGATGTTCATTTGAATTTTTATTAGGTTGCTTGTTTTAAATTAAAAATTGATGTCCTTTTTATAGTTTTTTTTGTTTAATTTTTTTTTCCTTTTAATAAATTTTATGTAAAAAGATAATATTTGGTTTATTAAATTTTATAAAAAAAAAATATAAATAAGATCATAACAAAAAAACAATTAGCAATTTATTATTTTTATGAAGTTTCAAAATTCAATGAAAATTCTCATATCCACATCATATTGTTTCTTTCACCATGTTGCCCTGGCATGTAAATCATTATAAAAATATTATAACCTAATATTTATTTTCATTAATTAAATATAAGCGTCTATATCTATAAATAAAATTAAATATTTTTATACATAAATAAATTAAACATAAAATTGATATATTTTTAAAAAAAATCCAAAGCTCGACCCAGTACGAACCTTATTTTTTTTAGGTCGGGTTTAAGTCGGGCCCGCCCACTTTTGCAGATATCTAATTTAAGCATTCTAATTATTAATTTTTTAAATAAGATTAAATGGTTTTACAACAGTCAGGATTTACTTAGTCCTAGTCTACCCTGTCTTTCTCTTATGGAGGATTGAAAATTTATTTGAAAAATAAATTAACTTATAACATATGATATTCAATCATCATGATTGTAAAGTTATATATTTTAATATCACATCTATTACTCCAATTTAAAAATTATGACATACATTAAATACAAGCATGTAATGTAATTATATGTATCATAAAAATAAAATAATAAAGATGTAAGGAGTGTGTACATTGGACCAACTACGCTTGGAGATCTACCATGCCAGGGAACCAAATACATGGATTGCTAGCGTGTCTAAATTATATTTTAAAAAAAAATTTTCACAAATACTTTAGCATCACTGCAATTTTTTCATAATTGAGAACATATTCCTTTATTTACTTCTTTGTAAAATAAGTTTCTTAGTAAAATTAGAGATATATTAGAAAAATAGATAAATTAAAATTTATATAAATAAAAGTAAATGAACATTCTTAAATTTTTATGAAACTCGTAATCTATTATTATATGGATAGATTCTTTATTTAGAAAAATGACAACGAATCTTTTCAGAAAAGACCTTTTGTTTATATTGAATGCAACAGAAAACTGCTCAACTTCCAAAAATATTTATATGCATTATAATTTATAATAGCAAAAACCAACCACAAATTTTTGCTTTGTTTTTGGTTATTTATATAAGTGTCACATTATCCATATTGATTTGACTTAAATATTTTTAATAAACATATAATAGGTTTTCAATTTAAATTCTAATAAATTCAATAAAATATTTTATAATTTGATAGTACACATTTTACCCGTGTGTGAAATAAAGCGACATAAAATAGCTTATTTAATTTTAAGAAGACTACATACCTTTTCAACTAATCTTAACCTATAAAATTGCTAGAACTCCTGATAGCTATATCAACAAATAAGTCAAAGACATAACCATCTACTGCTAGGCAAAAGATATCCTGTAAATAAAAGATCGCTTTATTTTTCATAGGGAAAATAGTTTGTCATCAGTTATGGTTTCGTGGTTTTGAAAATAAGGCAAAATCATGATTGCAGTAAGAAAAAATTATTGTTTTCTGAATTGACCTGTTTGGGAAAATAAATTGGGTAAGTGCAGTAAATATTTTCTATTTCTATGAATCAAAACATAAAAATTCTTATGGAATCTAAATAAATAACCCATAAAAATTTGTAAGGGAACACTGATAAAATAAGTAGATGTGAAAAAGATACATAGTTTATTCAAGAGAATTCGTTTAAAATTTTTATAAAAACATTCATAAATATATAAAATATTTAAGTCAGGGTCGAAGTGATTCTACCTTTTAAATATATACAGGTTATTGTTTGAATTTCTCGAAATATATTACACAGTTAATCTTAAATGTCAGAAAATATTATTAATACAATAATAAAGGTTAATTTTAATTTCAATAAAATAATAATTTATAAAAAATAAATATAATGTAAAATTATTTTTTTCACTAAATTTAGATGTTCATTTGGATTTTTATTAGGTTGCTTGTTTTAAATTAAAAATTGATGCCTTTTATAGTTTTTTGTTTAAATTGCATGTAAAAAAAAATAATATTTGTTTTAATAATTTTCGCAAAAAAAAAATATAATATAAAATCACAAAAAAAAAACTAGCAATTTCTTATTTTTGCGAAGTTTCAAAATTTCATTGAAAATTCTCATATCATATTATTTCTTTCACCATGTTGCACTGGCATGTAAGTCAATATAAAATTATAGGTCCGACTGTTTTGTCATTACCAATTAAGTTTCATGTGATTTTAAATATTTTATAAAATATATGAACAATTAGTGTTGTTAAAATGCCTCGAACTGCCATAACCGTTTTTTAGATTCGACTTGATCGGGTTGTTTTTCAAGATTGATCGTTTTTTCACTCGATGGAAAATATGGGTCGTTTTTTATGAATTTAACCAAGTGTTGGGGTCGTTTGTTTTGACCCGCTCAAAATTCGACCCGAGCTCACATTGTATGAATGTTATATTTCTAAATTTAGAAAATGCATATATATTTTTTTTGCATGTAAAAAATAAAAAATATTTAAAATATAGTTTTTGGAATATGGATAAATCGACAATCATAATCTTTGTTTTTAAACTCTTTAAAAAATTTTTAGTAGCAAATGGGTAAAAATATTAATATTCCTGAATTTAAAAATAAAATTTATTATATTTATTAATAATAAAATCATGAATCCTGGACATAAAGGCCCCGGACAAAAATTATACAATGAACATAAATATTCCTGGATAAAATGACATCGAACAAAAATACTCTCAAGCAAAAAATGACACCGGACAAAAATAAAAATTTTGATTTATAACAGGCTTAAAGCTAAATAGAGTAGTTCTGTATAAACAAGAAAGATATCGGCTGATTTGCAAATATCATTCAGATTTTACCGAATGCAGTGGGTTTAACGTTTAATTATAAATATAATTAAAATTATATAAATAATTAATATTAACATCTTATTTTACCATAGAATGGTCGCACCTACTAAGATTCTTCCTCTAGAGTAATGAGGCAAACTAATATTTTATTTTTCTTATTTTACAATTAAGTTTTTATCTATTATGACCATTGAAACTTTCAATGGTACATTTTTATTAAAAATTTAATTAACTTGTTTAACCATTTTCTTCAAAATATTTTGGAAGAATAATATGTCTATCATCACTTTTCTATGGTTTTTTTATCACTGAAATATTGATTTAAATTGTTTACAATTTATGAAAAATTTAAAAATAATGATTTTGTCAATCTTCTATGGTTCATTTTAATTGAAATTTTAATCTAATTTATTTACAATTTAGATTTTTACCCATTTGATTCAAAAAAATTAAAAAAGTTTAAAAATAATGATTATGACATTTTGTCACTTATCTATGATACATCTTCACTAAATTTTAATTTAAGATATTCACTATTTATATTTTTAATAATTTGCTTCAAAAAAGTTAAAACAAATAAATAGTGAGTCAGAGCATTATAATTAAAGGAAGCTTTAAGTAACTTTCCCATCCATGATATTAATATTCAAATCTCATTATTATATTTATTGGAGTAAATCTTAGTAGTCGACTTTTGATTGGAGAAATGACGTAGATATAGGGTTAGGTGAAATATAACGATCCAAACCTTAGGTCGTCTTTCGAATGACATAAATTTTTAGAACAATTTTTGAAATCAAATTTTACTTAAATAAGCTTTAAAAAATTATTACTGATCCCAAATACATTATATAATTTATTTTTAAACGTATAGAATTTTTTTTTAAAATAATCTTCAACCAAAATTACTAAAAATTTTAAAAGTTTATGACAAGGCTAAATTTATCGGGTAGGTACTCAACATAGGTTGGATCGGAATAATTTATCATCAAATCAGATATTTAAAATATAAAAATCGTTTTAAGTAATAATTTAAAATATAAAAATTCCGAATCTCTATGAATTCCATATCCCAATACAATATATTTATAAAAATATTATATTAACTTCTTTATTACTAACTCCAAACATACTAATCATGAATAAATTAATATCTTAACACAATCAATACTCATATATTTATATTATAAAAGAGAAAAATCTGATGTAAAACTTAATTTATGTATAAATGTTTATATATTTTAATAAATATTAAAAATATGGATTATAAAAATCTTTTAAATTTGACACCAAAATTTAGTTTCAAATGTGAGAATATCAAAGTTAATTATTTTAAAAGATATTTTTATCTATTGATATCTACTAATAAAAACAAAAGTAGTACAAAATTTAAGCTACATCTGCATCGGGCCTAATTTTTTAAGCCTTGTCCGAACCCAAACTCTTTTTTATTTATATTTTACTGGCCTTTCACGGCCTAAATTTATTTAAATGAAATTAATATTTTAAAAACATTATAATTACTCATAATAAGAGATATATGTTATATGGCGTCTAGTTTCAATAAATAAAATCAAATATTTCTCAATATAAAATTCATAAGATATATTTAAAAATATATCTAAGGCCCGATCTGACCCGGCCCGAAATTTTTAAAAAATATTAGGCCCGACCCAGCTCGAACTCAATTTTTTTTAAAAATTGGCCCGACACGAAGCTCGTTTGGGTCTTTCCGGGCCTATTTCCAGATCTATAATTTAAGCATTATAATTATTAAATTTTTAAATGAGATCAGTGGTTTAACAACATTCGCCAGGATTTACTTAACCCGAGTCTCCCCTATCTTTATCTAATGTCTTAGCCGGGTTAAAATTTTATTTAAAAAAATTAACTTAAAACACTTATGATATTTCAAGATTGAAAAGTTATATAAGTTAATACCATATCTTATTACTCCAATTTACAATGACATACATTAAATACAATTTGCATGTAATTATATTATATCATAAAAATAAAATAATAAAGATATAAGGAGTTTGTTTATTAGACCAACTACGCGTGGAGACATATATATACATGCAATGGCACCAATTGCATGGATTGCCAAAGTGTCTAAATTATATAAAATATTTTTTTCTATTAACAAATATTTTAGCATAAATGTATTACTTTCACAATTGAGAACATATTTTAAATAAATTCTTTTTCCTCATTCTAATTCTTTGTAAAATTAGAGAATAGATAATTACAAATAAAACTGGTAATCTATTAATATAAGGATTGATTGTTTATTTAAAAAAATGACAACGAATCTTTACAGAAAAAGACCTTTTCGTTTATTTTAAACCAACAGCAACTGGTTAACTTCATTATATATATATATATATGTATTATAATTTTACAATGGCAAAATAACCTCACAATCATAAACTTTTGTTTTAACAAAACTGTCACATAGTCCATATTTATTATATTTTTAATATACATATAATAAGTTTCAAATTTAAATTATAATAAATTCAATAAAATTTCTTATAATTTGATAGTTGGCATTTTACCCCGGATATAAGATAAAGTGGCATAAAATTAGTGTTGTTAAATGGCTCATTTTGAGCCAATTTTTAAAAACGGCTAACTCAATCTTTTATCAGGAAAAATATTATGCAAGCCTTAAGATTTTGTTCATAGGTGGCACAAAGGTTTATAACATCTATAAACGAAATCTCGAGGCTTAGACAATATTTTTCTGGCTAAAATATTGAGTTAGCCGTTTTTAAAAATCGGCTCAAATCGAGCCGTTTAACAACACTACATAAAATACCTTGTTTAATCTTAAATAAAGTCCACCTAACAAATTATTATTAAATTTGATTCTCAATTCGTTTCTTTTATTCTTTTTCAATATAAATAATATTTTTAGAAGAGTAGACTTCTCATTAATCGATAAGATATATCTATTTGTTAATACAAAAAAAAATTATTATATAATTGTAAAAGAGTAAAATAAATTACTAAAAAAAATACTATTATAAAAAATAGATAATAGGCTTAATGGAGCTGTGTATTATTAAAAAATTTGAACGTTCGAATAAATTCTGAAATTTTCAAAATATTTGCCTTGTGATAAAATTTGTAAAAATAATTATTAGCTTAAAGTGTTTTATTTTGAGCAGTTAAATGTTTATATTTTGAGCTAATACAAGTAATTAATACTCTAGCAAAGGAAGAATAAGTGGGCATACTCAATATCAAGGTAGTGAAAATTATTGGATTAAATATAGTGTATTTTTTACAGGGTTTCTCATTCAAAAAGAAAAAGGATTAAAAATTCATATAAAAAAAATTAATTTTTTAATATATTTAAGACATGCTAGGTTGATATTTTATATATCAATTCTTATTAGTATTCTATTTTAAATTAAGTATATAAACCATCATTTTGGAGTTCTTGCCTTGTCATCTCAATTCAGACATCTGGAAATTTGGGCTAGAATAGTCATATATTGTTAAAATTTAAAAAAATTGGCATAATTGTGACAGAAAACTTAACAATGATTTAACATCAAAACACTGGGCCAAGAGTTATCGCACTTTAAATATAAGTCCTATGGCTTAAATCCTATATTGTATCATATATATAGAAATTTAATTTTAAGTTTAAAAAATTAACATTAAAACTAAAATCCTAAAAAAAATCCGACTATTTTTTGATTTTTTAATGTTATAAAGTCTTAATTTGGAAGCATTATAAGGAATAACAATGATTTTGTAAAGAGTAATGAAGTAAAAACTAAGATAATAAAAGGTGAGTTAAATACACCCAACAATCTCTTCGTCAGTCTTCGGCCTTTAAAAAATTATTTCTTCAATTTAATATTTTTAACCAGGCAACTCTGTGATTGAACGATATAGTTTATTTGCATCATCGGAAATATATTTTTATTGAAAACAAATTTTTTATTTGTCAAAATAATCTTTCAAAATTTAATCTTCTTTATTCAAAATTATAGAACAAAATAATGCCTTTTAACCCATATAAAATTCTTAATTCTTCTGTTGCTGACATCTTTACAAAGGTTTGGACATCAATTAGCGATATTACGAGGCAGAAATATTTCTTGGGATCTATAAATTTTTTAAATCATCATACGTTTCCCTTCTTAAAAGTCATAAATAACAAATATTTTAAGAGAATATCTAATATATATCTTCCCTGGAAGTCTTTTATGAATCACGAATCCGTAGAAAACAATTAAGAATTTCGGAGAAATTGTTTTTACTTTATATTATTATTTAAGCGACTTTCAGATGCTTATTATTAAATTTTAATGATAAAGAGTCACAAAAATATCTTGAAATCAATAAACATAGATGATTAAGTACATGGAAGTCCATATTCTTCACATCAATGATATAGCTGAACGTTTGGTTAGAGTTTTTAAATATGTATGAATAAAAACACGAGAAAGAATTCGAAACCGGACATAGCTACTTTTCTATACAATTACCGTTATACACCGGGGGCCAAAACCAACAAAGTCCAGCATCCTAGAAGATTGCTAGAGCAAATACTTGAGCGAGGGAATGAGAAAAAGAAGTTAAAATATTACACTCAAAATTTAGAGAAAATAAAAAAGTGTGGTCGCTCATTACAATAATTGAGAAGAAAAAAGGAAAAAAACCAATATTTAAAACATTTAGGTAATAGATGGCCTAACGACTACCATGTTAATTAGTAAGAAAAATAACGGAAAATATATTAATTGAAAAGTAGGAATTAGAAGAGAGAACTGAAGAAAAGAGAGAAAACAAAGATGACGTAGTAAACAATAACGATGAAATAAACCTAAAGGAGAGAAAGATAGGAAAATAATACAAATTAAGAAGCTGAAGGAAGTGTTTCAGAAAAATCAGAAACTACAATAGGTCAATATCGATAAATTAGATTGTTAATTTATTATTATTTTTGATTTTTTGTAATTTGATATAATACGTAAAAATAGATAATTTTTAGTTAATTATAGTGGAAAAGGAAATGAAATTAAATCAGTTTTTAGTTACTTTTAAAATTGATAAACTTCAATTAAAAATAGTTTTTTCCACCCTTCTTCTTGTCATCAAAACATAAAAATTAAATGAAGTTTTCTTTTTATATCTTTCTTTTGTTTGTCTTAAATACATAAAAATTAAATAAAGTTTTTCTTTTTTTTGAGTTAAGTAAAAAGTAAAACATATGGTTTTTGTGTTTTCTTTTACTTATAAATGTTTCTTACTTTTGGAATGCTTAGTAGAGTGTACGGCAAATATAAGTTAGATATTTAGGTCTGGGAGATAGCCCTGCATCCAGAGGTATAAAATATTTCTGGTCGTTTTTTCGACTCCAACTCAAAGTTTGGGTCGTTTTTTTCGACTTCGACTCAGGGTTCAAGCCAAAAAAACGACCTCGACACAAAATATGGGTCGTTTTTTTCGACTCCGCCTCAAAGTTTGGGTCGTTTTTTCGACACACAATCAAACATAGGGTCGTTTTTTACGACTCCAACTTATTTGAATTTTATAACGCAAATGGTTAAAAATAGATATTGTAAAATGTAAAATTAAAATTTCAGTGAAGATGTACCATAGGAAAGTGACAATTGTCATAATCGTTATTTTTGAACTTTTTTATTTTTTTTAGACAAATGGGTAAAAATATATTTTGCAAACATGTTAAATTAAAATTTCATTGAAGATGTACCATAGAAAGTGATAATTGTCATAATCGTTATTTTTGGAACCTTTTTGAATTTTTTTAAGGCAAATTGGGTAAAAATATATTTTGTAAACATGTTAAATTAAAATTTTAGTGAAGATGTACCATATGAAAGTGACAATTGTCATAATGGTCATTTTGATATTTTTTTAAGTCAAATGGGTAAAAATATAATTTGCAAACATGTTAAATTAAAATTTCATTGAAGATGTACCATAGGAAAATGACAATTGTCATAATCGTTATTTTTGAACTTTTTTGAATTTTTTAAGACAAATGGGTAAAAATATATATTGTAAACATGCTAAATTAAAATTTCTGTGGAACCATAGAAAAGTGACAATTGTCATAATCGTCATTTTTGAACTTTCAATTTTTTTAAGGCAAATGAGTAAAAATATATTTGCAAACAGGTTAAATTAAAATTTCAGTGAAGATGTACCATAGGAAAGTGACAATTGTCATAAACGTTTTTTTAAACTTTTTTCATTATGAAAATTATTTTCTTATATACATATTTATATCTTGGATATCATTTAATATAAATAAAACTTCTTTGATATAATTTTGTTTTGTGTACTTTCTAAAAAAATGAAAATCGAAGGAAAGGATTGAATAGCACTTTATTACTTGGAGGGGGAGCTAGCTCCTTTTAAGAAGGTAGGAGCGGGAGTTAGCTATTTTTAAAAAGGAGCCTTAACAACTCTGGTAATTATAATTTATTTTTGGCTGCTTATTTGAAAAAATAAAATTTTTTTTAAAAATAAAAAGAAACAATGCTTAAAAAAAATAATAAGTTAGCAAATAATTTAAAAAATAAAAAATATGCGGTAAAAATTAATATTATTATACAGTATTTAACAAAAAAAATTTTAATAAATAAATATATTCTAAAGATAGGAAACGACAACGAGAAATAATAATTAAATTTATATTATATGCTAATAATATATTTTTTTTTGCCAAAAGTTAAAATTTAAAAAAACACATTATTCAAAAAATATCTTTGTTTAAAAAAAAATGAACGCCATACAGTTGCAATTTGTGTCGTGCACAATCCCCAATAACGCAGGAAGCTAAATTTTATAGATACTCTATGTAGCCAGGAAAGTGTTGAACGTTATTTTTCGACACTTTATACTAACACTTATTGTTTAAACTGAACTTTGAATTTGATTATTACGCTAACCATTTTTCTGATAGATGGTATTAAAGTCTACATCTATTAACCGTTTTTAATAGGCTCAAAACGAGCTATTTCCCAACATTACTTAGCTATATTCAATTTTATATAATTAAATACATATACAAATTATTAAAATTTATAATTAATTCTAAAATCTTTATCTTTAAATTTAATTTTTAAATTAATATTTAGATTTCATTGTATGCAGGTAGATT
Source organism: Gordionus sp. m RMFG-2023 (assembly GCF_954871325.1). Taxonomy (NCBI): domain Eukaryota; kingdom Metazoa; phylum Nematomorpha; class Gordioida; order Chordodea; family Parachordodidae; genus Gordionus; species Gordionus sp. m RMFG-2023. The sequence continues at coordinate 86,329,380 of NC_088775.1, forward strand.
TTATCATCAAATACAACTAGTAGCTTCAATGAATATTTTTATATATGTAGTCCAATCTTTAGTCTTTAAATAAAATGTGAAGAAAAACTGTATGTTCAATAGTTTATGAGTTATATGAGTTTATGTGATAGTTGATTTTCTGGCCCAGTTACTGGCCATAAGATATTTGAATTATAAATTAAAAATTACAATAAATATATAAACATCTAAAATTATCATCAGAGATCTCTAATGATATTTAAAAAATTATTATCTGGATGTTCGTTCAACCAAGTTATAAGCTGAATTGGCATTATATTAATTAGGCTGAATCCAAAGGACAACTTAATATGCCAATGTTAACGTTAAATAATACTATATCTAAGCAGGATACCTTAGTTAGATCTAAAAGACCACTTAGTATAAGATTCTTTTATAAAAAAATATACTATTGAAAATACTCTAGCCTCTATATTAATAAAATAAACTTTCTTATTTAATTTAATATAATAAAATTTTTATATAAAAATCATTAAAAATATTAATTTAAATAAGAAAGTTTATTTATTCGGATTATACTTTCTGATCGACGCTCTAAAGTTGGGGATGACATTATATATTATTATTAAGATACAATATAAAATAATATATATTTAAGATTTTAATCATAATTTTATTTGTTGGAAATAGAGATATTTAATAAAAATTTCAAAGTTGTAAAAAGTGGTTAATAGGATGCTACTTTATTGAATAAATAGCGGAAACCCTTATAAAAACACTATTTGAAATACTAATTTTAAATAAAATAAGTTTTCCAAAAATAAATAAGTATTTATATGAAATAGTTTGCCACCATGAAAGGGTTCTTCTATACTAAAATATTAATATAACATGTTTTACAAATAAAATTTACTATTTGATTTAATAGAGTTTAAAAATAATTATGACTTTTGTCACTTTTCTATGGCACATTTTTATTGAAATATTAACATGGCTATTTTAATTTTTTCATGGTTTTTCATCACTGAAATATTGATTTATGTTTACAGTATATATTTTTATCTATTTGTTTCAATTAAATTTAAAAAAGTATAACAATAATGATTATGACAATTTGTCACATTTATATGGGGCATCTTCACTGAAATTTTAATTTAAATGTTTACAATATATATTTTTACCCATTTGCCTTAAAAAAATTCAAAAATGACGATTATTACAATTGTCACTTTCCTATGGTACATCTTCAATGAAATTTTAATTTAACATGTTTGCAAATTATATTTTTACCCATTTGCCTTAAAAAAATTCAAAAAAGTTCAAAAATAACGATGTTTGAATGAGAGTCGAAAAAACGACCTAAACTTTGAATCGGAGTCGCTTTTTTCGGCTTGAACTCGGGTCGAGGTCGAAAAAAAACGACCCAAACTCTGAGTCGAAGTCGGAAAAAATGACCCAAAATTTGTGTCAGCTCTGTTCGAGCCGACTTGGCTAAGCCGATAAACAACACTAGATATGAGGAAGCATTGTTTATATTAAAATGCTTATGTAATTATAAATCACTTACGGAAATAAAAGAAAATTATCCTAATAAAAATTTTAATGTCAAAATTATAAAAATAATCATAATAATAATTATCATAGTGACAAAGACAATTATTATAACAGAAATCAATATAATAAATCTAATAATCAAAATTATTATGGAAATAAAAAATTAGGTAACAAATATGATAAATAAACACATAACAAAAGAAATAATCATTATAATTATAAATCTCATAATAATAAAAACTTGAAAAATATTGAATTAGTACCAAATATTCAAATTGAAATAGATTCTTATAAATTAAAAGAGATAATTATTAGATATAAACATTTAAAAAAATAATAAAATTAAAAATTAAAAAAGACTTTGAAAATAAAGAAACTTAAAACAAATATTAAAGAGAGGCAAGGTAAAAGTTAAATATGTTGATGTTAAAGTTTCTAAAAATGTGATATGGATATCATATGTTAAAAATGGAAGGCGAAAGAAAATTTTTTTTATAAAGAACAAGATAAATTATGATATGAAGAAATTGTTTAAATTGAAAAATAAGGGAGTAAAATTTAAAAATAAAAATTATTGAATTTAATAATAAAAGAAATTATTATATAAAACGCTACAATTCAAAATAATCTATGATTCTATATTCCAAAATATGTTTATTATTCTTATTCTATGAATGATTCCAATAAATTATTTATTCCATTATCATTTCAATTATTCTAAAATTATTTTATTCGATATAAATTGTTCATAATATATATTTACAATCAATGATAACTAAATATATGGTAATAAATAACGAGATGAACAAGCTAATGTGATGATGATGATCAAGCGAATGATTAGACGATCAGGTACGAACAAACCAATGAAAAAGATATGACTGAGGCTAAACAACGAACATAATATTAAATATCTACAATAAAGTAGAAATATTTTAGAGGGGGAAGAAGTGAACAAGTTTATGGTCAAAATTCACAAGTTCAAAATCGAGAATATGACTAACGACCTAGAAAAAAATTATAAATAAATAAAAAAATAAATAAAATATATATATATATATAAATTTGAAAGCGAAATGGAAATGGGATGACCAATACAAATAGCAAATCAACAAACGTTGTTCAACAAACGATGATTCAATGGACAAATAAACTCAAGCCGTAAGAAAATTCAATGGTCAAACAAACTTAAGCCGTAAACAAATGACTAATGGAGCAATCGAGATTCAAATGATTAGTGTTGAAGATGAGAAACTGAGGAAAGAAGTCACTTAAAAAAGAGGGAAATGTTGAATATGTAAATAAGGTAACCTTTAAAAAAATATATTTTGTACAACCTTAAAAAAGTTATTTCGTACTTTTCTTTTCATATATGTAAAAACTTTAAATTAACTTAAATTGTTCTTTTCTTAAATTGACCTTAAAATCTTAATTTTACAAATTATTTTGTATATATGTAAATATTTATAAAAATATAGATTGTAAAATATAATAAAGTTTTCCCCTGCCTTCTGTGTTTCAGATTAGATAACAAAATTTTACAAAATATCTCATTGTTTTACAACATCGACTTGCTGGTAAATAATTATTAAATTGTAGTTGAAATATAAGATACGATGCCAATTTTAACTCATAAAGGTTTTTAAGTCCCTTTTTATAATTTTTTTTTATTAATTTCACAATTATAAATACATTTTTTAAGTTAATTCTGTTACTTACTCATTATAACACATAAAGACATGTAAAACCTCTACTATATTATATTAACATTTAAGGGCGTAAGAAACAGGGGGGGGTCAGGAGGACATATACCTCCTTCTCCCTCTCAAAATCTAATAAAGCAAATGCTGGATATATTTTTCAAAAATATTATTTTTGATATTATTTTATATTTTATGATATTTAATAATATCTCTTTCTTGTTAAATATATATTTCATTTATTTATCACATTAATCTAGTAAGTTATTTTATCAATTAATTTAGATTTCAAGTTATCCTTGGCGTAATATTTATCTATTATTTTTAAATTTATAGAAGCGTTAATTTTATCCACCATTTTAAAAATTCTAGTCAAAGAATAATCATGGATATATGGAAAAATTTTTTACATTTTGATGATGATGAAATTATGAATACTGGTCATTTTACAAAAAAGGCAAAAATGTATAAAATAAAATTTCTAAGTATTATATAATATTTACGCTTAGTAATTGAAATCCCTCCCATAATAAATTCAAATATAGAATAGTAGGTTAGTTATACTAAATAAATATTTAAGCATTTTAATGATAAAAGTAGAGTAAAATTAATCAAAATGAGCTAATTAAATGATCAATAAAAAAACATTTGGTAGATATTTTAAATATTGGGCAAATTAATTTTCATGGGCAGAGACTGTTTTAAAATAATTTGACTGGTATTTAATAAATAATTTCCCATTTTTATGTGCTTATAGAGGTTTAATATTTTTAAATACCTACTTTGATAATGGACTTAATGATGTAATGAAATCAATTGAACATGAAGAATCTGGTAATAGTAAGGATGGAAAAGTAAAAAATCAAGCATACAAATGATACACAAGAGAACAAGAATACTTTAGATATTTATTTTAATAAAATAAAAAAGGAGGGCAGTAACGTGCAGCAAGAATTTTTTTAAAATAATTTTAATGATGATAATATACACATCTCAATATTTTACTCATAAACTTATAACTAAAATCCTTATAAAGAAACAGAATATATAGCCAAATTTTTGGATAATAATATTAGCCTAGAAGAACATATACTTCTTAAAAAGGTATTAAAGATACATTTGATAATTAATAATAAATCTATATTTCACCCCTCAATTTTCAATATTCACAAACTTTTTGTGATAATCGAAAGTTAAAATTTCCAAACAGCTATTTTACTAGATGGTTATGGCTAGCATATTCTATCCGAGACAATGAAACTTATTGCAGGATATGGGTCTTGTTTGTCCGAAGATATGTTGGAAGAAATTTAGTTAAGCTTAAAGACTCCATTCAACAAGTAGTGGAGACTGGTGTTTTAGACGAGCCGATTTTTATAAAATTGGCTATAGCTTCTGGTTTTTTAAATAATAAAAAAAACAATATATGATTAGATACCTAAAACTATACTCTATAGAAGTGCCTTTAAAATTTTAGAATATTATCAATTTTTAAAAAATTTTTTGGAAAATTGAAATTTTGTCCAACAAACCCCAATATTGGGGTGAGGCAAACCACTTTAAGAAGCTTCCTAAACCATTTGTTTTTTAAGCCCTAATAAATAATAAATTGAAATGTATTTTTATTTATAATAATGATACGTATAGAATACTTTCATTATTTTATTGTTCAAAATATCATAATACTTTTTATATGAAATTAATATAAAAAAATTGAAACTTAATTTTGGTTAATTTACATTTTGGATATAAAAAAAATAAGAATCTTAAGGAGAGATTATGATTTCATAGTATAAATCCTAAATACCAATCATAAACAGCCATGAAATTGCCGTTTCAAGATTGAAATTTTTTTAATTATTAACTGCCATAATTGACATGCATGGTTTAAGCCCTAGTAGCTCTAAATTGACAAATTATGATTATTCATTTCCTAAATTATAGAAGAGTGTTTAAACTTTGCTATAAAATTTAATTTATATATAAATGATTACATATTTTAATAAAAATTAAAATTCTGTCATGTAAAAATCTTTTATAAATTTCATAAATTTTATTTCTTAAAATTTTTAATAATTAATCATTTCAAAAGACTTTTTGTCTTTAATCGGCATATGATTATAAAATAAATGCCCCGAAAAGACTTTATATAAATAAATATAAATTATTTAAACATTTAAAATTTTCATCAATAAAGAAATTGATGTAAATTTATTGTCAACATTTATTTAATATATATCTAATTGTAATCTAAACTATCAAAAGTATTCTTTATTTTATAATTCAAATTAATATACAAACGTTGTATTATTAAATATAATAACAACCGATATTTTTTAAAGAGCTGTTCAAGAAGTAAGATATTTCAATGAAAGTGGAAAAGTTAAAGGTTAGATTAACAGTCGGATCTGATCCGACCCGATTTAACATCTTATCGATTTTTATAATATGCTTTAGAGTTTCATTTTTAATTGTTAATTTTTTGACATATGTGCCAAAACGACTTATTTAATTTTTAACATATATTTTTTTTATTACATTATTATTACTAAGATATTTTTGAGTGATTGACCTATTTTTTTTTATTTTAAATTCGGTATAAAAATTGAATCCAACAATATGCTTGCTAAATATCTCTTTCAGGCCATTGTGATATTTCAGTACGAGCATTAATAATAGGATCATCTAACTCCATTAAAGCTTTTATTGCTTGATGGGGAAGATTCTATTTCGCAGACAAGCTTTTTGCAATTTTTTTCCCATTGTAAAACAAGGAGTTTCAGAAATAATTCTGTTTAAAATATTTTGTCGCTTGGGGCATTATCTAAACATCTCATAGATGCTAGATATTTTGGTTGATATAAATATAAAAATTTTAATTAAAATAAATAAAATTAAAGCAATTTGATATCAATGGTAAAGAACATGAAGTAGATATTGATAAGTTGAGCGAATGAGTAGCACAGTGGACATATATAGCTGCTGGACATTTTTTATAAATGCCTGAAGCCAATTGAATTGCGCACTCAGTGCACAGGCCCCACCATACCCTAACCCACATATCAAATTTATATTTAGTTATATTTTTGAAAAAAGTAATTTTATTATGAGATTAATTATTATTTAAATTTTAAGATTCTCTAAATTACATGCTCTAAGGCAGACCCAGTCATGCTTGAAACAGATATATTATATTAAGGTCATGGCAAAATGGCTTAAAATTTATGAGGTAAGGTATTCCAAATATGATGGAATACATTTATTGTGAAATTAGATATTAAAATTTAAAAAGAACGCGCTCAAGTAATAATTTTACTTTGAAAAAATAACACAATGCAATAAAAATCCATTGATTCTAATATATACTTTTCATATTTTATCATTAATTTATATGTGAATTTGAAATTGTCTATATTTTATAGAAACTAGTCTTCAGTGGCGTATCCAGGATTTTCTTATAGGGGGGGGAAATTTTTTTGGGGCTTCGCCCCCAAATCCCTTTTACCTGGCCTTCGGCCAGCTTTCCCCGGCCTTCGGCCGGGTCATATTTAGCTATTCTATTAAATTATGAATAATTTAATAATAATTATATTTCTATTTTTAACTATTATTTACTAATTCGTGCTTATGGATAGGATATTACAAGCCTCTTTTTTTATTATTTCAAGTTAGGTATATTATATTTAATAAAGTTTTTTTAAATGTAAAGGTTTATTTATATGTAAAGTTGAAATAAAGTGTAATGTCATTTTTTTTATAAAATTTGCTTTAAAAACTAGCCTCAGCTTAAATTCTCATACAATATAAGTAGAATATAATTTTTTTTATTGAAAATACTAATAGTAGTTTAAAATATTGACTAGAAAATAATTAAATTAACAAGTTTTTTTTAACTTCTTATCAAATACAAGATTTTTAATTATTTCGTTTGTCTTTGGAACCAAATCTCTGTGTATATTTAACAGAGCTAACCCATTTAGCCGAGATTCAGTACTTCGTAAATATGTTTTCAACCTTCTCAAGTTGGAAAAAGTCCTTTCATTCGTACATGTTGTAATAGGCAAACATGCAAGAATATAAAACAACTTCGAAATATTAGGAAATTGAGCCAAGGTTTCTTTACACCGATTGAGCGCATCAATAGCATGCTCAGGTAAAATAGCTAAACGTATAAATATTTATACCACAATTCGAATTCACTGATTAAATTTATTTCAGTATCAATCTCATAGGAATAAAATTTTTCTAAATATTTAATTTTACCAATAGTGGCATTAGAAAATGAAGAAGGATCTTTGGGTAATAAAACTTGAAGATTGCTAAAGACTTGTTTTTTATCTAAAACCCGTACTTTTATTTGCTATAAAAAAGTATCTAAGAATGGGATGAAAATGGATATTTTAGAATATTCTTCAGTTGAGCCAATATTTATTTTCATCTCAAAAATGGCCTAGGTGCTAGACGAGGTTTAATTAGTATTATATCATAAAATTTAGCCTTCGATTCAACGTCTAGATAAATATTATGAAAATATTTATCTACATTCATTCTTATTGTATCTACCTGTTCATGTATATTTTCCGCCAAATCAATAACTTGAACCAAATCTAAATTTGGTTTTTGTAAATTTTTACAAAGTAGTGAGCTAAAAATAATTTATTGATGCAACTAGGAGCAATGATAAACTCTGATTGATCAATTGAATTCAATAATGATATCGCTGCTAACGACACATTACTTTTTTTCATGCTCAGCCTTATTTATAAATTATCGTTTGATTTCAATCTCTTTGACTAAATATTTTTACATTTTATTAATATTTTTGAATAATATGTTAGAAAATTAATATTCAAATATTTGTAAAATTTTGATTTGTGTGGGTAGGGGGGGGGGGGTCTGGGGGGTGGGGGTAAAATTTTTATTAGCTTAAAATGATATTTATGAAAATAGTCAAATTTGCGATGGGGGGGAAATTTCCCCCTTTCCCCCGCATTGGTTACGCGCCTGCTAGTCTTTATAAATTTGAAAACATACGATATTCTTAAATAACTCCTAAAATAGATATAAAAATATTATATTATCTCCTCCCCCTCTACCATAGCAAATTCCTGCAGACGAGCTTGTATGTCCTCAATAATAAATTCAACGATAAGCAATTTTTCTCTATTAGATATTTTGTCACAGTTTTTTTTTAAATTTTAAGTCTAGAGGAGAAGCTAACTAGATATATTTTCAATTTAAAAGTTTAAATATTATTACTTACATATCACAACTAGGAAATCGTAAAGCAAGCTTTTTAAACATATTTTCCTTAAATAAATTAATTGCCTAAATTACATTATTATTCACTATTAAATGCGTTTTTATTTCATTTTTGAAAAATAATGCCAAGTTCAATTTCGGTCCTTTATTTGAAGATAGAATTTTAATTGTTTCTTTAAATTTTGAAAGAAAAATTAATAGTTTCTTCACGTGATCCTATTCATAGTTTGAAATTTTGAGATAACACTTTCCAATTATTTTCAAAACATTATTACTTATATTTATATTAATATACTTTTCAGTACAATTAATATACTATGCAATCTGGTTGAGACATTTAATTTTAATGTTCTCATTTAAATATTATTATCATCTTAACTGGAATTGTCAATTTAAAAAAGGGTATCAGGGTATAGAATACTGTCAAGATCTAGAATATATGTTAGATCCATTTTATTTATGAATTTTCTATGATTCCACATTATACAATTACAACGATGATGTTAAATCATTATAATAAAAATGTTATAAATAAGAAAATTATTTTTAAATATTTTTCATATTTATCCAAGAGCGGGGTGTCCTCAAAGTATTTAATGACTTTATAAATATTAGATGATAGCCAGTTTACGATTATATCAACTAACGCAGATTTAAGTTTAAGCTAAATTAGGGTCTTACTTGGGAATCCCTATTATTTATGTCTAGACAATGTAAGAGTTGTCCTAGAAAAGCATTTTCTTAATTGGATACTCTTCTGTGAGTTGGAACAAAAATGAGGAGGGGGGTATGGGGTTTATAAACCCGTATGATTTGATATGTCTATTATTAAATGCATCTTAGAAATCGAGCTTGCGGACAAAGGAGTTTAATATGTTGATAGCCTAAGGTTTTATATCCTCTATAATAATCTTAGCAATTAACCTCTTAAAAAAATTCTCAAGTTATTTGACAATAGATATTTTCTGGAAGTTTCCTTATTTTATTCTGTTTTTGACATTAAAATTTAACACTGTTGAAAGACACAGTAAAAAAAAATCTAGGCTATATAATGAAATCTAAAATATGATATTATTTTTTTTATATTCTGAGATATCTACAATTAAAAAGATTCAAAATTAGACAAGAATTTGATTTTTAAATTAATTTAAGTCTTTCCATTTTTTTTAATTATGAATTAAATACAATAAACATCAAAATAATAATTTAAAAATTTAGTGTAAAATAAAATTTTATTTCTTCCATAATTTTATCCGGTAAATATTATATCAAAGACTTTTGCACGTGCAGCATAATCAATTGTAGTTTGTTTGACATTATAGGGGAACTAACCCTATGTAAATCTTATATAATTCTTTTGTTGAAAATTTTAGAGTTGTCATATCAAGGATAATTAGGAAATTCAGGATTGACAAGTTTATCAATTGATCAATAAAATATCACAGAATGACCGTGAGTATATCTGACCAATCAAATTTTGTAAATACGCTAAAATATTATTTTAGTGATTAAATATATCACGTAATAATTATAATGTAATTTGATAGAATTAAATAACAGTTTTTACTCTTTAAAGATACCCGATGATAACCCTCTACACTAGATTGTCAAGTACTATTCCACAATTTGATTTATTCTATTATTACAAACTCTTTAATATCAATAAGAATGTAATCGAATATTCAGAAAAGTGTTGCAAAAACTGCCTTCTCTAAAATTTTAGAAATCAATAAAAACCCTTAAGCTTTTTTAAAAAAATACGCCCAATAACAATGATAACAATTGTGATTTCTAGATTTATCTTTTGTATATAATTTAGAACTTTATACAGGTAGTCATATTTAATTCACATACATGCATACATCATTTTTTTTTTTAAATAAATACCTATTTCTTAAAGAAATCAGAGCACTATAAAAATTACATCAATTACTTATATCTAAAGGTACGCTAAAATTTGCAAGACAAAAAATCTAAGTTCAACTTATTTTCAAATTTTTTATTTAGTCCATTTAGGATATAAAAAAAACCAAAATAGATTTAAAACTTTGACTACAATAAATGATCAAAGATATCTAACATCAATGTTTGCAAAATCTATTTTCAACACGCTAATCGTTATTCAAAAAGTTCATGGACAGTATATAAGACGATGATCTGTACCAGTTATTCTATGATGATATAATAAATTTATTAGATTTAGATAGACATACTTTGAGATAGTGGTTTGCATTGAGTAACAGATGAACAAGTCAGGGTTAGAGCAATTAATACCTAACATTAAATGGCATCAGGATGCATTATATTTATATGAGTATATACCTACCAATATAAATCCGGAATTAATCTGTAACATTTTATAAAACAAATTAAACTATAAAATATCTATAGTCGATTTAAAATCGTTAATGGAATAAATTTTCCATGAATTCTATATTTATATTAATTTACTTGGTGTTTTCTTGATATAATAGTAATAAAGAATCTTTAATTAATTTTTATTTTTTTTGTTGCAATAATTTTTAAATCAAGGTTGACTTCTTATATATATTTATTAGGTTTAAATAAATTTAGGGCCTTGAAAAAAATGTATATTAAATAGCTTAAGAAACCTTTAATTTAAAAGGTATTTCAGTAATTTAAATAATTTTTCTAAATAATCTGCTTTATATTAAGTGGATCTCTGAAATTAGGTTGTTCCAACATATTACTTGTTTCCTACCAGTAGAACTTGTTAGTAAGTGTCTGACTGGGAATTGAACCTGAAAAATTGGTATTCACAATCGCCTGTATTTACCATTTTAACTTTAATTGTTCTTTAAAATGCTAGATAAATTTAATCTGCTTTTAAAAATATATCCTATGTAAAACATTTCTTAGTGGTAGAATATTCTATTTGGCTCATAGTTAGGTATGTGAGCTGCTGTCTACTCCCTATTTTATTTATTGCGTGTTAGTTCTGAAATTCAGGAGAAGACTAGCTGTAAGATTAAATAGCCATTTTGCTAATCTGGCTGCAAATTGATTGACCCATCTGGAAAACAAGAATAAAGAGTGCGGAACTTTTTTTTTATCATTATTTAAATATATTAAATTTAGAATCAGATCAATTTTCTTAACTTTCGGTACAAATTTGAATAAATTATAATAGTGTTTATATATTATTAAAATAAATAAATTAAAAAATACCGAAATTTACATCAGAAAAAATAATAACTAAACATGCGTTCAGTATCTATAATGTAAACTTGTAAATTTTACATTATTTAATCACAGATTGTATTTGAACTCATATTGAAATTGTTAAATCATAAATTTAAAAATTTAGATATGATTTAAAAATTAATTTAATACTTAATTAATAATATTATCTTATATTTCATATATTTATCATCATAATTCGCATATAATTTTATAATTATTTACATGAAAAGGCTTCATGAGAATATAAATAATATTAGATATTCAAAAAATATTATGAATGAAATTGAAATGCCCCAAAAATATGAAATTGCTTGTTATTGTGTCGGGATTGAAGTTATATTTATTTGGCAAAATCAAATAAATATTATTTTTTTATATGCAATTTATTAATATAAAGGATAATTAATCATAAATATAAGACCTAGATTTCAATTTTAATATATTTTTAAAGGTCAAACTATTTTTAACTCTAAGCTAAACAATTAAATAATTTAAAACATAAAATGTTGTTTGAAATTATATATAATAAATTACTGAATAATTTTAATAAATCTTAAAACTGACATAATTTTGGAATTTCTTTTTGAAATATTTACTTTATAATAGGGGAGACCTCTATATAGCAGATGTTTTACTTTTTCGATAAATAATTTTATTTCTATTTTATAAAATTAAACAAATTTGTTAACTGGCTTCATCATGAGATTGGGGAAAAACGATTTTATCATTATTTAAGTTAAATAAGAGTCGATTTTAGCAATATTTAAGTTAAATAGAAGTCGATTTCAATATTTACTAGGTTTTACCGATAAGTAATGTATATGGCAATCAGCTAGGACCACCTGAAAACTTTCTCGTGGATGCTTCTGCTAAGAGCCCTAATAGGAAGAGAGATGTGAAAATGAGAATGGGATAGATTCTGATCTCAACAAAAATATTTTGGATTCCTAATTTTTTTGTGGCCATTAGAGTCGATGGGTAAACTCTTTTTTGATAAATAGATTTCTAGGTTCTATAAATTAATTGTAATAAAATAAAAGCTAATAAAAAGATTATTTGAGTTCAATTTTTAAAAAATCGAACATCACTCAAGGGTCATAGGGAGGGAGAAGAGAATATTTCTATTATAATTTTTCTATATAGGTATCAACTGCAAGCTTATAAAAGGATCTTTATATCATGGAATAAATTTTAATTGAAATAAAATAAATTTTGTTTGCTGTTAATTTCTTCCTTAATTATTGTATTATATTATTGGGATGGGTGGGGGGGGGGGGTGTATTATGATTTTTTATTAATATTGACCTAATTGTAAAAAATTGCTCTAGGTTTACAAGGAAGATTAAATAATTACAATTAATATAATATGATAATTTGAAAATATAATTTAAATTTTAGTTAGTAAATATGAAGAAACATGATTTATTAAATATATTTATCATCAAATATCTAGAAAATAATTTTTAAATTTTCTAAATTGTTTAACAAAATGTTTTCTTTTTAAATGTTATATCTAACTATAACCTTACTTATAAAAGAAGAAATTCAATTTTTAAAATAAGCTCTCAATATATTTTAAATTTATAATCATATAAAAGAAAATTATATCAATAGTAATAAGAAATAAGCAATATTTAGTAGTTTTTACTTCAGTGTATTAATTTCTTATAATTTAAAAGAAATATTTCATATTTTGTTACTTTTTAAATTCTAGGCTAAATGAAATGACATTTTGACATAAAAATAATATTAATTAAAATTTGTAAATGGAAAATTTAGTAATCTGGAATGTATATATAATATGGATAATTTATTCATTTATATTTAAAAAAATTCAAATAAGGATGTATATTTAAATTTTTATCTTCTCCTTTAAAATAAAAAATTAATGTTTTTTTCGAATAAATAAAAATATATTTATGGTCATGTTTTGAATTTATCTATTTATAGAAGTTTTTCTTATATTTTTTTAAAAAAAATACATTTGAGATATTATTTTTTTATATAGAAATAATTCATATTAGCTCAATGACATATAATAGGAATAGCTAACAAAATTATACAAAATATCACATTGTTTTACAATGTTCGACTTACGGGTAAATAATCATTAAATTGTTTTCTCGATTTTATATTTGTTGAAGTATAAGATTCGATATCAATTCAGTTTTATATTAATTCCTATTACCAAAAATTTTTAAATCCTATTTATAGTTTTTATTATTTTTTCAATTATAAATTAATTCCTATATTACCAGAAATTTTCTAAATCCTATTTATAGTTTTTATTATTTTTTCAATTATAAATACATTATTTAAGTGAATTCTGTTACCTACTCATCTTGACAATGACATGTAAAGCATTTACTACATCAATATATTTGTTTAATCAGGGGCGTAAGCAACGGGAGTGGCAAATCCTCCCTTCCAGCCCCCAAAGCAAAATAATGCACATGCCGGATATATTTTTTGAAAAATTATTTCTTATATTAATTTATATTTTATAATATTTATTCCTATCTCTTTCTTATTAAATATATATTTAATTATATTTATTTATCACATTCATCTACTAAATTATTTGATCATTTAATTTCGATTTCAAGTTTTCCTTGTGGTAAAATATATCTACCATTTTCAAATTTTTACTCATAATTATGGATATAAGGTTTTATACATATAAATGATAATGAAATAACAAACCCTGATTATCTTACAAAAAAAGCAAAAATGTATAAAAGATAATTTTTAAATGTTATATGTTTGCTCTTTGAAATCCCTCCCATAATAAATACAAATAATGAAAGAATAGTTGGAAGAATAATTGATGATATAATTGAGAGTCAGGATATATAGCCATCAAAAAGTTTATATATATTTGCGTAGTTTATTATTTTTAATGTGAAATGTACAGTAAAATAAATCAAAATGAGTAGTATTTTAATTAAATAAGCAGTAGAAATAACAATTGGTAGATATTTTAAATTTTTGGGCAGTTATTAATTTTCATTAGTAGTATTTAAAATAAATAGGCATTTGACTGGTATTTAATAGTTAATTTCCATTTTTTTATGTACATATAGAAATTTAATTTCTTAGAACACCTACTTTGAAAATGGATTTAATTATGTAATGAAATCAATTGATAAAAAGATTCACTTGATTATTATAAAGAACCTGTAACTGTAAGGATTAACGGACTCTTAATTTTTTTTAACTATATTTTTGCCTTTTAGTTATTTGAATACAAACAAATAAAATAGATAATTTTTAGTTAATATATTGTTGAATTTGAAACAAATATTAAAAAATTTTTTTTAGTTGTTTTCTTACGAATACTATATTCGAATTACTATTATTCTTTGAAAAATACTACAAATATTATTTCAAGTTACTACACTAGTTAGCCTTTTTGATTCTTTTTATTTTTAAATATAAATTTTGCCACAATATGCTGAGATAATAGTCCAGAGAAGCATTTTCTTGGATTCTCTTCTGTGAATGGGTATAATGGACCAAAAGTGGGAAAGGAGAGGGGGTCATTATAGTTACATGATTATTAACATTGTTTATATTTTACTGTCTGAGGCGTTAATTTCATATTATTTTATATTATCTTCAATTGATACACCCCAACCTGATACCTATATGGTGGAGGATTGGGGCACCAGTTTATTGGAATCTGGTGGGGAAGAAGCTCGTATACTTCCTTCTCTTGCCTGTTATGGTACTGAAGACGAAGAGACGCTTATTAAAAGAAAAATTGATGATAGGCACGATATAAAAAAGAAATTTTTCCTTTGTTCCTGCGCGAAGAATGGTATTTAAGACAAAGAGCTTAGTATTGAAAATTTTATAATCACACCTTTTTTTTACAGTCAAAAAGTCTTTTAATTAGTTTTTTGCTGTTGAACATTTACATTAGTAAGCATTATTTTTAAATAACAATGATTAGTATTTTAATATAATATATCGCATAAATATTATTGTATTATATCAATTAGCCCATATATAATGTAATTTATACCTTTTTATGTTAATGGCATAATTACGAAAAAAAACTATTATGGATAGCAATATTGTCCTTTCCCCACCCATTTTCTTTGATTTGTTAGTATACTAATTATTGTTATTTCATTCTTTTCCCAATATATCTACTTCCTTCCCCATTAAAATGTATTTTAAAAAAATTAGGCTATATTTAGAGTTTTTTTTTTAAATTAATTTTTTTTTATTTTAATTGGTGCATGTAGTTACATGATTGTAATATAATATTTAAATATTTTACTGTCCGAGGAGTTAATTTCATGTTATTTTATATGATGTTCAATTGATTTAAAAAGTAAATATTTGACTGTCTAATGATATATTTACCATATTTTATATAAATCGATATGATTAAAGATTAACAAAATTCCTTGTAAATAAAAAAAGTTCTCGTGTAATATAATATTTAAATATATTTTACTGTCCGAGGAGTTAATTTCATGTTATTTTATTTGATGTTCAATTGATTTAAAAAGAAAATATTTGACTGTCTAATGATATATCCATATTTTATGTAAATCGATATGATTAAAGATTAACAAAATTCCTTGTAAATAAAAAAAGTTATCGTTCAACTTGATTAATTCTATCATTTCAATTCTAACTTTTCCCACACAATTCCACCATACCCTAACCTAATTCCTACAGTAATAAATACGTAAAATTTGATATGTCTTTTATTGAATTCATCTTAAAAATCGAGCTTTCAGACAAAGGAGTTTAATATATTGATAGTCTAAGGTTTTATACGCTCTATGATTAACCTCCTAAAAAAGATCCTCTAGTTATTGGACGATAGGGTTAAAGAAAAAAACCGATAGATATTTTCTGGAAGTTTTTATAATTTATTTCCTGTTTTTGACATTAAAATTATTTTAACACTAAAAAAATTAGGCTATATATTTAAATCTAGATAATCATTTTTTTATATTCAGAGATATCTAGAAATAAAAAGACTTTAATGAATTTGTTTACATATTTTTTACTTTTATAGCCTATATCACAGTCCGCGTTTGAAATTAAATGAAGGCTAAAATTTTAATATTTAAGAAAAAATTTTAAGGTGTTACATTGGGAATCGATAAGTTTTTCGGATGATTTTTGCGTGAATTTAAGTTTTATTCAGAGCTTTTTTATAATTAAATTTATATACTATGTAATAATTCCATATTCAAAATTAGGACAAGAATTTGATTTTTAAATTAATTTGAATTTTCCCATTTTTTATTATTAGAATTAAATACAATAGACACCAAAATGATAATTTAAAAAATTTAGTTTAAAAATTAAGAATAAAATAAAATTTTATTCTTTCCATTTTTTCTATCCTGTAGATATTATATTGAAGATTTTTGCAAGTGCAGCATAATCAAATGTTGAGTGTTCGACAGTTATAGGGGTAACACGTCTAACCCTATGGAAATCTTAATTTATTTTTTTGTTAAAAAACATTAATATTTTGAGTAATATAAAGTAATAATACTAAAATTTTTGTCAAAATTTTAGGTAATTAGAAAATTTATGGTTGTCAAGATTGTTAATTGACCATAAAATTTGAGAAAATGACCGTAGGCATATTTGACCAATCAAATTTTGTAAATATAATTTTATTTTAGTGATTAAATATATCACATAATAAATGTCCTGCGATTTGATAGAATTAAATAACAATAATAAGACGATTTTGTAGAGATACTCTATAAATATAACACTTAATCCCAACAAATAATATCAATAAAATTAATTATAATTATAGTAATATTTATGACAACTCTCTATTCTAGCTTGTCAAGTAAAATTCCACAATTGAATTTATTCTATTAATACAAACTCTTGAATATCAATTAAAATACAATCGAATATAAAATGTTTTGCAATTAAGATAATACTAAAAAGGATTGCAAAGAATGCCGCAATTTAGAAATCAATGAAAAATCTTTAATAGTAAAGCTTTTTTTAGAGAATGCGTCCTATTAATAATAATTGGCAACAATAGGGAGACCTCCTAGATTTATTGTTTGCATATGTTATTAGAAATTAATACAGGTAGTCATATTTAATTCACATATATATATCATTTTTTAAAAAAGTAAATACCAATTTCTTTTAGAAATCAACGCATTATAAAAATTACTTCAATTACTAAAATATATAAAGGTACGCTAAAATTTGCAATAGGGCAAAATCTTTTAAGTTCAACTTATCTTCAAATTTTTTCTTTAGTCTGTTTAGGATATAATAAAAACCAAAATAGATTTAAAACTTTGACTACAATAAGACCATAGATAACTAATATCGTTATTCAAAAAATATTTAAAAATACTACAAATCAAAATATTATTAAAATATATTATATGATTATAATTAGTGAAGGTTAATCCTCTGGTGTAATCGGTCTTAGAACAAAACTGTACTTTTAAAATGATTAAGTTTATTCGGTTTAAATAAATTTATGTCCTTGAAAAAAAATGTCTATTAATTAAGAAACCTTTATTATAAAAGATATTTAAATAATTTTTATAAATAATCAACTTTTTAATAAAAATTCTAAGGGCTCTTAGTCTTAGCGGATCTCTGAAATTAGATGTTCTAACATATTACTGCTTACCAGTGAATGGAAATTGAACCTGAGAAACTGATATTCACAATCGTCCATACTTACCACTTTAACTTAAGTTGTTCTTTTAAAACTTATGTAAAACATTTTGTAGTAATAGATTATTTTATTTGGCTCATAGTTAGGTATGTGGGCATCTGTCAACCCCCTATTTTATTTATTGTGGATTAGTTTTGAAATTTAGGAGTGGACTGGCCATAAGGCCAAACAGCCATTTTGCCAATGTGGCTGCAAAAAATTGATTTTTGAAGCCGATCTGGAAAAAGAATGTAGCTTTTCTTTTATCATATATTTTATTTATCAAATGTTATTTATATTTTCTTATTTAGAACTAGGAATATCATATAAAAAAAATTAAATTTAGAATCAGATGAATTAACATAACTATAGCCCAAATTTATTAAATACTTTACATCATCCTATATTCAAGGAACTAATTATATCCTTAAATGTTTTTAATACTTATTATTTTATATAACTTAGGTATAATTATTAGCTCGATAGTAATTCATTTTTGGATAGTTGTATTTCATAGAATTTTTTGAAGCAAAGGATAAAACGATAAATGTTTTTAATAAATATCCATGCTAGAGTTATTTATTAAGTAACAACTGCAATCCCCTCATCTTCCCTAATAGAATGTGCATTTAGTGTCTGCCGTATTAACTGCCAAGCGTTCCTGTCTATCAGATGAAGATTTTAAATACAATTATTATTAATAAGAAAAACTTTTTATAAATTAAATATTTTTTATTTACTACAATATATTGTAATATATTCATATATATATCCTAATAAAACTATTAATTTTAAACATGGCTAATTTGTGTTATAAAATATTGAGGCATTTATTTATATTAAATGAAAGTTTTTAAAATAATAATTTTTTTATAAAGTTTGGAAAGATGAACGCGACATTGTTTGAAGGTTATCGTTGAATGCGAATGCATTTAATTTTTATAAGAGAAGGATGAACGCCAACGCGTTCGATTTATTTTAGAAATGTTTATAGCATTACATTTTTCAGTAGAAGCTAGTTGTCTGAAAAGTCCGACCAGAATCGCCCGTTAAGAATTTATGAAAAAGTTACCTAACCTGGTATGTTAAATTTTTAGCCCAGCACCCCCGACCCATTAGAAATTTACGAAAAGTCTGCCTGAAATAGTATAATTTTTTGTTAAAATTTTCCTAGCCATTAGATTTTAATATCTATATCAAATTTTTTCCTCATGTCAAATAAAGCTCATTATCTTAAAATTCAAAATAAATACATCAAATATTTTATTCCCGGGGTGGCTTATAAAAATTTTACGAAAAATGGGATTTACCAGGTCCTGTTTCAACAAAAGTTTTATAAATCTCGGTTCTTAGAAGTTTTTTTTATTGTTTAAATTTAAATTTTTTTTCCCATATTTTAACAGAGTTTGAATTGAGCAAGAACTGGTATTTTCGGAACCAAAAAATGGAATACTAGGAAACAAAACTTGGAAACCCTAAGAACAAGAACCTGAAAATTTTTGAAATCGAATAAAATCCAAGAATCGAAAAACCAGAAAAAATTTTTAGCAGCAGAAAACAATCCTCTTTTTTTATAAATTAGAACATAACAAAATTTTAGTCCACTTCAATTTAAATTTATTCAAATTTCTATTAGTTCTGGTCTATTTCTTTAACGCTGCATAGCACGCAATACGTTAAAATTGCATCTTCTATCTTTTATTTTGATGACATTTTAAATGAAGCATTAAGGAAATAGGCTGAACAGCCCTCAGATTCTTGAGAATTGTTTGTTTTTTATATTATAGAATGTTAATGAGGTTAGGTATTTTAGCTTGTTCTCCCAATTTTCTCAACTTTTGGTTCAAATTTGAATAAATTTTAATAGCAAAGTTAAAAAACACCGGAATTTCTATCAGAAAACTAAATAATTACTAAACATGAAATAGTATCTACGATATAAACTTGTAAATTATGCTTTATTTAATCACTAAATATCTTAGGCTCATATTGAATATATTGTTAAAATATAACTCCAAAAAATTTACCATGATAAATTAATATAATATCTTATATTTCATATATTCTAAAAATTCCCATATAATTTTATAATTACTTACATATAAATGCAGCATGGAATATAGGTGAGATACATAAAGAGTATTTTGAATGATATTGAAATGCCACAAAAATATGAAATCGCTCGTTATTGTGTCGCGATTATAAGTTATATTTTCTTGGCAAAATCTAATAAATACTATATTTTTTTTATATTCAATTTATTAATAAAAACGATAATTAATCATAAATATAAGACCTAGGTTCGATTTTAATATATTCTAAAAGGGCAGTCAGCTATTTATAATTTTTAGCTAAATAATTAAATAATTTAAAACATCCAAATGTTATTCGAGATTATATATAATAAATTTTACTAAATCTTAAAACTGACGAAATTTTGTTTTATTTGATTTTTAAATATTTATTTTATAATAGGTGACCTAGATTATGATGTTTTACTTTTTTGAAATATAATTTTATTTCTATTTTACAAAATTAAACTAATTGTATTATTAATTGGCCTCATCAGGAGATTAGGAAATTTAAAAAACGAAATTCTACCTTTCAAACTTTTAGCGATATTTAAGTTAAATAAAAGTCGATTTCAATATTTACCAACGTTCTTGCAGCCAGTATTAAGAAAAATAATAAGCCTTTTCGAAACCCCGCCCCTATCCTTACCGACCATTGTTCAGACTGGCGGGAGTATAATGGGCAGGCCCGATACCCTCCAGAGCCAACTAATAAGAGGCAGGACGAATCAAGGAATCCAAATACATGGTTTCTAAGATACCTAACACATAGGCAACCAACTAGTACCAGCCAGAAACTTCCTCGGGGATGCCTCTGCTAATAAAAGGTCCGAGCACTAATGATTGAGATGCGGATCGAAAGTATGATAGATTCCGATCTCAACTGAAAATTTTTGGATTCCGAATATTTTTGTCATCATAAGAGTCGATGTGTAAAATCTTTTAATAAAAAGATTTCTAGGTTCTATAACTTAATCTGTATTAAAATATAAGCTAATAAAAAGATTTTTTGAGTTAAATTGAAAAAAATTAACCATCAATCTAGAGTCATGGGGAGAGACAGGTGTAAGGGAATATGGAGGTGGGGCTAAATATTTCTATTTATTTCTATTTGGGTATCAACTTCTAGCTAATAAAAGGAACTTTATTTCATAGTATGAATCTTAATTGAAATAAAATAAATTAGCTTTTGTTTGCTGTTAATTTTTATCCATAATTATTGGAATATGTTATTGGGGGGTATTATGAATTTTTTAATATTTGGGTATGAGTGAATGATTTATTAGCCAAATTATTTGAAATTGCTCTAGGTCTTCAAAGCAGATAAATAATTAAAGCTAATATAATTTGAAAATATAATTTAAAATTTAGCAAAATATGAAGAAACATGCTTTGTTAAATATATTTATCTTTTATTTTAATTTCATCATATATCTAGAAATTAATTATAAAATTTTTAAAATAAAAATGTTTAACAAAATGTTTTCTTCTTTTTAAATGTTATATCTAACTATAACCATAGTTATAAAACAAGAAATTCATTTTTTAAAATAAGCCCTCTATATATTTTTTCAAATTTTAATCATATAAAAAATAATAATTTAGAATCAATAGTACTAAGAAATAAATATTAGCAATATTTAGTTATTTTTACTTCAGTGTAATAATTTCTTATAATTTAAAAAGAAATCTTTCATATTTTGTTACTCTATGACATTATGATATAAAAAAATATACATTAAAAATTGTAAATGGAAAATTTAGCAGTCTGGACTGCATTAATTATATGTATAAATTATTAATTTAAAAAAATTCAAATAAAGATGTATGTTTATATTTTTATATTTCCATTTATAATAAAAAATTGGTGGCTTTTTCAAATAAATAAAAATACATTTATGGTCTTGTTTAGAATTTATCTATTTATAGAAGTTTTTCTTATATTTTTCTAAAAAAAATACATTTGAAAAAATATTTTGTTTTTTATATAAAAAAATTCAGATTAGCTCAAGGACATATAATAATATTATATGTCATTAGATTAGCTAACAAAATTATACAAAATTTCACATTGTTATTCGACTTGCGGGTAAATAATTAAATTGTATTTTCGATTTTATATTTGTTGAAATATAAGATACGATGCCAATTCAGTTTTATATTAACTCGTATTACATGCAAGAATCTTTTAGACCCTTCTTATATTTAAATTTCATTAATTTTAAAATTATAAATAAGTTATTTAAGTTAATTCCGTTACCTACACATCAAAATACATATAGCCATGATAAAGCAATTTTTATTTTTATACAGATAACAATTTTAATCGACTAAAACACCAATCAGGTCAAGATTTTGGTCGAAAAATCGATTTCCGATTGCGAACGACCAGTAAAATTAAACAATTAATTTTGTCGGACAAGTCGACCTATTTGATAGGCTATTGACCAATTTAGTCAGTTAAGTCGACCGGTTGTTGTCGTAGCGTATATCGTAACGTTCATCAAATCGTTTGTCACGGCAATAGTCGCAGCGTAAATCGTAACGTTCATCGAAATGCTGTGCGCGGCGATTGTCATTGATGAACTATCAGAGATTTACCATGTGCGTGAGAGTCCTGAATGGGTTTTGTTATTACGTAACTATTTTTGACTCTGCCCATGTGATTAACCTCTTGTACACCAGGTGATTCCAAATGTAACAATTTCATCTCGCCTTTGATGCCACTTGGGTCCGCGGTGTCTTCCTCTAGACCTGGATTGTAAATGTCTTCTACGGTCATAGACCTCTCCGCTTTCCTTACATCTTTGAAATACGAAGATACTCTCACTTTCTCAATAATTCTTTAAGCCATTAAATTTACATTCTTTATTGAGTATTGCTACACGCGTGACCCAAGACGAGAACGTCTCCTCCTTGCCTTGAGTTGCAGCATAAAATAATGATAGTTTTCTCGATCTTCGATGGATGCTGTAACTTGAATTTGCCAAGCAGGGCGATTCCTCAGTGCTTGCCCCAATATTATTGAATTCTTCATCAGGAAGACTTAAAGCGGCCTTTTCTCCGTTGGAGATCTTGCTGGTGTTGAAGAAATTCTGCAATTTCCCTATGTAGGCGCTGTCATCGCTGCTAAATTTGGGGAATCCAGCTTGACAAATTCAGTCATATATTTTAAATTGTTTAAAGCATCCATCTAAGAGAATTATAATCGATAAAGGCGTGAAATAGAATAAATGTACATTACAAAATCAAGATCAAATTTTGAGATAATACTTACGCAGAGTTCGGACATAGATTGGCCTCCATGTTGAAATTGAATTTATATCCATTTTTATTATTTGATTATCATTTATTATTAATCATAATTTAAATTTTATTATTATGATAAATGATAATCAAATAATAAAAGTGAATATAAATTCAATTTCAACACATATATTAAAAAGTTATTCATCATTCAACATCTATTAGTACTGTGCACCATTATTATATTTTAAATATAACAAATCTAAGAATGTAATATGTTAAGAATCTGTTTTATCCAATGATATACTTTCTTCCTATTTGTTGCATTTAAGTATTTATTTGTTTCAATTTTATTATATTATTCCCCAAAGGATCATATAGGTACTTTCTCTTTTATTTTACTTTAAATTCTTAAGGTAAATTGTTATTTTTTCATTGTTAAATAATTTATCAAATTTACCATTTTGTGATTTAAATGGATGTTATGACCTCTGGGAATTTGACCTAGAATATTCCATATAAATTGAATGAATTTATACACATTAAGGTGTTCATTTAGAAAGTAATTCACTAATAATTTATTTTATAATATAATAGAATAGAATAAAGAAATGACTAATATATTAGATTAATGAAACAAACAAAAACATAAATATCCTCAAATTTAACATAATATAATAAAAATTTTAATTTTTTTGTTTATATGTGTATAGGATGCTATATAATATAAATGCACTATTTTCGCGTATTGCTAACTTAAACTGATTTTTTTTTAAAAAAAAGTTTTAGAAAAAAGGTGGGTAAGGGGGGGGGGATAAAATAAAAAGAAATCAAATAAAAAAGAGTTAACAAGACATAAATAGTTCAATATGATGAGCTGGATTGTAATTTTTGACGAAAGTTAAAAACATCTTTTGGATCCCAGTTTTTTTTGTTAGGCTTTGGGTAGAGGTTCTGCGCGTGTGGTCTAATGACAGGAGCAAATTAATATTTCGGTATGTAAATGTATTTGCCACATTTCAATCTTTGTGTGACTGTTAGATATTTGTTTAAGTTTGATGGAACCAGCGGGTCGATGCAAAAATAATAAGAACTTTCAATCTTTCCAGTATAGCCTAGTGACTCCATTCTTTATCTTGAATATATTAGAGAGTTCTATTTTGGGAGGTTATCAAGAAGAACCTAAAGCTAACTTTATAAGCTATAGATTGTGCCTGAAAAGCTGAAACCCAATTTTGATTCATTGAAGGTAATGTTTACGAATCGGTAAGTTTATGGCATTTTCTAAATTTATGTTACATGTTTGAATTAATGTTCAAAAGTAAAGCAAAAATCTGAATTCCTTGCTATTGAGTTTCTACCAAAGACATTTTAATGTTCGGAATCCTTTTTCAGAACAGCCAAATAATAATGAAATTAGATTAGTGCAAAGATAATCAATGGTGCCTATAATCATGAACTATTAGTTTGGTTAAAGTGTGGAGAGGAGTGTCAGGTAAATATGTGATCCGTCATAGAGATAATAGATAACAAATAGCATAGATGTTGTAGTTTCCATTTTATTGTATTTGATAAAATGATTTATTTTAACAGATATATATATATTGATTTCGATCAGATTAATTATATTTATTACGGTTAAAGAAATTGTAAAGACCATTTACTTTTATAATTAGTAAATTTTTATGTTATTCCTTTATTTTTAAAGAATAAAAAGATCAAAAGACTATCATAGCAAATTATTTGCCATCAGCGGCAATACTCCCAATATTATCTGATAAATTTTATAAGAGTTTTTTTAATCTATTAGTTTTTATAATTACAAAAATAGAGAAGTGGAATAGGCATGAAGGATAGAAATTCTTGCAAGCACAGACGAGATCAAAAAATCGTAAATGCATGATTCCTTTGGAAGTTAATAATAAGACTTGAAGATATGAGAGGTCATAAAACATCGACAGTCAATTTTATCTATATATCTATTATTTTCAACAAGTTTATTATATGTTAACGATAAATTTGAGAATAGCAACATATTATAAGGTATTGAGATTTAGGGATGTTAAAGTAGATTTTTTATATTAAGAAATAGGCCTTGTGAATGGGAAGAGAGGCTAGAAAATTACAAATTGTTTGATAGCTATCTCCAATCTTTCGTCTGACCAAATCAAATTTAAACTTTTTAGATGATTATTTGTCGACGACTGGTAAATTTATTTTTATCAAAATCCCTTGTAAGATCGGCTCTTATTTAAAAAAAAAACATGCTTTCAAATTTAAAGGTCTTCCTTATAATATATACTTTCTTATTTATTTTTTTAGAATGTTGTAGCTCTAATAACAGGCGGTAGTTCAGGCTTGGGAAAATCAACTGCAGAGTATTTAATAAAACAAGGCTGTAAAGGTGTAGTAATATTTGATTTACCCACATCTAAAGGAAAACAAGTTGCAAGTGAACTAGGAAAAAATTGTTTATTTGCTCCAGGAGATGTTATAACTTATAATAAAAACTTGTAAATATTTTATTATAGGTTAGAAATGTAGATGATATTAATCAAACTCTTGATTTAATTAAAAAGGAGTTTAATCAATTAAATGCATTAATTAATTGTGCTGGAATTTCAGTTGCATACAAAACATATAATTTCCATAAAAATGTGGCTCATAGTTTAGAAGATTTTGAAAAAGTTTTAATGGTAAGATTTTCTAATTATAATATAATTATTAACTCATTTTTGTTGTATTTAAAGGATATTTAATTTAATCTTATATTGTTTTTGATATTCAATAACTTAATATATTATTTATTTATTTTTATGATTGACACATGTTTTATTTTTATTAACTTTGAATATATTGGAAAATATACAATATTTTGTATATTTATTTATATTTACTGGTTTGTTTTATACTTTTTATAAATTTTGTCAAATACTTTGCTGGGGTTTTAATTTTTGAGATTAAATTTTCAACTTGAACATTTTTATCACATTGGATATCATTTTGAGTTTTAATACTTATTTCAGGATGATTTCAAAATTTTAACACATTTATATTATAAAGAATTTTTTATTTCCACATTATTTGTCTAATAATTTAAGCTATATATTTAAGAACCACTGTTTTAACTATATGAAAAAATATTTAAATTGTTAATTTTATCTCCCAAATCTCTCAATTAAAAAATAAGTTACATTTAAAGCTTTCTTTGACCATGGCTTATAAAATATTTTTATTACCATACTTAATTATCATGTTCACATTTAAATGCTTAATTATATATATATATATATATATATTATAAAAAAATTATTATTTTTGATTCGCAAATTTGCAATATGTGATATTTTTGAACATGGTGTGAAAACAATACACAAACGACATAAGATTACTGTTTATACCCAAAAAAAATTAAAAGTAAATAACTTTCAAAGAAAAATAATATTCTTCAAATTTTTTAAATAATATTTTTATATCATTTATCTATACTTATGTTTAAAGGTATTGTCAGAGACCTGCAGAGGTATCATTTGCATGGCCCGGCCTAGCTCGGTTGTAAATTTTTTAGGCCCGGCCCAGGTATTTTTTAAAAAAAATTTTTACGGCCCGGCCCAGATTTAAAAATATAAGGCCCGGCCCGGATATTTTTTTTAAAAAAAATTTCAGGCCCGGCTCGGAATTTTTTAAAATTATGTAGTGGAAAAATTCCGCTCACAGCTTGCACTTGAAGCAGGAATTGCCAATACCCGTTTTGCCAATTTTGCTAAAATTGGAAATTCGCTTTGATGAGCCGCCCACCACTCTAACAAATTATCCACCTTAAATGTTTCATCTATTTTTTTATTTATGTAATTATAATATTCATCATCGGGTATTGACATATTACCAGAATTACCATCGCCCCATTTGTCATAAAACGATTCAGTTTGTTTAACAACAGTCGTAATTTGACTGGTCGATGGTATTTTATTTACTTCCTGAGCCTCTTGTAATTTAATATAATCTTTTATATAGTTTTCCATCATCTTGCGATCTGTCCCTGACAACATACGTAATTGCTTGAATTTGGGACAGAGAAAAAGAGAAATAAAATGATACTTGTGTAAAACAAATTTTTCAATTAAAAAATGCTTTATATTAAGTAAAATCAATTTTATTTCTCCTTTTTCGCTATGAAAGGTATTACAAACTTCAAGAAGTGATATTCCTTTATTTGATTGTTTTGGTAAAATATATTCTAAAAATTTAGATATGAATTATAAAAAAATATATTAATAATACTTGAATATTGGGGCGTATTTAAAATATTCCTTTATTTGATTGTTTTGGTAAAATATGTTGTAAAAATTTAGATATGAATTATAAAAAAATATATGAATACTTTGAATAAATTTGCAGGAAATTAATAATTAGAGCGATCTGTGGGTGTTAGGTAGTGTTAACCATCACCCAATATTATATTAATCATAACTATAATATAATATAATTTTATAACCATTAACTCATAATGTAAAAATTTTTATAAAAAATATTAAGGCCCGGCCCGGGTTTAACAATCTTAGGCCCGGCCCGGATATGTTTAAAAAAAATTTTTTAGGCCCGGCCCGGGTATATTTAAAACATTTAAAATACGGGCTGGGCCGGGTTTAGGGCCGGGCCTGCAGGTCTCTGGGTATTGTTAAACAATTTAAATGTTATAATTTATTTATTTTTTCAAAACTCTATGTTTCATAAAAATATAAAAAGATATAGCAAAAAAATAATTTTAATTAGTATAATAATTGATAAGGTGTCACAAGTAACAACACTGAACACACAAATATATAGTTAGGTTGTCATAAATACCATTTTGCAAATTGTCTCATTTATTTGTTCACTATGGTTTCGTAATCCAAATTAAGAAACTTTATGATAATATCTTTCACAAGAAAATTGATCTTCTATGTTTGATCATAATCAATCAAATATTTATGAGAATTTATAATTAAATTTTGCAATGATTGGGTTGATTGAATATAATTTTAAAAAAAAGTTATTACATAGCAAATTAATGTTAAAACTTGACCCTTTTTTTAAAAGTTTTTATAATCAAATTATTCTTTAAAATTAAAATTTCATGTTTTTTTTAAAAAAAATATTATTAACGTGTCTCAAAAAAATGAAAATCATACTCTAAGATTAATTGTCTCAATTTAAAATTTAATTTATGTCATCAAGAATGTCAAGTATTCCAATTTTAGAAATTTTTTTATCTAATATAAATTATATTTAAATATATTCATATTAATCTTATATAAATAATTTATTTTATTGATATAATTTACATTTAATATGATTTTTTTTGGAATAAATTAGGTAAATACCCTCGGAACATTTAACGTGACTAGGTTAGCTGTAGGGCTAATGGCTCAAAATAAATCTCAGAGTATTAACTTATCACACACTAATAATGCATCTAAAGATTTTCAACCCATCAATCCGCAAATAATTTATAAACAAAATTACAACAAAAAACCTCAGCCCAGTTCTAATCTTATGACAAATATAAACCGACATTTTAGTCAACAAATTTCGGATAACGGTATTCAAATTTTTTATTTAATTAACTTCGATTTATATATAGGCATTCATCACGAAGCTAAAGAGACAAATACGGAAAAAATGGAAAATACTGATGCCAAAATAGTAGAAGAAAAGGGCGTAGTTATAATGACATCTGCCTCTGCCGCCCTTGATTATAATGGCCAAAGTGGACAAGTAGCATTTGCAGCCAGCAAAGCAGCGGTAGCTGGAATGACCATACCTTTAGCCAGAGATTTTAGCGATAATGGAATCAGAGTGTGTACTATAGCACCAGGTTTATATCTTAGTTACCCGTCAAAGTTATACTTTTACAACATTATCAATTTACCTATATATGCTTTTTATATTATTAGACTAAAGGCATCTCGGAGCGTTCTAAGGCAAAGATGGCAAACCATAAATTGATAGTAAACGCGTTATTTAACGCAGCGTTATTGCAGCTGATTTTAGTTTTAAAAACTATTGCTAAAATAGAGATATGAATTCCCTATTATTTTGATAATCGTACCACATATTTTTTCTTATCATGCATCGCAACATGTTTTTCAAATTTTATCTAAGCGTTATCAACATAACGCTTCATATTTATACCTATTTAAGGATTTTATTTTGTAATAACTTTGCGTTAAATAGCGCAACGCCTGAAGATAACGCGTTTTAAACGAGCCTTACAAAAAATATCATTTTGATTAATTTTTTTCTGAGTAACGATAACACAAAACGTTACTCGTTACTTTAAATTTTTCTTAAAAAATATTTATAAAATTACTTTTTTTATTTTAAATTTTATAAATAATTGAAGCAGAGTTTTAAATACACATGAACCACCTTAAATTTTCAATCAAGAATTTTAATCTTATTAATGAATCAATCAATGTATTTTAATTTATATTCTTATTCTCTAATCTTATAATTTATTTTATAAACAATATTATTGTCGCCATTTTCAGATGAAGATGAGGTGAGCCTGCCTTGACTCCAATATGAAACATTTTATACACCAATAAAGAAAACTATGGGTACAAACTTTACACTTTATAAGTGTAAATTGTGTCCCAACTCAAATATTTTAGCCTCAATTGTGGAATAACCATGGGATTCCTCCAAACTGTGCAGCCATTTTTAAGGAAAAATGGGAAGATATCTGATGGAACTCTTTCTATAACTCCTTGAAATTAATAGATTTCTAATTAAGATGGTCATAAATTTTACGAATATAAAAATTACAAAGATTTTCAGATAATGACAAGACTTTCATAGATAAATATTTATAATATATATGATTTTATAAGTTAATAAACCTGTTCCTATGTCGATTTTAGAGAGAGAGAAGAAAAATGTATTCATCCCACGATAACATAATATTTAAGAAAAATGGTTTTAAATAATTTAATAAGCCACTTATTAATGCAATCCTGCAAGACACAGATAAAAGATATACTGTTGAAATATTGTTTACAATTTATAATATCTTATTTCAATAGATGCGAATACATCTATAAAGATAAATATATATTGTCAGCAATAGTTTACCCGCTATTTAAATCAGATTGGTCCTGGTAAAATTAAATGTCAAAAAAGGAAGGAAGCTTGAACTTATTTCCTGTTAGAGAAAAGATCTCAACAAAGAAAAAGCAGACTTGATTCCTTTAAAATACAACACACATGCAGATTATTTTTTGGTAGATAGAATGAAGATTCCTTTGAAGATAAAATAAGCTTTTTCAAAATTTAGATTATTCTTTAAGTTAATAAAGCCCCTCAAATTAAAAACTTTATTTATAAAATACAATACAACCTTCTATCCTCCGCGCCAATTGAACATGTGTTTATTATTATGGCGAAAGCTGCGTTTAGTATCAAGCGCTCTTGTTTATCTGATCAAAATTTTAAAAATCAATTGTTAAATAAATAAATAAAATTTGACTGCCAGATCATGAAAAATTCTGGGGAGCCTCGTGAAGACTTTTACTTAAGGCTGAGGAGTGCATTTGCCATTCTTAAAGCTAATTTTGTTTGTTTTATCGATTCAATCTCTACTGATGATTAAGGGGATTTTTTATTTAAAAATTATACTGGTTTATATAGCTATAAAGTATTTTTTAAACAATATTATATTCGCTCTTAAATATTTTGCATTTTCCAATATTTTAATTATTTGTGTTCGAAATTGTCATTTTTGTTAATGTGCTAGTAATTACAATTATTTTTTGATTTTTATATTTTAATTGTTGAATACAATTTTAAAGTATTTTAAGTTTATATATTTTATAAATAATTAAATTTTATGTGATATATAAAAGTTTTTAATAATTCTTGTACTGTATTTAAAAAAATATAAATTAATACAAATGAGTTGTAATCTATTCGTAAATAAATATCATAAATAATTACATTATATTTAATTTAAACAAAACTAAATGGTTCTAAATATACATTTGTAATGGATTAAATTAATCACAAAATTATTATAATTATATATAACTTATTACATTTATAATTAATGCAAATGATTATATGGGAAAAAAGAGGAGGAAGAAAAAAAATTCTAAATAATTAAGGGAAGAAGAAGAAAATCTAGATTAATCGGGCTCCTCGGGGGAATGAACCCATGAAGCATGTGAAATTAGATTTTATAATCGGAATTCCTATGCGTTGACGTAAGTAGACGTCTTCTTTTGGGTTACCCGATTTAGTTCTTTAAGGCTCTGCCAATCTTTTTAATTAGGTTGAGAGCCTGCCAAAGGATGTTAAGGTTGTTGTAACAACTGGTACGAATTTATACACATCAGGAATATCCACATATTTATTTCGTCCTCTGTCTATTTTAAAATGTCCTTATTGATGTTGGAGGGTTATATTAAAAATTATTTGTATTTTTATAAATAAAAAAAAAAATTTTTTTCAAAAATGTCTTAACTTATAATTTATTGTTTTCTTATTATTTTATTTATAAAATTATATATCGAAAAAAAAAATTATTATAAGAAAATCTTACCTTATAATAAATTATTTTTCGTATAATTTTCATTATATATATAT